>NC_137152.1:98115182-99364557 GCF_951394435.1 Stenella coeruleoalba | reverse complement strand
TGAACCCACAGCAAGCATCATAGTCAATGGTGAAAAACTGAAAGAATTTCCACTAAGATCAGGAACAAGACAAGGAGGTCCACTCTTGCCTCTCTTATTTAACATAGTGTTGGAAGTCCTAGCCATGGCAATCAGAGAAGAAAAAGAAATAAAAGGAATCCAAATTGGAAAAGAAGAAGTAAAATAGTCACTGTTTGCAGATGACATGATGCTATACATAGAAAATCCTGAAGATGCCACCAGAAAACTACTAGAGCTAATCAATGAATTTGGTAAGGTTGCAGTATACAAAATGAATGCACAGAAATTTCCGGCATTCCTATACACCAACAACGAAAAATACAAAAGAGAATTTAAGGAAACAATCCCATTTACCATTGCAACAAAAAGGATAAAATACCTAGGAATAAACCTGCCTAAGGAGGTGAAAGACTTGTACTCAGAAAACTATAAAACACTGATGAAAGAAATGAAAGATGACATAAAGAGCTGGAGAAATATACCATGTTCTTGGATTGGAAGAATCATTATTATGAAAATGACTATACTACCCAAAGCAATCTACAAATTCAATACAATCCCTATCAAACTACCAATGGCATTCTTCACAGAATTAGAACAAAAAATTTTACAATTTGTATGGAAACACAAAAGACCCCGAATAGCCAAAGCAATCTTGAGAAAGAAAAACAGAGTTGGAGGAATCAGGCTCCCTGACTTCAAACCATACCACAAAGCTACAGTAATCAAGACAGTATGGTACTGGCACAAAAACAGAAATATAGATCAATGGTACAGGATTGAATGCTGAGAGATAAACCCACACACATATGGGCACCTAATTTACAACAAAGGAGGCAAGCACATAAAAGGGAGAAAAGACAGCCTCGTCAATAAGTGGTGCTGGGAAAACTGGACAGCTACCTGTAAAAGAATGAAATTAGAACACTACCTAACAAACACCATACACAAAAAAAAATTCCAAATGGATTAAGGACCTAAATGTAAGACCAAACACTATAAAACTCATAGAGGGAAACATAGGAAAAACACTCTTAGACATAAACCACAGCAAGATCTTTTACGACCCACCTCCTAGAGTAACGGAAATAAAAAATATAAACAAATGGGACTTAATTAAACTTAAAAGCTTTTGCACAGCAAAGGAAACCATAAATAAGAGAAAAAGACAACCCTCAGAATGGGAGGAAATATTTGCAAATGAAACAACAGACCCTGAGAAAACCATAATTCAGAAATAGACATGTACCACAATGTGCGTTGCAGCACTATTTACAATAGCCAGGATATGGAACCAACGTAAATGTCCATCGACAGGTGAATGGATAAAGAAGATGTGGCACATATATACAATGGAATATTACTCAGCTATCAAAAGAAACGAAATTGAGTTATTTGCAGTGAGGTGGATGGACTAAGAGTCTGTCATACAGTGTGAAGTAAGTCAGAAAGAGAAAAACAAATACCATATGCTAATGCATATATATATGGAATCTAAAAAAAAATGGTACTGAACCTAGTTGCAGGGAAGGAATAAAGATGTAGACATGGAGAATGGACTTGAGGACATGGGGTGGGAGCAGGAAGCTGTGGCGAAGTAGAGTAGCTTGACATATATACACTACTGTCAGTTGTATGTGATGATGTCAGCCTGTGTGAGTCTTTACAGTTCAGCTTTCGTGTCTTTGCTAAATGATCTTGAAACGTGAGTGATGTTACATGATGTGTCTTAAAACACTGACATTTTATTCATTAAATCTTTAAATGGTTTTATATGACTGTATTTGCAACCTGGGTCTGAAAATTTGGAAATTTTATAATTTGAAGTAAGAGCAATAATGTAATGACCAAACAATCTGGCCGACCCTGAAATAACTTTCAGATCAGATTGAAACCATGTTCAAATTGAAGTATCTAAAAATCTAGAGATTAGTTAATGTTCACAGTTCTTTCATATATATTTCTTTGATGCATCACTGATGGATCCAGTTTCTCTTGCACAAATAACCTATTAGAGTAGAAGATGAAGGGAAAAACCTTGACATCTGCATTTATTTCTAGGTCACTGAATAAGAAAAATTCCATTTAATTCCATTTTGCAGATTTAATTTTCACTTTAAGATGCAAGGTATTTAATCTTAAATCACCTTCGCACTTCAATTCATGCACCTCTGTGCCTCTGTGGTCACTTTTTTTATTTTGGAATTTCTACCTCAAACTCTTTGTTCCAGTCTGACTGCTTTTCTGTCAGTTCCTTGGACATATTATGCTCACTTGTGCCTCAGGGTCTTCAGCTCCTCAAGGAGGCCTTCCCTGGCCTCAATACTGAGTTAGAACCACCGTAGCACCTGTACTTCCTATTTGCAATATTCTCCACACCTGTTTTATTTATTTAGCGTCTGTCTTCTCCACTGAAGTCTGTGAGGGCAGAACTTATACTTAACTTGTTCACTACGGTATCCTCAGTACTTAGCCTACAGTTACTAAGTTTCTGGTAGGGTTTTCAGGAAGCCCTTCTAGGTTAACCCCTTCAGACACTTAGCATTTGTAGTGGTGCTTTCCCTAGGAGTTATATATGGTACACATTTTATGAATTTCCATTTGCTTATAATTAGCCCTGTAGATATCACATTTTTGCCCTCAGAATTAGTTTATCTTCCCAACTAGATTGGGGGATCATTGATAGGTAGAAGAAAGTCTACTTCCACGTCACCCATCTTGGCTAGAACTGTACTCTGACTCTGTTGAAAATAAGTACTGTTGTATAAAGATACCCATATGCATGGATACAGGAATCCCCTCTTATCCATCCTCAGCAGACGCTTGAAACCTTGAATAGTATCGAACCCTATATATACTGTTATTTTCTATGATACATACTTATGATAAAATTTAATTTATAAACTAAACACAGTAAGAAATGAACAATAATAATAAGATAGGTCAGTTATAATAATATACTGTAATAAAAGTTATGTGAATGTGGTCTCTCTCTCTCAAAATACCTTATTGTATACACTTAACGTCTTTTCCACGTTAACAAATCATGCATGGTGGCCGTTACTTTGGCAGTTTGTAGTGTGGCAGCAAAAGTAGCATGAATTTATTTTCCTTCTTCACAATTTCATGGATAGAAGATTTGTTCTTACTGTAGATCTTAGCAACCTCAGAATACAATTTTTTTTCTTTCCTTATTAAGTCAAGAACTTTCACCATTTCACTTAAAGGAAGCACTTTATGGCTTTTCTTTGAAATATCCGAATTGCCAGCATCACTCCTCTTGAGCTTTGAGGCCATTATTAAGTAAAATACGGATTACTTGAGCACAGGCACTGTGATACCATGACAGTTGATCTCATAACGGAGATGGCTCCTACTAAATGACTAGCGGGCAGGATACACTGGACAAAGGGATAATTCATGTCCAGGCAAGATGGAGCAGGAAAGCATGAGATTTCATCACGCTACACAGAACGGCATACAATTTAAAACTTATGAATTGTTTATTTGTAGAATTTTCCATTTAATATTTTTGGACCATGGTTGCCTGCAGGTAACTGAAACCACAGAAAGTGAAACCGTGGATTAGGGGGGATTATTATACTTCCAGATATGGAGATAGTCATCTGATTTTCTTGTCCGAGCTGAGCTGAGTCTTATTCTGGATTGAAGTAGCCTTGATTATTTTTCCTGCACCAAGTACATCAAGCATTCAAATTACAAGGCAGAGTAAATATGTTTAATTTTAAGAAACTAACCGGAATTTTATTTATAACATATATATGTAGGCACATGTTAACTTCTTTCAAAATTATTCCTGCGTATAAACACTTGAAATGATGAGAGGTAAATTGGTTTTACATCTGTTGCTTCACAACCATATAGAACATTGTAATCATTGGATTTATTTGCTTCTGAACTATCAGAAATCAGACTTATGCAAACTCCATAGGGTGATGTTTAAAAATGCATTTAGCATCTTATTAAGATTCAGGCATCTGTTAACCTTACTTTGCTACAGATACACTAAAACATACACACACACACATACACACACACACACACACACACACACACACACACATACACAGACAAAGGCACATACTAATATATTAATCTTGTCTGTTCTGGCCCTGTTGGAATAACAATTCCTAAAAAATACAGTATAGAGTTAATAGACAAATGTTTAGTTTATGGTAATCTAATTTCAGGTAAATATTAAGCGTAAAACATAAACCCTTTCTCACCAACACCTTATTAGGACTCAGCCTAGAACTATAGTTCCAAACCTGGCAATTTTTACATAGTGGGTACCTGGTAGTGTTTTCTTTAATTTATGAAATTACTAGTGTTGTACTGGCCATGAAAAATTGTCTACTATTTCAGCATAGTAATCTGGGTGTGGAATGTTTATGATAATTTGTGTAGAAATAAACTGGATTAACTGTATAGAGATATTATACACTTGTTTTAGATAAGATTTTTCTCTGCCACAATTTTTCTCACTTTCTTCTGGTTATTTGGTTACTTCTGAAAATTACTTTAAATATGAAAATCAGATATAGTTTTGTTTTTTCTAACATCTTTATTGGAGTATAATTGCTTTACAGTGGTGTGTTAGTTTCTGCTTTATAACAAAGTGAATCAGCTATACATAAACATATATCCCCATATCTCCTCCCTCTTGCGTCTCTCTCCCACCCTCCCTATCCCACCCCTCTAGGTGGTCACAGAGCACCTAGCTGATCTCCCTGTGCTATGTGGCTGCTTCCCACTAGCTATCTATTTTACATTTGGTAGCGTATATAAGTCCATGCCACTCTCTCACTTCGTCTCAGCTTACCCTTTCCCCTCCATATGTCCTCAAGTCCATTCTCTACATCTGCATCTTTATTCCTGTCCTGGCCCTAGGTCCTTCAGAAACTTTTTTTTTTTTAGACTCCATATATATGTCTTAGCATATGGTATTTATTTTTCTCTTTCTGACTTACTTCACTCTGTATGACAGTCTCTAGGTCCATCCACGTTACTACAAATAACTCAATTTCGTTTCATTTTATAGCTGAGTAATATTCCACTGTATATATGTGCCACATCTTTATCCATTCAACTGTCAATGGACACTTAGGTGGCTTCCATGTCCTGGCTATTGTAAATAGAGCTGCAATGAACATTGTGGTACATGACTCCTTTTGAATTACGGGTTTCTCAGGGTATATGCCCAGTAGTACGATTGCTGGGTCGTATGGTAGTTCTATTTTTAGTTTTTGAAGGAACCTCCACACTGTTCTCCATAGTGGCTGTATCAATTTATATTCCCACCAACAGTGCAAGAGGGTTCCCTTTCATCTAAACCCTCTCCAGAATTTATTGTTTTTAGATTTTTTTGATGATGTCCATTCTGACATGTGTGAGGTGATACCTCATTGTAGTTTTGAGTTGCATTTCTCTAATGATTACTGATGTTGATCATTCATTCATGTGTTTGTTGGCAATCTGTATAACTTATTTGGAGAAATGTCTGTTTAGATCTTCTGCCCATTTTTGGATTAGGTTGTTTGTGTTTTTGATATTGAGCTGCATGAGCTGCTTGTAAATTTTGGAGATAAATTCTTTGCCAGTGCTTCATTTGCAGATATTTTCTCCCATTCTGATGGTTGTGTTTTGGTCTTGTTTATGGTTTCCTTTGCTGTGCAAAAGCTTTGAAGTTTCCTTAGGTCCCATTTGTTTATTTTTATTTCCATTTCTCTAGGAGGTAGGTCAAAAAGGAACTTGCTGTGATTTATGTTATAGAGTGTTCTGCCTATGTTTTACTCTAAGAGTTTTATACTGTCTGGTCTTACATTTAGGTCTTTAGAGTTTATTTTTGTGTCTGGTGTTAGGGAGTGTTCTAATTCCATTCTTTTACATGTAGCTGTCCAGTTTTCCTAGCACCATTATTGAAGAGGCTGTCTTTTCTCCATTGTATATTCTTCTCTCCTTTATCAAAAATAAGGTGACCATATGTGCATGGGTTTATCTCTGGGCTTTCTTTCCTGTTCCATTGATATATATTTCTGTTTCTGTGCCACTACCATACTGTCTTCATTACTGCAGCATTGTAGTGTAGTTTAAAGTCCAGAAGCCTGATTCCTCCAGCTCCGTTTTTCTTTCTAAGCATTGCTTTGGCTATTCGGGGTCTTTTGTGTTTGCATACAGATTGTGCAATTTTTTGTTCTAGTTCTGTGAAAAGTGCCATTGGTTCTTTAAAAAGGATTGCGCTGAATCTGTAGATTGCTCTGGGTAGTATAGTCATTTTCACAATGTTGATTCTTCCAGTCCAGGAACATGGTATATCTCTCCATCTGTTTGTATCATCTTTAATTTGTTTCATCAGTGTCTTATAGTTTTCTGCATACAGGTCTTTTGTCTCCTTAGGTAGGTTTATTCCTAGGTATTTTATTCTTTTGGTTTCAGTGGTAAATGGGAGTGTTTCCTTAATTTCTCTTTCATATTTTTCATCATTAGTGTATAGGAATGCAAGAGATTTCTGTGCATTATTTTTTTTTCCTGCTACTTTACCAAATTCATTGATTAGCTCTAGTAGTTTTCTGATGGCATTTTTAGGATTCTCTATGTATAGTATCATGTCACCTGCAAACAGTGACAGCTTTACTTCTTTTTCGATTTGGATTCTTTTATTTCTTTTTCTTCTCTGATTGCTGTGGCTAACGTTTCCAAAACTATGTTGAATAAGAGTGGTGAGGGTGGACAACCTTCTCTTGTTCCTGATCTTAGACGAAATGGTTTCAGTTTTTCAGCACTGAGAACAATGTTGGTCGTGGGTTTGTCACATATGGCCTTCAATATGTTGAGGTAAGTTCCCTCTTTGCCTACTTTCTGGAGGGTTTTTTATCATAAATGGGTGTTGAATTTCGTCAAAATCTTTTTCTGCATCTACTGAGATGATCATATGGTTTTTATTCTTCAATTCTTTTATATGTGTATCACATTGATTGATTTGCATATATTGAAGAATCCTTGCATTCCTGGGATAAACCCCACTTGATCATGGTGTATGATCCTTTTAATGTGCTGCTGGATTCTGTTTGCTAGTACTTTGTTGAGGATTTTTGCATCTATGTTCATCAGTGATATTGGCCTGTAGTTGTCTTTCTTTGTGACATCTTTGTCTGGTTTTGGTATTAGGGTGATGGTGGTGTTGTAGAATAAGGTTTTGAGTGTTCCTCCTTCTGCTATATTTGGAAGAGTTTGAGAAGGATAGGTGTTAGCTCTTCTATAAATACTTGATAGGATTCGCCTGTGAAGCCATCTGGTTCTGGGCTTTCGTTTGTTGGAAGGTTTTTAATCGCAGTCTCAATTTCACTGCTTGGGATTGGTCTGTTTATATTTTCCATTTCTTCCTGGTTCAGTCTCGGAAGTTTGTGCTTTTTTAAGAATTTGTCCATTTCTTCCAGGTTGTCCATTTTATTGGCATATAGTTGCTTGTAGTAATGTCTCAAGATCCTTTGTATTTCTGCAGTGTCAGTTGTTACTTCTTTTTCATTTCTAATTCTATTGATTTGAGTCTTCCCCCTTTTTCTTCTGAAGAGTCTGGCTAATGGTTTATCAATTTTGTTTATCTTCTCAGAGAACCAGCTTTTAGTTTTATTGATCTTTGCTATCGTTTCCTTCATTTCATTTGTCTCTGATCTGATCTTTATTATTTCTTTCCTTCTGCTAACTTTGGCGTTTTTTGTTTTCTTTCTCTAATTGCTTTAGGTGTAAGGTTAGGTGGTTTATTTGAGATGTTTCTTGTTTCTTGAGGTAGGATTGTATTGCTATAAGCTTCTGTCTTAGAACTGCTTTTGCTGCATCCCGTAGGTTTTGGGTCGTCGTGTTTTCATTTTCATTTTTTTCTAAGTATTTTTAAAATTTCCTCTTTGATTTCTTCAGTGATCTCTTGGTTATTAAGTAGTGTATTGTTTAGCCTCCATGTGTTTGTTTTTTTAACAGATCTTTTCCTGTAATTGATATGTAGTCTCATAGCGTTGTGGTCAGAAAATATACTTGATACAATTTCAGTTTTCTTAAATTTACCAAGGGTTGTTTTGTGACTCAAGATATGATCTATCCTGGAGAATGTTCCATGAGCACTTGAGAAGAAAGTGTATTCTGTTGTTTTTGGATGGAATGTCCTATAAATACCAATTAAGTCCATCTTCTTTAATGTATTTTTTAAAGCTTGTGTTTCCTTATTTATTTTCATTTTGGATGACCTGTCCATTGGTGACAGTGGGGTGTCAAAGTCTCCTACTATGATGGTGTTACTGTCGTTTTCCCCTATTATGGCTGTTAGCATTTGCCTCATGTATTGAGGTGCTGCTGTGTTGGGTGCATAAATATTTATAACTGTTGTATCTTCTTCATGCATTGATCCCTTGTTCATTATGTAGTGTCCTTCTTTGTGTCTTGTAATAGTCTTTTTTTTAAAGTCTATTTTGTCTGATATGAGAACTGTTACTCCAGCTTTCTTTTGGTTTCCATTTGCATGAAAATCGTTTTCCATCCCCTCACTTTCAGTCCGTATGTGTCCCTAGGTCTGAAGTGGGTCTCTTGTAGACAGCATATATGTGGGTCTTATTTTTGTATCCATTAAACCAGTCTATGTCTTTTGGTGGGAGCATCTAATCCATTTACATTTAAGGTAGTTATCGACTGTATGTTCTTATTACCATTTTTTAATTGTTTTGAGTTTGTTAATTTAGATCTTTTCCTTATCTTGTGTTTCCTGCCTAAAGAAGTTCGTTTAGCATTTGTTGTAGAGCTGGTTTGGTGGTGCTGAATTCTGTTTGCTTTTTCTTGTCTCTAAGGGTTTTAATTTATCTGTCAAATCTGAATGAGATCCTTGCTGTGTAGAGTAATCCTGGTTGTAGGTTCTTCCCTTTCATCACTTTAAATATGTCTTGCCACTCACTTCTGGCTTGCAGAGTTTCCGCTGAGAGATCAGCTGTTAACCTTATGGAGATTCCCTTGTATGTTATTTGTTGTTTTTCCCTTGCTGCTTTTAATATTTTTTTGTATTTAATTTTTGATAATTTGATTAATATGTGTCTTGGCATGTTTCTCCTTGGATTTATTCTGTATGGCACTCTCTGTGCTTCCTGTACTTGATTGACTCTTTCCTGTCACATATTAGGGAAGTTTTCAAATATAATCTCTTCAAATGTTTTCTCAGTCCCTTTCATTTTTTCTTCTTCTGGGACCCCTGTAATTCAAATGTTGGTGCGTTTATTGTTGTCCCAGATGTCTGAGACTGTCCTCAATTCTTTTCATTCTTTTTTCTTTATTCTACTTTGAAGTAGTTATCTCCAGTATTTTATCTTCCAGGCGACTTACCTGTTCTTCTGCCTCAGTTATTCTGCTATTGATTCCTTCTACAGAATTTTTAGTTTCATTTATTGTGTTGTTCATCATTGTTTGTTTGCTCTTTAGTTCTTCCTGGTCCTTGTTAAACGTTTCTTTTGTTTTCTCCATTCTACTTCCACGATTTTGAATCATTTTTACTATCATTACTCTGAATTCTTTTTCAGGTAGACTACCTATTTCCTCCTCCTTTGTTTGGTTTTGTCGGTTTTTACATTGCTCCTTCATCTGCTGTTTGTTTTTCTATCTTCTCATTTTGCTTAACTTAGTGTGTTTGGGGTCGCCTATTTGCAGGCTCCTGGTTCATAGTTCCCATTGTTTTTGGTGTGTGCCCCCAGTGGGTAAAGTTGTTTCAGTGGGTTTTGTAGGCTTCCTGGTGGAGGGAACTAGTGCCTGTGTTCTGGTGGATGAGGCTGGATCTTGTCTTTCTCGTGCACAGGACTGCTTCCGGTGGTATGTTTTGGGGTATTTGTGACTCTATTATGATTTTAGGCAGCCTCTCTGCTAATGGGTGGGGTTGTGTTCCTGTCTTGCTAGTTGTTTGGCATAGGGTGTCCAGCACTGTGGCTTGCTGTTTATTGAGTGGAGCTGCGTCTTAGCATTGAGATGGAGATCTCTGGGAGAGCTTTTGTCATTTGATATTACGTTAAGTCAGGAGGTCTCTGGTGGACCTATGTCCTGAAATTGGCTCTCCCACCTCAGAGGCACAGGCCTACACCCCACTGGAGCACCAAGACCCTGTCAACCACGTGGCTCAGAAGAAAAGGGAGAAAAAAATAAAAAAGGAAGAAAATAAAATAAAAAGATGTAAAGTTATTAAAATAAACATTAAATATTGTTAAAAATTGAAAATTAAAAACTAATAAAAAAAAGAAAAAGAAAGGAAAAAGAGAGCAACCAACCCAAAGAACAAATCCACCAATGATAACAAGCGCTAAAAACTATACTTAAAAAAAAAAAAAAACAGACAGAACCCTAGGACAAATGGTAAAAGCAAAGGTATACAGACAAAATCACACAAAGAAGCATACACATACACACTCACAAAAAGAGAAAAAGGAAAGAAAATATAGATCTATAAATATACAAAAAGGAAGAGAGCAACCAAATCAGTAAACAAATCTACCAATGATAATAAACTCAAAATAGTAAACTAAGATAAACATAAAACCAGAAACCAGTCAGTCGCATAGAGCAAACCCCAAGTCTACAGTTGCTCCCAAAGTCCACCGCCTCAATTTTGGGATGATTTGTTGTCTATTCTGGTATTCTACAGATGCAGGTACATCACATTGATTGTGGAGATTTAATCTGCTGCTCCTGAGACTGCTGGGATAAATTTCCCTTTTTTTCTTTGTTTGCACAGCTCCTGGGGGTCAGTTTAGGATTTGGCCCTGCCTCTGCTTGTAGGTTGTCTACACGCCCTAGCCTGAGGGCATGTTTTCTGGCCCAGACAGGATGAGGTTAAAGGAGCAGCTGATTAGTGGGCTCTGGCTCACTCAGGCTGGGGGCAGGGAAGGTACAGAATGCACTGCAAGCCTGCAGCAGCAGAGGCCAGCGTGATGTTGCTGCAGCGTGAGGTGCACCGTGTGTTCTCCCAGGGAAATTGTCCCTGCATCTCGGGACCCTGGCAGTGGCGGGCTCTCAGGAGTGGAGGTGTGGATAATGACCTGTGCTTGCACGCAGGCTTTTTGGTGGCTGCAGTAGCAGCCTTAGCATTTCATGCCCATCTCTGGTGTCTGCGCTGATAGCCATGGCTTGCGCCCGTCTCTGGAGCTGGTTTAGGCAGTGCTCTGAATCCCCTCTCCTCGCTCACCCTGAAACAATTGTCTCTTGCCTCTTAGGTAGCTCCATACTTTTTCCTGGACTCCCTTCTGGGTAACTGTGGCGCACTAGCCCCCTTCATGCTGTGTTGACGTAGCCAACCCCAGTCCTCTCCCTGGGATCTGACCCCCAAAGCCGGATCTTCAGCTCCCAGCCCCCGCCTGTCCCAGCGGGTGAACAGACAAGTCTCTCAGGCTGGTGAGTGCTGGTCAGCAGTGATCCTCTATGTGGGAATCTCTCCGCTTTGCCCTCTGCACCCCTGTTGCTGAGCTCTCCTTCGTGGCTCCAAAGCTTCCCCCTTGCCCACCCCCCATCTCTGCCAGTGGAGGGGCTTCCTAGTATGTGGAAACATTTCCTCCTTCACAGCTCCCTCCACGAGGTGCAGGTCCTGTCCCTATTCTTTTGTCTCTGTTTTTTCTTTTTTCTTTTGCCCTACCCAGATACGTGGGGAGTTTCTTGCCTTTCCAGAAGTTTGAGGTTTTCTGCCAGCGTTCAGTAGGTGTTCTATAGGAATTGTTCCACATGTAGATGTATTTCTGATGTATTTGTTGGGAGGAAGGTGATCTCCACATCTTACTCCTCGGCCATCTTGAAGGTCTCCCCCAGATGTAGTTTTAAGTCATGGTCATATGACTATAACTTCTCAGGTATCTAAGGAATTATGGTTTTCTATTGTTCTTTTCATTTGCCCTGGATCTAGAAGATTGTCCTTTGAAGAACAGGCTTTTAGTAAAGCAATGGCTCTTTAACTGTACTGTACATAAGCATGATCTGGGGTATGGTTCAAGAATCTTCATTTTATGAATTTGCTACCTCGGGTGATTTTGATGTGGGTGTCCAACAGGACATCCTTTTCAGAAATATTGCAATGAAATATGTTGCCTGGCTGATGATAGAGGTAGTCAGTTAGACAATGGCATGGCAAGCCCACAAAATATAGGATTTTTATAAATAACAATTTAAGGTGTGTTTCAAGGTACAAAAATTCATTCTAGTGAAGACATGTGGAACCAGATAGGAAAGGGAATGTTTGAGCACTTACTCTGTTGTCGACAGATTTTCCCCAATAGTAGCACAATTATCTGTTAATGATACTTCAGCAATGGTGCTACATAAAAATAAGGGGGAAAAATCTTTTAAAGTGTAAAATGGTTCTTGCTTTCATGCTAGAGCAAAGCTCTATGGGATAAGTCAAGACTCACTAAGGACGTGACTTCCCCGATGGTACAGTGGTTAGGAATCTTCCTGCCAATGCAGGGGACATGGGTTCGAGCCCTGGTCCAGGAAGATCCCACATGCTGCGGAGCATCTAAGCCCATGTGCCACAACTACCGAGCCTGCGCTCTAGGTCCTGCAAGTCACAACTACTGAGCCCACACACCACAGCTACTGAAGCCCGTGCACCCTAGAGCCCATATGCTGCAACTACTGAACCCACATGCTGCAACTACTGAAGCCTGTGCACCTAGAGCCTGTGCTCTGCAACAAGAGAAGCCATCACAATGAGAAGCCCATGCACTGGAACAAAGAATAGCCCCCACTCACCACGACTAGAGGAAGCCCATGTGCAGCAACGAAGACCCAATGCAGCTAAAAATAAATAAAATAACTCTATTAAAAAAAAGAAAAAGACTCACTAAGGAGACTTCTTCCCTAAAATTTTCCATATGGGCTGGATTTGTTTGTTCCAGACCACTTAACCAAGTTTATGGACTTAAGAAAATACCCAAGAGCTGTGTCTAGGAGTTTTGCAAAGTTTCAACTTGGTTTCTTAAGTGGTGGTGGGGATGAGGAGGAAAGGGAACTCTGGTTGGCACCCAGTCTTTGTGTGCCTAATCTATTAATTCCAAGATGTACTTCCTCATTGGTTAGTCATAGAAGTATGCATTCATTTGGCTTGAATTGTATCTGAGCAGAAAAGACACAATCCTGAAAAAAAATCTGTTTAAGAATTTGGTCAACCACTTTAACAATGGGATATAGGATCTGTGATATGCTGGGTAACATTTTAAAGCAGATTTTAGGCACAAATATGATGGGGCAACACATCTATCCTATGACATAAAGCAACATCAGGAATTTGGTTAAAGAAATCATTTCAAAGTGACATTAGAACACCCAGTGTTAGTAGGCAAGGAAATTCTTGAATTGAACTGTGGTTCTATAGTGCCCAAACCAGCAACTGAAAATTATAATATTCATTTGAACTATGTTATTTTGGTAACTTGTAAGCATCATCCTTCCTCTCCCACTCCCCTCCTGGCTCTGGCATGGGGATGGGGTGTACAAGATCACTCTTTATTGCAATACATGAAATCATTAGTTGTAAATCCCCCAGAGAAGAAAGAATTCAGGAGGCCTGTGTTCTCATCCAGGCTCTACCACTTCTAGGTCAGTGTGGCCTGTCACTTTACATACTAGGCTTCAGTTTCCTCATCTTTCAAATGTGGATAATTCCTGCTTTACCTTTTTACAACACTTTATTTAAAATTATTGTATATCAGTTATCTCTATAGATGTTCACAACAGTTCTGTGACGTAGATCAGATAGAGTCCTCACCACGGAAAAGAAATATTGCAAGAAAAGGCAGAGTAGGCTTAATATGTCTTGCACTTAGACATGAATCTATGTCATACTCTCATGCAACTTATACTACAGTTTATACTGCATGGGGATAAGAACTATTGTCAGAGAGGAAAAAATCTTGTTTAAGATATTGTGGTAATTCAGAGATAGCATTTGGGATTTTTTTCACCAAAAAATGTGTCAGTAAAAGATGTGTTCCTTCTTCAGGAGCAATTTCTTGAAATAAAACAGGGAGGACTCTCCAGCTGAATGAGAAAGTTGTTATTAGGCTCTAGAGCTGCTCTTTCCAACATGGTAGCCACTAGCCACATGTGACTATTTAAAATTAAATAAAATTTAAAATTCAGTCCCTCTGTCACACTAGTCATATTTCCAGTGCTCAATAAACCACATGTAGCTAATGCCTACCATATTGGACAACACAGAAATAAAACATTTTTTTAAATTTTATTTATTTTTGGTTGTGTTGGGGCTTTGTTGCTGCACGGGGGCTTTCTCTAGTTGCGGCGAGTGGGAGCTACTCTTCATTGTGGTGCACAGGCTACTCATTGTGGTGGCTTCTCTTGCTGCAGAGCACAGGCTCTAGGCACACGAGCTTCAGTAGTTGTAGCATGCGGGCTCAGTAGTTGTGGTTCACGGGCTTATTTGCTCCACCGCATGTAGGATCTTCCTGGACCAGGGCTCGAACCCATGTCCCCTTCATTGACAGGCGGATTCTTAACCACTGCACCACCAGGGAAGCCCAAGAAATAAAACATTTTTGTAATCACAGAAAGTTCTAGGATAGCATTGCTGTGGAGTAATAGCTAACCAAGAGAAGTGATTGGAATAAAACATTTATCCTAATAGTTGTTGTTTTCCTTTGGGAAATATAAATTCTCAAAGTTTACATCTTTAAATATTCCTTCTTTTCCTTCCCCTCGTCTTATCAACATATGACTTCACCCTCACCCTGTTACTATCTTGTCCCAGACCTTTGATAGAACTAGCAAATGTTGCAGAAACACAATCAATTCATGAAAGGGAAGGAAACCCAAACCATTTATTATGCTTCTTTAATCCTCAAAGAAAAATTCAATTGAAGAAGAGCATTGTTTTGCCTATTTTTTTAATCTTAAGGAATTAACTAGAAGGCTGGGGGAGTGGATTTTTCCAACTCTTGACCTCTGCCTCCTCATCTAGCAAATGAATGACATAACCTCTAAAATCCTTGCTGCTATGATTCTTTTTTTAAAAAAAATTCACTATGTTTAATTTTTTTTTGTATTAAGACTTTACTTTTTTAGAGCAGTTTTAGATTCACAGCATCCTGTCCCCACACATGCATAGCTTCCCTCATTATCAACATCCACCACCAGAGTGCTACATTTATTACACTTGATTATTTTACATGGATACATAATCACCTGAAGTCTGTAGTTTACATTATGGTTCACTGTTGGTGGTGTACATACTGTGGGTTTGGAGAAATGTATAATGACATGTATCCATCATTATGGTTTCATTACACTGCCCTGAGAATCCTCTGTGCTCCGTCTGTTCATTTCTCCCCTCCTTTCACCCCAGGCAAACACCTATCTTTTTACTGTCTCCATAGTTTTCTTTTCCAGAATGTCATATATTGACTAGTTGGAATCATAGAGTATGTAGCCTTTTCAGATTGGCCTCTTTCACATAGTAACATGCATTTAAATTTCTTCCATTTATTTTATGGCTTGATAGATCATTTCTTTTTAGCACTGAATAATATTCCATTGTCTGGATGTACCAGATTTCATTCATTTACCTACTGAAGGACATCTTGGTTGCTACCAACTTTTGGCAATTATGAATAAAGTTGCTATAAACATCTTTGTTCAGATTTTTGTGTGGAAATAAGTTTTCAGCTCCTTTGGGTAAATACCAAGGAGTGTGATTCTTGGATCATATAGTAGGAGCATGTCTAGTTTTATAATATACCATCAAAATGTCTTCCGAAATGGCTATACTATTATGCATTCCCACCAGTGAGGAATGAGAGTTCCTGTTGCTCCACATCCTCACCAGCATTTGGTGTTGTCAGTGTTCTAGATTTTGGCCATTCTAATATGTATATAGTGGTATCTTGTTTTAATTTGCATCTCCCTGATGGCATATAATGTGAAGCATCTTCTCATACACTTACTTGCCATCTTTATACCTTCTCTGATAGAGTCTTTTAAAGTCTTTGGCTGATTTTAAGTGTAGTTGTTTATTTTCTTACTGTTGAGTGATTAGGTCTCAGTCTCTTCATGAGCCTGTATCTCTGGACTGTGAACTTCAGAAGTGTTTCTTGTTTCTTCTACCTTCTCAGGTGGACAGGATGACTAGATCAGGCTAGAGTTGGATATTTCACTTCTCCCACAGAATTCCCTTTCCCCCAGGTCAGTTAAGTTCTGATTAATACCCTAGCAGGTTAGGTTCTGGTTAACTAGCTTCTCCTGAGGGCAGGCCTTGTTAAGAAGAACAAAGGTGCTCTGGCTTATTTCAAAATGGTTCCTTTTATTCCTCCCCCTGCCAGATGCATGAGGGGATTTTTCTCCAGTATTTACTGTGGGAACCTGGTTGAGCTCCTAGAGATAAATATCAAAATATTGTGGGGGCCCCCATATGACTGGGTTCCCCTGGAGTTTTTAACACCCAAAGTTGTTCACTCTGAGCTCCGTCAATTCAACAGTTACAGCTCAGGCTCTTCTACCCTGGCACTGGTTCCCACTGGTGTTTCTGCTAGTGAATCTCTGCTCAGGTAAGTGACAACACCCTTTATTCCCCAGTCTGTCTATCCAGTCTTGGGGGCAGCGGTTTCTCCTCTGTACTCTCCTCTTTTACAAATCCAAGAATTGTTGATTTTTTAGTTGGTTCAGCTTTTTACTTGTTGTTGGGGTGGGGCGACATCTTCTAAGCTCCTTACATGCAAAACCAGCTTTTATTATGACTTTACTTTTCCTTTTTCTGATTAATAATGCAGTTGAGTATCTTTTCATATTTTAATTGACCAATTTTGATTTATGTTTGTGTCCATATTTGTATTTAAAAAATTATTTTGTAAGTGTTAATCTG
Source organism: Stenella coeruleoalba (assembly GCF_951394435.1). NCBI lineage: Eukaryota > Metazoa > Chordata > Mammalia > Artiodactyla > Delphinidae > Stenella > Stenella coeruleoalba. The sequence goes on along the minus strand of NC_137152.1, from coordinate 99,347,642 downwards.
GATACTAATTTTTTTTTCAGTGATACAGATTGCAAATACATCTGTCCAGTTGTGGCACATTTTTCCTTCTTAATTTTTGTCACGTCTTTTGATGAACACCATAGTGTTAATGTTAATGGAGTCAGATTCACCAAACATTTTCTTTAGTTTTGTTGTAGCTTTAGTTAATGAAATCCTTTCCTACTCTACAATTGTAAAGATACTTTCCTATTTAGCCATGTAAAAATTTTAAAGTCTTTGACTTTTACACTTAATATTTAAATCCATTTAGAAGAGATTTTTCTGTGAAATGTGAAGTAGGAATCCATTTTCATTTTTAAAAAATATGGATACCAATTTCCAGGGCACCAACTATTGAATAGTCCATATTTTGCTCACATATCTCAATGCTGAATCTGTCATACATCAAATTTCCTTATAAGCTTTGGTCTAATTTGGGGCTCTTTCTTCACTTCTACTGGTTTCTTTGTCTATTTTTGCACCAAAGAAGACATGATATCTGTTAGGGAAGTCTCTACAGTTCGTTCATTTGTTTATTTATTTATTTTTGAAGTATAGTTGATTTACAATATTATATTAGTTTCAGGTGTACGGCATAGTGATTCAGCATTTTTACAGGTTGTATTCCACTAAAAGTCATTAAAAAATAATCACATAATGGTTGATAATTCCCTCTGCTTTACAATATATCCTTGTTGCTTATCTATTTTATGTATAGTAGTTTGTATCTCTTAATCCAATACCCCTGTCTTGCCTGTCTCCCCTTCCCTCTACCCACTGCTAACCACTAGTTTGTTTGCTATATCTGGGAGTCTGTGTCTGAATTGCTACATACCTTCATTGGTATTATTTTTAGATTCCACATATAAATAAGTGATATCATACAGTATTTGTCTTTCTCTGTCAGACTTATTTCACTACTCATAATATTCTCTAGGTCCATCCATATTTCTACAAATAGCAGAATTTCATTCTTTTTTATGGCTCAGTAATAGTCCATTGTGTGTGTATATGTTTACATATACACACATATGTGTGTGTGTGTGTGTGTGTGTGTGTGTATATACACACACATATATGGCACTTCTTTATCCATTCATCTGTTCATAAGCACTTAGATTGCTTCCATATGTTGGCTGTTGTAAGTAGTGCTGCTATGAACATTGGATTGTGTATATCTTTTTAAATTAGTGTTTTCATTTTTCCAGATAAATACCCAGGAGTGGAATTGCTGTATCATAGGGTAGTTCTATTTTTAGGTTTTTGAGGACCCTCCATACTGTTTTCCATTCCCAACAACAGTGTAAATGTTTCCCTTTCCTCAACATCCTCACCAATATCTGTTATTTGTAGACTTTTTGATGATAGCCATTCTGACCAGTGTTAGGTGATACCCCACTTTGGTTTTGATTTGCATTTCTCTAATAATTAACGATGTTGAGCATCTTTTCATGTGGCTGTTAGCCATCTGTATGTCTTCTTTAGAAAAATATCTATTCAGGTCCTCTGCCCGTTTTTTTATTGGGTTGTTTTTTTGATATTGAGTTGTATGAGCTGTTCATATATTTTTGATATTAATCCCTTGTCAGTCTCATCATTTGCAAATATTTTCTCTCATTCTGTAGGTTGGCTTTTTGTTTTGTTTATGGTTTCCTTTGCTGTGCAAAAACTTTTAAATCTGACTGGGTCCTGTTTGTTCATTGTTGCTTTTATTTTTTTTGGCTTGGGAGACTGACCTAAGATAATGCTACAATTTATGTCAAAGAACATTCTGTCTACGTTCTCTTCTAGGAGTTTTATGGTTTCAGGTCTTACATTTAGGTCTTTAAACCATTTTGTGTTTATATTTGTATATGGTGTGAGGGAATGTTCTAATCTCATTGTTTTATATGTGGCTGTCCAGTTTTCCCAGCACCACTTGTTGAAGAGGCTATCTTTTCTCCATTGTATATTCTTGCCTATTTTGTTGCAGATTAATTGACCACAGGTGTATGGGTTTATTTCTGGGCTTTCTATTCTGCTCCATTGATCTATGTGTCTGTTTTTGTACCAGTAATATTCTGTTTTGATTACTGTAGCATTATAGAATAGTCTGAAGTCTGGGAGTTTTATGCTTCTGGCTTTCTTCTTTTTCTCAAGATTGCTTTGGCAATTTGGGGTCTTTTGTGGTTCCATATGAATTTTAGGATTATTTGTTCTAGTTATGTGAAAAGTGTCATGTATATTATGATAGGAATTGCATTAAATTTGTAGATTGCTTTGGGTATTATGGCAATTTCATATGGCCATTTTAACAATATTAATTCTTCCAATCAAAGAACATGGGATATCTTTCCATTTCTTTGAATCATGTTCGATTTTCTTCATCAGTGTTTTATAGTTTTCAGAAGATAGGTCTTTTGCTTCCTTGGTTAAGTTTATACTTAGGTATTTTAGTCTTTTTGATGCTTTCTCTTTCTGACATTTCATTATTAGTGTATAGAAAAATGAGATTTCTATACATTAATTTTGTGTCCTGAGAACTTGCTGAATTCATTCATTAGTTCTACTAGTTTTTGGATGGAGACTTTAGGGTTTTCTATATAAAGTATCATGTCTTCTGCAAATAGTGAAAGTTTTACCTCTTTCCTTCAATTTTGGACACCTTTTATTTATTTTTCTTATCTGATTGCTGTGGCTAGGATTTCCTATACTGTGTTAAATAGAAGTGGCAAGAGGGAGTTTCCTTGTCTTCTTCCTAAATTTAGAGAAAAGGCTTTCAGCTTTTCACAGTTGAGTATGATGTTGACTGTGGGTTCGTCGTAAACAGCCTTTATTATGTTGAGATATGTCCCCCTATACCCACTTTGATGAGAGTTTTTATCATGAATGGCTGTTGAATTTTGTCAAATGCTTTTTCTGCATCTATTTAGATGATCATGTGAATTTTATTGTTCCCTTAGTTAATGTGGAGTATCACATTGATTTGGAATGTCAAACCATTCTTGTGACTCTGGAATAAATCCACCATCATCATGGTGTGTGATCTTTTTTATATATTGTTGGATTTGGTTTCCTACTATTTTGTTGAGCATTTTTCCATCTATATTCATCAAAGATATTGGCCTGTCATTTTCTTTTTTTTGGAGTGTCTTTGTCTGGTTATGGTATCAGGATAATGGTGGCCTTGTAGAATGAATTTAGGAACGTTCCATCCTCTTCAATTTTTATAATCGTTTGAGAAGGATATGTATTAATTCTTCCTTATATGTTTTATAGAATTCCCCTGTGAAGCCATCTAGTCCTGGACTTTTATTTGCTAGGAGTTTTTTTTTTTTTTTTTTTTTTTTTTTTACAAGTTCAGTTTCACTTCTTCCAATCAGTCTATTAAAATTGTCTGTTTCTTCTTGATTCAGTCTTGGCAGGTTGTATGTTTCTAGAAGTTTGTCCATTTCTTCTAGGTTGTCCAATTTGTTGACATAAAACTGTTCATAGTTTTCTCTTATGATTTTTTTGTATCTCTGTGGCATTGGTAGTTATCTCTCCTCTTTCATTTCTTATTTTGTTTATTTGGGTTCTCTCTGTTTTCTTCTTGATGAGCCTGGCTGAAGGTTTATCAATTTTGTTTACCGTTTCAAAAAAAATAGCTCTTGGTTTCATTGATCTTTCGTACTGTTTTTTTTTATCTCTATTTTATTTATTTTCTCTCTGATCTATATTATTTCCTTCCTTCTGCTGACTTTGAGTTTTCCTTGTTCCTCTTTTCCTAATTCTTTTAGGTGGTAGGTTTGGTTGTCTATTTGAGATTTTTCTTGTTACTTGAGGAAGGCCTATATTGTTATAAACTTCACTCTTAGAACTGCTTTTACTGCACCCCTAGATTTTAGAGGGCTATGTTTCCATTTTCCTTTGTCTGGAGGTATTTCCTGATTTGCTCTTTGATTTCATCATTGACTCTTTTTTTTTTTAAACAACAAAAACAATCTTTATTTATTTATCTTAAAATTTTATTTATTTTTGGCTGCATTGGGTCTTCATTGCTGCGTGCAGGCTTTCACTAGTTGTGGTGAGCGGGGGCTACTCTTCATTGTGGTGCACAGGTTTCTCATTGCAGTGGCTTCTCTTGTTGCAGAGCATGGGCTCTAGGCATGCAGGCTTCAGTAGCAGCACGCAGGCTCAGTAGTTGCAGCACACGGGCCCTAGAGAGTGCAAGCTTCAGTAGTTGTGGCACGTGGGCTCAGTAGTTGGGATGTGTGGCTGGTGGTGCACAGGCTCAGTAATTGTGGCTTGTGGGCTCTAGAACACAGGCTCAGTAGTTGTGGCACAAGGGCTGGCTTAGTTGTTCCGTGGCATGTGGGATCTTCCCAGACCAGGGATCAAACCCATGTCCCCTGCATTGGCAGGCAGAGTCTTAACCACTGCACTACCAGAGAAGTCCATAATTGCTTTTTTAGTAGCACATTGTTTGGTATGCACATGTTTGTGCTTTTCCCAGTTTTCTTTCTGTAGTTGATTTCTAGTTTCATACTGTTGTGGTCAGAAAAAATGCTTGGTATAATTTCTACCTTCTTAAATTTGTTGAGGCTTATTTTGTGGACTACTGTATGATCTGTCCTGGAGAATGCTCCATGTGCACTTGGAAAGAATGTGTATTCTGTTGTTTTTTGATGTCATGACCTGTATATACCTATTAGGTTCATTTGGTCTATTGTGTCATTTAAGACCACTGTTGCCTTATTGACTTTCTGTCTGGATGTTCTATCCTTTGATGTAGTGGAGTGTTAAAAGTCCCCTACTATTATTGTATTATTGTCAATTTCTCCCTTTATGTCTGTTAGTATTTGCTTTATATTTTAGCTGCTCCTATATTGGTTACATATATGTTAAGAAGTGTAATATACTCTCGTTGTATTGATCCCTTTATCATTATATAATGCCCATCTTTGTCTTTTGTTATAGTCTTTGTTTTAAAGTCTATTTTTTTTGATATGAGCATTGCTACTCCCACTTTTTTCTAATATAAATCTATTTATTTTTTGGCTGTGTTGCATCTTCGTTGCTGTGTGTGTGCTTTCTCTAGTTGCAGTGAGTGGGGGCTACTCTTCATTGCGGTGCATGGGCTTCTCATTGCAGTGGCTTCTCTTGTTGCAGAGCACCAGCTCTCAGCACATGGGCTTCAGTAGTTGTGGCATGCAGGCTCAGTAGTTGTGGCTCCTGGGCTCTAGAGTGCAGGCTCAGTAGTTGTGGCACACGGGCTTAGTTGCTCCACAGCATGTGGGATCTTCCCGAACCAGGGCTTGAACCCGTGTCCCCTGCATTGGCAGGCGGATTCTTAACCACTGTGCCACCAGGGAAGTCCTTACTCGTACTTTCTTGTCATTTCTATTTACATGAAATATCTTTTTCCGTCCCCTTACTTTCAGTCTGTGTGTGTCTTAGCTCTGAAGTGAGTCTCTTGTGGACGGCACATAGATGGGGGTCTTGGTTTTTTGTCCAATTAGCTATCGTATGCCTTTTGATTGGAGCATTTAGTTTATTGACATTTAAAGTAATTATTGATAGGTATATACTTATTGCCATTTTATTGTTTTCTGGTTGTTTTTGTAGTTCTTCTGTTTATTTCTTCTTCATTCTTTCCTCCCTTGCAGTTTGATGGTTTTCTTTAGTATTATGCTTGTGTTCCTTTTTTAGTTTGTTTGTATCTATTTTAGGTATTTGATTTGTGGTTACCATGGGGTTCACATATGTTGCCATATAATTATAGCTACACATTTTAAACTGATAGCCATTTAAGTTCAGACACATTCTAAAAGTTCTTCTTTTTTTACTCCCCTCCCCCACATTTTGTGTTTTTGATGTCATATTTTACATCTTCATGTTTATCTCTTGACTGTTGTAGTTATAGTTGCTTTTACAATTTGTCTTTTAATCTTTGTAGTTGCTTATTTAAGAGGTTGATCCTCAGTCCTTACTATATAGGACTTTTCTAGTGGGATTTTCCCCTTTTCTATAGATTCTTACTTCTTTTCCACTTAGAGAAGATCTTTTAGCATTTCCTTTAGGGTAGGTTTAGTATTGATCAACTGTCTTAGTTTTTGCTTCTCTGAGAAGTTCTTTACCTGTCCTTTGATTCTAAATGATAGTCTTGCTCTGTAGAATATGCAAGGTTGCACATTTTCTCTTTCAGCACTTTGAATATATCATGCCACTCACTTCTGGCCTGCGAAGTTTCTGCAGAAAAATCAGCTCATAACTTTATGGGGGTTCCCTTGTATGTGGCTCTTTGTTTTTCTCTTGCTGCCTTTACAATTCTCCCTTTATCTTTAATTTTTGCCATTTTCATTATGATATGTCTTTTTGTGGGTCTGTTTGGGTTCATCTTGTTTGGGACCCTCTCTGCTTTTTGTACCTGGATATCTGTTTCCTTCTTCACATTTGGGAAATTTTCAGTCATAATTTCCTCAAATACATTTTCAATCCCCTTCTTTCTCTCTCTCATCCTTCTGAGACCCATATAATGTGAATGTTGTTAGATTATTGTTGTTCTAGAGATCTCTTAAGCTGTTCTCATTTCTTAAATTTGTTTTTCTTGTTGCTGTTCTGATTAGGTGATTTCCATTATTCTATCTTCCAGATCACTTACGTATTCTTCTGTATCATTTAGTCTTCTATTCATCCCTTCGTGTGTGTGTGTTTTTTTTCCACTTATTGAATTCTTCACTTCTGATTGGAACATTTTTATATTCTAGTTCCCTGTAAAAATTTTCACTGTGTTCATCTATTTCCTAATTCAGTTAACATTCTTATTACTAATGTTTTGAATACTTAGTCTGGTAAGTTACTTGTTTCATTATTTCGTTTTTCAAGGTTTTTCTCTGCTCTTTCATTTGAGACCAATTCCTCTGCCTTTTCATTTGCTTAACTTTCTCTGCTTCTTTGAATTTAGGTGAAACAGTTACCTGTTGTGGTCTTGAAGGGTCTCTGTCATGTGGGTGTGTTTCTATACAGACTGAGTTTTTCCAATGCCTTTAGTGGGAGAGCCAGATTTGATGTAAATACAAGTAATGTCTTTTCTCAGGGTGTGCTGGCAGGTATCACCATGTCAGGAGGTGAGGCTGGAGATGAAAGTGTAGAGCTGTTGTCAGGTGTGAGGTGGGACTTCCCCTTTGTTCAGTGATTGTCACCACCCGATTGGGGCTGGGTCTGATCCCAAGTTGCTGGAGCAGAAGCCCTGAGGGTCAGACTCAAGCTGACTCTCTTCCCTTTAAGTGTGTGTTTTACCCTTTCCCCACACCAGGACCCTTGCCCCAGAGAGGGGGAGTGCTGAGGCAAGGGTGCTCCATGTGGTCTCTCAGCTCATGTCAGCTGCAGACAGACGTCTGAGCTGTCTGTCATGCACTACCTTGCAGTCTCCAGCATTTGTTTCCCTCGCTACACTCAGATGCAGCTTCAGGTGCAAGTCCCCTTTGTTCCTCACAGCCAGTCACTGCACCCAGCCTCCACTACCCCCAACCTGTTGTGGAGCCACACGACAGGGCAGCTGGGGTCTGCATGGACTCTCAGCATATGTTGGGGTGTGAGTTGTGGTGAAGCGGCCGTCAGAGTTGTAAGATGCTCCTGAAGTGCTGCTTGAGTAAGTGCCAGCAGTGGCTGCCAATGCCCCAGCTAGCTCCACCCCAAGACTGTGTTGCCTCTGCATCCCACAGCCAAGTTTCACACTGGTTATGGCAGCCCTAGATTCAGTGCTGGACCGTGAACTAGAGTAAGCAGGGCTGGAGTGTTTCCTCGGCTTGGTTGAGGCAGTCGCAAAAAACCTGGCAGCATCTAGAGCAGACGTCTATCTACCCTGCCTCAGGGGTTACCCAGCACACACATGCTCCTCATGAGCTGAGTCCAGACTTTCCACAGCTTCCTGTTAGTCCCAGTGGCCCAGCCAGCCAAGGGGGCTTGTTTCCCCTGTGTAGGACCTCAGGACTGAGGTGCCCAATCTGTGGCTCTCACCATTCCCTCTCCAGGGTAGGTCTCTACCCATGTATTCTCCCTTTTCCTCTGAGTCCCCTCCCAGCGGCATACATCCCAACCTGATCGCTTTTATTCCCTACCTACCAGATAATGTGTAGATCTTTCTTACAGCCCTTGTTGTTCTGCCAGTTTCCAGTTAGTTTTCAATGAAAATTGTTCCACTTTATATATATATATATATATATATGTATATATATATATATATATATACACGTATGTATATGTATATATATATATATATATTCTTTTTTTTTTTGCGGTATGCGGGCCTCTCACTGTTGTGGCCCTTCCTGTTGTGGAGCACAGGCTCTGAACATGCAGGCTCAGTGGCCATGGCTCACGGGCCCAGCCGCTCCATGGTATGTGGGATCCTCCCAGACAGGGGCACAAACCCGTGTCCCCTGCATCGGCAGGCAGACTCTCAACCACTGCACCACCAGGGAAGCCCTTAGATATATTTTTATGTGTTTGTGAGGGGAGGCAAGTTACATGTCCTCCCTCTCCACCATCTTGATCAATCTCTGCTGCTATGATTCTTAACATATGAAGCTCAATGACTATTATATGGGGAGGGCAAAGAAATATTATTTACTGAGTAAGAGGTAGAACTAATAATTTCTGAGAATTCTTCCAACTCTAAGATTCTAAGAGGAACTTCTATTTTTTCCCATCATTTAAATTCTGTTTTGGGATCTTTGTGTCTATTGAATCTGATTTTTTAAATCTAAAAATTAAAAATAAACAATTCCAAGTTGGAATTTTGGGAATATAGTCAAATAATTTCTGAAGCCTGCTCTTTAAAGAATGAATGATGATGGCTTTTATGGCCACAGATTTTAATTTGAACTATAAAAAATAAAAGGAGCTATTAGAGAAAGAGAGAGAGAGGGTGAGAGAAACCAAAAGGAGTTTATATGAGAATTCATAATAAATGCATGTTAAATCTAAGGCTATGTCTCCATAAACACAATTGTTTGTTGGAGATGTTACATCAAGGGACAGGAGAATGGGGAAGATAAAACCAATGATCACAATTGTGAGGTTGAAGGCTTTAGAAATGGCCGCTGAGCAGAGCATCCACCTGAAAATAGGAGCATTTAACTGGCACTTAGGATAGAGAACATGTCATATTTCACTTCTCATGACAGGGAATAATAAAGATGATATAACATTTAAAAAATTCCCAAGCAGTGGTGTAGGGGCTGAATTTATGATCAAGCAACCCATGAAGGCTGATTGGAAAATCTTCCTTGTACTACTATATCTACAAGCATCTCCAATAGAGTGGAAATAGTACTAACTATGGGGCAAAGAACCTAGATTCCATGCACAGTTTTGCCACTAACTAAATGATCGACCTTGGTCTGTTCACTTCCCTTCTTTGGACTAATTTAACCCATATGTAAAAGGATGGTTTTCAATTTATGGACCAGATGATCTTTAAAATTCCTTCTACTATTATCATTATTTGTTGAGCAACACCATGACAATAATGACAATAGCTGCCATCTGTTGCATGCTTACTATATATTATGCACTGTTCCAAATGGCTTAATATGAATTTAATGCTCATTTAGTGCTCACAACACAGTGAGACAGGAGCTGTTATAACCACTATTGTTTTGGCAAAAATCTGAGAGCTCAGAGATATTAGATAACTTGTCCAAATTTACCAGCTGAAAGAGCCAGGATTTCAACTCCAAGCTGTATGATTGCATAGATCATGTTTTTAAGCAGTACATTGGCTTTCCCAGTTAGTATGTGCCAGTAATGTAAACTGCAGTACGTAGTACATACTGAATCCATAAGGAAAATACCATTTGTTTGTATTTTCTCCTTATTTATGGAGTCGCTTCAAAACCTTCCAAAACTTTAAGGGTCTTTGATATCACAATTATTTACTATTTTCTTTCTTTGGTGGAAGGCCCTGTGCTAGGTGCTTTACATTAATTTTCATTCTCACACAACCCTATGAAATTGGGACTATTACTGTCCCCCTTCTATAGATGAAAATACTGAGGTACCACATTTGGTGATCTAATTGAGTTCACACAGATGAGGACTGATAGGTAAATTCAAACCCAGCTTTACCTGAATTCAAACAAAACTCCTTTCTACTGCTTTCAGATTCTGTATTCTCAGACTTGAATGTAGGGATTGAAAGAGAAGAATCTCTCCAAGACATACATGCAGGTACACACACACACACCCCAACATATGCCTCATGCAGCTATTTGGAGGATGTCACGATGCTTGAAATTCTAAAACATCTGGCACTGAAGCCAACAGGAAGTGAGGATGGATGGGAAAAACCATATTTTGGATCACTGAGTGGGTTTATGTTGCCCCCACAACACTGTGTACTCTTTAATATGGTTGATTGTTTTTCTGTTTGCAAAGCTATAGAACGGTTGGTGCATATTTGCCTAACAACTTTGGCTTCTCATGAAGAATTAATACTTTTTGTCAGTGTCTGTCAGTTGAAATCAAGTCTTGTTCCCACCTAGTGGGAGAACCTAGCACATCAAACACTTAGGGAACATAGACAAAAAAGTATAAGGAAATATCAAATGCCTTTAGGTTATATTGGGAAAAGAATAGAGTCCTAGTAAGAAATGAGGCACGTTAGTACTAGTAAGAGGACTAACAAGTCTTAGTAAGAACAGGGTCCTAAAAATAGTGTTAGTAAGAAATGAGAGACTCCAACAACTTCCCTACAAAGGAACTACATAATCTTAAAATGCAGTTGAACTCCTGAGATGTTTCTTTGAGATAAAATTATCTACTTTAGACAGAACAGAGGTACTAGGGTAATGAGGGATGCATTAAATAGATTTCTATTAATTGAATCCTATTTTCTCACAAATATATATATACAAAACTAATTATTTATCTGAAGGCAACATGGAATATATCTTTATATTTATATCTATATATGTCAATAAACTAACTAAAAATCTTGGTTTAAGGAAGTAATGACATTTTTCATCAAGATATTAGTGATCCAGTGATTTTGTACTGCATTTTGTCAATTATGAATTTTTGATCAACCTAAATACCCTCACCTGCTTCTCCCCAGACTGTTAGAATTCCTCAATTGTCTGATATCAAATGTAGTTTGCAGAGGCTTCCATCAACTAGAAGTATACACAATGTCTCCTAGTCCAATGACCACATTCACCTTCACAAGTAGACTTTTCATCTCTCTTATGACAGTTGTTCTGCTATAGAGTCCATAATTTTGTGTAATAACCAAGTATACTCCTTTATCATGGTTGCAAGCCCAAATTGCAACTATGCTTGCTTTCAATAAAGGATCTCATACTTTAGAGCCCTATCCCTAAGAATTAGGTTGCATTAAGGCAAAATTAGCATAAGACAAAGAAATGCAAATATGAGGTGTTTTGGAGGCTTGCTCCATTGTAGAGAGCCTTAGAGCATATTGACCTATGAAGGCAGGTGCCTACTCCTTGGATATGTAAATCTGGCCCTTCCTTATAGATCAGTAGCTAAATCCTTTTGCAAAATTATGGTTGATAGTAGAAAATTGGTTGGGGGAAGGAGGGGCAGACATTTTAAATACAAAACTAAATCCTGCCAGATTTTAGTGAAAAATTGGTCAGGTTCATAGACCCTTAAAGCTGAAAGGGACATTTAGAACCAGTTTAATTCTTTCCTCTATAGGTGATGAAAATGAAGGTCATAAAGGAGAAATGACTTGACCAAGGCCACACAGCTCATTAGTGGTAGAACTGGGACTTAAATGAGGTTGCCACTGTGCAGACCAGATATACTAAATTTCAAACTACAGATGAAATATCAAGTATACTTATAGATTGGGAAGATGTTCCAACCACAGAAACTTCACATTGTTGACTTTATTTTAAGAAAAATTCCATGGGCCAGAGGCCGCTGAGACTTTTTCTGTACTGTATTCACAGAGAACGAATTAAGTTGCAGTAGAAGTGATTTAAGTGGTAGGTTTTCATTTCACAGTTGAACACAGCAAAGGCAAAGACCGTTTGGTGCCTTTTTCAATGTCTGCCAAAAAGTTAGTTCATGTCTCAAATACTGATTCTTTCACTGATGTGCACAAAGAACTTAGCCCCCAAGGAAGCCTGTGGAATTGGTTGAATGCCAGAGTGGTTTATTTTGTTGGTGAAATGGACCTGTTCTTATACTTTTAAATATCATTTGATTTCATTTTTCTTTGCAAAATCAGTTTGTTCCTAATGGATGAAGTGCTAAAGCTTGGGTTTTAATTTTGTTCCTCTTCTCTATATAGTCTCTTTTTAAAAATTCTTTTGCGTATAAATACTTAATTCCTAAACACCAATTTAGGAAATACATTTAAAATTGCCTAAAATTAGTGAACTGAGAAGATTTCTAGATGGGATAGAATTGAAGGAAAATAGTGTTATAAAAAGGGTTGTCCTTTGATTTCCCTCTTTTCTAATCTCAAGCACGAAAACATCAGTAAAAAGTCAATCTGAACAAGATCTCCATTAAAACCTTGGACCTTAGCTCTCTCTGATCTGATCTTCTCCAAAACACTGTAAATAGTTTCAGCTGAAAGTACACTCATGCAGAGAAGGGGAACTGCAGAGACACAACAACTAGGGATATAAAAAGAAACAGGTTACTCATCTTAGGATTATGACCATTCAGGTGCATTTTAGACATTAAATTTTTGAGACCCTGTTTGATAAATACCTCTTAAAGTCTGAATAATTCCCCAAATTTATTTTTAAATCCTCTCACAATTAGAAACTTGAATCACATGAAATGGAAGTTTACTTTAGGGAATCCATAGATAGTGCAGTCTGATTTTGGTTCATGGAATGTCAATAATATATAGCCTTTTGCTCTAATGTCAACAGTTTCATCAAGTTTAAAATAAAGTAATTCACAGTTTCATACTTCATTTTTTAAAAAACCAACAAAAACAAAGCTCAGGCTGAGAATAGAGCAAATCATCTCTACAGTTCATACTGGACTGGGTTTTAGAGTTGGTTCAAAATTCCTTATTCTTAACAATTAGCTTATCTTATGCAATTAAGGGTTCCGGAATAGAACAGTGCTCACATATATAAGGTAGGCTTGTAATCCCTACCATCCTCATGCAGTGGTTTGATAGCTGGTCCCCATTCCCAAGAAGTCAATAGTTTCTTGATAGCTTCTGGAGCCCAGAAACTATCAAGTCTATACATTAGAAGTTCACAAAAGTGGCTTAAGTGAAAACATAGAGACCAGCTTCCCACTGAAGTGGGCACAGAGCTGACTTACTCAGTCTAAAGAGAGAAATTAGGCTAAACAGAACCAAATAAAATTGCATTGGACTTAAAAACCTACAAACAGTGCCATCCCTTGCTAATATTCTCTACTATCATTCTGTTTCATATTGAAGCATTTGTTTTAACTACAGAACAGTATACCATTTGCGAGTACAGCCTTAAGAACACTTTTGCTCTGTCCAGCCTTGTAAAGAAGAGAATTCAGGCAATCATCTAGATTATTTATGGTATAAAATAGACCTTTTTGCCTTAAATATTGAAATAGTCAAGGTCAGTGCCATTCATCTAATTTTTCTGGAGAAGTTGCTGGTGTAGAAATAAAGTCTTATACAGTAAAGGGTTTATAAAACCATCAGTTTCAATCAAAAGCTTTTATGATCTATTCAAGACAATTTTAAAGAATATCCTTCCTATCCTTCCTACACCTGCAATGTACTTTGGAAATTAATGTTAGAAAGTAGAGATTTCAGGAAATCCCAGCTGCAATATGAGGTGATTCAATGTGTTTCAGCAAGGCAAAATGGAAAATCTAGATTTTAAAAGAGGTATTGATGCCATAGATGACTACATTTAAGGCAAGAATACAATTATAGCACCCATTCATTTAAGGAAAATTTTAATTCAAATGCTTCACCCAAACTTGTCTGCACTCCTCCTCTCCCTCTTGAAATTACATTTATGAGCTTTGGACTTGAATCTCAGATCAGTTTGCTTTTCATTTCCTAACATATGGTAAGCATTCAAGAAATGTTTGTTGACCTGAAGTGCAATTTAAGGAAATTTTCAAACAACTTTATATGTGAAATGAATGAGGCTTTAGGAATTTAATTGTTGTGTATAAGTCAAATGTGTTGATGCATTTATATCTGCACAGCAATTGCAAATAACTACTCAATCCACGAAATGAAAATTAACCAGTAAGGCCTTGACAGCTCCAAGGATATAGGCATCAATAATATGTTTCAGCATATTAGCACTAACCCATTTTAAGCCAGTCCAATCTAAATTGTAGGAAAGGGCTTCCCTGGTGGCGCGGTGGTTGGGAGTCCGCCTGCTGGTGCAGGGTACACGGGTTCGTGCCCCGGTCAGGGAGGATCCCACATGCCGCGGAGCGACTGGGCCCGTGGGCCATGGCCGCTGAGCCTGCGCGTCCGGAGCCTGTGCTCCGCAACGGGATAGGCCACAACAGTGAGAGGCCCGCGTACCGCAAAAAAATAATAATAATAAATAAAAATTAAAAAAATAAATTGTAGGAAAAACAAGTTAGGGTGTTCATAATTACTGTAGAAGGCTATTCTCTGACTTCAGATGAGCAGGAACAAAGACAATCTTTCATGGAGAGTGGACAGCTAATTATGACTGAAATAATCCACAGAGCTATACTTGCACCACTAAGATATGAGGAATTGCTCTCAGAAAAAGTTTTGATAGCAGATAGCCATTCATAAAGGTACCCACTGCCTGTAGGTTGAAATGGTTGAGAGAGTAGTGCATGAACCTAGCTGTGTTAGTATATGTTAAGTCTGGCAACATACAGTAGAAACCTAAAACAGAGTGGCTTAAGTATGACACAGTTATTCATCATGGAGAAAAAGTGCTGAGGTTGGTAGTTAAGGGCTGGTACAGCAGTTCCATGGTTATCAAAGACCCAGATTAGTCTAGCTATTTGATATTTGATTCCTATTGTATGGCCTTCATCATTACGGTTCAAGATAGCTACTGGTGCTCTAGTCATCATCTACAGGTTTAAAGCAGCAGGATGAAGGAAGAAAGGAAGAGAACCATGTGCCCCATTGCTTATAAAGAGACCTCTGGAAGTCCCACATAACACTTCCATTCACCCTTCACTGGTGAGAACTTACTCCTACGCCACCTTCAAGTGTGAGAAAGGCTGGGAAATATAGTCTTTTAAGTGGATGTCAGTGTGTCCCTCTAAAAACAATATTATGTTAATTTAAATGGAATAGGAGAATGCATAATTAATTGGTAGATAATTAGAAATCTCTAAGATGCCTACTTTGGGGACAATGAACAATTTAAAGAACAATGAACAAGTTAAAGTTTTCAGGTAGGAGCCAATTAGTTCTTTTTAAAAAAATATTCCTCAGAGCTTCAACGGGTTTAATAGTTTGGCATCTTTTGCTGATCACAAGATATATCTATATCTCCTATTGACAACACATCTATTAATAGTTTTCCTGTTTCCAAGAGAGTGAAATATCATATTGCTTAGGGAGAGTTGAATACGTGTCACTATTTCCAGTAGGGAAGAGTTCTGAATAAAGTGGGCTGGCGTCTTGACTCCTGATGTCACCATAAGTGTTTCTTAACAATTGTACATATCTGTCCACCCTAGAGCATGATTCCTGAGGATAATACAGCTTTTTTCCAGAACAGTTTATATATATATATATATATATAAAAATTATTGGAAAAATAAGCATCTTCTCTAAGTAAGAGAAATGATTATCCTAGCTAGAGGGAGGGAAAGTTGAGAAAATAGTGACTATATAACATAGAGCTGTTTTCCAAATAACTGCCTTCTGCTTCGCTTTACATTTTTCCTCCTCAGCATTTCTTCTTTGTCACAGCCACTTTCTCCAGGCTTCCGCAGGGCTTGGCCCTTTCTATTTTAGTGCTAAGAGAAACAAGAGCAGTGGAGTGCAATACATGGCATATTTGGAAAGGTGGTAAATATTTAATAGATGATATGGTAAATAATGTATATAATTTAGCAAGAAACAATGTAAATATTTCAGGGACTGCAGTGCAGCTGTTAGGTTGGAATTAAACCTAGAGTCTGGAGAAAAGCAGTAGTTCAAAATGTCCTTTTCTGATAAGAGCACTTACTGTCTCTAGTCCACAACCTGGAATGAGTGCTTGGCACTTAAGGTATAGCTACGTCTTTGATACTCTCTAATAGTGACAAGGAAGGGTGATGTGGATAATTCAAAATAGTGAGTAATCCAAATTGGAGTGAAATTTTGGATTTTTGAAAAGTGGCTTCCTTTCCTTAGTTCATTATTCTTAGGATAATGTTAAAAAGAAGTTCTTATCCTCTCATGGACTCATGGACTAGAGAAAGCTGTCCCATGAAGAAGGATTTGCCTCATATAATTAATTCACTGTTAGAGAATGCAGGGGTAGCTGTGCAGTCCTTTCTTCTCTCTGAACTCCCTTGGGAATCAAACAATCCCTATGGGGAACTTATGTACCTCTCTGATCTGCTTTGACAATTGGGGAGGAACTAAGCAAAATCCAGGAGTAGGGCTATCACAAGGTCCAAGTTGAAAATATAGTTGTTTACATATTTTCAGTCTTCTGCTGGATATAGGTTATGTCCACAGAACTGTAATAGATGTGATAGAAAATATAAACTCTATATAAGAAATGTTTTATTCACTAAGAAAGTTACAGTTGGAGAGATGTCAATGCATAAGAAAAAAGTCAATAAAGAGTCCACCAAAGAACTGTTAAAACTAATAAATGAATTCAGTAAAATTACAGGTCACAAAATCAATATACAGAAATCTGTTGCATTTCTATACACTAACAATGAACTATCAAAAAGGAAATTAAGAAAACAAGCCTATTTACAATTGCATCAAAAAGAATAAAATTTCTAGGGATAAACTTAACCAAGGAGGTGAAAGACCTATACACCGAAAACCATAAGACGTTGATGAAAGAAATTGAAGAAGACACAAATAAATGGAAAGATATTCTGTGCTCATGGATTAGAAGGGTTAATGTTAAAATGTCCACGCTACCCAAAAAATATACACATTCAATACAATCCTTATCAAAATTCCAATGGCATTTTTCACAGAAATAGAACAAACAATTTTAGGATTGTTTTTATGGAACCACAAAAGTCCCCAAATAGCCAAAGCCATCTTGAGAAAGAAGAACAAAGCTGCAGGTATTACTTACTAGTCCTGACTTCTGTATAACACGAAGCTATACTACTCAAAACAGTATGGGACTGGCACTGAAAAAAGACACATAGATCAGTGGAACAGAATAGGAAACCCCCAAATCCACTCATATATGGTCAATTAATTTATGACAAAGGAACAAAGAATATACAATGGGAAAAGAAGAGTGTCTTCAGTAAATGGTGTTGGGAAAACTGGACAGCCACATGCAAAAGAATGAAACTGGACCACTACTTTATACCATACACAAAAATTAACTCAAAATGGATTAAAGACTCAAATGTAAGACCTGATACCATAAAACTCCTAGGGGAAAACATAGGCCTCAAGCTTCTTAACATCAGTCTTGGCAATGGTTATATTTTGGATTTGACACTAAAAACAAAGGCAACAAAAGCAAACATGAACAACTGGGACTGCATCAAACCAAAGAGCTTCTGTACAGCAAAGGAAACCATTGACAAAATGAAAAGGTAGCCTAATGAATGAAAGAAAATATTTGTAAATCATGTATCTGATAAGGGGTTAATATTCAAAATGTATAAAGAACTCATATAACTCAATAGCAAAAAGACAAACATCCTGATTAAAAATGGGCAGTGGACGTGAATACACATTTTTCCAGAGAAGACATAGAGATGGCCAACAGATACATGAAAAGATGCTCAACATCACTAATCAGGGAAATGCAAATCAAAGCCACAATGGGATATTGCCTCATACCTGTTAGAATGGCAATTTTCAAAAAGACAAGAAATAACGTGTTGATGAGGATATGGAGAAAAGGGAAGCCTTGTGCACTGTTGTGGGATTGTAAATTGGTGCAGCCACTATGCAAAATAGTATCGGGGGGGGGTCCTCAAAAATTAAAAATAGAACTACCATATGATCCAGCAATTCCACTTCTGGGTAATTACCTGAAGAAAATGAAAGCACTAACTTGAAAACATATGCACCCCCATGTTCAGTGCAGCATTATTTATAATAGCCAAGATATGGAAACAACCTAAGTGTCCTAGGTGAAGTCCTAGAAGTGGGATTGATAGTTTGAATGATACACACATGTATATTTTTGATAGATAGAATGTGGAGCCATATGTATGAGTGCTTACTTCCCCACAGCATCACTAACAGAATGAGTTGTCACACATTTTTACTTTTTTTAATTTTAGAAGAGTTTTCTACTTACAGAAAAAAAATTTAAAGATAGTACACAGAATTCCCATCAGCTCCACATCCAGTTTCCCTGATTATTAACATCTCACTTACAATCAATTTCTTAGAATTAATGAACAATATTGAAACATTATTATTAACTAATGTCCACATTTTATTCAAATGTCATTAGTTTTTACCTAACGTCTGTTTTTCTATTCCAGGATCCCATCCATGATAATACAGTACATTTAGTCATCATGCCATTCAGGCTCCTCTATAGACTGTGACAGTTTCTCAGACTTTGCTTGTTTTTGATGATCTTGACAGTTTTGAAGAGTACTGGTCAAATATTTTATAGATTGTACCTCTGTTGGGATTTTCTGATAATTTTCTCCTGCTTAGATTGGGGCAATAGTATTTGGGCAGGAAGACCACAGAGGTAAGGGGCCTTCTTATTACATCATATCAATAGAAATGCTATCAACATGATTTATGACTATTGATATTGAACTTGATCACCTGGCTGAGGTAGTGTTTATCAGTTTTCTCTACTATAAAGTTACTCTTTTTTCTCCTTTTCCATACTGTATTGTTTAGAAGCCTGTAACTGTGCATAGATCACACTTAAGGAGTGGGGAGTTATGCTTCAGTTCCTTAAAGGCAAAGTACCTGCATAAATTACTCGAACTTCTTCTGCACATGAGATTTTTCTGTTTTCCCTTATTTATTTATTTGCTCTCTCTATATATTTTTCAATTTTCTTGAAATATAGTTGATTTACAATGTTGTGTTAATTTCTGCTATACAGCAAAGTGATTCAATTATACATATACGTATTCTTTTTCATATTCTTTTCCATTATGGTTTGTCACAGGAGACTGAATATAGTTCCCTGTGCTCTACAGTAGGACCTTGTTGTTTATCCATCCTATATATAATAGTTATATACACACACACACCGTATCTTCTTTATCCATTCATCTGTTGATGGACATTTAGGTTGTTTCCATGTCTTGGCTTTCTAATACTGCTGCTATGAACATTGGGATGCATGTATCTTTTTGAATTATAGTTTTGTCTGGATATATGCCCAGGAGTGGGATTGCTGGATCATATGGCAACTATATTTTTAGTTTTTTGAGGAACCTCCATACTGTTTTCCATAGTGGCTGCACCAATTTACATTCCCACCAACAGCGTAGGAAGGTTCCCTTTTCTCCACACCCCCTCCAGCATTTGTTCTTTGTAGATTTTTTAACGATGGCCATTCTGACTGGTATGAGATTGTACCTCACTGCAGTTTTGATTTGCATTTCTCTAATAATTAGCAATGATGTATTTGCTCTATTTTTATAATGGTATAGACTTGTGGATATTTATTTTGTACTTTGGGTTATATTGTAATACTACCTTATTGCTCAAATTTTTCCAGTTTTGGCCATAAGGTGGTCTTTCAGTTGGCTGCTACGTATGTCCTTTTGGCGTAGTCTCATACATATGTATGTATGTATATATGTATTTATTTTAGCATTTCCTTACTTTCTGGCACACTTTTCCACACTCATCTGTTATATTCACTGCCCTAGTCCTAGAATCAGCCATTTCTCTAAGGACCCCTGCTTCCTTTTACTGGGGAGTGGTATTAGAAACCAAGATCTGGTTGCTAGGTATGCTCCTTGCTACTAGGCCCTCTTGGTGGACAGAGCTAGAAAATATATGTACGTATACTAATACACATATATACACCTATTTATCTATATCATCCATCTATCCATCTATAGTTATACTAAGCTAAACAGAAGTTTATACTAATGGCACCAACTCTAATTCATTGTCACATAGATCATACTAGTCTCCCATTGCTTATCTGTAGCTTCCCGCTGCAACAGTGAGAAATTTAGTTCCCACCATTCATCATCTACTTACTGAACTGATTACAGTACATGAATATTACTATCAGAATTGTTAACCTGTACTCCCATGGGAAATAACTTTAGCAACTAGAATGTAGTGCTTGTATACAGTGTTTATGTACACTTTCTTTTTCTTTTAGTCTTGTCTAAAATACATCCCACTTGTTCATGGTATATAATTATCTTTATTCATTATTAGATTCTATTGGCTAGTATTTGTTGAGGAGTTTTGTAACTCTGATCATAGCAGATGTTAGCCTATAGTTTTCCTTTCTTATTATGTGTTTAGTCTGGTTTTAGTATTAAAGTAATACCTCGTAGAAAATTATGAAAGGTTCTCATTGCTTCTGTCTTCTACAAGATATTGTGAAGAATTGATATCATTTCCTCCTTAAGTATTTGGTAGTGTTACTGAACCGAACTTGGACCACTCAACTGCTGCACAGTAAAGCCAATCTACTGACACAGGTTGTGGTGAAGGAAAGTATAGCATTTATTTGCAAGGCACCAAGCAAGAAGGAGGGGCATGCTCAAAAGACTCATTCCCTGATGGCTTTCAGGGAACGGTTTTTAAAGGAAACATTTGGGATGACTGCAAGGTCATTTGGGATGGCTGCAAGGTGCATGACTTCTTCTGATTGGTTGGTGGTGAGGTAACAGGGTGGTGTTTCAGGAATCTTAATCGTCAACCTTCTGGTTACAAGCAGTCTGGGATCGACATGCTTTTGGTCAGCATGTAGTCATAATCCTCCACCTAGGCAGGGGTCTTAGTTTATGCATTACAACTCAAGGATATGTGTCAAATTGTTATGTATGTTGCTTGAGGAGGAACTAGGACTCTGTTTTGTTGCTGAATCTTGTTTAAGCTATCATTACTTTTCTTGCTTAACTGCTTTTCCTTTTCTTCTGCATTCCCTTACTTCCCAAATTAGCAACTGCTTGAGTCTTCTCTTTGGAACTCAGGGAAGGCCTAGGAGACTAAAACCTTTTCCTACAAACAAGAAATGGGGAACACACAGGGGCTTTTGTGCCCAGGATGGCTCTGCAGGGTCGTGCTCGGTTTCAGTAGTATTCACCAGTGAAGCTATCTGGGCTTGGTACTTTCTCCTTTGGGAAGTTATTAATTATTGATTCAATTTCCTTAATAGATATAAGCTTGGCAGATGGTATATTTCTCCTTATATGAGTTTTGACACTTTGTATCTTTTTATAAATTGAAGTATAGTTTATTTACAATATTGTGTTAGTTTCAGGTATACAGCAAAGTGATTCAGTTACATATGTATATTTTTTTCAGATTATTCTCTATTATAGTCTATTACAAGATATTGAATATAGTTCCCTGTGCTATATAATAAATCCTTGTTGCTTATCTATTTTATGTTTAGTAGTTTGTACCTGTTAATCCCAGACTCCTAATTTATCCACCCCCTACTCTCTTTCCACTTTGGTACCATAAGTTTGTTTTCTATGTTTGTGAGTCCATTTCTGGTTCATATATAGATTCATTCGTATTATTTTTTAGATTCCATATATAAGTGATATATAATATTTGTCTTACTCTGACTTACTTCACTAAGTATAATATTCTCTAGATCCATCCATGTTGCTGCAGATAGCAATATTTCATTTATTTTTATGGCTGAGTAGTATTCCATTGTATATATGTGCCACATCTTCTTTATCTATTCATCTGTTGATGGACATTTAGGTTGCTCCCATGTCTTGGTTATTGTAAATAGTGCTGCTATGAACATTGGGGTACATGTATCTTTTCAAATTAGAGTTTTCATCTTTTCCAGATATCTACCCAGGATTGGGATTGTTGGGTCATACGGTAGCTCTATTTTTAGTTTTTAAAAGAGCCTCCATACCATTCTACATAATGGTGGTACCAACTGACATTCCCACCAACAGTGTAGGAGGGTTCCCTTTTCTCCACACCCTCTCCAGCATTTATTATTTGTATACTTTTTGACGATAGTCATTCTGACTGGAGTGAGGTGATACCTCATTGTGGTTTTGATTTGCATTTCTCTAATAATTAGTGATGTTGAGCATCTTTTCATATGCCTTTTGGCCATCTGTATGTCTTCTTTGGAGAAATGTCTATATAGGTTTTCTGCCCAGTTTTTGATTGGGTTGTTTTTTTGACATTGAGTTGTATGAGCTGTTTGTATATTTTTAATATTAACCCCTTGTCAGTTGCATCGTTTGCTAATATTTTCTTCCATTCCATAGGTTGTCTTTTTGTTTTGTTGATGGTTTCCTTTGCTGTGCAAAAATCTTTTAAATTTGATTAGGTTCCATTTGTTTATTTTTGCTTTTATTTCTTTTGCCTTGGGAGACTGACCTAAGAAAATCTTGCTACAATTTATATCAGAGAATGTTTTTCCTGTGTTCTCTTCTAGGATTTTTATGGTGTCATGTCTTATATTTAGGCATTGAAACCATTTTGAGTTTATTTTTGTAAATGGTGTGAGGCAGTGTTCTAATTTCATTGATTTACATGTAGCTGTTAAGCTTGCCCAGCACCAGTTATTGAAGAGACTGTCTTTTCTCCATTGTATATTCTTGCCCCTTTTGTCATAGATTAATTGACTGTAGGTGTTTGGGTGATACCTTGTTATCTTTTAAGGAATTCATCCATTTCATCTAAATGATCAAATTTATGGTCATGGAGTTATTCATAGTATTTATTATCCTTTTAAAGTCATAGGATCAATAGTGATGACCTCTAATTCATCTTTTAAATTGGTAACTATATCTATTCCTTTTATTCTTGGTTAGCTTGGCTAGAATTTTATCAATTTTATTGATTTTTTTTAAACTGGATTTGGTTTTGTTCTTTTTTTAATGTTCCTATTTTCAATTTCACTGATTTCTGCTCTAATTTTTATAATTTTATTTTTCTACTTTCTTTGGGTTTAAATTCCTTTTATTCTCTAGTTTTCTAAGGTGGAATGTTAGGTTTTTGAGTTTAGATTTTTTTTTGTAATATATTCTTTGAATGCTACAAATTTTCCTCTAAGCCCTGTTGGTGTGGTGGTAAGGTGTTGGAGAGGGACAACTGTCTGTACTCTTTTGATTCATTCTCAGTGTTTTATTGAGCAGTTGTCTCTTCACAGGTGTTTTTTCAGTGGTACTGCTTCCCCCTACGTTGCCCTTTGGTGAGACAGGAAGGCTAGAGGGGGCTGGAATGAGGAATGCCCTTCTGCCAACTGGGATATGGCTCTTAGAAAATCTTTTCCCTAGGAAAGCAGGTCTTTTGTTGTGGAGAACACTCTGGGAGTGTTTCAGGCTGATCACTGCTCCCCTCCCCCAGCTAGAGCCAGGAGAAGATCTCTTCAGGATCTTCACTCTGAGAACCGGGGTTGGGGGGAGGGAGAGTGCATTCCCTAGAGGTTAAATACATTAATTTGTAGAGGTTCCATAAGACTGTACTCTCAGGAGATTCTCACTCTCTTGCTACTTCTTTTTCAGCATCTAGAACTGTGTGGGTCCATTTATATGCAGTTTTTTCAATAAATACATACTACAGTACTATACAGTTCACACTGTTGACTTGGCAGATGCAGAACTGCGGATACAGAGTGCCAGCCAACTGTAAAGTTATTTACAAATCTTTGCCCATTGGGTTGGCACCCCTTAACCCCCCACATTGTTTAAGGGTCAATTGTAATACTTTCCCAAATAAATTCCTTGTATTTGCTTCATGTTCACTTTAGTCTTATGTTTGTGGGAAGGATGCATTAATCTTCTGAAAGCTTAGGGAGGTTATAGAATATAGTCATAAAGAACTCCAGCTTTGGAGTCAAACACACCTGGTTTGAGTTCAGCCTTTCCTCTCATAGATATGTGATGCTATAGAAGTTACTTTACCTCTCTTAGCTTTCATTACATTATATTCTACATGGTAATGTTGGGGAGAGAGAAATTTTCCTCTACTCCTCTAGGTTCTTCTGGCTGGTCTAAGAATTAAATTGACATAAGACAGTTAACAGGAGAAAATCACACAAAAGGTTAATAACATGGATACATGGGAGAGAGGCCCAGGAAAACTGATAACTCACCAAAATGGCTGAAACCCTTTCCTTAAATACCATCTTCAGCTAAAGACAAAAGAACAAAAGAAGATATTCTGGGTAGTGGTTTGGGACCACAAAGGGGAGGAAGGCAGTTCACATGCAGATGGAAAAGTAAATGTCTGGTAAACAAATGTTTGCTGTGCCACACAGAGAAGTGGCCTCTGATCTCTAGGCCCTGTTGCCACCTACCACACTTGGCCCATATTCTTTGCCTATATCTCTGGTGATAGCTCTATTCCAGGAATAGGCCCTCTATCTAAAATTCTTTTAGGCAGTTCTTTAGGCAGCGGAAAGGTCAAAGTTTATTACTGACTCTTTTGGGCCTTGAGTATTTTCAGCTCAAAATAATCCACATGCCAAAGAGACATTTTGAGGTGGCTAGTTTGGGTTCCTTAGAGTAATAATATTTACTCACAGATTGTTTTATTGATTTAAAAGGTAATGTAATCAATAACTTAGCACAATCCTGAACCTATATTAAGCCTTTTCCTCAAGAATATTCAATAAATAATGTCTAAACTCTTTATCCTGGTTTTCCAGATTCTTTTTCCCCATCATCCTTCATATAACCACATTATGCTTCACTCAAATTGAACTATTCATCATTTCCTAAGACTTAAAACTTTATGTCATTTCTATTTTTTATATCCTTTGTCCCACCTTGGATATCTTCAACCTACAATCTCCAAACGTTGAAATACTGTTCATTCTTCAAATTCTGGGTCAAATGCCACACTCCTTATTAACACTCCTCTGATTATGTGGTTTGAAAATCATAGTTTATCATTAAAAATCGATAGCACATTATAGCACATGTCCTGCTTTTGATTAAATATGAGAAAATTTGACAGAATCCATAAGAAACTAAATGCTTCATTTTAATATGTACTTTTACATGAAAGTAGTAAAGGCTCAATAAACATCTTCCTATGAAAAGAATCAGTATCATCTAAAGATCTACTTATACCTCTTTGACTAGTCTGTAGGGATCTAGAATCGTTGCCTTATTCATTCTTTTGGCTTAGGTTACAGAATATGTGAATAAACAACAAATTTTCCTCAGAAGAGCTCTAGGTAATAGTGAATGTGGCATAGAAAAGGGATACTTTTATAGACAACATGAAAGATCAAAAACATAAGGAGCTGTGAGAGAAGTTTTTGAAGACTGGAATGAGA
Organism: Stenella coeruleoalba; assembly: GCF_951394435.1. Taxonomy (NCBI): domain Eukaryota; kingdom Metazoa; phylum Chordata; class Mammalia; order Artiodactyla; family Delphinidae; genus Stenella; species Stenella coeruleoalba. The sequence continues at coordinate 99,322,074 of NC_137152.1, read as the reverse complement.
AATTCTAGATAGACATGAGTTACTATGTACCAAGAGGGAAGACATGAGTGCCCATCAAAAAGTTAGAGTTATACTGAAATGTAAATTTTGAAACTTCAGCAGAGGCTCACTACCAGACAGAATAAAGGATTTATAAGTTCTGTTTTTAGTGATAAGAGTGATATAACCAGTAAGATTCCAAGTGCCATTAAATCATACAGATAACCCATATATATGAGATTTTCAGAAAATTTAAGTATTCTCCTTCAGACCTGCTTTGGAAGCTTCTATTGGGTGAGCACCATTTTCTTTCTTTCAATGCTCTAGGGAGGGCTTGGTCACATACAGGCTCGGTCACAGCTGTCATTCATACATTTTTATTTATCCCATCCCCCACCCCGTGTATATGGCAAATTCTAGCTTTTGATGACAGAAAGGACCAGTTGAGAGAATGTATTTGACTCAGTTAAGTCATCTCTTCAATTGGGAAACTGAGCATACTACAGATAGCACTTTAGTAACATTTTTAGCTACATGGAAACTTGTCTTAAGTAACTTGTTCCTTCAAACAGAAAAATGAGAGAGAAGGAATTCATGAATAACGGTGTTCCCAAATCATAGGCAGTTTGAATAAATCTTTTTATTCATATTTTGCCCTTAGAGAACATACTAGTTTTAAAAGAACCCAACTGATTTATACCAGCTTGAATACAAAATTCAGCAGCAGTTACATATCATACTTTCTCAAGAGATCGCAGTACTCAGTTGATTAAAAACAGCTGCAACATTCAATTGCCATTGAAATGTTATTCAAAGGACAATTAAACCCAAAGTGTCCATATGTAGACCTTTGTTCTATATCTCTTGCACAACTCACAGGCTGATACTGACTGACCTTCAAGCCATGTGTGCCAGGTACTTTAATCACAGTACTCAAAATGTTGGGAAGTCATTGACTAGGTTAAGTACCATTAAGTTTTTCTTAGGACCTATTAGAGGGAGAAAAGGAATTTGAGTTTAGTTCTTAGAGATGTCGGTTGTAGTGTGAGTGTGTGTGTAAAAATAGCAGTTATATAAGCACAGTCTTGAGTCCAAAGGGCATTTTTCCCAAACAAAACATAGTAGATAATGATTAATCTAGCCATGCATGCTACATTTGTTAATGCAGACACTAATGTTCAGTGGTATGAAAATTTTTAATGAGAATAGTCTTCTCTGTAGAACATAGTCCTTGATAAAAGGAATGTAAAGTGGATATTCTCTTTGGTCTGTTTGCAAGGAGGTACTCCCACTTTCCTGGAAGACTTCTCAGGAAAGACTTCTCGGGAAAGTGGGAATACGTCTCCTCTTAGAATATGAACATGGGCTTGAACAGTCACATGGTGCTTACCCATAGGCTTATCCTTTTCCATCTGAGTGATATGTGGCAAGTCGCTAACTATTTTGCTTTCAAACTAGAGGAGGTGTTAAATATTTTAGTGCTAGTGATCAATATGTATCCAGTAGTAACTAAGAACAAGCTTGTGATATTCTCTAAATAAATAAATATCCAAACTCAATAATAGCAACCTTCAGTAAGTGCTAGGAAAGAAGCAGAGCCTTTTTGTCAGAGAATAATGAGGGGACATTGTTTTAAGTGGTCATGAAGGGGCTCTGTGTAGAGGTGACATATAAACTGAGACCTGAATGACAAGAAGCAGTCCTGCAAATAACTTGTTAAAGAAAACTTTGAGGGAAGATTGTAGAGCTAGCGCAGAAGCCCTGAGGTAGTTTTCTCTTAGGAACTAAAAGAAGGCCATTGTATATAGGACACAATGAATGAGGGAGGGAGTGGTGCTAAGTAAAACTGGAGAGTTAAGGGCAAAGTCATTCAGGGTTTGTATGTCATGGTAAGGAGTTTAAATTTTATTCTTAGTGAATTTGAAAACCATTGAAGGTTTACATTGTTATACTAAAAAAGATCACTCTGGTACTTTGTATACAAAGTATACAAATGGATTGTTTTGGGCTGGTGGGAATAGAAATGGGAGACCAATTTGAAGTCTTATCATGGCAAGCCAGATAAGAGATGAGCCTGTACCAAAGTGTGACAGCAGGTATGGAGAAAAGTAGATGGATTCAGAAATATTTTAGAGGTTGTATCACCAGGATTTTCTGGTGGTTTATATGTATGTACATGTATGTGTACGTATGTGTGTAGAATATGAGAAAAAGGATAGAAACAAAGATGACTCCAAATTTTCTGATGTGAGAACGTAATTGAACGCTGATGTTGTTTTCTGAGATGAGTAAGTCTGGGAAAGGGGAAATCAAAAGTTTAGTGTTAACATCCTCTGTTTGAGATATCTGTGAGACATATAATAGATATTAAAATACAATACTATGTATGTGTATTGAACCCAGGAGAAATGTGTAGGTTTGGAGACATATATTTATGAACTAATCTCCATATAATTAGTAATTGATACTGTGTAAATTATTGAAAACATCTAGAGAGAGTGTAGATAGGAAAGAGAAGAAAACCCAGAATCGTATCTTAAGGAACTGACATGATAGAGGTCTATCAGAGAAGGAGGAGCCAAAACAGAGGAGTAGCTAGTGAGATAATCGAAAATCAGGCATATATGTGGTGAAAACTAAGGGAGTTTCCTTTAAGAAGGAAGAAGGAAGGAATGGTAAAATTTGTTGTAAGAAGCAAGGAATGGTAAAATTTGTTGAATGCTGCTGAGAGGTTAAGATGAAGACAGAACAATGTTCATTGCTTTGAGCAGCATAAAAGCCTTCAGTTAGCTTGATAAGGGCATTTTCAGTGAAATGATGGAGGTGGAAATCAGCTGGAAACAGGTTGAAGAGTAAATAAAGAACATCTGGTTAAAAAGCCGCCACAAGTTTGTTCTGTGATATAGCCTTTCTTCATCAAACAAATAGCACAGATAACATGCAAAAACTGAAATAAAAAACATAGTTGTGCTTGACAGTAAAATAATTGTCCTCACGAGCAGAAATGGAATGGAGACACAAAGTGGAATGAGGCTAAGTCCACAGACCTATGAGAGCTGGGCTCCTGCAGGATAATGAAAAAATAAAGTCCTGCAGTTGAGAAATGTATACCACAGCCAGTCATACCGCCTGTAGCCAAGACCTGAAGTGGGGCCCCTCACACTTGAAAAGATGCTAAGAAGCTTATTGTTGCCATTCTACCTGGGAATACTGCTTTATAAGAAGCTGTGGGTCTAGGGAATGGATAAAGACCAGGAAGTGAACCAAGATCTCCATTGGTGTATTTATGGAATTTGAAATATTTTCAATATCACTGCAAGACTGGGAATTTTAAAAGATTATAAGAATGGTTCTGCATTGAAGGTCTGGTGGGCATGTGGAGGCATGAGATGTGTAACGAGAGAGGGATATAGAAAGGGAAAAACATAACCTCTCATTCAAAATGAGTGTGTGTAAAAATAAGTCACAAATCACATGAAATAACCTAATGAAATCAATTTTATTAAATATTCAAAATAAGATAATAGAACGTATTGGTTGCATGCTCAAAGAGATAATATAGACATATCAATTGAAAAAGAAAAATAACTGATAATCAAAACAGAAATGAAACTGAAATAGGTAGTAATGAAAAATAGAAATCTTGATAATAAATATAATTATTGAAGTAAAACAAAACTAATTAGGTGGTTTAAATTGGTAGACTGGCTACAGTTGTGAAATCTAATTAGGTAGGTTAAACTGTAGATTGGATACAGTGACTTGGAAGAGAATACTGAAGAATTCACTCAGAATGCTGTTCAAAAAGAAAAGGGAAAAATATGAAAATATACATAAAATACATGTAGGTTAGATTGAGAGATCTCAACATATGTCTAAGAGAAGTCCAGAAAAAAATACAGTGTAAAGCAGTATTTGAAAATATAATAGTGAAAATTTTCCAAGAAATGAAGAAAAATATGAGTGTCCTTCAATTACTAAGTATCATAATTGAAGATGAACTGGTACCTAGAAGTATTGCAGTAAGACTGAAGAAAGACCATTAAGTGAAGGCTTAAAAAACTAACAGAAAGAAAATATAGATTAATTCCATACTCAGCTAAACTAACATACAAGCATGAAGGTAAAATGAAAACATTTTCAGATATTCAGCCCTATATCACTTAAAATGACATACTGAAACAAAATCACTTATAAAAGGTGAATATTAATAAATGGATAAAAAATATAGTTAGTAAATACTAACTAAAATAAAGCTTATGCAGCAATATGCACATCACAAAGAGTAGAATGCAAGGAAATAAGCATTAATAGAAGAGACACTATATTAAGAGGAACAATCAACCTTATATATATTTATGACTTTAATTTTGGAGTTTTGGATACAACACCAAAAGCACGAGCAGCAAAATAAAAGAAATAGGTAATTTGAACTTCATCAAAATAAAAACCTTTCTGCATCAAAGAACATTATCAAGAAAGTGAAAAAACATCATATAGAATGGGAGAAAATATTTGGAATTCGGATACAGGTCTCGAATCCAGAATATAGAAGAAACTCTTATAATTCAGTAACCAAAAAAAGTAAAACAACCCCAATTTTAAAATGGGCAAAGACTAGAATAGGCATTTCTCCAAAGAAGATATACAGATGTCCAATAAGCACATGGAAAGATTCCTAACATCATTAGACAGAGAAATGCAAATCAAAACTACAATGAGATTCTACTTCATACCCACTAGGATGGCTATAACTAAAAAATGGAAAATAACAAGTGTTGGTGAAAATGTGAAGAAAACGAAACTCTCCTACATTGCTGATGGGAATGTAAAATGATTCAGCCACTGTGGAAATTAGCTTGACAGTTGATTTAGCAGTTAAACATAGAGATATCATCTGACCCAAGAATTCCATTCTCAGATGTATATACAAAAGAATTGAAAACAGATATTCAGACAAAAACCTGTACATGAATGTATGTAGTACCATTATTCACAAGAGCCAAAAGGTGGAAACAACCCAAATGTCTATTAGTGGATAAATGGATAAACTAAATGTGGTATATGCATACAAAGGACAATTATTCAGTCAAAAAAAGATTGAAGTACTGAGGCATGTTACAATGTGGATGAACCTCCAAAACTTTATGCTAAGTGAAAGAAGCCAGATAGAAAAGGCCACATATTGTATGATTCCATTTATATAAAACATCCAGAATAGGTAAATTCATAGATTCAGAAAACAGACTAACATTTGTCAGGGACTTGGGGGAGGAGAGTGACTGCTTGATAGGTACAAGGTTTCCTTTTAGGTGATAAAAATGTTTTGGAACTAGATATTTCTGATAGTTGTATAACGTTTGGGTGTATTAAATGCTACTAAATTGTATACTTTTAAATGATTAATTTTATGTTATAGAATTTTACCTCATTACAAAACAAAAAAGGAGACAAAATTTTCAGGAGAAATTAGTCAAAGTAGGATATTTTAACACATTTTTGCCCTAAAACTGATTGATCAAGGAGACAAAATATTAATAAGGATATAGGATATTTGAGCAACAAAATTATCAGGCTTGAATTAATGGATATGTATAGAATCATTCACCCAATAAAGGCAGAATATGCATTCTTTCTGAGTGGGACATTTAGAAAGATTGATGACTTACTAGGTTGCAAATAATTCCTGACACTTCCAAAATCAATATGAAGACCACCTTCTCTGAAAAAAATACAATGACAGTAGAAGTTAACTATAAAAAGATAGTTTAAAACTTCATATATTTGGACACTCAAAATTATACTCCTATATAACTCATAGTTTAAAGGGGAAAACACTTAGAAATGACAGAATATTGAGAAACAAATGACATTGAAAGTACTACCTACCAGAACTGTGGGCTTCAGATAAAGAGGCACTTAGAGGTATATATACAACTTTTAACACATTTATTTAAACAAAGGATGAAAATTAATAAAGTTTTAATGTAAAGGTATCATTTCTTCATTTATTTCTTTCAATGTCCTGAATATATTTATTTTGAAAATTCTTCCAAATTGTTCTATTAGTTTTATTTATTCAACATTGAATTAATATTCTTTTTTTGTGTGTGGGAGGCCTCAATCATCTTCATGAATTTTAAAATTTTGAATTGCAGTCTATCTTTCATAATTATCTTTATCTCTCTCAATCCCCCATTCCCACCCCCAGCCACCCCATCCCCTCTATCCTCAACCCTGTTTATTTAGAAAATTTCCAATTGTCTTTATGTGCTTTTATGGACTACAGTCTAGAACCAGATCATATATTGGTAGTACAGGGCTCCTGCCCTATGATGATATTGGGGAGATCACAAAGAATAGTCAAAGTTATATGTGTGTTTTCCCTATCCCTAAGTACTCAACATTTAATAAATTATAGTCCTAGGGCTTCCCTGGTGGTCCAGTGTTTAAGACTGTGCGCTTCCACTGCAAGGGGCGTGGGTTTGATCCCTGGTGGGGGAACTAAGATCCCGCATGCCCGCAGCCAAAAAAATAATAATAATTAAATAAAATAAATTATAGTCCTAGGCATCAGTCCATATGAGCATTTTTCACTTATATTAACAAGCAGGACAGCCCCAACATGGCTCCAAGTTTCAAGTAGGTAGGCTATTTCCATCCTAATTTGTGCTAAGACACTTACTCTATGGCATTCACAGGAGGCAACCAATTGTCCCCGCTGCTTTTGAACCCAAAGCCCAGAAGTCCTGTAGTTTCAGTCTGACACCAATTTGCATTTCTATTCCATTTATTGTTCACAGATTAATCTTGTTTTTGATGTCAACTACAGGTGAATTTTTCTCTTTTTATATTCTAACTCTTATTGCTCTAGGTTCAACTAGAGAGGAAATGTTCGAAGTATGGACTTTCTAGAGCTATGTTGATTGTACCTCAGTCCATTTTTACATATATAAAATATGCAACAAATTAGCAATGACAACTTAATTTTTCTCTTTGCAAGTGGGGAGACAGGCAGGTAAAATAATTACAAAAACTCCACTATTCTATCTCCATATTTCTATGCAGTATATATTTATTGAATCGTTACTTTGCACCTAGTGCTGCATTAGATGTTCCAGGAAGCAGAGTAATATAACTGACATGACTCTGCCCTAAAAAGAGTTTATAGTTGAATAAAGACTGAAACAGGAATAAATCTGTCACAATTTCTATCCTCTTGGTTACAGAGTTTATGGTTATTGTTCTAAGGTGGTCCAAGGAAGAAGGGACCTAATACATTTCCCTCATACCATTCACCTGTAAAAAAAAAAAAAAAGTCCTCTTTGAAGTGGCCCTTCTGAAAATTTTATCAGAAAAAATTAATTTCAATTATTTAAATATTATTTAGTTGTAACAAGTTACATTATCACAAGGAAAATATATTTTAGTCATGTGAAGGCAGAGATGACAGTTTCCAAATACATTAAGTGTAAATATTTAGGACACATGTTGGGCACTTGTCTGAAGCCATCAACAAATTTTTTGTTACTTGTAATCAGTAATTGGAAGTTTGTAAGTTTGAAGGGTAAAAACAGCATAACTGTCACAGAGCAAACTAAGTAGAATCTGGACTGAAACTAAAGTTGGAAATTACTTCTTTTTAAAAACATTTTGAGTTAGAAATGGCTTTACCTTTTCATGTTTAAAAAACACAATACCAATTACTTCACAACCTTGTAGGGCAAAATCTAGTGTTGTCATTTTCTTCTTTGCAATAGTTAATAGGCCAATAATTTAATACCACTATTCTATCTTAAAAAGAAGTTTTCCCTGACTCCAAAACACAGGCTTTGACTCTCTTTTCTAGAATCAGATTACTTAGGTTAAAACCATTGCTCTATCACTTAACTAGCTGTATGACCTTATGAAGATTACTTAATCCATTTAGGTTTATTTTTCCTCATTTGTAAAAGAAGAATAATAAGAGTACCTTTCTCATACAGTTGTTGTGAAGATGAAATATAAAGTACTTAGCACAGTGTCTGGAAAGGGCTGAGAACTTAGTAAATATTAACAGTAATTGTTATTATTGTTAATTTATGCATGTAAATCTATCATTTTCCAAAATACTAAGCTCTTTTAGGGAAAGAATATTGTCTCCTATTTTGTTTGTTTTCCTTCAGTACCAAATAACAAAATACATAACATTATTATAACAGTGGCCTTAAACAAGATTAAGTGCTGCAAAATACATTACCTTACATGAAAATTACAGCAATTCTGTGAGGGCAGGTTTTAATATCCCTGTAATAAAGGGTAGAAACAGTGTGGTGCTTTCCAAGAATTTGGAAATCAGGTTGCCCTCTGAGAGATATGATAAGAAAAAAACACATTATGGACCGGAGAATAAAAATGAAGTCACCTTACAGAAACGTTGGTTCCTAGGACCTAGCAAGACTTAAAGAAAGGTATTAACCATAGTAAACACTTGCCTTTTGTGGACAGAGCACATCAGGCTGTCTTACTTCAGTGCCACCAAATATTCAAATCATCCAACTAACCACACATTCTCAAACAGGCTTCTGATTAGATTTTTACTCCCTTAATAGTGTACCTCTAGAAAGATAATTCACTGAACATGCTCAGGCTCATATAAACATCTGGTTCCATTAACAATTCTAGGTATAAAGTAACGATGCCGATTTGTTACGTTGCCATCAGTCCTTTGAGAATTTCATAGTATCAGTAAGTCTTGGGCAATGAGCTGATTCAGTTTATTTACTTGTCCTCTTCTGAGATTTCCTCCTGGTAATTCCTTTAACTTTTCCTGTGCTGTTTCCTTCCATTTTCTGTAATATTCACATGATAAAGTTGTGACCCAAAGAGCTTTTGATTCTTCAAGAAACCACAGATAATTAATAGTAGAACTCAAATTAGAATCCAGTTGACTCTCAATTCTGAGTTATTTGGAGGATGAATCAAAGAGGAACAATTGAATATATTTTATTCAGTTCTCCATGTCTAGGTTATATATAAGTCTAGGATTTTTGTGCCCAATTTTAGACACTATCTTGACACATTCTAAACTCCGTCAATCTCTCAAATATGTATTGCTATTGATGAAACGAACTTGAATTGATTAGGTGACTTGCCCAAGTACACACAGAATTAATAGTAGATTAGGAATTAGAATCCAGACCACCAGACTCTCACAATTTGAACACTTTTCTTTGTACTGTGAGGTACCATTTCGAAAATCTTAGGATGATACTCTCACTAGATAGAATAACTACACTTTGAAATCATGCGGCTTATTTTGGGGGTTATTTGGGTGCATACTAATCTAATAGAGGATATCTTCCAACCCTGAATGAAATCATGGAAGGGTGGACAACTAAAGTACTGCTTATAGAAGTCTGCAGGAAAGGTCTACAGCAAAGGAGTTCAGTGATTAAAGGGGAGTAAGAAGAGGAAGGAGCACTGGAAAGAAAAACAGTAGACAAGGGAGCAAAAGTTTTTAATAAAATTTATAATTAGATGGCCTACATTTATTAAGTGCTGAGTTCTGCCCAGGCATGCATGAATAAGTACTTGTTTTTATAATCACAATATTCTTATTATTATATAAATCATTCATAAAAAGGAGTGCAAGGATTGTCTACAGGAGAGCCGAATGATGAGACTTCTTCAGTTTGGAAAGACTGAGTGAGATTCAACTGTCTGATTAAAATCTGTAGAATCAAGACAAAGAGTGCTAGAACTAGAGGGTTCTTTTGCTTAGAAAGAGGTACATTTAGGGCAAAGCAGGAAATCTTACTTTACAACAGATGTACACTTATGTAAGTTATTTCAAAAGTGATTCAAATTGAGATAATGCCTGAACTACTCACCTCATAGGTTATTATAAGTGAGCACGTGTTTTTAGTACTCTGCAGGTAACTGCACATGTAAAAGGGATGGCACCTATGTGGCATTCCCCCTTCTTGTGATAGATACACCTTCCTACTGAGCTGAGGTCAAGCTTCACAATCCTTCGCACCCAGGTATTACAAGCAGCCACAATATCATGTGAGGGAACTTGTGCTATTAATTTATGCAATGAATTCCTCCAAGGCAAGGAGTATGTCTTACTTTTGCCTGAAACATGGTTCTCAAATCATTTGCTCAATGAAAACACTTGGGATAAATATCAAGGAAATTATTTGAATGAATCTTAAAGTAAATCTCTTCAATCTCTATATTCTTGCCCACCATTCTGTAGATACCTTTTCTTTCTTCATAAAGAAAATTGAGGCAAATGGCAATGAAGTTACACAATTTCCTGATCCCATATCCTATAAGTTTATTTATAGCTGTACCTGCCATCAAATCATTCCCTCCAATCTCAGAAGAAGAGGTGATCTTTCTGTTTATTGCCTCTTCCTTTGGTCTTGTTTTTATCCCTTCCAATCTTCTTCATAATAGTAATCTTGATCCTTCAGTTATTTTCTCTGCCTCATGCGTTTACAACCTCTTCTTTTTTATTTACACTCTTTCCAAAATTTAACTATGCTCAAAGTCTCTCATTAAAACAAAACACATTAAACGCTCAAGCCTCTCCCAATATTTGGCCTGCACTAGTTACTGCTGTCTCACCTCTTCATAACCAATATCCTCATAAGAATATTGTACACTCTGCTTTCTTCAAGTGGGACTGATAAATGGGTTCCAAGAGTTACATGGACCCCTTGAAATGGAGAACATTTTTTATGTGTATGTGTGCATATGCATCTTTCTGGCAAGAAGGTCCATAGCCTTCATGAAATTGTCAAGGGCTCTCATTTATTCTTCATCCTACTGCAATCAGGGTTTTGCTTGCACTCAGGTTTCTGCCCCTCTCATACCACTGAAACTTTCATCACAAAGGTCACCGGAGACCCATAATTGACATACTCCTTTCAATTGTTATCTTATTTGAGCTTGTGGCAGCTTTTTACTCTATTCAACACTTTGCTGTTTTTGAAACACTATCCACTTGTATTTTCAAATGAACTTTTCCCTCCCGTTTCTCCTGATATTATCATAACTCCTTCTCAGTCTATTTTTCAGGTTCATGTTTTTGGTGCTTATTTGTAGCTGACCCTTCTTGGGTTACCTGTAAGACAGACACGTGCCATTTTCCTGACTATTTCCCCTCATTCATAGCCCCAACTGTACCCCCTTGTCAAAGCATGTCATCCCACAGCCCCTGATAAATGAGGAGCAGGTATATGACTCCAAACAGTGACCTCAGCTGACTGGATCAGAGTTGACATATGGGTAAATTTAAGCCGATTAAAACCTCTTTTCTTGAGAATTAATAGCTTTTCAAATCATAGTTAACATGTATAGAGAATAGTGCACACATCCCAAGTGTTTACTTGATGAATTGTCACATTCATGTAACAGAACATTAGCAACAACTCAAAAGCTGTCTTTTTACCCACTGCCAGTCACAATTCCTTGCCACCCCTCCAAAGACAAATGCCATTTCAATTTCTAACATTATAGATTGGTTTTATCTATTTTTGAATTTTCTATAACTAAATAAATATCTCTTTGGTGTTTGCCCTGTTTCACTTAGTATTATGTCTGTGAGATTCCATGTTCTGTAACTGAACTTCTTTAATTTTCATTGATGCAGTGTTTTCTACTGTTTGATAAATATGCCAAAACGTATCCATTCTACTGTTGACATTTGGGTTGCTTCCAGTTTGGAGCTATCACGAAGAATGTTTCTCTGGACATTCTGTACATATCTATTTGTGCACACACATACACTATTCAATTTTATACACATTTAGGAGTATAATTATGGGGCTATTGGATAAGTATATGTTCAGTTTTAAGAGATGTTGCTGAAGAGTTTTGTAAAGTGGATGTATCAGTTTGCTTTCCTACCAGCATTATAGGAGAATTTTGGTTGCTCCACACCATTACTAATACTTTATATTGTCCGATGTTTTCATTTTAGCCTTTCCTCTGTAAGCCTAGTAGGATATCATTATGGTTTTAAATTTCCCTGATTATAAAGTAAATTAATCTCATTTTCATTTGTTTATCCTTTTGCATAAGTCTTTTGCTCATTTTTTTATTGACTTGTTCATCTTTTTTTGTAAAGACTTGTAGGAATTCTTTTAATATTATAGATACGAGTTCTTTGTTGATTATACGTATTACAACTGTCTTTTCCCATTGTGTGGTTTGACTTTTCCCTTTCTTTATGGTGCATTTTGGTTAATGTAAGTCCTCAATTTTAATATAGTCCAATTAATCAAGTTTTTATTTTAGAGATATTCATGTCCTCTTTATGAGCCCTTTCCTTATTCCCAAATCATGAAAATATTCTCCTATGACAACTTTTAGAAATTCAATTATTTTACCTTAATAAAATAATCTTCAATCAACCTGGGGTTGAGTTTTACATGTAATATGAAGTAAGAGTCAGTTCATTATTTTCACATGGCTATCCAGTGATCTGGCACCATTTATTCCAAAGATTATCATTTTCCCATGATCTTTTATGCCACCTTTGTCATTAAACAAGTGCCCTTATATGTGAAGGATTATTTCGGGATTTCTCTCCTGTTCCATTTGTTTATTTAATATCCTTGTGCTTACACCACAGTGTCTAACTGACTAAAGTTTATAATGAGTCTTAACATTTCATAATGTGATTCCACCATCTTTATTCTTCTTTATGATTTTCTGCCTATTTTGCCCTTTGCATTTCTGTAAATAATTGAGAATGAGAGTGTCCAATTCCACAAGAATCCTACTGGAGTTTTTATAAAGAAGACATTGAAACTATACATAAATTTTAGGAGAATCAGCAACTTGACAATATTGAGTATTCAAATCCATGAATATAATTTGTCCCTCCACTTACTGTTGTTTTTAAATTTTTCCGTCAGTAATGTTTTAGAGTTTTCTGTGCAGAGGTCTTTCTCATTTTTTATTGGACTTATTCTTAGTTATTTGGTGCCTCGATGTTATCATAAATGGCATTGTTTTAAAATTGTTATTTTCTTATTACCTGTTGCTGTTATATAGAAACACAATTATTTTTCTTGTGTTGATAATGTATCTTAAAAGACCTTGCCAAATTCACCTATTAAATCTGATACTTATCTGTTGATTTCTTCAGTTTTTCTATGTATGTACTCCTGTTTTCTGCAAATAATGTTAGTTTTATTTCTTCCCATTTCAGTCTCTACAGCTTTTGTTTTTCAATGCCTTACTGCACTGGCCAGGAACTTTAGCACAATTTTAAATGGAGGTGTTTATACTTGGTTTTCTTGTGTCATTACTGATCTCAACAGGAAAACTTAGAATATTTCAAAATTAAGTGTGATGTTGTAACTTTCTGTAAATATCCTTTATCAGATTAAGACAGTTCCCTACTATTTCACTTTGCTGATGGACATTACTAAACATTGGATTTTATCAATTACTTTTTGAATACATCTTTCGAGATACATATTTGACTTCGGTTTATGTGGGAAGTGACTTTCATTCATTTAAAAATTTGGTTTTTAATTTTTATTATTATTTTTTTCCAGTATGTCCTTGTTGGCTATCAGTTTTAAATATAGCAGTGTGTACATGTCAATCCCAAACTCCCAATATAACCCTCCCCCCCACCCTTCCCCCCCGTAACCATAAGTTCATTCTCTAAGTCTGTGAGTCTATTTCTGTTTCGTAAATAAGTTCATTTGTATCATTTTAAAAAATATTTATTTATTTATTTGGCTGCATTGGGTCTTAGTTGTGGCACACAGGATCTTCACTGTGGCATGTGGGATCTCTCCAGTTATGGCGCACAGGCTCTAGAGTGCACGAGCTCAGTAGTTGCAGCTCACGGGCTTAGTTGTCCCATGGCATGTGGGATCTTAGTTCCTTGACCAGGCATTGAACCTGTGTCTCCTGCATTGGAAGGTGGATTCTTAACCACTGGACCTCCAGGGAAGCCCCATTTGTATAAATTTTTTTTAGATTCCGCATATAAGCGATATCATATGATATTTGTCTTTCTCTGTCTGATTTACTTCACTTAGTATGATAATCTCCAGCTCCATCCGTGTTGCTGCAAATGGCATTATTTCATTCTTTTTAATGGCTGAGTAATATTCCATTGTATATATATCCCATATCTTCTTTATCTATTCATCTGTTGGTGGGAATGTAAATTGGTGCAGCCACTATGGAGAACAGAATGGAGGTTGCTTAAAAAACTAAAAATAGAGCTATCATATGATCCAGCAATCCCACTCCTGGCCATATATCTGGAGAAAAACATGATTTGAAATGATACATGAACCCCAGTGTTCATTGAAGCACTGTTTACAATACCCAAATGAATGTTTGATTCATTTTGGATGTTAAACTAACCTTATATTAATATTTCTGGAATAGATCCAAATAGATGATATATTACCCTTTTTATATATCACTAGATTCAGTTTGGTAATATTTTGTGGTTTTACACACGTGCAGACAAGAAAGGTAAGCTTGTAATTTTATTTTCCTATGATATCATTTTCATATTCTACTAGCAAAGTTAAACTGGCCTCCTAAAATGAAGTGAGTAGTATCCCCTCTTTTTCTCTTCTAAGAGTTTATATAATATTGGTTTTAATTTTACCTTAAATGTTTAATAGAATTCACTAGTGAAATTCTGTGAGCCTAGAATTGTTTCCATAAGAAGGTTTTAAAATCTAGATTCAGTGTCTTTATTTTAGATGTATGTCTATTCAGAACATTTATTTATTCTTGTGTCAGTTTCTTTCAGTGGTGTTTTCCCAGGAATTTGTCTCTTTCGTTTATGTTTACCAATTTTAGGTATAATGTAGGACAGTGATTTTAAGGAAAAATGGGAAACCAAGACAAGTAAAAATGTAAAGTGATGCTGTTTAATGTGTGATGATGCTGGTCATCACTTCTAAACAAACCATCAAGAGGCACAGAAAATTGTCAACAAACTTGTTCACTTATGCAGGACATTTCTAGAAGTGTTTCAAGGAGAAATTGCAGCTTAAAGTATTGTATGGAGTGGAAGAAGGAGAATAATTTATCTGCTCAGACCCTCTCAATTCCTATTGTTCAAGGGCTTTGTATGTAGAGGAACAACCTGCACTTTGAAACTACATTGTCTGACCCCTGTGCAGTAAGCTAGACCCTCTGTTGAAAAGTCTGATATTTCATCCAAAATATAGAAGTGGAGAGTGTTTCAACACAGGCGGTATTCCAGCCCAGAGGGACACAAAATGATGCTGTTGAGAGACTGACAAGTTGCCCAAGGTTTGTGCTCAGCACTTTAGTATATTCTGATAATATTTGTCTTTCAATTGGAGTATGTATTTCACTTAAATTTAATGTAATTACTACTGTATTTGGGTTTATTTACTTTATTACTATTGGTTTTCTAATGATAAAAATAATTATTTTGAATTAATCATTTCGTTTTTTCACTTTACTCCTTTATTAGACTGCAAGTTATACATTCTTTTCCTGTTCTTTCGGTGGTACCCAGGAGATTACAGTATGCATCCTTAGCTTACTTTAGTGTAATATAAATTAGTATATTTACCACTTTCTGGACCATGAAAGGATTTTAGAGCACTATAAATCAGTTTTCCTTTTCCTCTTGTGCTATTTGGTGTACTTTAATACATATATATGCTTTATATGATATATGCCACATATAACATATATATCATATATATCATATGATCAGTATTCATTTATATTTACCCACATATTTACTCTTTGCTCTTTATTACTTCTTGTTTCTCAACACTTCCATATAGGATTAATTTTTTTTTCTGCTTAAAGAACTCACTTTAACCTTTCCTTTAGTGCAGGTCTGCTGATAAGTTCTCTCAGTTTTATTAGTCTAAAAATATCTTTAATTTGTCTTCATTCATGAAGGATATTTTCCCCAGGTGTGGAATTCTGGGTTGGAAGTTATTTTCTTTAGTCAATTTGGAGATAACTTCTATTGTTTCTGTTGAGCATTCAGCTATCATTTAAAAAATATTTTATTATTTATTTTGATTTTTTCACTTTATTTCAATTTATTTTACTGCTCTTTTAGTTTCTTTGAATGAAAGCCTAAATATTTATTTCATATAAAGCAATATATATGTATACATTTAGAAATAAAAAGGAATGGTGAAATCACAATCAATATAACAAAATAGAGGAGAAGAGAAAAGAAAACAAATACAAAAATAAATGTATCTATATCTGTCTATTCTTCCATCTATGTATCTATATATCTATGAACCATCTATATCAATAATTGCCCTTTAGAAGACTTGGACACAGACTGAACTTCCAAAAATAAAATATAGCTATGTGATGATGAAAAGAAACACAACTAAATCCAAAAAGGTGAAAATGACTGACATTTCAGAAATAAGAACGCACAGGCCAAGAAAACAGTAACGATAAATCAGATGTCACAATGTTAATATGAAGCAAACTAGAATTTAAAATATATTTAAGGAGGAAAGAGACCTACTTCATATTGATAAACAATATACCAGGTCTGGGTAATAGTCATGACTTCTATATATCTTTTAACAAAACTTTAAAGTATAGAAAGCAAAAAACAATAGAAATAAAAAAATAAATGGACAAATCCACACTTGAATTATAAGCCAGTATATAGAGTTATTTGAATATTGTAACTAACAAAATTCTTTTAAAAAATATATAAACTGTATGCTCAACAGAAAAACAAATATTCTATTCAAATACTTGATACACTTCCAAAACTTTTCCATGTAATTTGGCCACAAGACTTTGCAACATTTTTGCTCCAAAGCAGAAGTCACACAGGACACATTTGTGAATCATGATGCAGTAAAATTAGAAATGAAGAACCCAAACCAATCTACACATTAGAGATTTTTTAAAAAATCTACACTCTCGTTTCTAAATAAGTTTCATGTTAAAGATGCACGCAGACTAAATTTACTATGTAGAAGTAAACAACAGTGAAAACACAACCTATCAAAACTGTGGAGAAATGTTGGCTCTCCCGACTGCTCTCACTGATACACACCAAGTCATTACTAACAGTTTGAGAAATTTTTTAGCTGTTATTTCTTCAAATACTGCTTGTGCTTTATCTCTCTTTAATCTTTGTGTGATGTCAGTTACATAAATGATTGGTTTTTTCGCTCTTTTTCATGTGTTTCAGCTCTTTTCTGTTTTCCACGCTTTTGTTCTCCATATTTCAGAGTATATATTTTCTTATGTGCTATGTTCAAGTTAATCTAATTATCTCTTCAGCTGTGTTGAATCTGTTAAACCTGTTCGTTGAGATTTAATTTCAGTTATTGTATTTTTTCAGTTTTAAATGTCCTATTCTAGTATTTTTCATGTTGGTAGTCCTCTGCCAATAATTTCAATCTTCTTACTTAATTTCTTGGATATATTAATCAAATTTCATTTAAAACAGTGGTTGGCAAACTTATTGTAAAGGACACATACTAAGTATTTTCAGCTTTGATGGACATATGATCTCTGTTGCAATTACTTAACTGTGCCATTTTAGCATGGAAATGACTACAGACACTATGTAAACAAATGAGCATGGTTATTTTCCAATGAAAGTTACTTACAAAATCAGGCAGCAGTCTGGATTTGTTCTATAGGCCATAGTGTGTGGAGACATATTTTAAAGCCTTCAATATCATATCTGGATCATCTATCAGTCTACTTCTATTGTTTTTTTTTCTATTGTATTTGGTCATTTTATTACCATGTTTAGGCCTTGTTATTTTGATAGATAATCTGACACTGTATGTAATAGTTTGTGGAGGTACTTTGGGGTTCTGCTTGATATTATCTTCCACAAGAAATGATTTATTCTTGCTTCTCACAGGGATTTGAGGGTAGATCAGCTTAATCCAATCAGGGATGGAGGTGATTAAAAGTTAGATTCTAGTCTTTGTGAACATTGGCCTTTGTTGTAGGTTATCCTTTATACCTAAGGTGTAATTTATCAGCATCTCATTTGAAAGCCTGCATTGTATTCTATGTTTCCTCCTCTTTGGTAAGCCCTGGACTCCAGTGCTTCTCCTGCAACCCCAAGACATACCTGAAATGTCTGGTCAGCTTCTCAATTGATTAGCTGCCATTTTCAAATCAGCAAATCAGTAGAAAAGCAGATGCAAATGGTAGACTCTCCTCTATGGACTTCCTTTCTGTCTAGAATCTTAGTTCCACAAGCTATTGCTGCCTTGGTATCTCTCCAGCCTTGGTATCTCTCCAGCCTTGGTATCTCTCCAGTGGGTTCAAACAAATATTTCTATGTGTAAATATATGTGTATGTGTGTTTTGTCTATCAATCACAGCAGGAGGTTTGATCTGAAACAAGCCAATGAGGCATTGCCTTAAGTTGAAACTTGAGTTTTTGTTGGATACTTGAATTTGGAAGTGATCCAAGTCCAGTATTGGGGTATTGTATATGTTTCATATGTGTGTGTGAAAGCAGAAAATTCAGGAGATACTAATGAAGCCAGCATTCAGAGAGACAGGAGACTGCAGCCTTGGAGAGCAGAGAAAGAAACCCTAGTACCTAATAGGTTTCCAGTTATCATCCCTTATGTTTGGCTAAGATTTTAGTCCTTAGTTCTGCATTATCACTGTATCCTTATAACAAAAACCTCTCCTATCTTGTTGACTTTGGGAGGGATCCTGCCTTTGCAAGCAAATTATCACTAATGTGTTTCCCCTGAAATGTTGGATTTTGGCAGGGTTTCATTCTTACCACACTTTTTTTCTTTATCCAAATGTTCTTCCTGAGTATTCACTCCCATGGTGTCAGTTGCCACACATATGCTTATGACTAATAAGTCTCTATATTGAGCTAAGGCTTATATCCTAAGCTTCAACTGCCTATTGCTTTTCTCCCCCTGGATGCTCCACTGTTACCTCAAACTCATCACATCTAAAGTCTTGTCATCCTCTCTTTTGCTCTGTCTATAATGAACAACTCACAGATGACTGAACATAGCATATTTTTTCAATAACCTATGCCTTTGCTCATATTGCTTCCTCTACCTATAATATGCTACCTTTCACTTTTCTTCATGTTCTACTGAAGTCATTCAACATGCATCTTCCAGATCAGTTCTTCTATGTTGACTTTCTGTTATACCTCATCCCATACCATAGAATTTATATCATCCCCGTTCCATTTTGTTCTCTATCAAGCTATTCTTAACACTTTATTACACTTACATGGTTATATTTGCAGAAGATGCCCTGGATTGACTAGAACTGAGATATGCTTATGTCATATATATGGAGTTAAATAACATATTTATCTTTTTATTTACTTTCACTGAATTGCATAAACCATGTATGGCTGTTTAGACATATATGGGCATGTTAAGTTGAATTAGAACTGAGATGAGAAGGGTGAAAATAGTCAAATTCCAGGAAAAAATATTGACCCCAAGTGATAGAATTCTCACATGACTCAACAACAGACTCTGATTTTCAAATGTGAATAGTAGTTCTGGACACAGTTGAAGCCTTTTACCTAAACCTACCAGAAACAGAATTATGGCTCTCACCCAAACCTACCATGATCCTGACATCTGGTGTGTGCAGGCCTTGGAAAGAAATGGGTATTTAAAATTTAAAAAAACAATCCCCCCTTGAACCCAAGATATTATGCTATCATGCCTACTATGAGAATATAGCCTTGAAGGAAGTTGGGTGAAGTTATCTTTTTACATACTTTTGGTGCAAGAGTAAGCAGACCTATGCAAGATAGGGGCATTAGCTTGAATGACATATCAGTGAATGTTTAACACAATGTAAGGAGCAGTGGTTCAGCAGTAGGCCAAAAAGCGCATTGTGATCATAGCTTAGAGCAAATTATCAGCTCTGAAATAGCCTGAGAGGAGTAGTTGGATTTATAATTTAGAATATATCGGTGGCAAGAGCACAAGCATTGGCCAGGACTGACTTGGGTGCACAAATAGACCCCCCCTTGGATTTTTCTGAGATACTAGAGAACAGATGGAATTTAAGAGTGGTAAATAATGTCCTAAAATTCCACAAGGATGATGGTAGTAAGATAACACATCGCATTGATTTTGCTGATCTTACTTTGTACTCATGACCTGAGGAATTATTGTAATTTTAAGGTTACACAGATAATATTCCTCTTCCAAATAGTCATTTGCTTGAGGATATGGAACATGTCTCATTCAATTTTGCATTATCCATGCCTAATATGGTTTCTGTTACATAGAATGTGCTAACAATGATTGAATGAAAAATGAATGAATGAATGTTGGAGTGTTGAATGAATTACAGGGTGAATAAAACACAGGGCTGATACAAGAGATATATTCACTATGAATGGGTGTATAAACTTATCCTGTTCCCACATCATAGGCTTCCCAAAAGAAATCACAGAAACGTGAAAACAGTTTCAAAGAGAGGAAGAGAATTTATAGTGAGAGCCACCTAGGACATGCCATCTCACAGCCTTTTGTATGCCAGGGAAGGAGAGAAAACAGGACACATGGATTGACTATATGCTCACACACCAGCAACTGTCAAAGAGACAACTTGAGCTATTTGCAAAGTAAATTCTATAGTTACTGATGACAGTTGTTTGTCTTTGTTGGTTAAAAATACCATTTCCAAACCTAAAATGTCTTCATCGTGCCTGAGGGTGCCACATTATTGATGACTGTGACGTTCTCTTCTTTCACAAATCATCTCATTCTGTAATTTAAAAAAAATTAAACTAAAACATTTCAATCAAGTACATCAACTTGTATGAAGCTACTTCAAGGATTTAACAGTGATATTGAATAACATAGCTTGATTCTTTCACAAGAGCTTTATTTCAACCAGAAAGCATATTACAGGTCCCAAAGGAAGGTCAAGATACAATAAATATGCTTCTTCCATCAAGCTGATTTTCCTGCTTCCCAATTTCCACAGAGGATTAACACCAAGCCCTTTCATACCAGAATACTAGTGTTTCAGTTGACAATTTGGGTCACTTATTTATGTATAGTTCATTCAAAGCATAGCTCTTCAGCTCTGCCTCCCAACCTCCAAAACACACATGTGAAGCTTTAATTAAAACTGATGCATATGTGCATCTGTGTAATTCCTGCAATAGACTGTGAGCAAAGTGAGGGCAAGGATTATCTTATTAGACTATCATCATGATGCTGGGCATAGTGACTGCTGTATTATGAGTGTTAAAACGATGTTTTTTAAAAAAGTGTTACAAGTTGGGAAACAGTTAAAGGGTCTTGGGTTTTGGAGCAACACAGTCCTGAATTCGAATCCTAAATTTACCACTTTCTATATATTTTATTTTACGTGTGTCATTAAAAATTCTTAGGTCTCAGATTCTCACTGAAATAAGGAAAGGCATTTCACATTCTCCCAACTCAATTGCAAAATGTATATTATGAATGTAAAGCAACTAGAATGTACCCTGGAAAATACATTCTAATTATTGATCATCTACTATCCTTATTAGCTAGGAGTTAAGAAAGATCAGTGTGAACTTGAGTGGTCTAGAAATACTTCATTGAGAAGGGAGTTTTATTTTTAAATAAACGCAGAACAAAAATTTATCGAGCTAAAAAAATCAGAAAAAAATGTTTAAAGAATGATGGGAATAATTTCTACTTAAAAATCTAATATATTTATTACCTTTTTCTTAAGAAAATATGTATAACAGCAAGTGTGTTTATCACTTCATGATGGGCTAAGCAAATTATAAAAGTAGTGGTTCTTACACCAGAGAACTTACAAACTTGTGTACACAGTGAACACATAGAATGACTAAACAGAAAAATGAGACAATATATGATTAACTGTGAAAACTTGTTAAAACAACAAATTGAGAAAAGATAAGATCAGGATTGGCTAGGGTGGTAAGGAAAATGCTTCATAAATGTGGCTGGACTTAAACCATAATTTTAGGGTGGGTTTAAATAGGAAGAAGAAAAGAATAGTGTGTTCTAGGCAGATGAAACAATAATGAATAAAAGAAAACCTTCTCCAATTTGCACAAGTTACTCTTGAGCCACTAATGGCAAATTGCCTTCCTAGAAACAAAATATTCAGACTGAGAAGCAATAGAAGATATGGTTGATAAGTAAGATGATACTTTCCTATAATCTCAATCAAGGATATAAATGTATAATGAATTCTGACCTAGCTTAGAGACAGCTAAAAAGAGAAAAGAGGAATCAGTTAGGATCAATAGTAGACAGCAGAAAGTCATGAGATAGGGATTGGACAAATAACTGGGTAGAAGGAAAAGTAACATAGTGGATTGTGAAGTACAAATAAGTTTGCTGAGAAGGAATCAGAATGGAATAATGGTGAGGTTAATTTCATGTGAGATTAAATATATAATAATTGGTTGAAATTTTAAACAATTACATAAATCTAAGAGTTTAAAACAAAATATTATAAAAGAGATGTTTCTTATTGTGATGAAATAAGATCTTAGTAGTTCTGTAGAATTCCTTGGACTTAACTGATACCCATGTCAAATATTTCTTCTAATCAACTTTTAAGTGGTTTTGGACCCCAATTTTTATCTTCACCCTTAAAATCTCTCTTGAGCTATCAGCCCACCTTTCCCATTGCCTGCTCTACATTTCCATATAAATATCTACTGGAAGCCAATTTAACATGTAAAAACTGACATCATAATTTTTTCTCCCAAACATCCTCAGCTACTTCCCTATCCCGATAACACTGATAGTGACATCCTTGTTTTCTCACACTTGAATTATTAGAGAAGCCTGAGCATTTGAGGAAGCAGTTGCCTCTTCCAGCTTTTCCAGACTCATTTCAGCAGGGAAAGACCTTAACGAGTCAGCACAGCTGACTCTGGATGGGTGGGCCAGCTGGTAGCATCTGTAGATGGGAGGGGCTTGCTGTCTGGTACTTTCAGAGGGGAAGGTTCATGTTCTGAGGTTGAGAAGGGTCATTGGGTGAGCTCTTTAGCTGGGTGGTGCCACTAATTATATTCCACGGTTGGGCAGGGCTGCAGGCTGTGCTCCCTGGCCAGGTAGTGCCATTGGTCGGACTGCATTCAGGTTGGGCTTCAGGGTTGGCTCCACCACTGTAGGGGATCTCAAGCTGTGCTTCACAGTTGGAGGGGGCCTCAGCCTGGGTTTCATGGTCAGGTGCTGCTGCAGGCAGTGTTCCACAGCTGGTTGGAACTGCAGGCTGGGCTCCATTGATTGGGCAGGCCACCGGCTATGCTGCACACTTGGGCTAGATTGTTGGCTGGGATCCCTATTCAGCTGGGGCCAGGGGCTATGCTCACATTTGAGCAGAGGTACTGGTTTACTCAGGCAGGGCCATATTATGGGCTCTGTGGCTGGGCCAGACTGCTGGGTACCCAAGCCAGGAAGAGCTGCTGATCACCGTGCTCCTTAGCCAAATGGAACCACTGGCTTAGCACTGTGAGTGAGCTGGGCTCTCTGGTCTGGTGCTGATACCATCAGGAACCTGGTCTGCCAAGATCCCTGCACTGGTCGCTTGAGCCCTGCCCCTTTCTTTATTTCTCACTGACCCCTGGCAGTCTAGTCCTGCTGATTACCCTAGTATTCCCTGTGATGTGAGACAGAATTGGCTTCCCAGGAAGCTCGCCGGAAAATTGGAGAAGCTGTATGTCTGCCTCAGGCTCTCTTTTCCCCACTGGTAAAACCATAGTCCCAGGGGAACCTTCTCTCTGTGGCTCTGTGTTGGCCTGGGGAAGGGGTGACATGGTCAAAGTGAAACTGCTCCTCTTATCCTTCTAATGCAGCTTTTCCTTTTTTTGGTTGTTGTTGTTTGTTTGTTTTGGGATATTTTTTGTGTGGTCAAGGGGATGATTCACCTTCACCCCTGGGTTCTGGGATTTTCATAAAGGTGTTCTTATCTGTGGAAAGTTGCTAGTCTTTCTGTGAGGGGAAATAATGCCAAGGACCTCCTATTCTGCCATTTTGCTGACGTCACTCCAGAAGGATTTTGGTAGAAATTGGTAACTGGAGTCAAAAAATTATAGAAAAATAAAAAAGAACTTAAAATAGCAAAAAACATTTTGAAAAATAATAAAGCTGGAGGACTCCCACTAATTACTTTCAAAAAGTTACTCTAAAGTAATTTAGACAGTGTGGTATTGGTGTAAGAATAGATATATAGCTTAATGGAAAAAACAGTTCCACAATAGACCTACATATTGTACAGCCAACTGATTTGCAACAAATAAAATTCAGTGAGGTAAGGGATAGTCTTCAACAAATGGTGCTGGAATATTTGGATATTCACTGCATAACCATGAACCTTGATCATTACTTCATACACATACAAATATACCAAGATTAACACAAAAAGCATCACGTGAGAAGGCAAAAAAAATTTTAAGCCCTCTTGAAAAACACAGGAGAAAATCTTTGTGAGTTGAGATTAAGTGAAGATTTCGGAGAGGACACAAAAAGCAATTACAAAAGAAAATAATTATAAATTGGACTTCATCAAAACTAAAAACTTCTGCCCTTTGAAAGATGTTAAGGAAATGAAAATACAAGCCCCAGGGAGAAAATAGTTGCAAAACATCTGGTAAAAGATTTATATTCAGAAGATATAAGGAATTCACTTTATATGACACACATGACTATTTTTAAAAACAGCAAAATATTTGAACAGACGCTTCACCAAAGAAGATAGAAGAATGTCAAATAAGCACATAAAAACATGCTTATCATTATTAGTCATTAGGAAATTTTAAACTGAAAAGACAATGAGATACCTCTATACTTATTGTGCTTTCATATATCTTCTTTTGGGAAATGTCTGTTCAAGACTGTTAATCTACTTACTGTCTTTTAATTATTGAATTGTAGGACTTTTTATATATTCTGGATAAAGTCTTTGTGAGATACATGTATGGCACATATTTTATAACACTATCATGACTATACATTTTCATAATGATTTTTTTTTTTCCGATACGCGGGCCTCTCCCTGTTGTGGCCTCTCCCATTGCGGAGCACAGGCTCCAGACACGCAGGCTCAGCGGCCATGGCTCATGGGCCCAGCCACTCCGCGGCATGTGGGATCCTCCCGGACCGGGGCTCGAACCCGCGTCCCCTGCATTGGCAGGCGGACTCTCAACCACTGCGCCACCAGGGAAGCCCCATAATGATATTTTTATAAGCAAAAGTTTGTTGAAATCCAATTTATCATATATTTTATGGTTAGTCCTTTTTGCTAACCCCAAGGCAATAAAGGTATTCTCTTATGTTATCTCCTAAAATCTTTCTACTTTTAGATGTTATATTTAGATTCATAAACCACCTTTATTTAAATTTTGTATATACTATGAGAAATGGGTTAATTTTCCACACATACAACTGTTCCAGTGCCATATATTGTTCTGTTTTATTAATCAAGTTGTCTATCCTTTTGCCAATATCACTCTGTTTTGATGACTGTATTTTTATAAGTTTTGAAGTTCCAAGTTAAGTAACCCAACCTTACACTTTTTTAAGAGTTTTGGCAATTCTGTTTTTTGCATTTTCATATACATTTTTGAATCAGTTTTTAAAATATAGTTTGCTGGCATTATGATGGACATCTTATTTTACATCTACAGATTGATTTGTGGAGAATGACAGCTTAAAAATATAAAATCTTCCAATCTATGAGCATGATTTAGCTCTTAACTTATGTCAGATCTCCTATAATTTGCATCAGTGGTGCTTCCTACTTTTCAGTACAGAGGTCTTGCATGTCTTTCACTTTATTTAGTCCTAAATATTTCATGCTTTTGATTCTATTGAAAACTGTATTTTTATTATCTCATTTTCCAGTTGTTTGAAATATTACCAATATTTTTCTTTTTTCTTAGATTATTTATACTTTTATTACAAAAGTACATTCACAGTTATTTTATAAATGGTAAGTGAATAGTAAACTTTATGAGTAGTTGAGTGTCTGAAAATGGCTTTTATTTATTTATCATGGTTAATTTATGATTCAGTATAATTTTGCTAAAGATGTTGAAGGCATGCTATATCTGCTGCAATCCATTTTTACCCATATGGGAATCATATGCTAGTCTAATTATTGTTTCTTTGCAGTAGAACATTTTTTTCTCCTTAAGAAATTTTTAGGATTTCTTTGTACTTAGTCTACTGTAATTACTGTAAAAAACACAAACAATATTGTGTTTAGGTATGTTTTTATTTTTCATGCATACTTCTTGGCACTCAATGGGCCTTTTCAATTTGAAGGTACATGTCTTCCTTCAGATAATTTTCAGGTAATTTTTCTTTATTTCTTTAGAATTTC
The DNA here is from genome assembly GCF_951394435.1 of Stenella coeruleoalba. Lineage (NCBI taxonomy): Eukaryota > Metazoa > Chordata > Mammalia > Artiodactyla > Delphinidae > Stenella > Stenella coeruleoalba. Next base: position 99,295,734 of record NC_137152.1, on the reverse strand, counting down.
TTCCTTTCTATTTTATTAACCTTCTGTGACTCCCTTACTAGATACTGGACCTCCTGACTTGATTCTAAGTATATATTATCTTTATTCTCATATTCTCTATCTCTTTGTAAACTTTCATTTTTATTCTGGGAAATACTCCATCTTTCATACCCCCTTTTTAATAGTTGATACCATATATTTAAGTTCAAAGTATCCTGAGTTATTCCTTGTTTCTTTCTTAACATACCATATTAAGTTATATGTGCAATATCTTCTTGAAACTTAGAGTATTTATAATTGTGCGTGTGTATTTTTTGACAACTTCACGTATTTTCATATTCCCTGGGGTCAATAATTTCATTTGTTTACTTTGGTTCTCTTTTGTGCCACTAGATTTTTTTTCAAACATCTAGTTATTTCTTTGTTGTCAATTTGTATTTAGGAATAAAGGAACAGGTTTTCTTACATAAGTAACTGGATGGGTTTCCTTTGCATTTGTGAAGTCTACTTGTGCCTAACAGATGTCTGCAATGGAAGAGCTATGGCTGAGCTCTTTGAATATCAGCAGATCACATCAACTGACAGGATTCATTTTACTGTGTGTATATATATGAATCTAGCAGACAGAACACACATACCTCAAACACTAATGCTAGGACAAGGAAGGTTGTCTCTCTGGGTTGTCAACACCAGTGCTAGGAGCTCTAGCTTTCCACAGGTGGAAATTATTTATAGATTAAATCTCCAGTTATATTCTGAGTGTTTGTACATGACATGCAAAGGAAATTGTGGCATAAGTTAATTCACACTGATTTTTTTTCTTATCAAACTAGTGGTGTTTTTTAAACTTTTTATTTTATATTAGAGTCTAGTTGATTAACAATGCTGTGTTAGTTTCAGTTGTACAGCAGAGTTATTTAGTTATACAAATACATGTATCCTTTTTCAAATTCTTTTCCCATTTAGATTTTTATATTATATTGAGCAGAGTTCCCTGTGCTATACAGTAGGTCCTTGTTGGTTATCCATTTTAAATATAGCAGTGTGTGCATGTCAATCCCAAACTCCCTAAGTATCGCACACTGATTTTCTGTAGATAAAACTTCACTCATTTACCATTACTTATGGCCCCCTAGCTACTCTTTCTTAATCTTCACAGTACTGAGTTTAATTTCATAACATCTATATGGTTTTGCCTCCAAGGAATAAACAATTCCACCTCTACTTTTGTCTTACCCTTTGTCAGTTTCTGGGTTAGACACTTACTCTGATATGGTCTAAATGATTTAATTATATTTAAAATTTTTTTAAATTCATTAAGATCTTCTGTCCAATGATATCTAAAAATATCAAGAGAGCTCATACATATTTTCATTAACAATCATTATTTCCCCTCTAATTTCAATGAGTCTTCAGCAAAAAAAAAAAAAGAGGTAAATATATGTGCTCAGTCCACCAACTTGTACCAGTAGCCTACATGTAAATGATATCATACAGTATTTGTCCCTCTCTGACTGGCATATTACACTTGGTATAATGTCCTCCAGGTCACAAATGTTAGAATTTACTTCTTTTTTAAGTCTGAAGAATATTCAGTTGTGTTTATGTGTTTGTGCATATGCACGTGCATGTGTGTGTTTGTATCACATTTTCTTTATCCATTCATCTCTCAACAGACATTTAGTTTGTTTCCATATCTTGGCTATTCTGAACAATGCTGCAATGAACATGGGAGTACAGACATCTCTTTGAGAAAGTATTTTTTTTCCTTTGGACATATACCCAGAAGTGGGATTCCTGGATCATATGGTAGTTATATCTTTAATTATTTGAGGAACCTCCAAACTGTTTTCCATAATTGCTGTACCAATATACATTTACACCAGCATTCCCAAGGGTTCTCTTTTCTTCACATCCTCACCAACATTAGTTATCTCTTGTTTTTTTGATAATAGACACCCTAACAGGTGTGTGTTGCTATCTCGTGGTTTTGACTTGCATATCCCTAATGATTAGTGATGTTGAGTATTTATTTTCATATACCTATTGGACATTTGTATGTCGACTTTGGAAAAATACCTATCCAGATCCTTTGCCCATTTTCATTTATTTTTTTATTTTATTTTATTTTTTTAACATCTTTTTTTGGGTATAATTGCTTTACAATGGTGTGTTAGTTTCTGCTTTATAACAAACTGAATCAGTTATACATATGTTCCCATATCTCTTCCCTCTTGCGTCTCCATCCCTCCCACCCCCCCATCCCACCCCTCCAGGCGGTCACAAAGCACCGAGCTGACCTCCTTGTGCTATGCGGCTGCTTCCCACTGGCTATCTACCTTACATTTGGTAGTGTATATATGTCCATGCCTCCCTCTCGCTTTGTCACAGCTCACACTTCCCCCCCCATATCCTCAAGTCCGTTCTCTAGTAGGTCTGTGTCTTTATTCCTGTCTTACCCCTAGGTTCTTCATGACATTTTTTTCTTAAATTCCATATATATGTGTGTTAGCATACAGTATTTGTCTTTCTCTTTCTGACTTACTTCGCTCTGTATGACAGACTCTAGGTCTATCCACCATATTACAAATAGCTCAATTTCGTTTCTTTTAATGGCTGAGTAATATTCCATTGTATATATGTGCCACATCTTCTTTATCCATTCATCCGATGATGGACACTTAGGTTGTTTCCATCTCTGGGCTATTGTAAATAGAGCTGCAGTGAACATTTTGGTACATGACTCTTTTTGAATTATGGTTTTCTCAGGGTATATGCCCAGTAGTGGGATTGCTGGGTCATATGGTAGTTCGACTTGTAGTTTTTTAAGGAACCTCCATACTGTTCTCCATAGTGGCTGTACCAATTCACAATTCCACCAGCAGTGCAAGAGGGTTCCCTTTTCTCCACACCCTCTCCAGCATTTATTGTTTCTAGATTTTTTGATGATGGCCATTCTGACTGGTGTGACATGATATCTCATTGTAGTTTTGATTTGCATTTCTCTCATGATTAATGATGTTGAGCATTCTTTCATGTGTTTGTTGGCAGTCTGTATATCTTCTTTGGAGAAATGTCTATTTAGGTCTTCTGCCCATTTTTGGATTGCGTTGTTTGTTTTTCTGTTATTGACCTGCATGAGCTGCTTGTAAATTTTGGAAATTAATCCTCTGTCAGTTGCTTCATTTGCAAATATTTTCTCCCATTCTGAGGGTTGTCTTTTGGTCTTGTTTATAGTTTCCTTTGCTGTGCAAAAGCTTTGAAGTTTCATTAGGTCCCATTTGTTTCTTTTTGTTTTTATTTCCGTTTCTCTAGGAGGTGGGTCAAAAACGATCTTGCTGTGATTTATGTCATAGAGTGTTCCGCCTATGTTTTCCTATAAGAGTTTGATAGTTTCTGGCCTTACATTTAGGTCTTTAATCCATTTTGAGCTTAGTTTTGTGTATGGTGTTAGGGAGTGATCTAACCTCATACTTTTACATGTCCCTGTCCAGTTTTCCCAGTACCACTTATTGAAGAGGCTGTCCTTTCTCCACTGTACATTCCTGCCTCCTTTATCAAAGATAAGGTGACCATATGTGCGTGGGTTTATCTCTGGAGAAAAATGTGTATTCTATTGCTTTTGGATGGAATGTCCTTTAAATATCAATTAAGTCCATCTTGTTTAATGTATCATTTAAAGCCTGTGTTTCCTTATTTATTTTCATTTTGGATGATCTGTCCATTGGTGAAAGTGGGGTGTTAAAGTCCCATACTATGAATGTGTTACTGTCGATTTCCCCTTTTATGGCTGATAGTAGTTACCTTATGTATTGAGGTGCTCCGATGTTGGGTGCATAAATATTTACAATTGTTATATCTTCTTCTTGGATCCATCCCTTGATCATTATGTAGTGTCCTTCTTTGTCTCTTCTAATAGTCTTTATTTTAAAGTCTATTTTGTCTGATATGAGAATTGCTACTCCAGCTTTTGGTTTCCATTTGCATGGAATATCTTTTTCCATCCCCTTACTTTCAGTCTGTATGTGTTTCTAGGTCTGAAGTGCGTCTCTTGTAGACAGCATATATATGGGTCTTGATTTTGTATCCATTCAGCCAGTCTGTGTCTTTTGGTGGGAGCATTTAGTCCATTTACATTTAAGGTAATTATCGATATGTATGTTCCTATTCCCATTTTCTAAATTGTTTTGGGTTCATTATTGTAGGTCTTTTCCTTCTCTTGTGTTTCCTGCTTAGAGAAGTTCCTTTAGCATTTGTTTTAAAGCTGGTTTGGTGGTGCTGAACTCTCTCAGCTTTTGCTTGTCTGCAAAGTTTTTAATTTCTCTGTTGAATCTGAATGAGATCCTTGTTGGGTAGAGTAATCTTGGTTGTAGGTTTTTCCCTTTCATCGCTTTAAATATGTCCTGCCACTCCCTTCTGCCTTGCAGAGTTTCTGCTGAAAGATCAGCTGTTAACCTTATGAGGATTCTCTTGTACATTATTTGTTGCTTTTCCTTTGCTGCTTTTAATATTTTTCCTTTGATATTAATTTTTGATTGTTTGATTAATATGTGTCTTGGTATGTTTCTTCTTGGATTTATCCTAGATGGAACTCTCTGCACTTCCTGGACTTGATTGACTATTTCCTTTCCTATGTAAATAACTATAATCTCTTCACATATTTTCTCAGTCCCTTTTTTTTCTCTTCTTCTTTTGGGACTCCTATAATTCGAATGCTGGTGTGTTTACTTTTGTCCCAGATTTCTCTGAGGCTATCCTCAATTCTTTTCCTTTTTTTCCTTTATTCTGCTCTGCAGTTGTTATTTCTACTATTTTATCTTCCAGGTCAGTTATCCATTCTTCTGCCTCAGTTATTCTGCTATTGATTCCTTCTAGAGAATTTGTAATTTCGTTTATTGTGTTCCTCATCGTTTGTTTGCTCTTTAATTCTTCCAGGTCCTTGTTAAACGTTTCTTATATTTTCTCCATTGTATTTCCAAGATTTTGGATCATCTTTACTATCATTACTCTGAATTCTTTTTCAAGTAGACTGCCTATTTCCTCTTCATTTATTTGGTCTGGTGGGTTTTTACCTTGCTCCTTCACCTGCTGTGTGTTTCTCTGTCTTCTCATTTTGCTTAACTTAGTGTGTTTGGGGTTTCCTTTTCACAGGCTGCTGGTTCATAATTCCCATTGTTTTCACCCCCAGTGGGTAAAGTTGGTTCAGTGGGTTGTGTAGGCTTCCTGATGGAGGGGACTGGTGCCTGTGTTCTGGTGGATGAGGCTAGATCTTGTCTTTCTGGTGGGCAGTACCACGTCTGGTGGTGTGTTTTGAGTTGTCTGTGAACTTATTATGGTTTTAGCAGCCTCGCTTCTAATGGATTGGGTTGTGTTCCTGTCTTGCTAATTGTTTGGCATAGGGTGTCCAGCACTGTAGTTTCCTGATCGTTGAGTAGAGCTGGGTCTTAGTGTTGAGATGGAGTTCTCCAGGAGAGCTTCTGCCATTTGATATTACTTTGGGCTTGGAGTTCTCTGGTAGACCAATATCGTGAGGTCATATCTCCCACCTAAGAGGCTCAGGCCTGACACCCCTCTGGAGCACCAAGAACCTGTCAGCCACATGGCTCAGAAGAAAAGGGAGAATAAATAAATAAAATATTATAAAATAAAGTTATTAAAATAAATAATTAAAAATATTCTTAAAATTAAAAAAAATTAAAAAGTAATAAAACAGGAAGAAATTAGAGAGCAACCAAACCAGAAAACAAATCCACCAATGATAACAAGCACTAAAAATGATACTAAAAAAAATGAAAAAATTGACAGAGAGAACCGTAGGACAAATGGTGAAAGCATAGCTATAGAGACGGAATCACACAAAGAAGCATACCCATACACACTCACAAAAAAAGAAAAAGGAAGAAATTATATATATCTATATATAAACAGAAAAAAGGAGGAGAGCAACCAAATCAAGAAACAAATCTACCAATGATAGTAAACTCTAAATGCTAAGCTAGGATAAACATAAGACCAAAAATTAGATGCAGAAAGCAAACCCGAAGTCTACAGTTGCTCACAAAGTCCACTGCCTCAATTTTGGGATGATTCGTTGTCTATTCAGGTATTCCACAGATGCAGGGTACATCAAGTTAATTGTGGAGATTTAATCCGCTGCTCCTGAGGCTGCAGAGAGAAATTTCCCTTTCTCTTCTTTGTTTGCACAGCTCCTGGTGTTCAGCTTTGGATTTGGCCCCGCCTCTGCGTGTAGGTCACCCTCTGGCATCTGTTCTTCATCCAGACAGGAGGGGGTTAAAGGAGTGGCTGATTAGGGGGCTCTGGCTCCCTCAGGCTGGGGGTGAGAGAGGGGTACGGAATGTGGGGTGAGCCTGCATCGGCAGAGGCCATCATGACTTTGCAGCAGCCTGAAGCATGCCGTGTGTTCTCCCGGGGAAGTTGTCCCTGGATCATGGGACCTTGGCAGTGGTGGGCTGCACAGGCTCCCAGGAGGGGAGGTGTAGGTAGTGACCTGATCTTGTACACAGGCTTCTTGGTGGCTGCAGGAGCAGCCTTAGCATTTCATGCCCGTCTCTGGTGTCCATGCTGATAGCCATGGCTCACACCCGTCTCTGACGCTCATTTAGGCAGTGCTCTAAATCCCCTCTTCTCGGGCACCACGAAACAATGGTCTCTTACCTCTTCGGCAGCTCCAGACTTTTTCCCGGACTCCCTCCCGGCTAGCTGTGTCACACTAGTCCCCTTCAGGCTGTGTTCACGCAGCCAACCCCAGTCCTCTCCCTGGGGTCTGACCTCTGAAGCCCGAGCCTCAGCTTCCAGCCCGCACCCACCCCAGCGGGCAAGCAGATAAGTCTCTCAGACTGGTTAGTGCTGGTCAACACTGATTCTCTCTGTGGGAATCTCTCTGCTTTGCCCTCTGCACCCCTGTTGCTGCACTCTCCTCCATGACTCTAAAGCTTCCCCCACGTCCACGCCCTGTCTCCACCAGTGAAGGGGCTTCCTCGTGTGTGGACATGTTTCCTCCTTCGCAGGTCCCATCCTTATTCTTTTGTCTCTGTTTTTCCTTTTTTCTTTTGCCCTACCCAGGTACATAGGGAGTTTCTTGACTTTTGGGATGTCTGAGGTCTTCTTCCAGCGTTCAGTAGGTGTTCTGTAGGAGTTGTTCCACATGTAGATGTATTTTTGATGTATTTGTGGGGAGGAAGGTGATCTCCATGTGTTATTCCTCCAACATCTTGAAGGTCCCCTGGTTATCTATTTAAAATATAGCAGTGTGTACACATCAATCCTAAACTCCCAATCGATCCCTCCCCTCCAAGCTTCCCCCTGAGTAACCGTAAGTTCGTTCTCTATGTCTGTGATTCTTTCTGTTTTGTAAATAAGTTCATTTGTATCAATTATTTTAGATTCTGATTATAAGTGATATCATATGATATTTGTCTTTTTCTGTTTGACTTACTTTGCTTAGTATGAAAATCTCAAGGTCCATCCATGTTGCTGAAAATGGTATTATTTCATTCTTTTTGAATGGCTGAGTAATATTCCATTGTATATAGGTACCACATCTTTTTTATCCATTCATCTGTCAGTGGACATATGGAGGTTCCTTAAAAGACAAAAAATAGAGCTACCATTTGATCCAGCAATCCCACTCCTGGGCATATATCTGGAGAAAAACTTGGTTTGAAGGTATACAGGCACCCCAGTGTTCACTGCAGCACTGTTTATAATAGCCAAGTTATGGAAGCAACCTAAAAGACATTTACTTTTAATTAAGTCCAGCTTGTCAAATATTTTTTTCAAAGATCATATCTTTGGTATATATCAGAAAGTCACCATCAACCTTCAGGTCATCTAAAGTTTCTCCTATGTTTTATTTTTCCAGGAGTTTCATAGTTTTGCATTATACTTATATGTCTGTGATCCATTGAGTTAATATTTTCGAAGGTAGTAAGGTCTGTGTCTAGATTCTTTTTTGCATTTGGATGCTCAGTTTTTCCAGCACCATTTGTTGAAAAGACTTTTTTCTCAATAAAACTGGGAGAAAAAATACTTTTTCCATTGTAATATATTTGTTCCTTTGTCAAATATTAGTTGATTATATGTATGTTGGTCTATTTCTGAGTTCTCTATTCAGTTCCATTAATCTACTTCTCTATTCTTTCATCAACACAACACTCTCTTGATTACTGTAGCTTTATAATAAGTTTTGAAGTCAGGTAGTGTCATTCTTCCAACTCTGTTCTCTTTCAATATTGTGGTGAGTGTTCTGAGTCTTTTGCCTCTCTATGTCAACTTTAGAATAAGTTTGTCAGTATCAACAAAATGACTTGCCAGTATGGTTACTGGGATTGTATTGAATCAATAGATCAAGTTGGGAAAAACTGACATCTTGACACTACCGAGCCTTCCTGTCCCTGAACATGGAATATCTCTGCATTTATTTATTCTTTGGTTTATTTCATCAGAGTTTTATAGTTTTCCTCATATAGATGTTATATATCTTTCATTAGTTTTATACTTAAGTATTTCATTTTTGGGGCGAGAGGCTAACGTAAATGGTATTGTGTTTTAATTTCAAATTCCATCATTGCTGGTATTTAGGGAAACAATTGACTTTCATATCCTGCAACTTTGCTATATTGTTTATTAGTTCCAGGAGGGTTTTTTGCCTTTCTACATAGTCACATCATCTGTAAACAAGGACAGTTTTATTTTTTCCTATCAAATCTGTATACTTTTAATTTCCTTTACTTATTGTATTAGCTAAGCTTCCAGTATGAGGTTGAAAACAAGTGGTAAGAGAGGACATCTTTGCCTTGTTCCTGATCTTAGTGAGAAAGATTCTAGTTTCACACCATTAAGTATGTCGTCAGCTATGGATTTTTGTAGATATTTTTTATCAATTTGAGGAAGTTCCCCTCTATTTATAGTTTACTGAGAATTTTTGTCTTGAGTGGATATTGGATTTTGTCAAATGTTTTTCTACATCCATTTATATGAGCATGTAATTTTTCTTTAGACTGTTAATGTGATGGATTTACGGTAATTGATTTTCAAATGTTGAACCAACTTGCCTGCCTGGGATAAATCCCACTTAGTCTTTATGTATAATTTTTTTGTACATTGTTGGATTTGATGTGCTAATTTTTAAATGACTTTTCCATCTACATTCTTGAGAGATTCTGGCCTATAGTTTTCTTTTCTTATAATGTCTTTCTGGTTTTGGTATGGGGCTAACCTTGGCCTCATAGAATTGAGTTAGGAAGTACTCTCTCTGCTTCCATCTTCTGGAAAAGAATGTATAGAATTGGTATAATTTCTTCCCTGAATGTTTGGTAGAATTCACCAGTGAACCCATCTGGGCCTGGTCCTTTCTGTTTTGGAAAGTAATTAATTATTGATTCAATTTATTTAAGAGGTCTGTTCAGATTGTGTATTTCTTTTTGTGTGAGTTTTGGCAGATTGTATCTTTGAGGAAATCAATCCCTTTCACCTAGCTTACCAAATTTGTGGACACAGACTTGTTCATAATATTTCTTTATTATCCTTTAAATGTCATGGGATGTATAGTGATAACCCCTCTTTCATTTCTGATATTACTAATTTGTGTCCTATATCTTTTTTTCTTAGTTACCTTTGCTAGAGGCTTTTTTATTTCATTGATCTTTCTGAAGAACTCATTTTTTATTTCATTGGTTTTTCTCTATTGATTTCCTATTTTCAATTTCATTGATTTCTGCTCTCATTTTTATAATTATTTTCTGTTTGATTTTTTTGCTCTTCTTTTTCTAGTTTTCTAAGGTGGAAACTTAGATAATTCATTTTAAATTTTTCTTCTTTTCTAATAAATGCATTCAATGCTATATATCTCCCTCTAAGCACTACTTTCACTGTATCTCACAAATTTGGATAAGTTCTGTTTCTATTTTCACTTAGTTCAAACTATTTTTTAAATTCTCTTAAAATGTCTTCTTTGACTCATGGGTTATTTAGAAGTGTTTTGTTTAAGCTCCAAGTATTTTAGAATTTCCCAACTACCTTTCCATTATTAATTTCCTTAATCATTGGTCTGAGAGCAGACTTTGTATGACTTCTGTTCTTTTAAATATGCTAAGGTATGTTTAATGGCCCATTATGTGGTCTATCATGGTGAATGTTCCTGTGAGTTTGAGAAAAATATGTATTTTTCTGTTGTTAGATAAAGTAGTCTGTAGATGCCAATTATATCCAGTTGATGGTGTTTTTTAATTCAACTATGTCCTTACAAATATTCTGCCTGCTGCATCTTTCCATTTCTGATGGAGGGATGTGCAGTTTCCAACTATAATAGAGGATTAATTTATTTCTTACAGTTCTATAAATTTTTGCTTCAAGTATTTTGAGGCTCTGCTATTATGCACATACACATTAAAGGATTGTTATGTCTTCTTGGAGAACTGACTCCTTTATCGTGATTCAGTGTCCCTCTTTATTCCTAATAACTTTGCTTCCTCTGTCTGAAATTAACATAGCTACTCCCACTTTCTTTCAATTAGTGTTAGCATAGTACATCTTTCTCCATTCATTTACTATTAATCTGTATGCATTTTTATATTTAAAGTGGGTTTCTTGTAGACAACATATAGTTGAGTCTTTTTTCTTTTTTTGATCTTCTCTAATGATCTGTCTCCTATGGATATATTTAGACTCTTGATGTTCAGAGTGAAGTAGTGTGAGTGCCTTAGAATAACAAAATAATCCTAATTCTTCCCTTCCATCCCTTGTATCATTGCTGTCATTTATTTCACTTCATATATAGTGTATAAGCATATACCTTAAGCATAAATAATTAAATACATTGTTGTTATTATTTTGAACAAACTGTCATCTGTCAGATCAATTATGAATGAAAAAACAAAAAGTTTTAACTTTACCTTCACTTATTTCCTTCTCTGATGCTCTTCCTTTCTTAATGTATGCCCAAGTTTCAGACCTATATCATTTTGTTTTCTCTAAAAAAAATTTTTGAGCATTTCTTGCAAGGCAGATGTACTAGCAACAAATTCCCTCAATTTTTGCTTGAGAATGTCTTGATTTCTATTTGACTTTTGAAGGATAATTTCATGTGGTACAGATTTCTAGGTCAGTGTTGTTTTTTTTCTCTCAACACTTTCAATGTTTTACTCCAATCTCTTCTTACTTGCATGGTTTCTGAGTAAAAGTCAGATATAATTCTTATCTATGATCCTTTATAGGTTTTTTTCCTGTAGCTTCTTTCAGGATTTTTTCTTTGCCTTTGATTTTCTGAAGTTTGAACATGCCTTGATGTAGTTTTATAAACATTTTTTCCTGCTTGATGTTTTTTGAGTTTCCTGGATCTATGGTTTGGTGTCTGACATTAAATTCAGGAAATTCTCAGTCATTCTTTCAAATATTTCTTCAGTTTCTTTTTATCTTTCTTCTCTTTCTGGTATTCCCATTACAAGTGTGTTACACCTTTTTGAGTCGACCCAAAATTATTCGATATTCTGTTTTGTTTCTTTCAGTATTTTTCCTCCTTGCTTTTCAGTTTTGGAGTTTTCTATTGAGATATTCTCAAGCTCAGAGATTATTTCCTCAGCAGCTATGTCCAGTCTACTAATAAGCCCATCAAAGGCATTCTTCATTTTTGTTATAGTGGGTTTTTGTCTCTATCATTTCTTTTTTGGTTCTTAGAATTGCCATCACTCTAATTACTTTGCCCATTTATTCTTGCATGTTGTGCATTTTATTCATTAGAGCCCTCAGCATATTAATCATAGCCCTGCTATATCTGATTTTAGTCCCAATGCTTGCTCTGTCCTTTAAAAGTGTGTTTTTTGCCTTTTCGTGTGGCTTGTAATTTTTTTCTTGATATCTGGACATGTACTAGATTAAAAGGAACTGCTGTAAATAGCCTTTACTATTGTGGTGGTAAGGTGTGCGGGGAGTGGAAGGTCTATAGTCCTATGATTAGGTCTCAGTCTTTTAGTGAGCCTGTTCCTCTGCACTGTAAATATCAAACATGCTTCTCAGTTTTCTCCCCTTCTCTTAGTTGAGACAGGATGGCTGGAAAATGCAGGAGCTGAGTATTTCCCTTCCCCCATAGAAGGCTAGAGGTGGCTCAAGTTGGGTATTTCCCTTCCCCTAGGTCAATTAAGTTAGGTTAAAACCCCAGTAAGTTAAGTTCTGATTAGAGGACAGAACTTGTTTAGGAAACTAGAATGCTGTGTTGTGTTTTAAAATGGATCCTTTTCCCCTCTCCCTCACAGAAGCCTGAGGGGATTTTTCACTGATATTTGCTGTGAGAACCTGGTTAAGCTCCTGGAGGTAGAACTCATAAAAGTGTGCTCCTCCTCCAATGACTGGATTTTCCTGGAGCTTTTATTTTTCAGACTTGCCTACACTGGGCCTCCAGCAATTTTTCAATTATGGTTCATGTTTTCCTACCCCAGCACTGGTTCCCACAGGGATTTCTGCTTGTGGGTTTTGCACTGGTGAGTGTGATTCTCTGGGTTTGCCTGTTGTCTCTCCAATTTTGGGTGCCATGGTTTGTCCTGTGACCTTACTTCACTTATGGATCTAAGAGGAGTTGTTGATTTTTAAATTTGTTCAGCTTTTTACTTGTTAGGAGGAACTGGGCTACTTCCAAGCTCCTTATATGTCAAAATTGAAACCAGGTGTCTTATTGATTTTTCTTGTACATTTATTGCCGTACTGAATAGTGAGCATAGAAGACTTCCTTTTCTTGTTGTCTTAACTCATTTTATAATTGTGGAAAAAACAGTTTTTTAAGATCAAAGAATACAGAAACGATCAGAACAATAAAGCAATAAAAATACATAAAAAGAGGGCTTCCCTGGTGGTGCAGTGGTTAGGAATCTGCCTGCCAATGCAGGGGACACGGGTTTGAGCCCTGGTCCGGCAAGATCCCACATGCCACGGAGCAACTAAGCCCGTGCACCACAACTACTGAGCCTGCACTCTAGAGCGTATGAGCCACAACTGTTGAAGCCCACATGCCTAGAGCCCATGCTCCACAACAAGAGAAGCCACCACGATCAAGAGTAGGCCCTGCTCGCCATAACTAGAGAAAGCCCGTGCCCAGCAACAAAGACCCAACTCAGCCATAAATAAATAAGTAAATAATAAATAAAATTTAAAAAAATAAATAGATCAAAAGAAAGAAAGGAAAAATGAAAAAAAATAATGAAACAATGTGTCCCTTCCATGCATTCACATGTTCATGTAGCTAGAATGTACATGTGGGGAAATGGTAAGAAAAGTCATTTATTTTCATTAAAAAAGAATATATTTTGAAAAATCTTAAATTCTTTTAATATGCTTGAAAAGATGAATTATGAGTGGAATATCTTTTTAAAACTTAGGTTAAAACATTAGGCAGCCTTGCACAGGAAAGCAATGGGACAAAAACTTGCAGTAACTTTTGTTGTTGTTGTTTTAATTTTACCCTAGTGATAAACAGGTAAAAATGTAAATGGACATTCATGGCAGTCCTGTCACAAATGTGAATAATAAGCAGTTCATCTAAATTGAGAAATAAATTTTATGGATGAAGTTTTTCATATAAGAAAGTATACTTTAACTTACTAAATATTTATTGACTGATTGGCCTCCAGCTCTAAGACTGCCTCCTTACTAACTTTGAAACTTCAAACAAGTTAGTTTATCTCTCTGAGAATCATTTACTTCAACTTTGAAGTAAGGGGATTAGTTTTTATTATCCCTTCCCTTTTAATGTTTATTGAGAATCGACTATGTGTCAAACTGTGTGCTAGAAGCCATTGCACAAATCATTTCGTTTAATCTTCTCTATAACTCAGTGAGGTAGGGATTATTATCATCCTCATTTTACAAGTAAGGCAACAGATATTTTGTAGTTAAGTACTTAAACTTCTCCAAATTTTTATCTAAAAGACTGTTAGTAAGCAACTTTCTTTGCATAAATAAACTAAAAAGATGTTAGAGTTTGTGCTCAAACCAGTCCTATCACACTACTAGATTATATGGTTCTTGCTACTGTAACATGCTGTTCTAGCTGATTTATCAATTTTACCATTTCCAGTAGGTAAACAATATTGGTGAAAATGTTACCTAGATTTAATATTCAATGATTTTAAGCTCATTGCCAATTAAACTTTCACTTTCCCCGTATGAAGTCTTTCCAGGCAGAGATCACTGAAGCAAAAGACAGAGAATGTTCCCTCAGTGAAAATCTTTAATAATTCACTTCAAAATAAATCCCCAATTGTTGGAAAATCAGAATTTATGGAAGGATACCCTTTGGAGAACTGAGAATTTTTTTGCAGATGATCTGAAATTAACTAGGTGTTAAATAAAAAGGAGAAATCTGTTTAAAACATGTATCCCTGTGGCAACACAGTAGCAAGGTAATAGAAGAAAAGTCATTGTTATTCTCAGCTTCAGGCTTGGTAGATGACTAAAAGTAATCTGGATTGTAGAAGCAAATCAGTGTCTTAGCAGGATAATTTTTTCTATAACTATATAATAGTTATAGAAAATTGTATAGATAATAGATAATTTTATACTATAACAAGGCTGTAAACTGCCTACTAATTTCTAGATTCTGTGTTTGATATAAGAGAACTTGGGAACAGTTCCAGCTTGCAATCTGATTAAGGAAACGAGATTTATACAGATGGTGAAGCTAAAGAATAAATGAAGGCAGTTTGTAGGGATTTCCCAATTAGGTATCACTCATCATGGGGAATATAAGTACACAGAAAAAGCAAGAGATTCTTATGGCATTTTGTAGCTAGAGCTTTTACATACAAGGTGAAATATGAGTTAGGTATTGCTTGGAGGACAGAAGTGGAATATTTAGTTAAGTAATAATCAGACAACAAAGCTTTTGTGAAGCAGTTTGTACATATAATCTAAGAGGTTTGTTTAGTACAAGTTTGTTGCCAGAGGCATCTATACTCATAAAGATTTTAGAGTTTCCAAAAGTATTTCAAAATCAGGACAATTATTGACTGCACTTTGTCCCTCAAGATGATTGTTGATAGGTGCTATGGTGCTGATGTTTATATTCTATTATATTGGTGATTGGATAAGCACAGTTTGACGCTCCCTTATCCAGTTGGATTGGGTCCTCTGTGGGGGATATATGACTCTTACATTGCTAAATTTGATAAAAGATATAAATTAAAACAGACAAGAGGCTCAATGAGCTCCAAGTAGTATAAATTCTGAGATCACACTGAAACACATTAGTCAAATTTTCAAAAGCAAAACACAGAGAAGATTTTGAAAGCATCAAGAAAGAAGTGACTCATTGTGTACAAGGTATCTTTAGTAAAATAATGGTGATTTCTCTTTAGAAATCATGAAGGCCAGAAGGCAGTGAGATGATATATTAAAAGTGCTATAGGAAAAAAAAAAACCTGTTCAACCCAAAATTCAGTATCTGGCAAAACTACCATTGAAAAATGAAGCAGAAATTAAGACACTCCCAGATAAAGAAAAGCTAAAGAGTTTGTCATTAATATATTTGCCCTAATGAAATGCTAAAGGGAGTTCTCCAGGCCAAAATGAAAAAAAACACTATAAAGTAATGCAAATACACATGACAAGATAAAGAACAGTGTTAAAGGTAGCCATACAATTAAATATGAAAGCCTGTAGTATTGCATATTTTTTGTAATTCCTCTTTGTATTTTCCTAAATGAGTTAAAAGACAAAGGCATAGGGCTTCCCTGGTGGCGCAGCGGTTGAGAGTCCACCTGCTGATGCAGGGGACACGGGTTCGTGCCCCGGTCCGGGAACATCCCACATACCGCGGAGCGGCTGGGCCCGTGAGCCATGGCCGCTGAGCCTGCGCATCCAGAGCCTGTGCTCCACAACGGGAGAGGCCACGACAGTGAGAGGCCCACATACCGCAAAAAAAAAACCAAAAAAAAACAAAAAAAACAAAGGCATAAAACAATAAAGATATGCTAATGTACATACAATGTATAAAGATATAATTTATGACAATAACAATGTAAAGGAGGGATAGAGGTGTAAAGGAGCAGAGTTATTGTATACTACTGAATCAAAATTGGCATCAGTTAAAAACTTAAAGGTAAAATGTTAACTGTAACACCCAAGAAAATTACTAAGGAAAAAAAGTATATGGAAAAATAGTAGAGGAAATCAAAATGGTACAATAAGAAACAGTGATTAATCATAAAAGAAGGTAATGAAGGAATCGAGGAACTAAAAATGTACATGATACATAGAAAAGAAATAAGAAAATGGCAAAAGTCCTTCCTTACTGATAATTACATGTAAAAGGATTAAACTCTCTAATTAAAAGCAGAGATTGTTAGAATGGATGAAAAGAATGATTCAACTATATGCTGTCTACAAGAGACTCATTTTATACCCAGAGACGCAAATGGAAAATGGGTAGGATGGATAATGAAATGAAAATGAAAGGATGGATTAAATGTATGCCATGCACATAGTAACCAAAAGTGAGCTGAGGTAGGTATACTAATATCAGACAAAAATACTTTAACCCAAAAACTGCTACAAGAAAAAAAGGACATTACATATTGATAAAAGTTTCAACCCTTCAAGAAAATACATTTGTAAACATATATGTACCAAAGAACAGATACCCAAAAGTTTAAAGCAAATAATTGATAGATCTGAAGGGACAAATACAGTCTATAATGATAGTTGGAAACATTAACACCCCATTTTTAATAATGGTTAGAATAACTAAACAGAGCTTTAGTTAATAATTAAAATATCCAGATAACAATATAAAAATTAGGTCAATAAAACATATACAGAGAACACCACCCAACAGCAAGATACACATATTCTCAAATGTATGTGGAATGTTTTCCAGGATAGATCCTCTGTTAGGCAATAAAACAAGTCTCAGTATAATTAAAATATTGAAGTCATTCAAAGTTATTATCTGACCATGATGAAATGAAACTAGAAATCAATAACAGAAAGATGGCTGGATGTTCACAAATATATGGAAATTAAATAATATACTCTTTAAACAACCAGTGGGTCAAGAAGAATTTACAAGTGAAATCAAAAAATACTTTGAGACAGGCCTGCCTCAGTGGACTCAAGCTCTAGGTCTGCTTCAATGCCAGGTTGGCACCTACAAACCCAGTGTCTAGGCCCACTCTCGCAGACCCAGGCTCTAGGCCTTCTTCCATGGACTCAGGCTCCAGACCAACCCCTGTAGATCATGGAATCAGACTGATCCTCATGGACACAGGTTCAAGGACCCATGGTCCAGGTCCACACCTGTGGAACCAGGCTCCAGGCCCACCTTATCAAACCCAGGTTCCAGACCAATCCAAGTAGATCATAGAAATAGGCTGGCCCCCATGGGCATAGGCTCCAAGACCCAGGAATGAGGCTTGCTGCTGCAAACCTGAGTGCCAGGCTGGCTCTTGAGGATCCAGGCACCAGACCTGTCTACACACAGATTCCAGCAGAAGGCCTACCCATGGACCATTCCAGCCAGCCTGCCCAGAATGTCTGGCTAGGCTGACTGGTGAAAGGATTTTCCTGCCAAAGCCAGTCCATAAAGAATGGAAAACATGCCTACTTCTTCAAATGTGTAATACCACCAATGCAAGGCTACAAGGATCACAGAGAATCAGGGAAACATGAAATGATCAAAGGAAAAAAATTAAGCACCAGTAACTGACTCTAAAGAAATGGAAATCTAAGAACTGCCTGAAAAAGAATTCAAGATAATTATCTTGAAGAAGCTCAATGAGTTACAAGAAACAGAGTTAGAAAACAGAATCAGGAAAACAGTACATAAACAAAATGAGAAGTTCAAGAAAGAAATTATTAAAAAGAAGCAAATAAATTTTGAAGCTGATGAACATAATGACAAAACTGAAAAATTCAATAGAGAGCTTCAAAGCAGACACAGTCAAACAGAAGAAAGAATCAGCAAGCTCAAAGCCACATCATTTGAAATTATTCAGTCAGAGGAAGAAATAGAAAACAAATGAGAATCAATATATGCAATATAGGAGTTGCTGAAGGAGCAGAGAAAGGGGCAGAAAGCTTATTTTTAAAAAAATAACAGAAAACTTTCCAAATCTGGGGAGAGAAATGAACATCCCAGTTCAAGATCCCCAAAGGACCCCAGCTAGGCTGAACATAAAAAGCTCTTCAACAAGACACATAATGAAATTGACCAAAGACAAAGACAGAGAGGATTTTGAAAACAACAAGAAAAAAGGGACTCATCACATACAAGGGGACCTTCATAAGGTTATGAGTGATTTCACAGCAGAAACCTTGCAGGCTGGGACAGAATGAGATGATATATTCAAAATACTGAAAGGAAAAAAAGATTACTATACCCAGCAAAAGTGTCCTTCCAAAATGAGGAAACATAAAGACATCCCCAAATAAACAAAAGCTCAGGGAGTTCATCACCACTAGACCTGCCCTGCAAGAAATGCTGAATGTAGTTCAAGTTGAAATCAAAGGACACTCATAAGCTACATGAAAACATATGAAAGTATAAAACTTATTGTAAAGGTAATTATATAGTCAAATTCAGAGTACTCTACACTGGAATATTGGTACATAAATTACTTTTAACTCTAATATAAAAAAGACAAAAGTATTAAAAATTCTGCCTGGCCCAGTCAGCTGTAGAAGCTCTGTATTGAATTCTTCAGTTAGTCATTGTACTCTTTTTTTTTTTTTTGTGGTACGCGGGCCTCTCACTGTTGTGGCCTCTCCCATTGCGGAGCACAGGCTCCAGATTCACAGGCTCAGTGGCCATGGCTCACGGGCCCAGCCGCTCTGAGGAATGTGGTATCTTCCCAGACCGGGGCACGAACCCGTGTCTCCTGTATTGGCAGGCGGACTCTCAACCACTGTGCCATCAGGGAAGCCCAGTCATTGTATTCTTTAGCTCCAAAATTTCTGTTTGATTCTTGTTTATGCTTTCCATTTCCGTGTTTAACTTGTTGTTTTGTTCTTGTATTGTTTTCCTGATTTCATTAAATTATTTCTTTCTGTTCTTTTGTAGCTCTCTGAGTATCTTTAGAACAATTATTTTGAATTCTTTGTTAGGCAATTCCTGTATCTCTATTTCTTTGGGCCAGTTACTAAAGGTTGACTGGGTTCCTTTGGTGGTGTCATGTTTCCCTGATTCTTTGTGATTCTTTCATAGCTTTGTGTAGATGTAGGCACATTTGAAGAAGCAGTCTCCCCTTCCAATTATTATGGATTGACTTTGGTAAGGAAAGACATTCACCTGCAGTTGAGGGACACTAGAGCAAGCTGTGCCTCCAGGTTTAGTGGCACAGGGTACCAAGTGCAGGTATAACCTCTCCAGGACCAGAGGGGCATGATGTCTTAGTTCAGTTAGTGTACACAATATCAACAACTGAGTGGTCTTGGTAAGTGCTGCAGGAGGTATTCAGTGATTGCCACCAGATGCATCAGCCAGCAACCAGGGCAGACAGCAGCTAAGTCTGGAGCCAGTGGTATGCACACAGTTGGCTGGGGAGTCAGCTGCAGATGTCTGTGTTGTGGAGGTACAGTGGCAGTTACAGAGACACACATAGTAGTGGAAGCCAGGGCCAACTGTGGATGAACTGGCAGCTGCAGGCGCCCTGGCCATCAGCATGCACCCTTGTGGCTGCAGGGTCTTGCCACAGGTGTGTGCACAGCAGTGCAAGCTGGTTACAGGAGTTGGGACAGCAGGGTGCAGGTATATAGCTGAAGTGGCTAGTTGCAAGCAAGCCCAGAAGAGCAGGTCAGTGACTGGAGACAGGGGTTTGAGCCAGGCCCACAAGGGGTGTTGGGGCCCTGGCTATCAGCACGCACTCCTGGGGCTGCAGGGTCTCCCCATGGGCACATGCATGGCAGTGGAGGCAAACAAAGTTAATCAGGCTGGGGGTGTGCAGGTGCATAACTTGAGGAGCTAGCTACAGGTGAGCCCAGTGGTGTAGGCCAGTGAAGGAAGGAGCATTGAATCTGGCCCCCAAAGCAACTGTGTGCACCTTGGTTGTCCGTGTGCGCTACTTGCCATGGGCACACATAAGGCACATAAGGCAATGGAGGCCAGTGACGGGAGTCAGGCCTGAGATGTTCAGGTGCACGACTACAGGAGACAGCTGCAAGTGAGCCCAGAGATGTAAGACAGTTACAGGAGACAGAGCCAGACCCACAAGCAGCTGTGGGGGCCCTGGCTTCTGGTATGCACTATGGTGGCTGCAGGGTCTTGCCACAGGCACAGAACAGTGGAAGCTGGTGTCTGGAGTTGGGCTGGGGGAATACAGGTACACAGCTGGAGGGGCTACCTGCTGGTGAGTCTAGTGGTGTAGGACAGTAACAGGATGCCCTTTTTTGGCCGCAGGATCTCATCACAGTGCACATTAAGCAGTGGAGGTTGGTAATGGGCATCGAGCTGCTGGTGTGCAGTTTCACAGCTGGCCCAAGCACAGACATTTTGGTGGGGGGCATCTGTATGTGTCTAGGCTGGCATCTTGAACTCAAAAAGCTGGAGAGGTCTGGCTAGCTGTTGGTGCATATCTTGCTTTCTGGTGTGGAGGAGGGAGTAGGAAAGGACTCAGGTGGCTGGCAGCTGAGAACACAAATACCTGTGGGGTGAAAACTAGTGAAATTTGCAGGGGTTCTGTGGTGGTTGTGTTGGCTGTTTCTTCAATGGAGAAAGCTGCTGGGATCCTCTGCAGTGCAGGTCACTGGGAATAGCAGTCAGTCCCACTGCATGGCTGATACTGGTGTCCTCTGCTCTGCTTCCTTATTCCTAGCCATCTCTATATATCTCAGCTTTGCTGGTCTCTGGGTGGAGTGAAACTGAAAGAAGTCCTTCGTGTGATGCCCCAATTGGCGCTCTCCCTTTCCTGGTGAGGGGAGCTGTTTCTAGATGGGGAGTTCCCTATTGGTGTGAGCAGTGTTGGTCGGAGGGATGGGATGATGCAGACAAAATGAAGCTGTTCCTCCTTCCCTTTTTGTATAGTTAATTCTCAGGTGTTGCCCCCACACACACAGTCTTGCAGCAGTTGCTTAGGTAGACTCCTGAGCTCTCGTAGAGCTGTTTTTCTTCACGGATAGCTGTCTTATTGTTGATCTTTGTGAGGGATATGGAGGCTGGGGTTTCCTGCTCTTCCATTTTGGGGAAATCACTCTTCAGCTTTCTATTTCTTTGGATTGGATCATTTAACTCATTTTAATTGAAAGTTATTATTAATATTTGGACATATATTTACCATTTCATATTTTATTTCTATATATCTCATGTCTTTTTGTTCCACTGTTCCTCTTTCATTTTTCATTGCATTAAGTCAGTTTTTTCTAGTATAACATTTTAATTCCCTTAATTTTTTCAGTATTTCAAAATGTGTTTTCTTTGTGGTTACTCTAGGACGTACATATGTGTTAACATCAGAATCTACTTCACATTTATATGAACCTAATTCCATTGATACATGGAAAGTTTACTTCTATATACCTTTGTTCACCTTTTACCCTTCTATTGTGCTGTTATTGTTATACATGTTACATCCATATATGTTAAAAGCTAAAATATATTGTTTTATTCCAAATGTATATGTATTTATGTATTTTAAAAAATGCGAGAAAGGAGAGCAAGTATATATTTATAGACTTTATTATATTTATCTTATTTTAAATTGTTTTTTAATTAAACTTTTTATTGTGGCAAAGAATACATGACATAATACTTACCATTTTAATTTTAAAGTATACTGTTCAGTCGTATTAGGAATATTCACATTCTTTTTTTGGGGGGGTTATTTATTTATTTACATCTTTATTAGAGTATAATTGCTTTACAATGGTGTGTTAGTTTCTGCTTTATAACAAAGTGAATTATACATATACATATGTTCCCATATCTCTTCCCTCATGCATCTCCCTCCCTCCAACCCTCCCTATCCAATCCTTCCAGGCGGTCACAAAGCACCGAGCTGATCTCCCTGTGCTATGCAGCTGCTTCCCACTAGCTGTCTACCTTACATTTGGTAGTGTATATATGTCCATGCCTCTCTGTCGCTTTGTCACAGCTTACCCTTCCCCCTCTCCCTCCCCTCAAGTCCATTCTCTAGTAGGTCTGTGTCTTTATTCCTGTCTTACCCCTAGGTTCTTCATGACATTTTTTTCCCTTAAATTCCATATATATGTGTTAGCATACAGTATTTGTCTTTCTCTTTCTGACTTACTTCACTCTGTATGACAGACTCTAGGTCTATCCACCTAATTACAAATAGCTCAATTTCATTTCTTTTTTTGGCTGAGTAATATTCCATTGTATATATGTGCCACATCTTCTTTATCCATTCATCCGATGATGGACACTTAGGTTGTTTCCACCTCTGGGCTATTGTAAATAGAGCTGCAATGAACATTTTGATACATGACTCTTTTTGAATTATGGTTTTCTCAGGGTATATGCCCAGTAGTGGGCTTGCTGGGTCATATGGTAGTTCTATTTGTAGTTTTTTAAGGAACCTCCATACTGTTCTCCATAGTGGCTGTACCAATTCACATTCCCACCAGCAGTGCAAGAGTGTTCCCTTTTCTGCACACCCTCGCTAGCATTTATTGTTTCTAGATTTTTTTTTTCTTGCGGTACGCGGGCCTCTCACTGTTGTGGCCTCTCCTGTTGCGGAGCACAGGCTCTGGACGCACAGGCTCAGTGGCCATGGCTCACGGGCCCAGCCGCTCCACGGCATGTGGGATCTTCCCGGACTGGGGCTCGAACCCGTGTCCCCTGCATCGGCAGGCAGACTCTCAACCACTGCACCACCAGGGAAGCCCGTTTCTAGATTTTCTGATGATGGCCATTCTGACCAGTGTTCGATGATATTTCATTGTAGTTTTGATTTGCATTTCTCTGATGATTAATGATGTTGAGCATTCTTTCATGTGTTTGTTGGCAATCTGTATATTTTCTTTGGAGAAATGTCTGTTTAGGTCTTCTGCCCATTTTTGGATTGGTTTGTTTTTTTGATATTGAACTGCATGAGCTGCTTGTAAATTTTGGAGATGAATCCTTTGTCAGTTGCTTCATTTGCAAATATTTTCTCCCATTCTGAGGGCTCTCTTTTCATCTTGTTTATGGTTTCCTTTGCTGTGCAAAAGCTGTTAAGTTTCATTAGGTGCCATTTGTTTATTTTTGTTTTTATTTCCATTTCTCTAGGAGGTGGGTCAAAAAGGATCTTGCTGTGATTTATGTCATAGAGTGTTCTGCCTATGTTTTCCTCTAAGAGTTTGATAGCTTCTGGCCTTACATTTAGATCTTTAATCCATTTTGAGCTTATTTTTGTGTATGGTGTTAGGGAGTGTTCTGATCTCATACTTTTACATGTCCCTGTCCAGTTTTCCCAGCACCACGTATTGAAGAGGCTGTCTTTTCTCCACTGTATATTCTTGCCTCCTTTATCAAAGATAAGGTGACCATATGTGTGTGGGTTTATCTCTGGGCTTTCTATCCTGTTCCATTGATCTATGTTTCTGTTTTTGTGCCAGTACCATTCTGTCTTGATTACTCTAGCTTTGTAGTATAGTCTGAAGTCAGGGAGCCTGATTCCTCCAGCTCCATTTTTTGTTCTCAAGATTGCTTTGGCTATTCGGGGTCTTTTGTGTTTCCATACAAATTGTGAAATTTTTTGTTGTAGTTCTGTGAAAAATGCCAGTGGTAGTTTGATAGGGGTTGCATTGAATCTGTAGATTGCTTTGGGTAGTAGAGTCATTTTCACAATGTTGATTCTTCCAATCCAAGAACATGGTATATCTCTCCATCTATTTGTATCCTCTTTAATTTCTTTCATCAGTGTCTTATAGTTTTCTGCATACAGGTCTTTTGTCTCCTTAGGTAGGTTTATTGCTAGGTATTTTATTCTTTTTGTTGCAATGGTAAATGGGAGTGTTTTCTTAATTTCGTTTTCAGATTTTCCATCATTAGTGTATAGGAATGCCAGAGATTTCTGTGCCTTAATTTTGTATCCTGCTACTTTACCAAATTCATTGATTAGCTCTAGTAGTTTTCTGGTAGCATCTTTAGGATTCTCTATGTATAGTATCAAGTCATCTGCAAACAGTGACAGCTTTACTTCTTCTTTTTCAATTTGTATTCCTTTTATTTCTTTTTCTTCTCTGATTGCTGTGGCTAAAACTTCCAAAACTGTGTTGAATAAGAGTGGTGAGAGTGGGCAACCTTGTCTTGTTCCTGATCTTAGTGGAAATGCTTTCAGTTTTTCACCATTGAGGACGATGTTGGCTGTGGGTTTGTCATATATGGCCTTTATTATGTTGAGGAAAGTTCCCTCTGTGCCTACTTTCTGCAGGGTTTTTATTGTAAATGGGTGTTGAATTTTGTCGAAAGCTTTCTCTGCATCTATTGAGATGATCATATGGTTTTTCTCCTTCAATTTGTTAATATGGTGTATCACATTGATTGATTTGCGTATATTGAAGAATCCTTGCATTCCTGGAATAACCCCCACTTGATCATGATGTATGATCCTTTTAATGTGCTGTTGGATTCTGTTTGCTAGTATTTTGTTGAGAATTTTTGCATCTGTGTTCATCAGTGATATTGGCCTGTAGTTTTCTTTCTTTGTGACATCTTTGTCTGATTTTGGTATCAGGGTGATTGTGGCCTCATAGAATGAGTTTGGGAGTGTTCCTCCCTCTGCTATATTTTGGAAGAGTTTGAGAAGGATAGGTGTTAGCTCTTCTCTAAATGTTTGATAGAATTTGCCTGTGAAGCCATTTGGTTCTGGGCTTATACAATTAGTTTTTAAATTAGTTGAGACAAGGCGGGAGAGGGATATATGTAATTATATTGTCTTTTTTTCCAAAATAATTACCTATAATGACGCTCAGTTTTTTCAAATGGATTTGAAGTGTTGTGTGATGTTTCTTTCAGCCTGTAGTGGGTTTGCCAGGAAAAAAAAAACCTGTCAAGTTTTGCTTATCTAGGATCAGCTTTACCTCCTCTTCATTTTTGAAAGATGGTTTTGCTAGATATATGCTTCCTGGGTGACAGGTTTTTTTTCTCTTAACATGCTGAATGTCATCTCACTGCCTTCTGGCCCCCATGTTTTTTAAATTGAAAGTTAGCTGTTAATATTTTGTGCTTACCTAGTATGTAAAGTGTCTTTTTTTCCCCTGCTGCTTCCAAGAATTTTCTCTTTGTTACAGCCTTTGTTTTAAAGTCTTTTTTGTCTTTTACGAGTATTGCTACTTCTGCTTTCTTGTC
This sequence comes from Stenella coeruleoalba, assembly GCF_951394435.1. Classification (NCBI taxonomy): domain Eukaryota; kingdom Metazoa; phylum Chordata; class Mammalia; order Artiodactyla; family Delphinidae; genus Stenella; species Stenella coeruleoalba. The sequence goes on along the minus strand of NC_137152.1, from coordinate 99,270,467 downwards.
ATTTCCATTTACATGAAATCCTTTTCCATCACCTCACTTTCAGTCTGTGTCTTTAGCTCTGAAGTGAGTCTCTTGTAGGCAGCAGATAGTAATGTCTTTTTTTTTTTGTCCAGTCAGCCACCATATGTATTTTGATTGGAACATTTAGCCCATTGACATTTAAAATAATTCTTGATAGGTATATACTTATTGCCACTTTATGACTTGTTTTCTGGTTGTTTCTTTAGTTCTTCCCTGTTTGTCTCTTCATTTTGTTTTTCCTTTTGTGGTTTGATGATTTTTTTTTATAGTATGGTTGTGTTTCTTTCTTTTTAGTTTTTGTCTATCTATTGTAGGTTTTTGGTGTGTGGTTACCATGAGTTCATATATGTTGATCCAAAATTACATCTACCTGTTTTAAACTAGTAGTCATTTAAATTCAAATACATAAGATCTACACTTTTTACTCCCTTCCCCCACATTTTGTGTTTTTGATGTCATATTTTACATCTTCAAGCTTATCCCTTAACTGTTTATTTTAGTTATAGTTCCTTTTACAATTTTTTGTCTTTTAATCTTTGTATCGACTTAAGTGGTTGATCCTTAATCCTTACTATACATTTGCTTTTCCTAGTGGGATTTTCTCTTTCCTCAAGATTCTCACTTCTTGTTCGTTTAGAGAAGATCTTTCAACATTTCTGTTAGGGTAGGCTTAGTATTGATGAATTCTTTTAGTTTTTGCTTCTCTGAGAAGTTCTTTCTATTTTTATTCTAAATGATAATCTTGCTGGGTAGAGAATCCTAGGTTGCAGGTTTTGCCCTTTCAGTACTTTGAATATACCATGTCACTCCCTTTTGGCCTGCAAAGTTTCTGCAGAAAAATCAGTTGATAGCCTTATGGAGGTTCCCTTGTATATGACTCTTTGTATTTCTCTTGCTGCCTTCCCAATTCTCTCTTTAACTTTTGCCATTTTCATTTTATGTCTTGGTGTGGGTTTGTTTGGGTTCATCTTGTTTGGGACCCTCTATGCTTCTGTTTCTTTCTTCATGTATGGGAAGTCTGTAACCTTAATTTCCTCAAATACATTTTTTTAACCCCTTCTCTCTTCTTCTCCTTCTGTATCCCTATAATGTGAACATTGGTATGCTAAATGTTATCCCCCAAATCTCTTAAATTGTTTTCATTTTTTAAAATTTGTTTTATTTTTGCTTCTGATTCGGTGATTTCCATTATTCTATCTTCCAGATCACTTATGTGTTCTTCTGTATCACTTAGTCTGCTATTCTTGTCTTCTAGTTTTATATTTCAGCTATTGAATTTTTCCTTTCTAATTGGGTCTTTTTCTGTATTTTATAGTTCCTTGCTAAGGTATTCACTGTGTACATCAAGGAAAATGACAACACAATGAGTGTATATCACTTATATGTGGAATCTGAAAAATAGTACAAATAAATGTATATTTACAAACAAAATAAAATGGAAACAGACCCATAACTAGTTGTTACCAGAGAAGAGAAGCATGAGGGGAGAGGCCTGTTTGGGGTAGGGTATTAAGAGATACAAACTACTGTGTATAAAATAGATAAGCAACAAGGATATATTATATAGCACAGGGAGTTATAGCCATTATTTTAAAATAACTTTTAATGGAGTATAAACTGTAAAAAATACTGAATCACTATACTGTACACCTGTAACTAATGTAATATTGTAAATCAACTATACTTCAATAAGAACGCCAAGATTTTCTCCTTATCTTTACATATCTTGATAATGATTTGTCTGAGTGTAGATAACTTTGCTTTTATCCTGCTTATAATTTGTTGAGCTTCTTGGATGTGTACATTTTAAAATAAAATTTAGTAAGTTTTTAACCATTATTTCTTCATGTATTTTTCTTCCACTTTCTCTTTATTCTATGTCTGGTAATCTTCTTACACATATCTTCATGTGTTTAATGGCATTCTGCATTTTTTCTGAGGTTCTGTTCATTTTCCTTTATTTTTTCTCTCCTTCAGATTGTTTATTTTCTACTTATGTCTTCAAGTTCACCAATGTATACTTAATTCAGCTTAAATCTACTCTTGAGTGTCTCTATTGACTTTTTATTTAAGTATTGTACATTTCAACTCCATAATTTTCATTTGGTTCTTTATATAATTTTTGTATCTTTATTGATATTCTCTATTTGATGAGACATTGTCATTATACCTTCCTTTTTTCTTAAAGCATGAGTTCCTTTAGTTATGTGAATATATTTATAATGGAAACGTTGATATTATGTGTTGTCATACATCTGGGCCCTCTCACAGGCAGTTTTTGTTGCCTGAGTATGAGTCACACTTTCCTGTTTCTTTGTATTTCTCATAATTTTTATTGAAAATTGGGCTTTTTAGATAATATACTGTAGCAACAATTCTGGATACTGATCCCACTCATGTACCTCCAGAAGCTTGCTGATTTTGTTGTTTTCTTGTTTGTTTATTCAGTGACACACTTCAGGAAAGTCTGTTTCTTCTGCAGTGTGTAGCCTCTGATGTCACTCCTCAGAGAGCTTATGGGCATATGCACAGTTATGCTGACCTCTCCTCCCTCCTCCAGGGATGACTTGAGCTTTTGCATGGCTCTCTTTGACTCTCTCTTTCCCTGATCTCCCTGTTAACTTTCTAGCTGGTTTCTCTCTATTGGTATCACACTCATCTCTTAACTGCCACTAATTGTAACAAATTGCTGTTTTTTTGGATAGTGCTCTGGTACACAATTATTCCACAGTCTGATCCAATTTAATCTAGGTCCCTTCACAGATAGTCTTTAAGGCCAATCTTTGAGGCTTGTTTTGGACTCTTCTTATCGTTCTCATTCCCTGGTTCTCTCTGGTAAAATTATAGTTGGTTTGCTGTTTTGCTTGTTGTTTGCACACAGTTCTCAGTTGCCTCTTAACTGCTCAGAACCAAAATCTCCATTATTTTCAACCTTGTCATTGGGCTTGAAGTTCTGCACTCTCTGTTACAAATACTGTCAGTTGTTGTGACCCTCTGTGTTCTTAAAGCCTGCCGCTCTCACTGGGTACAATGTCTGTACCAGTACTCCATGGCTGGGGGCAAGAACAGTGATCTGCTTCTCTTGGAGTGATACCTTTTATCTTTGACTGGGGAACTGGGTAAAGATGATAGACCTTGGTCTTCTTAACTTGCTTCTCCTGGTGTGAAATCAATGTTCTCCAAGTGAGCTGGGCACAGGTAATTGGGGACCAGTTTTCTCAGCCTGCCATAACTAGAGTGCAACTTCTACTCTATGAGTGGTAGCTGGTTAGAGAAAAGGAGCTGAAACCTCTCAGCTGCACTTGCTCAGAAAAACAGACTCTGCAACATAGAACTTTGAGAAATCAGGAATACTGGCAGCCTGCCCCTCCAAGGGAGATACCATACTCCTAGGTTGGGAACTGAGGGGCAGGTAGAGAGCTCTTTGTTTTACGTTGCACTCATTTGTTTGAGAGCTTCCATTACTCTGTGCTGGGGGAATAGGGAGGGAGGGTGTAGGTATTAGCTGAAATGCAACAGACTTTCAGTGTTCTTATAGAAATTTAGTAGAATTTCTTGAATGAATGTTTTTGTCAAATATAGAAACTATAAGTCAAATAAGTTAACTGTATGCTCTTAGGGCAATTTTAAGAGATTAAAAATTTTTTCTTTTTATAATTTTCACCAGTTATGTTTTATTCACTAGGCATAGGATAAAAATATCTCCTCATGCCACCATTCCAGAAGTACACTCTTCTCAATGTTATTTTAAGTTGTGTTTTCCTCACAGTGAGAAATATTATTTTTCATATGTTTTACCACCATTTTTATCTCTGTGACTTGCCCATTCATATTTCTTCTTCTCTCATCTTTAGAGTAAACCAGTATGGTACTGGCATGAAAACAGACATAAAGACGAATTTAATTGAATGGAGAGCCCAGATATAAACCTACCTATGTACAGTAAACTGATCTTTGACAAAAGGCCAAGAATACACAATGTGGAAAAGATAGTCTCTTCAATAAATTGTGTTGGGAAAACTGTATATCCACATGCAAAAGAATGGAATTGGCACTTATCTTACACCATACACAGAAAATAACTCAACATAAATTAAAGATTTAAACATAAGACCTGAAAGTATAAAACTACTAGAAGAAAACAGGGGAAAAGATTCTTGACATTGGTCTTGGCAATAATTTCTTGGATATGACACCAAAAACATAAGCAACAAAAGGAAAAGTAAAGTGGAACTACTTCGAACTGAAGAGCTTCTGCACAGACAAAAATAAAAGTAAAAAAAAAAAAAGGCAACCTACAGAATAGGAGAACATATTTGCAAACCACATATCTGAAAAAGGGTTAATATTCAAAACATATAAGGAATGCATACAAATCAATAGCAGTAATAACAATAACAATAACCTGATAAAATATAGGCAAAGGAACTGAATAGACGTTTCTCCAAAGAAGACATCCAAATGGCCAACAGGTGTATGAAAAGACAGGCAGCATCACTAATCATCAGGGAACTGCAAATCAAAACCACAATGAGATATCATCTCATATCAATTAACATGGCTAAACAAAAGATGACAATTTTATCAATAGAATAAAAGATAAGTGTTGGTAAGGATGCAGGGAAAAGGAAACACTTGTACGCTGTTGGTGGGAATGCAAAATGGTGCAGATGCTATGGAAAACAGTATGGAAGTTCCTTAAAAAATAAACTACCATTTAATCCAGCAATATCATTTTTGTGTATATATCCAAAGGAATTGAAATTAGGATCAACATTATTCACAATAGTCAAGACGCCTGAAGCAATCTAAATGTCCATTGATGAATGAATGGATAAAGAAAAGTGATATAAATATTATTCAGTCTTATAAACAAAGGAAATCCTGACATTTGTGGCAACATAGATGAACCTGGAGGACATTATGCTAAGTGAAATAAACCAGACACAGAATTACAAATACTGTATGATACCACTTATATGAGGAATCTAAAATAGCAATACTCATGGAAGCAGAGAGTAGAACGGTGGTTGTCAGGTTGTGGGGGGAGGAAGATACAGAGAGGTATTAGTCACAGGTTACAAAAATTCTGTTATGTACGATGAACAAGCCTGAGAGATCTGTTATACAGCATAGTTCCTATAGTTAAAAATACTATATTGTATACTTATTTGCTAAGAAAATAGATCTTATATTATGTGTTCTTATCACAAAAAATAATAATAAATGAACAGGGTGGGAGGAAACTTTTGAAGGTGGTATATATCCTTATGGTATAGACTGTGGTGACGGTTTCATGAATGTATATTTATCTCCAAACTTATCAAGTTGTATACATCAAATATGTACAAGTTTGTGTATGTCAATCATACCATAATAAATTGGTTTTTTTAAAAAAGAACAGATTGAGTTCCATAAGCATGCAACAGATTTAGGAAAAACTCAGAATGAGTTTGAAAATTTATCCATATTGAAGCAGTTTGCAGGCCTGTGAAAACCAGAAGCTGATGCAAACATATAGGAGCAATTCTATTTTTACTCTTTCTTTATACTCAATATTCAGAGAGAAAGCATGGTTAGATGATGTTTTATAGGTAGAGAATTATACCAGGAAATCCAGTTTCCAGCCAAAGCACTGTCCCTAATTAGTTGTGTGACTTGAAGAAAACTATTTAATTTCCTTGTCACTTAGTTTTTACCCATTTGGCTAGTGGGCATAAAATGACTATTTTCTTTGTAATTGGGTTGCTATAAAGATAAAGAAGCTTATAGGTGTGAATTCCTGTCACAAAGCATTAAAACTTTAAACAAATGTATATCACTTTACTATTAGCATAAGATGAAACAATTTAAATTCTTTTGCTCTGTGTAATCAGAGGTCTGTGCTCATTAACAATCCATAGCAATTGTGTTTCCCGCATACTTGAAGGTCAAAGATAATCCAGCAGTTATGCAAGTGGAATAGAAAACTCTTATATCCTTTATGGTAGTTCATTTTTGGTTCAGAGCACCTAAAAGCTGGACAGCATGCAGCCCCTCAATTGCGAAGTATAAAAGACCTCCACTGGCTCAGGAAGAGTTTATCACTATCTTTGGTCACTTTTCTCATTTACTATCAATTATGCTCATATTTCAAGAAGGTAAATAGTCAGAGGTTTAAAAAAGGAGTTCTTCAACTCTGTAGTGTTGGAACTGCTATTTGAGTACATACTGATCTGACACATTCTCAGCAGGCACCAATAGTCAGAAAATCTGGGCTGTGTTCACAGCCATCATTTAGTTTAGCTGAATCACATAGAACCAAAATCAAAACAAAACAAAAACAAAAACAAAAACACCACACTATGTGGCAGTTTCTTTGCATTTCTCATCTTTACAACTAGATGTATTAGTGTTGTGTGAATATGGACAAACTATTGCCATTGTTCTGTGCACAAATATGGATCCATTATTTTAATGTTATACCAACAGATAAAATAAGCAAAACAAATGACTTTAAAACTTATATTCAGTTCAATGAACACTTCTTTTTTTTTTTTTTAACATCTTTATTGGGGTATAATTACTTTACAATGGTGTGTTAGTTTCTGCTTTATAACAAAGTGAATCAGTTATACATATACATATGTTCCCATATCTCTTCCAATGAACACTTCTTGAGTGCTTCATATTGCCAGACACCATGCTAGGCACTTGAGAATCAAAGAAAAATAGTAGTTTCTTACCTTTGAAGAAATTCCATTTAGTAAATTCACATCATTGTGATGAATATAATGATAAAGGTGTTTTCTTCACCTACAATACAGAAAATTATCTTTAGTGAATTCCTGATATCCAATGCAAGCATTATAATAGACTCCAATTAGTTTTCTTTCCATAAATCAATCATCTGTTCTGCCACTCAGGCTCAAATCTTGAGTGTCATCTTTAGCAACTGGCATTTTTAATGCACAAGGATGATTCAGATTCTATCAGTTCTTCATGTAAGTTTTCATATATGACCTTTCATTTGTTTATCTGTTTTTGTGTGGGTTTTCTGAACATCAAATGCAGCGGGTTAACTCAATCATACATTTCAGTCCATGGTACAATGTCATCATTGTTAGACCCTTCTTTGGTTTTATTACACTTCTGTTTTCTTTTTCCTTTTCTTCCTGCCTTCCTTGATTTTCACTTCCATTCTTCTCTTTCTCCTTTTAGGCACTTGCTTTAACACCACTCTTTCTTTGTAACTGGTTTATATTTGCATGCCTTACAGTTAAATGTTATTTACAATAATTATCACTGTTTTATAGTTTGGTTTTTAAACGAATAATATATTTCAAAGATCAATTATGTTGCTATTTGACCTTTAGTTCATCACTTCTGATTGATGCATAGTACTATTCTATAGTACGTACCCACTAAATTTTACTTATTTCCCCAAATAATGGAAACCTAAGTTGCCACTTACTTCCACAAGGAGTGCAGTGATGTGTATCTTTACATGAGACCTTTTATGGGTCTGTGCATATATTACTCTTGGATATTAATCTGGGAGCGGGATTGAGTAATAAACTTTGTGTATGCTTGTTTACTAATTCAATTTACTCAACAGAATATTGGTATCAGTTTATCTCCCACAAGTTGGGTGGGTATGAGGTTTCATATGTTTTTCATTTTTGCTAATATTTGGTTTTCTCAGACTTTCTGATATTTATCCATTATTATTGGTGTACTTTAAAAACAGTGTACCTTGCTGTTTTAATTTGTAATTGTCTAGTGACAAATAGAGTTGGAATCAACTTTTACATGTCTGTGAACCATTTTAATTCCCCTTTTATGATTTGCCTACTTATAGCCTTTTCCAAGTTATTTGTTGTATAATCCAAATATTTACTGTTCATTTGCAAGAGTTTATTGTATATCTCAGACATACAATAATACCTTGTGGGCTTTTAACATCGAAAATTTATCTTCCAAATTTTTTAATAGAACTTATTTTTAGATCTGTTTTGGTTCACAGCAGTACTGGGCAAAAGGTACAGGGATTTCCCGCATACCCCCTTCCACCACAAATGCATGACCTACCCTATTATCAGCATCCCCCACCAGAGTGGTACATTTGTTATTACTGATGAACGTACATTGACAAATCGTCACCCAAAGTCAATAGTTTATGTTAGGGTTCACTCTTGGTATTGTGAATTATATGGGTTCAGACAAATGTATAATGACATATGTCCACCATATGGTATCATGCAGAGTAGTTTCACTGCCCTAAGAATCCTTTGTGCTCCACCTATTCATCGCTTACTCCCAGATAACCTTTGGCAACCATAGATCTTTCTATTGTCTCCATCGTTTATGCCTTTTCCAGAATGAATCATACAGTATGTAGCCTTTTAAGATTGGCTTCTTTCACTTAGTAATGTGTATTTAAGTTTCCTCTACATTTTTCATGGCTCGATAGATCATTTCTTTTTAGCATTTAACAGTATTCCAAGTTTTGGCAATTATGAATAAAACTGCTTTAGATATTCATGTGCAGAGTTTTGGGTGGACATAAGTTTTCAGCTCCTTTGGGTAGATACCAAGGAGCATGATTGACAGATGGTATGGTAAGAGTATGTTAGTTTTGTAAGAAACCACCAAACTCTTCCAAAGTGGCTGTGCCATTTCACATTCCCACCAGCAATGAATGAGAGTTCCTGTTGCTCCACATCCTCAAAAAATTTTGATGTTGTCAATGTTCTGGATTTTAGTCATCCTAATAGGTGTGGTAGCTCATTGTTTTGTTTTGTTTTTTTTGCGGTATGCGGGCCTCTCACTGTTGCGGCCTCTCCCGTTGCGGAGCACAGGCTCCGGACGCGCAGGCTCAGCGGCCATGGCTCACGGGCCCAGCCGCTCCGCAGCACGTGGGATCTTCCCAGACCGGGGCACGAACCTGCGTCCCCTGCATCGGCAGGCGGACTCTCAACCACTGCGCCAGCAGGGAAGCCCCTCATTGTTGTTTTAATTTGCATTTTCTTGATGACAAATGATATGGAGCATCTTTTCATATGCTTATTTGCCATCTGTATATCTTCTTTAATGAGGTGTCTATTAAGGTCTTTGGCCCATTTATTAACCAGGTTGTTTTCTTATCATCGAGTTTTAAGAGTTCTTTCTGTATTTTAGGTAAGTCCTTTGTCAATGTATCTTTGCAAATATTTCCTCCCAGTCTGTGAACTAACTTTTCATTCTCTTGACAGTGTCTTTTATAGAGCAGAAATTTTAAATTTCAATAGTCCAGCTTATCAGTTGTTCATAGAGTATAACTTGGTGTTGTATGTAAAAGTCATCATCAAATCTAAGGTCATCTAGAGTTTCTCCTATGTTATATTCTAGAAATTTTACAGTTTTGCATTTTACATTTAGGTCTGTTATCCATTTTGAGTTAATATTTGTGAAAGATGTAAAGTCTACGTCTAGATTCTTTTTTTGCGTGTGGCTGTCCAGTTATTTCAGCATCATTTATTGAAAAGACTATCTTTTCTCCAGTGTAATGCCTTTGCTCCTTTCTCGAGATCAATTGACTACATTTATATGGGTCTATTTCTGGGCTCTATTCTGTGCATTGATCTATATGTCTATTCTTTCACCAATACCACACTGTCTTTTTTTTAAACTGAAATATAGTTGATTTACAATATTGTGTTAGTTTCAGCTGTACAGCATAGTGTTTCAGTATTTTTGGAGAGTATACTCTGTTATAGGTTATTACAAGATATTGGGTATAATTCTCTGTGCTTTACAGTAAATCCTTGTTGTGTATATATTTTATGTATAGTAGTTTGCATCTGTTAATCCTATACCCCTGATTTGTCCCCTTCTCTCTCCTCTTTGGTAACCTCAAGTTTGTTTCTATATCTGTGAGTCTGCCATGTCTTGATTACTGTAGCTTTATAGTAAGTCTTGAAGTCAGGTAGTGTCATTCTTCCAACTTTGTTTTTCTCCTTCAATATTGTATTGGCTATTCTGGGTCTTTTGCCATTCCATGTAAACTTTAGAATCAGTTTGTCAGTATCCAAAATATAACTAGCTGTTATTTTCATTGGGATTGCATTGAATCTGTATACCAAGGTGAAAAGAACGGATATCTTGATAATATTGAGTCTTCTTATCCATGAACATAGAATATTTCTCTGTTTTTATAGTTCTTTGATTCTTTCATTAGAGTTTTATAGTTTTCCTAATATAGGTCGTATATATGTTTTAGACTTATACTTAAGTATTTAAGTTTTTGGATGCTAACATAAATGGTATTATTTTTTAAATTTCAAATTCCGCTTGTTCACTGCTGGTATAAAGGAAAGCAATTGACTGTTGTATATTAACCTTGTGTCATGTAACCTGCATAAGGTTTCTTGTTCTAGTAGTTTTTTTTGGTCTGTTCTCTTAGATATTCCACATAGACTATCATGTCATCTGTAAACAAAGACAGTTTTATTTCTTCCTTTACAATTAGGATATCTCTTATTTCCTTTCCTTTTTTTATTGCATTAGCTAGGAGTTGGATTTAATTTGCTCTTCGTTTTTTAGTTATCCTAAAGTAGAAGATCAGATGAGTGATTTCCGATCTTTCTTATTTTCTAATACATGCATTTAATGCTAAAAATTTCCCACTAAGCACTGCTTTTGCTGCATCTAACAAACTTTGGTATGTTGTGTTTTTTAATTTCATTTAGTTCAAAATATTTTAAAATTTGTCTTGAGATTCCTTCTTTGACCCACATGCTATTTCTAAGTGTGTTGTTTAATCTCCAGGTGTTTGGGGGTTTGCCAGCTATCCTTCTGTTACTGAATTTCCCCAATTTTTCATCTATTAACTTCCTCCAAGGGGTTCTTCACTAAAAGAAATCTTTAAATTTTATGTGGTCAAATAGATTACTATTTTGCTTTATGATATCTCTGTTTTGTATTTTGTTGAAGAAGTCAATCCTAATTTAAAGACAAAAATATACATTTCTAAAGTGTTTCTGCTCCCTTTTATACTTTTCCTTTTCACAATTAGAACTTGAATATATCTGGAATGTCACCTTTGTATATAGTTTGTGTTATTTACCTGTGACTAGTTTTTACAACTTTATTGAATTATAATGTGCATAAGGTCAACTGCACATGTTTAAATTGTGTCTATCTAACTATCATCTATTATCTATATAAACTACCCTTTTTATTTCACCACAATCATGATAGTCAACTTATCCATGAACCCTGAAAGTTTCTTTGGATTCCTTTGCAATTCCTAGCTCCTCCACTTCCCCATTTCTCACCTTCTCAGACAAACACTCATATGCTTTCTGTCACTATAGATAAGTTTGCATTTTGCAGAATTTTATATAAATGAAATCATATTTTATACCATTTTTGGTCTGGCCTCCTTAGTGTAATTTTTTGTGATTTATCCATACTGTTGCATGTATCACTAGTTCATTCCTTTTTATTGTGAAGTATTATTCCTTTATATGATCTCTTTTATATGTTTCATTATATGTTTATCCATATACCTGTTTGTTCATTTTTATCCATTCAAGAACATATGGGGTGTTTCCCATTTGATTATTATAAATAAAGCTGCTATGAGCATTTGCACACAGGTTTTCATATGGACACGTGCTTCATTTGGAATGTATGTCTTATGTAAATGCCTTGGAGTGGAATGCTTAGATAATATGGTAGGTATATGTTTAACTTTTTAAGAAACCCCCTAAATGTTTTCCAAGGTGGCTGCCATTTACTTTCCCATGAACCGTATATGAGAGTTCTGTTTGTTCTGCATCCTAACAGTTGGTATGGTCAGTCTTTTCCATTTTAGCTATTTTAATAGGTGTTTATAGTTATCTCACTGTAGTTTTAGTTTGCATTTCTTAATGACTAGTGATAGTCATTAGGACTATCATGTGCTTATTTTGTCATCCAGATATCTTCTTTTGAGAAGAATCTGTTCTAATCTTTTGTCCCTTTATTTATTGAGTTGTGGTTTTCTTAATAAGTTTTGAGAGGTATTTATATATTCTGCATATTAACTATGATATGCAAATATTTTCTCTCAGTCTGGGGGTGTTTTTCGTTCTGTTATAGGTATATTTTCTGGAATAAGACTTTTAAATTTTAATGAATTCCAATTTATCTATTTTTTATAACTTGTGCTTTAGATACCATGTCTAAGAAATCTTTACCTAACTAAAGATCACAAATATTTTTCTATAATTTTTCTAAAAACATTATAAATTTTTATATTTAGATCTGTGATTCATTTTTAGTTAATTTTTATATATGGTGTGGGTTATGGATAGAAGTTTATTTTTGCATATAGTTATCCAGTTGTTCCAGCAGCATTTGTTGAAATGACTCTTTCCACTGAACTTTGTATCTTTGTCAAAAATTAATTCAATATATGTGTCTCTTTCTGTCTTTCTACTCTGTTCCACTGATCCCTTTGTCAATATTTAAATATCACACTACATTTGTCACTGTAGCTTTATAATGTCTTTAAATGAGGTTGTGTTATTCCTCAAACTTTTTCTTTTTCACAACTCTTTTTTCACAATTCTAGTTCCTTGCATTTCTGTATACATTTTAGAATCAGCTTGCCATTTTTTACAATAAAAGCCTGTTGATATTTTATGTGGGATTGTGGTGAACCTATAGATAGATTTGGAATTAACGTCTTAACAATATTGAGTCTTCCAAACTGTAAACAAGGTGTATATCTCCACTTATTTAGGCATTCTTTAATTTATCTCAACAATGTTTTTCACTTTTCTTTGTACATGTATTTCACATCTTTTGTCTGAGTCATCACCAAATATTTATTTTTTGATGCAACTGTAAATGGTATATTTTAAATTTCAATAGCCACTTGTTCTTTGCTAGTGTATAGAAAAACAAATAATTTTTGTATATGACCTTTTATCCTTCAGTCTTGCTAAGCTCACTTATTAGTTCCAATAGCTTTTCTGTAAATTCTATTAGATTTTCTACATAAGTGACCATGTCATCTAAAAATAAAGACAATTTTTTTTCTTTTGCAAGCTGGATGACATCTATTTATTTTTCATGCTTGATTGCACTCTCTAGAACCTCCATTACAATGTTAAATAGAAGTGGTGAGAGCATGTATCCTTGTATTATTCCTGATCTTAGGGGGGAAACATTCTATCTTTCACCATTAAGTATGAGGTTAGATGAAAGTTTTTCATAAAGGGCACTTATCAGGTTGAGAAAGTTCCCTTCTATTCCTAGTTTGCTGTAAGTTTTTGTCTGGAATGGCTGTTATATTCTGTCCAGTGTTTTTTCTGCATCTATTGAGAATGATTATACAGGGTTTTTTGTTTATTAATGTGTTGACTTACTTTGATTTACATTTGAGTGTTAAACCAACCCAACATTCTTGCAATAAACTCCCATTTGTTCAGGATGTATTACCCTTTTTATATATTGCTGTATAGATATCTGGTTGACAATTTTATTCCTTTAGCCCTTTTGAATATGTCATTTCACTGTGTTCTGGCATTCATTGTTTCTGATGAGGTCATGGTAAGTCATGAAACCTAGCAAGTTTGCTCTCATAGAGAGCTTTGGTAGAACTCCTGAGCCAACTGAGCTATGGGAGGAATATAGGAGAAGGCCTGGGCAAGAATGATACATATTTCCACTCACAGTTCTTATCCAAGCTTTGGTATTTTTTTCTTGCATAAACACTTCTCAGTTTGCTTTATGCTTTTGTTGACTTACAGAGCTCAGCAGTGGTTGTTTCCCATGATTTTATCCAGTTTAATTGATGCTTTCTGTGGGGAGAATTTATCAAGCTTTTAATCCACCATATTGGAAATACTGCCTCCCTACCGACTATTTTTCTTTCTTGCAATGATGACAGGGAAGCTAATTGTCTGCCAAAGGATATGTGGGAGAGATAAAAAGGACAGACATTAAAAAGCAAAACTAAACAAAACTCCTATCTTCTACCCATGGTTCCAGCCTCAACTATTATAAGCTACTTCTCCTCTCCCTGCCACCCGTTCCCAACTTAGGACACAGTTAACTTCTATCATGCTACAGAATTCTCACAGGTGGTATTAATTTAACAGATTTATTAAGACACCTCTGGCATTTTGTGGTTTTGTTTGTTGATTGGTTTTGGAATTTCTATGTTTGGTTCATGGTATAAAGCCAGCAATTGATGGTAGTTTACTATTCTGTCAGGAATCTGATTCTTTGCTATTTTCTTATTGCCTTGAGCCTAATACAAGCTTCATTATCATCTTCCTGGATGATTATACCTATATTCCATTCAATTTTCATGGTTTCTATTTCTGCTACTTCAATCTACATTAACTACTGCCAGAAACTGCTCATGCCAGAATCCTTCTTTGCAGATGTCATTGTGGAGGAAAGTTTTGAAAGGAGGAGACTTAAATTTCTGGTGGATTATTTTAGGTCCCTTATGATGTAGTGATCGCTGCAGGAAAACTTACCTTGGCTAATTATTTCCGCCTGTTTTGTTCTACAGACTAGGCATTATTACATCCATTTAATATCTTAATTTTCACCTCCAGGAATAAAGGAACCAGGAGAAATTTTGTATTCTGTGTTACAGAAGTTGCTAGATAGGATTTATGTACTTGTTTCCCAAATTTTGCAAAGGAATGGGATATACATAGCATTATTAAGGGGATTATTAGTAAGGCTGTAGATCAAAATATCCTCTCTTTCCAGGCTTTTGCCAAACACTAATATGAGATCCCTGAGGACAAATATATTCTTATTAGGAGAAAAGACTTGCTCCTAACACCTTTCCTGATAGCGGTTTCTCCTAACTCTCTACACACTGACTTCTGCTTATTTCATAGAACACATTTTGTGCTTTTCCAGCCTAGGGACTTTGCAGATATACCCTTGGCCTAGAACACACTTCATCCTTCTTTACAGGGCAGAGAGTTGACACTGATACTCTCTCATTTGTCTTCAGTGCAATGCAGTTAATGAATTATGAAAAAAAAACAAATCTGCAAGCTAAAGATAATACTAATAATGCAAACATAACTGAAACACAGAAAATGACAATTTTCCTATGGCTAACAGAACCTCTCCATCAGCCAATTATGTGATAAAAAATAATAAAGACCTAATCAGCTATTTTAAGTCATCCAAAATATTTGAAATTGTCAGCAAGATTTTTAAAAAAATGAATGTATATCTACTACTGTTAATGATAACCTTGTCCGAAATGTAATAATATAGATGTCCTAAATGTATATTAGTTAATGTTAGTAGGAAGATATCACATTTAGGAAGACATTTAAAAACTAAGCAAATGGACTTCCCTGGTGGTGCAGTGGTTAAGAATCCACCTGCCATTGCAGGGGACACAGGTTTGAGCCCTGGTCTGGGAAGATCCCACATGCTGCGAAACAATTAAGCCTGTGCGCCACAACTACTGAGCCTGTGCTCTAGAGCTCGCAAGCTACAACTACTGAGCCCACGTGCCACAACTATTGAAGCCCGTGTGCCACAACTACTAAAGCTCATTAGTCTAGAGCCCATGCTCCACAACAAGAGAAGCCACCACAATGAGAAGCCCGCACACCACAATGAATAGTAGCCCCTGCTTGCCGCAGCTAGAGAAAGCCCATGCGCAGCAATGAAGACGCAACACAACCATAAATAAATAAGTAAATAAATAAGTCACCCAATAAAAAGCAAAAGTCACTTCCAGAAGAGAGACTTTTGCTGTTAAAGAAAAAAAAAAAGAGCAGAGCACAGACATAATACTATAGTTTTTTCAGCTAATTTTCATGTGATATTTAATTTAGTAATCTATAATATATCTTAAACAAACTAAAATAATACTTAAATAGACAAAATGGTGGCAATGTTGGCCCCAAATAATTGAGACACTATAGTTAGATGATATTAACAACAAAATAACATTTTACTACAAATAACTCTATTAAAAGAATCAAAGATTTGTTATGAACAACAATTTGCCAATATATTTGAAAAAATATGACAACTTTTATTGGAAACATGTTACTAAAATTGATTTTAAAATAAATAAGTAGAAAATGTAATTAATAATAAAATACCTTTTATAATAATGTCACAGAATATAGAGTATCTGGAAAAAATCCAACAAAAGGGTGTGTATGATTTCTAAAGGAAACATTATTAAATGGTCTTAAGAATAGTTTTAACAACCCAAATGTTAGGATTTATGAGTAGAAAGATATACTATGCTTACATAGGAAAAGTATTAGTATAGTAAACATGTCATATTCCCCTAAAGTTGAACTACATATTCAGTGCATTTGAATAAAAATACCAGCAGTCTTTGTTCCTTAGAATTTAATAAGACGATCCTAAAATTTCTAAGTAAGAATAATGGGTTAAGAAAACAAGGAAGGGGCACTTGCCTTACCAGACATCAGAACTTAATATGAAACTATTGTAATTAAGAATGTGTGGTATTTGGTATAGGTAAAGAAAGCAGAATAGGGTGGAGAACTTGGAAACAGATTTATGTACTTTATACAATTGTAATATATGATGTAGGTAAAAAAAAAAATCTCACAAAATTTAATACAGCACGACAATCGTTTTGTAAAATTTAAAACAACTAAAATTGCATAATATTCCATATGTATGTCTATAGTGCTTTTATGGAGTACACATACAGACATACAGTCACACACACACGTGCATATTCAGATACATATACACATGGAGAGCCCTTGCTTTGCAAGGATCTGATATGCTTACATTCTGGTTACTCACAGTTTAAATAACACCAGCTCTAAATGACAATTTAAATTTGTTACTGTGTTATATTAACTATGAGTAATTGCATAAAGTGCAAACTTTGCTGCTAGCTCTTCATCCCACAGATCACTATGTAAATAAGATGCACATTATGATCAGTTATTAATCATGCCATATCTTTCAACATTTTTTGTTGATTGGTCACTATGTATCTGTTATTCATTTCATGCACAGACAGCAAAATGTGTAGTTGTGCTACCTCCTGTCTCCCAATGATAAACCCATGTAACATTTTATAAAAATGGATAATCCAAAAAGGGAATTGACCAACAGAGGTGAGTATACAGCAAAGAAACAAAAGTGATAAAACTGGAAGTTAAATTGAATGTGATTAGAAGATTTGAAAATGGTGATTGCAGTGTCAGGAAGTAAGATATCCTGAAGTAATAGGCATGCAGTTTGGCAGAAACTAATTTAATATTTCACATAATACAGAGATTTCTCATATATTCCTACTCTTCAAAGAAACTAGAAAAAATGTGGAATACATGGTAGATGTTTAGCTCAATAAATGGTTATTAATGCAAACATTGTGGAGTACTGCAAAAATTTTTCTCACTGATTCTTTCTACTCAATTCACACTATTCTCTAGAGTCTCATTCAACTTTCCACAAATATTTATTAAGCTCTTCCTATATCAGGCACCATTCTAGGAATTATGTTATATGCAAAGATAAAAGCAAGCAAACAAAGAAAACCTTTGACCTCATGGAGATCATACTCTAGTGGGAATAAACAAATAATAAATGATCTAAATAAGTAAATGGTATAGTATACCATAAGGTGATAAGTGCCATGGGGAAAATATTCAAGACGGAAGAAAGAACAATAGTATTGAAGGATGGAGTGAAATTTCAAATAGTTGTTTAGGGCTTATATTACTTAAGTGATTTTTGAATGAAGGGGGTGAGAGAAAAACTCACGTAGATATCAATGGGAAGAGCATTCCAGGGAGAGGAAAGAGCAACTGCAAAGGCCCTGAGGTGGGAATGTGTGTGGCATGTTCTAGGAACAGCAAGGAGGCCAATGTATATGGGGAAGAGAAAATAGGGGAGGAGGGATAGTTACCAATTAGGTTAAAAAACTAAAAGAGACCCAGATTGTTTAGGACTTTGCAGTTCATTGAAACTGCAGTTTAGGACTTTGTTTAGGACTTTGACTTTTACTCTAAGTAAGATGGGAAGTGTCAGGGAGGAAGAAGTTTTCCTCTACCCTTCTAAGTTCTTCTGGCTGGTCTAGGAATTAAGCTAACATAAGACAGGTTAACAGTAGAAAATCACACAAAAGGTTAATAACATGGATACGTGGGAGAGACCCAGGAAAACTGATAATTCATCAACATGGCTGAAACCCTCACCCTAAATACCATCTTCATCTAAAAACAAAAGAAGATGTTGGGGGATGTGGTTCAGGACTTCAAAGGGGAGGAAGGCAATGCACATGGAGGTGGAAAAGCAAATGTTTAGTAAACAAATGTTTGCTGGGCCATGCAGAGACAATGGGACAGAGAGAGGAATTTTAACAAATAGACCTTGCTAGGTTCATCCCCATTTACCATACCTAGTTCATAGTTTAGTTATCTATGGTGGTAACCCTTCCTGGAACAGGTCCTCTATCTACATTCACTTAGGCAGTTAGTGGGGGAAGGTCAAAGATTCTTCCTGAGTTGTTTGGGCCTTAAAAATTATCAGCCTAAATTAATCATCATGCCAAAGAGATACATTTTGGGGTGGCGAATTTTGCTCCCCTGTAGAAGTCAGTGGTCAGATTTGAGCAAAAGAGTAACATAATCTGAATATTTTAACCCAATTGCTCTGACTTCTATGTTGAGAACAAATCTGGTTGTGAAAGGCTGGGGGAAAGTGGAAGCAGGGGCACAAGTTAATAGGCTATTTTAATAATCCAGGAAATACATGATGGTGAACTTGGTAGCAGTGAAAGAGAGTAAGAAGTGTTCACATTGTGGATATAATTTTAAGATAGAACTTAGATGGTTTCCTGACAGGATGTGGGGCATGAGAGAAAAAGTGATACAAACATAACTTCAAGGATTCTAGCCTTGTATATCTGGAAGGATGGAGTTAACTGAGATAGGGAAAGACTGTAAGAAACAAATTTGGAGTTGGGGAAGATCAGGGGCTCAGTTTTGGAATCTAGAACACAAATATAATCATAACACATCACAGATAAAACCCTTCTTTGATTCTAGAATAAAATTTAAACACCTCAGTACAGTGTACAAAGTTCTGAATGATGTGAATCTAGTCTACATTTTTGGGCTCCATCATTCACCATTAGCTTATAAAATCATTTGCAACTTCCCTAGTAACATAGTGTTTTACACACTATTTGCCCTCATTGGAGTGAATTTTCTCCCCTCTTCTACATTTTTAAGATGTAGATAAAACATACTACCCTCTGTGAAACTTGCCCCACTTCCCTCAGGCAAAGCTAATCAATTTCTCTTCCCTGCCCCTATAACGTTGTGATCGTATGTTTATCATAGCACATATTTCATTATTTGGGTCTCTCATTAAACTGTGAGCTTCATGAGGACAAGAGCATGACTTATTCACATCTGTACCCTCCAGATCTTAGCACAAAAATGTAAGATAGCTGCCCCCAAAATATTTGTTTAATGTTGAATGAGGATATAAATGAATGGTAAAGCACTCTTGAAGATTACTTGGAATCATATTTTCAAGTGATTATTATAAATCAAAAATTTACATATTTGGTAGTGTATATATGTCAGTGATACTCTCTCACTTCGTCCCAGCTTACCCTTTCCCCTCCAAGTGTCCTCAAGTTCATTCTCTACATCTTTATTCCTGTCCTGCCCCTAGGTTTGCTATGAAGCCAAGCAAGAGGTGCAGTTTAAATAGAATAACCATCTAGAATTGAACAACACATTTTAAAGGTATGTGAAAAAAAATTATGAAAAGCTTTCAATATCATCTGTTTCTTGGAAAATTTCTTATAAGTTGAGGGTATAACTTGTACCTATTATAGTTAGTATTACAAGAGAAAGAACAGGTTTCTGATTCTGCTTCAAAGAGAGATTTTCCCCCAAGTTCCCAAAATCATGAAGCAAAATTTTGATCAACTAAAGAATAAATATCATTTTGCCTTCAGCTTTCCACAAGATGTTTATGAATTAGTCCTCATCTTTATAAGTGAATGAATTGTTCTATGAAATCTAAAGGTCTGTGTGTTTGGATTCATGCCAGAGACATTCTGCAAGCTGATGGCTCATTGTGACAGGGAGGCTAACACTTGTTGATGCCAGATATATTAAAGCGAAGATGCTTAAATATTTCCAGGCTTGAATCTATGTGTCACATTTAATGGCTCAGTATAAATTCCTGTATATGTTTCTTACTTTTAGCTTATTTAGGAATTTTATGGGGTGAATTGTGTCCCCCCACCAATTCATATGTTGAAGTTATAACCCCCGGTACTTTAGAATGTGACTGTATTTAGAGATAGCACCTTTAAAGGGGTAATTAAGGTTAAATAAGGTTATTAGGGTGGCCTCTAATCCAATATAACTGGTCTCCTTATGAGAAGAGGAGATTAGAACATAGACATGCACAAAGGGAAGACCCCATGTGAAGACAAAGGGAAAAGACAGCCATCTACAAATCAAGAAGAGAAGCCTCAGTATTAAACCACACTGATGACATTTCAATCTTGGACTGCCAGAAAATATATTTCTGTTCTTTCAGATATCCAGTCTTAGAAAACTAATACAGGGAGATTGATTCTAACTCAAGTCTAAATCAGAAATAATGTAGATAGTTGCATGTTTTCATTAAATTTTGATGCAGATAGACATTTTGGAGACATAGTAGTAACTGATACATCTACTATTTGGGAGGACTGAACCTTAAGCTTTTGCTGCTTCAGTTCACAGTTGTATACATTTTCATAGTAATTAAATGGAACTGGGCATTTGTGACAGTGAATGGCAAACTTTAGTGTACGTCAGAATCACCTGGAAGATGTTAAAAGTATGGATTCTAAGGTACACTTTAAGTCTGGAATGGTACTTAGACTTCTACATTTTAACAAACTTACCAGTTAGATGATGGTGGTCCAAGGATTAAAATCATGGTTAGAGAAACACTGATCTAGGATTTTACTGAAATAAAAAGCATAAAAAAGTTGAAAAATATGTCATAATTTATAAGGCTGTTCCAATGTAACAATGAAATATGGATTCTGCACGTAGAGAGAGCCAACTGTTAGTACTTCTCAATTTTCAGTGATGTCACACTGGTATCTTGAAAATGACCATAGTGGCTATATTTACACATCAGAAATAGGAAAATGATACAGTTCAGGGCTCTTTTTCTACCACAGAACTGGTTTCTAGCACAATATTGGAAATAGGCAGTGGCTATCTTTTGAGTCACTGTTCCCTGGTTTTGTCCCTAAACTCTATGTGCCCAAGGTCTTTGAAGTAGGCTGGCCTCTTCCCTGAATTATTGGAAGGGATGGAGAATGCAGTGGGTCCCTTGCTAGGGAGTTCTGTATAAATTATTGGTATGTGTTTTGTGAGGCTATGGATAGAATTATTGGGGCCACCTGATGAGCAGCAAGGTAAATTGCATGGGTTCAAGTTATCTAATGGAGGAGAAAGACAAAAATAGTATGCCAGGATTCTAAGCCAGGGAGGCTGATACAAGGAAACTTTTAAGACAGTGGAAGCCAGTGCTGATACCATGAAATGAAGAACATTGATGCTGCTGAAGATTTTTTTTATCTAGCAGAAAAAGGAATGTCCTAAAGAAGGGTATAGTTAAACAATAATACACCCACCCTGATGCGGCACATGTATACAATGGAATATTACTCAGCCATAAAAAGAAATGAAATTGAGTTATTTGTAATGAGGTGGATGGACCTAGAGTCTGTCATACAGAGTGAAGTAAGTCAGAAAGAGAAAATCAAATACCATATGCTAACACATATATATGGAATATAAGAAAAAAAATGTCATGAAGAACCTAGGGGCAGGACAGGAATAAAGACACAGGTGTAGAGAATGGACTTGAGGACGTGGAGAGGGGGAAGAGTAAGCAGGGACGAAGTGAGAGAGTAGCATTGACATATACACACTACCAAATGTAAAATAGCTAGCTAATGGGAAGTAGCCGCATAGCACAGGGAGATCAGCTCAGTGCTTTATGACCACCTAGAGGGGTGGCATAGGGAGGGTCAGAGGGAGGGGATATGGGAATATATGTATACATATAGCTGATTCACTTTGTTATACAGCAGAAGCTAACACAACATTGTAAAGCAATTATACTCCAATAAATATGTTAATAAATAAATAAAAATAAAACCTTATCTGAGTTCAGTAGAAAAGACTAGCATGATCAATGAATGGTGTTGCCATTCTGCTAGAAGGATCTCTTCTGCAATACATTTTTTTCTTTTACCTACAGAACTTGAGTAAGATATTTTATTACCAGTAAAGAGATATTGAGGGCCAGATTGCTTCAGTTTCTTTTGATTTCTGCCTGGATTCCTAAATACAAAGTCTCACTGTATTTTATATTTCCTGATAAGAAGTGGAAGGCTTAATTGAACCCCACACTGGTATCACTTCTCCTCTCTCAGGTCAAGAGCCTCTCCTCATATCATACATGAGCATTCCTACTGCTGTCCTTTCCCTAATTCATTTAGCAAATATTTGAGTGTCATGTGTCAAAAGTCTAGGTAACAGGAATACAGTCTTGAAAAAAACTATACCTTTGTGGAACTTGTAGTGGGGGAAGGAAGATAATTCACAAGATAAATAAGCCAAAATAAAAAAGTATTTTAGATAGTGGTAAGTGCTAAGCGGGAAAAATTAAACCTAGTTTATGATAACGGAAATTAAATTGTCAGAGGGGTTTCAAATTTTAGATAGAGTAACCACAGTGGTCCTCATTAAGAAAATGACTTTGGAGTAAAGATCTGGAGAAAATATGGGCACTAGTCACGTACCTATATATTTGGGGGAAGAACATTCCAGCACAGAGAACAGCAAGTGCAATGGCTATGAAGTGAGAGGATGCCGGGGGTATTTGTGGCACAGCAAGGATCCCAATGTGTCTGAATGTGAATAAGAAGAGAGTAGTAAAAAACATAATCAGAGAGCTAATGGAGCCAGATCATGTAGGGATTTATAATCTTACTAAGGAATTTGGCCTTTACTCTGGGTGACATGAGTGAAATGGAAATCCATTGGACAATTCTGAGCAGAGAAGTAAAATGATCTTATGTTTAACAATATTACTTTGATTTTGTGTTGAGAATAGATGGCGGAAGGTCAAGGTCAGAAGCAGGAAGACCAATTAGGAGGCTATTATAAACGAAGGAAGTGATGATGGTTGCTTGAATCAAGCTCATGGCTATGTCAGTGCCAAGAAGTCATTATAAGCTGGGACAAAGTGAGAGAGTGGCATGGCCATATATACACTACCAAACGTAAAATAGCTAGTGGGAAGCAGCCGCATAGCACAGGGAGATCAGCTCGGTGCTTTGTGACCACCTAGAGGGGTGGGATAGCGAGTGTGGGAGGGAGGGAGATGCAAGAGGAAAGAGATATGGGAACATATGTATAACTGATTCACCTTGTTATAAAGCAGAAACTAACACACCATTGTAAAGCAATTATACTCCAATAAAGATGTTAAAAAAATTCTAGATCTATTTAGTGGATAGAACTGAAAGGATTTTCTGGCACTTTGGATGTATAGTGTGAGACAAAGAGAAAAGGAGGACACTAAGGGTTTTGATCTGGAATAAAACCAAATGTGTAACAATGGAATTATCATTAACATACACATCCCAAATTTCTGGACTGTTTTGTCAAAAGCACAGTTATTAACACAGCGCTACAGATAGTCAGCTCTCAATCATTTGAAGATGGCAGGCGAACTGAAACTTATTTCCACTCCTAAATGTTCTTTGAGTATATTATGGGTAGCTTATCAGGTCTTATTTAACAGCCTAGAAACAGAAACTGGATTAAAGCTCAACCACTCCTCATTTGGTATGGAGAGAAAAAGTGTTACATTTGGGTTGCCCCTATTTGGATTACTTCCTAATTTACATTACTTTTCATTCTGTGCATGTCCAAATGTAAAATCCTGTTTTGTCTTATATTTTCAAAAATTTATTTTTGTTATTTAAAAGTTATATTCAAACAAAAACTCAGCAATTCAACTAGGCAGCCGAAACTTGTGATTTGCCAGAACAAACCAGCTCAGATTACAAGTCTTTTCTTACCATTTTAACCCGTTATTTTTGATTTAAGGTGGTCTGCACTGTTCGTTGCCAGATATTTATAAGTTCAAGAACTTTAATTGTGAAAATTCCATGTACGTTAAAGCCATGCCCCCAAAATAGTAGGTTCTAGATTCAAGTACTTTTAAACAGGTTTTTTTCCTATGTGAGTAAGTGAATATAGTTGGAAATCATGCAGAATGTAAAGCAATTATTTGCTGTGTGGGTCTGTCCCATACATTGTAGGACATCTTGATTTCCTAACCTCTATCAACTAAGTACATCATGAAACCCCCATCAGTGTAACAACCTAAATACACCCCCTACACGTTTCCCAAATGCCCACTAAGTACGGTGTGGCCCTCATTAAGAACCACCGTTGGAAGACAGCTTCCTGTTCCTCACCTATACCTACAGTCACACAACTTGCAGGAAACAGGCTTGTTTTACTACTTAGAAAAGGAGCCAGACCTCTTTTGTGATCATTATTAGGTGGGTACAATCATCATGTTTAAAAACATTTTAAAGGCTTGTTAGCAGATGGCCCTAGGTCTCAATTAACGTTTAATTTCTGATTTTAGAATTCTTTATTCTTTTATATTTAAGCATAATTGCCTTTCTAGGGAATTAATAACCCTCCACCAATAGTTGTGGTCTCATGCTTGTCATCTTCTGTTCTGCGACGGGAGTTATTTATATGATGTGTAATTGAGTGGCACAACTGTTTGGGAATTTTTATGTAAGGAGTAACGTGTCGAGTTAACAACTGAAAAGGCAAAAGGAACCAAAGAATAATTTTTTCCCATTGCCACACAAATAAGAAATATTTCTGAAATACTAGAAAACATGAGAAAAGCAAGTTATAAACAAAGTGTCAGGGACCTTCATATTGGTAGATTCTAAAGCTAAATAACTCTTTAGACAACACCAAAGTAACAATACTAAAAATCATATGATTTTTCTTTGTAAAATGTACAGAGAAGAAATGGCAATTCCCTTACATAGGAGCTCAAAAAGTATATGGCCTGGGACACAATAGTTGGCAAAGGTGAAAGCTTTCAAGAGTTCTAGGTTCTCTGTTGTTACACACAAAATATTGAGTCCTTTAGCACATTTATTATTAAGTTAATCGTAGCGTTTTGTTGTTATCATGATAAGATGCTCTTTACTGCATTTTCTAAGTGGCTACTGTTGACAAATAAAGATGCTAGTGGGGTTTTTTTATATAAAAAAAGAGTTCTAGGTTCTCTGTCATAGGTAGATAAGTCAGAGGCAAAACAGAAGGCTACAGATGAGAAATTTAAGACCTAGTATATATATCTATACTATCTGCCTGCTGGCCAGAAAAAATATAAACTAGCTGCCCAACAGTGAAAACTGTTGTCGTGATAATTTAGACATATACATTTAGATGTCCTAAATTAGACTCAGATGAGCACTTCTATTTCTACCTATTAATATCATCCATTCATTTCTCAAAGATTTAGTGAATGACATTCATCATACACTGGGTAGGTGCTTATTATACCCTGAAATGGCTCCTTTTACCAAAAATGCATCCAGGCAAAGGTATGACAAGAAATCTCATCAATTTCTTGATAGAATATGATGTAAGGGAAAGAGTTTAGTTTACACAATTCTTGTACCTTCATAGGCACTTAGATAAAATAATCCACTTAACAGGGATAACAAGGCTGTGACCATCAATCCAAGTTTTTTATTTTAATACATTCAACCATTTATTCATTTGGTAAATATTTGCTAAGCATGTACTGAACATTAGACACTATCTCAAGCATTTGGGCAATATCAGTAAAAAAAATAAAAGATCTCTCCCATTGTAGAGCTTAAATTACAGTGGAGGGAGAGAAACGATTGTAAAATATAGTAAAAAAGTCATATAATTATGGCTTTGTTATGAGGTTTTAAGTAATGTGGAAAAGGGAATATTTCAAAAGGAAGTAGAGTGGGATGATCAGAGGTGCTGGGAATGAGGAAGCATATTTTAATATTAGATATTTGTGAGGAGAACAAGTGAGAGTGATGAAAGGCTATGTTTTGGTTTGAGATTCCTAGCATACTCTAGATAGAATTCATGTAGAGGGCTTTTATCCCTCCTTAGACTTTTTCTTTCCATTGAAGTATAGCACAGATATACAAATAGTTAACACCATTTTAATCTCTCTCTTCTCTAAGGCAATTCTTACATCATATGCCTCTCTAGACAGGTCTAATTCTCAGCCCAGAAATCAAAAGTTAGAAATCTTATTTTAGTGCTTTATTTGTTCCTAATTCTAGGAATACCATGACCTTACTCAGGAATTCATTAGTTAGCATTTACTTATTTATAAGATATACTCCCACCTAAAACAAAAAGTCACACATGTGATCAGACAAATTGAAGGCTCAAAATTGACATCTATGTGGGTGGGGTAAGAAAGTTACCCATATTACAAAGTTAAGACAATTCTTAACAATAAAAATTCATGATGGGAGAAATGACATTTTCTTTTAACAAATGGACTGTATAAATATGGGTCATAAGAGATTTGGGATATATACCATTCTAGTCAAAATTACCTGACTTTACCCTTATATGGAAATGAAACTAGAAAAAGTAGTCATCAAAGTGATTATCTGAGGGAAAGAATTAACTAAGAAGCACTTCTCGAATGGCAGAGTAAGGTCCTCTGAAAAATTGCTCCTCAATAAGAGTAAAGCTAACACTGGCAAAAATTGTCAAAATCAACTTTTGCAGAAATCTTGTAAATTAACCAAAGGCTTGCGACAATCCAAGGGGCTTTTATTCAAGAAAAGTGGCTGAATCTCAGTGAGATTAGTGAGCTTTGAGGCATTTTTACTTGCCTATTACTCCCCCTGCCCCCACACTTTTCTCTTTAATCTGTAACAGCCCTGAAAACTAACACCCTTACAACTCTCAAAGCTGTGAAAATCAGAAGAGGGCAAAATGGATTTAGAACTTCTCCAGAGGCCCATTCTCAGAGAATTGCCACTATTTGACCTGTCTGGAAGATCCCAAAAAGCTCCATTCTCAAGGCTTGAGTTTCTTTGACCTGACTAAGATCCAACTCTGTGAACAGCCATAATGCATTTGCTGAAAACAATCAGTTGCAATTGTTTGACAACCTAACTGTTTGAGGTGTGATACCAGTTCGTCTAATGGAAAGCTGACCACAAAATTAAATGCAACAACTGGAGAATTCGATTTCTATAGGGGACTGTGAAAGGTTTCAACAGATTTCAGGGATTATTTAAAAGGCCATGCATATGATAAGGGCTGTGCATAAGGCTAAGAAAAATCTGAGAAGGTCCTAATTTCTCACCTCTGGCTGACCTTGAGGCTCTATACAAGCGTGAAGTAAAGGCTCAATCAGTTTTATAAATGGCTTGCCAGGCAATTAAGGTGTGTGCCACAACACTCAGAGCCCATTGGCAAAGACTGAGAAATCTATTAGCTCAAGGCACTTAAGGAAATCTCTGCCCAATCATTAGCTAACTTCCTAAGAGACTTCAGTGGCCACACATCGCAAAGAATACTTTGCAGAATTACTCAAAGAAAGTGACTAAATGCTAACAGCAACAACAACAAAAATCATAAAGAGCCATGTGGGGGATTTGATTTCCATAGTTGCTCTATTACATTATTTTAATTTTTCATTACAAAATTAGGAGATGAGAAGTAACAACTGACACTGCAGAAATACAAACGATCATGAGAGATTACTACAAGCAACTATATGCCAATAAAATGGACAATCTGGACAAGTTCTTAGAAAAGCGCAACCTTCCAAGACTGAAGCAGGAGGAAATAGAAAATATAAACAGACAAATCACAAGCACTGAAACTGAAACTGTGATTAAAAATCTTGCAACAGGGCTTCCCTGGTGGCGCAGTGGTTGAGAGTCTGCCTGCCGATGCAGGGGACACGGGTTCGTGCCCCAGTCTGGGAAAATCCCACATGCTGCAGAATGGCTGGGCCTGTGAGCCATGGCCGCTGAGCCTGCACGTCTGGAACCTGTGCTCCACAATGGGAGAGGCCACAACAGTGAGAGGCCCACATACCGCAAAAAATAAAATAAAAAAATAAACATCTTCCAACAAACAAAAGCCAAGGACCAGATGGCTTCACAGGTGAATTCTATCAAACATTTAGAGAAGAGCTAACACCTATCCTTCTCAAACTTTTCCAAAATATAGCAGAAGGAGGAACACTCCCAAACTCATTCTACGAGGCCACCATCACTCGGATACCAAAACCAGACAAGGATGTCACAAAAAAACGAAAACTACAGGCCAATATCACTGATGAACATAGATGCAAAAATCCTCAACAAAATACTAGCAAACAGAATCCAACAGCACATTAAAAGGATCATACACCATGATCAAATGGGGTTTATCCCAGGAATGCAAGGATTCTTCAATATACGCAAATCAATCACCGTAATACACCATATTAACAAATTGAAGGAAAAAAACCATATGATCATCTCAACAGATACAGAGAAAGCTTTCGACAAAATTCAACACCCATTTATGAAAAACCCTGCAGAAAGTAGGCATAGAGGGAACTTTCCTCAACATAATAAAGGCCATATATGACAAACCCACAGCCAACATCATCCTCAATGGTGAAAAACTGAAAGCATTTCCACTAAGACCAGGAACAAGACGAGGTTGCCCACTCTCACCACTCTTATTCAACATAGTTTTGGAAGTTTTAGCCACAGCAATCAGAGAAGAAAAAGAAATAAAAGGAATCCAAATCAGAAAAGAAAAAGTAAAACAGTCACTGTTTGCAGATGACATGATACTATACATAGAGAATCCTAAAGATGCTACCAGAAAACTACTAGGACTAATCAATGAATTTGGTATAGTAGCAGGATACAAAATTAATGAACAGAAATCTCTTGCGTTCCCATACACTAATGATGAAAAATGTGAAAGAGAAATTAAGGAAACACTCCCATTTACGATTGCAACAAAAATAATAAAATACCTAGGGATAAACCTACCTAAGGAGACAAAAGACCTGTATGCAGAAAACTGCAAGAAACTGATGAAAGAAATTAAACGTGGTACAAACAGATGGAGCGATATACCATGTTCTTGGATTGGAAGAATCGACATTGTGAAAATGACTCTACTACCCAAAGCAATCTATAGATTCAATGCAATCCCTATCAAACTACCACTGGCATTTTTCACAGAATTAGAACAAAAAAATTTCACAATCTGTATGGAAACACAAAAGACCCCAAATAGCCAAAGCAATCTTGAGAAAGAAAAACAGAGCTGGAGGAGTAAGGCACCCTGACTTCAGACTATACCATAGAGCTACAGTCATCAAGACGGTATGGTTCTGGCAAAAAAAACAGAAAGAGAGATCAATGGAACAGGATAGAAAGCCCAGAGATAAACCCACGCACATATGGTCACCTTATTTTTGATAAAGGAGGCAAGAATATACAATGGAGAAAAGACAGCCTCTTCAATAAGTGGTGCTGGGAATACTGGACAGCTACATGTAAAAGAATGAAATTAGAATACTCCCTAACACCGTACACAAAAGTAAACTCAAAATGGATTAAGGCCCTAAATGTAAGGCCAGATACTATCAAACTCTTAGAGGAAAACGTAGGCAGAACACTCTATGACATAAATCACAGCAAGATCCTTTTTGACCCACCTCCTAGGGAAATGGAAATAAAAAGAAAAGGGACCGAATGAAACATAAAAGCTTTCATGCAGCAAAGGAAACCATAAAAAAAGATGAAAAGACAACCCTTAGAATCAAAGGAAATATTTGCAAATTAAGCAACTGACAAAGGATTAATCTCCAAAATATACAGGCAGCTTATGCAACTCAATATCAAAAAAGCAAACAACCCAATCCAAAAATCGGCAGAAGACCTAAATAGACATTTCTCCAAAGAAGCTATACATATTGCCAACAAACACATGAAAGGATGCTCAACATCACTAATCATTAGAGAAAAGCAAATCAAAACTACAATGAAGTATCACCTCACACTGGTCAGAATGGCCATCAAAATATCTACAAACCATAAATGCTGGAGATGTTGTGGAGAAAATGGAACCCTCTTGCACTGTTCGTGGGATAATAAATTGATACAGCCACTATGGAGAACAGTATGGAAGTTCCTCAAAAGTCTAAAAATAGAACTACCATACGACCCAGCAATCCCACTACCGGGCATATACCCTGAGAAAACCATATTTCAAAAAGAGTCATGTACCACAATGTTCATTGCAGCTCTATTTACAATAGCCAGGACATGGAAGCAACCTAAATGTCCACTGACAGTTGAATGGATAAAGAAGATGTGGCACATATATATAATGGAATATTACTCAGCCATAAAAAGAAACAAAATTGAGTTATTTGTAGTGAGGTGGATGGACCTAGAGACTGTCATACAGAGTGAAGTAAGTCAGAAAGTGAAAAACAAATACCATATGCTCACACATACATACGGAATCTAAAAGAAAAAAAGTGTCTCTTAAGAACCTAGGGGCAGGACAGGAATAAAGATGCAGTTGTAGAGAATGGACCTGAGGACACGGGGAGGGGGAAGGGTTAGTGGGGATGAAGTGAGAGAGTGGCATGGACATATATACACTACCAAATGTAAAATAGATAGCTACTGGGAAGCAGCTGCATAGCACAGGGAGATCAACTCAGTGCTTTGTGTCCACCTAGAGGAGTGGGATAGGGAGGGTGGGAGGGAGACGCATGAGGGAGGGGATATGGGGATATATGTATACATATCGCTGATTCACTTGTTATAAAGCGGAAACTAACACACCATTGTAAAGCAATTATACTCCAATAACGATGTTTAAAAAAATTAAAAATAAATTATGAGATGTACCAAGAAATAGAAAAGTGTTGTCCATACACAGGAAAAAAAGCAATCAGTAAATATTGTCCCTGAGGAAGCTCACTTACAAAAACAATAAATCAACTATTATATATATAATTCAAATAATTAAATGAAACCATATTTAAAGAATTACAAGAACGTATGGAAATATGTTATCAAATAAATAATATCACTGAAGAGAAATTTTTAAGAATCAAATACAAATTCTGAATTTTAAAACAGTATTAACTAAAATGAAAAATTCATAAGAGGGGCTCCATAATAGATTTAAGCAGGCAGAAGAATTGGTGAACTTTAATATAGATCAGTTCAGTTTATCCTGTCTGGGGAAGAACAAAAACAAAGAAGAACAAAAAAAATGAACAAAGCCTTAGATATTTATGAAACACAACGAAGCATAGCAACATAGACACAATGGGAATCCACTAGATGATAGAGAAAGGGGCATGTTACACAATGAATTGTGTTACCCCGAAAGGATATGTTGAAGTCCTAATCCTCAGCACCTCATAATGTGACCTTAGTTAGAGATAGTATCTTTGTAGAAGTAATGAAATTAAAATTAGGGTGGGCCCTAGTTTTACTTGACTGGTGTCCTTTTAAAATGGGGAAATTTGGACATAGAGACACAGAGAGGATTATGTGAAGAGACACGGGGAATTCTGTGTGAATTCAGAGGTAGAGAATGGAATTATGCTGCCATGAACCATGAAATATCTGAGGCTACCAGAATCTGGAAGAGACAAGGAAGAATCCTTGTCCTACAGCTTTCATAGCATGACCCTGCTGACACCTTGATTTCAGACGTTTAGCCTCCAAAACTGTGAGGCATTAAATTTCTTTTGAGGCATTAAATTTCTATTGAAGCACTAAATTTCTATTCTATTTTATTTTAAGCTACCCAATTTAAATTTTAAGCTACCCAAATTAAATTTCTATTCTATTATATTCTATTTTAAGCTACCCAATCTGTGGTACTTTGTTACTACAGTCCTAGGGAAGTAATACAGAGCACAAAGATTATTTGTAGAAATAATGTCTGAAATTTCTCAGATGTGCTGAGAGACATGAATCTACACATCAAAGAATCTGAATAAATTCCAAGAATTACAATTCAAAGAGATCCACACCTAGACACATCATAAAGTGTCAAAAGCCAAAAACAAAAAAAAGAATATTGAAAGCAGCAAGAAAGTAGTGATTCATCACGCATAGGGGATCCTCAATAAAATTAACAACTGACTTCTCATTAGAAACTATGGAGGCCAAAAATCACTGGGATGACATACTAAAACCACTGAAATAAAAAAGTATGTCAACCAAGAATTCTGTATCCAAATAAGTATACTTCAAAAGTGAAAGAGAAAATATATTCTCAGATCAACAAAGAATGAATTTGCTTTTAGTAGATCTGCCCTATAAGAATTATTGAAGGGAAGCCTTCAGAGTGAAAATAAAGGACACTAGAAATAACTCAAATTCACTCAAAGAAATAAAGACCACTGGTAAAGGTAACTATTGATACATAGGTGAATATGAAATGTATTATTACTTGTAATTCTTTCCTTATTCTGATTTAAAAGATAACTGCATAAAGCAAAAATTATAAAAGTGTTTTGATGGGCTTATAATATAAAAAGATGTCATTTGTATGACTATAATAGCACAAGGATTGGGGAAGGAAGATTGCTAAATTGGAGCAATTATTTGTATGCAATTGAAATAAAATTGGTATTAATCTGATGTAAATATGTTAATTGTAATTCTTAGAGCAACCACTATGAAGATGAATTGGAAAACAATAAAGGAAACAAGAATGGAATGAAAATGGTATAGAAAGAAAATATATTTAACACAAAAAAGACAGTTATAGATTAATAGAAAAACAAAAAAGCCTCAGACATATATAAAAGAAGTAAATAGCAGATATAAATGCTAGCATAGCAGTTATTAAATTCTCTTTTCACTCTCCCTTCTTCCTCCCTCTCTTCTTCACACACACTCACAGACACATTTACATACACAAAATGGGAGTGCCATTATTTTATTTATAAACAAGGAAGGGTATAGGAAAGAATAATGTATGAAGCTTAGTTACAAGGTTAAAATCAGAACATTATATTCTGACTGGTGAATTGGTGATATCAGTAATGAATAGAGACTTCATTTAAGACTGTGTTACATTTTTCTTTTATCATAGAGATAATTTTAATTTACTTAAACAGGCTTGATTTGAGCCCCATAAATGTACCAGATCAATCCCATCTCTTTAAAGGAGGTCTCATAGGAACAGATTCTGAATTATAGTTTACAATTTATGTAAAATGCACCTTATTTCTCAAAATTCAGCTGCAAGGTGTAGTCAGAGCACACTCAGTTTAATTTGGGGTGTGGGTAAGTTTTTGTAGAGGCATTATGGATTCACAGATTACTACCCATTCTAATGAATCTCTCATTTCAGTGCAAAGTGTTGCTCTTCATGGCTAATGAAGTGGAAAGCTGAGACTATTTGTGGCAGAATAGCATTCTCCAATTTATCTCAGGGGGAAAAGCCATTTTTTGCTAATCTTGAAAATGTTTCCCATGAAGTGACAGCAATTAGGGATATTTTTGGCTAGTGTAATAAGCAAGTAAACCAATCCATAAAACTAGGCTGTGGTATGAACATGTAGGTCAATCTTTCCAGTTGATTTTGATTAACCCTGTCATCAAAGACATAGAAATCACACTTTCCATCAAAGTCATGGTTATTCTGTGCCACTCAAATTATACTGAATAAAAGAGACCTTTTGTGTGATTTCATTGTGGATTTAGAGGAACCCAAAGGAGACACTTCTGAGATATTACCACAGTTGACTAGATTTTACTTTAGAATAAAACATATATGTCACCTAGAACTTAAGATCACATAAGCATGTTCTCTTAGTCACGGTGTCAACAACAGTCTGGTCATATGGAACTCTATCAATGAATCCATAGATATCCAGGCCTGAAGATAAAGTAGTCTGAATTATTCTCATGATATTATTATTAGCACCATTATCAATAAGCAAGGAACACAACTTCTGCCTATGTCCTTGAAACATGTAATACTCAACTTTGTCTATACACACACACACACACACACACACACACACACACACACACACAGAGCAATGGAGGGTATGCCCAAAGGACATAGGAGCCACCTGAAAGAGTGTCCAATGGCCAAACTATCATAAAGTAAATATTGGGTAAAAATTAAAATAAGCATCAGATTATAAGTCAAGGTATAAAATAAATGTCTATACAGATGTAAATAAATGATTTAAGAAGTAAGTAAATGATTTAAGAAGTAAACAAATGGAGACAATAGACAAATCTGTGCAGAAGAATTCCAAATAATTTATGTAGATACTGTGCTCTCAAGGAAGTGGACTTTAACTCCCCACCCCTTGAACGTCACTTAGTGATTTGCTTTCAAAGAGTAGAGTATGGAAAGCAGGGGAAAAGAGTAACTTTACAGTGGAGGATATGACAAACACTACCTCAGCCAGATGATGAAGGTTAACCTGAAGATAGCATGTACTCTTGATATTATTTGGTGAGAATGGCACTTTAACTTCTGTGGTCTTTTCCTCAAAAGCCCATGCTTCAAAATCTTGTAAGTTCCTTCTCTTTCTGACAATTCGAACAGTATTTTTTTAATGTTTGTGTAGCAACACCATCTTGTTCAGCAGTTGACATTGTCAGCTTTTTTAGATTTTAACCATTCTAGTAGGTATGTAGTGATACCCCACTGTTGTTTTAATTTGCAATTCTCTAATAACAAATGATATTGAGCTTCTTTTCATATGCTTATATGCCATCTATATACTTTGATGAACTGTCTGTTAAGATCTTTCGGCCACTTTTAGTTTGTTATATTAATAGTTTTTGTACATTTTAGATACAAATCCTTCATCTGATATGTGATTTGTAAATAATTTCTCCCAGTTGGTAACTTTTCTTTCTCTTGTCAGTGTCTGGCAGATAAAAAGGTTTAATTTAAATACAGTTAAACTTATTTTTTTCTGTATTCTTATTTCTATATTGTTTTTGTTGTACCTAAAACTCATCACCAACCTGAACATCACAAAGATTTTCTCCTATATTTTCTCCTAGAAATTTTATAGCTTTGCATTTTATCAATACATTTATGTGTATGATCCATTTTGAGTGAGTTATTGTGGAAGATGTAACCTTTGTATCTAGTTTTATTTATTTATGATTAAATATCATATTAGCTGTAGGGTTTTTGTAGATGTACTTTATCAGGTTGAGGAAATTTTTTCTGTAGTTTATTCAGAGTTAGTTTTTGTAGAGCTTTGCCATGAATTCCCATATTATTTTGAAATAAATCTAAGATATTATATTATTGAATCTATACAAAGTAATAACTTTAACAATCATAACCATAACATAACCCATTATCATACCTAAAATTAACAATAATTTCTTAGTATCATCAAATATACAGGCAATTTTCAAATTTCAAATTGTCTTATAAATATCATGTTTTTGACAGTTTGTTTAAATTAGGATCTGAATGAATCCTCACATTGTGATTACATGATATACCTTTTAAGCCTCTTAATTTCTGATTTTTCCCTAATAATTCTTCCAATTTCCTTTAAAATTTAAGAAACCAATTTATTTGTCCTATAGATCTTTCACTTTCTGAATTTTGTTAATTTTATCCCCATGGCAACATTTAGGTTTTAATCAGTTCCGTATTTCATGTAAATTGTACTAGATCTCAAAACGATCAGATTCAGATTAATTTTTTTGAAGATTATTTTAAGAGGTGTTTGTGTTTGCGACCAGAAGGCAAATAATCTGTCTTTTTGAATTGTTAGCAGATCAATGACTAGACCCATTCATTCATTAAGAGTTGCAATATGGTGATTTTCTAATTCTATCATTCCTTCTTTATTCCATAACTTGAATACTACTCTAAAGATAAAATTTCCTTCACCCATATTATTGTCACCCACAGAAATAAGTCAGACCTCTAACCCCAAAATTTGTTTAGATGACAAGACTGATGATGCCACAGATATACTTAGAGGGTATGAAAGGTTATTTCTCACATAAGGCTTTCTGGGGAGAACATAGTATGTTATGCTCCCAAGAAGAACTAAGCATTGATTGATGGGCAGAAAAGGAGTTTGGCTTGGGGTTTTATTGTAGTTAGAGGGTGGGGCTGGTATGTGGGTTCTTGCACATGGACAGAGGTTTGTGTGGTTTGAACGTCTCACTGGCACAAAAGGAGGGAGCCCCCATGGTTTTTTTTATCAACTTACCCAGATATGGTACCGAAAGGAAAGGGAGGGGTAGGGATTAAAAGATGTGTGGGGTTACATGATATTCTGGGGAGGGTTTTTTCCTACTCTGGTCATGTTTACATGTAAAGGTTTCTTCAAAGAGTCTCGCATCAGTATTATCATGGTTAGGGCCTCCTCCATGGCAAACGTTGATTTAAAATTTTATTTATTTGTTTGTTTATTATTGAATACAGTAGAATTTTTTTAGAGCAGTTTAAGATTCACAGAAAAACTGAGTAGAAGGTACAGAGATTTCCAGTATATCCCCTTCCCCCACATTTGCATAACCTCTCTCATTGTCAACATACCCTACCAAAGTGTGGCACACTAGTTAGAATTGATGAACCTACATTGATACATCATTATCACTCAGAGTCCATAATTTACATTAGGGTCTACTCTTAGTGTTGTACATTCTATAGGTTTGGACAATGGCATTTATTCCCCATTAGAATATCAAACAGAACAGTTTCATTGCTCTTAAAATCCTCTGCTCTCTTGACTTTTCATACTTCCCTCCCCTCTAATCCCTGGCAGCCACTGATCTTTTTACTGTCTCCATAGTTTTGCTTTTTCTATAATGTCATATAGTTGGAATCATACAGTATATAAGCTTTTCAGATTGACTTCTTTCACTTAGTAATATGCATTTAATTTTCCTCCATGTCTTCTCAAGGCTGAATAGCTCATTTATTTTTAGCGCTGGATAATATTCCATTGTCTAGATATATCACATTTATGTATCCATTAGCCTACTAAGGGACATGTAGTTTGCTTCCAAGTTTTGGCAATTATGAATAAACCTGCTATAAATATCCAGGTGTGTTGACATGTTTTCGATTCCTTGGGTTAAATACCAGAGAGAATGATTGCTAGATCATGTGGTAAGAGTATGTTTAGTTTTATAAGAAACTCCCTAACTGCCTTCCAAAGTGAGTACCAGTTTAAATTTCCATCAGCAATGAATGAGAGTTCCTGTTGCTCCCAATCTTCATGAGCATTTTCTGTTGTCAGTTTTCTGGCATTGTAGCCATTTTGATAGGTGTGTAGTGGCATCTCGTTGTTTTAATTTGCATTTCCCTTTTGACATATGATGTAGAGCATCTTTTCGTATGGTTGTCGTCTGTATATCTTATTTGGGGAGGTGTCTGTCAAGGCCTTTGGCTCATTATTTAATCAGGTTGTTCATTTTCTTATTGTTGAGTTTTTAATACTGTATACTTTGGATAACAGTCCTTTATCAGCTATGTCTTTGCAAATATTTTATCCAGCCTGTGCATTCACTTTTCATTCTCTTGACATTGTCTTCGGCAGGGCATAGATTTTTAATTTTAACTAAGTGCAACTTAATCAATTATTTATTTTATGGATTGTTTACTGGGGGGTTATACTAAAGAAGTCATTAAAAAACTAAGGTCATCTTGATTTATTTTCTAGGGGTTTCATAATTTGGGGTTTTACATTTAGGTATATAATCAATTTGAGTTCATTTTTATGAGAGGTTTAAGGTCTGTGTCAGACCCTTTTTTTTGCATATGGATATCCAGTTTTTTCAGCACCATTTATTGAAAAAAAAGAAAAAGAAAAACTATTTTTGCTCCATTGTATTGCCTTTGATCCTTTGTCAAAGATCAGTTGACTATACTTATGGGGGTCTATTTCTTGGCTCTCTGTTCTGTTCCACTGATCTATTTTTCTATTCTCTCACCAGTACTACATGGTCTTGAATATTGTAGCTTTATAGTAAGTCTTGAAGTTGGGTAGTGTCAGTACACCAACTTTGTTTTTCTCTTTGAAAATTATGTTGATTATTCTGGAGCTTTTGTCTTTCCATATAAACTTTAGAATTCATTTGTTGATATCCACAAAATAACTTGCTTGGATTTGGGTTGGGCTTGCATTGAATGTATAGATTAAGTTGGGAAGAAATGACATCTTTACAATATTGAGTCTTCCTATCCATGAACATGGAATATCTCTCCATTTATTTTGTTCTTTGATTTCATTTATAAGAGTTTTGTTGTTTTCCTCATATAGTTCTTGCACATATTTTGTTAGATTTACACCTATTTTAATTTTTTTGTGATAATGTAAATGGTATTGTGTTCTTAATTTCAAATTTCACTTGTTCATTGCTCCTATATAGGAAAGTGTCTTAGTCCATAGAACTGCTGTAACAAGATACCACAGAGTTGTTGGCTTATAAAAAACAGAAATTCATTTATCATAGCTCTGGATACTGGAAGTCTAACATCAGGGTGCAAGCATGGTCGTGTGAGGGACCTCTTCTGGGTTGCAAAGTTCTTGTTGTAGCCTTACATGGCAGAAGAGACAAGCAAGCTCTCTGGAGCCTCAGTTTCAAGGCACTAATCCCACTGATGAAGGCTCTGTTTTTATGACCTAATCACCTCCAAAAGGCCCCACCTCCTAATACCTTAGGGGTTAGAATTTGAATTTGTGAGTTTTGGGAGAACACCAACATTCAGACAATAGCTGAAAGTGATTAACTTTTGTATATTACCCTTGTATTCTGTAACCTTGCTATAATTGCTTATTAGTTTCAGGATTTTTTTTTTTTTTTTTTTGCAGTATGTGGGCCTCTCACTGTTGTGGCCTCTCCCGTTGCGGAGCACAGGCTCCGGACGCGCAGGCTCAGCAGCCATGGCTCATGGGCCCAGCCGCTCTGCGGCATGTGGGATCTTCCTGGACCGGGGCACGAACCCATGTCCCCTGCATCGGCAGGCGGACTCTCAACCACTGCGCCACCAGGGAAGCCCAGTTTCAGGATTTTTTGTCAATTCTTTAGAATTTTCTACATAAAGAATCATGTCACCTCTAAAGACAGTATTATTTCTTCTTTCCCAATTTGTATACCTTTTGTTTTTTCTTCTTGTCTTATTGTATTAGCTGGGACTTCCAGTATGATGTTGAAAAGAAGTGGTGAGAGGAGACATTCTTGCCTTTTTCCTGATATTAGTGGGAAAGAAAAAAAGAGTTTCTCACCATTGTGTTCTGAAAGCAAATATTGCCATGATTTCTATTCTTTTATGTTTGTTAAGGTTTGTTTTGTGGCCCAGAATGTGTTATGTCTTGGTGAATATTCCATTGAGCTTGAGAAGAACAAGCTATTGCTGTTGGATGAAGTAGCCTACAGATGTCAGTTAGATCCAGTTGATTGATGGTACTGTTGAGTTCAACTATGGCCTTACTGATTTTCTTCCTGATGGATCTCTCCTTTTCTGATAGAGAGGTGCTGAAGTCTCCAAATGTAATAGTGGATTCATTTATTTCTCCTTGTAGTTCAATCAGTGTTTGCCTCCTATATTTAGATTCTCTGTTTTTAAGTGCATATATGTTAAAGATTATTTACATCATCTTGGGGAATTGATCCCTTTATCATTATGCAATGCCTCTCTTTATCCCTGAAATTTTCCTTGCTCTGAAGTCTGCTCTGTCTCCCATTAATATAGCTACTTCTGCTTTCTTTTGATTAGTGCCATCATGGTATATTTTTATCTATTTAATTTTACTCTGTATGTATCTTTATATTTAAAGTGGGTTTCTTGTAGACATCATATAATTGGGTCTTATTTTTTACCCATTCTAATGGTCACTTTGATTTCAGTGGTTTATTTAGACCATTGAAGTTAAATGTGATTATTTCCATATTTGGGTTAATATCTACCATAATTGTTACTTTTCTCTATTTGTTGATCTTGTTCTTTGTTCCTATTTTTGTCTTACACTCTTTTTCTGCTTTCTGTGGTTTTAACTAAGCATTTTATATTAATCCATTTTTCCCCTTTCTTAATATATCATTTGTAGTTTTTTGTTTTTTACTTACTTTAGAAGATTGTCTTTTCACTCTTTTGATTATTTCCTTTACTGTGCAGAAGCTTTTTAGCTTGATGCAATCCCACTTGTCTATTTTTGCCTTTATCGCCTGTGTATTTGGGGTTATGTTCAAGAAAATCATTGCCCAGACCAATGTCAAAAAGCTTTTCCCCCTATGTTTTCTTTTATTCGTTTTATGGTTTCAGGTCTTAAGTTTAAGTCTTTAATCCATTTGAGTTGATTTTTGTGTATGATGTGAGATTATGGTCCAGTTTCACAATTCTCCATGTGGTTATCCAGTTTTCCCAGCACCATTTATTGAACAGACTATCCTTTGCCCAAGAATACAATTGTGTACTCTTGCCCCATCTAGTCAAAGATCAGTTGCCCATAAATGAGTGGGTTTATTTTTGGGCTCTAAATTCTGTTCCGTTGGTCTATATGGGGGTTTTGTTGCCTTTTTTTTTTTTTTTTTTTTGACAGAGACATATTGTTTTGGTTACTGCAGCTTTATATTTTAAAATCAGGAAATGTGATGCCTTCTGTTTTGCTCTTCTTGGTCAAGATTGCTTTGGCTATTTGTGGTCTTCTGTAGTTACATATGAATTTTAGGATTGTTTTTTCTATTTATGTAAAAAATGCCATTGTGACTTTGATGGGGATTGCATAAGAATATGTAGATTGCTTTGAGTAGTATGGCATCTTAACAATATTAATTCTTCTAATCCACGAACATGGGATATTTTTCTTTCCTTTTTTATCTTCTTTAATTTCTTTCATCTATGTTTTATACTTTTCAGTGTACAGATATTTCACCTCCTTGGATAAATTTATTCCTATTTTGTTGTTTTGATGCTGTTGTAAATGGTCTGTTACCAAGGACACCTATCAGTTTAGTTTTCATCATGGCTTCTGCTGGGTCCTTGGGTGAGTGTCTGGGTAGGCATGACTGCCTCTGAACCATAGTAGAATAGGGCTGGAGCCAGGTCATGGGGCTGCTTAGGGACCACAGTCTGTCTGAGGTCAGCAGGGCTGTTATTGGGGGTGCCTAAGGGTATGGCTTCTGTCAGGTCCCTTGGTCTGGTCCTTGGCTGGGCAAGACTGCCTTAGGACAGTGGTAGAATAGAGCTGGAGCCAGGGACTGCTGGCTGGAGCCATGGGACTGCTTCGGGCATCACATTTGAATCCAAGGTGGGCAGGCTTGTTACCAGGGCCTGGTTCCTCCCATGTCCCTTGGTGGAAGGAGATGGTGGCAGGACCATGGACAAGTTGTACTGGATCTGAGACTGCAGAGTGGATGGAGTTGCTTCTGGTCTGCAGCTGGAAGCATGGTTGGTGAGCCTACCACTGTCGCACAGGCCTGCCTTCTCAAAGAAGCCCTCCTCAGTCTTGGGTTCTACTGGGGTTTTACAACCTCCTACCTGGATCCCAAAGCTCCCACACAGGGACTTTTGTCCATGGGTGACTGTTGAGTATTTCTTTCTGTGGGACGATGTGGACTGGGGATCTCCTCTTCCACCATCTTGCTCACCTCACTCAGTTCTTTCCCTCTTGATTTGCAATGCCTTTACCGCTTATGCCAATAATACTTAGTCCATTTGGGCTGCTATAACAAAATACCATAGACTGGATGGCTTATAAACAACCAATGTTTATTTCTCATAGTTCTGGAGACTGGGAAGTCCAAGATCAAGGTGCCAGCAGATATGATGTCTGGTGAGAGCTTGCTTCCTTGTTCAAAGACAGCCATCTTCTCTCTGTGTCCTCATATAACAGAAGAGGCAAGGGAGTTCTCTGGGGTTTATTATAAAGGCAATAATGCCTTTTATGAGGGCTCTACCCTCATGATTTAATTAACTCCCAAAGGCCCCACTGCCTTATACCATTACGTTGGGCATTAGGTTTCAGGATATGAATTTGGGGGATGGGGTGGACACAAACCTTCAGTCTATAGCA
Source organism: Stenella coeruleoalba (assembly GCF_951394435.1). Lineage (NCBI taxonomy): Eukaryota > Metazoa > Chordata > Mammalia > Artiodactyla > Delphinidae > Stenella > Stenella coeruleoalba. The sequence goes on along the minus strand of NC_137152.1, from coordinate 99,228,248 downwards.
ACCACACTGAGTTAATTATTCTAATTTTATAATAGTTTTTAAAAGCCTATCAAGCTCGTTCTTTCTCTTCAAAGAATATTTTTTAACACATTGAACATCCACAGAATTTGCAAATAAATTTATGAAGCCCACAAAATATTCTCCTGGGATTTTGATTGAGATTGGCATTGACATTGTATCTAGAGATTTTTGTTATTATTTACATCCCAATCTATAAATATGGTATAACACTCAATTTATTTAGGTTTATCTTAATATCTCTCAATAAAGTTTTTTCTAATTTTATCCATAAAAGCCTTACATAGCCTTTAGGAGGTTTATTCCTAGGTATTAAAATTTACTGTAGCATCAAAATATCTATCTCTTAAAATTTTCATTTTCCAGTGAGTTTTGCTGGGATATAGAAAACAACTGATTTTTAGATACTGATTTTAAATCAAGCAATCTTGATAAACACTTATTAATTCTAGTATTTATCTCTAGATTCTTTTATAGTTCCTATGTAAGCAATTATCAATTGCTAATAATGACAGTTTTACTTATTTCTTTTATCAATCCTTACCATTTTATTTTTCCTGCTTTATTCTGTTGGCTAAGGACTAGCAGTAAAATGCAGAATAGAAAAGGTGATTATTTGGACTTTATAGAACTATATCTAAAATAGAGAAAGGTTTGTTTTTTGTGGAGAAATCATGTATCATCTGTAGTCACAAGAAAAAAAAACATATATATATATTTTTTCTGCTTGGCAAACCTAGCTTCATGTGACAGCTGCTACTGTCTGACCAGTGATAATAAAATCTGTTGTATATCCCTTCTCCTGCCATCTATTTTTGTGCTCCTTTGGATATGTTAGGGAAGGAGAAAAAGCAGCTTTGCAGGAGGACATATGTTCACTAAACTGTGGCCAATCAATTTGGATAATCTCTAGTGTGAATTTTCACCCTAGGCAGACAAGTTTTTCACCACAAACCAAGCTCTGCTTTCTGTAGAAATAAACCAGTATTCTCAGAGTTTACAGAAGTCTAGTATACATTTCTAACTTTTAAGCAGCAAAAGATTAGTTTAATATGGGCAATACTGCATGTAAGTAATATTAAATGTTATGATTAGGTTATTTATTGGCTACTTATATATATGTGTGTGTGTGTGTGTGTGTGTGTATACACACACACACACACACACACACACACACACACACACATATAAGCAATAGCCTAACAATCAACTGGTTAAAAAGCATACAAAATGTGTTCGACGACTAAGCAGTTTTTTTTCCCGAATGACAAAACATAGTTTTGTTTTTCCTAACTAAAATTTAAAAAGATTTTTTTTTTAAGTATGGTAAATCTGTTCAGATGAAGTAGTTGGGAAGAAGCATTGTTAAGTTTTGAAGAAGACATGGGGAATAAAGCTTATGTTTTCAAATTGTTTTCTTCTTTTTGCCCTCCCCTCTTGACTATTCCTTGTTTACCCTAATGGCTCCCCTCCTTCTGCGATGAGGGAACCTTCATGTGGGAACATGTTTACTATTGCAGTGATGGTAAATTACCTGCATAAGAAAGTTTGCCACCCCCTCCTGTATCCATATCACATACAAATTAATCATGATAGCCTTTCCTAATGAACAGTGATACAGCTGAAGATTATTTTTCAGCATGGAACTCCAGGTGGTCAATCAATTGAATCTGCATTGGATATGGAATGTATGTATGATGGCATAAAACAACATAACTCTTGGAGTTGAGATACCTTTTTGGCCATAAGGTAAGAACTTGCTGTTTCTTCCATATAGGTCTGACCTGTTGCCTCTAGGACATTATGCCTAAAAAATACAAACTATTAATTTTTAACCACTAGAATCCTGAGGTCAGTAAATTCAAATTATACTAATGATCATATATACCCAACTGCATTACATATGTTTTGGAAAAAGGTGAAATACAGAAGCTTTCTAAATTTTTAGGGAAACTAATGTAATTTCGGTGTATATTAGTTTTTATCACAATGCTTTTATAGATTGTTAACAATTCTCAGTGAAAGATTTCCAGGGGATATTAGGATAATAAGTGAACAGAATTTTCTATGTGTTCATCTTCTGTGCAGCTGGAAGCAGGTGTCTCACTTTCTGATTCAGCGCTAAGTGGGGCAGGAGGAGGGACTGGAAAAAACTTTAGTCCTCGGGCTTCAAAGAAATTTCTAATGGCTGCAATGAGTAATAGAGAAAACCATAATTATTTCTGAATACTTTGCCTTTAAGATGATGTTTTGGTAAATAATTAGCCTGTAATGGCCTTGATAATTTCTGACATCTGTTACCTCAAATCTGCTGATTTTACTTTTTAAAATAGCAAAGAGTATTCTTGAAACGTTGCAAAATTGAATGCAGAGATACTTCAAGTACTGATTTGGAAAGAGACTTGATATATCTTTCCCAGTATTTTATTTCTAAATTTATTTTACTTATTTATTTTTGGCTGTGTTGAGTCTTCGTTGCTGCGTGCGGGCTTTCTCTAGTTGTGGCAAGCAGGGGCTACTCTTCCTTGCGGTGCACAGGCTTCTCATTGTGGTGGCTTCTCTTGTTGTGGAGCACGGGCTCTAGGCGTACAGATTCTTAACCACTGTGCCACCAGAGAAACCCTCTTTCCCAGTATTTTAAAATGCAATGATCTACCATAATCAGAAAAAGGAACCAAACTGCAATATGCAGAGGATAGCAATTGTGTATAAAATATCTTCATTGTATTTCATATTTAAGAGAGAATATATAACATGGTGCCTGCCAAAGATTGTGGGAAGAAAAATTATCACATCAGAGAGTTCTCTATTGTAAGAACTTAGCTACTAAGTTAACTAATCATTGAAACCCATGCTTCTCATCTATAGGAAAGAAACGTGAATTTTTATTTATTTATTTATTTATTTATTTATTTATTTATTTATTTATGGTTGCATTGGGTCTCCGTTGCTGTGTACAGGCTTTCTCCAGTTGCAGCAAGCGGGGGCTACTCGTCGTTGTGGTGTGTGGGCTTCTCATTGCGGTGGTTTCTCTTGTTGCCGAGCACAGGCTCTAGGTGCACGGACTTCAGTAGTTGTGGCATGCAGGTTCTAGAGTGCAGGCTCAGTAGTTGTGGCACACTGGCTTAGTTGCTCCACAGCATGTGGGATTTTCCCGGACCGGGGTACCAACCCATGTCCCCTGCATTACCAGGCAGATTCTTAACCACTGTGCCACCAGTGGTTAAGAATTTTTTTTATTTTTAAATTGAGAGTCTTCATGGGAAATATCATGAATTTTAGAGACTGGTTAACTAAAATTCTGAAACCAAGCTTTTTCAAAAGATTGGCTGCTATGCATTTTAATTGTGAATGAGTTTACTGCACACAACACTGGTTTAGTACTAACTTGATGCATTTTATATTTATCATTTAGTGCACATATCTTGAAATAACTAAATGGAATGACTGTCATGTCTTGAGAATGTTGTTAGAAAACCTTTATAAATCATAGCTTTGGAATACTCTTAGTTTATATCATATACCCATCAAAAATCATAAAGCAAAATACAGTACCAGTTGAATTAGATATGCAATTTACACTAGTTAATGTTTTCAAAGCATTCTTTTTTGCTCCTTTGGGGTTGAACTTGTACTGATAAATTAAGGTTGTTCTGAATCAAATATATAAGAATAGATTACCCTAAAACCAATAACTTTTAAAACATTATAATTGCCCACTACCAATGCATTCTAAATACAAAAAGGCAATTTTAGGAATGTTTGGAATGCTAAATGAATTGCATCAATCAGATACATCAGGTTTTATGGAAAGCTTTCAATAAATGGCAATGTTGCAATGGCATAAATAGGGTGCAAAAGAAGTATAATGCGTCCACTACATATATTTTTATTTGGAGGGTTTTTGTTTGGCAAGAATAATGACCACTATTTAGTTAAATTAATTTAGAAACAATATTTAAGACTCTTAAATTAACCGTGTATGTGTTTTTCAAGATTTTTTTGCTCCCAGACTCATAAAAGTATTCTTATCCACTGTTTTGTGACATTTGTTATTTCTTTTTAAAAAATGCTTCATTTATTTTTGAATATACTTAATTAATTTATTTGGCTGCACCAGGTCTTATTGAAATATAAATAAATCAAAATATAAATCAAATCAAAATAAAATATAAATAATTTATAAATTTATAAATAAATAAGATGGAACCTCAACTTATAAAAATAAATCAAAAGATGGGGTTCCCATCTTTTAATGAATTGGGTAAGAAATTAAACTTAACAGCTGAAGGTTAATATCTTCTCTCTGATAATATAAATAAAGACCACTATACTTTGGAAGTGGCTGAAACTAGAGCAGTGGTCCCCAACCTTTCTGGCACCAGGGACTGGTTTTGTGGAACACAATTTTTCCACCGACCAGGGTTGGGGGCGTGGGAATGGTTCAGGCAGTAATATGAGCGATGGGGAGCGGTAGATGAAGCTTCGCTCGCTCACCTCCTGGCTGTGCGGCCTGGTTCCTAACAGGCTGCGGATTGGTACCTGTCCGAGGCCCAGGGATTGGGGACCCCTGAACTAGAGGTTTTAGGTTCTAAATCAGTGTTAGAAGCAGAAGAACTGGAAATAGTTCAAGCATACCACAAATGGAAAACTTGACTGTAAATAAAAGATTTTGCTAGTGATAAAAAATTAAACCATAAAATAGTAAGAGAGCAAATGTACATATTTCCTAAAAATATCTTCAAATGTTAAGTTTACACATAAAAAATAATAGTAAAGATATTGGGAATGCCATTTAACTTGACTGTATTATTTTCATTATTGGCATCACATCTTGTATTAATTTTCAAGGAAAAATTGTATTTAAATGTAAGCTTGGATTTTAATATCAACCCTTAATTTTTACTCTGGGAAAAGAGCTTAATCATCTGGCTTGTATTCTGTAATGTAAGCCTCCACAGTTCACCTGGTGGCAGATACCATGTGGAGGAATAGTCAAACATCCTCTGAAGTGGGTACCCTGAAAATGTTTCAGTATGGGTCACAAAATAGTAGGTAAGAAATCAAATGTCAGGACTTCCCTGGTGGTCCAGTGGCTGAGACTCCATGCTCCCAATGCAATGGGCCCAGATTCAATCCCTGGTCAGGGAACTAGATTCCACATGCTGCAACTAAAAGTTTGCATGCTGCGACTAAAGATCCCACATGCTGCAATAAGACCTGGTGCAGCCAAATAATTAATTAAATATATTTAAAAATAAATCAAAAGATGGGGTTCCATCTGGATGAACTTATAAAATCTTTCTTTACTAGTGATATTTACTACTTATTTGTGATATTGTCCATTTTCCCTTTTACTAAAGGACATTCCAGAACCGTCGCAACTTGTGTTTTCCTGATATAAACTGATTCTAGTGTAGCTATTCCTATAGAAGCCAACTCTTTTGTATTACAATTGCAAATTTTATTATTCTTTTATATTTTTAAAAATTGAAGTATAGTTGATATACAATATTAGTTTTAGGTGTGCAGCATAGTAAATCAGTATTTTTACAGATTATACTCCATTAAAAGTTATGACAATATAAAGGCTATAATTTCCTGTGCTATACAATCTACTCTTGTTCCTTATCTATTTTATACATAGTCGTTTGTATCTCTTAATCATTTACCTGTATCTTATTCCTCCCCTCTTCCCTCTCCCTATGGGTAAACACTAGTTTGTTTTCTATATCTGTGAGTCTGCTTCTGTTTTGCTATATACATTTCTTTTTCTTTTTTAGATTCTACATCTACCTGATATCATATAGTATTTGTCTTTTCCTGTCTGACTTGTTTCATGAAGCATAATGTGCTCTAGGTTCATCTATGTTATTGCAAATGGCAGAATTTCATTTTCACAGCTGATTAATATTCCATTGTGTATATGTACATTTGAAAAATTACTTTTCTCCTTTATTTTGTTAATGAGGTATGTCTCATTGATTTATTATTTTTTTAGTTATTTCTGATATATACAATTTAAAGTAATAACTAGAATTATGACTTATAACATTATACAAGAACATATAAGACTTTTAGAAATTTCATGTAATGTCTGAAACATTTATATTAACATATTTCCATACAAATAACCCAAAGAAAGTTTAGTATTAGTTGTTCTGTTTGTTTGTTTGCTTGTTTATACTGCAGGTTCTTATTAGTCATCAATTTTATACACATCAGTGTATACATGTCAATACCTATCGCCCAACTCAGCACACCACCATCCCCACCCCAATGCGGTTTTCCCCCCTTGGTGTCCATACATCTGTTCTCTACATCTGTGTCTCAACTTCTGCCCTGCAGACCGGCTCATCTGTACCATTTTTCTAGGTTCCCCATACATGCATTAATATACGATGCTTGTTTTTCTCTTTCTGACTTACTTCACTCTGTATGACAGTCTCTAAATCCGTCCACGTCTCAACAAATGACTCAATTTCGTTCGTTTTTATGGTTGAGTAATATTCCATTGTATATATATACCACAACTTCTTTATCCATTCCTCTGTTGATGGGCATTTAGGTTGCTTCCATGACCTGGCTATTGTAAATAGTGCTGCAGTGAACATTGGGGTGCATATGTCTTTTTGAATTATGGTTTTCTCTGGGTATATGCCCAGTAGTGGGATTGCTGGATCATGTGGTAATTCTACTTTTAGTTTTCTAAGGAACCTCCATACTGTTCTCCATAGTGGCTGTATCAATTTACATTCCCACCGACAGTGCAAGAGGGTTCCCTTTTCTTCGCACCCTCTCCAGCATTTGTTGTTGGTAGATTTTCTGATGATGCCCATTCTAACTGGTGTGAGGTGATACCTCATAGTAGTTTTGATTTGCATTTCTCTAATAATTAGTGATGTTGAGCAGCTTTTCATGTGCTACTTCGCCATCTGTATATCTTCTTTGGAGAAATGTCTATTTAGGTCTTCTGCCCATTTTTGGATTCAGTCGTTTGTTTCTTTAATATTGAGCTGCATGAACTGTTTATATATTTTGGAGATTAATCCTATGTCCGTTGATTCGTTTGCAAATATTTTCTCCCATTCTGAAGGTTGTCTTCCTGTCCTGTTTATGGTTTCCTTTGCTGTGCAAAAGCTTTGAAGTTTCATTTGGTCCCATTTGTTTGTTTTTATTTCCATTACTCTAGGAGGTGGATCAAAAAAGATCTTGCTATGATTTATGTAAAAGAGTGTTCTTCCTATGTTTTCCACTAAGAGTTTTATAGTGTCTGGTCTTACATTTAGGTCTCATATCCATTTTGAGTTTATTTTTGTGTATGGTGTTAGGGAGTGTTCTAACTTCATTCTTTTACATGTAGCTGTCCAGTTTTCCCAGCACCAATTATTGAAGAGACTGTCTTTTCTCCATTGTATATCTTTGCCTCCTTTGTCATAGATTAGTTGACCATAGGTGTGTGGGTATATCTCTGGGCTTTCTATCTTGTTCCATTGATCTATGTTTCTGTTTTTGTGCCAGTACCATATTGTCTTCATTACTGTAAATTTGTAGTATAGTCTGAAGTCAGGGAGTCCTGATTCCTCCAGCTCCGTTTTTTCCCCTCAAGACTGCTTTGGCTATTGGGGGGTCTTTTATGTCTCCATACAAATTTTAAGATGATTTGTTCTAGTTCTGTAAAAAATGCCACTGGTAATATGATAGGGATTGCAATGAATCTGCAGATTGTTTTGGGTACTATAGTCATTTTCACAATATTGATTCCTCCAATCCAAGAATATGGTATATCTCTCCATCTGTTGGTATCATCTTTAATTTCTCTCATCAGTGTCTTACAGTTTTCTGCATACAGGTCTTTTGTCTCCTAGGTAGGTTTATTCCTAGGTATTTTATTCTTTATGTTGCAATGGCAAATGGGAGTGTTTCCATAATTACTCTTTCAGATTTTTCATCATTAGTATATAGGAATGCAAGAGATTTCTGCACATTAATTTTGTATCCTGCAACTTTACTAAATTCCTTGATTGGCTCTAGTAGTTTTCTGTGGAATTTTTAGGATTCTCTATGTATAGTATCATGTCATCTGCAAACAGTGACAGGTTTACTTCTTCTTTTTCAATTTGTATTCTTTTTATTTCTTTTTCTTCTCTACTTGCTGTGGCTAGGACTTCCAAAACTATGTTGAATAATAGTGGTGAGAGTGGACATCCTTGTCTCGTTCGTGATCTTAGAGGAAATGCTTTCAGTTTTTCACCATTCAGAATGACGTTTGCTGTGGGTTTGTCATATATGGCCTTTATTATGCTGAGGTAGGTTCCCTCTATGCCCACTTTCTGGAGAGTTTTTCACATAAATGGGTGTTGAATTTTGTCAAAAGCTTGTTCTGCATCTATTGAGATGATCATATGGTTTTTATTCTTCAGTTTGTTAATATGGTGTATCACATTGATTGATTTGCGTATATTGAGGAATCCTTGCATCCCTGGGATAAATCCCTCTTGATCGTGGTGTATGATCCTTTTAATGTGTTGTTGGATTCTGTTTGCTAGTATTTTGTTGAGGATTTTTGCATCTATATTCATCAGTGATATTGGTCTGTAATTTTATTTTTTTGTAGTATCTTTGTCTGGTTTTGGTATCAGGGTGATGGTGGCCTCATAGAATGAGTTTGGGAGTATTCCTTCCTCTGCAGTTTTTTGGAAGAGTTTGAGAAGGATGGGTGTTAGCTCTTCTCTAAATGTTTGACAAAATTCACCTGTGAAGCCATCTGGCCCTAGACCTTTGTTTCTTGGAAGATTTTTAATCACAGTTTCAATTTCATAACTTGTGATTGGTCTGTTCATATTTTCTGTTTCTTCCTGATTTAGTCTTGGAAGGTTATACCTTTCTAAGAATTTGTCCATTTCTTCCAGGTTGTCCATTTTATTTGCATAGAGTTGCTTGTAGTAGTCTCTTAGGATGCTCTGTATTTCTGCAGTGTCTGTTGTAACTTCTCCTTTTTTATTTCTAATTTTATTGATTTCAGTCCTCTCCCTCTTTTTCTTAATCAGTCTGGATAATGGTTTATCAATTTTGTTTATTTTCTCAAAGAACCAGCTATTAGTTTCATTGATCCTTGCTATTGTTTTCTTTGTCTCTATTTCATTTATTTCTACTCTGATCTTTATGATTTCTTTCCTTCTACTAACTTTGGGTTTTGTTTGTCCTTCTTTCTCCAGTTCCTTTTGATGTAAGGTTAGATTGTTTACTTGAGATTTTTCATGTTTCCTGAGGTAGGCTTGTATAGCTATAAAGCTCCCTCTTAGAACTGCTTTTGCTGCATCCCATAGGCTTTGGATCGTCGTGTTTTCATTGTCATTTGTCTTTATGTATTGTTTGATTTCCTCTTTGATTTCTTCAGGATCTCTTGGTTATTTAGTAACATATTTTTTAGCCTCCATGTGTTTGTGTTTTTTACGTTTTTTCCCCTGTAATTCATTTCTAATCTCATAGCATTGTGATCAGTAAAGATGCTTGATATGATTTCAATTTTCTTAAATTTTCTGAGGCTTGATTTGTGACCCAAGATGTGATCTATCCTGGAGAATGTTCCATGCGCACTTCAGAAGAAAATGTAATCTGCTGTTTTTGGATGGAATGTCCTATAAATATCAATTCAATCTATCTGGCCTATTGTGTTATTTAAAGCTTCTGTTTCCGTATTTATTTTCATTTTGGATGATCCGTCCATTGGTGTGAGGAGTTAAAGTCCCCCACTATTATTGTGTTACTGTCGATTTCCTCTTTTATAGCTATTAGCAGTTGCCTTACGTATTGAGGTGCTCCTATGTTGGGTGCATATATATTTATAATTGTTATATCTTCTTTTTGGATTGATCCCTTGATCATTATGTAGTGTCCTTCCTTGTTTCTTGTAACATTCTTTAAAGTCTATTTTATCTGATATGAGTATAGCTACTCCAGCTTTCTTTTGATTTCCATTGGCATGGAATATCTTTTTCCATCCCCTCACTTTCAGTCTGTATGTGTCCCTAGGTCTCAACTGGGTAGCTTGTAGACAGCATATATATGGGTCTTGTTTTTGTATCCATTCAGCAAGCCTGTGTCTTTTGGTTGGAGCATTTAACCCGTTCACGTTTAAGGTAATTATCAATACGTATGTTCCTATGACCAAGTTCTTAATTGTTTTGGGTTTGTTTTTGTAGGTCCTTTTCTTCTCTTATGTTTCCCACTTGGAGAAGTCCCTTTAGCATTTGTTGTAGAGCTGGTTTGGTGGTGCTGAATTCTCTTAGCTTTTGCTTGTCTGTAAAGCTGTTGAATTCTCCATCAAATCTGAATGAGATCCTTGCCGGGTAGAGTAATCTTGGTTGTACCTTCTTGCCTTTCATCAGTTTAAGTATATCATGCCACTCCCTTCTGGCCTGTAGAGTTTTTGCTGAGAAATCAGCTGTTAACCTTACGGGAGTTCCCTTGTATGTTATTTGTCGTTTTTCCCTTGCTGCTTTTAATAATTTTTCTGTCTTTAATTTTTGCCAATTTGATTACTATGTGTCTTGGTGTGTTTCTCCTTGGGTTTATCCTGTATGGGACTTGCTGCACTTCCTGGACTTGGGTGGCTATTTCCTTTCCCATGTAAGGGAAGTTTTCAACTATAATCTCTTCAAATATTTTCTCTGCTCCCTTCTCTCTCTCTTCTCCTTCTGGGACCTCTATAATGCGAATGTTGTTGCGTTTAATGTTGTCCCAGAAGTCTCTTAGGCTGTCTTCATTTCTTTTCATTCTTTTTTCTTTAGTCTGTTCTACAGAAGTGAATTCCACCATTCTGTCTTCCAGGTCACTTATCCATTCTTCTGCCTCAGTTATTCTGCTATTGATTCCTTCTAGTGTAGTTTTCATTTCAGTTATTGTATTATTCATGTCTCTTTGTTTTTTAATTCTTCTAGGTCTTTGTTAAACATTTCTTGCATCTTCTTGATGTTTGCCTCCATTCTTTTTCTGAGGTCCTGGATCATCTTCACTATCATTATTCTGAATTTTTTTTCTGGAAGGTTGCCTATCTCCACTTTGTTTAGTTGTTTTTCTGGGGTTTTGTCTTGTTCCTTCATCTGGTACCTAGCCCTCTGCCTTCTCATCTTGTCTATCGTTCTGTGAATGTGGTTTTTGTTCCACAGGCTGCAGGATTGTAGTTTTTCTTTCTTCTGATGTCTGCCCTCTGGTGGATGAGGCTACCTAAGAAGCTTGATAGGAGAGACTAGTGTTGGGTAGAGCTGACTGTTGATGGGTGGGGCTGGGTTCCCTCCCTGTTGGTTGTTTGGCCTGAGGCAACCCAACACTGGACCCTACCTGGGCACTTTGATGGGGCTAATGACAGACTCTGGGAGGGCTCATGCCAGGGAGTACGTCCCAGAACTTCTGTTGCCAGTGTCCTTGTCCCCATGGTGAAACAAAGCCACCCCCCAGCTCTGCAGGAGACCCTCCGACACTAGCAGGTAGGTCTGGTTCAGTCCCCCCTGGGGTCACTGCTCCTTCCCCAGGGTCCCGATGCACACACTACTTTGTGTGTGCCCTCCAAGAGTGGAGTCTCTGTTTCCCCCAGTCCTGTCGAAGTCCTGCAATCAATTCCCACTAGGCTTCAAAGTCTGATTCTCTAGGAATTCTTCCTCCTGTTGCCAGACCCCCAGGTTGGGAAGCCTAATGTGGGGCTCAGGACATTCACTCGTGAGTGGACTTCTGTGGTATAAGTGTTCACCAGTCTGTGAGTCACCCCCCACCAGTTATGGGATTTGATTTTACTGTGATTGCACCCCTCCTACCATCTCATTGTGGCTTCTCCTTTGTCTTTGGATATGGGGTATCCTTTTTGGTGAGTTCCAGTGTATTCCTGTTGATGATTGTCCAGCAGCTAGTAGTGATTCTGGTGTTCTCACAAGAGGGAGTGAGAGCACGTCCTTCTACTCTGCCATCTTGGTTCCGCCTCCTGATTTATTTATTTATTAATTTATTTTTGTGGTATGTGGGCCTCTCACTGTTATGGCCTCTCCCGCTGTGGAGCACAGGCTCCGGACGCACAGGCTCAGTGGCCATGCCTCACGGGCCCAGCCGCTCTGTGGCACGTGGGATCCTCCCGGACTGGGGCATGAACCCATGTCCCCTGCACTGGCAGGCGGACTCTCAACCCCTGCACCACCATGGAAGCCCACGATTTATTTTTAAATGTTAAACTGACTGTGCATTCTTGGAAAAACCACAACTTGATATTTTTTTCTTTTAATGAAGCATTCTTTTTGTTACTGTTTTGATTACAGTGTTCTTTTTAAATTGAAGTACAGTGTGTTTACAATATTGTGTTAGCTTCAAATGTGTGGCATATTTATTCTTTTTTCTGCTTATATTCCATTTTAGGTTATTAAAAGATATTGAATATAATTCCCTGTGCTACACAGTAATTCATATTTGCTTATCTATTTTATATATAGTAGTTTGCATCTGTTAATCCCATACTCCTAATTTGCCCTCCCCCATCCCTTTCTCCTTTGATAACCATAAGTTTCTTTTCTATGTCTATGAGTCTGTTTCTCTTTTGTACATAGATTCATTTGTATTGATTATTTTTAGATTCCACAGGTAAGTTATATCATATAATATTTCTTTCCCTGACTTATTTCATTAACCATAATATTCTCTAGGTCAATCCAGGTTGCTGCAAATGGCAATATTTCTTTCTTTTTTATGATTAATATTCCATTATATATATATATATATATATATATATATACACACACACACACACACACACACACACACACACACATCACATCTTGTTAAGCCAATCATCTGTTGATGGGCACTTGGGTTGCTTCCATGTCTTGGCTATTGTAAATAGTGATGCTATGAACTATGGGGTGCATGTATCTTTTCAAATTAAAGTTTTTGTCTTTTCCAAATATATCCCCAGGAATTGGATTGCTGGATCATATGGTAACTCTAGTTTTTTAAGGAATCTCCATATTATTTTCCATAGTGGCTCGACCAACTGACATTCCCACTAACAGTGTAGGAGGGTTTCCTTTTCTATACACCATCTCCAGCATTTATTATTTGTAGACTTTTTGATGATAGCCATTCTAACGTGTGTGTAATATCTCATTGTTTTGATATTCATTTTTCTGATAATTAGAGATGCTGAGCATCTTTTCATGTACTTCTTTGGAAAAATGTCTATTCAGGTTTTCTGCCCATTTTTTGATTGGGTTATTTGTTTTTATGATATTGAGCATATGAGCTACTTATATAGCTTGGGTATTAACCCCGTGTCATTCACATCATTTGCAAATATTTTCTCCTATTCTGTAGGTTGTCTTTTCATTTTATTAATGGTTTATTTTGCTGTGCAAAAGCTTTTAAGTTTAATTAGGTCCCATTTGTTTATTTTTGATTTTATTTCTATTTCCTTGGGAGACTGATGTAAGAAAATATTGCTATGATTTTTGTTAAAGAATGTTTGCCTATGTTCTCTTCTAGGAGTTTTATGATGTCAGGTCTTAAATTTAGGTCTTTAAAACATTTTGAGTTTATTTTCATATATGGTGTGAGGGAATGTTTTAATTTCATTGTTTTACATGTAGCTCTCCAGCTTTCCCAGCATTACTTATTGAAGATACTGTCTTCTCCATTGTATATTTTTCCCTCCTTTTTTGTAGATTGTGATTATAAGTGTGTGGGTTTATTTATGAACTCTCTAATCTGTTCCACTGATCTCTGTGTCTGATTTTGTGCAAGTAACATGCTTTTGTTTTTTAAAAGAAACAGCTGCATTTTATTATTTATTTTATACTGGAGTATAGTTGATTTACAATGTTGTTAGTTTCAGGTATACAGCAAAGCGATTCAGTTATACATATACATATATCCATTCTTTTTCAGATTATTTTCGCATATAGGTTATTACAGAATATTGAGTAGAGTTCTCTGTGTTATACAGTCGGTCCTTGTTTATTATCTATTGTATATATAGTATTGAGTAAATGTTCATCCCAAACTCCTAATTTATCCCTACCCCCCCACCACGTTTCCCCATAACCATAAGTTTGTTTTTGAAGGCTGTCTGTTTCTGTTTTGTAAATAAGTTCTTTTGTATCATTTTTTAAAAAAGATTGCACATGTAAGTGATATCACGCAATATTTGTCTTTCTCTGTCTTACTTCACTTAGTATGATAATCTCTAGGTCTATCCATGTTGCTTCAAATGGCATTATTTCATTCTTTTTTATATTCCACTGTATATATGTACCATGTTTTCTTTATTCATTCCTCTGTCCATGGACATTTACGTTGCTTCCAAGTCTTGGCTATTGTAAATAGTACTGCAGTGAACATTGGGGTGCATGTATCTTGTCAAATTATGGTTTTGTCCAGATATATGCCCAGGAGTGAGATTGTTGGATCATATGGTAGTTCTATTTTTAGTTTTTTAAGGAACCTCCATACTGTTCTCCATAGTGGTTGTATCAATTTACATTCCCACCAACAGCGCAGGAGGGTTCCCTTTTCTCCGCACCCTCTCCAACATTTGTTGTTCATAGAATTTTTGATGATGGCCATTTTGACTGGTGTGAGGAGATACCTCGTAGTTTTGATTTGCATTTCTCTAATAATTAGTGATGTTGAGCATCTTTTCATGTGCTTTTTGGCCATCTGTAGATGGGTAGATTGCCTATATCCACTTCACTTAGTAGTTCTTCTTGGGTTTTATCTTGTTCCTTCGTCTGGAACATTTCTCTGCCATCTCATTTTGTATAACTTTCTGTGTTTCCAGTCTCCACTTCACAGGTTGCAGGATTGTAGTTCCTCTTGCTTCAGTGTCTGCCTCCTGGTGGGTGAGGCTGATCGAAGATGCTTTTGCAGGCTTCCTGGTGGGAGGGACTGGTGCCTGTCCTCTGGTGGGTGGTTCTGAGTCTTTTCCCTCTGGTTGGCAGGGCTCTGTCAAGGGGTTTGTTTAGAGGTGGCTGTGGGCTCCAGAAGACTATAGGCAGCCTGTCTGCTGATGGTTGGGGCTATGTTCCCACCCTGTTGGTTGTCCGGCCTGAGGCTCCCAGCACTGGAGCTTACAGGCTGTTTGGTGGGGCCAAGACTTAGTGTCAAAATGGCCACTCTAGGAGAGCTCATGCCAATGAGTACTCCCCAGTAACTCTGCCACCAGTGTCCTTGTCCTCACAGTGAGCTACAGCCACCCCCCACCTCCTCAGAAGGCCCTCCAAGACCATCTGGTATGTCTGGCCCAGGGTCCTATGAAGTCACTGCTTTTTGTTCCAGTGCACATGAGACCTTATGTGAGCCCTCCATGATTGGAGTTTCTGTTTGCCCTAGTCCTGTGGTGTTCTTGTGATCACACACTGCTGCCCTTCAAAGCCAAATGCTCTGATGGCTCCTCCTGATGCCAAACCCACAGACTGGGGAGCCTGATATGGGGCTCAGAACTTTCACACCTGTGGGAGAACCTCTGTGATAGTTATTTTACAGTTTGTGGGTCACCCACCTAGTGGGTATGGGATTTGATTGTATCATGAATGTGCCCCTCCTACTATATCATTGGGGCTTCTTCTTTGTCCTTAGATGCAGGATATCTTTTTTGGTAGGTTCCAGTCTTTTTGGTCAATGGTTTTTCAGCATTTAGTTGTGATTTTGGTGTTTTCGTGAGAGGGGGTGAGCTGAAGTCCTTCTACTCCATCATATTGTCTCCACCTCCCAAAGTAGATTACAGGTTTATTGCCCAAGAATATAACTCAGGAACTGCCAGATGGAAGAGGTGCATAGAGAAAAGTATGTGGGCTGGGACATGAAGCTTCCATGCTCTTTCCAGGTGTGCCACTCTCCCCAAATCTCCAACCAGTATTATGCTGTTTTGATCACTGTAGCTTTGTAGTCTAGGAGGGTGATACTTTGTTCTTTTTTCTCAAGATTATTTTGGCTATTTGGGATCTTTTGTGGTTACACATGAATTTTCAGATTATTTGTTCTAGTTCTGTGAAAAATGTCATGGGTATTTTTGATAGAGATTGCATTAAATCTGTATATTGCTTTGGGTTGTATGGCCTTTTTAAAAATATTAATTCTTCCAATCCAAGACCACAGGATATCTTTTTACTTCTTTCCATCATCTTCAATATCCTTCATCAATGTTTTAAAGTTTTCACAATACAGGTCTTTCATCTCCTTGGTTAAGTTTATACCTAGGTATTTCATTTTTTTGATGTGATTTTTAAATGGGATTTTTTAATGTTCTCTTTGTGATACTTCATTATTAGTGTATAGAAAAGCAACAGATTTCTGTGTACTGATCTTGTATCCTGCAACTTTGCTGAATTTATTAGTAGTACTAATAGTTTTTTGGTCTAAACTTTGGGTTTTTCTATATAAAGTACCATGTCATCTGCAAATAGTGAAAATTGTTCCATTTATGTCTGTTAGTATTTGCTTCATTTATTTAGGTGCTCCTATTTAGGTACTTATTTAAGTGCATATATGTTAATGAGTATAATATCCTTTTCTTATATTGATCCCTTTATCATATCATCCCTTTATCATTGTATAATGCCCTTCTTTGTCTTTCTTTATGGCCTTTGTTTTAAACTCTGTTTTGCCTGATCTGAGTATTGCTACCCTGCTTTCTTGTCATTTTCCTTTGAATGAAATATCTTATTCCAATGCCTTTCAGCCTGTGTGTATCTTTAGCTCTGAAGTGAGTCTCTTGTAGGCAGCATATTGAAGGGTCTTGTTTTTTTAATCCAATTAGCCACCCTGTATCTTTTGATTGGAGTATTTAGTCCATTGACCTTTAAAGTAATTATTGATGGGTATGTACTTATTGCCATTTTATTACTTGTTTTCCAGTTGGTTTTGTAGTTCATTTCTTCTTCTTTTTGTTTCTGCTATTGTGGTTTGATAATTTTCTTTGTAGTATGCTTGTGTTCCTTTCTTTTTAGTTTTTGTGTATCTATTGTAGGGTTTTGATATGTGGTTACCATGAGGTTCATGTATTTGGCCCTATAATGGTATCTGCTTTTTTTAAACTGGTAGTCAGTTCAATTCAAACACATTCTAAAAGATCTGTATTTTTCAGTTCCCCACATTTTGTGTTTTTGATGTCATATTATACATCTTCATTCTTATCCCTTAAATGTTTACTGTAGTTGCTTTTTCAATTATTTTGTCTTTGTACTGGTTTATTTATGTGGTTGATGACCAGAACTTTATATTTGCCTTTCCTAGTGGGAGTTCCCCTTTCCTATAGCTTCTTATGTCTTTTTCATATTTGCCTTTCCTAGTGGGAGTTCCCCTTTCCTATAGCTTCTTATGTCTTTTTCACTTAGAGAAGAGCATTTAACATGTCTGTAAGAGTCAGTTTAGTATTGATGAATTCTTTTAGTTTTTGCTTGTCTGAGAAGTTCTTTACCTCTCCTTCTATTCTAAATGGTAATTGTGATGCTAGACTATCCTAGGTTGCAGGCTTTTCCCTTTCAGGACTTTGACTATGTCATGCTGCTCCATTCTGGCCAGCAAAGTTACTGCAGAGAGATAAGCTGATAGCCTTATGGGGATTCCCTTGTATATGAAAATTTCAGCCATAATTTATTCAAATACATTTTCAATCCCCCTTTCTCTCTCTTCTTCTAGGTCCCCTATAATGCGAATGTTTGTTTGTATGCTTAATGTTATTCCAGAGAGAGATCTCATACTACTTTCATTTTTAAATTTGCTTTCCTTTTTGCTGTTCTAATTGTGTGATTTCGATTATTATTCTATCTTCCACATCACTTTTGCATTCTTCCGTATGACTTAGTCTGCTATTCATTCCTTCTAGCATGTGTTTTTTTTAAATTTCATCTATTGAATTCTTTATTTCTGATTCTTTTCTGTTCCTTGTAAAAGTTCTGTGTTCATTTATTCTTTTCCCTCATTCACTTAACATTCTTATTACCAATGCTTTGAATTCTTTATCTGAATCATTTATTTGTTTCATTATTTTTTTCTTCTCATTATTTGGTCTTCTCTTGCTCCTTCAGCTGAGAGTATTTCCTCTGTCTTTTCATTTTGCTTAACTTTCTCTGCCTCTGTGAGTTTAGATGAACCATTACCTATTGTGGTCTTGAAGAGGTATTCTTATGTAGGAGTGTCCCTATACAGACTGTGTGTGTTCAATGCCTTTGGTAGGAGAGCTGGGTTTGATGGGAATACAAGTTATGTCTTTCCTCGTGGTGTGCTGGCAGCTATTACCTTGGTAGGAGGTAGGGTAGAGATGAGGGGTGCTAGAACTAGAGCCTTTGAGTGTGTGTTTTCTCCTTTTCCTAAACCAGGAGGCTTGCCCCAGGTGCGTGGAGTCTTGAACAAGTGGGGCCTGTGTGGGCTCTTGGCTTACATCAGTGACAGAGGTCCAAGTTGTCTCTGATGTGCTGCCTATGCAGACACCAGTATTTTTTTCCTTGCTCTGCTCAGAAGCAGCCATGGGTGCAAGTCCCCTTCGTCCCTCACAGCTGGTCACTGCCTCCAGCATTTGCCACCCTATTGTGTAGCCATACTGCAGAATTGATAAGGCCTGTGTGGACTCTTGGCATGTACTGGGAGGTGAGCTGTGGTGAAGTGTCCACTGTCAGAGATCTGGGATGCGTCTAATGCACTGCTTGAGTAAGGGCCAATAATGGCCACTGTCATCCCACTGAGGCTCAACCCTGTGACCAAGTTACCTCTTCTCCCTAGGTTGAGTCTTCTCTCAGGTCACACCAGATCCAGTGCTGCACTGTGACAAGGCATGAGCAGGGCTGGGGTGGTCACTCAGCTCAGGCTGGGGCACACACCGAGGAGGTCATGGAAAACCTGGCAGCTGCTAGAACAGGCCTCTCTCCTCCCTTCCTTACATGCAAGCCAGCATCTGTGCCCTCCTCCCGAGCAGAGTCCAGGCTTCCCAGGACCCTCCTGTTAGTACCGGCGGGGGTGGGGGGGAGGGCTAGTCTCCCCATCAAATCTGGGGCATCAAATCTGTGCCTCTCACCAACTCACTTCCCAGGGGAGCTATCCACCCCATATTCTCCCTTTTCCTGAGTTCCCTCCCGGGGCATAGGTCCTGACACGATCACTTTTCTTACCTTCCTACATGACTATGTGTGTGTCTTTCTTACTGCCTTGGTTGTACAGGAGTCCTTCTGCCAGTTGCCAGTTAGTTTTCAGTGAGAACTGTTCCACATGTAGATGTATTTTGATGTGTTTGTTGGGAGAGTTGAGCCCCATGTCCTTTACTCCATCTTAATCCTTCTTCCCAACTGAAAGTTTTCAAATATACTTTTACCTAAAAGAATGCAAATATAGGGTATGTCTTTTCATACTTTTCTCTTTACTGTGGTACTCATATTCCACATTTATCTTAAAGTAGCATTCATTTAGTAGATCCACACAATTGCATGTATTTATGTTATCCTATCCTCATTTTAGAAATCTTACTTCCCAGGGCATTAACTTATTTAGAAATATATCGAATGTTTATGAAGAATATCCAAAAATTCCACAGCAATATGGGTAACATGCTTAATAACAGCATAACACCCTAGACAAAAAAGTATAATCTGGGTATACGAAGAGTCCCCAAATTTGTTAAATAGCATCCTGGAATATTGGAAGGAATGTTAAGATTTGGAGTCAGATTTGTATCTTGGATTTACTTCCTACTAACTAACAAGTACTAGCAAGCCAATTAATTTTCTGAACCTTTAGTTTATCATTTATTAAATAGGGATAATAGTGCTAACAAACAAACAGAAATGTGGTGATTCAGCTCCAGAAAAATAAGTTATGTAGCAGTTCTGGTACACTGTTGGCATTAAACAATAATTTTCTTTCCATTTGTATCGTTCCCTTCAATTAAATGAACACTTATTAATCCTTAATTAAATTCTAAACCTTATTAGTTGCTAAGAAGTTGTTACACTTATATTGCCTAGAAAAAATTTTGGTACAAAACTCACCATTAACTACATTGAAAGGGGGGAAGAGCTATGGGAACATATGTATAACTGATTCACTTTGTTATAAAGCAGAAACTAACACACCATTTTAAAGCAATTATATACTCCAATAAAGATGTAAAAAAAAAGGGGGGCTTAAATGCTGAGGTAATAGGTGGTACCTATGCTATGTGCCAAGTATTTGAAATTTCCTAGACTATCTATCTTTGAATTTCTAAGTGATCCCAAACTATTATTATCCCCATTTTATAGATGAGGAAATTGAGGTTACATTAGTTTAGGAAAGGGTACTACTGTGGTATCCATATGGAGATAAAACCTTCTGTAATATGTTAGTCCTCAGAATGACCTGGCCTGTATGTTCGCTAAAAATTTCAATAGTCCCCTTTATTCAACAGTGGGGTTTGAGGCTCAGTTATCACTGTTTCCTTAGTATTTGACATTTGGAAATCCAAATTGGGACTTTTAAGTTTCTGCATAAATTCTGTTTGGCAGCTAGCACTTTATCAACACCCTGAGATACCCCAGATGTTCATATATACTCTGGATAAACAGAATTAGGCAATCATGCAGTCTTTATAAATGCCATAGTTCCCAGATTAAACTGTCAATCAGGCATTGCAAGGAGCCAGGTAACTTTCTTGTTTAAAAGGTAATATATGAAATTAGTGTCTTCCAAAGGGTATTCTCAACAACACAAGTCTTGAGAAATGTTCAATGAAAAACAAGCAAGCAAATAAACAAACCATAAAAATGAAAACAAAATCATTAATTGGTCACATAAAATTGAGACAAGATGTGTACTGTATTATCCTCTTGGAGATTCATAGTTGCTCATTAGTGTATTAAGACTCTTGACTTTTTTTTTTTTTGTGGTACACGGGCCTCTCACTACTGTGGCCTCTCCCGTTGCGGAGCACAGGCTCCGGACGCGCAGGATCAGTGGCCATGGCTCACGGGCCCAGCTGCTCCGCAGCACATGGGATCCTCCCAGACCGGGGCGCGAACTCGCGTCCCCTGCATTGGCAGGCAGACTCCCAACCACTGCGCCACCAGGGAAGCCCTGACTCACTCTGACTCTTTTTGAGAGGGCATCAAGATGGGGGAGGAGTAGGACGTGGAGCTCACTGCCTCCCACAAATACATCAAAAATACATCTACAAGTGGAATGATTTGCAGACCATCTTACTGCTTGCTGGCAGATGACCTCAGACTTCCAAAAACGCAAGAAAACCTCCAAGTAATTGGGCAGGACAAATGAAAAAGAAAAAGGAATCAGGATAGGACCTGTGCCACAAAAAGGGAGCTGTGAAGGAGGAAATGTTACCAAACCCTGTGAAGTCCCCCTCACTGGCAGAGAGATCAGCCTGGATAGAGCCAGATCAGCTTCGGAGCTTCAGAGGAGAGTGCAGCAATCGGTTTGTGGTAGGCAAAACAGAGAGTGACCTGCACAGACGGTACCTCTACCCTGTGCTCCCCAGCCTCAGATGCTCATCCTCCAGTGCGAGCAAAGACCTGCTGCTGAAGCTCAGGCTTCAGAGGTCAGACCCAGGGCGAGGACTGGGGTTGGCTGCACAGAGAAAGCCTGAAGAGGTTGGTGTGTGGCAACTGAGGGTGTACTCAGAAGGCTGGGCCTGCCATAGAGGCAAGGTACCATTGTTAGGGGGACATGAGGAGAAGGGCAGGACCACCATAGGAGCTTCCTTCTCTGTGTGCACTCTCAGATAACACCCCCTACACAAGCTTTGGGGGTGCGCACGAGCTGCCACCACCCCCCGGGGCTCTAGAGGCGGGCATGGGTTGCCACAACTGCTGAGTCCCACGCACAGGCACCAATCACTGTCCTTGCTGTCTCGGGAATATGCAGACTGCTACTGCCCCTACGAGATGCATGAGCAGGCGCTGCTCCCACTGTCCCAGAAACGTGCAGGCTGCCGTGGCCATTGCCACCACTAAGAGATCTGTGAGCAGGTGCCAAGTGCTGCCCCAAGAGTGCGGGGGCCACTGCGACCTCTATGAGAACTGCGAGCAGGCACCAGTCGCTACCCACACCATCTGGGGTGAGTGCATGGGCCACAAGAAGACACCAATCACCATCAATGCTGCTAAGAGACCCAGGAGCAGGCGTCAATCATTTCCCCCGCCATCTGGGGAGAGCATACAGGCCGCCACACCTGCACACCCTCATATCAAGGGGGCAATCACCAGCATATGCTAAGAAAAGAGGCAATAAGCATCCACAGTAAAAGCAGGCCCTCAATTCCAGACAAAATAGCAAAGTAGAAGGACTTGAGCTCATCCCCTCTCATGAAAACGCCAAAATCACAACTAACTGCTGAACAACCAATGACAAAAAAGACGAACCTACCAAAAAAGACATTTTACATCCAAAGACAAAGAAGCCACAATGAGATGGTAGTAGGGGCACTTTTGTGATACAATCAAATCGCATACACCATGGGTGGGTGACCCACAAACTGGAAAATAATTATATCACAGATGTTCTCCCACAGAAGTCAAAGTTCTAAGCCCCACATCAGGATACCCAGTCTGAGGGTCTGGCATCAGGAGGAGGAGCCCCCAGAGCATTTGGCTTTGAAGGCCAGCAGGGCTTGAGTGTAGAAGCTCCACCGGACTGGGGGAAACAGAGACTCCACTCTGGAGGGTGTACACAAGGTTTCATGTGCACTGGGACCCAGTGCAAAGAAGTGATTCCATGGGAGCCTGGGCTAAACTTACTGGTAGGTTTTGAAAGGTCTCCTGTGGAGGCAGGGGTTGACTGTGCCTCACAGCCATGGGGTTAAAGACACTGGTGCTGGTGGCTCCAGGGAATACTGATTGGCATGAGCTCTCCAGGAGGTCACCATTTTGGCACCAAGACACAGGCCTAACCAACAGCCTTCAGGTTCCAGTGCTGGGACACCTCAGGCCAAACAACCAGCTGGCTTGGAATGCAGCCCCACCCATCAACAGATAGGATGCCTAAAGTTGAACGGAGCTCACAGCCACCTGTAAACACACCTCTTGACATGACCCTGCCCACCAGAGGGACAAGACCCAGCTCCACCCACCAGTGGGCAGGCACCAGTCCCTCCCATCAGGAAGCCTGCACAAGCTTCTGGACTGACCTCACCCACCAGGAGGCAGACATTAGAAGCAAAAGGAACTACATTCCTGCAGCCTGCAGAAAGGAGACAACAAACACAGAAAGTGTGACAAAATGAGATGGCAAAAAAATATGGTCCAGACGAAGGAACAAGAAAATACTGAGAAGAATAACTAAGTGAAGTGTAAATAGGCAATCTGCCTGAAAAAGAATTCAGAGTAATGACAGTAAAGATAATCCAGATTGTGGAGGAAGATGGCAGAAGAGTAAGATGCGGAGATCACCTTCCTCCCCACAGATACAACAGAAATACATCTACACATGGAACAACTCCTACAGAACACCTACTGAATGCTGGCAGAAGACCTCAGACCTCGCAAAAGGCAAGAAACTCCCCACGTACCTGGGTAGGGCAAAAGAAAAAACAGAGACAAAACGATAGGGATGGAACCTGCACCAGTGGGAGGGAGCTGTGAAGGAGGAAAGGTTTCCACACACTAGGAAGCCCCTTCGCAGGCGGAGACTGCGGGTGGTGGAGGGGGGAAGAATTGGAGCCACGGAGGAGAGCGTAGCAACAGGGGTGCAGAGGGCAAGCAGAGAGATTCCCGCACAGAGGATCCAGTGCCGACCAGTACTCACCAGCCCGAGAGGCTTGTCTGGTCACCCGCCGGGGTGGGCAGGGGCTGGGAGCTGAGGCTCGGGCTTCGGTCGGATCACAGGGAGAGGACTGGGGTTGGCGGCGTGAACATAGCCTAAAGGGGTTAGTGCACCACGGCTAGCTGGGAGGGAGTCCGGGAAAAGGTTTGGAGCTGCTGAAGAGGCAAGAGACTTTTTCTTCCCTCTTTGTTTCCTGGTGCTCGAAGAGAGGGGATTAAGAGCGCTGCTTAAAGGAGCTCCAGAGACGGGCGCGAGCTGCGGCTCAAAGCGCGGACCCCAGAGACCAGCAAGAGATGCTAAGGCTTCTGCCACCACCATCAAGAAGCCTGTGTGCGAGCACAGGTCACTATCCATACCTCCCTTCCGGGGAGCCTGTGCAGCCCGCCACTGCCAGGGTCCCGGGATCCAGGGACAACTTCCCTGGGAGAATGCACAGCATGCCTCAGGCTGGTGAAACGGCATGCCGGCCTCTACCGCCACAGGCTCGCCCCTCACTCCACCTGGCCTGAGTGAGCCAGAGCCTCTGAATCAGCGGCTTCTTTAACCCTGTCCTGTCTGAGTGAAAAACAGACGCCCTCCAGCAACCTACATGCAGAGGTGTGGCCAAATCCAAAGCTGAGCCCCTGGGAGCTGTGAGAACAAAGAAGACAAAGGGAAATCTCTCCCAGCAGCCTCAGAAGCAGCGGATTAAAGCTCCACAATCAACTTGATGCACCCTGCATCTGTGGAATACATGAATAGAAAATGACCCATCCCAAATTGAGGAGGTGGACTTTGAGAACAAGATTTATGATTTTTTCCCCTTTTCCTCTTTTTGTGAGTGTGTATGTGTATGCTTCTGTGTGAGATTCTGTCTGTATAGCTTTGCTTCCACCATTTGTCCTAGGATTCTATATGTGTTTTTTTTCTTTTTCTTAATACTTTTTTATTTTAATAACTTTATATTATATTTTACTTTATTTTACTTTATCGTCTTTCTTTTTTCCTTCCTTCCCTCCTTCCTTCCTCCCTCTGTCTCGCCCTTTCTTTCCTGCCTCCTTTCTTCCTTTCTTTCTACTTCTACTAATTTTTTCTTCCTACTTTTTCTCTCTTTTATTCTGAGCCGTGTGGATGAAAGGCTCTTGGTGCTGCAGCCAGGCGTCACGGCTGTGCCTCTGAGGTGGGGGAGCCAACTTCAGGACACTGGTCAACAAAAGACCTCCCAGCTCCCCATAATATCAAACTACGAAAATCTCCCAGAGATCTCCATCTCAGTGCCAGCACCCAGCTTCACTCAACGACCAGCAAGCTACAGTGCTGAACACCCTATGCCAAACAACTAGCAAAACAGGAACACAACCCCACCCATTAGCAGACAGGCTGCCTAAAATCATAATAAGTAAACAGACAGACACCCCAAAACACACCACCAGACCGTGGACCTGCCCACCAGGAAGCCTACAGAACCCACTGAGCCAACCTTAGCCACTAGAGACAGACACCAAACACAACGGGAACTACAAACCTGCAGTGTGCAAAAAGGAGACCCCAAACACAGTAAGATAAGCAAAATAAGAAGATAGAAAAACACACTGCAGATGAAGGAGCAAGATAAAAACCCACCAGACCTAACAAATGAAGAGGAAATAGGCAGTCTACCTGAAAAAGAATTCAGAATAATGATAGTAAAGATGATCCAAAATCTTGGAAATAGAATAGACAAAATGCAAGAAACATTTAACAAGGACCTAGAAGAACTAAAGATGAAACAAACAATGATGAACAACAATAAATGAAATGAAAAATACTCTAGATGGGATCAATAGCAGAATAACTGAGGCAGAAGAACGGGTAAGTGACCTGGAAGATAAAAGAGTGGAAATAACTACCACAGAGCACAATAAAGAAAAAAGAATGAAAAGAACTGAGGACAGTCTCAGAGACCTCTGGGACAATATTAAATGTACCAACATTCGAATTATAGGGGTTCCAGAAGAAGAAGAGAAAAAGAAAGGGACTGAGAAAATATTTGAAGAGATTATAGTTCAAAACTTCCCTAATATGGGAAAGGAAATAGTTAAGTCCAGGAAGCACAGAGAGTCCCATACAGGATAAATTCAAGGAGAAATATGCCAAGACACATATTAATCAAACTGTCAAAAATTAAATATACAAAGAAAAAAGCAGCAGGGGAAAAACAACAAATAACACACAAGGGAATCCCCATAAGGTTAACAGCTGATCTTTCAGCAGAAACTCTGCAAGCCAGAAGGAACTAGCAGGACATTTTTAAAGTGATGAAGGAGAAAAACCTGCAACCAAGATTACTCTACCCAGCAAGGATCTCATTCAGATTTGGTGTAGAAATTAAAACCCTTACAGACAAGCAAAAGCTGAGAGTTCAGCACCACCAAACCAGCTTTACAACAAATGCTAAAGGAACTTCTCTAGGGAAGAAACACAAGAGAAGGAAAAGACCTACAATAACAAATGCAAAACAATTAAGAAAATGGGAATAGGAACATAATATTGATAATTACCTTAAATGTAAATGAACTAAATGCTCCCACCAAAAGACACAGATTGGCTGAATGGATTCAAGAACAAGACCCATATATATGCTGTCTACAAGAGACCCACTTCAGACCTAGAGACACATACAGACGGAAAGTAAGGGGATGGAAAAAGGTATTCCATGCAAATGGAAACAAAAAGATAGCTGGAGTAACAATTCTCATATCAGACAAAACAGACTTTAAAATAAAGACTATTACAAGAGACAAAGAAGGACACTACATAATGATCAAGCGATCGATCCAAGAAGAAGATATAACAATTGTAAATATTTATGCACCCAACATAGGAGCACCTCAATATATAAGGCAAACACTACCAGCCATAAAAGGGGAAATGAACAGTAACACATTCATAGTATGGGACTTTAACACCCCACTTTCACCAATGGACAGATCATCCAAAATGAAAATAAATATGGAAACACAAGCTTTAAATGATACATTAAACAAGATGGACTTAATTGATATTTATAGGACATTCCATCCAAAAAGAACAGAACACACATTTTTCTCAAGTGCTCATGGAACATTCTCCAGGATAGATTATATCTTGGGTCACAAATCAAGCCTTGGTAAATTTAAGAAAATTGAAATTGTATCAAGTACCTTTTCCAACCACAATGCTATGAGACTAGATATCAATTACAGGAAAAGATTTGTAAAAAATACAAACACAGGGAGGCTAAACAATACACTACTTAATAACGAAGTGATCACTGAAGAAATCAAGAGAAATCAAAAAATACCTAGAAACAAATGACAATAGCGACATGATGACCCAAAGCCTATGGGATGCAGAAAAAGCAGTTCTAAGAGGGAAGTTTATAGCAATACAAGCCCACCTTAAGAAACAGGAAACATCTCGAATAAACAACCTAAGCTTGCACCTAAAGCGATTAGAGAAAGAAGAACAAAAAAACCCCAAAGTTAGCAGAAGGAAAGAAATCATAAAGATCAGATCAGAAATAAATGAAAAAGAAATGAAGGAAACAATAGCAAAGATCAATAAAACTAAAAGCTGGTTCTTTGAGAAGATAAACAAAATAGATAAACCATTAGCCAGACTCATCAAGGAAAACAGGGAGAAGACGCAAATCAATAGAATTACAACTGAAAAAGGAGAAGTAACAACTGACACTGCAGAAATACAAAGGATCATGAGAGATTACTACAAGAAACTCTATGCCAATAAAATGGAAAAATTCTTAGAAATGCACAACCTGCCAAGACTGAATCAGGAAGAAATAGAAAATATGAATAGACCAATCACAAGCACTGAAATTGAAACTGTGATTAAAAATCTTCCAACAAACAAAAGCCCAGGACCAGACGGCTTCACAGGCAAATTCTATCAAACATTTAGAGAAGAGCTAACACTTATCCTTCTCAAACTCTTCCAAAATATAGCAGAGGGAGGAACACTCCCAAACTCATTCTACGGGGCCACCATCACCTTGTTACCAAAACCAGACAAGGATGTCACAAAGAAAAAACTACAGGCCAATATCATTGATGAACATAGAGGCAAAAATCCTCAACAAAATACTAGCAAACATAATCCAACAGCACATTAAAAGGATCATACACCATGATCAAGTGGGGTTTATTCCAGGAATGCAAGGATTCTTCAATTACGCAAATCAATCAACATGATACCCCATATTAACAAATTGAAGGAGAAAAACCATATGATCATCTCAATAGATGCAAAGAAAGCATTTGACAAAATTCAACACCCATTTATGATAAAAACCCTGCAGAAAGTAGTCATAGAGGGAACTTACCTCAACATAATAAAGGCCATATATGACAAACCCACAGCCAACATCATCCTCAATGGTGAAAAACTGAAAGCATTTCCACTCAGATCAGGAACAAGACAAGGTTGCCAACTCTCACCACTCTTAATCAACATAGTTTTGGAAGTTTTAGCCACAGCAATCAGAGAAGAAAAGGAAATAAGAGGAATCAAAATCGGAAAAGAGAAGTAAAGCTGTCACTGTTTGCAGATGACATGATACTATACATAGAGAATCCTAAAGATGCTACCAGAAAACTACTAGAGCTAATCAATGAATTTGGTAAAGTTGCAGGATACAAAATTAATGTACAGAAATCTCTGGGATTCCTATACACTAATGATGAAAAATCTGAAAGTGAAATCAAGAAAACACTCCCCTTTAGCATTGCAACAAAAAGAATAAAATATCTAGGAATAAACCTACCTAAGGAGACAAAAGACCTGTATGCAGAAAATTATAAGACACTGATGAAAGAAATTAAAGATGATACAAATAGGTGGAGAGATATACCATGTTCTTGCATTGGAAGAATCAACATTGTGAAAATGACTCTACTACCCAAAGCAATCTACAGATTCAATGCAATCCCTATCAAACTACCAATGGCATTTTTCACAGAACTAGAACAAAAAATTTCACAATTTGTATGGAAACACAAAAGACCCCGAAGAGCCAAAGCAATCTTGAGAACAAAAAATGGAGCTGGAGGAATCAGGCTCCCTGACTTCAGTCTATACTACAAAGCTACAGTAATCAGGACAGTATGGTCCTCGCACAAAAACAGAAAGATCAATGGAATGTGATAGAAAGCCCAGAGATAAACCCATGCACATATGGTCATCTTATCTTTGATAAAGGAGGCAGGAATGTACAGTGGAGAAAGGACAGCCTCTTCAATAAGTGGTGCTGGGAAAACTGGACAGGGACATGTAAAAGTATGAGGTTAGATCACTCCCTAATACCATTCACAAAAATAAGCTCAAAATGGATTAATGACCTAAATGTAAGGCCAGAGACTACCAATCTCTTAGAGGAATACATAGGCAGAACACTCTATGACATAAATCACAGGAAGATCCTTTTTGACCCACCTCCTAGAGAAATGGAAATAAAAACAAAAACAAATGGGACCTAATGAAACTTCAAAGCTTTTGCACAGCAAAGGAAACCATACACAAGATGAAAAGACAACCCTCAGAATTGGAGAAAGTATTTACAAATGAAGCAACTGACAAAGGATTAATTTCCAAAATTTACAAGCAGCTCATGCAGGTCAATTACAGAAAAACAAACCACCCAATCCAAAAATGGGCAAAAGACCTAAACAGACATTTCTCCAAAAAAGTTATACAGACTGCCAACAAACACATGAAAGAATGCTCAACATCATTAATCATTAGAGAAATGCAAATCAAAACTACAATGAGATATCATCTCACACCAGTCAGAATGGCCATCTTCAAAAAATCTAGAAAGAATAAATGCTGGAGAGAATGTGGAGAAAAGGGAACCCTCTTGCACTGCTGGTGGGAATGTGAACTGGTACAGCCACTATGGAGAACAGTATGGAGGTTCCTTAAAAAACTACAAATAGAACTACCATATGACCCGGCAATCCCACTACTGGGCATATCCCCTGAGAAAACCATAATTCAAAAAGAGTCATGTACCAAAATGTTCATTGCCCCTCTATTTACAATAGCCCAGAGATGGAAACAACCTAAGTGTCCATCATCGCATGAACGGGTAAGGAAGATGTGGCATATATATACAATGGAACATTGCTTAGCCATAAAAAGAAACGAAATTGAGCTATTTGTGATGAGGTGGATAGACCTAGAGTCTGTCATACAGAGTGAAGTAAGTCAGAAAGAGAAAGACAAATACCATATGCTAACACATATATATGGAATATAAGGAAAAAAATGTCATGAAGAACCTAGGGGTAAGACAGGAATAAAGACACAGACCTACTAGAGAATGGACTTGAGGATATGGGGAAGGGGAAGGGTAAGCTGTGACAAAGTGAGAGGGAGGTATGGACATATATACAGTACCAAACGTAAGGTAGATAGCCAGTGGGAAGCAGCCGCATAGCACAGGGAGATCAGCTCGGTGCTTTGTGACCGCCTGGAGGGGTGGGATAGGGAGGGTGGGATGGAGGGAGACGCAAGAGGGAAGAGATATGTGAACATATGTATATGTATAACTGATTCAGTTTGTTATAAAGCAGAAACTAACACACCATTGTAAACAATTATACTCCAATAAAGATGTAAAAAAAAATGATAATCCAAGATCTCAGAAAAAGAATGGAAGCACAGACCAAGAAGATACAAGAAATGTTTAACAGAGGTAGAAGAGTTAAAGAACAAACAGATGTGCAATAAAATAACTGAAATGAAAAATACACTAGAAGGAATCAATAACCAAATAAATGAGGCAGAATAGCAGATAAATGACCTGGATGACATGGTGGTGGATATCACTGCCATGGAACAGAATGAAGAATGAAAAGCAATGAGGACAGTCTACCAGACTTCTGGGGCAACATTAAATGTACCAACATTTGCATTAGGGTTTCTCAGAGGGAGAACAGACAGGGAAAGGGCCTGAGAAGATACCTGAAGAGATTATAGCCACAAACTTCCCTAACACAGGAAAGGAAACACTCACTCAAGTCCAGGAAGCACACAGAATCCCATACAGGATAAACCCTAGTAGGAACATGCCAAGACACATAGCAATCAAAATTTAAAAAAATAAAGACAAAGAAAAAATATTAAAAACAACAATGGAAAACAACAAATAGCATACAAGGTAATTCCCATAAGGATATCAGCTCATGTTTTAGCAGAAACTCTGCATGTCAGAAGGGCATGGCATGACATATTTAAAGTGATAAATGGGGAAAACCTACAACCAAGAATACTCTACCCAGCAAGACTCTTATTTAGATTCAACAGAAAAATCAAAAGCTTTACAGACAAGCAAAAGCTAAGAGAATTCAGCACCATAAAATCATCTTTACAACAAATGATAAAAGATCTCCTCTAGGTGTAAAACAAAAGGACACAAGGAGAAACAAGAAAATTAGAAATGGGAAAGCTCACTGGTAAAGGCAAACATAGAAAAAACGTAGGAAATCATCCACACACAAATATGATGTCAAAACCAGCAACTGTGAGAATAGGAGAGTACAAACGCCAGATATTGGAAATACATTTGAAATTAAGAGACCAGCAACTTAAAACAATCTTGTGTTGTGTGTGTGTGTGTGTGTGTGTGTGTGTGTAGAGAGAGACTGCTATATCAAAACCTCATGGGAACCACAAACCAAAAATCTACAATAGATACACATACAAAAACAGAAAGCAATCCAAATACAACTCTAAAGATAATCATCAAAACACAAGAGAAGAGGAATGTAAGAGAAAAGATCAATAAAAACAAGTCCAAAACAAATGGCAATAGGAACATACATATTGATAATTACCTTAAATGTAAATGGATTAAATGCTCTAACAAAAATACACAGATTGGCTGAATGGATACAAAAACAAGACCCATATAAATGCTGTCTGCCAGAGACATCCACTTCAGATCTAGGAACACATACAGACTGAAAGTGAGTGGATGGAAAAAGGTATTGCACACAGGCTTCCCTGGTGGCGCAGTGGTTGAGAGTCCGCCTGCCAATGCAGGGGACACGGGTTTGTGCCCCGGTCTGGGAAGATCCCACATGCTGTGGAGTGGCTGGGCCTGTGAGCCATGGCCGCTGAGCCTGCACATCCAGAGCCTGTGCTCCGCAACAGGAGAGGCCACAACAGTGAGAGGCCCGCATACCGCAAAAAAAAAAAAAAAAAAGTATTGAACGCAAATGGAAGTCAAAAGAAAGCAGGAGTAACAATACTCATATCAGACAAAATACACTTTCAAATAAAGACTATTGCAAGAGACAAGGAAGGACACTACATACTGATGAAGGGATCAATCCAAGAAGAAGGTATAACAATTGTAAATATATATCCACCCAATATAGGAGCAACTCAGTACATAAGGCAAATGTTAACAGCCATAAAAGAAGAAATCGACAGTTAAATAAAAATATTGGGGGACTTTAACACCACACTTACATCAATGGACAGATCATCCAGGCAAAAAATAAATAAGGACACAGAGGTGTTAAATGACACATTAGACCCGATGGACATGATTAATATTTATAGAGCATTCCATCGCAAAGCAGCAGAATACATATTCTTCTCAAGTGCACATGGAACATTCTCCAGGATAGATCACATGTTGAGTCACAAAGCAAGCCTCAGTAAATTTAAGAAAATTGAAATCATATCAAGCACCTTTTCCGACCACATCACTACAAAATTAGAAATCAATTACAAGAAAAAAACACAAATACGTGGAGGCTAAACAATATGTTACTAAACAACCAATGGATCACTGAAGAAATCAAGGAGGAAATTAAAAAATACCTAGAGAAAAATGACAATGAAAGCAAGACAATCAAAAACCTATGGGATGCAGCAAAAGCATTTCTTAGAGGGAAGTTTATAGCAATAGAATCTTACCTCAGGAAAGAAAAAAAAAATCCCAAATAACCCAACCTTACACCTAAAACAACTAGAGAAAGAAGAACAAACACAACCCAAAATTAGGAGAAGGAAAGAAATCATAAACGTCAGAGCAGAAATAAAGGAAAGAGAGACAAATAACACAATAGAAAAAATCAATGAAACTAAAGGTTGTTTCTTTGAAAAGATAATCCAAATTGATAAACCTCTAGCCAGACTCATCAAGAAAAAGGGGAGAGGGCTCAAATCAATACAATTAGAAATGAAAAAGAAGTTAAAACAGACACCACAGAAATACAAAGGATCATAAGAGACTACTTCAAGCAACTGTATGCCAATAAAATGGACAACTTAGAAGAAATGGACAAATTCTTAGAAAAGTACAACTTTCCAAGACTGAACCAGGAAGAAACAGAAAATATGAACTGAAATTGAAACTGTGATTTTAAAACTCCACAAAAGTCCAGGACCAGATGGCTTCACAGGTGAATTCTATCAAACATTTAGAGAAGAGTTAACACTATCCATTTGAAACTCTTCCAAAAAATTGCAGAGGAAGGAACACACCCAAATTCATTCTACAAGGCCACCATTACCCTGATACCAAAACCAGAAAAATACACCACAAAAAAATGAAATTACAGGCCAATATTACTGATGAACATAGATGCAAAATCCTCAACAAAATACTAGCAAACCGAATCCAAAAACACATTGAAAGGATTATACACCATGATCAAGTAGGATTTATCCCAGGGATGCAGAGATTCTTCAATATCTGCAAGTCAATCAGTGTGATACAGCACATTAACAAACTGAAGAATAAAAACCATATGATCATCTCAGTAGATACATAAAAAGTTTTTGACAAAATTCAACACCGATTTATGATAAAAACTCTCTGGAAAGTGGGCATAGAGGGACCCTACCTCAACATAATAAAGACCATATATGACATACTCACAACTAACATCATTCTCAATGGTGAAAAGCTGAAAGCATTTCATGTAAGATCAGCAACAAGACAAGGTTGTGCACTTTTATTCAACATTGTTTTGGAAGTCCGAGCCATGGCAATCACAGAAGAAAAAGAAATAAAAGGAATCCAAATTGGAAAAGAAGTTAAACTGTCACTGTTTGCAGATGACATGATACTATACATAGAAAATCCTAAAGATACTACCAGAAAACTACTACAGCTTTTCAATGAATTCAGTAAATTTGCAGGATATAAAATTAATAAACAGAAATCTCTTTCATTCCTATACACTAACAATGAAAGATCAGGGGAAAAAATGAAAGAATCTCATTTACCATCACATCGAAAAGAATAAAATACCTAGGAATAAACCTATCTAAGGAGGCAAAAAGACCTGTACTCAGAAAACTATAAGATGATGATGAAAGGAATCAAAGATGACACAAACAGATGGAAAGATATATACCATGTTCTTGGATTGGAAGAATCAGTATTGTGAAAATGACTATACTACCAAATTAAATAGCTCTACTACCCCAAACAATCTATAGAGTCAATGCAATCCCTATCAAATTACCAACAGCAGTTTTTACAGAACTAGAACAAAAAATCTTAAAATTTGTATGGAGACACAAAAGACCCTAAATAGCCAAAGCAATCTTGAGGGAAATAAATGGAACTGGAGGAATCAGGCTCCCTGATTTCATACAATAATATAAAGCTACAGTCATGGAAACAGTATGGCACTTTTACAAAAACAGAAATATATGTCAATGGAACAGGATAGAAAGTCCAGAGATAAACCCATGAACATATGGTCAACTAATCTATTACAAAGGAGGCAAGAACATACAATGGAGGAAAGACAGTCTCTTCAATAAGTGGTGCTGGGAAAATTGGACAGCTCCATCTGAAAAATGAAAATAGAACATTCTCTAATGCACTATACACAAAAATAAACTCAAAATGGATTAAAGACCTAAATGTAAAGCTGGATACTATAAAACTCTTAGAGGAAAACATAGGCAGAGTACTCTGACATAAATTGCCACAATATCTTTTTGGATCCACCTCCTAGAGTAATGAACAAGAACCAAAAATAAACAAATGGGACATAATTAAACTAAAAATCTTTTGTACAGCAAAGGAAACCATAAAGTACTCGAAAAGACAACCGACAGAATGGGATAAAATGTTTGCAAATGAAGTGACCGACAGAGATTAGTCTCCAAATATACAAACGACTCATGCAGCTCTATATCAAAAAACAAGCCAATCAAAAAATGGGCAGAAGATCTACATAGACATTTCTTCAAAAAAGACATACAGATGGCCAACAAGCACATGAAAAGATGCTCAACAATTATTAGAGGAATGCAAATCAAAATTACAATGGGGTATCATCTCACACCAGTCAGAATGGCCATCATCAAAAAGTCTACAAACAATAAATGCTGGAGAGGGTGTGGAGAAAAGGGAACCCTCTTACATTGTTGGTGGGAATGTAAATTGGTGCAACTGCTATGGAGAACAGTGTGGGGGTTCCTTAAAAATCTAAAAATAGAACTACCATATATCCAGCAATTCCACTCCTGGGCATATATCTAGAGAAAACCATGATTTGAAAAGATACATGTGCCCCAATGTTCATTGCAGCACTATTTACAATAGCCAAGACATGGAAGCAACCTAAATGTCCATTGACAGTGGAATGGATAAATAAGATGCGGTACATGTATACAATGGAATATTACTCAGCCATAAAAAAGAATGAAATAATGCCATTTGAAGCAACATGGATGGATCTAGAGATTATCATACTAAGTGAAGTAAGTCAAAGACAAATATTACATGATATCACTTATATGTGGAATCTAAAAAAACTGATACAAAAGAACTTATTTACAAAATAGAAACAGACTCACAGACTTCAAAGCCAAACTTATGGTTTCCAAAGGGGAAATGTGGCGGGGAGGGATAAATTAGGAGTTTGGGATGAGTATATGCACACTACTATATACAACAGATAATCAACAAGGACCGTCTGTATAGTACAGGGAACTCTACTCAATATTCTGCAATAGGCTATATGGGAAAAGGATCTGAAAAAGAATGAATATATGTATATATATATAACTGAATCACTTTGCCGTACACCAGAAACTAACACATTGTTAATCAACTATACTCCAATATAAAATTAAAAATTAAAAAAAGACTTTGAGTCTTTTAAGTTAAACAAATTCTATTTTTTTTTAAAGCCTAGAGTTCCCCAGCCTGAGTTGACCATGTTTGTCATGGAACCCTGTGTGTGTTTGTGTGTGCATACGTGTGTGTATGTGTGTTTTAAAAATATGTATCAAGGTTATTCTTGTGCTCCTCATCTATTTTTAGTTTTAAAATCCTTTACAGACTTCTGGAGTAGTGGCAGTGCTTGGAGCTCAGAGAACCTTCTCTTCCAGAGAAACAGCTGTTAAACTGATCAAAATTAGCAAAGACAAACTTAAAATCTCTGGAGCTTGCTCAAAGGGCTTAAAGCCAATTGAGAAGCATTTCTTCAAAAAAATCTACAGGAACTTGGTAATAAGAGTGGCAGGCAGTGGCATTCTAGCTAAGGACTGCACCCATGCTCTCAAAGCTCTGTGTTATTGAAAAACTGTTTCAGCAGGCTTGTCAGCTAAATGGCAGTTCCCATCTCCTCTAGATCCATGGGGTAGAAGAGCTATTCTCAGTTATTTCAGCAGCTGATGGTCATTGCCAGATCCCATTTGTTACAGCCCTACACTATAGATGGCATATATCTAGTGGGTGCCAGCAGTCAAGCAGCACCCTTTACCCCACCCTCAATTTCTGCTACACAGGGAGTGTCTGGACATGGCAGCTGGTGAAGTGTGCAGTTCCCCTTTCCCACACAGCACAGCGTTGTGGAAGACCTGCTCTAGTGGGCTTGGCAGTGGAGTGGAAGCTCTCATGTACCCCAGGTTCCTGGAATATAAGAATTCATCTGGGGAGATTCATTACCTGGTGAACATCAGTACATCCTATCATTTGTTCCCATATCTGAGCTGAGGAAAATTCACATGGGTGGTGGCAACAGTCAGCTGGTGGCACCAGTTCTTGTTCCCACCCACCATAGTTCCTGCTCCATAACACAGAGCTCTGCCTGGGAGAGGATAGGATCAGGCCTGAAAAACTTGAACACCCTGCCTTTGATAATGATCCAACTTTAACTAGATGAGACTGTGGAGTAATATATGCCCCAGGGTGTTGTCAAAAGCAATAGATAAATAAACTAGCAATTAGTCGAAACTAACAGCTGGGTGTGATACCAATATATGTAGGTCAGACATAAACAGGGATATCAGAGAAAGAGCCAGTCAAAGAAGGCCTGGCTAAAACCATAGTCATCAGTGGTAGTTAGGAAGACTTGAGTGTATGCCCAAGGCTGTATGCTCTGAGGAAGAACACCAGAGTTTGTACACTGTGTGGGAAATATACTTCATTGAATTTTTAAATCCAAGTCATTAGAAAAACAAACAAGGAAAAGAGCAACTTAAGAAAAATAATAAAAGCCATGTTCAACAAACCCACAGCCAACATATTGCTCAACTGTGAAAAGCTGAAAGCCTTCCCACTAAATTCAGGAACAAGACAAGGAAGCCCACTCTCACCTCTTCTATTCAACATAGTATTGGAAGTCCTAGCCACAGCAATCAGACAAGAAAAAGAAATAAAAGTTATCCAAATTGGAAGGGAAGAGGTAAAACTGTCACTATTTACAGATGACATGATACACTATATAGAGAACCCTAAAGTCTCCACACAAAAACTATTATAATTTACAAAATGAATTCAGCAAGGTACAAGATTAATATACAGAAATCTGTTGCATTTCTTTATACTAACAATGAAATAACAGAAAGAGAAAGGAAAATAAATCCCATTTAAAGCCATATTAAAAAAATAAAATAAAATACATACGAATAAAGTGAACCAAGGGGTGAAAGTCCTATACACTGAAAACTATAAAACATTAATGAAGGAAATTGATCATGATTGAAAGAAATGGAAAGATATCCCCTACTCTCAGATTGGATGAATTAATATTAATTAAATAGCCCTACTACCCAAAACAATCTACAGATTTAATGCAATCTCTATCAAAATATCCATGACATTTTCCACAGAACTAGAACAAATAATCCTAAAATTTATATGCAAGCAGAGAAGACCCAGATGTGCCAAAGAAATCCATAGGAAAAATAACAAAGCTGGAGGCATAACCTTTCCAGACCTCAGACTGTTCTACAAAGCTACAGCAACCAAAATAGTGTGGTACTGGCACAAAAACAGACATATGGATCAATGGAACAGAATAGACAACCCAGAAATAAACCCATGCACTTATGGTCAATTAATCTACAACAAAGGAGACAACAATATACAATGGAGAAAAGACAGTGATGTTGGGAAAGGTGGATAGCTACATGTACAGTAATGAAGTTCAAACACTCTCTCATACCATCTACAAACACAAACTCAAAATGGTTTAAAGACCTAAATATATGACAAGACACCATAAAACTCCTAGAAGAGAAGATAGGCCAAACATCCTCTGAAATAAATCATAGCAATGTTTTCTTAGATCAGTCTCTCAAGGCAAAAGAAATAAAAACAAAAGTAAACAAATGGGACGAAATCAAATTTAAAAGCTTTTGCACAGCAAAGGAAACCATCAACAAAACCAAGAAACAATCTATGGAATGGGAGGAATATTTGCATATGATGCAACTGGCAAGGGATTAATAACCAAAATATACAAACAGCTCATACAACTTAATATTGAAACAACAAACAATCCAATCAAAAATGGGCCGAAGACCTGAATAGACATTTTCCCAAAGAAGACATACAGATGGCCAACAGGAACATGAAAAGGTGCTCAACATTGCTAATTATTAGAGAAATGCAAAACAAATACAATGAGGAATCACCTCATACTGGCTAGTATGGCTATCATCAAAAAGTCTACAAATAATAATGGAGAGAGTGTGGAGGAAAGGGTACCCTCCTACACTGTTGGTGGCAATGTCAATGGGTGCAGCTACTGTGGAAAAGAGTATAGAGGTTCCTTAAAAATCTTAAAATAGAGCTACCATATGATCCAGCAATCCCACTCCTGGGTATATATCTGGAAAAGACGAAAACTTTAGTTTGAAAAGACACATGCATCCCAATGTTCATAGCAGCACTATTTACAATAGCCAAGACATGGAAACAATCCAAGTGCCCATCAACAGACAATTCACTTATGAAGATATGGCATATATAAATATATATACACACAATGAAATATTAGGCATAAAGAAGAATGAAATGCTGCCATTTGCAGCAACATGGATAGACCTAGAGAATATTATACTTAGTGAAGTAAGTCAGACAAAGACAAATATTTATATATCACTTATACATGGAATCTAAAAAATAATACAAATGAATCTTACATACAAAACAAAACCAGACTCAGAGACATAGAAAATAAACTTATGGTTACCAAAGGCGTAAGGGAGGGAGGGATAAATTAGGAGCATGGGATTAAGAGATACAAACTACTATACATAAAATAGATAAGCAACAAGGGTTTACTTTATAGCACAGAGAACAATATTCAATATCTAGTAATAACCTATAATGGAAAATAATCTGAAATATATATATTTGAATCACATTACTGTACACCTGAAACTAACACAATATTGTAAATCAACTATACTTCAATAAAAAAGATGACAATACTCCCCCAAAATTGATCTACTTATTTAACACAATTCCTATCAAAATATCACCTGTTTTATTTGGGGGGGGGGCAGAAATTGACATACTAATTTTAAATTCATATGGGACCTAGATAAGTCTAAACATCTTAAAAGAAATCAAAAAGGAAAAAATAGAAAATTTTATAGATTCACACTTCCTAATTTCAAAACTTGTTACAAATATAGAGTAATCAAGGTCGTGTGGTCCTGGTGTGAGTATAAATATGTAGATAAATGCCACAGAATTGAGAGTCCAGAAATAAACCCTTACATTCAAAGTCAGTTATTGTCAACTGGGTGTCATGATATTTCAAAGGAAAAATAATATTCTTTTTAAGAAATGATACTGGGAAAACTGGATATACACATGCAAAAGAGTGAAGTTGGAGTCTTTCCTTACACTATAAAACAGTTAACTCAAAATGGATTATAGAATTAGATTTGAGTGCTAAAACTATGAAAGACATAGAAGAAAATACAGGAATAAATCTTCATGATCTTGGATTAGGCAATAGTTTCTTAGATATGACACAAAAAGCACAAGCCACAAAAATAAAAATAAACTGAACTATAACAAATGAAAAACATTTCTGCTGTAAATAATACTATTAAGAAAATGAAAATACAAGTCACCGAATGGGAAAAAATATTTTCAAATAATATATCTGAATAAGGACTTCTACCCAGAACATATATGAAATGCTTACAACTCAATAATGAAAAGATAAATAGCCTACTTTTTAAAAGGGCAAATGATCAGATAAACATTTCTCCAAAGAGAAATAAGTGGCCAATAAGAACATGAAAAGATACTTAATATCACTAATCATTATAGAAATGCAAAACAAAACCACAATGAGGGGCTCTCGGCAGGAACAATGGCAGGAATCTTGCACAGACCCACAAGCGGCCTCACAGATGGCATGACTTCAGCACCGGGAGCGTGTTGCCAGGCACCACCAGATGAGCTGGGTGGCTGACAGGGTCGTGGTGCTCCAGCTGGGTGTCAGGTCTGAGTCTCTTAGGTGGGAAAGCTGAGTTTAGGACATTGGCTCACCAGAGAACTCCTGGCCCCTCATAATATCAATTGGCAAGAGCTCTCCCAGAGATCTCCATCTCAATGCTAAGACCCAGCTCCACTCAACAACCAGTAAGCTCTAGTGCTGGACACCCCGTGCCAAACATCTAGCAAGAGAGGAACACAATCTGAACCGTTAGTAGAGAGGTTGCCTAAAATCAAAATAAGTTCATAGACACCCCAAAATCACCAGCGGATGCAGTCCTGCCCACCAGAAAGACAAGATCCAGCCTTATCCACCAGAATACAGGCACCAGTACGCTCTACCAGGAAGCCTACACAACCCACTAGACAAACGTTACCCACTGGGGCAGATCCCAAAAATAACGCGAACTACGAACATGCAGCCTATGAAAAGGAGACCCCAAACACAGGAAGTTAAACAAAATGAGAAAACAGAGAAATACACAGCAGATGAAGGAGCAAGGTAAAAACCCACCAGACCAAACAAATGAAGAGGAAATAGGCAGTCTACCTGAAAAAGAATTCAGAGTAATGATAGTAAAGATGATCCAAAAGCTTGGAAATAGAAAGGAGAAAATACAAGAAACGTTTAACAAGGACCTAGGAGAACTAAAGAGGAAACAAATAATGATGAACAACACAATAAGTGAAATTAAAAATTCTCTAGAAGGAATCAATAGCAGAATAACTGAGGCAGAAGAACGGATAAGTGACCTGGAAGATAAAATAGTGGAAATAACTACCACAGAGCAGAATAAACAAAAAAGAATGAAAAGAATAGAGGACAGCCTCAGAGACGTCTGGGACAACATTAAACGCACCAACATTCGAATTATAGGGGTCCCCAGAAGAAGAAGAGAAAAAGAAAGGGACTGACAAAATATTAAAAGAGATTATAGTTGAAAACTTCCCAAACATGGGAAAGGAAATAGTCAATCAAGTCCAGGAAGTGCAGAGAATCCCATACAGGATAAATCCAAGGAGAAACATGCCAAGACACATAGTAATCAAACTAGCAAAAATTAAAGACAAAGAAAAATTATTGAAAGCAGCAAGGGAAAAATGACAAATAACATACAAGGGAACTCCTATAAGGCTAACAGCTGATTTCTCAGCAGAAAGTCTACAAGCCAGAAGGGAGTGGCATGACATATTTCAAGTGATGAAAGGGAAGAACCTACAACCAATATTACTCTACTTGGCAAGGATCTCATTCAGATTCGATGGAGAAATCAAAAGCTTTACAGGGGCTTCCCTGGTGGCGCAGTGGTTGAGAGTCCGCCTGCCGATGCAGCGGACATGGGTGTGTGCCCCGGTCCGAGAAGATCCCACATGCCACAGAGTGGCTAAGCCCGTGAGCCATGGCCACTGAGCCTGTGCATCCGGAGCCTGTGCTCCGCAACAGGAGAGGCCACAACAGTGAGAGGCCCGTGTACCATAAAAAAAAAAAAAAAAAAAAAAAAAAAGCTTTACGGACAAGCCAAAGCTAAGAGAATTCAGCACCATCAAACCAGCTTTACAATGAATGCTAAATTAGGAGCTTCTCTAGGCAGGAAGACAAGAGAAGCAAAAGACCTACAATAACAAACTCAAAACAATTAAGAAAATGGTAATAGGAACATATATATTGATAATTACCTTAAATGTAAATGGATTAAATGCTCCAACCAAAAGACATAGACTGGCTGAATGGAGACAAAAACAAGACCTGTATATATGCTGTCTACAAGAGACCCACTTCAGACCTAGGGACAGATACAGACTGAAAGTGAGGGGATGGAAAAATATACTCCGTGCAAATGGAAATCAAATGAAAGCTAGAGTAGTAATCTCATATCAGACAAAATAGCCTTTGAAATAAAGACTATTACAAGAGACAAAGTAGGACACTACATAATGATTAAGGGATCAATCCAAGAAGAAGCTATAACAATTGTAAATATTCATGCACCCGAAACAGGAGCACCTCCGTACATGAGGCAAATGCTAACAGCCATAAAATGGGAAATCAACAGTAACCCAATAATAGTAGGGGAGTTTAACACCCCACTTTCAGCAATCGACGGATCATCCAAAATGAAAATAAATAAGGAAACACAAGCTTTAAATGACACATTAAACAAGATGGACTTAATTGATATTTATAGGACATTCCATCCAAAAACAACAGAATACGTCTTCTTTTCAACTGCTCATGGAACATTCTCCAGGATAGACCATATCTTGAATCACAAATCAAGCCCCTGTAAATTTAAGAAAATTGAAATAGTATCAAGTATCTTTTCTGACAACAATGCTATGAGACTAGATGTCAATTACAGGAAAAAAAACTGTAAAAAATACACACATGTAGGCTAAACAATACGCTATGAAATAACCAAGAGATCACTGAAGAAATTGAAAAGGAAATAAAAAAATACTTAGAAACAAATGACAAAGAAAACACGACGACCCAAAACCAATGGGATGCAGAAAAAGCAGTTATAAGGGAAATTTATAGCAATACAACCCTACCTCAAGAAACAAGAAAAAGCTGAAATAAAGCAATTACACCTAAAACAATTAGAGAAAGAAGAACAAAAATTCTGCAAAGTTAGCAGAAGGAAAGAAATCATAAAGATCAGATCAGAA
The DNA here is from genome assembly GCF_951394435.1 of Stenella coeruleoalba. Lineage (NCBI taxonomy): Eukaryota > Metazoa > Chordata > Mammalia > Artiodactyla > Delphinidae > Stenella > Stenella coeruleoalba. The sequence continues at coordinate 99,185,038 of NC_137152.1, read as the reverse complement.
ATAAAAAGAAATGAAGGAAACAATAGCAAAAATCAATAAAACTAAAAGCTGGTTCATTGAGAACATAAACAAAAATGATAAGCCATTACCCCAACTCATTAAGAAATAAAGGGAGAAGACAACAGAATTAGAAATGAAAAAGGAGAAGTAACAACTGACACTGCAGAAATACAAAGCATCATGAGAGATTACTACAAGCAACTCTATGCCAATAAAATGGACAACCTGGAAGACATGGACAAATTCTCAGAAGAGCACCAACTTCTGAGACTGAAGCAGAAAGAAATAGAAAATATAAACACACCAATCACAAGCAGTGAAAATGAAACTGTGATTAAAATCTTCGAACAAACAAAAGCCCAGAACCTGATGGCTTCACAGGTGAATTCTATCAAACATTTAGAGAAGAGCTAACACCTATCCTTCTCAACTCTCCCAAAATATAGCAGAGGAAGGAACACTCCCAAATCATTCTACAAGGCCACCATCATCCTGATACTAAAACCAGACAGAGATGTCACAAAGATGTCACTACAGGCCAATATCACTGATGAACATAGATGCAAATATTCTCAACAAAATACTAGCAGACAGAATCTAACAGCACATTAAAAGGATCATACACCATAATCAACTGGAGAATATCCCAGGAAAAAAGGATTCTTCAATATATCCAAATCAATCAATGTGATACACCATATAAACAAATTGAGAGAAAAAAATATGATCATCTCAATAGATGCAGAAAAAGCTTTCGATAAAATTCAACACCAATTTATGATATGAAACTTCCATAAAGTAGGCATAAAGGGAACTTACCTCAACATAATATGGCCACATATGACAAACCCACAGCTAAGATCATTCTCAATGCTGAAAGAATGAAAGCATTTCCACTAAGATCAGGAACAAGACAAGGTTGCCCACTCTCACCACTCTTATTCAACATAGTTTTGGAAGTTTTAGCCACAGCAATCAGAGAACAAAAAGAAATAAAGGAATCCAAACTGGAAAAGAAAAAGTAAAACTGGCACTGTTTGCACATGATATGATAAGATACATAGAGATTCCTCAAGATGCTACTAGCAAACTACTAGGAATAATCAATGAATTTGGTGAAGTAGCAGAGTACAAAATTAATGCACAGAAATCTCTTGTGCTCCTATACATTAATGATGAAAAATCTGTAAGAGAAATTAAGGAAACACTCCCATTTACCATTTCAACAAAAAGAATAAAATACCTAGGAATAAACCTACCTAAGGAGACACAAGTCCTGTATGCCGAAAAGTGTAAGACACTGATGAAAGAAATTAAAGATTATACAAACAGACAGAGAGAAATACCATGTTCTTGGATTGGAAGGATCAACATTGTGGAAATGACTATACTACCTAAAGCAATCTACAGATTCAAAGCAATCCCTGTCAAACTACCAATGACATTTTTCACAGAACTAGAACAAAAAAATTCACAATTTGTATGGAAACACAAAAGACCCCGAATAGCCAAAGCTATCTTGAGAAAGAAAAAGGGAGCTGGAGAAATCAGGCTCCCTGACTTCAGATTATACTACAAAGCTACAGTAATCAAGACAGTATGGTACTGGCACAAAAACAGAAATATAGATCAATGGAACAGGATAGAAAGCCCAGAGGTAAACCCACACACATATGGTCACCTTATCTTTGATAAAGGAGGCAAGAATATACAATGGAGCAAAGACAGCCTCTTCAATAAGTGGTGCTGGGAAAACTGGACAGCTGCATGTAAAAGAATGAAGTTAGAACACTTCTTAACACCATACACAAAAATAAACTCAAAATGGATTAAAGAATTGAATGTAAGGCTAGACACCATAAAACTCTTAGAGGAAAACATAGGCAGAACACTCTATAACATAAATCACCTCAAGATCCTCTTTGACCCACCTGCTAGAGAAATGGAAATGAAAACAAAAATAAACAAATGGGACCTAATGAAACTTAAAAGCTTTTGCACAGCAAAGGAAACCATGAACAAGATGAAAAGACAACCCTTAGAATGGATGAAAATATTTGCAAATTAAGCAACTGACAAAGGATTAATATCCAAAATATACAGGCAACTCATGCAGCTCAATACCAAAAAAACAACCCAATCCAAAAATGGGCAGAAGACCTAAATAGACATTTCTCCAAAGAAGCTATACAGATTGCCAACAAACACATGAAAGGATGCTCAACATCACTAATCATTAGAGAAAAGGAAATCAACACTACAATGAGGTATCAGCTCACACCCATCAGAATGGCCATCATCAAAAATTCTACAAACAATAAATGCTGCAGAGGGTGTGGAGAAAAGCATACCATCCTACACTGTTGGTGGGAATGTAAATTGGTACAACCACTATGGAGAACAGTATGTGAGTTCCTTAAAAAACTAAAAATAGAAATACTATAGGATCCAGCAATTCCACTCCTGGGCATATAATATGGAGAAAACCATGATTTGAAATAATACATGTGCCCCAATGTTCATTGCAGCACTATTTACTATAGCCAGGACATGGAATCAACCTAAGTGTCCATTGACAGATGAACTGATAAAGAAGATGTGGCACATATATATAATGGAATATTACTCAGTCATAGAAGGAAACGAAATTGAGTTATTTGTAGTGAGGTGGATGGGCCTAGAATCTGTCATACAGAGTGAAGTAGGTCAGAAAGAGAAAAACAAATACCATATGCTCACACATATATATCGAATCTAAAAAAAAAAAAAGATGGTTTCGAAGAACCTAGGGCCAGGACAGGAATAAAGATGCAAACATAGAGAATGATACTAGAGGCACAGGAGGGTGAAGGGTAAGCTGGGATGAAGTGAAATAGTGGCATTGACATATATGCACTACCAAATGTAAAATAGATAGCTAGTGGGAAGCAGCCACATAGCACAGGGAGATCAGCTTGGTGCTTTGTGACCACCTAGAAGGGTAGGATAGGGAGGTTGGGAGGGAGACGCAAGAGGGAGGGGATATGGGGATATATGTATACATATAGCTGATTTACTTTGTTATGCAGTAGAAACTAACACACCATTGTAAAGCAATTATACTCCAATAAATATGTTTAAAAAAAAACCACAACGAGGTACAAATCCATATTCACTAGGATGGTTGCAATAAAATAGACACTAAGAAGTGTTGGTTGGGATGTGAAGAAAAACATATTAATTGTTAGTGGTACTGTAAAATGGTTTATCCATATAACCCAGCAATTTAGCTTCTTGGTATATGAAAACATAAACAAAACTTGTATGCAAATATTTAAAGCATTATTATTCATAATATCCATAATGTGAAAACCACCTAAAATATGATCTAAACATATAATGGATTATTATCTGGCAATAAAAATATATGAAGTAGTGATACATGTTACAACTTGGCTGAACGTTGAAAACAATTTGCTATATGAAAGAAGTGAGTCACAAAAGACCAATATTGTATGATTCCATTTATATAAAATAGAATTAATAGATAATTCTATAGAGGTATTCAGTATATTACTGTCTGCCTCAGGCCGAGAGGGATGTGGGGTAGAATGGGGAATATCTGGTAATGTGTATCGGGTTTCTCTTTGGGGTGATGAGAAACTTCTGAAGTTAGATATGATTAGGGTTGTTCAACTCTGTGTTTATATTTAAAGCTACTGAATTGTAAAATTTAAATGAGTGCATTTTATGGTATATGAATTATATCTCAATAAACCTTATTTGTAAATAGCCATTACTACAATCTATAGTTGAAATAATTTTAGTAGTTTGCAACTGATCAAATAGTGCATTAATTTTGGTCATAAAATGCACATCAAGCATTGTTATGGAATTCAATTATCTATGATACATACAGGACTTAATATGTCTTCTATTTGGAAACAAGATCAAGGGAGATAAAAAAATTCTAAAATGTTTGATTAATTATTTTAGTTTCTTACCACTATTGTGATTTAATCTAAAACATTTTCATTCATTCTAAAAATTGGCACCATAATTGGATTATCTTCCCTTCTACATAGATAGCCAAATTGGTTCTTCATGGTTTTGAGTGAAGTACATCTATGATCTCTCTTAGCACAGTCATAACTCTTTCTTACACGTTACAAAACATAAATTGGACTACATTAAAATGAAAAATATTTGCTGTAAACAATACTACTGGACTCAGACTACCTTCATTACTTCAGGAGTTATCTTCCCAGGAGATGAACAAAAATGCCAATGATTTATTTGTCCTTTGATTTTGGGTTTCTCCAGCCATCTGATCTTGTGGTGAATCCAAAATAAGACTTTCCGAGGTTTTTAATGTGTCTGAAATTTTCTAGTTGGATTCTCTCCAGTATGATAACCAGGAGTTTTTTTAAAAAAGTATAATCCTAGGGCTTCCCTGGTGGCGCAGTGGTTGAGAGTCCGCCTGCTGATGCAGGAGACACGGGTTCGTGCCCTGGTCCGGGAAGATCCAACATGCCGCGGAGCGGCTGGGCCCGTGACCCATGGCCGCTGAGCCTGCGCATCCGGAGCCTGTGCTCCGCAACGGGAGAGGCCACAACAGTGAGAGGCCCGCGTACCGCAAAAAAAAAAAAAAAAATCCAAGACTTTAAAGTAAAAAGAGACATTTCTACCAATTTTTAAGATGGGAAAGAGGGCTTCCCTGGGGGCACAGTGGTTGAGAGTCCACCTGCTGATGTGGGGACACGGGTTTGTGCCCTGGTTCGGGAAGATCCCACATGCCGCGGAGCGGCTGGGCCCCTGAGCCATGGCCGCTGAGCCTGCACGTCCGGAGCCTGTGCTCCTCAACGGGAGAGGCCACAACAACAGTGAGAGGCCCGCGTACTGAAAAAAAAAAAAGTATAATCCTGGGTTCTATAACAGACCCATTAAATCAGCATCTGCAGTGGTAAAGCTCAATAATTACACATTTTTAAAAACCCTTAGGTAATTCTGTTGTTTACTAATATTTAAGTAGAATGAATTCAGCTTAATTCACATACGCTATTTCAGGTTTCTCTGGTGACTTATTCGAGAGAAACTGCATAAGACTTTTCATCTAGCTAGCTTGAAATCATAGATGGACCTCTCTAGTAATCTTCAACTTACCTTTATAAAGGGGCAGGAATATCATCCTTCCCCCTTTCAACAATTTTAATTATTGTTTTATAATTTTATGGCCTTTAGTTTGCTAGTAAATTTCCATACTTTTGTTTTCCTTCAAAAGGCACATTTTTTTCCATTGGTGTTTAATGTTTAACTTATTGTATTACTGGCATATTATACTCTGAAAGTTTCTCTTCCTTCTGGTAAATTGTAGTCTTTTTGCATGTTTCTCATCTTCAACTTCCTCATTTCAATGGCCATTTTCAGTATATAAAAATATGTTTCAATTGTTTTTGAACCTTTGATTTTTGTTTTCACTTGTCCAATAGTGAGAAGTCTCCCTAACTAAATTCTGGTATCTGGAAACAAGTTGACATTTGGTATCAATATTAATATGATAGTATAGTACAGTATATACAAATCATATATGTATAAATAATGCTATATATACAATTGTGTATCTATAAATATATAGTGTCATTTTCAGTTAATATATATTAATCTTAAAATTTTTAAATCATGGTATATAAATCAGAGGATAGTTTGAACAATAAATGATGTCTGACACCTCTAAGAAGTTATATGAATCATGACTATAATAAGCTCTACATTATTATCAAATTGATACTTAAAATAATTTACCTTAAAATTATATATAATATTTTTATATATACAAGATTATCTATATATATCTGATTCTACAATTTAGTATTATGTTCTAGTATGGAAAGTCTAGTTATTGAGTTAAAAGGACCCCCCCTTTTCTCCCATGTATAATTCTGACTTATAAAACACGAAATAATCCCTACGAGATCTCTCTATATGTAAATGACAGAAGTGATAAAACTTCTCATCTAAATTATTAGCATGATTAGCCACATGCTTAATTATTCCCTTTAGGGTTGCATTAAATCTTCCCAGTACCTCACTGTGGGAATTAAGCTATAGTCTGGAATTGCTTAATCTCAACTCTATTTCTAGCACATTTGAAAGGAAATTTGTGCCCTTGTTAACACTACTGGTAAATTTCCCAATAAAGGATTATGCCCAGCAAATCCTTGCCTAACACTGGCGTATCCTAAAGGAATAGAAAAGGAATCTAGTATTTCAAGCAAGCAATGGATGCTACTTATCCATGGGTGAAAAGTTTATAAGGGCTCTTTTTTATAGTATCTGCTCTTTCTTATTGTGTGACATGTCTAGAACCACAATAGTCGTCAATTACTGTCATTTCCATACTAGGCAAAGCATATCAAATCTTTCTTTGACTATGTTGATCTTAGAAGACTTTTACTATCTCAGTGACAATCTTACCCTTGGTGAATGGCCCCAAAAGCCCAGGTCAGGTGACTTCTGGACATCCACTAGGATTTATATGCTTGTGTGTCTCAGAGCAGGCCCTATTTTAGACAAAGTCTCAGTAGTTCTCCTTTGTGTGCATGACTCCTAGCACTCCTAATGATGTTTTTCGAGCAGTAATTTTTTATGGCCGTGTTTCCCTGGACCTTCTATAACTATGTAATAGCAGGCTTTTTGCAGGGCTTCTCCAGGTTGTTCTACTCTACTCTCCCAGACAAACTGGTAACCCCTGTGAAAGTTATTAACTTGTAGTTCTTGCCATAACATCGATCAGAGTCTCCTATGGAAGCATGATTATGTAACACTGCAGCAACATGCCCTTAGCTTCTCTAAACTACTCCAGGCCTTGGAGAGACTGTGAATCTTCTCCCATTCCCTTCCCACATCTTTTCTCAAGGTACAGTTATCAAGCCTCACTAAGGATTATTTCCTGAGGTAGATCAGATAACAGCTCTCTCCCTGAAGTTCCGATGTCCAGATAGTTTGGCAAGGTACCTAATTTTTCTCAGAAATAACCCCATTTTCCACAGTAATACATTGACACAAAGGCAAATTTTAATCCTGGAAAAATATTAATCTTACAAAAAATTTTAATTTAATTTAAAAGCTCCATTCAGTAAAATAAGCAATGGCACTGCTGATTAAACAACCCCTTTTCTTTCATCATCTCTTGAAAAATTTTTCATGTATACCAACGTATATTTTTGGTTTTCAAATTTAAGCAACAGTAACTATATTTACCTCTAATATGTTAAATCTCAATTATCTGGGACCAAGACAACCAGAATATTTATCTATCAGTGAAGAGATTTTGGATATTTACTAGAGAGAGAGAAATATCCCTGCTATAAACTAGTTTTCTTATTATTTGGCTGAGTTAAAATCAAGGAAAACAAAGAAACAACAACAAAACTTTCAGATTATACTCAGGTCAGTACTTCTTTCAGGAATTCAATCCAAAAGTGGATCCTCCAAATCTAATACTAGAAGATGACTGTTAATATTAATATGATTGTCCCAATTATCAAGGCAGCATTAAATGATATTCATTAGAATCTACTTGCTATGAGGACAATTTGTTTACATAATTGAGAAACAAATAATGAAGCATAAAAATTATGGTTAAACCCACAAGTTCTGTTAACTAGAACAATCCAGTTAACATTTGCATTTCTTGAAATACGACTATCTCTTAAAAATCAGACATAGTTTCATTTGCCTTACTAGAGGGAAGCATAAGACTTCTCTTTAAATTTTGTTGAGGTATCTTATTTTCATAGTAATAAATAGAGAGAGGTAAGCTGTGAGTGGGAGGAGGGGTGACCCAGAAAAGGCACAAGCCAAAATAGTTTGAGAAGCATACCTCCCTTTGTCTAAGGGTATAGACATTTACCTAGGTCAGTTGAGAAATTTCTTAAGTGCAATAGCAAAATTTCATGATTTCAGCTTTGTTCTACGGAGAGTATATTTCCTGATTCTTTAGATTCCTCTGAAAAAACTGAATACATTTCAGTAGAATAGACAGTTGAAATGCTCTATTTATTTGACCTTTAAAATATTTTCAACTGTGAACAGCTGGCCACTCTGCCCCTTTCCCAGAGGCTGCTTAGGCTGTAAACAGGAGGCAAAGTAGAATTGCAGCCAATCTAATTATGGAATATTGAAAAGGTCAAAGCATTGCCCTGGGCTATGAAATAGTAAGATCTTCATTTAAAAGAATGCCAAATATCCTAGCCAGTAAATGGAAGAGCAGTAGCTTATATTTCTTATAGAATTAGTATTTGGAAACTATCTCCCATACATAAATTTCTGTACCAAACATGTTATAGTGTTACTCAAAAATTGTCCAGAAAGGCAATGGTAATATGGATTGTGCTAGCATCTTCTTTCATTAAAGACAATGTATCTTATGTATAACACAGTGTGTCAGTTAGGTCTTAATCAGAGATACAGAATCACTATGAGTGTTACAAAATAAGCGGTTTACTATAGAGGTTAGTTCTTATGAAATTGTAAAAACAGAAAAATGTCTGTGTTGCCTCTGTATCTGGTGGTATGTGTAAAGTTGCTACAATCAGCAGGGCCAATAGTTGGGGAAAAGGCTGAATGTCCAAAAGAGGAGAGTATCAATGAACTGGAATCCATGAGAACAAAATGGAGTCGATGAGGACAAATTAGAATTTATAAGGACAAACTGAAACCCATGTTTGTCCCTATCACCTCTGTCCTCAACAACACAGGTGACCTGAAGAATGAGTTGATGTCCTTGCCATGGAGCTACATACATGCTTGGGTCAGGACTTGGAGAAGTTCAAGGTGGAGATCTGGTGGACACTGGAGAGCTGTGGGTCCAGCTGTAGCCCCATGCCGACTAGGTGACTCACTCCTACCTTACAAATTTTGTCCAAATTACTCTGTTAAACTCAAATCCAGAACTATATAGGGTTTGAGTTTAGCTAGGTTGACACAATAGAAAACCACCATACCCCATCAGCACAGGAATCTTCTAAGGTGGCTGAGAAGTGTTCAAGGACCATGTGCTATGTTGTGTAATATGACAGATTTGGGAGTTCCATATGGATGTCTCTGATTCTGTCCTCTCATTCATACATAGGACAACCAAGAGCTAGATACATTCTATTTGGGAGGGAAATTTGAAAGGTTTTCTATAGGGAAGTTAAAAAATTGAAATATTAAAAAGATATGTCTCAATGCTGAAGATAGCTAAAAAAAAAGAACCAAATTGCAAAGTCAGGTTAAATCTACTCATTTTACCTGCTGCATCCTGTAAGAACACCCATGGTGAATTTTATTCTAATAGATAACCATGGGGTTTGCATGTGATGAAAAACATATTTATCAAAGTAAACAGACATATCTGGAGCAGATTCCCTGAGGGAAAATCTGAGCTATTTGATTGGAAATCACCAGTGACCAATCGACTTGTCATTCACTTGAATTTCTGAACAGAATTTTTGGATTGAACCTGAAGTGATCTTCCAAAATCATTTAAGAAATTTAGTGTTTTAATTTCAGCAAATTGTTCATATTCCAAATCCAACTGAGGAGACTCTTTTAGGACTGGCTCAGTTGTTTTATTTCATGAATGATATTTGTGTCCAATTTAGTAAACAGCATGCACTTCTAATGATATCAGAGATGTTACAAAAAGTGCACATGAACTTTATCCACTATATTAAATAACTCCAGCGATAATATGGTCCCTTTCTGGTAAGTACCATGGGAATGGGTTAGAAAGATTGGTCTTGCTTATTTCACTTCAGTCATTTTCATGTGATTTTGAACTTTCCAACCACATTCATAAAAAAAGTAAAATAGATCATAGCCCATAGCAACCCAGTGGGTAATCAATTCATTAAAATTAATTACACTGGAATGAATAGAAATGAATTGAGGAAAGCAGGCTGCAGTTGCTTTGATTTCAATGCCCACAGAAACCATCTGACAACTATTGGAGTAACTACAGTATAGACTTCTCCAGCAAACTCCAGAGAGCCCTTCCCTGTCACACTAATTCTTTAACCCTAGATTCTGACACCACTTGGAGATCTATTTGTGTTTCAGAAATCAATTATTTTTGTCTGTTATTTGTTGTCTTTATTTTAAATATTTGACTTAGATTAATGGACATGTGACAGGCTTGTCCTTCATGCTTAGCATCTCATGACCAGGCTACATAACCTTTAGTGTGTACCATATTATTATTGTACAAAATAAATATAATCACTTTATTCTGTTATAGGTCCTAGAATGTTCATGGTTTATGCATGTAGATATATATTCTCTGAAGAGATATGAGTAGCCTTAATCATGCTCTCTAATAAGAAGTAATGGATAGAACCCACCTAAGATATGGGTTGTCTTTAGAATGAATATATATGTATATGTGTGTATGTATATGTGTGTGTATTCTTTTTTTTGAGTGATGAGTTTTATTTTTTTTATTTTTAACTCTTTTTAAAATACATCTTTATTGGAGTATAATTGCTTTACAATGTTGTGTTAGTTTCTGCTGTACAACAAAGTGAATCAGCTATATGCACATATATATCCCCTTCCTTTTGAGCCTCCCTCCCACCGTCCATATCCCACCCCTCTAGGTCATCACAAATCACTGAGCTGATCTCCCTGTGCTACGCAGCAGCTTCCCACTAGCCTATTTTACATTTGGTAGTGTATATATGTCAATGCTACTCTCTCATTGTGTCCCAGCCTCCCCTTCCCCCCATGTCCTCAAGTCCATTCCCAATGTTTGCATTTTTATTCCTGCCCTACCACTAGGTTCATCAGTACCCGTTTTTCTAGATTCCATATATATGCATTAGCATAAGGTATTTGTTTTTCTCTTTCTGACTTACTTCACTCTGCATGACAGACTCTAGGCCGATCCACCTCACTACAAATAACTCAATTTCATTCCTTTTTACGGTTAATATTCCACTGTATATATGTGCCACATCTTTATCCATTCATCTGTCAATAGATATATAGGTTGTTTCCATGTCCTGGCTATTGTAAATAGTGCTGCAGTGAACACTCAAAATGGATTAAAGACCTAAATGTAAGGCCAGACACTATAAAACTCTTTGAGGAAAACATAGGCAGAACACTCTATGACAGTGTTCACAGCAAGACCATTTTTGACCCACCTCCTAGAGTATTGGAAATAAAAACAAAAATAAACAAATGGGACCTAATGAAACTTCAAAGCTTTTGCACAGCAAAGGAAACCATAACCAAACAATACAAAAAGACAACCCTCAGAATGGGAGAATATATTTGCAAACAAAGCAACTGACAGAGGATTAATCTCCAAAATATACAAGCAGCTCATGCAGCTCAATATCAAAAAAAAACAACCCAATCCAAAAATGGGCAGAAGACCTAAATAGACATTTTTCCAAAGAAGGCATATAGATGGCCAACAAACACATGAAAAGATGCTCAACATCACTAATCATTACAGAAATGTAAATTAAAACCACAATGAAGTATCACCTCACACCAGTCAGAATGGCCATCATCAAAAAATCTACAAACAATAAATGCTGGAGAGGGTGTCTGCACTGTTGGTGGGAATGTAAATTGATACAGCCACTATGGAGAACAGTATGGAGATTCCTTAAGAAAGTAAAAATAGAATCACCATAAGGCCCAGCAATCCCACTACTGGGCACATACCCTGAGAAAACCATAATTCGAAAAGATACATGTACCACAATGTTCAGTGTATCTGTATTCTTTCTGCCTTTCTCTATATCCGGATTTAGGATTTAGGTTGATACTATTTCCCTGTGTACCACTTTCTCAAGCCAGCCAGTTTTGAAAAATTGCCTGAAAACATTGACAATTACTGTGAACTTTTGAGAAGGATGGGCATTTTCTCTGAAAACTTCCATTTTTTCACCACCAAATACAGACTATTCAATACAGAGTATCCAAATACAGACTATCCACAGAGCCTATATGCAAAGTCTGAGAGAGTTGGCTGCTTTCTTTCAAATGCCCAATTTTCAACAACAAAATCACAAGGCATACAAAGAAATAAGAAATCATGGTCCATTCAAGAGGAAGAAAACAAAATTGGCAAAAAATGTACATGAGGAGGCAAAGACATCAGAATTAATAAACAAAGACTTTAAAATGTCTGTTTTAAATATACTCAAAGGGCTAAAAAAGAAAAGGAAAAAGAATTTCAAAAGAAATCAGGAAAATGATATATAAAAAATGAGAATAACTACAAAGTGATAGAAATCATAAAAAGGGACAAAACAGAAATTATAGAGATAAGAAATATAATAACTGAATTGAAAAATTCAATAGAGCAGTTTAACAGATTTTGGCAAACAGAACACAGAATCATTGACCTGGAACACAGGACAATTGAAATTATCATGTCTGAGGAGCAGAATGATAAAAAGTAAAGAAGAATGACAGATCCTAAAGGACATTTGGGATACCATCAAGAGGACCACTGTATGCATTAAGGAAGTCCCAGAAGAGAAAGAGAAAGGAACAGAGAATTTATTTCAAAAAATATTGGCCAAAAACTTTCCGAATTTGGGGAAAGATATAAATTTACAATTCCAAGAAGCTCAATAAAATATAAACATGATAAATCCAAAATTAGTCACACCAAGACACATTATAAAGAAACTGTCAAAGCCAAAGATGAAGAGAGAATCTTGAAAGCAGAAGCGATAAATGATTTGTCACATACAAGGAATTCTCAATGAGATTATCAGCTGAGATTCATTTTGTTGTGCAATGGAGGCTAACACAACATTGTAAAGCAACCATACTCCAATAAAAATTAATTTAAAAAAAGAAACAAAAACAAACAAACAAACAAAAATTATCAGCTGATTTATCAGCAGAAGCCAGAAGGCAGCAGGAGAATATATTTAAAGTGCTGGAAGAAGAAAAAACTGTAAACAAAGAATTCTATATCCAGCAAAAATGTCCTTCAAAAATGAGAGAGAAATCAAGACACTCCCAGATAAACAAAAGCAAAAGGAATCCATTACCTCTAGGTGTGCCCTATAGAAAGTGCTTAAGGGAATCCTTCAAGTTGAAGTGAATGGACAGTAGACAGTAACTCAAAGCCATATAAAGATATAAATACCTCTGGCAGGGTTAAATACACAGACAAATATAAAAAACAAAACAAGACAAATATAAAACAAAAATAAAAAACAAAAAAGTATTATTGTTTTAGTCTTTAAGTTCAATTTTGATTTTCTACAGGATTTAAGAGAGAGAAGCATAAAAATAATTATAACCTATGATAATGGATACACAATGTATAAAGATGCAATTTGTGATATCATTTACATAAAGTGATGAGGAGAGAGCTGTAGAATTTTATATGCAACTGAAGTTAATTTGGTATCAATTCAAATTATGTTGTTACAACTTTAAGTTGTTATATGTAATTCCTCATGGTAACCATAAAGAAAATACCTATAGAATGTACTCAAAAGAAAATTATAAGGGAATCCAAATGTCTCACTACAAAATCAATAAACACACAACAAAGGGGTAATAGAAGAAATAAAGACCACCACCAACAAAAACTATGAGACATATAGAAAACAAATAAAATCGTAAAAGTAAGTCCTTCTTTATCAGTATTTAATTCAAATATAAGGGGATTACCAACTCCATAATCAAAAGTTATAGATTGATAAAATGAATAAAAAACAAAAGCCATGATCCAATTATATGGGGTCTACAAGATAATCACTTACAATATAAAGACACAAATAAGTAGAAAGTGAAAGGATGGAAAAAGATATTCCATGCAAATAACAGCCAAAAGAGGGAAGGTATACTGATATCAGGCAAAATAAACTGCATATCAAAACTGTTATAAGAGATAAAAAGGACCTAGTATATTGATAAAATAGTCAATTAACCAAGAAGATATAACAATTATGAACATATACACAACAAACATCAGCACTCCAAAATATATGACATGCACACTGATATAATTAAAGTGAGAAAAGGGATTTCTACAACAATAGTTTCAGACTTCAACACCTCACTTTCATTAGAAGATAAAACATCCAGATAGATTATCAATAAGGAAATAGGAGAGCTGAAAATGCCATAAAACAATTGTACCTAACAGACGTATACAGAACACTCCACAAAAAAAAAGTGCAATACACATTTTTCTCAATTACACATGGAACATTCTCTAGGATAGACCATATGTTAGGCCATAAAACAAGTCAATATGTTTAAAAAGGTTGAAATCATACAAATGTCTTTTCCAATTACAATGGAATGAAACTAGAAATCAATAAGAAAAGGAAAACTGAAAAATTCACAAATATGTGGAAATTAAACACACTTAAACAACAACACTTAAGTAACCAATGGGTCAAAGAAGAAATCACAAGGGAAATTAGAAAATATTTTGATACAAATGAAAACAAAAATACAACATACTAAAATGCATATAATGCAGCATATGTAATAAGAGGGAACTTTATAGCTGTAAATGCTTATATTAAAAAAGAAGAGAGATCTCAAAAAAGTAATCTAACTTTACACCTTAAGGGACCAGAAAAAGAAGAAGTAAACCCAAAGTTAGAAAAGAAGAAAATAATAAGAAAAGAAGGGATCTGGGGCTTCAAGATGGCAGAGGAGTGAAACGTGGAGATCACCTTCCTCCCCGTAAACACATCAAAAATACATCTACAAGTGGAACAATTCCTACAGAACACCTACTGAATGCTGGCAGAAGACCTCAGACTTCCCAAAAGGCAAGAAACTCCCTGCATACCTGGGTAGGGCAAAAGAAAACAGAAAAAACAAAGACAAAAGAATAGGGAAGGGACCTGCACTTCTGGAAGGGAGATGTGAAGGAGGAAAAGTTCCCACACACTAGGAAGCCCCTTCACTGGCAGAGATGGGGCGTTGGGTGCGGGGGTGGGGTAGTTTCGGAGCCATGGAGGAGAACACAGCAACAGGGGTGTGGAGGGCAAAGCGGAGAGATTCCCACGCAGAGGATTGGTGCTTAACAGCACTCACCAGCCTGAGAGACTTGGCTGCTCACCCGCCAGGGTGCGTGGGGGCTGGGAGCTGAGTCTCAGGCTTCAGAGGTCAGATCCCAGGGAGAGGACTGGGCTTGGCTGCGTGAACACAGCCTGAAGGGGGCCAGTGCGCCACAGCTAGCCTGAAAGGAGTCTGGGAAAAAGTCTGGACCTGCCTAAGAGGCAAGGGACCACTGTTTCGGGGTGCATGAGGAGAGGGGATTCAGAGCACTGCCTAAACGAGCTCTAGAGATGGAAACGAACCACAGCTATCATCTCGGACCCCAGAGACGGGCATGAAATGCTAACGCTGCTGCTGCAGCCACCAAGAATCCTATGTGCAAGCACAGGTCACTATCCACATCCCCCTGGGAGCCTGTGAAGCCTGCCACTGCCAGGGTCCTGTGATACAGGGACAACTTCCCCAGGAGAACAGATGGTGCACCTAAGGCTGTTGCAATGTCACGCCAGCCTCTGCTGCCATAGGGTCACCCCATGTTCCAATTATAACTACTGTACCCCTCCCTCCTGGCCTGAGTGAGCCAGAGCCCCCTAATCAGCTGCTGCTTTAACCCCATTCTGTCTGGGTGGAAACAGATGCGTGAGTGCGACCTACACCCAGAGGTGGGGCCAAAACCAAAGCTGAACCCCAGGAGCTATGTGAACAAAGAGAAAGAAAAATTCTTCCATGCAGTCTCAGGAGCAGTGGATTAAATCCCCACAATTAACTTGATGTACTCTGCATCTTTGGAATACCTGAATAGACAACGAATCACCCCAAAATTGAGGCAGTGAACTTTGGGAGCAACTGTACTCTTGGGGTTTGCTGTCTGCGACTGATTTGTTTCTGATTTTTATGTTTATCTTAGTATAGTTTCCAGCACTTGTTATCATTGGTGGATTTGTTTCTTGATTTGGTTGCTCTCTCCTTTTTTTATTATTTTTTATTTTTATATTTTAATAATTTATTATTAAAAAATTTTTTTCTTTCTTTATTTTCTCCCTTTTCTTTGGAGCCATGTGGCTGATAGGGTCTTGGGGCTCCAGCCTGGCGTCAGGACTGAGCCTCTGAGGTGGGAGAGCCAAGTTCAGGATATTGGACCACCAGAGAACTCCTGGCCCCACATAATATCAATTGGTGAGAGCTCTCCCAGAGATCTCCATCTCAATGCTAAGACCCAGCTCCACCCAATGGCCAAAAGTTCCAGTGCTGGATGCCCTAAACAACTAGCAAGACAGGAACACAACCCCAACCATTAGCAGAGAGGCTGCCTAAAATCATACTAAGTTCATAGACACCCCAAAACACACCACCAGACGCAGACTTACCCACTAGAAAGACAAGATCCAGCCCCACCCACCAGAACACAGGCACCAGTGCCCTCTACCAGGAAGCCTACACAAGCCACTGAACCAACCTCACCCACTGGGGGCAGACACCAAAAACAATGGGAAGTACGAACCTGCAGCCTGAGAAAAGGAGACCCCAAACACTGTAAGTTAAACAAAATGAGAAGACAGAGAAATATGCAGCAGATGAAGGATCAATGTAAAAACGCACAAGACCAAATTAATCTTGAGAAAGAAAAATGGAGCTGGAGGAATAAGGCTCCCTGACTTCAGACTATACTACAAAGCTACAGTAATCAAGACAGTATGGTACTGGCACAAAAACAGAAATATAGATCAGTGGAACAGGATAGAAAGCCCAGAGGTAAACCCAGGCACATATGGTCACCTTATCTTTGATAAAGGAGGCAAGAATATACAATGGAGAAAAGACAGCCTCTTCAATAAGTGGTGCTGCGAAAACTGGACAGCTACATGTAAAAGAATGAAATTAGAACACTCCCTAACACCATACACAAAAATAAACTCAAAATGGATTAAAGACCTAAATGTAAGGCCAGACATTATAAAACTACTAGAGGAAAACATAGGCAGAACACTCTATGACATAAATCACAGCAAGATCCTTTTTGACCCACCTCCTAGAGAAATGGAAATAAAAACAAAAATAAACAAATGGGACCTAATGAAACTTAAAAGCTTTTGCACAGCAAAGGGAACCATAAACAAGACAAAAAGCAACCCTCAGAATGGGAGAAAACATTTGCAAATGAAGCAACTGACAAAGGATTCATCTCCAAAATATACAGGCAGCTCATGCAGCTCCACATCAAAAAAAAAAAAAAAAAAACAAAACAAACAAAAAAACAACCCAATGCAAAAATGGGCAGAAAACCTAAATAGACAACTCTCCAAAGAAGATCTACAGATTGACAACAAACTCATGAAAGGATGCTCAACATCATTAATCATTAGAGAAATGCAAGTCAAAACTACAATGAGGCATCACCTCACACTGGTCAGAATGGCCATCAGCAAAACATCTACAAACAATAAATGCTGGAGAGGGTGTGGAGAAAAGGGAACCCTCTTGCACTATTGGTAGGAATGTAAATTGATACAGCCACTATGGAGAACAGTATGGAGGTTCCTCAAAAAACTAAAAATAGAAGTACCAAATGACCCAACAATCCCACTACTGGGCATCTACCCTGAGTAAACCATAATTCAAAATGAGTCATGTACCACAATGTTCATAGCAGCTCTATTTACAATAGCCAGGACATGGAAGCAACCTAAGTGTCCATCTACAGACGAATGGATAAAGAAGATGTGACACATATATACAATGGAATATTACTCAGCCATAAAAAGAAACGAAATTGAGTTATTTGTAGTGAGGTAGATGGACCTAGAGTCTGTCATACAGAGTGAGGTAAGTCAGAACGAGAAAAACAAATATTGTATGCTAACACATATATATGGGATCTAAAAAAAAAAAAAAAAAAAAGATTTAGATGTACCTAGGGCCAGGACAGGAATAAAGACACAGACGTAGAGAATGGACTTGAAGACAGCGGGAGGGGGAAGGTTAAGCTGGGACGAAGTGAGAGAGTGGCATGGACATATATACACTACAAAATGTAAAATAGATAGCTAATGGGAAGCAGCCATATCGCACAGGGAGTTCAGCTCCGTGCTTTGTGACCACCTAGAGGGGTGGGATGGGGAGGGTGGGAGGGAGATGCAAGAGCTAGGGGATATGGTGATATATGTATACATATAACTGATTCACTTTGTTATATAGCAGAAACTAACACAACATTGTAAAGCAGTTATATTCCAATAAAGATGTTTAAAAAGAAAAAAAGAAGGAAACAACAATGATTTGAGTGAAACAGAGAATAGAGAAGCAACAGAGGAAAATCAATGAAACCAAAAGTTATTTCCTTGTGAAGATCAACAAAATTGAATAACCATTAACTAGTTTAAGAAAAAAAGAGAGAAAACTCATATTACTAAAATTGGAAATGAAACTAAGAACTTTATGATTCATTTTAAAGAAATCAAAAGGACTTTAATAGAATGGTATATATACTTCTTTGCCAACAAACTGGATAATCTAGATGAAGTGGAAGAATTCCTATAAATACACAACCTACCAAGACTGAATCATAAAGAAATATATACTCTGAATGGACCTATAATTAGTAAGAAATTTAATCAATGATAAAAAACCTCCCATAAAGATGGATTCATTGATGAATTCTACCAAATATTTAAAGAAGATATAACATCAATCCTTCTCAAACTCTTCCAAAATATTGAGGAGGGAGCACTTCTGAACTTAATCTATGAGGCCAGCATTACCCTCATATCAAGGCCAATGATACTACAAGAAAACTACAAACCAACATCCTTTATAAATATTGATGCAAAAATTCTCAACAAAATACTAGTAAACCAAATTCAATAGCATATTTAAAGGATTATACATTATAAGCAAGTGGAATTATTCCTATAAGAATACATATATATATGCTGAAAATAGCCACATGAAGTGTTTCTTGCTCTAGCTGTTAATACTATAAGTCCCTATTAACAGAAGTTGTCTCACTACTTAGTAGATGGACCATTACAAGAAATCAAATCATATCAACTCTAAACAGAGGAATACCCAGTGCTGCTCTACAGAACAGAAATTAATTCTCTAGAATCATTATTAATGTGTAACTATAGAACATGGGTCTATGGTGACTTCTCAAATGTGAAATCAGTATGTCAAACCTTAGTAATGACCATTTTAACATTTATATTAAGAATTCAGCCCTGGCTATATAATCAAAGGACAGGTTCATTTACATTTAGGTCAATAGTTTTAAATTCTAATACTGTACTTCTTCATTTTATCTTTCATAAATGAATATGTCTCATCAGAAATAGCCCTTTTCCCAATAAGCACCCTGAATTTTATAACATCTACAAAGCAACCTTTCATTGTTTCTCTTCCCTCATTAATAAACATGTGGTCCAAGCATTCACCAGATAGTAAAATAGAGTTATCTTCTCCCATATTAATATGCACATAGGCAACTTAAACAACAGAGAATGTTATTGACTCTACCCTTAGCCTCATAAAAATCAGGAATGAAACAATAACCATTGGTCTTTTCTGGGTCTATATTATCTTAGTAAATGTATTATCCAAATGATGTCTGTTAATTCTTAGTGCTATTCTTTAGAGACTATCCTTTCCCACTGATGTTCCTGGTTCCCTTATCAAATATTAGTTGACCTTATAATTGCTAACTTCAGGTTTTCTGGGCTAACCTTGAAAACATATTCTTTCAGCCCACAGTACATAGGTATCAGATTAACAATTAATCAAATATCATAATGCATATGTTCTGTTTTACTTTAGAAGATCTTTATGATCAGATACTTTATTATTTATCCAGAGATAAAATATCCCCAAGGATTTATTACCTTTCCAGTGTGTCTTGAAATGATATGTACCTTCCATATAACTTTGCTGACATTTGGTATTATTAAATGCTCTGCCATCAACTGGATCTCTTATTTCCCCAAAGATCACATCATCTATTTAAAGCAATGGATAGAATATCTATTGGGGGTGTTTCATTTGGAAACTAACATTGTATCCTACAAATATTACTATTACAGGAGAAGGTTAGGAAAGAAGAGTTACATTGCCTATCATAATTTATTTGTACTCACTTGGGCTTTATTCTATCACAAATATGTATTTATTGACCTCCTACCACAAAACAATCTTAGGGGTGACAAGGATTAACAAAACATGGAGAAGACATGATCTTGTCTCTCCTGGTTCTTCCAATGCTATGATGCAGATTTTGTGAACACCACACATGTAGTGCTAATGAAAAATACACACATAAAAGGTGAGCCATGTTAATGAAACTTGGTCACATTTTTTGATTCCACAATAAAAATACTAAGTGAATTTGACTGGCCAATTGACTCCATCTAAATTGTTGCTCTAGTAAGTCTGCCTGCACAGAATCATAGATAAAAGTGCACATACAGCACTAATAAGGAAAGTAGAGTGACAAGAAATGAAAAGACACAGTTTCCTTGGCTATAATCACTTATTTTCTATAATGTTTCTTTGTCAGTTAAATGAAGGTAATATTCTGTACCTTGTATACTACTCAAGATTGTTAGATTCATGGGAAAAAATAAATGTGAAACAATTTTGTGTACTTCTGTTTCAAAGTACTTTATAAAAGTGCTGGATTTCACTTTTAGTTTGTTTTGCTTTATGCAGCAAATAGATGTATATATACCAATAATTTTAAATGAAATTCCTCCCTGAATGTTGGCATCATGGAGGAGGTGATATTTCAGTCATGCTCTCTTTAGTCATTTGTTAACAAAAAGGCAGAATATTCATACATTTATTTGATAAATATTTGTTGAGCACCTACTAAGTACCAGGTATTGCTCTAGGTGCAGAGGATACAGAAACGAATAAAAAGACAAATCCATGTCCTGTGTGGTCCTCACATTCTAGTAGAGAGACAGACAATAAACAAAATAAACAAGTAAATTATATAATATGTTGTGTTATGGATAAAAAATTAATCAGGCAAGTGCTGAGGTGGGTGTGTTCAATTTTGAATAGGATCGTCAGGAAAGGTCTCATTGAAAGCATTTGATATTGGAGCAAATACCTTAAGAAGATGAAGAAGCAAGCCATGCAAATAATTGGGGAAATAAAGTTCTAGGTAGAGGAAGCAGAACGTGCAAAGGCCTTTGAGTAGAAGGATTTTCCAGGATCAGCACCAAGATCAGGGCAACTGGAGCAAGAGAGCAAGTGAAAAAATAGCTAACAGTGAGGTTGGAAAGATAACAGAAAGCCATATTGTACAGCTTTGGCATTTACTCTGAGCGACTTGGGCTGCCACTGGAGTGTTTATGTTTTAAAAGGATCAATCTGGCCATTATGTTGTATGAATAGAGTGGAAATTAAGGGTGAGGGTGAAAGAAAGGAGGACAGTTAGGGTGGTATTATAATCATCCAGGGCTGAGATGATGGTGATTTAGATGAGAGTGGCAGCAGTGGAGGTGGTGAGAATGATCACAAGATATTTTTCGAGAGTAGGGCCGATGGGAGGATTTACTGATAGACTAGCTTATAGGATGTGAGTGAAAGAGGAGTTAAGAGTGTTTCCAGGATTTCTTTTCCTAAGTACCTAAAATGTATAGACTCAATAACAGACAGGAAGGTAATAGCAGAAAGAAAATTATTATTTTTAGATGAGGAAATATTAGGAATTTGGTTTTAGACATCTTAATTTTAGATATGTATTAGATAAACAATCCGAGATAGAAACTTGGCAGTTGTATATAGGAGGCTGGAGTTCAGGAAAGTGTTCCTAGCTGGACATATGGATTCAGGATTCATCAGTATGTAGATATTGTCTAAAGCCACTGGGGCAGGATGAGTCTATCAACAGAGTGACTGTACACAGGGAAGACAAGATGTCCCAGCCCTGAACCCTGAGACACTCCGAAGTTAAGAGGTTATGAGGATGACAGTAATGAGAAAATGAGACTGAAAAGGATCAGATCATGAAATAAGAGAAAATTCAAGAGCTTTTGAGATCTACAAGCAAAATGAAAGTGTTTAGGGGGGATAGGTGTTCAACCATGTCAGATGGAATATACATCCTGTACTATAACTAGATGTTATTTATATTCTAAGAAGCATGGCATAAATTACCAGAGACGATAAACTCATGATCCTACTACTGCTACTACTACTAATCATAATAATAACAACAACCTATTTTTATTGAGTACTTTCTATGTAACAGATGCCATAATTAGTGTTTTTCATACATAATCTACATGCATGTATCCTTACAACAACATCAAAATGGAGTAGATACTATTGTTACTTCAATTTTACAGAGAGCTAAAATTATCTCTACAGAAAACAGTATTTCCATATTTTAATCTTTATTATAAAACAATTCCAATGAGCTTTTAGATCTAATGAATTTATTTTTAATAACAGACATGTCATGACATCTCCCTTAATATGCTGAAATTAAGTTCAGTTAATATAACCTATGTGTACACATAATTAAAAATTCAACTTAATGCCTCATACATAACTTAAAGGATAACTTAAAAAGATATTATAATAAAATGATAAGTGTCTCAATATGCAGATACTTGGACTCAACTACTAAAAGATGACACAATGAAGTAGTTAAAGTTGTACCTATAATATAGCATCACTACAAATGTGACAGCTAAAAATGCAAACCAATTCAGGAATTTTGAATTGCCAGTTCAAGTACTGTGTAATTTTCTGAATGATGGGCAGGTCCTGATAAGTTTTAAACAAACCAGTGTGCAATGTACATTATTCCCTCAATTTACACACTAGCTGCATTATTTTAAAAATGTGTTTATTAAAATCAATCAAAATGACTTTGTATGTATCATGAAGTTAGTTTCTAGAGTCACATAGTTTTCCAGGCTCAGATATTCATTTAGCACAGATAATATCACTTACCTGAATGTCTAACAGGACATTCAAAAGTTGTTCAAGAAACAGGACCATTTTCTGTGGTTCCTGATCATTGCATCCTGCTCATGAAATGTCAGTTGAGCCCACTTCCCACAATTTTCATGACTCAAAATTGTTCCCACAAATTTCCAAAATGATATATAGGGGTCAGTATCAGTTCTTTTGAGGACCACTGGTCTGAAAAGTGCTCTCCTACTCTGTGCTCTCTCCCCCCTGCAAATGAATTATAGAGGGCATTATAGCTAAGAAGACATTAACTTTCATCCAATCAAAATGTCTTATAATAATAAATTCCACTAGCATGGAAATAATATAAATTCAAAATAAAATTTTGAAACAAATGTTTCATAGCTTATAGGTCGGAATGTGAAGAGCACACCTTTCTCACTAACTAAAAGCACCAAAACTAGTCTCACCAGGGCATTCCAGCAAAATTCTTCTTTGCCATCACACAGACCCATCCTAGGCTAAAAGCTAAATAAACTATTAATGTAGAGCAAAATTACTTGCAGTTTTTCTAGAGATTCATAAATTATTTATTTTCTAAGCACAAACAGCAAGAGAAGCAGCTTAGGTTACTGGTATTAAAAATATTTTGATTGGTTCATATACTAGAATTAAGCAAATTAATCTTATTTTTAAAAGTTCTGAATTGGAGAAGGGGGAAAAAGTTCTAACCTTATAGGCTGAATATCAGAGAGAAAGTTCTAATGTCATAAAGATTCATTGAATTGAAAGTCCATGCTAAATTAAAATATTTTAAGTTTGGTTTTACTCCTGTTTATTTTTTAAAATGAGTCATTAATGATACGGACAGTTTTGTAAAGTGCCCATCTAAAAAGCTGATTATGCCAAGATCCAAGATTATCTGGAGAAAGAGGTATTCCAAATGAAGACTTTCGTTTTTAGGCAGTCATTATCTCTTTTTGTTGGCACCATCATGGATCAACACACTCAAATGTTCTACCTTATATAACTGTCAGGCTTTAGATGGTTTGCAATTTGAGATATATTTCTAAGAATATGTTTTCGGTGTACTAAATACATCATCAATAGCAAAGTACAGATGACATTGGATCTAGCCAACCTAACTGTTATTTTTGTGGCTCAAGCTATAAACTGCATGGCCCCCATCCTTGCCCCTGTCCTTATATCCTGCCCTTGGTTCCATGAAGTTTTAAAGACGTGCTAGGTCATCACGTGCTAGGATGACTCCAGATGACTGGAAGAATGAAAAACTCATTAATAGAACCATGGGAGTGATAAAGGGGAGCATTTTGGGGTAAAAGGAAAGGCATTTTCTTTTAGATCCTATGGAATTGGAATACTCAAGCAATGATATCCAGTACACAGGTGGAGATGCAAAGCATACAAATTTGTGAAGAAGATCAGAGCTAGAAGCCAAAAGCACAGATGTGGTAGTTGAGACCACAGGCAAATAAGGGTGCTGAAAGAGAGTAGAATATAGTGATAAGAATAGTTGGTGCAGTTTTGGCTCATCATATTTTCAAGAAGATATAAATTGTCTGAAGAATTATTTGGTAATAGTAGAAGCTAGTATTTAAGTAACAGTTAAGGAATTCAGACGTTTCCTGGATACTTTGAATTGAATATTCAATGTAGATTAGCTGGTTGATTATCACTTTAAATATGTACCAACAGAACAGATAGAAATAGGTACAGGGAATTAAGAGGTACAAATTTCTAGCTATAAAATATAAAGACTACAGGGATGTAATGTACAGCATAGAGAATACAGTCAATAATATTGTAACAACTTTGTATGGTGACAGATGGTAACTGATCTTATTGTGGTGATCATTTCATACCATAAAAGATACTGAATCACTATATTGTACACCTGAAACTAATATGATATTGTTTGTTAATATAACAATAAAAAAGTTTGATCTTAGACCTCTATCTCTGTATGCTACCTGAATTAAACAAATAAAAAAATTATTCAGAATTTTATGCAAGGCAAAAAAATGGGGGGAGGATGAACTATCGATATAAACTAAAACATGGATACATCTCAAAATAACTATGCTGAGAAACAGAATCCAGACAACAAATAGTGTGTATTGTAAGGTTTAATTTACTTAAGTTTCTAGAAAATGTAAACTAATTGATGGTAACAGAAAGCAGACCAGTGGGTTGCCTGGGAATGGTGGGGAGGGGAGTGGAGAGGAAAGAGTGAGGGAATACGAAGGGCATGAAGAAACTTTTGGGGTGATAGGTATGTTCACTGACTTATTGTGATAGTTTCACAAAACTTAGCAAAATTTATACCTTAAATATATGCAGTTTATTATATGTTAATTATATCTCAATCAGGCTGTTAAATAAATATTAAAAAGTTATAATGCTTAAGAAAAAGAAATGTGTGCTGGAGACCTAGCAAGGGTAGAACAGGTGGATAAGCCATTTCCATGTAGAGTTGCTATATTTTAAAAAAAGTATAATAAAGCTGCAGACAATGGTCTAGTTCTCCTTGGCCAGCTTATAACCTTTAAGTCACCTTTAAGTTTTGTATAAGGCAACGCTAGTGCTCCTTTGCTATGGACAGATTTAAAGGCAGGTAAGGTTGCAAAGTTCCATTTTTATTTTCAGATATGCAACAGGAATTTGGCTTGTGCCTTCTGCAATGCTTTAATAAAGATTTAACACTAATTTGCTGCTTTCTGTCTACAGTAAGGGAGACAAGCCCACCTTCTTGGCTACTTTGTTTGTTTCCTTACATCAGGAATTCCCAGAAATTAACATGAGTTGGTAAACTATTCTTGAGCTTACTAAAATATGTTCCTACCACAAAGAGATAAATTCCAAACTAGCAATAATCCTTATTGAAAAGTTAACTTCAAGCATGAAATACACTTCTTTACAAAATATCTTAAAACTGTCTTTGGGAAATGTACTGGAAATGCATGTGAAAGCTTTCTAAGATCTGTTTGTTTGTTTATTTTCCCCAAGATGAACCAAAATTTACTCAGTTTGAATGAAAAAGTTGACTTTCCCCTTGAAATGAGCTTTGCCATATGGATATTCTAAGCTGCATCTTATAACATATTAAGGATAGGGTTTTCCTTCAGAGAAAAGATCTCTCCCAATACCCTACCAGAAAACATTAGAACAGTCTTTTTGTGATTATAGCTATAAACAAAATGAATCCCAGAATGTTTAACAATGTATAAATGAATAATAGACTCAGTTTATAAAGTATTTAATAGTACCATCCAGACTACCTTAAAGAAAAATAAACCCAACTGAAAATAACATTTATTAAATGTGGACCTGCCTACAACCTGCAAAGGAATTACTGAGATTTATGAGGCTTAATTTTATGGCGAGGGTACATTTGGAAATATATTTGTGCTAAAGAATCCAGGGCTATTCCTATTGAATTCATATATTTTAGTTAAACCAGTGATGTTGGATCCAGTTGAAAAGGCTTGTGAGATTACTCCAATCACTAAGGCCAAATTCAGTGTAAATGAAGTCATTTAATTACTGCCAATGACATAAAGTCTGAGAATGCAGGTATTGACAGTCCCATTTGATTGAAAGTGAATTTTTAGTGAGTTCCAAATGTGCTGTAAAAAATAATCTGTGCTAAGATGATACTGATAGCATTTATGTTGTGGTCCACATACCCAGCGAGGCATAGTCAAAGAAATTCATTTGACAGTTCCAATTGCTGTCTTTCTCAATATGGGCTGACTCAATAGCTAGCTATGAATATGTTAAAATTTTCCTCAATGTAAGGATTATATAACTTACATGCATATAAAGTCCAAGTCACTGTGTACACGATATTTGGGGAATAAGACAACAATTTTACTGTATTATATTTGCCTTAGTATATAATAGAAACTTTAAGGATGAAAACGTATACTGGTGCTAATATCTATTAAAATTTTGGAAAGAAAAAAGAACATTTACTTCTGAAAATACTAGGGTGTGCATGATTTGAAAAGGGAGAACAGAAGAAAATAGTTTTAACCTGCATATAAGGTGCAATGCCAAACAGTGGGAAAGTTGGTATGGCAGAGTTCTTAACGTAAGGTGCATGGACCTCTAGGGAGACCATGGGTGATAAAAGTAATTTTCTCAAAAATTTTCCAGTGTAGTATATACATTCATACATATTTATATTTATATATTTTAGGTACTTTTAACCAAAACAATGGGATTATACTATATACATTGTTATATAAACTTAACTTTTCACATGTATTTTAGGCATCTTTCTATACAAATGTATAAAAATAGACATAATAGGGCTTCCCTGGTGGCGCAGTGGTTGAGAGTCCGCCTGCCGATGCAGGGGATACGGGTTCGTGCCCCGGTCCGGGAGGATCCCGCATGCCGCGGAGCGGCTGGGCCCGTGAGCCGTGGCCGCGGAGCCTGCGCGTCCGGAGCCTGTGCTCCGCAACTGGAGAGGCCACGACAGTGAGAGGCCCGCGTACCACAAAAAAAAAAAAAAAAATAGACATAATAGTTTTTAATGGTCCCATGGCATTAAATGGATGCACCACAATTTAACTAACCCCCTAATGATGAGCATATAGGTTGTTTCTGTTTTTTTCACAATTAGAGCCACCATTAGAACATAGAATTTCTACGTCTAAACCTATATTTATAATTCTAATAGGAAAATTTCCTAGGTGTCGACTGTCCGTATTAAAAGATATATCCATTTTACAAACTTTTGATAATTATTGCTGAATTAACCTCCAGAAATACTGTACCAATACAAAACCTCACAGCTACTCTGTCAGGTATCTTATTTCTCCACATCCTCCTCTCCCCTAGGTATTATCATTCTTTTACATTTTTCCTAATCTGATATGTAAAATAAATGTTTTAATTTGGAGTCCATTGACTCCTAATGGGTTAGAACTCACTAGTGAATATGAACTCTGGAAATTCAGGCTATTCCCAATCCAGCCTTTTCTCCCTGTTACTTTGCAAGCGAACTTAACATTTTGTTGTTGCTTTTCCAGAAAAAGGAAGATTGGTGGCTTTAGGACTTTTTGATTCTTTACTTTAGATTCGCCCCCATTTAAATGTATTTATCTTGCTTATAGAAGATTCATAGTCTCTATCTTTAAGTACCAGTCCTATCACATGATCAGTAATGCCAGCTTTTATCATCAACATTTTGATTTCTAGCAGAATCTGAATATAGTATTGGTCTCTGTGTATGTAGAGTTGATATGAAGCCTGGTATATAGTTACAATTTGCCCCCAAATAATTAATTTTATTGGAAAAGAATATTTACTATTAGAGTCTGGATGGGGCAGAGGATAATTGTAATTCTCCTGTGTAAATGAAACTCCTAGGATAATAGACTTCAGGGGCTGAACTACTCACAGAAAAGACCAGTGTGGTACTCCTGGGAAATCGCATGTCATTGAGTTTATGGAATGAGGTGGAATTGAATGGAAAGAGCTTGAAGTAGGAAGAAACTTTATGTGGAATCATGGTAACAAAACTTGTTTCACAATATACAGTAGACCCCTCTTATCCACAGTTTCACGTTCAATGTTTTCAGTTACCTATGGTCAACCTCAGTCTGAAAGTATTAACTAGAAAATTCCAGAAATAAACAATTTATAAGTTTTAAATTATAAGCCATTCTGAATGGCATGATAAAAGCGCTCACTGTCCTACTCCCCCACATGGGATCCCCAACCATCAACATTATCCGCTCCCAACATCCAATCATCGACATCATCAAGACTTGATGATCCATGATCACCTGAAGCAGATGATCCTTCTTTTGATGTGTCAGTCATAGCATAACGCTATGTCACAATGCCTACGTCATTCACCTCACTTCATCTCATCACATATGCATTTTATCATCTCATATCATCACAACAAGAAGGGTGAATACAGTACAATGAGAAATTTTGCGCGCGCGCGAGAGAAAGACCACACTCACATAACTTTTATTATAGTATATTGTTATAAGTGTTCTATTTTATTATTAGTTGTTAATCTCTTACTGTGCTTAATTTATAAATTAAACTTTATAATAGATATTTACATATAGGAAAAAACATAGCATATATAGGGTTTGGTATTATCCTCAGTTTCAGGCATCCACTGAGGGTCTTGGAATGTATCACACGTGGATAAGAGGGGACTATCGTATGCATGGTATTGTGGTCCAGACTGTTAAATAGCTCCTTGCTTTAGGCGGTGGAGGTACTTGGCACCTATTGGACTGTTCTCAGCCTGTGCGCCTCTGATGTTAAATTGGGTTGTAAAAAAAAAAAAAAGTATTTTTAACATGGTCAGGAAAATATGAGCCCTGTGATTCAGTTACTGGTAAGTTTCCATAGGCATGGTTTCAAAACCTCATTTACCCTCTGTTGTAGAAGGGGATGGGATACAAGTAATATGAAAACTCTGCTCTGGATGAGTTTGCAATTCACTTGGAGAGACAGGCTAGCATAGAGGACACAACCGGAGGGTAATTCTGTGAAAGCTGGCTAAGTTTCTGTCACAATTGATTCTGGCAGGTAGAATCCTACTAAAACCCCTGTTGCTGGGACTTGTTTTTGGCCTTCTCCTGTCACTTGCAGCAGTCAAACATGGCAGTGGATTCTAGACAAGGCCAAATAAGCCTCAGAAATCTTCAGTGGTTGCATTAATTAGAATGAGAAAAGTATTATTTTCTAGAAGACATCAAATATGAAATCTGATTGCCAGCCACCTTTGCAAAAACCCCATAATTTCTGAAAAGTGATCTACTAGAACATGCATCTTTCTAAAGGTTATCTCATAATCGTTTCATCAATTTGCCAGGTAGGCCCTGCCTGCTATCAAAAGAGAATGATTCCCCGAAATGTATAAGCACAGTGCCTTTGAAGCCACCCATGTGCAGTAAAAAATGGCTGCCTTTAGAATAAGACAGACTTGTTTTTTATCCCTCATTTCTGCTTCTTACTACTTAGGCAAGTTTGAATAGTGGTTAAGAGGATAAAACTAGAGACAAGCAGCCTGATTTCAAATTTCAGCTTTGCCACTATTTGCATAACCTTGAGCAAGTTACTAAACCTATTTGTAACTCAGTCACTTTATCTGTAAAGTGTGAATAACAACAGTTCCTACTGTATAAGGTAGTTATTAGAAGTAAATGAGCTTCCATATGTAAAACACTTAGAAGAATGTCTAGTAACATGTAAACACTGTGTATATTTTGGCAATGTTGATAACGAGGATGATGACTATGATGATGATGATGGGACCACGGATAATTTACAACTTAGAGCTACAGTTTCTTCATCTGAAAAGCTAGAGACAGTGCTCCTGATTTCCCAGAATTACTGCAGGGGTTAACAGATAAGGCTATAAAGGATTTATTATATAGTATCAACTAAATAAATGTGTTCCCACCACCCTACCCCAGCCATTCTTTCCTTTGTCTATGGAAAAATGGGAATGGCAGATTCAGAAATTGAGAGCCTGACTTGTTTTTCTTTTAACATCACTGAGCCTACAAACATAAGTATGGTCTTTCAATACCTGTACAAGGTTAACTTGATACTTGAAATATCCAGCGAAGTTTTTATGCTACCTCAGTTTGATAATGTAACATTCATTAGAGATATTCCAAAACCATTGTAACTGTTACTCCTTGATGGAGTAATTTGGGGTGCATCACAAACACTGAGTCATTCCTCTTATCTTGGAAGGGGTGTTCCTTAGAAAAGCCATGTGACTGGCTATCAAATAGGCCCATCCAATCAGACTGACAGACGAAAACTTCCCCTGATTCATTCTCCTGAAAGCTAACACCACTGCAAAGTCTTCTAGCAATCAGTAAACATTCACTGAATTCCTTCTACACATCTGTCACTTTGTGATAGACATGAAAACATGTCCAAATCCCCCTTCAAGGAAGGATTTGTTTGTTGACCTAGCTGCTAGAAGTGTACTCAACCCCTTCATGGACTGTCCAATGTCATACCCTTTTAGGGGAAGCCCATATAATGACCTTTTTGAGGTGAGGGTAATAATAACCTGGCAATTTCGGCTAAATGAGGGCCATTATAGTTCTAGAGTTCCCTGTCGGGGTGGCTGAGGCTCTTAGACCTGCAATGTAGCCCAATCTTTTCCTCTTATCAGTTCTACTTCTTTTTCCTCCCTTCCACAGGTTTTGATCTCAAGGGCACTTCCTAGCAAACATCCAGCCCACTAAACTCCAACTAAGCATTTGCTTCTCAGAGAATTCAACCTGAAACATACTTTAGCTTGCCAGGTACTGCCTGGAGGGTCTATGTATTTTTGTGTTTGGACAAAAAAAGAAAAGCCCCTGCCCTCCAGGAACTTAGACTCTCACTATGGTTATAGGACAAGTCCACACAAAATAGCACCTCTCAACCTAACACTTAATTTGTCTTAGGACACACAAAAAAAGAGATTGATCACTCTACATCAATTAAGTTAAGAGACAGCTTCAAGAATGTACTAGGGCTTGAGCAGGATCTTAATGATAAATTAAATTTAGATTAGTAAAAGGAAATTGGGAGAACATCGTATGTGAGAGAAACACAATGAACAAATGCATGACCATGGGAAGGATCATGGTGTATTCAGCGAACTATAAGGACATCTGTCTGACTGGTTCAGACTTCTATTTGGGAAGCTGTGAGAGATATTTTTAGGTAAGTAAGAGGAGGTCAGATTTTGGAGGGTTTTGAAAGCTGAGCAATGTTTCTTAGACTGGATAAAGTATTACATGCCTATTACCTTTCATAGTTTACCATTTGCAAGACACGTCTTCTTTTTCCTTCTGTTGTTTAAACTGGTTTTCTGTGAACCAGCCATTCTTTACTTCCTCCTTCCAGTTACTTCAGGGAGAGGTTCAAGAATATCCTCTCTGACTTTCAAAGAAAGGAAAGCTAAGCAATTCAAACTAGGTTCAAAATCATTGCCTGGACAACGTGAGATACTGGAAAAGTTACCAAATCATGTTAGTCGTCTTATCCAACCATCTGAGATGCACACATTGACAGTGAAATAGAGGACTGATATTTAGGGCTCAGAGTTTGAGAATCTTTGCTTTGTGTATCGTCCAATCTGAGTCTAAAAATCTTTGGTTAGAAGCATTCTTTAGATCACTGGTTCTCAACCAGGGATGACGTCCCTCCAACCTCCCAGGGGACATTTGGCATATTCTGGAGGCATGTTTGGTTACCACCACTGGAGGGAATCCTATTGACATCTAGTGGGTAGAGGCCACGGATCCTGCTAAACATCCTATAACGCACAGGATAGCCCCCCACAACAAAGAACTATCTGGCCAAAAATGTCAGTAGTGCTAAGGTTGAGAAACCTGGCTTTAGTCCACTTCCATCCTCAACATATATGAATGTTCACATCCTGAAGCATGAAATTGTACCTTTATCCTTTCCAAGTAATAGTAACACTTCAGAATTTCCATGACCCTATATGAAACAATCTTTATTAAAAGTTCCAGACTGTTCTATCCAATATAGCAGACACTGGCCATATGTGGCTATTAAACACTTGAAATATAGTTGATCCAAACTGTAAGTGCAAAATGTTCACCAGATTTCAAAAATTTACTATTAAAAAGAATGTAAAATATATCACTAATAATTTTAAGTGCTTCTTGTTAAAATTATTGCATGTTAAAATATTTGAATATATTGGGTTAAATAAAGTATATTATTAAATTCATTTTATTCATTTATATTCAGTTTTTAAGTATGCCTATTCAAAAATCTAAAATTACATATATGGCTTGCATTATATTTCTAGTGGATAATGCTGATCTGCATGACTCCTCATCTTTATCAGTCTCCATTTAGGCTCCTAAGAGATCCAGATCCTCGTGCCAATCATTTAGCACACCTAGAATCTACTGGGAATCCTGTTGTATTTAATCCCCTAGAGCTGCTGTTTCAAAAACTCAGCCTACTGATTACCTGAAGAATATGACACATTGTTATACAATTATTCTCCTCTATCAGAATTGTCCATATCCTGTCATAGTGTCTCAGTGATGAACTACTGTTTCCAGAGTACTCTTCCTACAAATACCATGAAAAATTGCCTATAGGAGTTTCTCAAAGAAGAAAGCTGTGGTTCTGCCTTGGTAGGAGAAGCATAAAACTCTGGATATTGTTGATAGTGACAGAAGGCCATGATTAAAGAGATATAAGGAAATATGAAGATTAAGGAGGAAAATAGCAAAAAAAACTGGTCTTTCTAAAGAAGGAGTTTCAAGGTGATGACCTTTTCACTTTTCCCTGAGAAAAGAGATGCTTGGCTTCATGAAATGGAAGCTTCACTGGACTGAGAATTAGATGCCTGAATTCTAGTGGTGTGTCTGTCATGTACTAACTGTGTGACCTTGGGTGAACCATTTAACTTCCCTAACCATCAATTAACATATCTTTAAAATGAGGGGGAAAAACCTCAACTATTGTTGTTCCAATCATATGAGAAATTGCACATAAAATACTTTTGAAACGTAAAGTTATACACGTATAAACATATAAGGGTTATTATTAGATCCCTTCTATATGCACTGAATGTGCAGAGTGTATTTGAAAATATGTACACCAAAGGTAATAAAATATAAGAATATTGTAGTTCCAAAAATTTACAACTGACATCACTTCAACATCATATCTACATAAAATGAACTGACTTAAAAGCAGTTATCTATTTTCAATGAAACAGCGGCTATACACTGGTTGTTTTCCAAATAACTAGTTATTTGCTTTCAATAGTGTTTTGAAAAACACCATTTATGCCTAAGTATTTGGCTCCCAACTAGGATCACCTCTCACCATGTTGACAGTGTTACAATAGTAGCCTTGTATTTGGAACAACTATGCTCCATGGTTGTGGTTAAAGGAGACATGTTTTTACACTCAATATATTTCAAGGCAAAAAGGAGTCTGTTCAACTGTTGAGCATATTTACTTGTTAAAGTACAATAATTAAATAGGAAACAAACTACAGCACAATTTAAAGACATATAAGGATCTGTGTATTTCATTAAATCTTTGAGAAGAGTTAGAGACATCACCATCCCATTTACTCTTTTCTCAGGGTCAAAAAATAGCTCATTTTCGTACTTAAACTTCTCTGACTATATAGGAAGCACTGATGATAACAATTTGATATGAAGTCAGCAGAGGGGTCTTTTACTTTTTTTTTTTTTTGGTGGGATGGCTTAACTCTTTCACAAACCAGAAGGCTTATTTTATCTGCTTGGTTATCTACTTACCTAAATTGAGAGGACATAACCTTATTTCTGAGCCTTCTGCTGTTGCCTTTTTGACTCATTCAAGATTGTCTACAATTTTCCTGAAGGGTAAAAGTGGACTTTACCAAGTAGAAGATATAAGTGAACAAAAAAATGTCTATTCAGTGAATGAATGAATGAGTAAATAAATGAATGAATTTATGACTACTCTGTTATTTCTTTCCTGTTGCTTTGCTTAAGAAATTTTTCATTAATTTTGAACTCCTTTTCTTTGGGGCTCTACTTTTCCCATATCTGTGTCTTGGTAGCATAAAGAAGAGACTGGTGATTATGGTCCCTGGTATACCTGCGTATGAGAAATATGAATATTTTAGAACTGCTCTAAGAGCAGCAATTTTCCCTGTTTATCAGTATTCTCTGGATAGGTGTTTAATGATTACATTGTATCAAATTATTGTTAACATCTATCACTCAGAGAGCAAAGGTATTTGATAACCTGGGACCCACTGCTTATTGTTAAAGAACTTGCAGCTACAAATTCATGCTGTACCAGGACATCATTTAAAACCACATTTAAAAAAATACATTATTTTCAAGCAGAGTTATTTCTCAACAGTTGGTATCTTAGTCTGCTTGGGCTGCCATAACAAAATATTATAGACTGGGCAGTTTAAACAACAGAAACTTATTTCCTCAGAATTCTAGAGGCTCAGGTCCAAAATCAGAGTACCGGCATGGTTGTTTTCCACGTGCCTTGTAGACTGCTGTTTTCTCACTGTTCTCACATGGCAGGGAGAAAGATAGCTCTGGTGTCTCTTTCTCTTCTTATAAGGGCACTAATCTCATCATGAGGGTCCTATTCTCATGACCTCATCTAAATCTGATTACCTCCCAAAGGCTCCCTCTCCAAATAATACCATCACAGCAGGGGTGGGGGGAATGGTTAGGGTTTCAGTATATGGATTGGGGGGCAGGGGCACAATTCAGTCCACAGCAGTTAGTAAAAACTAAAGTGTCTCCTGATACTTTGAAACTGTAGCAGAACATATACTACAAACCTGGTGCTGTTTAAAAGAAAGTTACTTCAATGACTCCCTATTGTTTATACTATGGAGTTCCAGTTTCTTATCCTCAATACACATAGCCCCAATCTGTTCTCCTATTAGTCTCCTTCATAAACTCTGCCATCAAGGTAGCAGATTCTCCTCACTGACCCCTAAATACAGCCCATACCCTTTTTGTAGCCCTAGTTCCATGCATTTGTTCATTCAATTTCCTTAAAGTGGTCTCCCTAATCCTTTCTCCCTGTAATAATCATTATCAAGAATTTTGATACCAAATAATTGCATTGAGCAAATGGCAGGCACAGAGTTGGTTTTAGTTAAGTACTTAACATGGATTATCTCTAATCCTTGCAACAACCCAATGAGGCAGATACTATTAGGATCCCTATTTCACAGATGAGAAACCTGAGACTATAAACGTTAAGTTGTTCAAAGTCCCACCACTATATACTACATAATGGCAGAGCTTGAATTCAAGCCCAGTTTTATCCTGCTACAAGAACTAAGTTTTAATGCTTGTAATATGCTTCCTGGAGTCAGAATTCTCAAAAAAATTTTGTTTTCATAATGTGATTAATTACAGATGGTGAATGGTTCCAGACAACCATTTCCACTGATGATGATTCAGTGACTTTATTATTCTTTAAGAACTGGAAAACATTAGGTATTAACTGGGAAACAGTTATCTAAAGGGAAACATCCACCACAAACAAAATTTATCCAACAGGCATTTCATGACCAAATAGTTTCCTTTTTTAAAATAGAATATTGTTGCAAGTTGATGGAAATTTTGATAGCTTCTCAGACCTTCTTAAAGAAAGCTTCTCGGCAGCAAAACTTAGCCAATTTGTTTTAAAAAATTACAATTCCCACGATCTATTTGATATCATATAATGTTAGACAATGCGAAGTGGATGGGAGTGAAATGTCTGTATTAGCACTGACTGCTTGGGAGTCACATATCTCTCATTCTCAATCAAGATACTGAATGTACAACATGGACCCAAGTGCAGAGTGACTACAATGTACACAGACCTCTTTCAAGCACGATGCCATTTAAAGCCATACTACAACATCAAGTGAAATATTCTGCACCACAACACAATAACCATCTCTACGCAGGACAGGCACAGACTCCTCACCAAATAATACATTTACTTAAATTAGTGAATGAATGTCATGAATGCCTACTATATGCTGTCACCATTGGGGAAAAGCAGTGAACAAAAGATTGGGATTAGAGAGCTATCAGTATAGAAGACAAAATGTAAACATGTAATTAAAATTACAGAGATTAAAATTAAATTGTGTAATTAAAATCACACAATTCTGTGTCTGTCTCTAACAGGAAGACCTGATGTAGTCTGGGGATTCATGATTTCCTTCTTTAAGAAGTGATGCTTGGGACTTTCCTAGTGGTGTAGTGGTTAAGAATCTGCCTGTCAGTGCAGGGGACATGGGTTCGATCCCTGGTCCAGGAAGATCCCACATGCCATAGAGCAACTAAGCCTGTGTGCCACAACTACTGAGGCTGCGCTCTAGAGCCCGTGAGCCACAATGACTGACCGCGTTCCACAACTACTGAAGCCCGCGTGCCTAGAGCCCGTGCTCCGCAACAAGAGAAGCCACCGCAATGAGAAGCCCACGTACCGCAGCGAAGACTAGCCCCTGCTCGCTGCAACTAGAGAAAGCCCACGTGCAGCAAGAAAGACCCAAGGCAGCCAAAAATAAATTAATTAATACAAACAAAAAAAGAAGTGATGATGCTTGAGCTG
This sequence comes from Stenella coeruleoalba, assembly GCF_951394435.1. NCBI lineage: Eukaryota > Metazoa > Chordata > Mammalia > Artiodactyla > Delphinidae > Stenella > Stenella coeruleoalba. The sequence goes on along the minus strand of NC_137152.1, from coordinate 99,147,937 downwards.
AAACCTGAAGGATGAATAGGAGCTGGTCAGGTATAGAGATGAAGGAGACTCACAGAGAAGGGGAACATTTCAGACAGAGGAAATAGCAGGTGTTAAAGGCCCAGGAGAGGGTTTGGCACGTTCTAAGAACTGAGAAAAGCCTAGGATGGCTAGAACACAAATAGTACAATTGAGTCAAGCATGAGTGGAGCTTGTATGGATAAATTTGTGATAGTTCCTTCAGAGAGCTGTAGACCACGTTTTATATTTTATGCTAAAAGAGGAGGCCACTGAATTCCCTCTTAACCCATAAGAGAAAACTATTATATCCAGCTCCTTTCTCTCTTTCATTCCACGGGTGTGCACTGAAAATTGTTTAGGTCCTATATGCTTTATTGAAAATAGAGATTTACAATGTGGTTTTTGTCCTCAAGATGCATACAGTCTAGTTTGAAGAAAGAAAACAAGATTTTAGATAAGTTTTTTAAAATACTTTTAGCCTCAGTTTACTCATCTGCAGCGAGAAATAATAATGCCAATTTCACAATAAGCACTCAGGAGAAACTGAAAGTGTTGTTATGCACCAAAGGTTAAGCACAGTTTCTTAATAACTTGGTATACACAAATCCCTCTGAATATTGGATGACTGAGTTCACCAGAATGATGGGGGGTGGGGTGCAAGGGTGGAATTCTAAACTACAAATTCCTTGGAAAAGATTTTTCCAACCCTCAAAACTGCCTTTGTCCCACCACTATACTTATCTCTCTTATAGCACAAATCACACTGCATCACTATTATTAGTCTGCATTTATTGCTGCTGTGAATAACTTGAGGGTACTTATATCCTATTCATCTCTGTCTCCAGAATCTATCACAGTAACAATTCAATCAATTTTTATTCACTGAATGAAGATCCACACACATCAATCAGTTATTAAAGGACAGTGAGTTAATACCTAAAGTGCTACATTGTGTATTTAAAAAGACTGTAAGTAATAGAATATCAGAAAAATAAAAGTAGTAATGGCAGGCTACAGTTGTTAAAGAAGGCCTTGTGGAGGTGTTGGGACTTGAAATAAATGTTTAAATCATAACAGGTTGTGGAAAAATAGATCTTCATAGGTAGAGAGAGAAGCATGGTAGCTATGTCAATGCTTTGGGAATGTTTAAGTAGGTAAGTAACAAAAATTTGAAATGTTCAGGTCAAGCTATATTAGGGAGGATGGGGAAATATCATTTTTAGGTATCTATTACATCCCATGGACTGTAACAGACTTTTTACATACATTTGTATCACTTAACTTTTGCTGTATAGCAATCTATCTCAAAACCTGGTGACTTAAAATGGAAAATGTATTTAGTTCATGACTTTGCAAGTTGGGAATTTGGGCTGGGCTCATCTGGACAGTTCTTCTGCTGATCTTGGCTGGGTTCATTCATACATCTGCTGTTAGCTTCTGGGAGCTGGCTTCTTGTCAACTGCAGCTCTGTGGGTGGATGGGTCATGTGTTTCTCATCATCCAGAAGGCTAGCTTAGGCTTTTTACACTTGGTGGTTGGGTTCCAAAAGGGGAAGGAGAGGGTAATATTCAAAGCACAAACACGTTTAAAGCCTCTGCTTGCAAGATGTTTGCTAATGTTTAATTGACCAGTTTATCACATGGCCAACTTCAGATTAAGAAGCAGAGAATTAGACTCGACTTTTGATGGAAAGAGCTGCAAAGTCACATTGAAAAATGGCATGCGTGCAGGGATGGGAAGAATTATTGAGGCCCTTTTAAAACAATCTATATCAACATTATCTCTAATATTCAAAATAATCATGGAGGTAGATATGCATATTTTCATTTGAGAGGAGCAGAAAATGAAGTTCAGAAAGTTTGAATGACTTGCAAACATTACACATTACCAGAGCATGGATTAGAGCCCAGCTTTGTCTAACTCCAAATCCTATGTTATTTCTACTGTATGAGGCATTGTCCTGGAGAATCATTAGCTTCCAGTTGTTGAGAGCTATTGCAAATCCTTGATTTTGATGATAACATGGTAAAAGCATTGTTCCTTGAAGACGGCTCCATGTGTTGGAGAGAATGAAGTAAGACAAGACTGGAGGGAAATTTCTCTGTGTTGTGGTAACCATAACCAGGCATAAGATTTCAGACATGGACCCAGGCAGTCTTCTAGTACCCAGGGAACAAAGCTAAATGCTCAGGAACCTACATGCAGCTATTTTCTACCTTCATAGCAGAAAAAGCCTTAGTATGTTTCCACAGTGAATAATTCTCTTCTTTAATGCTGCTTGATGGAGGCAGGTTCAGAAACTCAAGTTCTTATAGTTCTCAAGTCCTTGTGTTGCCATAAATAATAAAATAAAAACCACCATAAATAATAAAAATTAGAACTTCATTAAAAGGAATTTGTTTTATTTACAGGCATGCAACCCACTCTAAAATATGCTGAATAAGAAATACTTCCTACATCTTCTGTTTGAAATTGAACAAAATGTCAGTTTTTTTCAGTGAACAAAGTTGTCCTATTGCAAAATACTTATATAGGAGAATTAAGTTTAATATCCAATTGTTCCCTGAAGACACCTTTTCATAAATGAGCACACATTGCTTATTGCATCTCAGTACTTGTTCTGAATAAATCATGAAGTGTAAATATCTCATAATTCCATAAAATGAATAGTTACTTCCCCAGTGGATTGAGTTTTCAAAAGGATTTGTGGAAAACAGCCATCGATCTTCATTCCCTTCTGTTTCCCCTTTGTAGCCAACATTTCCTATTTCAGGAAATAATTTTGTTCCTAAGCATAGAACTTTTTGTTGTCAGTTGCTTTCCCACCCTGTTTCTTTGAGGTAATGGCTCAGCTCCTATCACTGTCTACCACACATACTCTAATTATAAAACCCACACATAACTCATAGAGGTTTTAATTCATTTTATTTTCAGAGGAGCTAATCTCAGTCTCCATCCAACATATCTCAGAGAGCTATTCACAGTCAAGGGTAGACAAATGCAAAGCACTGTAGGAGTAGGAGTAGTTTAGTCCCTATTCCACAGTTTCATAGTTATATGTCCTTGAAGAAGATTATCACCCTTTAGGGCTTTATGTATCTATTTGTGAAATGGGAATAACAACAACAATAATAAAACTACTGGAAAAGGTTAAACTGGATATCTCAGAGACAGAGAAAGAGATATACTCTGAGTCCTTTGAATCCATTCTGATCATCAATGAGAAACCAAAGCAGTTTCCCAAGAAATAGTACTGTCAGCAGTATCAAACAGCTTTAGAAGGGAGTGTTTCCTGGGTATCGAAGACTGAATATTTCAGAGGTAAATACTGGTAAACGTAACTTCTATTCGTCCTAGGAAAGCCTAGGACTCTGAAAAAATACACCTTAAAAGGATGGTATTAGCCTTTTGACACTTGACCTTATATTCTGCCAGTTGCAGAATCAATCAGTGATGTTAGGAAGATGCTCATGGCTGGGATTCCTAGGACCTGGATTCTAGTCCTGTCTCTCCACTTCCTGCCTAGGTGATCTTGGGTTAATTTCTTCCTTCTATGAAGCTCAGTTTTATCATCTATAAAGTTGGAAGACAAAATTTTATTGTATGAGTGTGATTTCCGAAGCAGGATGTTGCCTGCCATTGCAAAAGCATTGGTAGCATAATTATACCTTTTCAAGCTAAATTAGCTCCAAGCTTTCCCTTCCACAGTGTTCCATGGTCAATATGCATGTCAATTATTACCGTGTCAGCTCTCAGTGAAGTGGGTGATTTCTATTTATTGTCATTTTCACCCTCTCTTCAAGTGTCCTAACACAAACCTGACATTTTTCCTCTAGGTGCCATTTGAAATGACCCAGTATCCATAGCCTGCCCATTCTGACCAGGGCCTATATGTGTACTTTCCCCCACCGCAAAGCCTTTCAAGGTAGCCACTGGTCTGTCCCACTCATTCCAGAGCTACTCAAGCTACTCAAAGTTTACTTAAGCTGTCATTTCCTCAAAAGGCGGGGATAGATAAATGAGCTGGTGGGAGTGAGGACTGTACTCTGGATGAAAGAGTTACGTGCAATATGTCCTGTCCCTAATCCTAAATGTGGATAAAAACTGGGGGAGTAGAAAATAGATATGAAAATGCTAATGAATAATTAAATAGTGTGCATCTTTATTATGGTCTTGAGAGCAATAAAATATTTTCACTTTTATGGTCAATAATTAACCAAAATGCTAAATAATGATGATGACAATGATGATGAGTATGATGAATTCTCATATCCAGAAAGAAAAGTCCATCTGATCCAAAGTACTGGGTGTTTCAGGCTTGCTGAAACCCAAATGATTTATTTTGGTTATAAAAAGGTTACTAATCCATAAAATTTTGTTAAACAGCTTTGACTGATAAAACTTGGCACAGCACGATGATGATGTGTGCCTTGGTTTAAAATGCTCATTTTTATTTTTCCTTTTTATTCGTCAGCAACCAAACTGAGTCTCCTGCCTTCAGAGCATATGACTTCTGGTAAGCTCTGAGTATTCTGGAAAATTGATTTTTCCTGGGCACATTGCTGCTAGTGCCTCATGCTGATGAATGACCCTGCTAGTGAAACACAATTTCTTCTAAATCAACAAATAGTTGTTATAAAGGCTCTAAGTCTTACTCTATTCCTGCAACAAAAGCTTCCATCTCCTGCTCATTAATCCTTGTAAGTGAGAGTCAAACAATGGGGAAAATTCCAATAAACTCTCTTCTTTTCTTAACTATTTTCTAGTTATTTCCTAAAATTCTGAGGAGGGGGCTCAATTCTGAGGAAAGAATGGTGAGATTTAATGTGGGTCAGGATATTTCTTAGGGGACAGGATCATTCAAGTGCCAGTAGAAAGGCCCTCTCATTAGGATATGTCATCCATAAGCTTGTTAAATTGTGTTTGATGAAGGAAGGGAGGGGAGATATGAGGGAGGGAAGGAGCAAGGAAAAAAGGAAAGAAAGGGGGAAGATTAATGTTCAGGGAGCATCTTGTGATTGTTGGCCTGGATCTGCATAAAGACAAGTCCTTCTTGTTGGATTCAAAGGACAAAAGCATTTCTTTGTAGTGTGTTCTTTCTTGGCTGTGACCATACCAGTGTTTCACTGTTTCGAGATTATATCAAAGGAGAATCATTATTAGTAGTAGTATTATATCAGTCCTAGGCCAAATGACAGAAACAATTAGAGATCATGGGGAAATTGTTGAAATCAGAAACCCCCAAGCCTAGTGTCTTAGTCTATTCAGGCTGCTATAACAAAGTACTAAAGACTGGGTGGCTTATACACAACAGACATTTACTTCTCACAGTAAATGTCTAAAAAAAGGCTAAAAATCTGAGATAGGGTGCCAGCACAGTTGAGTCCTGATGAAAGCCTTCTTCCCAGCTGCAGACTGCTGACTTCTTCTTGTAACCTCACATGACAGAGAGCAGAAAGGGGGAGGAAGCCCTCTTCTGACTTTTACAAGGGCACAAATTCAGTAGTGAGGCTTCCAATCTCATGATCTTATCTAATCCTAATTAACTTCCAAAGGCTCCACCTCCTAATATCATCACACTGGGGGAGAGGGTTTCATCATATAACTTTTGGAGTGGGGATACAAATATTGAGCCCACAACATTCCACCACTGGCCCCCCCAAATTCATGTCCTTCTCACATGCAAAATATTCCATCCCATAGTCCCTGAAGTTAACTTGGTCCAGCATCAACTCTAAAGTCTACAGTTCAAGGTCTCATCTAAATAACATCTAAATCAGATAGAGATGGGCCTTAGGTACAATTCATCCTGAGGCAATATTCTTCCCCAGATGTGAACATGTGAAACCAAACAAGTTATTCAAAATGAAACCAAAATACAGTGGTGGGACAGGCAGAGAATAAATATTTCCATTCCAGGCAGAGAATAAATATTTCCATTCCAAAGGGAGAAATAGGAAAGAAGAAAAGGGTGACAGGTACCCAGCAAGTTCAAAACCTAGGCAAACTTCATGAGATCTTAAGGTACAAAGATAATCCTCTTTGGCTCCATAGTCTGCCCTCCAGGCCCACCTTTGGACCCACTGGGATAGCAGTCCTGCCCCCACAACTCTGCCAGGCAGGGGTTATGCTACAGGGCTCTGCTGGACCACCTCACCCCTAGCCTGTTGAAAGCAAAGCAATGGTCCCGTCTTTTCAAACTGAGGAGGCAGCCCTGATGATCTCTGAATCACCTTTGGGCTCATTCTTTCCTTGTCTTAAAGAATAGTATACTTTTGCAGCCAAATAACTCCTGTCTTATAAAATCCAAGAAGTCCAACAGCCTTTCCTCCTTCCTTCCCATCTTCTCCCACTTCACTTCAAACTGGCAGTTTTCTTACTGGGGTGACTGATTAAGACTATGGCTCACACCCCTACTAATCTCCTTGCCAAAGGGGCCTTTGGTCCCCCCCTTAGTATTCTCATCCAAAAATGTTTTCCCATTTTTTGCAACATGGGTAGGCTGAGAATTTTCCAAATCTTTAAGTTCTAGTTACATTTTGCTTAACAATTCTATCTTTAAATCATTTCTCTCTTCTCACATTTAACTATTAGCATTCAAGAGGAGAAAGCTGTATCTTCAACACTTTGCTTAGAAATCTTTTCAGTTAAATATCCAATTTCATTGCTCTCAAGTTCTACCTTCCACAAGACACTAGTACATGAACACAATGCAGCCAAGTTCTTTGCTGCTTTATAATAAGGATCAGCTTTCCTCTAGTTTCTGTTTCTCATTTTCATCTGAGAACTCATCATAATGGCCTTTATCATCCGTATTTCTACCAACATTCTGCTCATAATTACATATTCTCTAAGAAGATGGAAGCTTTCTCTATAGCACTCCTCCTTTCTTTCTGAGCTCTCACCAGAATCACCTTTTAAATTCCCTTCATGGCTATATTGGCTTCTTTTAGCATGTACTTCATATAAACAACAGAAATTTATTTCTCACAGTTCTCACAGGCTTAAAGTCTGCATTTCAGGTGCCAGCACGGTCAAATTCTGGTTAGAACCTTCTGCTAAGTTACAGTCAACCGACTTCTCACTGTATCCTCACATGGCCAAGAGCAGAGAGGGGGCGTGAACTCTCTTAAGATTCCTTTTTTTTTATTGGAATATAGTTGCTTTACCATGTTGTATTGGTTTCTGCTGTACAGCAAAGTGAGTCAGCTATATGTATACATATATCCCCTCCTTTTTGGATTTCCTTCCCGTTTAGGTCACCACAGAGCATTGGAGATTCTTAAAAGGGCACTAATCCATTCATGAAGGGTCCACCCTCATGACCTTATCCAATCCTAATTACCACCCAAAGACCCCATCCCCTAATACCATCATACTGGGAGGTGGGGTTTCACCATATGAGTTTTGGAGGGACACAAACATTCAGTCTACTATACCAAACCACCATCATCTCTTGCTGGAGTTAACGTGGCAGTCTCCTAATTGGTCTCCTTGCTCTCATCCTTGTCCTTGTACCTAAAACCTATTCTTAACAGAGTAGCATGAGAAACCCTTTTATAATATAAATCAGATTATGCCTCTCCCCTGTTCAAACCACTACACTGATTGTCAAACATGAGTAAAATCAATAGTCCTTTAGTATCTGTCCAGTTTCACCTCTTTAACCCTACTTCTTTTCATTCTTTTCTTCCTCAATAGGTATCAGTCACATTTCCCTTGTTGCATATTTCCCCTCAGTGCATTTGCACATAATCTTTCCTCAGATAAAGGCAGCATCCATACTTGCACTTGATTCAAGCCTCTGTTCAAGTGTCACTTCCTTGGAGAGGCCTTTCTGCCCACTCTATCTAAAGTAGTACCTCCTTCACTCTCTATTCTCTAAGTATCCTTTTTTTTTTTTTAAGAAGATAGAATTTATTAGAGGGAAGGGTCGCTGCCAGAACAGTGGGCTGACTTCCTATTCCAAACATGTGCTATTAGTCAGTTTTTATAGCCAGAGAACAAAGGAATGGTCCAAGGTGAAAATTTCATTTTTTAAATATCCTTTTGTTTTTCTTCTAGCACTCATTAATATGTAACAGGCACATATAACATAACATAACAACATATGCATTCAATACATAGTTACTGAGTATTGGTTGAATGGATAGTACAAAAAAATAGCACACAAAAGAATGAAGCAGAAGAGTGAAATAGTGAACTAAAGGGCCAACTTGCAGAATTCTACCAGAAGAGAGTATAAAGGGATAAAGAGATGCCATATCAGAGAAAGATTTATAAAACAAATCTATAAATTTCAATATCTTGCAAATCAAAGTTCCAGATATAGGAAATAGAAGGAGTGGAGTACAATACATAAATACAATAATATTTTTAGGAAAATAATTAGATAATTAGAATTTTCCACAAATGAAGAAAGACTCGAATGCTTGAAAGAACACTGAATATCATTCAGGACATGTCAAAAAAATGTAACAAATAATAAGCCCACACAGAGATACACTGGGTTGCTATTTCAGAAATGTTAAATACCTAGGAATAAATCTAAGCAGAAGAATGACAAATCTTTAAAAACTACAGAAATTTACTAAATAGTATCAATGGATACCTGCATATACTCAGAGCTTCTACCATGGTCTTGCAAAGAAATATTCACATTTTATCATTTCTATTCCTCTGCTTAAGTTGGATTTAATTTTCTCTTTTATTTTAGTTTCCTAAGGTAGAAGCTTATATTATTATTTTTAAATCTTTCTTTTTATCTAATATATGCTTTCAATGCTATAAACTTCCCTCTATGCACTGCTTTTGCTGGATGCCACAAATTTTGAAAAGTTGTATCTTAATTTTCATTTAGTTAAAAATATTTTTTAAATTTCTCGAGACCTTGTCTTTGATCCAAGTGTTATTCAGATGCTTGTTGTTTAATCTGTAAATATTTTGGGATTTCCCAGCTATTTTAATACTATTGATTTCTAATTTAATTCCATGTGGTTTTAGAGCATACATTGTATAATTTCTATTACTTTAAATATGTTAAGGTGTGTTTTATGGCCAAGAATATGTTATATCTTGGTGAATGTTCCATGTGAGCTAGAGAAGAATGTGTTTTCTTCTGCTGTTGAATGAAGTAGTCTAGAGATATCAACTAGATCCAGTTTACTGATGGCTGTTCAGTACAACTATGTCCTTACTAATTTTCTGCTTGTTGAATCTGTCAACTTACTGGTAGAGGGGTGTTAAAACATCCAATCGTAATAGTGAATTCGCCTATTTCTCCTTAAAGTTTTATTAGTTTTTGTCTAACATATTTTTGCCACTGTGTTGTTAGATGGATATGCATTAAGGATTGTTATATCTTCTTGGAGAACTGACTCCTTTATCATTATGTAGTGCCTCTCTTTATCTCTGATAATTTTCTTTCCAGCTTTATTGAAATGTAATTGACATATAACCTTGTGTAAGTTTAAGGTGTACATGTGTTGATTTGATACACATATATATTGTAATATGATTACCACCATAGCCTTAGCTAATACCTCCATCACGTCACATAATTATCATTTCTTTTTTGTGGTGAGAATATTTAAGATCCACTCTCTTAGCAACTTTCAAGTATATAATAGAGTACTGTTAACCATAATCACAATACTGTGCATTAGACCCATAGAAATTAATCTTGTAACTACAAGATTGTACCCTTTGACCAATATCTCCCTCATTTCCTCCACTCCCCCAGCCCCTCATAGCCACCATTCTACTCTGTTTCTATGTGTTAGGCTTTTATAGATTTCACACTTAAGGGATATCATACAATATTTGTCCTTCTCTATCTGAATTATTACACTTAGCATAATACCCTCCAAGTCCATCCATGTTGTCACAAAAGGTAGGATTTCCTTCTTTATTGTGGCTGAATAGTATTCCATTGTGTGTGTGTGTACATATATATCCACATATAATATATATATACACACATATATTATATATATCTAGTACATTTTCTTTATCCATTCATCCATTGAAAAGGACTTAGGTTGTTTCCATATCTTGGCTACTGTGAATAATGCTGCAATAAATGTGGGAGAACAGATACCTCTTCAAAGTCCTGATTTCATTTCCTTTGGATATATACCCATAAGTAGGACTGCTGGATCATATGGTAGTTCTATCTTTATTTTTTTGAGAAACCTTCAAACTGTTTTCCATAGTGGCTGTACTAATTTACATTCCTACCAACAGTGTACAAAGGTTCCCTTTTCTCCACATTCTCACTACCACATTTTGGCTCTTATCTTTTTGAGGATCGCCATTCTAACAGGTGTGAAGTGATATCTCATTGCAGTTTTCATTTGAATTAATGATACACTAAAGAAGATGGACTTAATTGATATTTATAGGACATTCCATCCAAAAACAACAGAATACACATTTTTCTCAAATGCTCATGGAATATTCTCTAGGATAGATCATATCCTGGGTCACAAATCAAGCCTTGGTAAATTTAAGAAAATTGAAATTGTATGAAGTATCTTTTCCGACCACAACGCTATGAGACTAGATATCAATTACAGGAAAAGATATGTAAAAAATACAAACACATGGAGGCTAAACAATACACTACTTAATAACGAAGTGATCACTGAAGAAATCAAAGAGGAAATTAAAAAATACCTAGAAACAAATGACAATGGAGACACGATGACCCAAAACCTATGGGATGCAGCAAAAGCAGTTCTAAGACGGACATTTACAGCAATACAATCCTACCTTAAGAAACAGAAAACATCTCGAATAAACAACCTAACCTTGCACCTCAAGCAATTAGAGAAAGAAGAACAGAAAAAACCCAAAGTTAGCTGAAGGAAATAAATCATAAAAATCAGATCAGAAATAAATGAAAAAGAAATGAAGGAAATGATAGCAAAGATCAATAAAACTAAAAGCTGGTTCTTTGAGAAGATAAACAAAACTGATAAACCATTAGCCAGACTCATCAAGAAAAAAAGGGAGAAGACTCAAATCAATAGAATTAGAAATGAAAAAGGAGAAGTAACAACTGACACTGCAGAAATACAAAGGATCACGAGAGATTACTACAGGCAACCACATGCCAATACAATGGACAACCTGGAAGAAATAGACAAATTCTTAGAAATGCACAACATGCTAAGACTGAATCAGGAAGAAACAGAAAATATGAACAGACCAATCACAAGCACTGAAATTGAAACTGTGATTAAAAATCTTCCAACAAACAAAAGCCCAGGACCAGAGGGCTTCACAGGCGAATTCTATCAAACATTTAGAGAAGAGCTAACACCTCTTCTTCTCAAACTCTTCCAAAATATAGCAGAGGGAGGAACACTCCCAAACTCATTCTACGAGGCAACCATCACCCTGATACCAAAACCAGACAAGGATGTCACAAAGAAAGAAAACTACAGGCCAATATCACTGATGAACATAGATGCAAAAATCCTCAACAAAATACTAGCAAACAGAATCCAACAGCACATTAAAAGGATCATACACCATGATCAAGTGGGGTTTATTCCAGGAATGCAAGGATTCTTCAATATACGCAAATCAATCAACGTGATACACCATATTAACAAATTGAAGGAGAAAAACCACATGATCAACTCAATAGATGCAGAGAAAGCTTTCGACAAAATTCAATACCCATTTATGATAAAAACCCTGCAGAAAGTAGGCACAGAGGGAACTTTCCTCAACATAATAAAGGCCATATATGACAAACCCAGAGCCAACATCGTCCTCAATGGTGAAAAACTGAAAGCATTTCCACTAAGACGAGGAACAAGACAAGGTTGCCCACTCTCACCACTCTTAATCAACATAGTTTTCGATGTTTTAGCCACAGCAATCAGAGAAGAAAAGGAAATAAAAGGAATCCAAATTGGAAAAGAAGAAGTAAAGCTGTCACTGTTTGCAGATGACATGATACTATACATAGAGAATCCTAAAGATGCTACCAGAAAACTACTAGAGCTAATCAATGAATCTGGTAAAGTAGCAGGATACAAAATTAATGCACAGAAATCTCTGGCATTCTTATACACTAATGATGAAAAATCTGAAAGTGAAATCAAGAAAACACTCCCATTTACCACTGCAACAAAAAGAATAAAATATCTAGGAATAAAACTACCTAAGGAGACAAAAGACCTGTATGCAGAAAATTATTAGACACTGATGAAAGAAATTAAAGATGATACAAATAGATAGAGAGATATACCATGTTGTTGGATTGAAAGAATCAACATTGTGAAAATGACTCTACTACCCAAAGAAATCTACAGATTCAATGCAATCCCTATCAAACTACCACTGGCATTTTTCACAGAACTAGAACAAAAAATTTCACAATTTGTATGGAAACACAAAAGACCCCAAATAGCCAAAGCAATCTTGAAAATGAAAAATGGAGCTGGAGGAATCAGGCTCCCTGACTTCAGACTATACTACAAAGCTACAAGACAGTATGGTACTGGTACAAAAACAGAAATATAGATCAGTGGAACAGGATAGAAAGCCCAGAGATAAACTCACACTCATATGGTCACCTTATCTTTGGTAAAGGAGGCAGGAATGTACAGTGGAGAAAGGATAGCCTCTTCAATAAGTGGTGCTGGGAAAACTGGACAGGTGCATGTAAAAGTATGGGATTAGATCACTCCCTAACACCATACACAAAAATAAGCTCAAAATGGATTAAAGACTTAAATGTAAGGCCAGAAAGTATCAAACTCTTAGAGGAGAACATAGGCAGAACACTCTATGACATAAATCACATTACAATTCTTTTTGACCCACCTCCTAGAGAAATGGAAATAAAAACAAAAATAAACAAATGAGATGTAATGAAACTTCAAAGTTTCTGCACAGCAAAGGAAACCATAAACAAGACCAAAAGACAACCCTCAGAATGGGAGAAAATATTTGCAAATGAAGCAACTGACAAAGGATTAATCTCCAAAATTTATAAGCAGTTCATGCAGCTCAATAACAAAAAAACAAACAACCCAATCCAAAAATGGGTAGAAGACCTAAATAGACATTTCTCCAAAGAAGATATAGAGACTGCCAACAAACACATGAAAGAATGCTCAACATCATTAATCATTAGAGAAATGCAAATCAAAACTACAATGAGATATCATCTCACACCAGTCAGAATGGCCATCTTCAAAAAATCTAGAAAGAATAAATGCTGGAGAGGGTGTGGAGAAAAGGGAACACTCTTGCACTGTTGGTGGGAATATGAATTGGTACAGCCACTATGGAGAACAGTATGGAGTTTCCTTAAAAAACTACAAATAGAACTACCATATGACCCGGCAATCCTACTACTGGGCATATACCCTGAGAAAAGCATAATTCAAAAAGAGTCATGTACCAAAATGTTCATTGCAGCTCTATTTACAATAGCCCAGAGATGGAAATAACCTAAGTGTCCATCATCGCATGAATGGATAAAGAAGATGTGGCACGTATATAAAATGCAATATTACTCTGCCATAAAAAGAAACGAAATTGAGCTACTTGTAATGAGGTGGATGGAACTAGAGTGTGTCATATGGAGTGAAGTATGTCAGAAAGAGAAAGACAAATACCGTATGCTAACACATATATATGGAATTTAAGAAAAAAAATGTCATGAAGAACCTAGGGGTAAGACTGGAATAAAGACACAGACCTACTAGAGAATGGACTTGAGGATATGAGGAGGGGGAAGGGTAAGCTGTGACAAAGCAAGAAAGTGGCATGGACATATATACACTACCAAACGTAAAATAGATAGCTAGTGGGAAGCAGCTGCATAGCACAGGGAGATCAGCTCGGTGCTTTGTGACCACCTAGAGGGGTGGGATAGGAAGGGTGGGAGGGAGGGAGACGCAAGAGGGAAGAGATATGGGAACATATGTATATGTATAACTGATTCACTTTGTTATAAAGCAGAAACTAACACACCATTGTAAAGCAATTATACTCTAATAAAGATGTAAAAGAAACAAACAAAAACAAACAAACAAAAAAAGACCACCCCAAGATCTTGCTCAACATAGTTTTTAGGGCAACTACAGAAAATCAGAATTGGCATCCCAGCTGAAACCCATGTATTCTCTATGGACCAGGAAATCTTTCAGTTCACATTCAGCTATAATGTCTTAGCTCAGCACAAATGTCAACCTCATCTTTTCAATTCTTACGGCTATTATTTTACTTTCTCTTTCCTAGCCTGCATTACTTAAAGAAACAAGCAAACAAATACAAATATTTGAATCTCTGAATATTTACAGGGAAGAAAATAAAAGAAACTAAATTCATTAATTTCCCAGCAGAACATACAGAACATTTTATATGGTGCTAAGGGCTACTCAAGATTAATAGTTGGAGAAAAAAATTGGAATCATTTCCTCTACTTGCTTCCCCTAGTCTGCAAAGAAGAATAGGGTACATTCATTTCACTCATGGTGGTAGAGTTCCTAAACTGAGTAATCACAGAAGGCCAGATGCCAAGGACTTATTGCACGCTTACAGAAAAAATTTTAGGAATGCCCTATGCATGGGTGATTATAAATTGGCTATGGGGTTTAATTAAGGGGTTTTCATTTCATCATCTAAACAACTGGGCTTTGGGATTAGCAGTTGCTGTCTGTTCACATCAGTAACTGGCAGTGATTCTTCTAATCATACGAGGACATGTTATTGTGCATATATTGTGCATTGCAAGATGGTGCTCCCAATAAAAAGTGACAAGAGGTTTCTGAACTCAGCATCTGTCACCCAGAACGCATGGATATCCAGAATACATATACAATTTATTTATAAAATATCTTCATTCCAAGGAGACCTTATTTACTTATTTATTTTTGAGAAGCTACTAAAATCTAAAGCAACCAACCAACCAGACTTTACTTTCTCAATATCCCAAGGGCGTTTTTGGAAAACAACCATTCTTTAATCATCATACAGGATTTTTTGACTACATAGCTATGTCCACATAACAACTGAAATATTTTAGAAGCAGAATAAAAATTACAGAGTCAGTGTTTAGCTGAAGTAGTCCATTTACATAGGATTCTCACCTAACATTTCTCTGAAATTTTCCTCGTCTCAATGCTTATTGTTGCATCTTACTATTTTTTGGCATCTGTGTATATGCTATCAATATACATTTTACCAAAATGGTAATACTGATTTATAGATTGGATGCAAAATATAAACACAATATAACTAGCTAGCTGGCATTTGACAGAAAGATTTGCTTAATATATTTGAGAAGTATTTTCCATGGAACATCAGCCCTTAATATTGTTGTTCATTTTACAAATATTTAAAGTGCCTAATAGGTGCCAGGCAAGGCATTGGATATGGGGATGTAGCAATGAACAACAGACATAATCTCTACTCTTGCAGAAGTTTCAAGGTCATGTGGGGAACAGATGATGTATAATATAGACATCTTGTGTAGATACAGAATTCATGTTGGCATATTTAAGCCTCTAAGAAGTTCTACAATAAGGAACAAGCAAACAACAACAACAACAATGATAAAACCTGTTGCTTAACTGGTTGTTTCTCAAGCCAATTCAAATGAAACAAGTGGTCTGAAGAACCCACACTAGGGCAACTGCATGAAAAAAAATGGAGTCAGGTAAAAAGACCAAGAAATTCAATCTAGTTTTGGTATTAAGTATACTTTATTCTTTGAAAAATGTAATAGATGCCAGATTCTATAATAATCAGAATGTCTGAAATTATGGACAGTTTATTCTGTACGTACATGGACACAAGCTACAAGAGGAAGCTACTATCAGCTATCAGCTATGAGCTCCAGGAATCACTAAGGCCTGAAACATGTTGTATAGCAATACAAATTCTGTGCAAAGGCCTTTAGCTGGACTGTTCTTGCTGGAGGGCTTGATAGATCTCCTCCGCCAACTGGTAGCCAAACACAATCTTGGTGTCCCTTCAGTGGTTAATTATATTTTTAATCCTCAACCATAAATAGGCAAATAGTAGTGAGGGAATTTTTTGTAACCCACAAATGTCCTAATGCCCTGGCTGGAAATCAATCTTATGTAAACTGAATGTCCCCAGGCCTCATAAGCATAACAGTGCAAATGAAGTCACATTGACATTTATGCCCAAATTAGACTGGCTCATTGCTTCCACTTGGCTATGTGGCCATCCCATGGAGGATTTCTTGAGGTTTCTGGGATGGCATTGGGACCCAATTTTTTTTTTTTTTTGGCATATCAGTCAGGGTCAATGTTCACACCACAGCTGCTGACATTCCTGGCTTCCCCTGCACACACAGTTACTTCAGCACACTCGTGCCTCACTGCTGTCTGTAGCCAGTGCTGTCTTTCCAGCTGAACTGAACTTTTCAGTTCCAAGAATGTGCTATGCTTCTCTCAACTTTAGGCCTTGTCAACTTGCTACTTCCTCAATCTGAAACATATTTTATTCAAATCTCATGTCAAGTGTAACTTATTGGAGGAAGTATTATTTGACTATAAATGAGAGTTAGGGGCCCCTCCTATGTGCTCATGTAGCATACTGTACTTATTCATATTGTAGCACTTATCACATTGTTTTAATAATCTATTGGGAGAGAAGTAGGTAAACAGTTAAGAACCTTATGGAGAGAGAGTAAGTCTTTTTTTATCTGTGTGCCTTGAGACTTGACATAGGGCCTTACACATAACAGGACTTTTTTATAGGAGGGTGTGTAGCTGTCCTTATGCCATTCAACAGATATTCTAGTTATAACTAGGCTATAGATGGGCCAATCTTGATTATCAGTTTTCAAACTGAAGTTATACATACCAACACTCTTTCCTTATTTCTCATATTTAAAACATCACTGTATAACCTACCCCAGGCAATTCTGTGATAGAGAATGATCTATTGACTTATCCTATTCCTTTAGGCACTCAGAGTCCTCATTCTGAGCTTTGACTGCCTGAAGCCTCCCACAGTTTTACCAGGTTATTCTAGACATTGCTTTACACTCTGGATTTTCCTTCCCTATCATTTGTTTTCTGTCCTCAGTCTTATTTCCTTAGAACCCTGCTTTCTGCTAAGTTGCTACTGACTCAATCAAAGTCCTTATAAAAGCACATTTTGGGACTTCCCTGGTGGCGCAGTGGTTAAGAATCGGCCTGCCAATGCAGGGGACATGGGTTCAAGCCCTGGTCCGGGAAGATCCCACATGCCGAGGAGCAACTAAGCCCGTGCGCCACAACTACTGAGCCTGTGCTCTAGAGCCCGCAAGCCACAACTACTAAACCCACGAGCCACAACTACTGAGCCCATGTCCCACAACTACTGAAGCCTGTGTGCCACAAAAAAAAAGAGCACATTTTAATTAACTTGTGGGAGGAAGAAATTTTTTTAATATTAATGGTTAAAGAGGGCATATGTTCAATCTTTTTTCTTTTTACAGCTGGTGATAAGAAATGAACAGACTAGGGTAATAGTCTGTACCAGGCCTTGCAGTGGTCAACATATCACACTTCACAGTGGCTTGCTTCACCACTTTAATGTCAAATAACTCTCATTCTGACCCTGGGGCAAATGATAAGACACTCAAACTAAGTTATATAGGTGGTACACAGGCATACCTCTAGAAATCAAGCCTCCTTGCCCCCAACCCAGCCCTCATTACTGCTCCTTACTTCTTCCATACACAGTATCACCAGCAATCAAAGAGCCAGGGTCTCTGCATAATTTAAAGCAAATGAGGCTTCTGATTGTGAGATACTCAGCTGTGGTTGGTGTGAGAGGACTACTTCCCTGTTTCAATGACTAACGTACTGAACTATGCTTGATGAAGAATGCAGGGTGAAAAAGAAAAGGAAATGGTGGGAGACAGAATCTTTGCAGAAAATGAGCTAGTGCAACTGAATAAAAAAAGTCATATCACAGGAGGAAGATTAGGCACGAGAGCTGAGAACAAGACAGGTAGAAGGTGAGGAGAGAAGGAGGAAGAAACCGAGACAGAGAGAGGAAGACAGAGGGAGAGGAGTGGGGGGGGGGGGAGAGAGAGAGAGAGAGAGAGAGAGAGGAGGGAGAGGGAGAGAGAGAAATTGAAAACCATGAATAATCAATTAGAAAAAAATGAAGGGCTGGAATTATGCCAAGATCACTAACTGTATAGAATAGCCGAGAGAACTTCAAACTACACTCTGTGAACCAAATCTGGCCAGCTGTCTGCTTTTGCAAATAACATTTTATCAGAATAAACCACAGTCAATGCTTTACATATTGTCTATGGCTGTTTTAGTGCTACAATGGTAAAGTAGAGTAGTTGTGCCAGTGGTCTTGTAGCCCACTACATAAAATATTTAGCTTAAAATATTTACTCTTTTGTGCTTTAAGAAAAATTTTGCTGCATTCAGGAAAAGAAAATTGGAAAAATAGTTCATTTTCTCCAGTGATGGGGATTGAGTCCCAGCAGCAGGCCCATGGTCTCCACTTTGGGCACTTCACAACCTAAAAGAGAGGAACATGCAATCCTTGTGCTCTGAGAGTGGGGAAGAGGTGGTGTGTTGTAAACGCTTTTAAGCGATTTAGCAGTCTAAGCTAAGTAAAGAATCTGCAAAACTGTGCTAAATTGTTTCTGGTGGCAGTTCAGATATTCGTGAGTCCTCTGCTGATGAAGCCCCTGCATGTATACTTTTCAGAAGGCAAACTCCACTTGAGCATTTCTAGAAAGACTATGCCGTACATTCTGAACTCTTCCCGCTGACAAGGTCTCTTTCAATTTTGATGACCTTGAAGAGACAGACTATGGGTGACATAAAAGTACATTTAAAAAAATATTTCTAAAAGTTCATGGCCATTTGGGTTTATTTAGAGGTGAAAAAAATTCTACTAACTCTATCTTGGTTCTACAGAATTCTTATGTCTCATGATTTTAAGTATTTTGCTCCTGGTGGATACAACAGGGTTGTGTGTGTGTGTGTGTGTGTGTGTGTGTGTGTGTGTGTGTGTGTGTGTGTGTGTGTGTGTGTGTGTGTGTGTGTGTGTGTGTGTATGTGTGTTTCACCATTTATACCTGTTTGGAGGTCATTGATGGATTTGGATGTTTTGAATATCTTTTTGTCTTCCTTGCTAGTTCAGAATTTTTCTCCTTATCTATTAAAATCTTATACTTTTAGCAAAGAAAAAATTCAAGCATCCTTCTTTATCAAAGTTGCCACAAATGTATAAATGAATGACTAGAAATTTAGAAAAGTCAAGAAAGATAATGCTCATATTTAAGCACCAATTAAGTACTGTTAGTCAACTAACCATAAAAAGGAAGTACTAGAGACCTTCAAGATGGCAAAAGAGTAAGACGTGGAGATCACCTTCCTCCCCACGAATACATCAGAAATACATCTACACGTGGAACAACTCCTACAGAACACCTACTGAATGCTGGCAGAAGACCTCAGACCCCCCAAAAGGCAAGAAACTCCCCACATATCTGGGTACGGCAAAAGAAAAAACAGAGACAAGAGAATAGGGATGGTACCTGCACCACTGGGAGGGAGCTGTGAAGGAGGAAAAGTTTCCACACACTAGGAAGCTGCTTCACTGGTGGAGATGGGGGGGTAGCGGGGAGAAGCTCCGGAGCCACGGAGGAGAGTGCAGCAACAGGGGTGCAGAGGGCAAAGTGGAGATATTCCGGCAAAGAGGATGCATGCAGCAACACGGGTGGAGAGGGCAAAGTGGAGATATTCCTGCACAGAGGATCCATGCGACCAGAACTCACCAGCCTGAGAAGCTAGTCTGTTCACCAGCCAGGGCAGGTAGGGGCTGGGAGGTGAGGCTTGGGCTTCCGAGGTCAGATCCCAGGGAGAGGACTGGGGTTGGCTGCATGAACACAGCCTGAAGGGGGCTAGTGTACCACAGCTAGCTGCAAGGGATTCCGGGAAAAGCCTGGAACTGCCTAAGAGGCAAGAGACCATTGTTTCAGGGTGCGCAAGGAGAGGGGATTCAGAGCCCCATCTAAACGAGCTCCAGAGAAGGGCGCGAGCCATGGCTACCAGTGTGGACCCCAGAAATGGGCATGAAACGCTAAGGCTGCTGCTACAGCTAACAAGAAGCGTGTGTGCAAGCAAATGTCACTATCCATACCTCGCCTCCTGTGAGCCTGTACAGCCCACCACTGCCAGGGTCCCGTGATCCAGGGACAACTTCCCCGGGAGAACACACGGCACACCTCAGGCTGTTGCAATGTTATGCCAGCCTCTGCTACCACAGGCTTGCCCCACATTCTGTACCCCTCCCTCTCCCCAGCCTGAGTGAGCCAGAGCCCCTTAATCAGCTACTACTTAACCCCGTCCTGTCTGAGTAAAGAACAAATGCCCTCAGGCGACTACACGCAGAGGCGGGGCCAAATCCAAAGCTGAACCCCAGGAGCTGTGTGAACAAAGAAGAGACAGGGAAATCTCTCCCAGCAGCCTCAGGAGCAGTGGATTAAAGCTCCAAAATCAACTTGATGTACCCTGCATCTGTGGAATACCTGAATAGACAATGAATCATCCCAAAATTGAGGTGGTGGACTTTGGGAGCAATGATATATATTTTTTTCATTTTTCTCTTTTTCTGAGTGTCTATGTGTATGCTTCTTTTTGTGTGATTTTGTCTGTATAGCTTTGCTTTTACCATTTGTTGTAGGTTTCTGTCTGTCTGGTTTTATTTTGTTTTTTTTTTCTCTTGTATAGTTTTTAGCACTTGTTATCATTGGTGAATCTGTTTTTATGGTTTGGTTGCTCCCTTCTTTCTTTCTTTTTCATTCTTCTTTTATTACTTTTTCTTTTTACATTTTTAATAATTTTATTTTTTATTTTAATAATTTTATTTTTTTGTTTCTTTCTTTTTTCTCCCATTTCTTCTGAGCCGTGTGGCTGACAGGGACAAGGTGCTCCGGCTGGATATCAGGCTTCAGCCTCTGAGGTGGGTGAGTTCAGAACACTGGTCCACCAGAGACCTCCCGGCTCCACGTAATATCAAATGGCGAAAGCTCTTGCAGAGATCTCCATCTCAACGCAAGGACCCAGCTCCACAAAACGACCAGCAAGTTACAGTGCTGGACACCCTATGCCAAACAACTAGCAAGACAGGAAGAAACCCCACCCATTATCAGAGAGGCTGCCTCTCACAACAGTGAGAGTCCCGCGTACAGCAAATAAGGTCACAGACACCCCAAAAGACACCACCAGATGTGGTCCTGCCCACCAGAAAGACAAGATCCAGCCTCATCCACCAGAACATGGGCACTAGTCCCCTCCACCAGAAAGCCTACACAACTCACTGAACCAACCTTAGCCACTGGGGGCAGACACCAAAAACAACGGGAACTACAAACCTGCAGCCTGCGAAAAGGAGACCCCAAACACAGTAAGGTAAGCAAAATGAGAAGACAGAGAAACACACAGCAGATGAAGGAGCAAGGTAAAAACCCACCAGACCAAACAAATGAAGAGGAAAGAGTCAGTCTACCTGAAAAAGAACTCAGAGTAATGATAGTAAAGATGATACAAAATCGTGGAAACAGAATGGAGAAAATACAAGAAACGTTTAACAAGGACCTAGAAGAACTAAAGAGCAAACAAACAATGATGAACACCACAATAAATGAAATTAAAAATTCTCTAGAAGGAATCAATAGAAGAAAACTGAGACATAAATGGATAAGTGA
Source organism: Stenella coeruleoalba (assembly GCF_951394435.1). Lineage (NCBI taxonomy): Eukaryota > Metazoa > Chordata > Mammalia > Artiodactyla > Delphinidae > Stenella > Stenella coeruleoalba. The sequence goes on along the minus strand of NC_137152.1, from coordinate 99,126,204 downwards.
CCTGGAAGATAAAAGTAGTGGAAATAATGACTGCAGAGCAGAATAAAGAAAAAAGAATAAAAAGAATTGAGAACATGGGTTTCTCTGGTGGCGCAGTGGTTGAGAGTCCACGATACAGAGGACACGGGTTCATGCCCCGGTCCAGGAAGATCCCACATGCCGCGGAGCCGCTGGGCCTGTGAGCCATGGCCGCTGAGCCTGCGGGTCTGGAGCCTGTGCTCCACAACAGGAGAGGTCACAACAGTGAGAGGCCCACGTACCGCAAAAAAAAAAAAAAAAAAAAAAAAGGATTGAGGACAATCTCAGAGATCTGTGGGATAACATTAAAAAAACCAACATTTGAATTATAGGAGTCCTAGAGGAAGAAGAGAAAAATAAAGGGACTGAGAAAATATTTGAAGAGATTACAGTTGAAAACTTCCCTAATATGGGAAAGAAAAGAGTTAATCAAGTCCAGGAAGTGCAGAGATTCCCATACAGGATAAATCTGAGGAGAAACATGCCAAGACACACATTAATCAAACTATCAAAAATTAAATACAAAGAAAAAATATTAAAAGCAGGAAGGGAAAAACAACAAATAACATACAAGGGAATCCCCATAAGGTTAACACCTGCTCTTTCACCAGAAACTCTTCAAGCCAGAAGGGAGTGGCAGGACATTTTTAAAGTGATGAACGGGAAAAACCTACAATCAAGATTACTCTACCCAGGAAGGATCTCATGCAGATTCGACAGGGAAATTAAAATGTTTACAGACAAGCAAAAGCTAAGAGAATTCAGCACCACCAAACCAGCTTTACAACAAAAGCTAAAGGAACTCCTCTAGGCAGGAAATACAAGAGAAGGAAAAAACCTACAATAACAAATCAAAAACAATTAAGAAAATGGTACAAGGAACATACATATTGATAATTACCTTAAATATAAATGGATTAAATGCTCCAACCAAAAGACACAGACTGGCTGAATGGATAGGAAAACAAGAACCGTATATACACTGTCTGCAATAGACCCACTTCAGGCCTAGGGACACATACAGACTGAAAGTGAGGGGATGGAAACAGGTATTCCATGCAAATGGAAATCAAAAGAAAGCTGGAGTAGCAATGCTCATATCAGACAAAATAGACTTTAAAATAAAGACTATTACAAGAGACAAACAAGGACACTACATAATGATCAAGGGATCAATCCAAGAAGAAGATATAACAATTGTAAATATTTATGCACCGAACGTAGGAGCACCTCAATACATAAGGCAAATGCTAACAGCCATAAAATGGGAAATTGATAGTAACCCAATAATAGTAGGGGAGTGTAACACCCCACTTTCACCAATGGACAGATCAACCAAAATGAAAATAAATTAGGAAACACAACCTTTAAATAACAGATTAAATAAGATGGACTTAATTGATATTTATAGGACATTCCATCCAAAAACAACAGAATACACTTTCTTCTCAAGTGCTCGTGGAACATTTTCCAGGATATATCATATCTTGAGTCACAAATCAAGCCTTGGTAAATTGAAGAAAATTGAAATTGTTTCAAGTATCTTTTCTGACCACAATGCCATAAGACTACATATAAATTACAGAAAAAAAATACTTAAAAAATACAAACACTTGGAGGCTAAACATTACACTACTTAATAACCAAGAGATCACTGAAGAAATCAAAGAGGAAATAAAAAAATACCTAGAAACAAATGACAATGGAAATATGATGACCCAAAACCTATGGGATGCAGCAAAAGCAGTTATAACAGGGAATTTTATAGCAATACAATCCTACATCAAGAAACAAGAAACACCTCAAATAAGCAACCTAACCTTACAGCTAAAGCAATTAAAGAAAGAACAAAAATCCCCCAAAGGTAGCAGAAGGAAAGAAATCATAAAGTTCAGATTAGAAATAAATGAGAAGGAAATGAAGGGAATAATAGCAAAGATCAATAAAACTAAAAGCTGGTTCTTTGAGAAGATAAACAAAACTGATAAACCATTAGCCAGACTCATCAAGAAAAAAAGGGAGAAGAGTCAAATCAATAGAATTAGAAATGAAAAAGGAGAAGTAACAAGTGACACTGCAGAAATACAAAGGATCATGAGAGATTACTACAAGCAACTCGATGCCCATAAAATGGACAATCTGGAAGAAACGGACAAAGTCTTAGAAAAGCACAACCTACCAAGACTGAACCAGGGAGAAATAGAAAATATAAACAGACCAGTCACAAGCACTGAAATTGAAACTGTGATGAAAAATCTTCCAACAAACAAAAGCCCAGGACCAGATGGCTTCACAGGTGAATTCTATCAAACATTTAGAGAAGAGATAACACCTATCCTTCTCAAACTCTTCCAAAATATAGCAGAGAGAAGAACACTCCCAAACTCATTTTACGAGGCCACCATCACCCAGATACCAAAACCAAAGATGTCACAAAGAAAAAAAATTACAAACCAATATCACTGATGAACACAGATGCAAAACTCCTCAACAAAATACTAGCAAACAGAATCCAACAGCACATTAAAAGGATCATACACCATGATCAAGTGGGTTTATCCCAAGAATGCAAGGATTCTTCAATATACACAAATCAATCAATGTGATACACCTTATTAACAATAAAAACCATAGGATCATCTCAACAGATGCAGAAAAAAGTTTCTACAAAATTCAACACCCATTTATGATAAAAACCCTCCAGAAAGTAGGCACAGAGGGAAATTTCCTCAACATAATAAAGGGCATATATGACAAACCCACAGCCTACGTCATTCTCAATGGTGAAAAACTGAAAGCATTTCCACTAAGATCAGGAACAAGACACGGTTGCCCACTCTCACCACTATTATTCAACATAGTTTTGGAAGTTTTAGCCACATCAATCACAGAAGAAAAAGAAATAAAAGAATCTAAGTCAGAAAAGAAGAAATAAAGCTGTCACTGTTTGCAGATGACATGATACTATACACAGAGAATCCTAAAAAGGCTACCAGAAAACTACTAGGACTAATTAATGAATTTGGTAAAGTAGCAGGATACAAAATTAATGCACAGAAATCTCTTGCATTCCCATAGACTAATGATGAAAACTGTGAAAGAGAAATTAAGGAAACACTCTCATTTACCATTGCAACAAAAAGAATAAAATACCTAGGAATAAACTTACCTAAGGAGGCAAAAGACCTGTATGCAGAAAATTATAAGACACTGATGAAAGAAATTAAAGATGATACAAACAGATGGAGAGATATACCATGTTCTTGGATTGGAAGAATCAACATTGTAAAAATGACTCTACTACCCAAGCAATCTACAGATTCAATGCAAATCCTATCAAACTACCAATGGCATTTTTCACAGAACTAGAACTAAAAATTTCATAATTTGTATGGAAACACAGAAGACCCAGAATAGCCAAAGCAATCTTGAGAAAGAAAACTGGAGCTGGTGGAAATAGGCTCTCTGACTTCAGACTATACTACAAAAGCTACGGTAATCAAGACAGTATGGTACTGGCACAAAAACAGAAATATAGATCAATGGAACAGGATAGAAAGCCCAGAGATAAACCCAGGCACATATGGTCACCTTATTTTTGATAAAGGAGGCAAGAATATACAATGGAGAAGAGACAGCCTCTTCAATAAGTGGTGCTGGGAAAACTGGACAGCTACATGTAAAAGAATAAAATTAGAACACTCCCTAACACCATACACGAAAATCAACTTAAGATGGATTAAAGACCTAAATGTAAGGCCAGAGACTATAAAACTCTTAGAGGAAAACATAGGCAGAACACTCTATGACATAAATCACAGCAAGATCCTTTTTGACCCACCTCCTAGAGTACTGGAAATAAAACCAAAAATAAAGAAATGGGACCTAATGAAACTTAAAAGCTGTTGCACAGCAAAGGAAACCATAAACAAGATGAAAAGACAACCCTCAGAATGGGAGAAAATATTTGCAAATGAAGCAGCTGACAAAGGATTAATTTCCAAAATATACAGGCAGCTCACACAGCTCAGTATCAAAAAAACAAACAACCCAATACCAAAATGGGCAGAAGATCAAACTAGACATTTCTCCAAGGATATACAGTTTGCCAGCAAACACATGAAAGGATGCTCAACATCACTAATCATTAGAGAAATGCAAATCAAAACTACAATGAGGTATCACCTCACACCAGTCAGAATGGCCATCATCAAAAAATTTACAATCAATAATGCTGTAGAGGGTGTGAAGAAAAGGGAACCCTCTTGCACTGTTGGTAGGAATGTTAATTCATACAGCCACTATGGAGAACAGTATGGAGATTCCTTAAAAATCTAAAACTAGAACTACCATATGACACAGCAATCCCACTAGTGGGCATATACCCTGAGGAAACTATAATTCAAAAAGAGTCATGTACCAAAATGTTCATTGCAGCTCTATTTACAGTGGCCAGGACATGGAAGCAACCTAAGTGTCCACCAACAGATGAATGGATAAAGATGTGGCACATATATACAATGGAATATTACTCAGCCATAAAAAGAAACACAATTAAGTTATTTGTAGTGATGTGGATGGACCTAAGATCTGTCATACAGAGTGAAGTAAGTCAGAAAGAGAAAAACAAATACTTTATGCTAACACATATATATGGAATCTAAAAAAAAAAAAAAGGTTATGGAGAATGTAGGGGCAGGACAGGAGTAAACATGCTGACGTAGAGAATGGACTTGAGGACACCGGGCGGGGAAAGGGTAAGATGGGATGAAGTGAGAGAGTGGCATGGACTTATATATAATACCAAATGTAAAATAGATAGCTAGTGTGAAGTAGCCACATAACACAGGAGATCAACTCAGTGCTTTGTGACCACCTAGAGGGGTGGGATAGGGTGGGTGGGAGGGAGACGCAAGAGGGAGGTGATATGGGGATATATGTATATATATAGATGATTCACTTTGTTATAAAGCAGAAACTAACACACATTTGTGAAGCAATTATACTCCAATCAAGCTGTTAAAAAAAGAGGAAGTACTTTAATGATATAATAATAATAACAACAACACTGTCAATACCCAGTTAGGGCAGTCAGCCATATATGCTCAGTTATGAAAGCAGAGACTCACAGGAAACCAAAAAAATCGACTGAAAATTTAATTAGAATTAGTCATCTTCACAGGCTTTTTGGAGCTATTCTCTCTCTCTCTCTCTTTTACCGCTTATGATATTTAGAAATAAATATGAGGTTCATGATAATGAATAGGAAACTGTTCACAGGTCTGTGACCCTTCCTGAGTGCCAGAGACAGAATGCATTGCCTTATTTTAAATCATTCCTCAATTTGGTAGCCATAGAAATTCAGACACTTTGGAAGACACTGAGAATTTATAATGTGATACAGCACATGAAGAATCCAAAGCAATGTAACTTCACCACAGGCAGAGGGTGTATCTAAATCCAGTTAAATTTTAGCTAACTGAGATGATAAGGGAATGGATACCCTGGTACTTTATTATTAACCACACTAGTAATATTCATGTTTGTTTGGTCATGGAAATCTTTTGTGGAAATCCAAAATATAAAATAGCTAAAGCAGACCTGATCTGGTTGAAGCAATGGTAGATATACAACTTTCTTTCCTCATGATCAGACTTTCTCTCTTCATCCGCTTGTTCACTTGGCACATTGCACTTAACATAGTGTCTGGTACACTGCAGACATTCAAGTAATATTTTTGAATGAGTAAATGATTAAGTGAATGAGACACCTATGAGGAATCACTAGGGATCTGTGAAGCAGTTTTAAAATCTGCTTTGTAACTTATTAGTTTTAACGATGAGAAATCTCTGGAAGATATGAGGAACAGTAAATATAGACCAAAGAACATTCCGTATTTGTTTGAGGATTCACAAGGTCCTTGCATTCCTAGCAGAGCCTTAATACCAAGCATCACTATTTTATTGCTAAAATACCCTAAAAGAAGTTTCTCATTTGGTTGCACCAAAAAAATGTATTTTATTACAAGACTCCTGAGTATGGATTACATTTCCAGAAATATGATAAAGATCATAGCTACATGATATCACACATGAAGACAAAACAACACAATTAAAATCACAAATTCCATTTATATCCATAGATTTGGCTTCACATGATCAAAATCTAAGAGCCTTTGAAACTGATAGTCCTTTTCAATTAAAGAGATAAATGCTTTTAAAATAAAGGATTAAGAGTAATTCTTCTGATATATTCGTGCTTGGCTGTCATGGTTAATTTTATGTGTCAACTTGAATGGACCAAGGGATGCCCACATATCTGAATACATACACACACACACACACACATCCTTCCTCTGGAACACCCTGGCTAATACAGATTTTTGGTACCAAGAGTGGTTCTACAGGAACAGAATTTTAAGAATGAGTTTTCTGAATCGGTTCTGGGATTTCTAGAAGTAGATCTCTAATCTGATTAGACTTAAAGCCTCTAATGATTATTTTCAGTAGTAAAGAGAGCACTGATAATGCATGGCATAATGTGGCAATAGGGATATGCAAAATATCTGCATTGGATACTGCCAATCAGCCATTTATAAGAAGCAACGGGGCTTCCCTGGTGGCGCGGTGGTTGGGAGTCCACCTCCCGATGCAGGGGACGTGGGTTCCTGCCCTGGTCCGGGAAGATCCCACATGCCGCAGAGCGGCTGGGCCCGCGAGCCATGGCCACTGAGCCTGCGCGTCCGGAGCCTGTGCTCCGCAATGGGAGAGGCCACAACAGTGAGAGGCCTGCGTACCGCAAAAAAAATAAGGGAAGGGAGGGGGAGGGGAGGGGAGGGAAGGGAAAAAGAAAGAAAGAAGGAAGGAGCTGGGTGACTGTGTATATGATACTTTCAAACATTTTTGGAAAACTAACAAACATAATGCGATTGGCCAGTTGCTCCTAATGTCACTGGACAAAACGGTGAAAGAAAAGGATGAGCTCCGGGATTCATATTCCTAGCTCTAGTGTCACATAAATGACCTAAAGTTTCTATGCGTGCCCTGAAGGAGAGGCTTAACGCCTACAGCCAACAGGGCTGAGACTGCTGAAAATCAAATGCAGAATCTCATAAGGAAACTGGCTGAATTACAACTCAAGTTGAACTCTCAGCCTCTTAGGGTATCTATTGTTAAATTGAGAAAGAATGGGCTCCTGTAAGTTGGGATGGGGACATGTGAGAAGACCCTGATGAAACTGGGTACCCTGAGCCTCTAAATCCTGATGAGTCTTCTTTGCCAGTGAAAGAGATCTCCCCACTCTCAGTGGATGTGGTCTCCCCACTGTAGCAGAAGTAGCTTCCCAACCCCCAGCAGAAGCAGCCTCTCCACCCCCAGGGGCAGCAGCATCCCTACCCCCAGTGGTTCAGCCTCTCTACCCCCAGTCTTATTGGCCTTTCCACTCCTGTCTGAGGGAATTAACCCTGCACTGCCTGAAGAAAGTGTAATGGCTTTCCCTGAGGCAGTTGTCACATAAAACAATGCTGATTCTCCTCAGAACCCACCCCCACCATCCATCTTTGCTTCTAGACCTACAACTATACTCAAGTCTCAGGAGGCCCCTAAAGGTGAGGTACAAAGTGTCACCCATGAGGAGGTACAATACACTCCAACAGAACTACTTGAGTTTTCTGATTTATACAAACAAAACCCAGGGAAATGTGTGGGGATGGATACAGAGGGTGTGAGATAATGAAACCGAGCAGGACGCTGCGGGGCTCCTGGGCACAAAAGCCTTTCTGTGTCCTCTTCCCTGGATTCCAAAGGGCAGGTTCAAACAGTTGCTAATCAGGGAAGGGAGGGGATGCAGAGACAAGGGAGGAGCAGTCAAGAAACAATAGCACAGCCTTGGGGCAGGGTCTGGTTCCCCCTCAAGGGATACACATGACAATATCTTTGAGTTCTTCTGCAGAACTAAAACCCCCACCAAATGGAAGATGTTAACTACTTGATGAAGCACTTTTCATTCCAGAGAAGGTCACAGTTCGCCCATCATCACCTGACACCAGATGATCTCTGGATTGAAGGAATGGGGGCCCTGCACACACCTGATCCTTATCAGCAATCCTGCCCCCTGACTATAAAACTCCTCACAAACCACCCCTCCCACCCCGGGGTGGGGACACACCGTTTTGAGGGCATTAGCCTGCTGTGACCCCCTTTGCCTGGCAAAGCAATAAAGCTATTCTTTTCTACTTCATCCAAAACTCTGTCTCCAAGATTTAATTTGGTGTCAGGGTATAGAGGCTGGATTCGGCTTCAATAACTGTGGAAGGAACATAAAGTTGGATCAGGCTGAATTTATTCACATGAGCTCATTAAGAAGAAATTTTGCATTTAATCTTCCAGATTGGGAAGTTAGAAAGGGCTCTAAAGGTTTGGATGGTTGGCTGAAACATGGATGAAGAGATGGCCCACAGTGAGGGAAGTGAAAATGTTGGACCTACCTTGGTTTAAAATAGAAAAAGGGATCCAAAGGCTTAGGGAGATTGGAATGTTAGAATGGATTAACTATTTAAGATCTACAGACCACATCCACTGAGAGTGGGGAGATCTCTTTCACTGGCAAAGAAGACTCATCAGGATTTACAGGCTCAGTGTACCCAGTTTCATCAGGATACCCAGTTTCATCTTAATTAGTTAAGATCTAACATTGGAATGTTAGAATGGATTAATTATTTAAGATCTACTTCTGGAGGGTCCAGAAGACATACCTTTAACCAATGCTGCCAGAAACAAACTTATGAGGGAAGCCTGAGCATCCCTCAGAAGATGAGAAGCGCTCTGTGACTGCTCTTCTCTATAGGCCAAAACTTACAGTGGGAACTGCAGCCATTGAATTGGGGAACCTAAATGCAATGGGAGTGATTGGATCGCAGTTGGCAGGGGTAAAGTGGTGGCATTCAACAGCCACAGGCAAGGAGGGCATGGTTACCATAATGGACAGCAGAGTCAAAGCAGCAATCAGAATAGTCTGAGTCATACAGACCTATGAAGTTGGCTAATCGTGCTATTCCTAGAAGTAAAAGAAATAGGAAGCCTAGTAAATTCTTACTTGACCTGTATAAGCAGAAAAGTTCTAGGTCAAGTGGAAAAAGTCTAAACTGAATCACAAAAACAGAGTCACAGCCCCTCAATCAATTCCTAGACTTGAGAGAGTTTATAGGCCCAGAAACCCCCATGAATGGAGGGGAGTCTGGGTCCCAATGAAGAAGGACTCTGATACACTATCAAAAAATGTATACTGTTAATCTTTTCCCCAGCCTTCCCCAAAGGGACCTACCCCTTTTAGCAGGGTAACTGTGAAGTAGGGAAAAGGAAATAATCAGACCTTTCAGGGACTACTGGACTACTGACTCTGAACTAATTCCAGAAGACATAAAATGTCACTATGTTCCACCAGAGTAGGTGTTTATGGAGGTCAGGTGATCAATGGAGTTTTAGCTCAGGTCCATCTCACAGTGGGCCCAATGGGTCCCTGAACCATCTTGTGGTTATTTCCCCAGTTCTGGAATCCATAATTGTGATATATATACTTAGAAGCTGACAGAATCCCCACAATGGTTCCTTGAACTGTGGAGTGAGGGCTATTATGGTAGTAGAAATCAAGTGGAAGCCACTAGACTGTCCCTACCAAGGAAAATAGTAGGAAAAAAAATTCCTAGAGGGATCTAAAAGATTAGTGACACCATTGGGGACTTGAAGGTGGTGGTTCCCACCATATCTCCATTCAACTCGCCTATTTGTCCTATGCAGAAGACAGACCAATGTTGATAAATGACAGTGGATTATCATAAGCTTAACCAGATGGGGACTTCAATTTCAGATGCTGTACCAGATATGGTTTCATTGCCCGAGCAAATTAACACATTCCCTGGTACCTGGTATATAGCTATTGATCTGGTTTTCTCCATCCCTATCAATAAGACTCACCAGAAGCAGCTTCCCTTCAGCTGTAAAGGCCAGCAGTACACTGTCACTATCCTACCCCAGGGGTATATCAACTCTCCAACCCTATGTCATAATTTAGTTTGTAGAGATCTTGATCATCTTTCCCTTCCAAAAGATATCATACTGGTCCATTCCATTAGTGATATTTTGTTGATTAGACCTATTGAGTGAGAAGTAACAGCTACTCTAGACTTATTTGTAAGATATTTGGGTGTAAGAGTAAATCATAAAAAAAGTTCAGAGGCTTTCTACCTCAGTGAAATTTTTAGGGGTCCAGTGGCATGCGGCATGTTGAGATATCCTTTCTAAGATGAAGGATAAGTTGTTGTATCTGGCTCTTCCTAAAACCAAAAAGGAGGCACAACACTTACTAGGCTGCTTTGGATTTTGGAGGCAACATATTCTTCATTTGGGTGTGTTGCTCTGGACCATTTACCACATAACCTGAAAAGCTGCTATTTTTTAAGTGGGGCCCAGAACAAGAGAAGGCCCTGTAACAGGTCCAGGTTGTCATGCAAGCTGCTCTGCCCCTTGGGCCATATGATCCTGCCAATCCAACGGTACTTGAAGTATCAATGGCAGATAAGGATGCTATTTGGAGCCTTTGACAGGCCCCTATGTGTAAAGCATCAGCCCTTAGGATTTTGGAGCAAAGCCCTGCCATCCTCAGCAGATAATTACTTTCCTTTTGAGAAACAGCTCTTGGCCTGCCACTGGGCCTTAGTAAGACTGAACACTTAACTATGCGCCATCAAGTTACCATGCAACCTGAGCTTCCCATCACGAATTCCATGTTCTCTGACTCACAGAGCTATAAAGTTGGGTGTGCACAGCAGTACTCTATCATCAAATGGAAGTGGTATGTACACAATCAAGCCCAAGCAGGCCATGAAGACACAAGTAAGTTACATGAAGAAGGATCCAAATGCCCATGGTCCCCACTCCTGCCACACTGCCTTGTCTCTCCCAGCCCACATCTATGGAGTTTTCTATGATTTGCTGACAGAAAGTGAAGTCTCAGGTTTACAGGTGGTTCTATAGGATATACAGGCACCATCCAAAGTGGGCTATAGCACTACAGCCTCTTTCTGGGACATCCCTAAAGGACAGTGGTGAAGGTAAATCTTCCCAGTGGGTGGAACTTCAAGAAGACCACCTGGTTTTACACTTTGCTTGGAAAGAGAAATGGCCAAATATGGAATTATATACCAATTCGTTGTGGCCAATGGTTACACTGGATGTTCAGGAACTTGGGAGAAGACTGGAAAATTGATAACAAAGAAATTTGGGGAAGAGGTATATGGACAGACCCCTCTGAATAGACAAAACATGTGATGAGACTTTTGTCCAATATGAATGCTCACAAAAGGCTGACCTCAGCAGAGGAGAATTTTAATAATCAGGTGGATAGGATGACCCATTCTGTACATGCCAGTCAGCCTCTCTCCTCAATCACCCCTGCCATTGTCCAATGGCCTCATGAATTAAGTGTCCAAGGTGGAAAGGATTAAGATTATACATAGGCTCAGCAACATGCACTTTCACTCACCAAGGATAACCTGGCTATGGCCACCAGTGAGTGTCCAATCTGCCTGCAACAGAGACCAACACTGAGTTCCTGATATGGCACCATTTCCCAGGGTGATTAGCTAGCTATCTGGTGGCAGGCTGGTTACATTGCAGTGCTTCCATCATGGAACGGACAGCATTTTGTTCTTACTGGCAGAGATACTCTGAATATGGAGATTTTCCTTCCTTGCCAGCAATACTTCTGCCAAAACTACCATCCATGGATTTACAGAATGGCTTATCCACTGTCATAGTATTCTGCACAGCATTGCTTCTGATCAAGGAACTCACTTCATAGCAAAAGAAGTGTGGCAACAGGCCCATATTCATGGAATTCAATGGTCTTATCAGTTCCCCATGATCCAAAGCAGCTGGCTTGACAGAATCGTGGAATGACCTTTTGAAGATTCAGTTACAGTGCCAGCTAGGTTGCAATACCTCGAGGGCTGGGACAAGGTTCTCCAGAAGGCTGTATATGCTCTGAATGAATGGTCAGTATGTTGTGCTGTTTCTCTGACAGGATTAATGGGTCCAGGAATCAAGGGGTAGAAATGGGAATGGCGTCACTCACTATTACCCCTAGTGACCCATTAGCAATATTTTTGCTTCCTGTTTTTGTGACCCTATGCTCTGCTGGCCTAGAGGTCTTAGTTCTAGAGGGAAAAATCCTTCCACCAGGAGACACAACAATGATTCTATTAAACTGGAAGTTAGGGCTGTCATACAGCCACTTTGGGCTCCTCATGCCTCTGAATCAACAGGCAAAGAAGGGAGTTACTGTGCTGGCTTGGGTGATGGATCTCAACTACCAAGGGGAAACTGGATTACTACTCCACAATAGAGGTAAAGAAGAATGTGTGGAACACATAAGATCCCTTAGGGTGTCTCTTAATATCACCATGCCTTGTGATTAAGGTCAGTGGAAAACTACAACTCAATCCAGTCACTAACATTCACTGGGATAGACCACTAACATCCCAGACCTTTCAGGAATAAGGGTTTGGGTCACCACAACAGGTAAAGAACCATAATCAGCTGAAGTTCTTCCTGAAGACAAAGGGAACATAGAATGAGTAGTGGAAAAGGTAGTTATAAATACCAGCTATGATCATGAGACCAGTTACAGAAACAAGGACTGTAATTGTAATGAGTATTCTTCCTTATTTTATTTTGTTATGGATATATTTGTGTGTGTGTGTATCAAATATCTTTGTTTTCTTTCTTCTCTTCCTCCTTTATCATGTAACATAAGATGTATCATTAACTTTATATCATAGTATTGTTAATTTTACATCACAATATTTAAGTTATGGGATATTGAAGAGAAGAGTAAACATCACTCAAGGACTTTACCTCCTATTCTGGGGAAGCGGTTAGTGCATTTTTTATTGTATGCAGAAGAGTTGTATAATGTTAGAGTTATGACCTTGTTACTTATATGGAGATTAAGTATGGTTTAAGGAGGTGTGCATGAATGCCAAGTTGACAAGGGATAGAACTGTGATGGCTAACTTTTTGTGTCAACTTGACTGAGCAAAGGGATACTCACATATCTGGTTAAATATTGTTTCTAGGTATGTCTATAGGGTGTTTTTGGAAGAGATTAGGATTTGAATTGGGGAACAGAGTAAAGCACATTGCCCTCCCCAATGTAGGTGGGCATTATCCAATCCACTGAGGGCCTGAATAGAACAAAAAGGCAGAGGAAGGTTGAATTCTCTCTTCCTGACTGACTGCATGAGCTGAGATATCAGTCTTTTCCTGCCCTTGGACTGGGATTTATATCAACAGCACTGCTGGTTTTCAACCCTTAGGACTAGGATTGGAATTTACAGCACTCACTTTCCTGGGACTCTGGCTTGCAGACAGCAGATTGTGAGACTTTTCTCAGCCTCCACAGTCTCATGAACCAATTCTTTATAATAAATATCATTTTATATATATATTTGTATTTTATATCATAAATATATACACATATTTATATATAGAAGATATATAAATATGAAAAATTATGATAGGCAAATATATGATATAAAATATAATATGTAATATATAAAATTATATATTTAATATATACGTATATATAAACTATTATTGGTCCTGTTTTTCTGGAGAACTCTGACTAATATAATGGCTGCTCTGTGTTTTTCCTTATATTTGAGCAAAAAGAAGAGCAAAGTGAGAGGAGCCAGTGCAATTTCAAGCTGGAAAGTCATTTAGAGATGATTCAGATTATCCTCTATATTTGATAGATGAGAAAGCTAAACTCTATATAGGTGAAGGGACAGGCCCAAAGAAGACAAGGTGGGAGGGGATATAAGCCAGACATATTGACATACAGTTCAATAGTCTTTTACTTTACATTATTTGATAAGAAAAATACTAATACTAATGATGATGTTATATGTTAGCCTAAATCTATTGTGTATTTCATAGTTTTTTTGCTTCTATTACCTCCTTTAAGGAAAAAAGAAAATTGGATCCAAATTGTACATTTTGCTAATTATCTCTAAGGTGCCTAAGTTTACAGGTGCTGAATAATATGTTACATAATGAAGGTGATTAATAGAATTTAAGAATGTATGATTCCAACTCATGTTGAAGCCATGTGATCTGAATGAGTTTTAATTGGAGTTGGATGAGTTTCTTATTTCCAAATCTATTGGTGAGAAAATTGGATTCAAGCTTCAGTCAATTTAATTTGTTGTGTTATACTACATGGCTACTAAATGAATGACAGGAAAGATCAGTGCCTTGGGGTCTCAATAAATTGGACTAATTTGAGGAGAAAAGCCTCTTATTTAGTGAACTAGTATGTTCTTCAAAATAAATGTAATTTAAGGCATATACAGGACTTCTAACTATACTAATAAAGTAATGTCACACCCCCAACCTCTAACCTAATTCTGTTTTAAAGAGGCATGTTTATATATCCAGTTTTTTTCTAGACTACTTTCTCTATCCATCACTTTTTTTTCCTTGACTGGAACCTGGTTCTCCTTCATGGAGAATGATTCCCATATAACCCTATCAACTGATATATCCTCATTCTCCCAGAGTGGACATATACTAAGGTCCAGGAAATGAGTTGGAATACCCTTGATTCCCCTTTACTATTTTTCAGACTTTGTTCAATATCTCATACTCCTTTGAAGCCTATTAAACTACCCTCTTCCTGTCCAATTTCATTTTCAAGTCATTCTCCCACAGTCTTTGAACATGTTGGCATCAGTTTTACAGTTATACATTTCTTCATTACCACAGTAACCCTATGACATTTCAACTGAAAAATAGAAGGCATGTCCATGACTCCCTTATACTTCCTTGACCATCTTCCACATTCTATTTCTGCAATTCACTAACAATGAAAATCACTAGAAATTGTCATCACCTGTAACTATTTTACCTCTATAATAGTTAACAATGAAATTTCTCTCTCATCACATACTTCTACCATTTAGCCTCTCCTACTCTTGTACCTTAAATAGCCTAGTTTTTTATTTCATCAAAATTTCAATCTTCTGTTACCCCTCCTTCCCATAACTCCCTATATTACCTACATACTTATGATAAGCTTCTTAAAGAGCACTCTCACCAGCAACTTGAATTTCTTTTTCCTCCTATAGTATCTGCCTAGACGGATTAGTTCTAAGAGCCTTAGTCAACATGTTTGTTTTCTCATTGACTACTTCTGGGCTTCTGAAAATTGCCCTAGAATGTCACACAACAAATGGTGATTGACTCCACTGAAAATGTATCATGTCCTGAGGGCAGACAGCAGAAGCAAGAAGAACTACAATCCTGCAGCCTGTGGAACGAAAACCACATTCACAGAAAGATAGACAAAATGAAAAGGCAGAGGACTATGTACAAGATGAAGGAACAAGATAAAACCCCAGAAAAACAATTAAATGATGTGGAGATAGGCAACCTTCCAGAAAAGAACTCAGAATAATGATAGTGAAGATGATCCAGAACCTCGGAAAAGGAATGGAGGCAAAGATAGAGAAGATGCAAGAAGTGTTTAACAAAGACCTAGAAGAATTAAAGAACAAACAAACAGAGATGAAAAATACAATAACTGAAATGAAAACTACACTAGAAGGAATCAATAGTAGAATAACTGAGGCAGAAGAATGGATAAGTAACCTGGAAGACAGAATGGTGGAATTCACTTCTGCAGAACAGACTAAAGAAAAAAGAATGAAACAAAATGAAGATAGCCTAAGAGACCTCTGGGACAACATTAAACGCACCAACATTTGCATTATAGGGGTCCCAGAAGGAGAAGAGAGAGAGAGAGGACATGAGATATTTGAAGAGATTATAACTGAAAACTTCCCTAACATGGGAAAGGAAATAGCCACCCAGGTCCAAGAAGCTCACAGAGTCCCAGGCAGGATAAACCCAAGAAGAAACAAGCCGAGACACATAGTAATCAAATTGACAAAAATTAAAGACAAAGAAAATTATTAAAAGCAACAAAGGAAAACCAACAAATAACATACAAGGGAACTCCCATAAGGTTAACAGCTGATTTCTCAGCTGAATCTCTACAAGCCAGAAGGGAGTGGCAGGACATATTTAAAGTGATGAAAGGGAAGAGCCTACAACCAAGATTACTCTACCTGGCAAGGATCTCATTCAGATTCGATGGAGAAATCAAAAGCTTTATAGACAAGCAAAAGCTAAGAGAATTCAGCACCACCAAACCAGCTCTACAGCAAATACTAAAGGAACTTCTCTAAGTGGGAAACACAAGAGAATAAAAGGACCTACAAAAAAACACCAAAACAATTAAGAAAATGGTCATAGGAACATACATACTGATAATTACCTTAAACGTGAACACAGGACGGGCTTTTTAAAAAAATTAATTTGGCACGTTTGTGGTTGGCACTCTGATAATCGTGTGAACTCTTGGAATTATTTAAAAATCAAAGCTCATGAAAGACTTGGCAATGAAGGAAGTGAGGATCTGAAGGAATTACATTCATTCCACTGAGGGCCCAGGTTGAAGCTGCCAAAGGAATGCTAACTCTACCCAGGTACTAATGTGCTCTCTGTCTGAGATTTAGAGGGTAAAAATATATACATAGACTTTGTTGATGTTGTGCTACTGTAAGTGAGATACCTCCTTCCATAATCTTTTCAAACTACTTTTTATTTATTTATAGAAGAGATAATTGACTTTTATGTATTAATTTTATGGCCAGTCACCTTACTGAATTTTCTGATTTCCAATAATTTTTCTGGCCCTTTCCCTTCTTCAGGACCCCTAAAAAGTGAATGTTACTCCTTTTGATGTCGTTCCAGATGACCCTTAAGATATCCTAACTTATTTTAACTCTTTTTTTTCATTTTGCTGCTTTATCTGGGTGTTTTCCAATGCTTTGTCTTCCAGCTCATTGATTGGTGCTTCTATTTCATCCATTCTGCTGTTGAACCCCTCTAGTGTATTTTTAAGTTCAGTTATGATTCTGTTCGGTACTTAGATTTTTCATCTCTTTGTCGAAGTTCTTGCTGTGTTCTTCCATTTTTCTCCTGATATTAGTTAGCACTTTTATGACCAACACTTTGAAATCTTTATCAGGCAGGTTGCTTATTTCCATTCATTAACATCTTTTTCTAGGGATTTGCCTTGTTCTTTGGTTTGGAACATATTCCTTTGTATACTCAGTTTGCTTCCCTCTCTCTCTCTCTCTCTCTCTCTCTCTCTCTCTCTCTCTCTCTCTCTCTATATATATATATATATATATATATAGAGAGAGAGAGAGAGAGAGAGAGAGAAGCAATCTCTCTATATATACATATACACACACACACACATACACGCATATATATATATATATATATAGCGCCAAACAGCTACCCTCCTCAGACTTGAAGGAGTGGTCTTGTGTAGGAGCCATTCTGTGTGGTCCAAAGCACAATCTCCCCTGACTACCAGAGCCAGGCATTCTATGGATATCCCTCATGTGGGCTGCATGTGCCTGCTGGCTTTGATAGGGCAGTGGCCACTGCATGGAGAGGGCAGGGATCAGGGTTCTTGCCTAGCCCACTTGTGGCTCAGCTGCCACATGAGGAGTCATGGCTAGGTCTCTACATGGGATGGGTGGGCCTCAGGGTGCCTGCCCAGGCTGATTATGGCTTGGCTGTTGTGAGAAGCGGGAGGGGCTGTGGCATTTGCCCATTCAGGCTCTGTGAAGGGTTCTGCCTAACTTATTTGTGATATGCCCCTGCCATTGAGTGTGTGCTGATGCCTGTCAGTGTTCCAAGAGGAGGAATCTCATTTGGCATGTAGTTTTAGGATGCTAGAACCTTAGGCAGCAGCTTTTAAAGTATGAATACATATACATTCCTGTGGGGCCACAATCCTAATCCCTGCTGACCTCTAGACCAGGAGAACTGGAGGTGTCCCCTGGGTGACAGTTGCTAAAGTTCGGGCTCCTGACATGTGTATAATCTCCTTTCTGGGGAGCCTCACTGAGCTGTAGCAAGGCTAAGGGGCGTGTGAGGATGGTGTATCCCTGCTTACTTTCCCTGGGAGTGCCTCCTTAGTCTCTAGATGTGCAGGAAACCTGAAACCTGTCTGTCAGGGTGAAGCTCCAGGCTACGTAAA
Organism: Stenella coeruleoalba; assembly: GCF_951394435.1. NCBI lineage: Eukaryota > Metazoa > Chordata > Mammalia > Artiodactyla > Delphinidae > Stenella > Stenella coeruleoalba. Next base: position 99,108,006 of record NC_137152.1, on the reverse strand, counting down.
TAGGCCTTTTTCACAAGAAGACTGGGACTGTGTTTCAGTCTACTGTCCATGCAGTATCTTGGGGGTAGTGGCCTGCCAAGAACTGTCCTTTCCATTGCTACAGTCCCATGGAGCTCAGAAATGCCAGCCCCCTTGGCCATCAGGGCCAGGAAATCAAGGGGTGTTCCCTGTGTAGACTGTGTATGCCTACTGATTTTAGCTAGGTGGCTGAGGAGTGTGGGAGGTGGGGCTTGCTCTCTTCCTTCAGGAATGCAGCAAGAAGATTACCTGACTGACTGCATCCACGGGCTTCGGCAATGCAAAATGAGAGTGCCTTGTCTATGTGTGTGCGTTGTCTTTAGGCTAGGAATAGGAGAATACCATGACTGTTCATGCTTGCCAGCCCCAACCAGGAGGCAGGGGAGTATTGAGTTGACTTTAGGCTGGGAGAGGGATAATGCAGTGACTGCTCACACTCACCAGTCCCAGTCAGTGAGTGGAGGGGTGTTGCAGCTGCCCAAACTCGCAGACTTTAGCTTGTAGGAGAATGCTGCAACAGTTGGCACCCACCTGCCACAGCAGGGAGCCAGGAAGTGCTGCGGCTGCCAGAGCTCTCTGGCTTCAGCAATGCAGAGGGGTAATGCTATAATAGCTCATGCTCAACCTCGTGCCCCAGCTCCCTCACCTGTGCTAGCAGGTTTGGTGAGAAGTGAAACAATGGCGTTTGCCAGTGCCTCCATCTCTGGGAGTGCTTCCACCACCTCCCACCCCTCCAATTGATGCTTTTAGATTCACAAATGACTCCTTCACATATAGTCTTGGCACTTTTCAAACTGCTGTTATTTCACTGGATCTCAGGGTGAATGAGACTGCATGTGAGCCCTTTACGAGGGGAGTCTCAGTTTCCTATAGCACTTTGGGACCCTTGGATGTCAGCTTCATTGGTTTTTTAAGCCAAGCGTTTTGGGGTCTCATATCTCTGGTGTAGATCCCAGGGGCCGGGGTGCCTGATGTGGGGTGCCAGCCCCTCTCTCCTCTGGCAGAAGTGCCTGCCTGGTAAGATACCTCTCTATTGTGTACTGCCTTACTGGGGGTAGAATTTTTGGTGAGAGCATTTTTCTGCCTCTCCTACCCATCTCAATGTAGTCATTTTTATTCTTTGTTGTGGAGCAGGTGTTCAGCTGGTTCTCAGGTTCTTTTTACAGGGAACTGATCCATATTTAGGTGTGTATTTGTTGTGTCCATGGGAGGAGGCAAGTTCAAGCTCTTCCTATGCTGCCACCTTGAACCACCTCCAAATACTGATTTTTTTTACTGTCCCTATAGCTTTGCTTTTCCCAGAATATCATGTAATTGAAACCATACAGTATGTAGGCTTTTCAGAATGGCTTCTTTTACTTAGCAATATACATTTAAAGTTTTATCTATGTGTTTTGGGGGCTTGATAGTTTATCTCATTTTTTTCAGTTAAATTGTACTTGAATTTCTTTATTTGTTGCTACCATAGTTCTTAATTAAGCATCACTAAAATATATCAGTCTTAAAATTTTTTAATATGGAAATGGGTTGATCTGTTTAAGTGAATCATGCACAGTTAAGTTTTGTCTTTAAAGAAGTAAGGTCAAGAAACAGAAATCACCATCTATAGTCAATAGATGTGCCAATTCTCAATTACCAGTACTTAGCAAAGTTTGATACAGAGTAAATGCACAATAAGTATCTATCTGTTGCATGAAGAAAAGTTTTGGTATTTTTGACTGCTTTAATAATGATAACAAAAATATTAATAATAATTGTTAATGTTTATTGAGCATTTACAATGTGCCATGTAATGTGCTAAACACTTAACATATTATCTCACTTAATCCTAACATCAACATCATGAGTTTATTATCCCCATTTTCCAGATGAGACGAGCCAAAGCTCATTGAAGTCACTTGCCCAAGGCCAGATAAGTAATCAGTACCAAACAACTTATTTCTTTTTAATCCTCCATAACATTCCATTGTGTGAAGGTACCATTCACCTATTGATATAATCTTGGTTGCTTCAGGTTTTTGGTGATTATAAATAAAACTGCTATAAATATTCACATGTAAGTTTTTATGTGGGAATAAGTGTTCAAATCAGTTGATAGTCTCTAGGAGCAGGATTGCTGGGTTATATGTTAGGGCTATGCTTAATATTTTGAGAAACTACTGAACTATCTTCCAAGGTGGCACCTCTTCCAAGGTTCTGGTGGGAATATTTTGTATTCCCACAAGCAATGAATGACAGTTCCTACTGCAGTATATCATAGCCAGCATTCGATATTTTCTACCAGTCTGTGGCTTGTCTTTCATTCACTTAGCAGTCATTTGGAGAGCAGAAGTTTTCAATTTTACTAAAGCCCAACTTATACACTTTTTTAGTGAGGTGAAGTTTATATAACACAAAATTAACCATTTGAAGGATAAAGTGCTATGAGTGACATTTTAGCATATTCAAAATGTTGTAAAACCATTACCTCTAGTTAGTTCAGAGATATTTTCATCACTTCCAAAACAAAATCCATACCCAATAAGCAGTCACTCCTCATTCTCTCCTCCCTCAGCCATTGGCAATCAATAATCTGTTTTCTCTTTCTATAGATTTGCATGATTTGATATTCTATGTATATGGGATTAGACAATATTAACTTTTGTGTCTTTTTTGTTACTTAGCATGTTTCTCAGATTCATCAGTGTTATAGCATATACTTGTACTTCATTCCTTTTTACAGCTGAATGATAATCCATTGTTTGAGTGTACCACACTTTGTTTACCCATTCACCAGTTGAAGGACATTTGGGTTGTTTCCACCTTTTGACGATTGTGAATAGTGCTGTTCTGAACATACATATACATATATTTGTTTGAATACTTGTTTTCAAATCTCTTGGTGTATATCTAGAAGTGGAATTGCTGGGCCTTATGGTAATTCTACATTTAGCTTTTTGAGAAAACACCAAACTGTTTTCCTCAGTGACTACCATTTCACCTTTCCACCAGCAACATGTAAAGGCAATCATTTCTTCATTCCTCAGTGTCACTTATTTTCCTTTTTAATTACTATACTATAGCCAAATAAGTGGATATGAAGTGGCATCTCATAGTTTTATTTGCATTTTCTTAATGGCTAATAATGTTGAATATTATTTAATGTGTTTGTTGGTCATTTGTATATCTTCGGAGAATGTCTATTCATGTCCTTTGCTAATTTTTAAATGGGGTTACTTGACTTTTTATTGTTGTTTTAAGAGTTCTTTCTATGTTCTTGAACTAGAATCGTGTCAGATATTTGTATGCAAATATTATCTCCCATTCTGTAAGTTGTTTTTTCTTAATAGTATTCTTTGGTGCACAAAAGCTTTTTATTTCAATGAAGTCTATTTCTTCTTTTGTTACTTGAGATTTTGGTGTCCTATTTAAGAATACATTGCCAAGTATAAGGTCATGAATATTTACCTACATGTTTTTTTCTAAGAGTTGAATAGTTTTAACTCATATTCAGGTCTTTGATCCATTTTGATTTAATTTTTGTATATGGTGTGAGATAAGGATTCAATTTCATTCTTTTGCATATTCAGTTCTCCCAGTACCATTTGTTGAAGAGACTTTCCCTTCCCCATTGTATGTTTTGGCATCCCTGTCAAAAATCAATTGACAATAGATGTATAGATTTATTTCTGGAATGTAAGTTAATTCCATTGGTCTATATTTTTATTCTTATGCCAATTTCACACTGTTTTGCTTACTGTAGTTCTGTATTAAATTTTGAAATCAGAAAATGTGAGTCCTCCAACATTGTATTTTTTATTAATATTGTTTTGGCTACAGCATCCCTGGCACTTCCATATGAATTTTGAGATCTGCTTTTCTATTTCTGAAAAAAAAGTCATTGGGATTTTGAGAGGAATTTCGCTGATTCTGTAGATCACTTTGGGGAGTACTGTCATGTTCACAATATTAAGTCTTTCGATCTATGGACACAGAATGTGTTTCTATTTATTGAAGTCTTTTAAAATTTATTTCAGCAATGTTTGGTAGTTTTCAGTGTCTTTTTCCTCTGTCTTAGTCTGTTCAGGCTGCTATGCCAGAAGTACCAAGGACTGGGTAGCTTATAAATAACCACCATTTCTCACAGTTCTGGAGGCTAGGAAATCCAATATCATGGTGCAAGCAGATTTGCTGTCTGATGAGACCTGCTTCCTCATAGATGGCTGTCTTTACACTGTGTTCTCACATGGCAGAAGGGGCAAGGCAACTCTCTCAGGCCTCTTTCATTCCTCATGAACTAAAACTAATCACCTCCAAAGGCACCACTCTCTAATACCATCACCATGGGGAGTTAGGATTTCAACATATGAGTTTTGTGTGTGTTGGGGGGAATACAAATATTCAGACCATAGCAACGTCCTTGGTTAAACTTATCGTTAATTATTTTATTCTTCTGATGCTATTTTAAACAAACAGTTTTCTTAGTTTCTGTTTTAGATTGTTCATTGCTAGTGCATAGAAATACTACTGATTTTTGCGTGATGTCATATCTTACAGCTTTGCTGTATTCACTTATTCTATTTTTTGTGAATTCTCTAGGAAAAAAAATATATATGAATGATATTATTATCTCCAAATGGGGATAGTTTTACCCCTTCCTTTGCACATTAGAGATTTTTCCCTGCCTACTCCGGTTGGAACTACCAGTGCAATTTTAAATAGAAGTGGTGGGAGTGACCATCCTTTCCTTGTTCCTTATTTAAAAGGAAAAGCTTTCAGTCTTATACCACTGACTATGGTGTTAGCTGTGGATCTTTCATAAATATCCTATCATGTTGAGGTAGTTACCTTCTATTCCTAGTTAGCAGTATTTTTTTAATCATGAAAAGATGTTGGATCTTGTCAAATGTCTCTACTGCATCCATTGAGATGATAATGTTTTTTCTTTATTAAAGTAGTATATCATGTTGATTCATTTTCATATATTGAAGCACACTTGCATTCCTGGGATAAATCACACTTGGTCATGGTATATAATAATTTTAATATGTTGCTGGACTCATTGTATTAGTATTTAGTTGAGGATTTTTGCATCAGTGTTCATGAGATTTTGGTCTGTAGTTTTCATTACTTGTGAAGTGTTTGTCTGGCTTTGCTATCAGGGAATTACTGTCCTCATAGAATGACTCAGGAAATATTCCCTGCTTTTAGTTTTTTGGAAGAGTTTGAAAAAAATTGGTGTCAATTCTTTAAATTTTGGATTAAATTCACCAGTGAGACCATCTGATCTTATGATTTTCCTTGTTTGGGAGTTTTTTTTTTTTTTTTATTTATTACTTATTCAACCTCTTCAGTTGTTATCGGTTTCTCTTTTCATTTATTTCAAAACAGTTTTTTCTCTTGGAACTTCTTTGACCTACTTGTTATTTAGAAATGTGTTGCATAACTTCTAAGTATTTGGGGACTTTCCAGGTATATTTCTCTTATTGATTTCTAGTTTATTGCATTGTGGTTTGAGAACATACTTTTATGATTTCTATTGTTTTAAATGTTAAGGCATTTTCTGAAACTAACACAACATTGTAAACCAACTATATTCAATAAGAATTTTTAAAAATTTGTAAAATGTTAAGGTGTTTTTATGGCCTCTGATATGGTCTATTTTTGTGAATGTGTCATATGAGCTTGAGAGGAATATGTAGTCACTGTTGTTGGATGGGGTGTTTTATAAATGTCAATTAGATCAAGTTGATTTGTGGTGCTGTTGAGGTCAAATATACCCTTACTATTTGTTGCTTGCTTGGTCTATGAATTACTAAAGAGTTGAAGTCTCCAAAAAGTGAAATAGTGGCTTTTTCTCTTTTCTTCCTTGTGATTGTATATGATCTTGCTTCACGTGTGTTAATGTTCCGGTGTTAGGTGCACACAAATCAGGGATTTTTATGACTTCTTGGAGAAAGGACTTTATCATTATGTAATGACTATCAGTGATAATCTTCCTTGTTCTAAAGTCTTATTTGTCTGAAAATAATATAGCTATCCCAGTTTTCTTTTGATTGGTGTTAGCATGGTATATCTTTCTCCACTCCTTCAATTTTAACCTATCAGCCTCTTTGTTTAAATTGGATTTCTTAGCTACTTAATTGGATTTTTTATGTGTATCTTCCTTTTTTATCTATTCTGATCATTTCTGTTTTTAAATTGGTGAATTCAGGCCATTCACACTTAAACTGAGTATTTACTTAGAGCAAAAACTACCATGTTTGTAACTGTTTCACATCCATTTAATTTGCTCTTTGTTTATTTTTCTTGCCATCTTTTTCTGCCCTCTGTGGTTTTAATTGACCACTTTAGATGATTCCATTTCTCTCCTCTATTAGCATGTTAATTATATTTAATTTTTAAACATTTTCAGTGGTTGCCATAGTGTTTACAGTATACATTTATAGTAATGTAAGTTTACTTACAAATAACACTATATAGTTTTCACATGTAGTGCAGAAACCTTATAACAGAATATTCCCAATTCCTCCTTCCCCTCCCTTATTACATGGCTGTCATTCATTTCACCTTTCCATATGCAGTAATTTCTCAATACATTATTGCTATTATTACTTTAGGTAAAGAATTACCATTTAGATCAATTAAGAATAAAAAGTAAAATATTTTACTTCACATTCATTTATTCCCTCTCTGATACTCTTCCTTTCTCTATGTAAATCCAAATTTCTGAACCATATATATATCCTTTTCCATCTTTCTGGAGAATTTAATATTTCTTGCACAGCAGATCTACTGGCAATGTATTCCTTCAGAGGTTTGTGTGTGTGTGTGTGTGTGTGTGTGTGTGTGTGTGTGTGTGTGTGTGTGTGTGTGTGTGTGTGTGTGTGAAGTCTTTATTTCTCCTTTACTTCTGAAGGAAATTTTGCTGGATATAGAATTCTATATTGATGGGACTTTCATTTCAACACTTTAAATATTTTCTCCACTCTTTGTTGCATGGCTTCTGATGAGAAATCTGCTGTAATTCATGTCCTTGTTCTTGTATAGTTAACGTGGCACCCCCACCCATTGTGGCTTCTTTCAAGATTCTCTTTCTGTCTTTTTTTTTTTTAAGTTTGAATGTGATATGCCTAGCTGTAAATTTTTTTTTTTTTTGGTTTTCAACCTGCTTGGTGTTCTCTGAGTTTCCTGGATCTAAGATTTGATGTCTGTCATTAATTTTGGAAAATTCTTAGCCATTATTATTTCAAATATTTCTTGTGGTCCATTATTCCTTCTCTCTCCTTCTTTTATTCAAATTATGCATATGTTACACATTTTCAATTGTCCCACAGTAATTGAATATTCTGTTATTTATTTTCATTCTGTCTTCTCTTTGCATTTCAGTTTAGAAAGTTTCTACTGACAAATCTTTAAGCTTACTGATTGGTTCCTCTGTTGTTCATTCTATTCATGAGCCCAACAAAGACATTCTTCATTTTTGTTACTGTGGTTTTGATTTCTACTATTTCCTTTTGATACTTTCTTAGAGTTCCCATTTCTCTTCTTTCATTACTCATCTAATCTTGCATATTGTTTTGTTCTTCCACTAGAGCCCCTAACAAGTTAATCATAATTATTTTAAATTATCTGTCTGATGATTCAAAAAAGTGTTTCATATAAGAGTCTGAGACTTGCTTTTTTTGTTTCTGTAAACTGGTGGGGGTTTTTTTCCCTTGCCTTTCACATGCCTTATATTTTTGGTGAAAGCCAGATGTTATGCATTGGGTAATAGGAACTAAGGTAAAGGACCTTTTGTGTGAGGTTCTATGTCAAGCTGGCTAGGAGTTTGGCTATGTTTAATGTTTTCTCTAGTTGTAAGTGCCAGAGGTCTTAAATTCCCTAGAGTCCTTGCTTTTCTCTCTCCTCTAGTCTTTGGGTCTCTGCATGAATCCCTCTTTAAACAGGTTCTGTGGCTTTCAGTTCTTTCCATTGTAAGCCACTGTTATTATACTAGAGCCCTGTAAATATGTTGGTAAGGTGTGAAGGAGGAGAATCATTCTATAACTTTAGTATCAAATATCAGTCTTTTAGTGGGCTGGAGTTCCTGGAAGGTGACCTTTTGAAGTATTTCTTAGCCATTTTTTTCTCCCCTTATGTAAAACAGGAAGGCTCCAGGGGGCTGGAATTAGCTAACTGCTCTTCCCATGGGTCAGATAAGGCTCTGATAAAGATTTTTTCCTTGGAGAGTTGGCCTTTTTTATGTAGAACACTCTTGGTATATTTCAAAATGGTTACTTTTCCCCTGCCCTTGCCTGAAATGTGAAGGGATTTTTCTTGGACCCAGAACCCAGTGGAGCCCAGTGGAATGCCTAGAAATAAAACCCACAGAATGTAGGGGCACCCTTAGGACTGAGCCCTGAGAAGTTTCTCACTCTCAAGTTAGTCTACACTCAGCCTTCAGCTATTTCTCAAAATTACCACCTTAGTTTTCCCACCAGATTATGACTCTAGCAGCCTCTTTTCCAGGTTGACTGATCTCTGTATTTGCCTATTTCTCAAATTTTTGGATGGCAGTCTTTCCTGTGACTTTGGTTCTCTGATGGGTCCAAGAAAAGTAGTTTAAGTTTGTTCAGCTTTTTTTCTTGCTGTAAGAATTAGAGTGAAGATTTCTTAGCTCTACATGACAGAGCTGAAACTGACCTTCATCACTTTTTTACTGTAAAACATTACCATTTGATCTGGAAAATGAAGTCTAAATTTTTCTTCTACCACATATGTGAATGTTTTTATATCTTGTTTTCTCAGGTATATAACTTATGTGCACTTCAGACATGTCAAATTGCTTTGATCTTGTCTTTCTCTCAAATCTGCCTGATTTTCTCAGGTCTTTTAACTGTATCAGTGAATCTCTTTGTAGCAGAATATACTGTAATTCTTGATGTACCTAATATAGCTTTTATTTTTGATAGTTGTTTTTTTCATGTTTACCATGAGAAATGGATGATCACTTTTCATGCATTTCTGTCTTCTTACATCACTACTCTGACTTTATGTATATATGTGTGTATATATATACACACACACACATATATATTTACCTATTAGTGTCCATGTTCTGTTTAATGACAAAGTATTTTTATATAAATATTCTTCATATGCTCAGTTTACTCATGTAGTTCTTTTTTTGAAGTATATTTTTTTACGTACTCTTGTTTACTATGTTCCTTTCCTTAATTCCTCTCATTCCCTTTTTATTTCTTTATTTACTATTCCATTGTAAAGATTTGTTAAAATTTGTTTATCTGTTGATGATCACTTATTTTGTTTCCCATTTTTGACTGTTATGAATAAATCTGCTATGAACATCTGCAGACAAGTCAGTGTGGACATACACTTTCATTTCTCGTAGGTAAATACCTAGGAGAATTCTCCATCATATAGTAAGTATATGCTTAACTCTAAAGGAACTGCCAAACTGCTTTCAAAAATTGTTATATCCTTTTACACTGCTATTAGTAATGCATGAGAGTTCCATATCCTTGCCAATACTTGTTATTTTCAGTCTGTCTTTTAAATGTTAGCCATTTGAGTGAAAGTGCATTGGTATCATATTGTGGCATTAATTTACATTTCCCTCTTTGTGAATGATGGTGAGTATCTTTTAATGAGCTTATTTATCATTTATATGACTCCTTTGTGAAGTATCTGTTCAAACTGTTTGCCAATTTCCAATTTGACTGTTTGTAACCTTATTGACTTATAAAAGTTCTTCATATATTTTTGATCTGAGTCCTTTGCCAAATATATGAATTCCTGGAGTAACCCTTTTTCTGAAGTTTATTTTTCACATACTATTGTTTACTTAAGTGTTCCTTTTCTTACAGCATTTACTTCCTACCATGATCAAGTTAAAAATGGGGAAGGGCAAGATCAGTGAACAAAGTTAGCCAGAACTCCAATTTGAGTATGTTGTCATAGATTTTTGTACGCTGTCTTATAGTTAATTGTGTATCCATCCCCCTAACTAAATTGAGTTACTTGAGAGTAAGTTTGATAAATTTTAAAAAAAATGTCTTCAGGCAGACCTCCTCCTGTCATCCCTTTCTTACCAGTTCGTAGAAGAAAGCAGTTCACTCACCAGCAGTCATTAAGCAATTAGAACTTGGACTTCAACCCAAACTTAATGACTCACCAGCAGTCATTAAGCAATTAGAACTTAAGATGATTCCTGCCATAAAACAAGTTCTACCATATGAAGTTTTTTAACATCTCTATTGGAGTATAATTGCTTTACAATGGTGTGTTAATTTCTGCTTTATAACAAAGTGATTCAGTTATACATATACATATATCCCCATATCTCTTCCCTCTTGCATCTCCCTCCCTCCCACCCTCCCTATCCCACCCCTCTAGGTGGTCACAAAGCACTGAGCTGATCTCCCTGTGCTATGCGGCTGCTTCCCACTAGCTATCTATTTTACGTTTGGTAGTGTATCTATGTCCATGCCACTCTCCCACTTTGTCCCAGCTTACCATTCCCCCTCCCAATATCCTCAAGTCCATTCTCTAGTAGGTCTGCGTCTTTATTCCCATCTTGCCCCTAGGTTCTTCATGACCATTTTTTTTTTAGATTCCATATATATGTGTTAGCATATGGTATTTGTTTTTCTCTTTCTGACTTACTTCACTCTGTATGACAGACTCTAGGTCCATCCACCTCACTACAAATAACTCAATTTCATTGCTTTTTAAGGCTGAGTAATATTCCACTGTATATATGCACCACATCTTCTTTATCAATTCATCTGCTGATGGACACCTAGGTTGCTTCCATGTCCTGGCTATTGTAAATAGAGCTGCAATGAACATTGTGGTACATGACACTTTTTGAATTATGGTTTTCTCAGGGTATATGCCCAGTAGTGGGATTGCTGGGTCGTAGGGTAGTTCTATTTTTAGTTTTCTAAGGAGCCTCCATACTGTTCTCCATAGTGGCTGTATCAATTTACATTTCCACCAACAGTGCAAGAAGGTTCCCTTTTCTCCACACCCTCTCCAGCATTTATTGTTTCTAGATTTTTTGGTGATGGTCATTCTGACCAGTGTGAGATGATATTTCATTGTAGTTTTGATTTGCATTTCTCTAATGATTAATGATGTTGAGCATTCTTTCATGTGTTTGTTGGCAATTTGTATATCTCCTTTGGAGAAATGTCTGTTTAGGTCTTCTGCCCAATTTTGGATTGGGTTGTTTGTTTTTTAGATATTGAGCTGCATGAGCTGCTTGTAAATTTTGGAGATTAATCCTTTGTCAGTTGCTTCATTTGCAAATATTTTCTCCCATTCTGAGGGTTGTCTTTTGGTCTTGTTTATGGTTTCCTTTGCTGTGCAAAAGCTTTGAAGTTTCATTAGGTCTCATTTGTTTATTTTTGTTTTTGTTTCCATATCTCTAGGAGGTGGGTCAAAAAGGATCTTGCTGTGATTTATGTCATGGAGTGTTCTGCCTATGTTTTCCTCTAAGAGTTTAATAGTGTCTGGCCTTACATTTAGGTCTTTAATCCATTTTGAGTTTATTTTTGTGTATTGTGTTAGGGAGTGTTCTAATTTCATTCTTTTACATGTAGCTGTCCAGTTTTCCCAGCACCACTTATTGAAGAGGCTGTCTTTCCTCCACTGTATATATAGTCTTGCCTCCTTTATCAAAGGTAAGGTGACCATGGCTGTCTATCAGTCATAGCTGCAAAAATGTTGGGTAACAGAAATTGGCTTAAAAAAAGCCGTATTTTCAAGGAGACACTTGGCCACCTCTTAGGGGAAACCTCTCAACATAAATTATTGTGATTTAAAAAATCCTTCTACACTACCAAACGTAAGGTAGATAGCTAGTGGGAAGCAGCCGCATTGCACAGGGATATCAGCTCATTGCTTTGTGACCGCCTGGAGGGGTGGGATAGGGAGGGTGGGAGGGAGGAAGATGCAGGAGGGAAGATATATGGGAGCGTATGTGTATGTGTGGCTGATTCACTCTGTTATAAGGCAGAAACTAGCACACCATTGTAAAGCAACTATACCCCAATAAAGATGTTAAAAAAAATCCTTCTGGCTTTCTGCATATCACTAAACAAGATATTTAAATTTGATATTGTATCCAAAGCATCTAGTAGCCATTTCAATATATAGTGATAATGGTGGTGATGGTGATAATAATTATTACCAATTGAACTATTTATACCATCTGATTAGAGAAAAGAGATTCTAGAACTCAATTGGATATGTTAAACTTAATGGTAATGCAAACTATATTTATAGCATTTATAGTTATTAAACTATATTTAACAACTCACATGTAGTCAATTTGCTTCTCTGAAATGTCAAAGACAATTTTTTCAAGTAGCTATTAAATCGATATATACATAAGAAAGGAATTTGCTTTTGAACCCACAACTTTGTAAGAAAGTGTTCTGAAAATTACTCTTCGTCCCAATAATAACAATAATCCACTGCAAATTATGGCCCCATATCACCCAAAACTGCAAAGCTAGAGAACGTAATGCAATGGGAAGAGGGTTGAGATTTCTGTTTGTGACAAAAGTAAATGCTTTAGCACTACAATAGCAATTGGAATATTTCTTAAAAGCTAGTGAATATGAACTGGCTATTACTTTCTACACTGTGCCAACTGGCAAAATAACATGATTTCCAGGAGAAATAGGCTGGTAGAATTGAATAGGCTTCCTGCAGGCCATTGCACCTGTATTGTATTACAGGGATTGATATCATGTTGCCTTCCAAATATTCTCATCTAAACAGTTACAAAGAAACCCAACAATTTCTCCCACACCTAATTCAAGACATACCAAGAGGGAAAGTATTTAAATTATCTCAGTGAGACTTTGCATATCCTCTGTGATACTTCACCCACACCCTTCCCTCCATGCCTCAAACACTAAACAGGATTTTAAAAACAAGCTAAATAAAGAATATTATTTTAGTGCAAAGTAAGCTGGATAACAAGGCAGATCAGAGTAAATCAATTTGTTCCCCGAATCATATGATTACAAATAGTTATATGGAACTGTGTGGACCAAAGATGAAGCAGAACGATTGCTTTTTTAGCCTTTTCATTGAGTGTATTGACATTGTAAAGACATAGCCTCAATGGAAGTGTTTTGTTTGTTTTCTAACACTGGAGCCTAATATATGGTATGTAGTCAACAAATTATAGCTATTGTTATTAATAAAGTGACATTTAAGAGATTTATGGTAGCTATCTGTATAAATCCCAAAGCTTCATTTATCCTAGTCTCCAGTCCAGATCTTAGAAAGACTCCATTTAATCATTCAAAAGAAACTTTCTTAATGCCTCATATGTGCTAGAAAATAAACTGGGCACTGGGGAAGACATAATGATATAATTTGTCCATTCAAGGAAATCAGTCTATTATAATCTCCCATTCACTTTTCTAAGAACAATACTAGGGTCAAGCATTATGCTATGGGGACAGTAGGTGGGGGTCATGAGAAAGAAGGGGAGGTTTTCTAGAGGAGGTAATAGGGATATGATGAGGAGTTTTATGTAAAAGAAAATAATATTTGTGTTTCAGGAAGATCACTCCATTAGCACTATGCGGTATTAATTGGTGAGGGTTATACTACAGGCAGGAATGGGTATTGCAAAGCTTCAGAAAACAGATGGTGTTGACCTGGTCTAAAGAATTGGCTCTGGGAATGTATATAAAGGGATAAAAAAGGAAAAAAATATTCAGGAGGCAGAATTAAAGGATTTTAATTAGTTGGATGCACAGAATTTGGGAGTGACTTCTTAGTTTCTGACATGTGGACTTCAGAAATTTTACCCTGAGCTAGTCCTATATCACATCTAATCCAAGATTATTTCTTTGAACAGGGCACACTTGGGAGTCATGCAAATGTCAATCTTAATGTAGGGAAAACACCCATCTTCCTTTACTGACCAGTTAAATAACATTCATAAATAGGTTCAGGTAAATTGAGATCGTTTCCCTTTTGGACGTTGTACAATATAACCTCTTCCATTTTGGTGTATTATAGGCATCTGCTTATTTGGTCTGATTTTTGTCTGGAATTTACTTTAGTTTCTAGGAGGATTAATTTTTCCAATATTTTGAGATTTGATGCTCAAGGCTACCCCCTTTCCCACCTCCATATATAATTAAGAAATTTGGGATCAGAAGGATGTGTTAATAATTTGTTAGAAAACGGCCCTTTCACCATCCTGCCTATTAGCACTCACTTAATTTCCTGTTTTATTCTTGGAATAATTACATCTCTCATGGAAGCATAAGTGGAGGGAAGCATGAAGAAGCATGAAGAAATATACATTATATATATAAATATATTTAATAAATATATTAAAATGTATTTAATAATATTAGCTCCTTCCCTAGTAAAGATACCATTAGTGCTACCAATGCAGCTTCAGGTAAATTTTTTTAAAAGATAGAATATTTTATAGTATTAAGTGTGGGCTTAATATGTGACAAAACATATGCACTGTTCACTGCTCAGTGAAAACTTACGGGGCCTCTTTGTATCACTAAAGGACAAGTCATGATTATGAGCTTAAATTAGTAGTGCTTGTTAATTAGTGGCATTTCTAAAACAAACAGTGAAAATGCTGAGTATAGAAAAAATTGTGAACAGCAGCCTTGGGGGAGACTCGGTTCATGGGAGGATGGTTATAGCAAAGCAGAGCAATCAACTTCAAGCTGGGAGAGAAATGAATTCCTAGGTGTGATAGAAAGGTTGTCATGGTCTCTATTGGAATGCCACAAAAAAATCTCTATCCCTTCAAAGGACCATTCCAGTCTGGATATTCTTTGTATCTAAGGTTCTAGAACGGGGCAAACTTTAGAAATAAAGCTGACACATTTCAACATTTTGTGAGGCCTTATAACTACCCCATGACATGCAGAATATCTGTACCCCAGTTTTATAGATGAGAAAACTAAAATGAAAAACAGGTTAAATCCAAGGTCTTACAGCTAGTAACTATTATAATAAGGTGGTTTGACTTCCAAGTCTGTGTTCTTAAGCACTACATCACACTGCATAAGATGACAGGGAGAAGTTTTATATTTACGCCAGCATTTAGGAGTGATCCTCTCAGTTTTAAACATGATATGAGGAAAAGGGGAGAGAGGTGATTTCACTCTAAGTTACGTTTCAGTGGTCTAAACTGAGGCATTTGTTAATCCACTCAATAAGCAACTTCTGGATGCTACTCTGTACCAGTTGCAGGGGGAAATTTGAGAAGACAAATTTTTACAGAGCATACCATTTATCAGGTAAGATAAGATAGGACTTATCATTTTCTACCTTTTACTCTAGTCTTATTCTCCCTTTCTGATGTACATAAATTAAGGGTTAAAGAGGATCTGAACATGTGGAGAAGAGACCTTGGGTATGGTATTGCAGAGAACACAGCCAGAGGAAAGTTTTTAAAAGCCTGAAACAGTAAAGTGTATAGAGCGCAGTGGAAGTATTAGTAATAGTGAACAATTTTTTTTTTTTTTTTTTGCGGTACGCGGGCCTCTCACTGCCGTGGCCTCTCCCATTGCGGAGCACAGGCTCCGGATGCGCAGGCTCAGTGGCCATGGCTCACGGGCCCAGTCGCTCCGCAGCATGTGGGATCTTCCCAGACCGGGGCACGAACCCGTGTCCCCTGCATCAGCAGGCAGACTCTCAACCACTGCGCCACCAGGGAAGCCCAGTAATAGTGAACATTTTGGTTTGTATGACCTATGAGATTTAAAGGTGGACCACATGGAGTGAAATATAAACTATCTGAAGCAACTTTGCCAGAGTTCTGGAAAACAAAGTTTTACTGCCACCAGGTAAATGCCCAATCAAGAAAAAGCCATCTTTAAAATGGAAAGAAATTTTGTGAAATTTTCACTTGCCCTTTCCCCACCCCCTCCCTGGCATGGCAGTGATTTTGGTCTTGAAGCTCCACCAGCCTGGTTCTCCATTCCCTCCCTAGAACTGAGTCAGCAAAGCAGACTTAACTTGCAAATTATTCTGTGTATCTATTCTAACCTATCTGAGGGATACCTTAAAGATTGATGTGAAGTGCTTGACTCTGTTTTGCCTACCTCAGAACTCAGACAGGAAAAGCAGTGAGCACTGCCCACGAAAACTTCAAGGTGAACTATAGGCCTCCGCATGCTTGGAACAAGGGATTATTGGTGAATACATAATACAGACCATTCAAGGCATGGAGGAGAAGATGGGGTGAGACTCTTTGGGAAATTAGAACAATCAAAAGCAGCAGTGTACAACAGGAAATTGAGAAAGCCACATACATGCTCAGATACTACACACACTCAGAAAGGACCTGAGAAGGCCTTAAGCTTTCACCTTGTGCGGATCCATAGGCCCAGAGCAAGCCTAGGTAAGTGCTAAAAGAGTGCACCAGCACAGAGCCAATCTACAAAGACTGGAAGAGGTTGTTTCTTCTTCTTTTTGTTTGTCTCCTTACTTTTTTGTTTTAAATTGTGATGTATTATTTGTTTAGTCTCCTGCCATTCAAGGAAATTTCTGTCAAAAGATTAGCTGAATAGGAGCTAAAGGAAGAGACTTCAGAGATCACATACAACAAGAAATAGTTTTGCAAAATAGTTTGGAAAAGTCACAAAACAAATGAACTACTGCTTTCAACAATCAAAACAAAACAGTAAACACTGGGGAAGGGGGGGATTTGATTTCCAGAGTTATCCATTAAAATAATCAAATATCCAATTTTCAACAAAAATATAAGCCATACAGAGAAATAAAAAATTACGGTTCAATTAAAGGAGCAAAATAAATTGACAGAAATCATCCCATTTCAGTCACTCCTCAATATTTACTTTTTGAATGAATAAATGACTTGAGTAAATAAAATATGAAATTAAAATCAACAATAAATAACTAACTATGATGACTACCATACCACAAACACAACACATGGAAATTTGGAAACCAGAGTAAAACAGATGGTTTTTGTTGGAAAGTGTATTCTATTAAAAATTATCAACTGAAGAAGGTTTTCACACCTTTCAATTGTATCTATATTAACCAGTCTGCTATGGTTTTCTAAGAGCTAACACATTGCCCTTGCAACATTTTAAGTGCCAATAGATTCCAAGAGTGATTTCTGTCAAAGTTTTAAGAGGCAGAAAATCCCAATGCAATTAAACTTTAAGAGAACAGAGAAAAATAAGAAAAGCGTCCAAATTATATTTTTATTTTTATCCATATCTATAAAATATAGAATTAAAAGGAGAGACTAATTTGCAATATGCATATTGATGCAGAAATCATGAATAAAAGCAAATATAATTCAAAAATTGTAGTGAAGTAATAATTCACCAAAACCAAGTGATTTTCTTTGCATTATAGTGATATAAAAATGGCTCAATGTTAGAAAATAGATTAATTCACCATGTTAAGGATAAAGAATGGAAAAGCACACTTATTTCAGTAAATTCTAAAGAGTCATTCAATAAGAGCTAAACTTCATTCATGAGTAGAATGAAAAAAAAGAGAAAGAGGAAGGAAGGCAGGCAGGAAGGAGGCAGGCAAGCAGATAAAAGGAAGAATATGTCTAGTAAATAGTAAAATAGTAATAGATGTATATTTTGATTATATATTTGTACTTATAGACACACTTATATATGCAGACGTAAATAATACATAGTTATATACATATGTATATATCATACTTAATGGTGAAGGACTAGAATTGCTTTTACTAAAGACCAGCATTAGGCAGGAGGACTATTAACATTATTATTACACTCATCCCTCAGTATCCAGGAGGGATTAGCTCCAGGACTCCTGCAGACACCAAAACCCATGGATGCACAAGTCCCTTATATAAATTGGCATAATATTTGCATATAACCTAAGCACATCCTCCTGTGTACATTAAGTCACACATAAATTTAATGAATTGAATGCTATGTAAATAGTTGTAAATACAATGTAAATGCTATGTAAATAGATGCCAGTATGGGGCAAATTCAAGTTTTGCTTCTTGAAGCTTTCTGGAATTTTTTTTTAATATTTCTGATCCATGGTTGGTTGAATCCACAGATGTGGAACATACAGAGGGCTAACTATACTTAAATGTTTCCTGGAACTTTGGCTAATTATTCAAGAAAAGAAATAAGTGACACAAATGTAATAAGAGAATAGATCAGATATGACAATCTATAATTTTGTAATTGTGTTCTTGGGCTACACAACTATTATGGACTGAATTGTGTTCCCTCAAAACTCATATATTCAAGCCCTAACTCCCACCCCATACGACTGTATTTGGGCACTGTGACTTTAAAGATGTAATTAAGGTTAAATGAGGTCAGAAGGGTGGGGTCCTAATCCAACCTGACTGATGTCTTTATAAGAAAAGGAAGAGAAACCAGGATAAGGGTGAGGTTTAGGATGTGTAAGTTTAGGCATTTTGCCAAATTTGTAGATTTCTGTATTTTATCAAATTTATCAAACTTTTAAAAGATTTTTTCAAAAATTCCTTCTGCCCCTTGGTCTCTTCTCCTCTTGGACTCCCATAATTTGAATATTAGTAAATTTGATGGTGTCCCACAGGTCTGACAGAGTGGTACATTTGTTACAACTGATGAACATACACTGAAACCTGATAATCACCCAAAGTTAACCTTAGGAACCTCTATTGGTGTTGTAAATTCTATGGGTTCAGACAAATGTATAATGGCATGTATTGGCCATTACAGTATCATACAAGGTAGCGTCACTGCTCTAAGAACCTTCTGTGCTCCACCTGTTTATCCATCACAACCCCTTAACCCATGGCAATAATGGATTTTTTACTGTCTCCATATTTCTGCCTTTTCCAGAATGTCATATAGTTGGAATGATATAGTATGTAAACTTTTCAGATTTGTTTGTTTCATGTAGTAATACACAATAAAGGTTCCCGTATCTTTTCATGGCTTAAAACCTCATTTCTCTTTAGTGCTGAATAATATTCCATTGTCTAGATGTGTGAGAGTTTATTATTCATTCACCTACTGAAGGACATCTTGGTTGCTTCCATGTTTTGACAATCATCAACAAAGCTGCTGTAAACATCCATGTGAAGGTTTCTGTGTAGACATATGTTTTCAACTCCTTTGGGTAAATACCAATGAACATGATTGCTGGATTTTATGGTAAAAGTATGTTTAGTTTTGTAATAAACTACAAAACTGTCTTCAAAGTGACTCTATCATTTTGCATTCCTAGCAGCAATGAATGAGAATTCCTGTCAGTCCACATCCTTGCCAGAATTTGGTGTTGGCCATCTGGATTTTGTCCATTCTCATAGGTGTGTAATGGTTGTTTCAATTTGTACTTTTGTGATGACCTATGATGTGGAACATCTCCACATATGCTTATTTGCCATCTGTATATCTTGTCTGGTGAGGTGTCTTTTAAGATATTTGGCCCTTTTTTTTTTTGTTTTTGCGGTACATGGGCCTCTCACTGTTTGCGGCCTCTCCCATTGCGGAGCACAGGCTTCGGACGCGCAGGCTCAGCAGCCATGGCTCATGGGCCCAGCCGCTCCGCAGCATGTGGGATCTTCCTGGACCGGGGCAGGAACCTGTGTCCCCTGCATCGGCAGGCGGACACTCAACCACTGCACCACCAGGGAAGCCCCGGCCCATTTTTTAAAATGGGTTGTTTGTTATCTTATCATTGAGCTTTTAGAGTTTTGTTTGTTTATTTTAAGTAACAGTCCTTTATCAGATGTATCATTTGCAATTATTTTCTCCTAGTCTGTGGCTTTCTTTCTCATTCTTTTGACTTGTCTTTCACAGAGCAAAAGTTTTTAATTTTAATGATGTCCAGCTTATCAATCATTTCTTTCATAGATCATGCCTTCGGTGTTGTACCTAGAAAAGTCATCAACATACTTATATAGGTTTTATCCTGTTTTTTTCAGGAGTTTGATATTTTGTTTTCAATTTAAGTGTATGATCCATTTTGATCTAATGTTTGTGAAGGGTGTAAGGTCTCTGTCTGGATTCCTTATATTACATGTGGATGTACAGCTGTTCCAGCACCATTTGTTGAAAAGGATAGCTTTGCTCCACTGCATTGCCTTTGTTATTTCATCAAATGTGTCTATGTCTGGGCTCTCTATTCTGTTCCATTGAACCATTTTTCTATTATTTCACCAATACCACACTGTCTTGATTCCTGTAGCTTTATAGTAAGACTTGAGGTCAGGTAGTGTCAGTCTTCCACCTTTGTTCTTCTCCTTCAATGTTGTGTTTACTATGGTGGGTCTTTTGCTTTTCCATATAAATATTAGAATGAGTTTGTATGTATCCACAAAATAACTTGACTTTGGGATTACGTTGCATACGTCAAGTTGGGAAGACCTGACATCTTTACCTTATTGAATCTTCCTATCCATTAAAATGCAGTCTCTCCCCATTATTTTAGTTCTTTGATTCTGTTCATCAGAGACTGGTAGTTTTCCTCATATAGGTCTAAGTATTTCCTTTTTGGGGTGCTAATGTAACTCGTATTGTGTTTTTAATTTCAAATTCCATTTTTCATTGCTGGAATATATGAAAACTAGTTACTTTGGATTATTAACCAGATATCCTGCAACCTTGCTATAATTGCTAATTAATTCCAGGAGTTTTTTGTTGATTCTTTTGAATTTTCTACAAGCTCATGATTTTTTTCAAAGTGATCTTCTCTCATATTTTCATTTTTTTCTCTGCCATGTGTTCTAATTCCCGAGTACTAGTTTCCAATTCATAAATTATTTTTTCACCTTTGTCAAGTATACAGCTAGTTCCATTTATTGTCTTTTTTTTTTAATGACCGTAGAAGGCTGGCCACTCAAGATGGCAGAGTAAGAACACATGGAGCTCACCTCCTCCCACAAACACATCAAAAATACATTTACAGGTGGAACAAGTCTCACTGAAAAATAACTGGAAACTGGCAGAAAGACTCCTACACAATCAAGACTGTTGGAAAAATCCATATGTAATTGTGTAGGAAGGGAAGAAAAGCGATCAGGTTGGGACCGGTGCTCCTGGGATGGGACTCAGAGGAAAAGAGAGGCTACATGGGTGGACAGCTGCCATGGGGAGTGAGCGAGTGAAGCCACAGACTCAGCATCCCAGTCCTGGGCTCCTAATGGGGCCGACAAGCCCTGTGGCTGGTGGGAAAACTTCTGGGACAAATAGAAGGCTGGGAAAGCCAGGGCTCTGCTCCTGAGGAGCCCACACACCATGGCTCACCATGTGGCAAGGTTGAGAGAGCAGTTGCCAGGTTCCCCCCAAGCATCTCACCACGTGCCCTAGCCCAAGCTGAGTGAATGCTCCAGCCCCCACTCATTCCATACCACAATACAGCACTGGATTTGGGTCAGCCATAACCTGGAAAAAGAGTCACCAAGGAATGCAAAGGTGACTGGTTCCGAGGTAGAGTCCAAGTGGGGTGGCGGTGGCCATTGTTGGTACTTAATCAAGCAGGACTTCAGAAACTGCTCAGACCTCTGACAGTGGCCAGTCCACCACAGCTCACCCCTCAATACACGAAGAGAAACCACAAGGGCCCCGCCTATCCTGTGGAGTGAATGCACAACAGGGCAGAAGCAACAGAGGCTGAGGACAGTGATCAGCTGTGAGAGACAAATGAAACTTGAAAGCTTTTGCACAGCAAAGGAAACCATAAACAAGACAAAAAGACAACCCTCAGAACGGGAGAAAATATTTTCAAGTGAAGCAACTGACAAAGGATTAATCTCCAGAATTTACAAGCAGCTCATGCAGCTCAATATCAAAAAAACAAACAACCCAATCCAAAAATGGGCAGAAGACCTAAATAGACATTTCTCCAAAGATACACAGATTGCCAACAAACACATGAAAAGATGCTCAACATCATTAATCATTAGAAAAAGCAAAACTACAATGAGGTATCACCTCACACCAGTCAGAATGGATATCATCAGAAAATCTACAAACAGCAAATACTGGAGAGGGTGTGGAGAAAAGGGAAACCCTCTTGCACTGTTGGTGGGAATGTAAATTGATACAGCCACTATGGAGAACAGCATGAAGGTTCCTTAGAAAACTAAAAATAGAACTACCATACGACCCAGTAATCCCACTACTGGGCATATACCCTGAGAAAACCATAATTCAAAAAGAGTCACGTACCACAATGTTCATTGCAGCTCTATTTACAATAGCCAGGACATGGAAGCAACCTAAGCGTCCATCGACAGATGAATGGATAAAGAAGACGCGGCACATATATACAATGGAATATTACTCAGCCATAAAAGAAGTGAAATTGAGTTATTTGTAGTGAGATGGCTCGACCTAGAGTCTGTCATACAGAGTGAAGTACGTCAGAAAGAGAAAAACAAATACCGTATGCTAACACATATATATGGAATCTAAAAACATCATTCTGAAGAACCTAGCAGCAGGACAGGAATAAAGACACAGAGGTAGAGAATGGACTTGAGGACATGGGGAGGGGCAAGGGTAAGCTGGGACGAAGTGAGAGAGTGGCATGGACATATATACACTACCAAATGTAAAATAGATAGCTAGTGAGAAGCAGCCACATAGCACAGGGAGATCAGTTTGGTGCTTTGTGACCACCTAGAGGGGTGGGATAGAGAGGGTGAGGGACATGTAAGAGGGAGGGTATATGGGGATATATGTATACGTACAGCTGATTCACTTTGTTATACAGCAGAAGCTAACACAACAATATAAAGCAATTATACTCCAATAAAGATGTTAAAAAATAAATGAATAAATAAAAACAATCTGCCACATAAAGTGTTCAAAACATTGGTAATAGAAATGTTGACTGAATGAGGAAACAGCATTGATGTACACAGTGAACATTTTAACAAGGAACTAGAAAGTATGAAAAAGACCCAATCAGAAATGGAGAAATCAATAGCTGAAATGAGAAACACACTAGAAGAAATGAGCAGCAGACTAAGTAATACAGAAAAAATGCATAAGTGATTTGGAAGACAGAACAGTAGAAATCATCCAATTAGAACAGCAGAAAGAAAAACAAGTTTTAAAAAATGAAAGCAATTTAAGAGATCTCTGATATAACATTAAGTGTTCCAACATTCACATTATAGGGGTTCCAGAAGAAGAGAGAGAAGGGGATTGAAAATGTTTTTGAAGAAATCATGGCTGACTACTTTCCAAACCTAAATAAGGAAACAGATATGTAGGTACAGAAAGCACAGAGGGTCCCAAACAAGCTGAACGAACCCAAACAGACCCACACCAAGACATATCATAATTAAAAGGAAAAAGTAAAAATAAAGAGAGAATTCTAAAGGCTGCAAAAGAAAACTAAGAAATAAGAAAAATCTCAAATAAACAACCTAACCTACAATCTGAAGGAATCAGAAAGGAAAGAACAAATAAAGCCCAAAGTCAGCAAAAGGAAAGAAATAATAAAGATCAGAGAGGAAATAAATAAAATAAAGATTAAAAAAAACACTCAACAGAAAAGATCAAAGAAACCAAGATTGGTTTTTTTTAAAAAGATAAACAAAATTGAAAATCCTTTAGCCAGGCTCACCAAGAAGTAGGTGAGAAATTGAGTGATTTGTAGTGAGGTGGCTGGACCTAGAGTCTGTCATACAGAGTGAAGTAAGTCAGAAAGAGAAAAACAAATACCGTATGCTAACACATATATATGGAATCTAAGAAAAAAAAAAAAAGGCCATACTACCCAAAGCAATCCATAGATTTAATGCAATCCATAGATTTAATGCAATCCCTATCAAAACATCCATGACGTTTTTCACAGAACTAGGACAAATAATTGTAAAATTCATATGGATTCAAAAAAGATGCTGAATTGCCCAAGGAATTTTGAGAAAAAAGAACAAAGCTGAAGGTATCACCTGCCCAGACTTCAGACTATACTACAAAGCTATAGTAATCAAAACAGCTTGTTATTAGCACAAAAACAGACACCTAGATCAATGGAACAGAATAGAGTCCAGAAATAAACCCACATACCTATGGTCACTTAATCTGCAACAAAGGAGGCAAGAATATACAATGGAGAAAAGATAGTCTCTTCAACAAGTGGTGCTGGGAAAACTGGACAGCCACATGTAAAAGAATGAAATGAGAACACTCCCTCACACCATACACAAAAATAAATTCAAAATTGTTTAAAGACCTAAATGTTAAGACCTGAAACCATAAAACTCCTAGAAGAGAACATAGGCAGAACACTCTTTGACATAAACTGTAACAATATTTTCTTGGCTCAGTCACCCAAGACAAAAGAAATAAAAGCAAAAATAAATAAATGGGACCTAATTAAACTTATAAGCTTTTTCACAGCAAAGGAAAACACCATCAAAATGAAAAGAACCTACAGAATGAGAGAAAATATTTGCAAGTGATGCAACCAACAAGGGATTAATTTCCAAAATATACAAACAGCTCATAAAACTCAATAACAAAAAATCAAACAACCCAATCAAAAAGTGGGCAGAAGACCTAAATGGACACTTCTCCAAAGAAAACATACAGATAGCTAATAGGCACATGAAATGATGCTCAGCATCCCTAATTTTCAGAGAAATGCACACCAAAACAATGAGATGTATCATCTCACACCTGTCAGGATAGCTAACATTAAAAAGTCTACAAATAAGAAATGTTAGTGAGGATGTGGAGAAATGGGAACCCTTGTACATTGTTGGTGGGAATTTAAATTGGTGCAGCCGCTATGGAAAACAGTATGGAAAGTCCTCAAAAAATGAAAAGTAGTACTACCATATGATCCAGCAATTCTGCTCCTGGATATATATCCAGAAAATACAAAAACACTAACTCAAAAAGATAATGCACCACAATGATCCTAACAGCACTATGTACAATAGCAATGATAATGGAAGCAACCAAAGTGCCTATCAATAGATGAATGTATAAAGAAGATGTGGTATATATACAATGGAATATTACTCAGTCATAAAAAGGAATAAAACTCTGCCATTTGCAGCAAGGTGGATAGACCTAGAGAATACTATGCTTAGTCAAGTAGGTCAGACGGAGAAAGACAAATACTGTTTGATATCACATATACGTGGAATCTAAAAAAATAATACAAAGGACTTAATATGCAAAACAGAAACAGACTCACAAATATAGAAAACAAACAAGTGGTTACCAAAGGGGAGAGGGAATGGGGGAGGGGCCAATTACGGGTATGGGATTAAGAGATATAAAGCAGTATGTACAAACTAGATAAACAACAAGTATATATTGTATAGCACAGGGAATTATAGCCATTATCTTGTAATAAATGTTAATGGAGTATAATCTGCAAAAATTCTGAATCACAATGCTGCACATGTGAAACTAATATAATAGTGTAAATCAACTATATTTCAATTAAAAAACAAATCAAATTAAAAAAAATTTAAATTAACATTAAAAATAAATGACTATATATTTCCTTTATTGAGGTTCCAATTACTTATTTTTTATGTACATCTGTTTATGATTCATAATTGCATGCTTTTATTTAATAACTTAATTTTGTTTTTGTATTTTATTTCTTCCTTTATGTCTTAGATCTGGGAGTTAGCAAACGTTTTTTTTTTTTTGTAAAGGACCAAATAATAAATATGTGAGGCTTAAAGGGATATGTTCTCTACTGCAAATATTTAAATCTACCTTTATAATGTGAAAGCAATTATATATAATAGGTAAAAAATTTTGGTTATGTCTCAATTAAAACTTTATTTGAAGGCACTAAAATTTGAAATTCATATAAGTGTCACAAAATATTATTTTTATTTTGATTTTTTTGAACATTTAAAAATGTATAAATCATCTTTAGTTTGCTGGCTGTATAAAACATATAGTGAGTTATAGTTTAACCCATCTTAGATGATATTAAACATATTACTTGGTATAATTTGAATTTGCTCAATTATTTGAACTTTGTTTGCTGTAAATTTATTTCTCAACTTCTGAGTAGTTGTATTTCTTTTTTAGTGTTATCTGTTCTCCTATATTTTGACATTTTATTTAGAAGGCTCATCTTGAGTGGAATATTTTTTTGCTTTTTCCCTCCCTCAGAGTGACATCTTACAGTAATGACTTGGGACTCATGAAGCTATGGTGATACACAAGGTATAACAATTCCAATATGTGTCAAACAGTTTTCATCTGACTTTTCAGATTCTCTTAGCCTCATTTGTCTTCAGGGTCTTTGGCCATTCATTCTAGTCCAAGCTGCCAGCGAGTAACCAAATTCAAATGAGAACTGCCTGAATATTCCTCACCTCATTATGCACTAGATCCTTCATTTTCTTTGCTTAGGATTCTTGACACAGAAACATATAAGCACATGCTCCACCGAAGGGTTGGAATTAAAACCTCAGGGGTAAAACTTAAACCAGTAGGAGACAGAAGCTGGCATGTAATTCTTTTCACTTTCTCCCCAAGATAGATTTTCCTAAGGAGCAATTATTTGGTCTCTTGCAAGAAGGTTCTGTATGATTGAGAAACTAGTTGAATTTAGTATCAAGTGGTGGCAGGCTTGGTACCTCATCCTGACACAGACATACCTCTTTTTATTGTGCTTCACTTTATTGCATTTTACAGTTATTGTGTTTTTTACAAATTGAAGGTTTGTGGCTACCCTGTGTCAAGCAAGTCTATTGGCACCATTTTTCCAACAGTATTTGCTCACTTTGTGGTATCTCCATGTCACATTTTGGAATTCTCACAATACATCAATTTTTTAATGATTATTGTATTTGTTATGGTGATCTGTGATCAGTAATCTTTAATGTTGCTACTATGACTTGCTGAAGGCTCAGATAATGGTTAGCAGTTTTTAGCAATAAAATACTTTTAAAATTAAGGTATGTACACTGTTTATTAGACATAATGCTATTACACACTTGATAGAATATAATGTAGTGTAAATATAACTTTTATATGCACTGGGAAACCAAAAAATTTGAATGACTCACTTTTTTGCAATATTTTCTTGCAGTGGTATGGAACCCAACCTGCAACATCTCCAATTATGCTGCATTGAATTTTACTTTTTTTTTTTACCTTCTAGTCTTATTTTTCTTTTAATTCTGCTCCTAAGATTGTACTCCCTAATTTAAAAAAATCAGCACTCTGCCTGTCGATGTCTTCTGTGGAATCCAGGGTAAGACACAGTCACTAAGCTTGTAGTTGTCTAGTTCAGGTCCTTTTTTCTGTGACTTTTCCTACTTACACCCACCACTCCAGTTATTAAACTTTATAAAAGCTACTGCCCAGTGGCTTTTATAACAGTAACGGAACAACAGTAACAGAATTTTTTTCGGGTTCTTTTCATCATAGGGAGAATACCACTTCAGGTCCCTGATTTCACTCAATGAAACTTTCTGTAGTCCTACCAGCAATATTTTTGTCCTCCACGGTAATTGATCTCTGGGCCACCTCTACCTGCTTCCAGTTGCAAAGCTCAGTAGACCATAATTTTAGCCTTAGCTTACAATTGTGTATTTATTTTCAATTTCTGATCCACAGGAATGGTTGGCTTGTTTTTAAGCATAATTTTTGTTTAAAAAATCATCTTTCATTGCTGCATTTACAGATTAGAGGATCTATGATTGTCCTGAAAATATCTTGCTGAATGAAAATTACTAGAGACATCTGTGTGCCCAAAATATTGACAAAGCTTATAATTTTCTCATGATTGATAAGGTAAAGATTCTAATAAATTTTGAATAATTTTTAAGTTGCAAATTCTCTGAACACAATAAGCTTCTATAATTTTTTGGCTGGATGTCTACAGATAGCTGCCTATCTCTTCCTGAATTCTGACTATTTCTTCATTAAGGACTTACTTTTAAGTTGAAAAGGCTTTGCTGAAGTAAACGTCCCCCACTAATAACTTTATCTCCATGAATGGTTGGCCTGAGTGATGACACGGTGTGGTTTGCTGAATGATGGCTCCCCAAAGGTGTCCACATCCTAATCCCCAGAACCTGTGAATAAGTTACCTTACATGGCAAAAGAAACTTTACAGATGTGATTAAGTATCTTGACATGGAGAAGTTATCCTAAATTATCCTGATAGTCTCAATGTGATCACAAGGGTCTTTATAAAAGGGAGGTAGGAGGATTAAAGTCAGAGTAGAAGATGTGATAACAGAATCTAGAGATTGGAGTGACATGAGGGGTATACCATAAGCCAAGGAACACACTATAGAAGATGCAAAAGGCAAGGAAATAGATTCTCCCTTCAGAGCCTTGAAGGCTATGATCTTGGTTGGGAGAATGAATCAGCTCTATCCACACCTTGGTTTTTACCTGTAAGATTCATTTAAGGTATATGGCCTCCAGAACTATGAGAATAAATGTGTGTTGTTTAAAATCATTAAGTTTGTACTAATTTCTTTTTTTTGTACTAATTTCTTACAGCCACAATAGGAAACTAATACATATGGCTATACTGATGCCATATATTTTCTTCATTCAAAGATCCACAAATCTATAAATTTATCCTTTGAAAGTTAGATACAGGATACATAAAAAGGCACCTCAAGACATACCAAGGGTTGCACATTTAAAGGCCATATTTAATATGATAAATGGCAATCAACACTAAGCTTTAGATTTGGTGATACAACAAAAAGTGATGAAGATGGTGGAAGAATGGAGAGTGCATGCCTCTTAAAGGCTATTACTCAGTCCCAGCCAAATATTGGTATGCACAAATGCAGGCCCAATGTACCAGATCTTATATTTTTCTTGTTCAAAAAAGCCATTTATGTGGACTGTTATGTGAAATTTCCTGTTTTTAAATGTGTATAAATAAATAAAAATTAAAACACTATATAGACTAACACAGTATGGACGAAGCAAAACGCATATGTAACCAGCTGTTTTGTTTGTCTGCAATCTCCATATTAGGCCTTGGGAACTCTGGGTCAGGAAAAGATCACGATGCTTAACAAGGCCTGCTTTGGGGAAACAAACTATTCTGTCTACCACTTTGCAATCAATTTTTTTTCAGTAGATTAAAGATGGGGATGGTGAATTTCAATGTTCAATGATAAAAACGATCTAATCAGTCACATCATTTTACTATTTAACAAGTGACTTGTAAAATCCTCAGTCAAACTTCTTTTAAAACCACATCCTTTGGTTGAATAGAGTGTGCCAGAGAAAACCACATATTCTGTGTAACCAAGGAGCCACAGACATTTTAGAAAGGCCACGTAGTATTCTGATTCACATAATTCCCCACAGAAAAGAATCCTGTGAAACTTCAGAACACAAGGAACCGAAGAGTAAGCCTCCTGGAGAGGGAGAAGGTGGCGGGGGGTGGGGGAAGAGCTAATTGGTGATGGCACCACAGCAGGTGTTCTCCCTCAAGGACAATGATGACACTGCTCATACATTCAGAGACAACCTCATGTGCTCCCTGGCAAGCTTACACAGATTCCTTTCTATAAACAAGTCAAGTGTCTACATCTGTTACAAACAAATCCACGCTTTAAAGAGTACTTCACAGCCTAAAGGGCCCTAGTAACAAAGCCAGAATAAAACTTTGTCAAGTTGGTAACACTCATTTTGTGGCAAGTTGGCTTAAAAGCTCAGGTGTGGTCAGATATCAGGAAAGATGAAAATGAGTCAGAGGCATTAAAAGAGGAATCTTTGCAGCTATTGAGTTTCATAAACAGAAACTAAGAAATACCTTTGATGGTTGAATATTAAGCATTGGATGGATGTTCTCTGGCAGGGTCGGAAAGTGCAAACTGCCAGCCTAGGGAATCACAGCACATGCTCTTGCCATCTGCTGACAGTCTGAAAATATGGATATGCTCCATAACTTCCCTTCTTCAAGTGAAAATTACTGAAAATTACTTCAGTATCTATGGCTGAAGCATAGAAAGGACTAGTATTTTAAAAGGGGAAGTATTAACACAACAGTGTAAATCAACTATACTTCAATTTAAAAAAATAAATAAATAAAAGAGGAAGCACAAGTTTTTTTCCTCATTTTGGTAGGGCCTCATTCACCTGTAATTCATATTTTTCTCACAACTTAAGCTCACAGAAGTAAATCCTTTGTGTTCCCCCGGAACTACTAGCTACGATATTGTTGGAAAGAGGCAAATCCTGGAGGTAAATGTTAGAGTCATGGAGTCCTTCATTTGTAACTGTTTGTTTTTGTTTTTTTTGCGGTACACGGGCATCTCACTGTTGTGGCATCTCCCGTTGTGGAGCACAGGCTCCGGACGCACAGGCTCAGCGGCTATGGCTCACGGGCCCAGCCGCTACGCGGCATGTGAGATCTTCCCGGACCGGGGCACGAACCCGTGTACCCTGCATCGGCAGGCGGACTCTCAACCACTGCACCACCAGGGAAGCCCTGTAACTGTTATTTCTGAGTGAGAGGCTATGGCTGTATTTAAAACGCCCTCAAAATATTATGGAAGTGCTCAACCAAAAGTTACAGGGTAAGGACATTGATCCGGGGATTGATTCAGTCATCTGGCAAACTATATGTAAACCCTGTACTATGTGATACGAGAGAAATTGTTTAAAAACAACAGAAATGGTTTTGAATGTAGACTCTTCAAGTCTGGGACAAACAACAATAGGTATAATCACCATTTATTACTTATAATGTTGAAGCATTTATTAGGAACACTACATACATAATCCCATTTAATCACTGGAGTGACCCTACCAGACAGGTATCATCATGTCCCTTTTAAAAATATTGAATTTGACACTCACAATGAATTAGTGATTTACCTAAAGTTATACAGTTAGTGAACTGCAGAGCTTGATTCAAGCCCATGTTTTTCTAATCACTTAGCCCAATGGATAACTGTCCAGTTGCTTTCTGTGGGGGAGTGAGTGCCAGGATCTCCTACTCTACCATCCTGTTGAAATCACTCTGAAACTATTTTCTAAAAGGTATTCTCTCATAAGCTAAAATGGAACTATGTACTCAAAGGGAAAGAAACGTCTTCAATAATTTGTGGAACAATTTTTTAAAACATTACCAAGCAAGACACACAGCTCTAAATCTAGAGCATAGAGATCTTTTGATTTCCATCTTAGCTGGAAATCTCCTGATATAAAGAAGCAAATTGAAGATAATATAGTAGGATGGGTGGGTCAGCCCTTTGATACCATTCTGGTTGTTGATCCAATTCTTTCAGGAACTAAAAACAACGTTCCTTGTTTACAAATAGAGTCTTTACAGGAACAGAAATGTGGCTCCAGAAACAATTCAAAGCCTACCTTTCTTACCAATCCCCAAACCTCCTCTATTAATCTCAAAATGCTCACAGATATTGTAAAAGATCAGTACATTTGAAAAAGAACTGGCCTGCACTTAAGGAAGAAGGGATAAACTAAATTGCCCTAGATTGCTGATAATACACAAATATGCCCCAACACTCCTTCTTGGAGAAGAGTTACATCCTTTCTCTTGCCTTTGAGATGTATAATTTCGACCCTGTCTTCTCTGGGACCCAAGAGTCATCTCTTTGAAATGCAAACTTAAAGGAGATGACTCACTAGAAGGGGGAAAATGGAGTGATTTGGAAACAAACTGGGCAAATGAAAAATCTTAAAAGTTTTCTCCACAAATTTTAGTAAAAAGTTTTAGCCATCTTGGTGGGTAACCTTAACTTATTCCATCTTCCAGAAACACAATTTGTATTCCAGCTATTCTTTTATAAACTAGTGAGTTTTGTATTATTATACCTGACACATGGCTAAAAGTGTTAAATGAAAGATACAAGACCTCTGTTTGTACATATCTGTAGATTTTTTGTTTGTGTATGTATGTACCAACCAAAAATTGGCACTTCCTCTCTGCCTCTACAAGGATTAAGTCACTAGCCACTGCAGCTGCTGACCTTCAACACAGCCTGAGAGGAGTTCAGGTGTAAAACTGATGTAATACTAGAATTTGGTCTTCTCTTTGTGAAGAGGACAAAGTTTTTTGAATTACTGTACACAATTTTTCTTCATTTGTTGAGTAATTCATTTAGGAAACAAAGATTTTGTTCTTAACAAAATAATTTCCTGTATTTCATGTCATTATCAGGTCTTTGATTACTTAAGAAACTGAGTCTTCTCTATTAAAAAAAATTAAGTTCCTCTTACAACTATGTAACCTTGTATTTGCCTTTGAAATCTTTTAATCATCACTTTGATTAAATGGATAACTTAATATTTTTGCACCGTAACCTGTGGTCATATTGAATCAAGTGTTTTAAACCTTGTTACATTTTAGACAACGTCCCAAAACCAAATTATAAATGAAGTCTTTTTGATCTTGAACTAACTTTGGGATTTTCCAGAAGGTTCCTGGGTAATCTCAAAAGAATTTGTTCTCTCTCCTTATGAAAAGAGAGTTATTAAACTAGTTAAGCTTATTTGATATGTTAAATGCACAGGAATGTTTTCAAAATAAAAAGTGATGCTAAACCTTCTTTAGGTTACATTTGTATGATTCTAAGTGTATTAATATGTGCTGCAGGAATTGTATAAAATTTGTATAAATTTGTCCTTATTCATATAATCAGTCATAATTTCAAATATTACCTTTAAATGTTGTATATCATGGAAATAACCAAATTTCCTTGTTAATTAAGTTATAATTAACTCTCACCAGATCTTTATCCATGGCCATTTTTAACTCTTTTGTCATCCACAAACAGTTACTGTTTTATTCTGATGCTTTCCTGAAAGCTATTGCCATCAACTACAGACAAACGTGCTCATCCTCAAAAAGAATGGATTGGGAAAGGCTCTGACAAGTAGAGGATTTGGATAGCGTTAACACCATTCCACTGAACTGGGTAAGAACGTCCAATACTCTAATGGAGAAACTGATTCATAAAACGACTAACTCAAGATCAAGCAAAACAGAAATTAATTAAATTGGATTCAATGGATCAATGAGGATATTTAAAATTTTTATGACTTTTTGTTTGAAACATTATTGACTAATGTTTCGATTTCTAAATTTAAAGAAACTTTTTCTCTTTTTTCTTAAGCTATCTATAACTTACAAATATTTGGTAAATGATACCTTTGTAAATAGAACTGAAATTTTTTTCTTCCCACCTGATCCCTTTAGAATGCAGAAACTCTTATTTAGCACCCTTATTTTCATATAAATGTCATTATTTGCATAAATTTAATAAGAATCTGTTCTCCTTACAATAGGAACACAATTGGAAATGTCCATTTTATTAAGACCTTGACTGGAATGTCATATTTGAGAACATGCATTGAGTCAGATACACCCAGATTGTTTTGAGAAACTATAGTTTACTTCCCGGAGCCAATAAAGTCACTTGGGGAAAAAATGGCCTGTTACCTGTCTTACAGGCTTCACAGCCTTATAGTATAGTAAGGAAGAACAATTCCTGACAGTCCCAGTAACCTGAGGATATTTTGGGGACCCTGAGAAGGGAAGAATTCATGCAAATCTATAGGTAGCGCAGGTGAAGTTTGATGTCCTTGGTTTAACCTCCTAGACATGAGATATTTTTAAAAGCTCAATCTGATATTTCTTTTTAAATGTTCTAGCAAAGTAGACTTAAAGATGACCTATATGGTCAATCACTATTCTTGCTGTAGTTATTTAAATAATCAGGCCAAGTTTAATGATACTGTATTTATTTTGCAAACAAACAAATTAGTCTAACTGTGATTATCTTTGGCAAAAATGGGGACTACTGTTGACAGAAAAACTATGTTTCAATAGAAAAGTATAGAAAACTATAGTGCACCTTTACGGATATCAAAATCTGGTCCTATTAATTGTCTTTGAGGTTTATTTTCCCTCTGTAAACTGGTCTGGTGCCTGAATTCTTCTAGTTTCCTCCAATAATATCAGGCTACAATGCTCCAAACTAATATCTCAAATTTTCTTCCACTCTTCTGACTTGGAGTCACTATAAACTAAAACTGCCCTTTCCCCCAAGCCCTGCAAGCTGAAGCTAGATAACTTGATAAAAACTTCAGAGAAATCACCACAACAGCTAATGTATGGAAACCTACACACATGCTGCTGTAACAACCCACTCAGAAAGTTCACTGGAACACTGATATTACCATCAAAGACATTCAAACTGCAAAAGATGCTTTGAGTTCAAATCTAGAAATCTTCTCAATTGACTGCTTTTCAGATTCAGAAATAAGTTTCCAACTATTAACCTTTTTCTTTTTATCAATAGAAATGCCTCTTATTAAATACATGATTGCTCACACCACATAGATGCCTAACTTTAGTGGCAGTGCACCTGAAACATCATCTCCTGAAATCAGACACAACTGTTCAACTGAACTCACTTATTCTCAGGAATGAGAAACTAGTTCAATGATATACCGAGCAATCTACCAACTCACTTTCTGGACTGTGACACTTGTTAAGGATACTTCAAAGTCAGGGAATGTAAGGGTGGCAGAATATACCACTCCAGAACATACCTCTTTAGAATAAGGATCATTTTAAGGTTAATATTTTGAGAAACAGCAGACACAGGAGAAGCTCTAAAAACAGAGGAGAATTCACTCTTTTGTGAGGGAAATGAACAATTATAAAAGAAGTCACCACTTGTAAGCGTATCAACCTCTCTGTGCTGGGAGAGAGAAGAATGACTAAATCACATTCTTATCCATGGAGAAGAAACTGATTTAAATCTGCATGACAAACTTTATTTTTGTTTACCATAGTTTTCCTGTTCATTCCATAATTTGCATCCCCACATCCAAAAACAGCTTAAGATATTTAAACCTGAATTCTAAGCCATCTCTTACGCAGTTTATCGTTTTTCCCTGGGTATCTCCGACGTATACATGAGATATACATGTTTAAAAAACTTGTCTAAGTATGTAAGTAAATGAACAGTTCCATTTACAATAACATTAAAATAATGAAATATTTTGGAATAAACTTAACAAAGGAAGTATAAGACTTACAGAATAAAAACTGTAAAATGTAGTTGAAATATATTAAAGAAGACTTAAATAAACGGAAAGAAACACTATGTTAATGATTAGAAAACTTAGTATTGTTATCATGGAAATACTCTCCCAAATTGTGCCACAGATTCAATGCAACCTCAATGAATATCACAACTGGATTTTTTTTAAATATAATTTTTAAAGGATACAGTCCATTAACAGTTATTACAAAATATTGGCTATATTCCCTGTGTTGTACAACACATCCTTGTAGCCTATCTTATACCCAATAGTTTGTACCTCCCATACCCCCAACCCTATAATGCTCCTTCACCCGCTACTGGTAGCCATGAGTTTGTTCTCTATATGTGTGACTTGGATTCTTTTTGGTTATATTCACTAGTTTGTAATATCTTATAGATTCCAAATATAAGTGATAACATACAGTATTTGTCTTTCTCTGACTTATTTCACTAAGCATAATAAATATTATCTGTAATTATATATTAATAATTATTTATTTATTTCCTGGAATAATATCCATTAATATCCATTATGTTGGCATATGTTTACGTTACGTTTGTTGAGTGCATGATTATGTTCTTCATCAGGGATAGAACTGTGCTTTAGAAAAATTCACCCTGAATAATTCCAGCATTTTCCAAATATTTTTTCTGCTCTTTTAGTTGCTATAAAGACCAACATTCCACTTGGGAAAATGATACAATTATCTATCTACATTGTACTATGTGAGATCCATTAAGGGCTCAGCTCTTCTTGTACCAGGGCCTAATATCAGACAGCCTTGATATTAGGGCCTTGAAATAATATGCATTTAACTAATAACATTAGTGGTAAGCTTTTAATAAATGAGAGCTACTACTCTGTGCTATGCATTACTTAAGTGCTTTACATCCATTATTCCATTTGTCCTCTTCGTGCTCATTTTACTAAGTTAATTTGATTTTGGAATTTTTCTTCATGATTCTCATTTCATAAATAAGGAAACTGAGGCTCAGAGAGGACTAACACATTGCCAAAAGTCACATAGTCAGTAACTGAACAGGTGCATAACCAACATGCTAAGTAACATTTTAATTTGTTAATGTATACCAAAATGTGTATTAAACACGATAGTCCAACTCATTACCAAATCAACATCAACACTCACCCTACAGAGAGTTTGGCTTCGACAAAGAAGACCCAGTTATATTTTGATGAGGAAGAAGAGCAGAGAATGATTAATAGTGTGAGATGCTGCAGGATAAGGCCTTAATAGAGTAGGGCATTAAGTATAACCGATGAGAATAAGGTCTTAGCATGGGTAGAATTTTGAAACTGTACACAAGCAACCCACTCTTACTATTTAAGAATTACTGCAAGCAATAATAGATGTTATATTAAGAGATGCTACTGATGGAAATGTGTCATACGTATTAATAGTGTGAACATAGAAAATGAAATGGCCAAGAAAGGAGATGAGGAGCACTCAAGAGAGGTCTGCAGGCAGGGATCTGGCAAATAAACTTTGAAGACTTCTTAGTTCACACCGGAGCTGACTCAGGTGCCACAGTACCAGCATCAAGAGGCTTTGGTTGGGATGGTAAAAGGGAATCAGTTAACAGAATAAACTCTGGCTTCAGTTTGACCTTGTGTAGGGCTTACTTTCAAAAACCTGAAGAGAGTCAGCTCAAACATATTAACCCCTGGAGCTGCCAGGACCTCCTTTACTCTTTCCTCATATACTCCTTGTCACTTTTATCTTTTAGAAGTCTACTTTCAACTCATGGTACACCTTATTCATCTATCTCAGACCTACATAGCCACTGGGAGAATTAAAAATTCGGGAGACCAAACTACTAGTTGATTTTGTTCTTTGAAATGGCTTTTTTTCCTCCATGGAATTGAGAGCTAGTACACAGGCTTGCCTCTTGATCCAAATCAGGTGTTTTCTACATAGCCATGCCACCAAAGTCTCCAGACATTCCAGGCTGAGGCTCAGAAGAAACTAAAAGAAAAATTCTACTCACGTACATAAAAAATCTAAGGCATTAGTACTTCCATGGCAGTTACTACTAGTAACAGTGCACTGTTTACCACCAGAAGCTCCCCACTATTTTGCGGTATCTCCCTCTACTCTCTTCCCCGGTTATTTCTATCTCAAGTCTCTGTCATTATTCCTCTTCTTTAATGTATTATTAAATGACTATAAGCATCACATGTATATTTCTTAACCCCACTGATGGTTCTCAAGGCTGGATAGCTTGTTGGAGCTCAAGATTATACATTTTACTCCCAAAGGAATACTAGTTTCATTACTATTCTTGAATTGGTCAGTGATTTTAAGTTGCTCCTCAGACTTGGATAAAGAAAGGAGTGGCTTCAGGGATTATGGTTGTGGGGAGAGAAGGGCATTGGAGAAACATTTAGCACTGAACCTCAGGCTTCTCACATACTCTTCAACAAAGTGACTTTAGTTTTATCTACTTTATATACTACGCTCCCTTGTGATATGGAGTGTTCAGTGGGACTTTAGATATTTTAGTTAACTGGAAAAGCACCATTGCAAGTCTGGCAGCAGTATTCTTTTCCAGAAGGGAGAATGTCAATTCACCTCTGGAGCAGGCTCTTTGTTTACTTATTTATTTTTTAACATCTTTACTGAAGTATCATTGCTTTACAATGTTGTGTTAGTTTTTGCTATATAACAAGGTGAATCAGTTATATGTATACTGGAGAAAAGACAGCCTCTTCAATAAATGGTGCTGGGAAAACTGGACAGCTACCTGTAAAAGTATGAAATTAGAACACTCCCTAACACCATACACGAAAATAAACTCAAAATGGATTAAAGACCTAAATGTAAGGCCAGACACTATAAAACTCTTAGAGGAAAACATAAGCAGAACACTCTATGGGGCAGGCTCTTTGGAAAAAGCCTTTAAAACAAGATTTCCCTTTTTTTTTTTTTTTTTTTTTTGCGGTATGCGGGCCTCTCACTGTTGTGGCCTCTCCCGTTGTGGAGCACAGGCTCCGGACACGCAGGCTCAGTGGCCATGGCTCACGGGCCCAGCCGCTCCGTGGCATGTGGGATCCTCCCGGACCGGGGCACGAACCCGTGTCCCCTGCATCGGCAGGCAGACTCTCAACCACTGCGCCACCAGGGAAGCCCCTTCCCTTGGTTTTAATTATAGTTCTGAATAAAATATTTTCCAACTGAAGATGTATGTTAACATTTTATTTTCAGAATTTATCAAATCTAAATTTATCATAAGGATCTCTTTTCTAGTTTTACTTTAAAGAAATATAATTTTCCCAAAGTGTATATGAAAAGAAGTTTCTTCACATTCCATATTACAATTGGCTTTCACTCTTCCGTGTGACTCATATTTTAGAGTTACTCTAAGACAGAAATTAGCAAGGCCACTGTGCATAATTTTGGAAATGGAAATCAGTATCTAAAGTTAGTCCAGGCTAATATCTATTCAACTTTCGCTATGACATTCTTTTTAATTTTTTATTACGTTATGATTACATTCAGTATATACACAACTATTAAGAGTACACTTTGATTAGCTTTGACAAATGTCTATACCTAAATCCAATACCTCAATCAAGATGTACAGCATTGCCATCACCCTAAAATGTCTCTTGTCCTTTTCTGATCTATCCCCCTGCACCTCCCAGAGGCAATCACTTTTATGATTTCCATCTCTATAGCTTTGTTTCTCCTATGGTAGCAATTCAAAAATGGAATTGTGCAGTGAGTACCATTTGGGATGTGGCTTCTTTAACTGAGTATATTTTTAAGATTCATCCATGTTGTTGCAGGCATCTATAGTTCTCTCCTTTTGGTTGTTGAATAGTAGTCCATTACGGATGTATCAAAATTTTTAATTCATTCTCTTACTGATGGATAGGTAGATAATTTTCAACATATTTCTATCATAACTAAAGCTACTATAAACATTTTTTTACAAATCTTTGTGTGGACATATGTTTTCATGTTTCTTGGGAAAATATCTACTAGAGGGATTGCTGTATCATAAGGTAGGTAGTTATGTGTTTAGTCATAGCAATTGCACCATTTTACACTCCCATGTAAATATATGAGAGATATGGTAGCTCTACACCCTCTTCAACATTGGGTGTTGTTAGTCTTTTGAATTTGAGTCATTCTAGTGTATATACTGATATCTCATCGTGGATGTAACTTGAATTTTTCTAATGATTAATGGCATTTGTAGATCTTCTCATGTTTTGATTGGTCATTACCATTTCCACTTCTGTGAAGTGTCTGTCCAAGCCTTTTGCCCATTTTAAAATTTGGTTTGATTTTATTGTTTATATATTTTATTTTATTTAAATACTCACGTGCACATACTCAGAGAGAGGGAGGGGAGGGGGAGAGACATTTAAAAATTTTATCTATTTGAAATGCATATCAAAACCACAATGAGATCACTTCACACCTGTCGGAATGGCTAACATCAAAAAGAACACAACAAATGCTGGAGAGGGTGTGAAGAAAAGGGAACCCTTGTATACTGTTGGTGGAAATGTAAATTGATGCAGCCACTATGGAAAACAGTATGGAGGTTCCTCAAAAACCTAAAAATAGAACTACCCTATGATCCAGCAATTTCACTCCTGGATATATCCCCCCAAAATTGAAAACACTAACTCAAAAAGATACATGCATCCTGATGTTCATAGCAGCATTATTTATAACAGCCAATACACAGAAGCAACCCAAGTGTCCATCAACAGATGAGAGGATAAAGGAGAAAGATATGGTACACACACACACACACACACACACACACACACACACACACACCCCACACACACACAACGGCATATTACTCAGCCATAAAAAAGAATGAAATTCTACCATTTGCAACCATGTGGATGGAAATATTATGCTTAGAGAAATGTCAGAGAAAAGCAAATACTATATGTTATCACTTATATGTGGAATCTAAAAATAATACAAATGAGTATATATACAAAACAGAAACAGACTCACAGACATAGAAAACAAGCTAACGAACTAGTGGATACCAGTGGGAAGAGGGAAGGGAGGAGGGCCAAGACAGGGGTATGGGATTAAGAGATGCAAACTACTGTGTATAAAATAGATAAGCAACAAGGATATATTATATAGCACAGGGAAATGTAGCCATTATTTTGTAATAACTTTAAATGGAATATAATCTATAAAAATATTGAATCACTATGGTGCACAACTGAAACTGATACTGTAAATCAACTATACTCCAATAAAAATATTCTATCTATTTATCTACACTTTGTGTAGTATCAATATACTAACACCCCAGAACACAGAGCTTCCAGGAAAGCATCTTATCAAACATTTTGAATGCATTCACTTCCAGACCTTGGAAATTTCAGGGAAAATGTAAGCAAGATTTAGACAGGCACCTGGAATTTCTGAAAGAAAATAGCTAGCCACTCTTCCTATACATTCAAAGTTACCAATCCCTTGACCTTTGAATTGGGTAAGACCTAAGAAGATGGAAGAGTGAGGGAAAATGTAATAAAGTCACATTCAATATATTCCACACCAGGGCTGCATCACTGGAGGAGTGTATGATCTATTGACTGTGTACAGTTAATGATAAAATTTATCTGATATCAGAAATTCTGAAACTCTGGGAAAGTTCTGAAGCAAACAGATCTTCATATACATAAATTGAAAGTGATATTATTAAAAATTTAATCCCTGAGGCTAGGACAATTTTACTTTTTGTACCCATAGCTAAGACTGGGAAGAAGGCATATGCCCCTTCATCCCTTGACAAACCACTGAAGGGAGGAAGGGTAGAAATGATAAACGGATCCTTTTTCAGAACTACTCATACTTCCTGGTTTTGGGCAAATTGGCATTTGTTTTGTCAAAGGAAAAACGGCAACAATAAGAATTTTATGTATATAGAGTATCACTGGATAGGAAGGTGTTTGCTTGAGCTTTCTTTTTGTTACTTCCTTTGAAAGGATACAACTCACTGATTTTTTTAACTTGTAATTTCCCTTCTGAGTTGGGGTACCTTTGATGAGCCTACAGAGTAACATGCTGTGCATTTTGTTCTTTAGCTGCTTCTTGTCTTTCCCAAGGTCCTACTTAAACAGAATCATTGCAGTAAACTTATCAAAAAGCCACTCATCTGAGAAAGCACACACTATTCTTGCGTGTGCTGACACAGTCAGCAGAGATGTAGCCAAGCTTCAAATATACAACACTAGGAGAAATGGCACTGGTTTTCACATTCTTCCAACATCCTGCAGAATCTCTCCTCTGATCCTGACCTTTAAATACCAAATTTTCCAATTCTCCAGTTATTATTTCTTCTTGAAATTACGTGGTAAATATTGTTTCTTAGAAACAAAATAGTATTTTCACCTTTACCAAGGAAAGTTATTTTGGTTTCTTAAAATGATTTTGTGTAGTCTAAAGAGAAGCCCATTTGGGAATGTAAGGCAGGAGTGGGGTGATCCCAGTAGGAACTGAGCAATCCTCTCAAGTAAACCTGCTATCTGCACTGAAGAACTGACAGTATGTTTATGGATTGAAAAATGGGCCACATGCACCCAAGGGTACCAATATGTATGTGTAAATAAATGCAAATATAGACCAATAAAATGTACTACAGAGAGAAGTCAAAGGAGTTTAGTGGTGCAAACTGTAAAAGGCTTCATGGAAGGGACGAATTTACTGCCAGGTTTTGTGAGATGTAAAGTATATGAATTGCTAACATGGTCCTTCCTGGATTCCCCTCCACTAAGTGATATATGAAATATTTAGGATACTTCTGAGGAGAGAATAGGAGAACCAAGCTAGATGTCTGCTAGTAGAGCATGAAGAAAATGAAAAGGAATGGTGACGGCCTCATCTGTAAGAGGCAGAATCAATCACCAAAAATTGATATTACAAATCTAAGAAGGTATGGATCAAACTTCATTTAATTCAGGTAGCTGTCAACATCTGAAAGGTCTAATATGAAAGAGATGGAGCTAAATTCATTAATTCAACAAATGTTTATGAAGCACTGACTATAAGCAAGGTAGCCTTCTGGGTTCTGGGAATATGTCAGCGAAGCATACAGATAAAAGTCGTTGCCCTCCTAAAACTCATATTCTAGTGGGGGGAGAGAGAAAATAAACATAAGTACATTATAGAAGGTGATAAAAGTTATGGAGAAAAATAAGCAGGAAGTCATCACAGAGAAAATGGCATTTTAGTAAAGTCTTGAAGGAGATGTGGGCTAGATGCAACATTAAGATTTCTGACAGTGATAGACCTTAGCATCTGGTGAAAAATAGGTTGCTATACAGCAGTAATTGATTAAAGGAATTGATGAATAAGAAAAAGGTTTTATAATCTCCAGGAGAAGTCTAGAGAATTGGGAATTCACTGGGCAACAATTAGTGCCTGTCCACTTGAGGGAAAAGTAAAACCAGGTGTCAATACTGAAAAGCAAAAGTGAAGTAAGCAAACTGGCTATGGTCATCTTCATGAAGGTAATAAATTCAATAAATGACATTGTGGCTCTCAGGACTCTGTTCAGCT
Source organism: Stenella coeruleoalba (assembly GCF_951394435.1). Taxonomy (NCBI): domain Eukaryota; kingdom Metazoa; phylum Chordata; class Mammalia; order Artiodactyla; family Delphinidae; genus Stenella; species Stenella coeruleoalba. The sequence continues at coordinate 99,065,385 of NC_137152.1, read as the reverse complement.
CTATGCCCTTGTTTAAGAGGTGTTAGGCATCTGAGGACTATATCCAGATCCTCTTGCTAGTTTGGAAGAAACATCTTAATAGCTTATGGAGCAGTCTTGAATGACAGACAAGCAGAAAGAAAGGCATATGGGTTTCTGTACTTATGTCCTCAGAGTTCTGTTTAGCAGCTTCTTACTTATTCATCAGATTCAGACAGGTGTATGTGAAGCAAAAAGCTAGCTTTCTTCCATGTTCTGCTTTTAAGAAGAGAACTGGACCAAGTACATGCATATCTTCAATACCAATCATCTGACACTACTTCGTCCTGAATCAAAGAAAATATTTTAAGCCTTTTCTCTTTTTTTCTTTCTTCCTAACTATATTAAGGTCACTTGTTGTATTAAAAGTGTTACTTAAGATGAATTGCAAATATTATGCTAATTCTTCCATTATCTTTTAAAATCGTCAATAGCATTAACATATTTGGAGGCCTTAATTTGTATATGTTTCCCCATTTAGTTTAACCCATAAAATTAACTCAAGTAATAATTTTGCATGCATTTACTATAAAAATTGAACATACATGAGAGTTATTCAAGTAGAATATGGATAGTGATAAAGAAACCAGACCAGCAAGGAAAAAGCTCCAATATGGAGAAGAGATTTGGATAACAGGTTTCACTTGTGCAGTCTGTCTGCCTAAATTCCATAATCTAGCACAAATCCTATGATTCTTGCCCTTCCTATGCTCCTTGGTCACTCTTGTTCCAGAGGCATGGGAACCTAACAGAGAAGAAAAAACTATAGAGGAAGGATGTGTATGTGTGTGTGGCAGTGAGGGGCTGGGGGGCAGGGCAGCAAGGATGGTGATAAAAGAAAGTAACTAGGCATCAGGCAGATTTTTTAATCCAGATTAGCAGCAAAAATGCAGATATTTGGTATGAATATCTTCCATTGTCCCCATTAGTCCTTTGGTTACAATCCTCAAAACACAGGTGAGCCACTGTCCTACATCATCATCATTATCATCAATAACAGTGTGATTGAATAAAAGGGGAATAACCACTACCCATCATAACCAAGCTGGATTGTCTTATTAAATTTAATTTACAAATTATTTCAACATACAGCAAAGGAGTAATTTCATGAGGAGAATGTATTAATCACAAAGAGACTGAATCTTTGAAAACATGGTGGAGCAGGATGAATTGCCTTCTATTGCTGAAGAAGATGGTCCCTATAGAATAATGGAGGTCAAATATTAGAGAGGAGTAGCAATGTTATGATATATCCACAGTCATTTCTGGATTCTTTGTGATCCAATCTATTCTATCTCTTTATGATTAATACATTCTCCTCATGAAATTACTTGTAATTTGTTGTATTGTATGTATTGTATGTATTACTTGAAATAATTTGTAAATTAAATTTAACAAGACCATCTAATGTAAAATAGTTAGCTAATGGGAAGCAGAAGCATAGCACAGGGAGGTCAGCTCAGTGCTCTGCGATGCCCTAGAGGGGTGGGATAGACAGGTTCAAGAGGGAGGTGACATGGGGATATAGGTATGCATATGGCTGATTCACTTTGTTGTGCAAACGAAACTATCACAGTATTGTGAAGCAATTATACTCTAATAAAGATCTATTAAAAACAAACAAACAGAAAAACCCAAAAATGAGTTTGAAAAATATTAGTTCCTTTTATGTTAACTCATATTTTCTCACAATGGATCACTATATTTGGGGGCCACATGACTCACTCATCTATTAAACATATATGTGCTGATTGTCTACTCTATGAGAAAACATTAGTCTAGATGCTGGACATACAACAGTGAACAATAAGACACAATTCCTGTTCTTATGAATTCTACCTTCTAACAAGGGAGATAAAAAAAAGAAACAAGGGAGCTTCAAGATAGCAGAAGCATAAGACGTGGAGATCACCTTCCTCTCCACAAATATATCAGAAATACATCTGTATGTGGAACAGCTCCTACAGAACACCTACTGAACGCTGGCAGAAGACCTGAGACCTCCCAAAAGGCAAGAAACTCCCCACGTACCTGGGTAGGGCAAAAGAAAAAATAAAAAGCAGAGACAAAAGAATAGGGATGGAACCTGCACCAGTGGGAGGGAGATGTGAAGGAGGAAAGGTTTCCACACACTAGGAAGCCCCTTCGAGGGTGGAGATTGCGGGTGGCGGAGGGGGGCAGTTTCGGAGCCATGGAGGAGAGCACAGCAACAGGTGTGCGGAGGGCAAAGCGGAGAGATTCCTGCACAGAGGAATCTCGGGCTGGTGCTGACCGGCATGCACCAGCCCGAGAGGCTTGTCTGCTCACACACCAGGGCAGGCGGGGGCTGGGAGCTAAGGCTCGGGCTTCGGTGGGATCCCAGGGAGAGGACTGGGGTTGGTGGCGTGAACACATCCTGCAGGGGGCCAGTGTGCCATGGCTGGCCTGGAGGGAGTCCGGGGAAAAGTCTGGACCTGCCGAAGAGGCAAGAGACTTTTTCTTGCCCCTTTGTTTCCTGGTGCGCAGGGAGAGGGGATTAAGAGCGCCGCCTAAAGGAGCTCCAGAGATGGGCTCGAGCTGCGACTATCAGCGCGGACCCCAGAGACGGGCATGAGATGCTAAGGCTGCTGCTGCCGCCACCAAGAAGCCTGCGAGCAGGCACAGGTCACTAACCACACCTGCCCTCCTGGGAGCCTGAGCAGCCCGCCACTGCCAGGGTCCCGTGATCCAAGGACAACTTCCCCGGGAAAACGCACAGCGCGCCTCAAGCTGGTGCAATGTCATGTAGGCCTCTGCTGCCGCAGGCCCGCCCTGCACTCCGTGCCCCTCCCTCCCCCCCGGCCTGAGTGAGCCAGAGTCCCCGAAGCAGCTGCTCCTTTAACCCCGTCCTGTCTGAGTGAAGAACAGACGCCCTCCTGCGACCTACACGCAGAGGCGGGGCCAAATCCAAAGCAGAGCCCCAGGAGCTGTGAGAACAAAGAAGAGAAAGGGAAATTTCTCCCAGCAGCCTCAGGAGCAGCGGATCAAATCTCCACAATGAACCTGATGTACCCTGCATCTGTGGAATACCTGAATAGACAGTGAATCATCCCAAATTGAGGAGGTGGACTTTGGGAGCACAGTTATATATATATATATTTCTCCCTTTTTCTCTTTTTGTGAGGGTGTATGTGTATGCATGCTTCTGTGTGTGATTGTGTCTGTATAGCTTTGCTTTTACCATTTGTCCTAGAGTTCATCTGTCCATTTTTTGTTTTTTTGTTCTTTTTACTTTTAAAAAATTTTTTCTTAATAATTATTCTAATAACTTTATTTTACTTTACTTTATTTTATTGTATCTTCTATCTTTCTTTCTTTCTATTTTTTCTCCCATTTCTTCTGAGCCGTGTGGATGAAAGGCTCTTGGTGCTGCAGCCAGGCATCAGGGCTGTGCCTCTGACGTGGGAGAGCCAAGTTCAGGACACTGGTCCACAAGAGACCTCCTAGCTCCATGTAATATCAAACAGCAAATATCTCCCAGACATCTCCATCTCAACGCCAAGACCCAGCTTCAGTCAACAACCAGTAAGCTACACTGCAGGACACCCTATGCCAAACAACTAGCAAGACAGGAACACAACCCCAGCCATTAGCAGACAGGCTGCCTAAAATCATAAAAAGGCCACAGACACCCCAAAACACACCACCAGACGTGGACCTGTGCACAAGAAAGACAAGATCCAACCTCATCCACCAGAACACAGGCACTAGTCCCCTCCACCAGGAAGGCTACACAACCCACTGAACTAACTTTAACCACTGGGGACAGACACCAAAAACAACGGGAACTACGAATCTGCAGCCTGCAAAAAGGAGACCCCAAACACAGTAAGAGAAGCAAAATGAGAAGACAGAAAATCACACAGCCGATGAAGGAGCAAGGCAAACACCCACCAGACCTAACAAAGGAGGAGGAAATAGGCAGTGTACCTGAAAAAGAATTCAGAATAATGATAGTAAAGATGATGCAAAATCTTGTAAATAGAATAGACAAAATGCAAGAAACATTTAACAAGGACCTAGAAGAACTAAAGATGAAACAAACAATGATGAACAACACAATAAATGAAATTAAAAATACTCTAGATGGGATCAATAGCAGAATAACTGAGGCAGAAGAACGGATAAGTGACCTGGAAGATAAAATAGTGGAAATAACTACAGCAGAGCAGAATAAAGAAAAAAGAATGAAAAGAACTGAGGACAGTCTCAGAGACCTCTGGGACAACATTAAACACACCAACATTCAAATTACAGGGGTCCCAGAAGAAGGAGAGAAAGAGAAAAGGACTGAGAAAATAATTGAAGAGATTATAGTTGAAAACTTGGGAAATATGGGAAAGGAAATAGTTACTCAAGTCCAGGAAGCACAGAGAGTCCCATACCGGATAAATCCAAGGAGAAACACTCCAAGACACATGTTAATAAAACTATCAAAAATTAAATAAAAAGGAAGCATATTAAAAGCAGCAAGGGAAAAACAACAAATAACACACAAAGGAATCCTCATAAGGTTAACAGCTGATCTTTCAGCAGAAACTCTGCAAGCCAGAAGGGAGTGGCAGGACACATTTAAAGTGATAAAGGGGAAAAAACCTACAATCTAGATTACTGTACCCAGCAAGGATCTCATTCAGATTTGACAGAGAAATTAAAACCTTTACAGACAATTAAAAGCTAAGAGAATTCAGCACCACAAAACCAGCTCTACAACAAATGCTAAAGGAACTACTCTAGGCAGGAAACACAAGAGAAGGAAAAGACCTACAATAGCAAACCCAAAACAATTAAGAAAATGGGAATAGGAACATACATATCGATAATTACCTTAAATGTAAATGGACTAAATGCTCCAACCAAAAGACACAGACTGGCAGAATGGATACAAAAACAAGACCTGTATATATGCTGTCTACAAGAGACCCACGTCAGACCTAGGGACACATACAGACTGAAAGTGTGGGAATGGAAAAAGATATTCCATGCAAATGGAAATCAAAAGAAAGCTGGAGTAGCAATTCTCACATAAGACAAAATAGACTTTAAAATAAAGACTATTAGAAGAGACAAAGAAGGACACTACATAATGATCAAGGGACAGATCCAAGAAGATATAACAATTGTAAATACTTAAGCACCCAACATAGGAGCACATCAATACATAAGGCAAATACTAACAGCCATAAAAGGGGAAATCGACAGTAACAAAATCATAGTAGGGGAATTTAACACCCCACTTTCACCAATGGACAGATCATCTAAAGTGAAAATAAATAAGGATACACAAGCTTTAAATAATACATTTAAATAATACATGTGACTAGATATCAATTACAGGAAAAAAATCTGTAAAAAAAACAAACACATGGAGGCTAAACAATACACTACTTAATAACCAAGAGATCAGTGAAGAAATCAAAGAGGAAATCAAAAAATACCTAGAAACAAATGACAATGAAAACACGACGACCCAAAACCTATGGGATGCAGCAAAATCAGTTCTAAGAGGGAAGTTTATAGCAATACAATCCCACCTTAAGTAACAAGAAACATCTCAAAAAAACCTAACCTTACACCTAAAGCAAATAGAGAAAGAGGAACAAAAAAACCCAAAAGTTAGCAGAAGGAAAGAAATCATGAAGATCAAAACAGAAATAAATGAAAAGAAATTAAGGAAATGACAGCAAAAATCAATAAAACTAAAAGCTGGTTCTTTGAGAGGATAAACAAAATTGAAAATCCATTAGCCAGACTCATCAAGAAAAAAAGGGAGAAGACTCAAATCAATAGAATTAGAAATGAAAAAGGAGAAGCATCAACTGACACTGCAGAAATACAAAGGATCATGAGAGATTACTACAAGCAACTCTATGCCAATAAAATGGACAACCTGGAAGAAATGGACAAATTCATAGAAATGCACAACCTTCTGAGACTGAACCAGGACAAAATAGAAAATATGAACAGACCAATCACAAGCACTGAAATTGAAACTGTGATTAAAAATCTTCCAACAAACAAAAGCCCAGGACCAGATGGCTTCACAGGCAAATTCTATCAAACATTTAGTGAAGAGCTAACACCTATCCTTCTCAAACTCTTATAAAATATAGCAGAGGGAGGAACACTCCCAAACACATTCTACGAGGCCACCATCACCCTGATACCAAAACCAGACAAAGATGTCACAAAGAAAGAAAACTACAGGCCAATATAACTGATGAACATAGATGCAAAACTCCTCAACAAAATACTAGCAAACAGAAGCCAACAGCACATGAAAAGGATCATACACCATGATCAAGTGGGGTTTATCCCAAGAATGGAAGGAATCTTCAAGATACGCAAATCACTCAGTGTGATACACCATATTAACAAACTGAAGAATAAAAACCATATGATCATATCAATAGTTGCAGAGAAAGCTTTCGACAAAATTCAACACCCATTTATGATAAAAACCCTCCAGAATGTAGGCATAGAGTGAACTTTCCTCAACATAATAAAGGCCATATATGACAAACCCACAGCCAACATCGTCCACAACGGGGAAAAACTAAAAGTATTTCCACTAAGATCAGGAACAAGACAAGGTTGCCCACTCTTACCACTATTATTCAACTTAGTTCTGGAAGTTTTAGCCACAGCAATCAGAGAAGAAAAAGAAATAAAAGGAATCCGAATCGGAAAAGAGGAAGTAAAGCTGTCACTGTTTGCAGATGACATGATACTATACATAGAGAATCCCAAAGATGCTACCAGATAACTACTAGAGCTAATCAATGAATCTGGTAAAGTAGCAGGATACAAAATTAATGCACAGAAATCTCTAGCATTCCTATACAATAGTGGTGAAAAATCTGAAAGTGAAAATATGGAAACACTCCCATTTACCATTGCAACAAAAAGAATAAAATATCTAGGAATAAACCTACCTAAGGAGACAAAAGACCTGTATGCAGAAAATTATAAGACACTGATGAAACAAATTAAAGATGATACAAATAGATGGAGAGATATACCATGTTCTTGGATTGGAAGAATCAACATTGTGAAAATGACTCTACTACCCAAAGCAATTTACACATTCAATGCAATCCCTATCAAAGTACCACTGGCATTTTTCACAGAACTACAACAAAAAATTTCATAATTTGCATGGAAACACAACAGACCCCGAATATCCAAAGCAATCTTGAGAGCGAAAAATGGAGCTGGAGGAATCAGGCTCCCTGACTTCAGACTATACTACAAAGCTACAGTAATCAAGACAGTATGGTACTGGTACAAAAACAGAAATATAGATCAATGGAACAGGATAGAAAGCCCAGAGATAAACCCACACACATATGGTACCTTACCTTTGATAAAGGAGGCAAGAATATACAGTGGAGAATAGACAGCCTCTTCAATAAGTGGTGCTCAGAAAACTGGACAGGTACATGTAAAAGAATGAAATTAGAACAGTTCCTAACACCATACACAAAAATAAACTCAAAATAGATTAAAGACCTAAATGTAAGACCAGACACTATCAAACTCTTAGAGGAAAACATAGGCAGAACACTCTATGACATAAATCACAGCAAGATCCTTTTTGACCTACCTCCTAGACAAATGGAAATAAAAACAAAAATAAACAAATGGGGCCTAATGAAACTTCAAAGCTTTTGCACAGCAAAGGAAACCATAAACAAGACCAAAAGACAACCCTCAGAATGGGAAAAAATATTTGTAAATGAAGCAACTGACAGAGGATTAATCTCCACAATTTACAAGCAGCTCACGTGGCTCAATATCAAAAAAACAAACAACCCAATCCAAAAATGGGCAGAAGACCTAAACAGACATTTCTCCAAAGAAGCTATACAGATCGCCAACAAACATATGAAAGAATGCTCAACATCATTAATCATTAGAGAAATGCAAATCAAAACTCCAATGAGAGGGCTTCCCTGGTGGCGCAGTGGTTGAGAGTCCACCTGCCGATGCAGGGAACACGGGTTCATGCCCCAGTCCGGGAGGATCCCACGTGCCACGGAGCAGCTGGGCCCATGCACCTTGGCTGCTGAGCCTGCACATCCGGAGCCTGTGCTCCGCATGGGAGAGGCCACAGCAGTGAGAGGCCTGCGTACCACCAAAAAAAAAAAAAAAAAAAAAGATAAACTCCAATGAGATATCATCTCTCACTGGTCAGAACTGCCATCATCAAAAAATCTCCAAACAGTAAATGCTGGAGAGGGTGTGGAAGAAAGGGAACCCTGTTGCACTGTTCGTGGGAATGTAAACTGATACAGCCACTATGGAGAACAGTATGTAGGTTCCTTAGAAAACTACAAATAGAACTACCATATGACCCAGCAATCCCACTACTGGGCATATACCCTGAGAAAACCATAATTCAAAAAGAGACATGTACCAAAATGTTCATTGCAGCTCTATTTACAATAGCCAGGACATGGAAGCAACCTAAGTGTCCATCAACAGATGAATGGATAAGGAAGATGTGGCATATATATACAATGGAATATTACTCAGCCATAAAAAGGAACGAAATTGAGTTATTTGTAGTGAGGTAGATGGACATAGAGTCTGTCATACAGAGTGAAGTAAGTCAGAAAGAAAAAAACAAATACTGTATGCTAACATATATATATATATGGAATCTAAAAAAAAAAAAGTTCATGAAGAACCTAGAGGCAAGACGGGAATAAAGACACAGACCTACTAGAGAATGGACTTGAGGATATGGGGAGGGGGAAGGGTAAGCTGTGACAAAATGAGAGAGTGGCATGGACATATATTCACTACCAAATGTAAAACAGATAGCTAGTGGGAAGCAGCCGCATAACACAGGGAGATCAGCTTGGTGCTTTGTGACCACCTAGAGGGGTGGGATAGGGAGGGTGGGAGGGAGGGAGACGCAAGAGGGAAGAAATATGGGAACATATGTATATGTATAACTGATTCCCTTTGTTATAAAGGAGAAACTAACACACCATTGTAAAGCAATTGTACTCCAATAAAGATGTTAAAAAAGAAAGAAACAAGTTTTACACACACACACAAAGACCTGAATAAAGGGGATGATAATAATAGTAACTAGCATATCTTGAACACTGTAGGCCAGACACTTGCTAAATGCTTAACATCCGTTATCTCATTCATTCAGTCCTCATAAATAACTCTTCAAAGGGCATGTTATTCATCCCTATTTATAGATGAAGAAATTGATGTTCAGAGAGGCAAAGTAATCTGCCCAAAGTTTCACAGCATGTGACAAAGTTAGCATTCTAATCTTTATCTTTGTATCTATGAAGTCTAAATTAATAAGCATGATTCCAGGATTTGTTCAAACCACTTTCCTGCCTCACTGAAGATGGGGGTCAGATAAAGTTTTTCCTTCTTAGGCAAACTGTGTCTTTGGGTTGTGGGTTTTTCCACATACTTAAAATATATATTTTTAGCAGCTCTGTCTACCTGGGCTCTAGGAAAGTTGTGGTAGCTTATAGATCAATGCTACCAATTTGTAATGGGAAGATGGTAGCAGTTGTGTGTTGCAATCAAAATAAGGCTTCCTGGGCTTTAGCAAAAAGAAATCATCAATGCATGAGTGAAGTGTAATGAGAAGCGCTGGACTGGAATTCGGGCACTTGAGTTATAAACCTAACTTGGTTACTTATATCCTATGGACATTGAGCAAGTCACTTCAACTTTGCTTGAAATTCAGTTTCTATACATGTTTCATGTCTCTGAAGAGTTATTACCCTGAAAAATACAAAGAATGGACTAGACAGCTTTTTTCCCTTATGATCTTTTGTTTGTCAATCACATAAAAGAACTTAGAAGGACTATGCTTTGCCTTCCACCCCAGTTATGTTTCTTTCTAAGAAGCAGCTTGTTCTTTCCCTACATTTTCCTTTCAGCTGTTTCTGGGTATGCCTGGGGATGAAGTGACAGTGAGGTAAGGCAAAATTCAACCATTTCTGCACGTTGATGAGCTGACAGATGGAATATACCTGGGCATTTCTTTCTTCAATTCTCACCCTAGGGAAATACTTCTTGAGTTACACTTTTGGAAATGGGGATTTGGTGAATCTCAGGGCAGGCCAAATATTGAACCAATGGTAGTTGGTAGTGCTCCAGAGCAAGGTAGGGATTTGGGGTCTGGCCCATTATGGATGTTTATTAGCTGACATCTGTTCAGCTGTCACTTCCTAATTGTTTCATTTTCATTCATTGACATTGTTGCTAGCCTTAATGCAGGGACCCATTACAAACTAGGTAAAGTCTCTGATGAAATGAATGGGCAAGCATTTAGATCACGAATTTCAGAAATAAGAAATAATTCTCATTATTTATCATGTGTCTTAGAAAAGAAAAACAAGCTGACATATGTCAAACAAAATGAAAGGCTAGAGATCAGAAAGGCCTCCACAGCTGGCAATGAAGAATTGAGGTTGCTTCCTAAAGAAGAGGAAAAACTAACCCCTGAAACTAATGGAGGAAGAGGTTAAAATTTTACATCCCCTAGTTCAAAGGATGGAAATCAATTTCTATTTACACAAGAGACACAGAAGAATCTATTTTTTCCAAGAACAACTCTCATTGCAAAAAAAGTTACTATAGGTGGAGATTTTCACAAAGAACTTCCACATAGAATAGACCAGGGATTCATGGATCACAGAATTATAGACAATGCATCTGGTCAAATCCACCTACTTCATTTCACACATAAGGACAGTAATCCCCCCAAAAGTGAAGGGGCTTGTCCTGAAGTGCACAGCCATTAAGTGAGAAAGTCAGGCCAAAAATCCCAAGTGATTTCTAGTTGTCTTCTTTCCACTTTACCTTAATGCTTTGTTTTCCCTACTGAAAGGTATGGAAAGAGGAAGGGGGAATTATATTTTCCCTTGTAGATCCTCATATGTCTGGTTTTATTCCTCTTAGAAAAAGTGATCCAATTCAAGTTCACCATATTGCAAAGATGGTAAAGGGAGGTCACAAAAGATTCAATTGCTGAATGTGGCTCATTTCACATGGAAGGTATATCTTACTCAGAGGACTGCCTGTCCTTGAAGGCAATCACTGTTGTGCTTTCTTGCTTTCACTGCTTTTCTTACTACCATAACATGAAATATTTAAATACAGCGAATTTATATAAATGAGTAAAATAACTAGTTTCTTATATATAATTTTTTTTTTTTTTTTTGGCTGCGTTGGGTCTTTCTTGCTGCACACGGGCTTTCTCTAGTTGCAGCGAGCAGGGGCTACTCTTCACTGCAGTGTGCAGGCTCCTCATTGCGGTGGCTTCTCTTGTTGTGGAGCACGGGCTTTAGGCACACAGGCTTCAGTAGTTGTGGCACACGGGCTTAGTTGCTCCGTGGCATGTGGAATCTTCCTAGGCCAGGGATCGAACCCATGTCCCCTGCATTGGCAGATGGATTCTTAACCACTGCACCACCAGGGAAGTCCCTATAATTTTGTATACATTTTGCAAATATAAAATGTGAGACAGGGGTGATTTTTTCAGAGAAATCCTATTACAGTATTAGTAATTATTGCATTCTTAAAGGTGGGACATGTGTTAAAAGTATATATAAATTAAGTTTTTGGCTAACATTTAATATGGTTCAGTTTATATACACTAATGTATACTCAAATAATTTCTTACTATTTACCTTTATTATATTTCCTTTTGAATTCTTATTATTTTGTTAAATCCCCAAATAACAAAAGTGGATCAATGGTGCAAAACCTGTATATCAAAACATGAAGTAGGGCTTCCCTGGTGGCGCAGTGGTTGAGAGTCCGCCTGCTGATCCAGGGGACACGGGTTCATGCCCCAGTCCGGGAGGATCCCACATGCCGCGGAGCGGCTGGGCCCGTGAGCCATGGCCGCTGAGCCTGCGCGTCCGGAGCCTGTGCTCCGCAACGGGAGAGGCCAAAACAGTGAGAGGCCCGTGTACCGCAAAAAAAAAAAAAAAAAAAAAACATGAAGTAAAGGTAAAGATAGTGATATAAATGTTACAGCTCAGAACAATCACAAATGCAAATCATGGTTATATATATACGTAAATATATATGTATATATAATTAGATTAGATATTTGATAGTATATGACAGTAGCATATACATATAGTGACTTTGCAAGTGTGATGATTTTAATGAAATAGGCAAAAATGGTTGGAGATGAATTTGCTCAATTGGCATACCTCAGCAGTTACCCATTACCACAAATTTCTTATATATAAGCTATCATTTCAGGGATATATAACCTATAATTTCAAGGATAAGATATCTGGCTTTCTTTTTATGTTAAAGATAAAGTGGCAGAATTGTATAAGAATATTCAGCTGTGATGAAAACAGCTTGATTACCAAGAGTTTGACTCTTTTGGAACAATTGGTAACACTCTTTACTCATCAGAGAAAAAAAATGACATTTCTTTGGGCATGTTACTGAAAGAAACCAGAGAATAGATTGGCAATCCATTTATATCTATAAGGCAGTGTGAACATGCAACCATCCAACTTTTGCATATGATATGCTCATGAACTTAGCTATTGCCAAGTGCTGAGAGCATTCTTAAATGAGAAATATCTTAATAATTTTGGGGTCTAAGTTGGACACAAATAATTACCAACATTTGATGGAGTCATGACACAATTATGCTTCATAAGGAATAGCAGCAAGAAAAGTTTAAAACTTTTAAACTTCATAAAATTAAAGTCTAAGAAAAGATGACTCAATATAAAACCTGACCTATTGGTCAAGCTATAACTGAGCAGGCTACAGATGCATATGTGAAAGTTTGCAAACAATAAATTAATTTTAAATATTATTTTTAATTTTAAAATCATAATTACTTTTTACACTTACCTGAAAGTGATAGTCCTGTGTGTAGCAAATGCCCTTCAACTGCTGACTACGTCTAAATTTCAGCAAACACAAGGACAGATAAATCTCTCACTCAAACTCACTGAGTTGATTCTTTTCTCACTCTTTCTAGGTCTATCTCAGTAAGTTTTACCTTATTTCTTTTGCCTCTTTCTGTTTCTTCCATCTTAAAATTCTGCTTCTCTTGAATCAGTCTTCCTGGATCCTTCCCCTTTTACTCTAAATTAGGACACCTTGAATCACCTAATGGCTATTTTCTATTCTAGTTTTAAACTTTCTTCAATTCAAACTCATATACTCTCTGTACATATGGGCATAACATCCTATTGAACATGAGGTATCTAACATAAATGTACACACCAATGGATTCAATGATATATTCCAGGCCTTTTTTTTTTTAAAGCTCTCTCTACCACATCACCTTAGCTAATTTTGAGTTCAACATGGTGTGTGTTCAAGTAATGGTGTTGACTATCATATAAAAAATACTTTGGGCTATCAAATTTAGGTAATCCTGGATGAAAAACATGACAGATTCAAGCTTCATGTGGGTCAGTTAACTTCACAAAGAGAAAACCTATTTCTCTGACTTATATTATACCCCTACGCTAGATCAGCAGTCTCACTAATACCCGAAATTTCACTCCCCCACCTTATCTTACTACAGACATGAGTTTATACACCTATAAAAATAGCATTATATTAGGTAAAATGGGATTTCACCCAGCTTTCTACTCTCATACAGTTTTCCTCATACTACTCATTTTCTCTCTGCCCACTTGACTCCCCACTCGTTTCAGTATAAACTCTAGGATGACTGTTAAGCAATAAACCAATCCTGCTACATTCCTCACACCTTCTTAAAGTAACTAGAACCAAGCTTTCCCACCAAACACCTAAGATCTATTCCAGTGGATGTTCTACCTTCATCTCTCTCTTTGACATTGCGTAATGTTCACCACTCTTTATTAATAGTGTTGCTTTCTTAGTTTCCATGGTAACACTTCTTTTCTTGTAGGACACAGAGTATCTAACATAAAAGTACATACCAAGACAGTTCATGATTATAAAAGTACATACCAAGACAGTTCATGATCACAGCTACATCTTTTATTATCTTATTATTCCTCCTCCACCCTTACTATGCCTAGCACTGTGTTAACATGCTGTTTGCTCATGGAAATGCCACTGACTAATTGACTAGAGTACTCACACTTTAACCATTGCTTTTGGCCAGAGTTCTCTCCTTGGCTTTTTTCCCTTCTCGCTCCTCATTTTCTTCCTCAACAATTTCATTCATCCCTTAGAATTCTATTATCACCTATACACTGATGATTCTGAGAGCTTCATCTCCAGTCTAGCCAACTTCCCAAAACTACATTTTTACAGCCTACTATGTAACAACAATTTCAGTATGCCCCATACCTAACTCAAGTTCAACATGTTTAAAACTAAATTCATAATCATTTCCTCCATCTGCAATTAGCTTAATTGGCTCCTCCTGTATTTATAATCATGACGAATGCACCAACACCTACTCAGAATCCATGTAAGAATCTAATGTTTATCCTACGTTCCTCTCTCTTTTATCACCTAAAGCCAGTGGATCACTAACTTTAGTCAGCTCAACATCATAAAAACCTTAGTTGCTGGCCCCATCCATATGTTCCACCCCCAGAGCCCCCTATTAATTTATCACCTTGACTATTACAAAAGTTTTCCTCTGAATTATATGGCTATAGGAGCTTCCATTTTAAATCTATATCTGTCACTGCTTCTAGAGACAGTGATCTTTCTAGCACATTTTTCTGACCAAGTTACTACTTTACTTACAATTGTTCAATGGCTTCCCATTATCTACAAGACAAAGTTTAAAGTCTTTAGCATGGTAAAGTAAGCCCTTCATGATGTGCTGCCTGCCTACGTGTTTGGCCTCATCTACCAGCACTCACCACACACCACACACCATTCACATACAGAGCGCCTATGCTCGGTACCTGAATACTCCCGGGCAGAACTGTATGCTTTAGAGTTGTACACTCCAACAATTACTCTGGGATAAGCATCACAGTTGCCTTGGGGCAGAACTAGAGTGGCAGAAGTTCGTCATATTCTCTAACTTCTTATATCCTGGAAAAGCCTATTATCACTGAGGAGTCACTTATACCACAGCAGCAACACTAAGAAAGGTGGTAATAAGTAAAATACTTATTAAGTTCATTCACTAACTGAAGCTTTGCAAGTGACTTGAAAGAAGGTTTATGCAGGCTCCTTAGTTTCATGGGAGCACTAGCATATAGCTGAATAAGATGTCATTTCAGGCTCTGACCATTGGTCTGGAGTCAGAAAAAAAATAGGTTAAAACCTTTCTTCTGTCTCTTGATTTCTTTAAATTTGTTTCCATATTAGTAAAATGAGAATAATAATAACTAGCTGGTGAATTGTTTGGAGAATTCAGTGAGATAAATTATCTCGTATAGTGCCTGGAACATAATAGGTACATTTAATTATGGCTATTATATAATAATAGTGTTGACAAATTAGAGATATCATGATTTTGGAGGACAAAATAACTCATTTTTCACATAAGAGGAAAGTGTATTTTTTAATAATAAATGCTCTGGGTCTTTATAAGCTATCAATTAATGAACACGTATTGATATGTGTCGTTACAGAACAATAAACACATGTATGTTTTATACCTTTTTTTTCCTACCTTTTAGAGACCTATGTTATAGTTGGGGAGAGAAGGTAAATACCTGAAGCAAAGTTCTCATGAACACATAGAGGAAGCACTAGTTCCAGGTTCCCAACTCAGCAGTTCCTATGCTCACAACTTTGTTGTGCACACAGTTCCAGGGTGGAACCAATTGAAAGTAAAACATTTTTCGCAATTTCTGGCTACTTGCCCCAACCAATGAGTAGAAAGGCTCTGGGCAAATGTCCTGAATGATTCGTATAGACTGATAATAGATTATAATTGTATTTGTAATGAATATCCTTTTGCTGAGCAACATGGGGATATAAAGCTGACAGGGAAGAAAGCACAGTGAGTTCACCACACAAAAACAAAAACAGAGGAATTAATTGTGAGAGAGAATGTCTCTTTCAAATTTCTGTAGACCCTTCCCAAACAGTAGAAGTAGTGGAACACTGCTGCTAAATAATCATAAAGTATTGCTAATAATCTTGGCAACGATGGTCTTCACTTTTAAGCACAAAGTTTCCATATTCAAGAGAAAAGAGCCAAGTACTTTGGGAAACTAAAAAAAATATCAAGGAACAAAGCTCATGTGGTCGCTATTGCCCTCAGCCTTACAGAACTTCCTCAGGAGTTGCATTTGACCATTTGTTCCCCTAACCAGCCCAGCTGCTCTCACCAGGATACTGTTCTGTCCTAGGAAACTGCCTGGTGTGTATTCTATTTTAGAAGTACACTTATCATTACTCTTGAATTGCCATTTTTGCCTTTGGAAATGCTCACAGGAACTAGCATTCAGAAGGTAAAAAGATTTTTGAAAGCTAGAAAATTTCCCAGTAGGAATTCCAATTCTCAGAAAGCCATTAAAGAACACAGGCTGGGTCATAGCTAATACAACAACAAAGCTGAAAATATCACTCAAACCATAATATTGAGTTAACAGTATTATTATAAGATGACAAAGAGTAATTATTAACAATATTTGCTGTCATGCATCGCTTCCTACTTTTTGCTGATGCTTCACATTATCTCAATTAATATTCACAGCATTTATTTATATTCTGTATAAATGTAGAAACTGAAGCTCAGGGAGGTTAGGTAATTTGCCCGTGGTTAACCAATTAATAAGTTGGCCAAGATGGGATTCAAACCCAAGTGTCTGTTTCTCACACCACCCCAATTCATTTGAGTCCCTTCCAGTAATGGAGCCTAACCCTTAAAACAAGCATAAATGTGATGGACCCTCAAAGTAAGTAAGCTGAGTTCTGCATTTATATGGTGAAGAAAGTTTTTTCTGACATTTTGTATCTGCTATATTTTATCTAGACATCTTTTGCTTCCGGGGTTTCAAGAGAAAATGGTGCAAAGTTACAGAATCCTGAGAAGATATTAATAATTGATTTGTGCCTGCTATATGTCAAGTACTTTACATATATTACTTCTTATTTTCAGGACAGTCCTTCAAGTTATTAGTATCATTGCCATTTAACATATGAGAAAACTAAAGCTCATAAAAATGGTTATAGAGCTAGAACCTGAGTTCCTATATTCCAAAGAGTCTTAACACCTACTTTGGTGTTTTAGCAACTGGAGGCATTTTGGTGCTGATGCCCTCTTCCCCAGCCATCTTCTCTTCTGAAGCATAATGTCATAAATAATTTTTTAATTAAAATTAAATAGGATAAAAGACTAATTTGTAAAACGTTTCAGAATTATTAGAGTAAAGGCAGAATTATGAAATCCTGCCTTTGGTCAGACTTTGGGTGTGCCAAATTTAATGTTTATCAAATGAACCAAATCAAACAATTATTTTAATATTTTAAAAGTATCAAGCCATACTTGGCTTTATTTGCCAATAGCTGGCTTACTGAATTGTGCCCATATCAGATACAGTAGCTCAGAAAAAGGAGGGTTCTTCATTATCTATGGGCATCAATTGCCAAAGGATACAGATTTCTCCTTCCATCCCTCCCTTGATTATACACTAACTTGTTTCTATCTGTTATTTATTGCCACAATAATGTTGTGTAACAAATCACCCCAAAACTCAGGGGCTTTAAAGTACTAAGCCTTTATTTAGGTCAGGAGTCTGTGGGTTGAGAATTTAAGCTGTACTCAGATGGATGGTTCTTCTGGTCTTTGGTGGGCTTACTCACATGTTTGGTGGTTGGTGATTGATAGTTGCGTCATAGGGGTGTCAGGGACACATGCAGCAGTCGAAACTATGCATGTCATCATGTTAAAGGGAGAGTAGCAAGAAAAGAGGCAGGAACAGGCAAGCACTTTTTAAAGCCTTTGCTTGCATTAAATTTTCTGCTTTCCAATTAGCCAAAGAAAGTCACAAGGCCAAGCCCAGCGTCTACAAAGATCAATGATATGGGAAGGCTTGATATAGATGGCGATTAGTGCAATCCATATATCATATTCCACTCTTATAATAATTATTCACAACATTCCTACATGCAAAATATGCTTTCCTCCAATGCAGGATCTCAAAAGTCTCATTCAGTCATATCATCAGGCCTAGAATCCAGTATCTCATGATCGATGATCAGGTGCTGATAAGGCTCCTCTGATGAGGATCCAAAGACCAAGGAATTAAAATGAAAATTTATTGGCCACCCACATACCCAACATTCAGTGATGATAGAGGGACTGGATACAAAAATACTCTATTTCAGAAAGGGGAAAAAAAATGTGGGAAGCAGCTAGCCCTGGTATACATATATAGCATTTCCCACTGGACAAATGTAGCCAGAACCCTACAAAGTAGGGGTGGGCGATGTTTCTTAACTATGTCCATTACGATTCATGAGAATGGCTCACCTGTCCATTGATTTCCATGGCTTTTAACTTTATTCTCTGAAAATACTATTCTTTTTCCATTCTGCTTGGTCGCTTCTGAAGAGGGCATTTATAAATATAATTTCTGAGCAATTTTTTATCCTGCCTCCTGCTCACAGAATATTGAAGGCCCAGTGCTTTTCTGAGTTTTATACAATCTCATTCTCTTTTAATCCAGGCTGGTTGCACTTTGGCCCATACAACTCCCTTAAAAGTTTTTGGGCTTCATATAAATATTGTTCAAGTCCACTCCATTGGCAAAAGCCACAGTTATAATTTTTTTTGAGATAGGCCTCTTTGTCTAAATTTTATTAGTGTTTCTTCAGACATGTCAGGCTGTTGCAAGGCAACACCCTTAAGATTTCTAGAAATACTTTTGTCTAGTTGAGAGGGTCTACTTAGAAATTCCTTAATTCTATCAAATATCTTAACACAGTCTTACAAAACTATTTTGGTCTTTTAGTATTAAGACCACATGTTTCTGGCAGCTCCCTGGATTTAATCTGTTACTAGCATGAGAGGCTAGAGATGAGAAAAAAAATTTTTTTCTAATCCAGTGAGTTATGTTAGTATCTAAATTTTACTTAAAAACTGGCCAGTTCTTTAACTCATCTCTTTCTTGTTTTATCTTATTATGCATAGCTAGTAAGAGCCAGGTGACATTTTCAACGTTCTGTCTGGCAATATCTTAACTCAAGTATAAATGCTAATTTGGTATATTTTCTATACTCTAAGTTACCACATTTTACCAAATGTTTCACTAGATAACATAGTTTGCCATTTATCCAGGCTGCTACAGCAGCTTCCTCACCATTTTTCAGCCTCCATTCTTTCAACACTGTTTTTCCAGTCTCTACCCACTGCCTTTCCCAAAGCCAATGACACATATTTTAGATTTTTATTATAATAGTTCTAAGAACAAATTTCTCTGTTTATTATCTATTGCTACAATAATGCTATATAACAAAACAAATCCAACTCCGGGATTTAAATCACTAAGCATTTGTTAGCTCACAAGTCTGTGGGTTAGTGATTTAGAATGAACTTATCTGGGCCATTCTTCTAGTCTGAGCTGAGCTTCCTCACATGTTTGGAGGTTGGCTGGCTGTCAACCAGGGTAATAGCCATTACTGGGCCAGCTATGTGTTCCACATCATCCAGCAGTCTATCCTGGGAATTTTATCATGGTGAAGGCAAAGAAAAAAGCAAAGTGGAAACACCAAGTACTTTTTCAAGCTACTGACTGCATCAAATTTTCTAATGTTTCATTGGCCAAAACAAGTTTCATGGTCAACTCAAGTCAATATGAGAAGACACTGCCAAATGATGTTGACACAAGGAGACATGAAAAATCAGGGCCATTAATTCAATCAATCTAAAGCACATGATATAACTGACTCAAATGTGTGAAATTTTTTCATCCCAATAAGATGACAGACATCTCCAAGAAAAGGAATTGCTATGCCTTTTTTGTTTTCTCTAAGAATTGCTAAGAAAACACATATTTTGTGAAATAGAAGATATGGAAAATAGAGTAATAGTTCAAAGACATGTGGATTTAGATGAGGATTTTCAATATCCAATGCCTACAGGGGTCTGAAAGGTAGTATAATTAATGAAGCCAGTGGGGACAGGAAAAAATGGGCTGTGGCAGGGATTATGGTGAACTGTAAAGCCCCATATAAAAGCAGCAACTACTATTCACTTCCAACAGATCATTGTCCTAAATATGGGCAAAGTGTTGCCAGATACTACAATTTTTCAAAACAACCCGGAAATCCAGATTTTTTTTGATGTGAAATCTCCTGCTTTTTATTATTGGTAACTAATTCAATGAAAAATAAAAACTAAACATTGAGGAGACCATTACTAGATGGTTTCACAAAAAGATGTCCACAACTGCAAGCTGGATCTGGGCCATACGTTGCCAGTTTGTAACCTGTGCTTTAGATCTTTGTAGATAGATGGTTCTTAACTTTTTTCCAGCTTTACTGAAATATAATTAACACATAAAATTGTAAGATATTTAAAGTATACACTGCAATGATTGGATATATATAAACATTGTGAAATGATTCCTCCCATCGAGTTAGTAAACATATCCATCACCTCACATACTTATCTTTTTCTGTGTGTTCAGAACATTTGAGTTCTACTCTCTTAGCAAATTTAAATTGTACAAAAGAGTTATCAACTATTATCACCATGTTATACTTTAGATCCTCAGGCCTTATTCATCTTATAACTAAAAGTTGATAACCTTTTACCAATCTTTCCCTATTTTCCCCACTCCCAGCCCCTGTCAACCACTTTTCTACTCTTTTATCCCTATGATTTTGACTTTTTTTTTCCTTTTCCTTTTTTTTTTTTTCAGATTCCACATACCAGTGGTACCATGTGGTATTTGTCTGTCTGTCTGGCTTATTTCACTTAGCATAATGCTCTCCAGGTTCACATTTTCTTTATCCATTCATCTGTCAGTGGACACTTAAATTGTTTCCATAACTTGGCTATTTGTGAATAATGCTGCTATGAAAATGGGAGTATAGATGATAGATTTTTTTGTTTGTTTGTTTATTTGTTTTTTGTGGTACGCGGGCCTGACTGTTGTGGCCTCTCCCATTGCGGAGCACAGGCTCCGGACACGCAGGCTCAGTGGCCATGGCTCACGGGCCTAGCCGCTCCACGGCATTGGGATCTTCCCGGACAGGGGCACGAACCCATGTCCCCTGCATTGGCAGGGGGACTCTCAACCACTGCGCCACCAGCGAAGCCCTTTTTTTTTTTTTTTGATGGATTTTAATTTCAAATTCAATACATCACAAATAAATCTAGTCTGGACGTGAGTTGGAAATTAGCACATAATCCAGTACTTTCTACCTTTCAATGATATTACATTTGCATCTAGATTTTTTTTTTGCTTTCATGATGACCATGCAAATAAACAGTTTATAAAGGTTCAACCCAGTCAAAGCCCAATTCAAACTGGTATAGGCTTAATGAGAATCTGGCATAAGACGTGATTTTTCTTTCTAGTATTTCCCATACATGTTGGTATCCATGGAAATCTAGGGTTTTCCCTAAATATGCATACATACAATGCTTTGAAAGAAGTTATTAAAGGCTAAGCTTGATGCTGAAGACACAAATTAGGAAGTTCAGTCAAAGTAATTCTACTAGTAGCACCAAATATCTAGCTAAAAATAGCCAGTGTTTCATTGAAACTCTTAGATTTATTTTCCCCAGTATTATGAGGAAATAAAAAGACTGTGAAGATAGTAGAGACATAGAAGGGTTAGTAAAAATGGCTTGAAGAAATGTAAATTCCACTGCTTAGATAGATTTAGCCATTTCATACTATGGTATACTAAAAAAGAAAGATAATTTACACATCAATTATCAGACTTGGACTAAAAAATAATAAGGTCCTTTTGGCAATCCACTGGACAAGTGTCTTGAATAATACGAAATTCTGTTCCATGTTGAGTTGTATTGTGTCTACTTCTGGGCACTGCATTTGAAAAAAGCAGCACTACACTAGAGTATATTCAGAGCAGAGTGACCAGGATAATTAAAACTAAAAGACTTATTATCCCAGTTTGCTGGGGATTGAGGGAGTTCACAGGATGCAGAGTTTTCAGTGCTAAAACTAGGAAAACAAACCAAGTTGGTCACCCTAGGGAGACCTTGAATCCATGCTGTAGAAAGAAATGCTAAGGGTTTCAGTACATTTACCTGAGAGAAGGCATGATAAATTCTTCTGTGTATGCTTAAAGACCACTATTATTTTCTTCTATATAGCCCCAAGAGGTTACAAGGATCAATAGGTAAAGTTACAGATTTTGGTTCAGTAAAAGAAAAAAACTATTTATAGTCATACCAGCCTAAAGATGAAATGAGATACATCAAGAAGTAGATGTTGATGAAAATTCTCAAGTAATGGGAAGCATTTGATGTAAAGATATATCAGGAATCTTGCAGAGAGGATTCAAAGTTTTGGAGGAGGAGAAGGGGTTTGGATTATATGGCCTTTACGGTTCCTTCCAATTCTGTTTACAACCTCCATGATTCTATTATGATTATAGGATATTTTAAGTAATACAACCAATATAAGTTTGAAAATTTTACATTCATTATCAAAAAAGTAATGGAAGAATTCTGAAAGAGCAAAATAAGGAGAACCATAGGGCAGGAGAGAAAACAAAATTAATCTGAGGTTAGTGTAACAAGTGATGTAAGCTGTCAAGTCACTTTTGAAGCAGGCAGCCTCAGATAAGAGATCAGCCATGGATGAAGAAAGACCATTTTAGAAGAGAATGAGAAACAGTCACTGAGGATGGTAGAGTAATTCAAGCATTAAATTAATTCTTATATGTTTACCAAAGGGATGACGAAAAATATGCCTATTCCTCTGTCTCAAGAAAAGTGTTTAAGTCACCAGGGTAACTGAAATGCCAAGTATCTAGACAAGGTCGGTGCCAAGTATTAACCCTAAGTTTGCCTATATCAAATTTCTGTATCATCTAAGAGACAAACTTTAAGCCTGTCCTTGACTTCTTGCATTTGGGTTAAGTAGCACCAGGAACTGGCAAAATGGAAGTCAGAGTCATGCCCAAAGTACTTCCATCTGTTTGAGACCAACCAGTTTTAGTGCCCACAGGACAGAAGAGCCCTTCACAAGATTGAATGAAAAAGAATTGGCTGAACTCCAGATCCTGAGGCACTAATACAAACCTGAATTTCATTTTCAGAATCTTGCTTTCATAACACAGTCTACCTGAATTTGCTAATTTGCAAAACTTTCCCACCCCTATATTCTTACCTATATTAAGGATGAGTTTTGTCTTCAAAATAATCGAGGCATGAGAGTAAATTGCAGTGGGATCCAAATAAAGTTACAAAAACATAATCACAGTTAAACTTATTGGATTCTCACTGAATGCATACTTTTGTACTAATTATTGCAGGGCTGCAAAGAAAAAATAGCTGTATCCTCTGACTTCAATGAACTTACAGTTCCTGGGGCAAGACAGGACAAAATATTTCAATTTGACAAATGTTATTTGAGCACTCACTAATGGGGTTCAATACTTTCACACGCTTGTCTTAGAGTGGATATTGTCCACATTTTACAAGTGAAGCAATATGAACTGCCCATAGGGTAACCATATGTAGCTTTTTGCCCTGACCAGTCCCAGTTTACGTCTGTTGTTTTGGTGTATTTTTAACAGCATTCTTTATCACTCTCCAAATTTCCTCAGTTTTGATTATCAATTATATGGTCACCTCACAGTAGTAGATGGCAGACCTGAGATAAAAATAATGGTCTGCTGATTTCCTGTGCTCTTTTGAATGTGGTCTTAAATCGGATATTCTGTGGTGAGAATATGACAGACATGAATTGCTATCTTCTGAAAGTCCATTGCTAACACTACCGCTTCCACATGATTACTCATTCATCCTTATGTAAGCACTCTTGTCCCTTTGTGGCCTGATACCTGGTCGATCATCCTCATCTGTTCTTTCCTACCTGTATCACAGCTACTACCACACATTTTCAACTTAGGACTCTAGAACCTCAATATTTTCATTGTTCATGAATCCAAAACCCTGGCCTTAGGCTTTCTGGACTCCTTAAAATCACAATCAATCGACATGTGACACCTATTCCCATTGGATACCAAATGATTATCAGGAACTATGCCATCTCTTAAAAACTAAAACTCCAATACCACACATAAACCAAAACTTCTTTTTATTCCAGCTTTTCTACCATCATTCCTGCCTAACCAACTTCCTTCAGTCTCATTTATAGTTACTGTTTGTTAACTCCCATGTTTTCTGCCAGATAATCAAACTATTTCTGGCTTCACTTTCCTTTCTACTCAGCCTGGACTCCATGAAAATCTCATCTATTCCTATGATTTTTATTTTTTTATATTCAAATAACATGAAAACAGAGTCATATGTTTGTAGCCATAGCACTTCACATAAAAACCTGGGTTATTATGGGTACTCAACAAATGTATGTTGAATAAAGAAATTATAATGGTGGTATTACCTGTTCTATGTTAAATTTTCTCCTTTGAATTTTCATAATGGAGTTATAAATAGCATATCTGAAAGGGCTAGGTGGTATATCACTGGTCTAATGAGGCTGTAGTAATTAGTCAAATCCTCAGGTGAGCCAGGCTTGCTTTGAACTACTACATGAAAATAAAATAATATCCTAATCTGTGATCAGCTATGCCACTTACTATTACTTTTATGATTAGATTTTATAATATTAGTAAGTGTAAATCTCTTTATTCCCTCCTAGGTACTTAGCAACTTATTTTAATTGTTGGCCAGTAGGTATGCAGTGGCTCCCAGACTTTGGGCTTATGCCCTAAATAGCAGGATGTCCTACAGGAATAGTCAGTTTATAGGCACAGTTAGCATTACACATTGCATATGAGAAGTGCTCTAGAATTCACTGATGAATAAGCATATTTTCTCACTCACATACGCACAGAAAAAATTAAAGTGTAATTATATAAAAAGAGCCTAATGGAAACATTTTAAAAATTGTGTTTTTAAAAAGTATGTACCACTCATCAACCAATATTTTCAAAATATAAACACTTTCATACAATGAAATACCTTATTTGTAAACAGTTGACTATTTTAAATAACTATAATATAAGTAGGGCTTTGTGAAATTTATTTTTTTACTTACCCTGAAATTTTCTTGAATTCCAGGTTTGTCTGTAGTTATGCAACCCCTATACAGCTTTACTTCGTTAGTCTTTGGCAGACTTATGTTTCTGATGGTGGCAGACCAGTTACTTTCAGACCAATCCATCTACTGAGGACACCAAAAATAATCTGAATAAAACATAAAAATGAAAATTTTATATAAAATAATATAATCTAATATAAATTACACACAAAGAGTATATATTCTATATAACGTGTGTATATATATATTTCTTCATAATTATTACATACTATAAAAGCTATAAATTGTAGTTCAGGAGTAATAAAAAGGAGGATTTCTGTTAAACATCTAAGGTTTTCAGTTGGGAATTTGAAGGTCTAGATTCCACTGCCACACTACTAGAATAGACAAATCATTACAAAGACACTCAAACCTTCATGGATTAAGGAAATCTGGAATTGCTAAATGCCTTCACCCAACTATTTGCCAGAATGAAAATTAAATCATCTCTGGAGGAAGAGAACATCATCTAGAACATCAAATTTATCTAAAATCTTATACACAATTCTTTGGCCTTGAATAAAATATACCCAACCTTGCACAAATAAAGGATGTGAGAAATTAAAGAAAAAATACACACTACAAATAGAAAAACAGGAGATTCATATATTGAAGTTATCAGACAAGGGCTATAGAATAATTCTGACTATTATAGTTGAAGAATTTCAAAAAAATAACAAAACTTGTCAGAAAGCTAGAAACTAAAAATCAAGAACCATATGGGACTTCCCTGATGGTCCAGTGGTTAAGACTCCATGCTCCCACTGCAGGGGGCGCCAATCCCTGGTCAGGGAACTAAGATCCCACATGTCATGCAGCATGGCCAAAAAAAAATCCCCAAAATACCAAAAACTCCCCACAAAAACCATATAGAAATTCTAGAATTTAGAGGTACATTAATTGAAAGAACTCAAAAAAATTGTTTTTTCTCTACTTTGCACAGTAGACAAAACTGAAGAAAGACATAGTTAATTGGAGGTTAGTCAGAAAAATGTTCATCCCGAAGCACACAGAAACAAAAAGAAATGAATGTGAGTAAAGGCCTAACACATCAGGCCTGGATCTTGGAAATTATAAAGCTGTGTAAATATTGTGTCTATATCTGCCTTGTTCACTATGTGAGAATGCACTTGGATTGGAAGAGATGTGAGTTGGCATTTGGGACTTGGGCCTACATGAATAGAATGATATTCAGCAGTTAAAAACAAAGGCAATAATATCTTTGTGTCAAAGGGATTTACACACATCTTGGTACTTATCTTTGGAAGCTGTAAATGCCCTATGTGCATGACAGACCAATTCTGTATATACTTGCATATCTCTTGTGCTCCGATAGGGTGAAGGTGCTATATCTACTGGATTTTTTGTTTTTTAACCTGTGTTCACAATTATGGTGGTACAAATGAAAATACAGAAAATACACAAATTATTGAATATGATGGAATAATCATATATATGATTGTTTATACATGTATATATATGATATGAATAATATGGTATATAATAATATATAACATATATATGATATATACCCAATATATATAATAATACATATACGAATATAACTATATATAATGTTATATATGTTGTGTACATATATATGCTATATATATATATATATATATATATATAAATGCATGATTGGAGAGGAGAAAGACAATTGGGCAGAAATAATACTGAAGAAGTAATGTCTGAAAATATTCCAAACTGATAAAAGACATTAAGCCACAGATTCAAGAACCACTATAAATGCCAGGAATAAGAATACAATTAAGACAACACCTAGACATGTCATAAGAGAATTACTAATAACCAAAGACAAAGGGAAAATATTAAATCCAGCCAGAAAAAAAGCCATATTAGCATCAAAGGAGCAACAATATGGAAAACTTGTCAACAGAAACAGTGTAATGAGATTTTCAAAGTTCTAAAAGAAATTAGTTAACATATACTTCTATAAATAGCAAGAAGGGACTTCAAAATGAAGGTACCAGAAGTCTATTTCTGACTTAGATGTAGGTATCAGACAACCACTTTCACCAGGAACCAAGAAAAATTATAATGCTATTTAAAAATAAAAAGAGTGATTTGAAGGCATAAAAGCACACCCAAGGTAGCCAAGACTTGAGTCAAGCTCACAGAGAGAACGGACACAAATTGGAGTATGTATATAAAACACAGAGAGCTGTTCAAAGACATCAGAGTATACCCAAGGCAGCCAGACTTGATATATCAAGGTCAAGTGAGAATGAAGGCATACTGAAATAAACCCTAAAATTGTGGCTCTTTTCCCTTTTAAGGCATTCTACAATTCTTGCAAGGAGCATGAAGGCTAACAGAAAGCAGATTTCTTGAGCTTGCAGCAGTCTCACTGGGCTTAGAAAACAAATGTTAGCATTTAGGGCTACCAAAAAAGCCATAATCTAAGGGCCAGTATTTCAGAGAAAAGGGAACCACAGCAAAGTGAGTCTAACATTCTACACACAATTTTCCCTTGAAGCAGTTTTATAAGTTCCAAGCTTTACTTGTATGGAGTATTATTCTGAGAAACCAAACTAAAAGTAGCTGTAAGAGGTGAAAAGGCTAAGCAGAGATTCCAGCAGTGTCATGGCACTAAGGAGACAAAAAATAGACGTTAGAGCCTACAAAGGAAGAAGCACCCTGGTAAATGATCAAGGCTTTCTGGTAAGACTCTGAAAGGGATGTGTTCCAGAGAAAGGACAAAATGTAGATAGACCAGCCTCAATAGGATCAAGGCAATTTGGCCATACTCTATCTTCCTGTAAGAAGGAAAGTATATTCTCCCTAAAGGAAAATAATGAGATCCAGAGCCTCTAAATTTTTCTTGCATAATGACTAGTATTCAGTATAAAATTAACAGGCATGGCATGAAACAGGACCAACCGACTTAAATCCAAGAGAAAAGGAAGTCAATAGAAACAGATCCAATGGTGATCCAGATATTGAAGTTATAAAACACAAACTTATAAAGAACTATGATGAATATTTTCAAGAATACAGGCAAAAATATAGAAAATTTCACAGAAATAAATAATAAAAATAATCAAATTGAAATCTTAGAAATATAAATGAATTAACAAAAATTTTAAGTAACCCAAATTAATAATTTGATAGATAGGTTTAACAGTGAATCATACAGAATACAGTAGATGAATAGTGAACTTTAAGGTAGGTCAGTAGAAAATGTACAGAATGAAGCATAGAGAGAAAAAGAAAAATATAAAAGGTCTATTATATGTGTAAATGGAATCTAAGAAGAAAAGAGAGAAAATGGATCAGAAGAATATTTGGAACAATATCAGCCAATAGTTTTCCAAAAGTGATGAACACCATCAACTATAGATAAGGTAATATCTATGAATCCCAAGCAATGTGTACGTATGTGTTGTGTGCGTGTGTGTGTGTGTGTGTGTGTAGTGTGTGTGTATGTATATATATATCCACACAAAGCACATCATGGTAAAGCTTCTGAAAAGCAAAGACAAAAAAGATAATGCTAAAATCAGACAAAGGAATTTTTAAACTTCCATTACCTTCCAAAAAGCACTAATAAGGCTAATAGCTAATTTTTCTTTCAGAAAAGACTAAAGGAAGAATAAAATAGGAGTTCTTTAAAGGACTGAAAGCAAATAATGCAAACTCACGATACAATTTATAGTGAAAATATCTTTATATATGCAGGCAAAATAAAACATCTTCGGACAAACAAAAGCTAAAAGAATTCCTTACTATCAAATTTGCACTAAAACATACTAAAAAGGAAATGTTTATGAGAGGGAAATGATCTAAGGTAGAAGTACAGTAATGCAGAAAAGAATGATGAACTCCAGAAAGGGTAAATTTAAATGGATATTGAGCATTTAAAGCAATAATAATGCTAAATTGTATGGTTTTAAATATGTGTAGAATCAAAATTTTTGGCAACATATCACAAAATGTAGGAGGTGTGAATAGAGGTAAAATATTAAAAGGTCCTTGCACGTTTGGGAAGTAATAAAAGCACTAATTTAGATCACATTTTAATGAGACAAGGATGCATGTTGCAGTCTCTAGGGCAACCATTAAACGATATGAAGTATTTATTACTAACAGGGCAATAAAGGAAATAATAGAATTTTTAAAATATTTGATTAATTCAAAAGAATCCAAAAAAGGAGAAAGAAACAACCAAGATAGGCCAAAAAGAAAGTACACGGTAAATTAGTAGATATAAACCCACATACATTGGTAACTACATTAGATATAAATGACTAAAGACTCCAAATAAAGGACAAATATTGTCACTCTAAAAATGAAAATAAAACTCAAATAACATGCTGCTTACCAGAGACATACCTTAAATGTAAGGAAATATAAAACATGAAAGAGTCAAAAGAATACACCATACATACAACTAACCCAAAGGAAGGTAAGTTAAGAAAATAAGAGGACACTGCTCAGAATGTCCATCATTAAAATGTCTACAAATAACAAATGCTGGAGAGGGTGTGGAGAAAAGGGAATCCTCCTACACTGTTGGTAGGAATGTAAATTGGTACATCCACTATGGAGAACAGTATCGAGGTTCCTCAGAACCTAAAAATAGGTTGTCATATGATCCAGCAATCCCACTTCTGGGCATATATCCAGACAAAAGTATAATTTGAAAAGATATCAATACATGCACCCCCTATGTTCATAGAAGCACTATTTACAATAGCCAAGACATGGAAACAACTTACATGTCCATCGACAGATGAATGGATAAAGATGTGATATATTATACACACACACACACATATATATGTATACAAACACACATACTATGGAATACTATGGAATGTTACTCAGCCATACAAAAGAATGAAATAATGCTATTTGTAGCAACATGGATGGACCTAGAGATTATCATACTAAGTGAAGTCAGAAAGAGAAAAACAAATATGACAAATATTTGAGACAAATATTTTAGATTCCACAAATCACTTATATGTGGAATCTAAAATGTGACACAAATGAACTTATCTATGAAACAGAAACAGACTCACAGACATAGAGAACAGACTTGTGGTTGCCAAGGGGGAGTGGGGTAGGGGAGGGATGGATTGAGAGTTTGGGATTAGCAGATGCAAACTATTATATATAGAATAGATAAATAACAAGGTCCTACTGTATAGCACAGGGAACTGTACTCAATATCCTGTGATAAACCATAATGGAAAAGAATATGAAAAAGAACATATGTATGTATAACTGAATCACTTTTCTATACAGCAGAAATTAACACAACATTGCAAATCAATTATGCTTCAGTAAAATTTTTAAAAAAGAAAATAAGAGGGTAAGAGATAAAGAGACAAACTTAATAATGATAAAATGTCAACTCAACAGGAAGGGATAATTTTAAATTTGCATGCACCCAATAATATAGGTTAAAAATATACAAAGCACACATTGGCAGAAGGGAAAGAAGGTACAGACCTGCAATCAGATTAGGAGACATTAACACACCTGTCTCACTAAATAATAAAACAACTGAATAAAAAATTAGTGAGGATATAGAAGATATAAATAAATTGTCTTAGTTTGGAGAAGCAGATTTGGAGATAAGGATTTAAATGCTAATTATTGGGAGGTCCAGGGAATACTGGTAGTGGACTGGGGAATTGTTAAAGGAAAGAAGAGTCAACTACTGCTATGTGCTGCTGTGGACACTGGAGCTTATTCTTGTCAGGCATCTTTGAGACAAAGGTAAAAGAAATGAACAAACACTTCCTCTGTATTATCCCACCCAAGGAGTAATAGACCTAGATAATTTATACACATACACCTACTCCCAAGAGTCATCAGTTACAGGGCTACTCTCTAGGGGAATAAGTTCTCTAGCACTTCTGGTCTACAATGTACACATGGCCATCATGACCTTCCATCTTTCTGGAAAAGCCCTCAGTCATAGAGTTGTAAGTCGTGGGCAATATGAAGTAAGTCAAAGCACATGGTAACGTCCCAAGGATATGACTGAGGCACTGACAGCATCTGCTACAACAATTAACAAAAATGACCTGACATTTATACAACACTGCACGTTATAGAAAAACTGTAGTATACACATTATTTCCAAGTGCACATGGAACATGTGTCAAAATAAACCATATACTGGGCCATAAAACAAGTCTCAACAAATTTTAAATGATTAAAATCATACTGAATATGTTCATTGACCACAGTGAAATTAAACTAGAATTTAATAACAAAATGATATCCGGGGAAATCCACAAATGTTCATATACTAAATATTATACTTCTAAATAACCCACAGTTCCACTTTTAAGAAAAACTGATGTTGTCCGGTGTGGCAGGGAAGACAACCCTGTGGTAGAAAAATGTATGACAAGACATAGCAATCTGAGAAGAAGGGTATGTTCCATACAGAGGGAATAATATGTCTGAAGGTTATAGAAATCAAGGAAGGCTTCTTGGAGGAGGCATCTTGAAATGGGCCTTAAAAGATTACTAAGATTTGGCTGGGCAGAGGGAAAAAGAAGAAAGGACATTGCAGGCAGAAAGAACAATGTGAGTAAAAATAGGAATGAACACAACATGTTGGGGTCAGTGAACTTTAATGAAATCTAGATTCTTTGCTGGGTAGCCATGGGAAATAAAGTTGGAGAAATAGGATGGGATCAGATAATGGTGTGGAAAGCAAAGATTTTAGCTATGGTGCAATACAAAAGAGGTGCATGTGTATATACTTATGTAGGAAGCTTCCATTATAAGGGCAGCTTCAGTAGAATATTTAAAAACCTAAATTTAATTCACAGAGATATTAAAAGCAACTGAGTAAATATATCCCTTTAATAGCACATGCAAAAGTGGTCCACCTTCTGTTCCAGGAAAGCGTTCTTCTGTTTAGTATATATTGTAAGAGCAGGTTGCTATCAAGCCCAATATTATTTAGTAAGAGACTGTTACAGTAGAACAATCTAATTCAGCCCATTCTTGGTCTTCCAGCAGTCCAGCAGTAATGGACTGCTTCAGTTAAATGAATATTGTGTACATTTGTCATGCAAATACAGAGGGTTTAGCAACATTTACAAAATCTGAGTACAACTCAAGTCACTTAACAGATTAAGAATTCAAAATCCAGGTGCTTTAAATTAACCTTTCAGCTCATTTCAGTTTATCTTTGATGATTCAGAAAGCTCTTTAGGATCTTACAGGGTGATTTATAGAAACATTTTCTTATGTGTTCAGAAATGCTGAGCCTGGAAGTGTCCAGTCGGGGGTGCTGAAGAAAATAATTTCTTGTAAGGTGATACTCTAAACCAGTATGGGAAAAAAAGTATAATGGGGTATTGGGAAAACCTTGAAGAACATCCTGCCAACAGCTGCACAGATTTGGAAAAGGAGAATGTCTCCTGTTCTGGGCATGGATGTAGGACTGTGTATTCCTCATTACAATCCCCAAGGAAGATACTGCTTCAGTCCTAAGTCATAGTAGGTACATTCTATAGCTCTCTGTTTATTCACAATGATTGCCTCTACATCCCTAGCCTAGTCTCTCAGAGTGCACCATCCTTGGAGTTTGTTCCCTTAGGTTTCAGATCTCCAGAGTTCTGAAGGTGGAAGAACTAAGGTAGGACACCATAGCAGGAATCCAGAGAGACAAGGAGGCATTAAAGTATATGCAGGATGGTATGGAGAACTCAGAATATAGAGACAAAATAGATTCTACTGTTAAAACCATTTTGAGGTCCAGAGAGTGTTGGGGAGAGAACTAACATAAGTAATATTGAATCTTCACAATTATTATTCATATATTATGTTTGTGAAATTATCCCCATTTTACAGACAGGGAAACTTGAAGTTCACTGAGATTAGCTAAACTAATGTACATAATCTACCCATACTCACACAGCTAATAAGTCTTTGAATCAGTATTTAAACTCAGATTTGTCTGATTCTGAAACTGCTCGCTTTTCACCATTCTACACACTCTCACATTCATTTTGGCAATAGGTCAGGAAAGTAAAGAGGAAAATAATAATAGCTAATATGTTGAGTGCTGTGTGTCAGGTAGGGAACTAAGCACTTCCCACACATTATCTCATCTTAAAGTTTTAGAAACTGAGGTCCAGAGAGCTTAGATAACATGTCTAAAGTCACATACTAAATGAGGGAAACCAGAATTTGAACCTAGACTCTGATTTCAGAGTCTACTTTCTTAAGAACTGTGTTATATTTGACTAGAAGCAGACCATATATACCCCAACCTGATTTTTGCCACTCAAAGGCAAAATGCCCAGAGTTCTTCATCCAACTAGGATGTAAATACCCAATTAGGAAGTTGTACTCATATTTTAAATTTGTTGTATTGGTTTTGCCCCAAACAATCTGTTAGAAGATATTGCAGTACCTAGCAAAGAGGAGGAGAGAGAATTTTGTTCATGGATAATGCTACTTGGGAAAGGGCTATCTCCCGCATTATCTAGTGCCTGTTTTTAAGGGGCAATACCTGGTTCACAGCTGAGAGTAATATATAGATTCAATTATGTCAATTTATGCCATATGGCCCCAGACAAATTCACCAGCTTCTTCTGAACTGGTTCATCTTCTGTAACCTCCCCTAGAATGTGCTTTCATTCCTCATGGAGCTCCACCCTAACCAAACAATTCCATATCCTTTCCTCTCCTTCAGGAAAGAAAGGCAGTAGTAAATTGCATATATCTGTTCTCCAGCTTGTGATATACCTGAGAGGTTTCAAGTATTGCTTGGTTCTCTAGAAATTCAGTTCACAAAAAAATTAGATAAAAAAGATCAAATCCCTTGCTATATTAATGTAGTACCATGTTACCTGTAATTATACTAGCTGTAGAAAGGACAGGGTTTCAAATGGTACCAATAGATTAACGACTCCTACTACTCACACACTACTCATCTATAACACTGGTGTCAGAAGGGAAGAAAGGCCTGACAGCTGTGTTCTAAGTGTGCTATTTCCTATTACACCCTTCCACTAAGGAATTCTTCCTTAGGGGATACCCTCTAACCTGAGGAGTGTCTATAGGTGATAAGGCAAGGCACCCTGACTCTGACCAATAGCTCTCTAGATGCAGGAGTGAATAAGCAATGGCCTGTGGGCCAAATTCAGACTGTTGTCTGTTTTTGTAAATAAAGTTTTATTGGAACACAGCCACAACTATTCATTTAGGTATTGTCTATGACTGCTTTGCCATTGCAACAGGAGAACTGAGTACTTGTAACAGAAAACAAACATAGCCCACAAAGCTGAAAACATTTACTATCTGGTTCTTTACAGAAAAAGTTTGTAACCCTGGTCTATGGCAACAGTTGACTTGGAAACTGTCAATGAACACAAAATCAACCCATACAAACAAATGCCCCTCAGGTACCTTCTGCTGCCCTCTATTTTCCTGTTGTTCTCTCTCCAGCTTCACTGGAGATCCCAGAAGGAAAATGCCCTATAAAAAGTAACGTAGGGCTTCCCCTGGTGGCGCAGTGGTTGAGAGTCCGCCTGCCGATGCAGGGGACGCGGGTTCGTGCCCCAGCCCGGGAAAATCCCACATGCCGTGGAGCGCAGGGCCTGTGAGCCATGGCCGCTGAGCCTGCGCGTTCGGAGCCTGTGCTCCGCAACGGGAGAGGCCACAACAGTGAGAGGCCCGCGTACCGCAAAAAAAAAAAAAAAAAGTAATGTAGAGCTCTTTAGGGAACTTATAATTTCAGTAAATGGAAAAAAGTATAGAGTGAGATAAAACCTTCAGAATACCGAACACTTAAAGTGGTAGGGCTGGGTACGAGGGGAAGATGGCAGAACAGTAAGACGAGGAGATCACCTTCCTCCCCACAGATACACCAGAAATACATCTACACGTGGAACAACTCCTACAGAACACCTACTGAACGCTGGCAGAAGACCTCAGACCGCCCAAAACGCAAGAAACTCCCCACGTACCTGGGTAGGGTAAAAGAAAAAACAGAGACAAAAGAATAGGGACGGGACCTGCACCAGCGGGAGGGAGCTGTGAAGGAGGAAAAGTTTCCAAACACTAGGAAGCCGCTTCGCGGGCGGAGACTGCGGGTGGCGGAGGGGGAAAGCTTCAGAGCCGCGGAGGAGAGCACAGCAACAGGGGTGCGGAGCGCAAAGCAGGGATATTCCCGCACAGAGGATCAGGGCCGACCGGCACTCACCAGCCCGAGAGGCTTGTCTGCTCACTCGCCGGGGCGGGCGGGGGCTGGGAGCTGAGGCTCGGGCTTAGGTCAAATCGCAGAGAGAGGACTGGCAGCGTGAACACAACCTGCAGGGGTTAGAGCACCACAGCTAGCCGGGAGGGAGTCCGGGAAAAAGTCTGGACCTGCCGAAGAGGCAAGAGACTTTTTCTTCCCTCTTTGTTTCCTGGTGCGCGAGGAGAGGAGATTAAGAGCGCTGCTTAATAAAGGAGCTCCAGAGACAGGTGCGAGCTGTGGCTATCAGCGCAGACGCCAGAGACGGGCATGAGACGCTAAGGCTGCTGCTGCCGCCACCAAGAAGCCTGTGTGCGAGCACAGGTCACTCTCCACACCTGCCCTCCCGGGAGCCTGTGCAGCCTGCCACTGCCAGGGTCCCGGGATCCAGGGACAACTTACCCGAGAGAATGCACGGTGTGCCGCAGGCTGGTGCAACGTCATGCTGGACTCCGCCGCTGCAGGCACGTCCCGCACTCCGTGCCCCTCCCTCCCCCGGGCCTGAGCGAGCCAGAGCCCACGAATCAGCGTCTCCTTTAACCCCGTCCTATCTAAGCGGGAAGAGATGCCCTCTGGCGAACTACACGCAGAGGCGGGGCCAAATCAAAAGCTGAACTCCGGCAGCTGTGCGAACAAAGAAGCGAAAGGGAAATCTCTCCCAACAGCCTCAGGAGCAGCGGATTAAATCTCCACAATCAACTTGATGTACCCTGCATGTGTGGAATACCTGAATAGACAATGAATCATCCCAAATTGAGGAGGTGGACTTTAAGAGCAAGATTTATGATTTTTTTCCCCTTTTCCTCTTTTTGTGAGTGTGTACGTGTATGCTTCTGTGTGAGATTTTGTCTGTATAGCTTTGCTTCCACCATTTGTCCTAAGGTTCTATCCGTCGGTTTTTTTTTTTGTTTTTGTTTGTTAATTTTTTTCTTAATAATTATATTTTATTTAATAACTTTATTATATTTTACTTTATTTTATTTTATCCTCTTTTTCTTTTTTCCTTCCTTCCCTCCTTCCTTCCTTCCTTCCTCCCACCGTCCCTCCCTCCCTCCTTTCTTTCCTTCCTTTCTTCTTTCTGCCTTCCTTCCTTCCTTCCTTCCTACTTCTACTAATTCTTTCTCTCTACTTTTTCTCCCTTTTATCCTGAGCCGTGTGGATGAAAGGCTCTTGGTGCTGCAGCCAGGAGTCAGTGCTGTGCCTCTGAGGTGGGAGAGCCAAGTTCAGGACACTGGTCCACAAGAGACCTCCCAGCTCCACATAATATCAAACGGCGAAAATCTCCCAGAGATCTCCATCTCAACGCCAACACCCAGCTTCACTCAACGACCACCAAGCTACAGTGCTGGACACCCTATGCCAAACAACTAGCAAAACAGGAACACAACCCCACCCATTAGCAGAGAGGCTGCATAAAATCATAATAAGGCCACAGACACCCCAAAACACACCACCACACGTGGACCTGCCCACCAGAGAGACAAGATCCAGCCTCATCCACCAGAACACAGGCACTAGTCCCCTCCACCAGGAAGCCTACACAACCCACTGAACCAACATTAGCCACTGGGGACAGACACCAAAAACAACAGGAACTACGAACCTGCAGCCTGCAAAAAGGAGACCCCAAACATGGTAAGATAAGCAAAATGAGAAGACAGAAAAACACACCACAGATGAAGGAGCAAGATAAAACCCACCAGACCTAACAAATGAAGAGGAAATAGGCAGTCTACCTGAAAAAGAATTCAGAATAATGATAGTAAAGATGATCCAAACTCTTGGAAATAGAATAGACAAAATGCAAGAAACATTTAACAAGGACCTAGAAGAACTAAAGATGAAACAAACAATGATGAACAACACAATAAATGAAATTAAAAATACTCTAGATGGGATCAATAGCAGAATAACTGAGGCAGAAGAACGGATAAGTGACCTGGAAGATAAAATAGTGGAAATAACTACTGCAGAGCAGAATAAAGAAAAAAGAATGAAAAAAACTGAGGACAGTCTCAGAGACCTCTGGGACAACATTAAATGCACCAACATTCGAATTACAGGGGTTCCAGAAGAAGAAGAGAAAAAGAAAGGGACTGAGAAAATATTTGAAGAGATTATAGTTGAAAACTTCCCTAATATGGGAAAGAAAATAGTTAATCAAGTCCAGGAAGCACAGACAGTCCCATACAGGATAAATCCAAGGAGAAATATGCCAAGACACATATTAATAAAACTGTCAAAAATTAAATAAAAAGAAAGCATATTAAAAGCAGCAAGGGAATGTAGTGGAATAACTGAGGACATGGAAAGGAGACGTGACCCATGAGCGCCCCCCCAGCAAATTGGGGGCTGGCGACTAAGCCAGAACTGCAAACAGTCCTGATTGCTTTGAGCCCCCACCCCCGGCAAACCGGGGGCATGCGAATAAGCCAGAACTGTGAACAGTCCTGAATGCTTGAGCCCCCCCTGGCAAACTGGGGGCCTGCGAATAAGCATTGAGTGCTTTGCACACTGATCCATGAGATGTCCTCAGTATAATCAGAATGGTGGGAATGCAAGGAAATGTCCTTGTGCTACTTCAGTATAATCAAAATAATGGTGGGAACTTTGTGCTGCTTTTGCACTCAAGGACGAAGCACGGCATGTTTTCAAGAAAGCCCATTGTTGCTTGTATAATCAATAGAAGCATATGTTGCTGCTTTGGCATTTCTGAAATGTTAAGAAAACAAGGCTTAAAATGTAAACATAGATAATGCTTTAATAAAAGCTACCACAGCAGGACAGACGGCGCTGTTTTGCCTGAGCTAGCGGCAGCCCTCTACTGCTGTGCTTCGGCACAATTCATCTCGTGCGATGAGCTTACTTTCGGCCCTGTCTTAAGATAAACTGCAACAAGGGAAAAACAACAAATAACACACAAGGGAATCCCCATAAGGTTAACAGCTGATCTTTCAGCAGAAACTCTGCAAGCCAAAAGGGAGTGGCAGGACATATTTAAAGTGATGAAGGAGAAAAACCTGCAACCAAGATTACTCTACCCAGCAAGGATCTCATTCAGATTTGATGGAGAAATTAAAACCTTTACAGACAAGCCAAGGCTAAGAGAATTCAGCACCACAAAACCAGCTTCACAACAAATGCTAAAGGAACTTCTCTAGGCAAGAAACACAGAGAAGGAAAAGACCTACAATAACGAACCCAAAACAATTTAGAAAATGGGAATAGGAACATACATATCGATAATTACCTTAAATGTAAATGGACTAAATGCTCCCACCAAAAGACACAGATTGGCTGAATGGATACAGAAACAAGACCCATATATATGCTGTCTACAAGAGACCCACTTCAGACCTAGAGAAACATACAGACTGAAAGTAAGGGGATGGAAAAAGATATTTCATGCAAATGGAAACCAAAAGAAAGCTGGAGTAGCAATTCTCATATCAGACAAAATAGACTTTAAAATAAAGACTGTTAGAAGAGACAAAGAAGGACACTACATAATGATCAAGGGATCAATCCAAGAAACAGATATACAGACTGCCAACAAACACATGAAAGAATGCTCAACATCATTAATCAGAGAAATGCAAATCAAAACTACAATGAGATATCATCTCACACCAGTCAGAATGGCCATCATCAAAAAATCTAGAAACAATAAATGCTGGAGAGGGTGTGGAGAAAAGGGAACACTCTTGCACTGCTGGTGGGAATGTGAATTGATACAGCCACTATGGAGAACAGTATGGAGGTTCCTTGAAAAACTACAAATAGAACTACCATATGACCCAGCAATCCCACTACTGGGCATATACCCTGAGAAAACCATAATTCAAAAAGAGTCATCTACCAAAATGTTCATTGCAGCTCTATTTACAATAGCCTGCAGATGGAAACAACCTAAGTGCCCATCATCGGATGAATGGATAAAGAAGATATGGCACATACATACAATGGAATATTACTCAGCCATAAAAAGAAACGAAATTGAGCTATTTGTAATGAGGTGGATAGACCTAGAGTCTGTCATACAGAGTGAAGTAAGTCAGAAAGAGAAAGACAAATACCGTATACTAACACATATATGTGGAATTTAAGGAAAAAAATGTCCTGAAGAACCTAGGGGTAAGACAGGAATAAAGACACAGACCTACTAGAGGATGGACTTGAGGATATGGGGAGGGGGAAGGGTAAGCTGGGACAAAGCGAGAGAATGGCATGGACACATATACACTACCAAACGTAAAATAGATAGCTAGTGGGAAGCAGCCGCATAGCACAGGGAGATCAGCTCGGTGCTTTGTGACCGCCTGGAGGGGTGGGATAGGGAGGGTGGGAGGGAGGGAGACGCAAAAGGGAAGAGATATGGGAACATATGTATATGTATAACTGATTCACTTTGTTATAAAGCAGAAAGTAACACACCATTGTAAAGCAATTATACCCCAATAAAGATGTTAAAAAAAAAAGAATAAAAAAGTGGTAGGGTGAACTAAGAAGAGGGCAAATTTAGGATGGTGTAAGTTAGCATGAAGGTACTTAGGACCTCAGGAGAGAGGATTTTTTTTGAGCATGACAGTTTCCTAGTGCCTATTTATTTGTATATTCTTTACTACAAACTTCCTAACTTATACACAGCAAATAGGAAGTAAATTATTCTTCTATAGTCCCTATACTCATTCATTCATTCAAAGTTTTGAGCCAGGTACTAGACTGGATTCTGAGAATATAACAGTGAATAATCGGAGCTTGTTTCCTCTTCTCATGGGGCCTACAGTTTAGTGGGGAAAAGAGAAATTAAAGATATGCTCGCAGAATTCATAATTCTGATAAGTACCACAAAGGAAAACTATAGGATGCTCTATGACTATATAACAAGACGTCCAAATATAGCTTGGAGAGGTGGGGATAGTGTTACAATAACAGCAACATTGATAAAGAACATTTAAGCTAAGACCTGAAGGGTGGATAGCAGTTTATATGAACAGCTCTTTCTCCTATTTCTATTCTTGCCTGGGGTAGCATCTTGGCATCTTCAAAGACTTGAAAGAAAACCATATTCCTTAGCAAGAGTGAAAGAAATAGAACATTAGGTTGAATATATAGTTAGAGTTCAAATCACACTGGACACTGAATGCTCTAGAATTTTATTACAATTACAATGAAACACAATTTATAAGCAATGGGGCATCATGATTCCACTTACAGTTTTGTTCCATCACTCCAGGAAGAAGGTAGGGAATAGATGAAAAGAGTGGGAGTAATAGTTTTCATGGACAAAGTCTTAGGGGGCTCTTGGAATAGTTTCTGACTCTCCTCACTTTTATTCATTTTTTCTCCATTTCCATACTCCCTACTTTTCTGCTTACTCTTTTTCCTTGCCTTCCTCTCCTCCACTCTAAATGGTCCATTGACTTTGGGTTTCAGCTGTCAAGCTTATGCTATTAGTTTTACTGCTTAGCAATCAAATCAGCTCTTGTTGAAGGCCTGGGAAGCCAGACATCACTTAAAGTGTCAGAACATAGGTTGTGTGCCAGGTTGAGGTCTGTCCGTAGGGCAACTTGTGTTTGGAAGTTGGAAAACATTTGTACTATAGATCTTGGCTCGGTGGGTGCCCAATGCTTGTTTACTCATCAATTACAGTGAACTCTGTCTTGACATACAAATAAAACAACACAAAGGTCCATCTCAGGGTCAAAAGATGAAGCCTATGTGTATGTGTGTGCACGTGCACGTGTGTACATGTGCACACCCTGGCCCTCCCTCTTATTTCCAACTAAATTGTAACACTCGATCCCTTGCCCATCATTGAACACCCACATCCTGGGCTCTCTGACTTTCTCTTCCCCTACTTCTTCTTTTCTTCCTCCCTTGTTTTTTTTTTAATTTCATTTCATAGCATTTTTCTAATCGAGGAACAAGAAGCTTTCTCTCCAGCTAAAGAACTGTGTCATAAGTAAGCAGATTGAAAAAAACCTCTTTTGGTATAAGGGTCCTTCCAAGCACAGCTGCAACCTCCGCATATTCACAATTGACTGCTTAGGCTACATGGAAGCCTTGTC
Organism: Stenella coeruleoalba; assembly: GCF_951394435.1. NCBI lineage: Eukaryota > Metazoa > Chordata > Mammalia > Artiodactyla > Delphinidae > Stenella > Stenella coeruleoalba. The sequence continues at coordinate 99,023,830 of NC_137152.1, read as the reverse complement.
TGTTGCAAACATTTACAACTAAAAGACCACAGCCTACTGTGATTCAATTATAGCTGCCCATATACAGTATACTCCATACATCAGTGCTGCCCATCACCATAAAGTATAGCCATTAGAGCTCTTATGTCACAGTAACCATAACCTGAATAATACTGTGATGGAAATTTCCATTTAACAAAGATTTCCAAGCCTTGAGTGATGACCCATTTATTTCAAGCAATTTACACTTACATAAACTTCATTTTCTGCCACCTAGAAACCAAAAGCCAGGGTAACAGTGAACCGTCTATTAGGATTAAGCTCTCTACATTTTGGTCTTCGGGTTTCTTACTTTATCAGACCTCCTCCTTCTTCTCTTCTCTGCTGCCTGGTGATAAGTCCCATGCTCACAGTGAGAAGGAAATGAATATACAACCACAGAACAGCCTCTGCCTTGTCCTGGAGTTTCTGAGAGATATCCATCAAGGTAGTCAATTTCCAGCTGAGATATCCAGGTGCCCCTCAAGGCAACAGAGCACTGAGTTGCTCTGGGTAACTTGATATATCGCTTTCCTTACCCCATCTGTGTTCTGGTCTAGCTTGGACCTGGAGCTGCTGTTGATTCTACCTCCATTTCCATGGCATGGCCATCACCACTTTCAGAAATGAAGCCTACCCTATTCTCTTCTTTGGTGTTGCTTGTCGATTTCAGTTTCAATCTAGTTTCTTTCTTGGTGGCAAGCTTCCTACAGGTGTTACATATTTCCATCAGCCTCTGGCCCCTTTACTCTTCCACAAATTCAGTTAATTCTTTTTAAGATTGGTATCTCCTTAAAGGGTGAGGCAGCATATCATAGTCAATTAGAGCAGTGCTTCTAGCAGTTTAATGTGCATAAGTATCACCTGGAGATCTTCTTAACATGCAGATTTTAATACAGTAGGCCTGGGTGGGGCCTGAGAGTCTGCATTTCTAATACGCTCATAGATAATGCTGATGATCCCGGTCCACAGGAAGATTAATACCTAACATACAGAGTTGTGTATTAAGTAAACCAACCAAGTGAAAGTGCCTAGTAAGAATGAAGGGAATCCACATATTTGAGTCCTTACTTTGAAAAGTACTATGAGATTTTCATACGTGATCTAATTTAAACCTCATAAGAACATCATTAGGAAGCTACTATTAGCCTCATTTTCATGATAAAGACACAAGGTTAATACCTTGCCCAAGGTTCCAAATGTGTCTGACACAACATTCAGGTTCTTAACCATCACATTATACTACTTCTACACTTATTAAGAAAATAGGCCAAAGGAATAAGGACTTGGCAAGTTAAAGCTAGTGGTTTTGATCCAAGATATAGCCATATAATCAGGGGTGATCACGAGAAGTTAGATAGTTACCTGAATTTGGTGTATAGGCACTTGATTATCAAAAAATTGGTTGGACAAGAGTGAAGATTGCCTCAATAACGAAGACTCTATGATGCTGTATTTGGTAATGGTTACATTTCAGGTGACAAATATTTATCACTATTCTGGATTGAGAATGGGCACAAGAAGCCAAATGGGGTTCAAATAATTAGCTTTATCCATAGTAAATCTAGATTTGAAAACTGGATTTGATGTGAAAGCTAAAATTGGGCTTCCTACTCCCTCATCACCCCGAATTTTAAGATAATGAACTCCACTAAAGGGCAGGCATGATTTATCAAGCCAGGTAAATAAATCATAAAAGAGTAGAATAGTAGTTGGCAGCCACTAGAACTGATCTGCTTATCCCATAAAGACTGCAAGCACATATGAAATTCACCTTGTCTGAGTACAGAGGTCCAAGAGAGATAGGAGAGAGAGAGATTGAGGTAAGCCTGCATTGTCTTTTCAATACATGTATTCTGGTTAAAACAAAGTTCTTGGGAAGGAGTGTGTAGGATTTAGAAGATAAACTGGAAATATTCTCTCCAAAATAACTCTCCATATCCCTCTTACTACACAAAAGAGAAGCAGAAGTCCCCTTACATAAAGTCCTAGGCAGGAATCATGGGACAGGTAAAAAAGTATCCTCTCTCCAGGTAATGATAAACATGTATTTTCTTGATTTGACAGCATGGAGTAGAGGTTAAACTTCCAGGTTCTACTTAAGTCACAGGGGCTTAATTATGGCTTTGCTAATTACTCTGTAACATTAACAAAGTCACTTAATGTCTCTGTAGGTCAATTTGGCAACATCTAAAATGGTAATAAAAGGAAAGAATTTTGGGGAGATAGTGGAAACAGCAGCATACCTTTAGAATCCCCCTGAATCCTACAATAAAAGCAGACAGAACAACTAGATATCAAAGTTAAAAACTCATGAGCAACATAGGTGATAAGATACCCTCACAACCTCAAAATACCAGCAGATGAGCAGGACAGATATCAACATGCAGAACTAGCATGATATCAGGGGACATGTAGAATAAAGTAGAGGGAAGCAACAGGGTATCTCATGGACCTTAGAACAGAAGAGCCCCAACATAGCCTAAAATGGTTTACTGGAAATACAGCAGAGTAAGTTGAGAATAGCAGTTGAAACTGGATGTGGAATAGAAGAAAGGAGATAAGCAGAAGAGGTTAAGTAAAAACCCTGTATCCCTGAATTGGAATTGGAAGTATACATATGAACTCATGAGGTTTCTTTCCTCCCTCCCTCCCTCCCTTCCTTCCTTCCTTTCTTTCCCCCTCCCTTCCTCCCTCTCTTCCTTCTTTCTTTCTACCTAGCCATCTATCTTCACCATCTCTATACATGGGAAAGGCCTAGAAACACTGGCCAAACAAATAGTAACAAGTTGTCTAACACACAAATTGTGGACTTGAAATACTGTGTTCTATCAAAAGACATTAGGGCATCTTAGAGAAATAGCTGATTCTAGGTCAGCCATGTTTTATCATACAAGATAATACACATGCTATCAAAAACTATTAGGGTCATGTTAAAAGAACTCATGGGCCACTTTGAAAGGGATCTTATTGAACAAATACAAGAAAGTCTGAGATTCAGAAAGGACTACATTAGGGGAGTAATGTCAGCAAAATGGCACAGTAGGCAGATCCAAGCTTTCATTTCACCAAAGAAACATCACAAAATAACCAGAAATTGTTAGAACCAAATTTGTCAGAACTCTGGAAAACAGTCAATGCATTAGAGCCATTAAGTAAACACTGAATCAAGAAAAAAGGCAACTTTGATACAATAGGAAAGTTTATGGAATTTTTACTAGCCCTTGACCCACTACTTTCCCAGCATGGTGGCAGTCTAAAGCACTTAGAGAAAGAAGAACAAAAAACCCTAAAGTTAGCAGAAGGAAAGAAATCATAAAGATCAGATCAGAAATAAATGAAAAAGAAATGAAGGAAACAATAACAAAGATCAATAAAACTAAAAGCGGGTTCTTTGAGAAGATAAACAAAATTGATAAACCATTAGCCAGACTCATCAAGAAAAAAAGCGAGAAGACTCAAATCAATAGAATTAGAAATGGAAAAGGAGAAGTAACAACTGACACAGCAGAAATACAAAGGATCATGAGAGATTACTACAAGCAACTCTATGCCAACAAAATGGACAACCTGAAAGAAATGGACAAATCCTTAGAAAAGCACAACATTCTGAGACTGAACCAGGAAGAAATAGAAAATATAAACACACCAATCATAAGCACTGAAATTGAGACTGTGATTAAAAATCTTCCAACAGGGCTTCCCTGGTGGCGCAAGGTTGAGAGTCAACCTGCCGATGCAGGGGACATGGGTTCATGCCCCGGTCCGGGAAGATCCCACATGCTGCGGAGCAGCTGGGCCCATGAGCCATGGCCGCTGAGCCTGCGCGTCCGGAGCCTGCGCTCCACAACGGGAGAGGCCACTACAGTGAGAGGCCCGCGTAACGCAAAAAAAAAAAAAAAAAAAAAAAAAAAAAAAATCTTCCAACAAACAAAAGCCCAGAACCAGATGGATTCGCAGGTGAATTCTATCAAACATTCAGAGAATAGCTAACACCTATCCTTGTTAAACTCTTCCAAAATATAGCAGAGGGAGGAATACTCCCAAATTCATTCTACAAGGCCACCATCACCCTGATACCAAAACCAGACAAAGATGTCACAAAGAAAGAAAACTACAGGCCAGTATCACTGATGAACACAGATGCAAAAATCCTCAACAAAACACTAGGAAACAGAATTCAACAGCACATTAAAAGGATCATACACTATATCAAGTGGGGTTTATCTGAGGAATGCAAGGATTCTTCAATATATGCAAGTCAATCAATGTGATACACCATATTAACAAACTGAAAGAGAAAAACCATATAATCATCTCAATTGATGTAGAAAAAGCTTTTGACAAACTTCAACACCAATTTATGATAAAAACCCTCCAGAAAGTAGGCATACAGGTAACTTACTCAACATAAGAAAGGCCATATATAAGAAACCCACAGCCAACGTCTTTTATTTACTTATTTACTTATTTATTTATGGCTGCATTGGGTCTTCATTGTTCCCTGCAGGCTTTCTCTAAAGATGTTACTAGAGCTAATCAATGAATTTGGTAGAGTGGCAGGATACAATTTAATGCACAGAAATCTCTTGCATTCCTACACTCTAATGATGCAAAATCTGAAAGAGAAATTAAGGAAACACTCCCATTTATCATTGCAACAAAAAGAATAAAATACCTAGGAATAAACCTACCTAGGGAGACAAAAGACCTGTATGCAGAAAACCCGAAGTCACTGATGAAGGAAATTAAAGATGATACAAACAGATGGAGAGATATACCATGTTCTTGGATTGAAAGAACCAATATTGTGAAAATGACTATAGTACCCAAAGCAATCTACAGATTTAATGCAATCCCTATCAAACTACCAATGGAATTTTCCACAGAACCAGAAAAAAATTTCACCATTTGTAGGGAAACACAAAAGACCCCAAATAGCCAAAGAAATCTTGAGAAAGAAAAATGGAGCTGGAGGAATCAGGCTCCCTGACTTCAGTCTATACTACAAAGCTACAGTAATCAAGACAGTATGGTACTGGCACAAAAACAGAAATATAGATCAGTGGAACAGGAGAGGAAGCCCAAGGATAAACCCATGCACATACGGTCACCTTATCTTTGATAAAGGATGCAAGAATACACAATGGAGAAAAGAGAGCCTCTTCAATAAGTGGTGCTGGGAAAACTGGACAGCTACATGTAAAAGAATGAAATTAGAACACTCCCTAACACCATACACAAAAATAAACTCAAAATTGATTAAAGATCTAAATGTAATGCCAGACACTATAAAAGTCTTAGAGGAAAACCTAGGGAGAACACTGTATGACATACATCACAGCAAGATCCTTTTTGACCCACCTCCTAGAGAAATGGAAATAACACCAAAAATAAACAAATGGGACCTAATGAAACTTCAAAGCTTTTGCACAGCAAGGGAAACCATAAACAAGACAAAAAAACAACCCTCAGAATGGGAGAAAATATTTGCAAATGAAGCAACGGACAAAGGATTAATCTCCAAAATTTACGAGCAGCTCATGCAGCTCAATATCAAAAAACAAACAACCCAATCCCAAAATGGGCAGAAGACCTAAATAGACATTCTCCAAAGAACATATACACATTGCCAACAAACACATGAAAGAATGCTTAATGTCACTAATCATTAGTGAAATGCAAATCAAAAGTACAATGTGGTTATCACTTCACACCAGTCAGAGTGGCCATCATCAAAAAATCTACAAACAATAAATTCTGGAGAGGGTACGGAGAAAAGGGAACACTCTTGCACTGTTGGTGGGAATGTAAATTGATAAGCACATGATGGAGAACAGTATGGAGTTTCCTTAAAAAACAAAAATAGAACTACCATATGACCCAGCAATCCCACTAATGGGCATATACCCTGAGAAAGCCATAATTCAAAAAGAGTCATGTACCACAATGTTCATTGCAGCTCTATTTACGATAGCCAGGACATGGAAGCAACGTTAAGTGTCCATTGACAGATGAATGGATAAAGAAGATGTGGCACATATATACAATGGAATATTACTCAGCCATAAAAGGAAATGAAATTGAGTTATTCGTAGTGAGGTGGTTGGACCTAGAGTCTGTCATACAGAGTGAAATAAGTCAGAAAGAGAAAAACAAATACCGTATGGTAACACATATATATGGAATCTAAAAAAATCGTTCTGAAGAACCTAGGGGCAGGACAGGAATAGACATAGATGTAGAGAATGGACTCGAGGACATGGTGAGGGGGAAGGGTAATCTGGGACGAAGTCAGAGATTTGCATGGACTTATATATACTACCAAATGTAAAACAGACAGGCAGTGGGAAGTAGCCGCATAGCACAGGGAGATCAGCTTGGTGCTTTGTGACCAACTAGAGGGGTGGGATGGGGGGGTGGGAGGGAGATGAAAGAGGGAGGAGATATGGGGATATATGTATATGTATATCTGATTCACCTTATAAAGCAGAAACTAACACACCTTTGTAAAGCAGTTATACTCCAATAAAGTAGTTTAAAAAAATTACGGGATGCAGCAAGAGCAGTGTTCAGAGGGAAATTCGTAGCTATAAATGTCTTCATCAAAAAAGAAGAAACATGTAACGTAGATAAAATTAACTTTATACCTTAAGGAAATAGAAAAAGTAGAGTAGTTTAAAACTAAAGCTAGCAGAAGGAAGAGAATAATAAAGACTGCAGCAGAAATAAATAAAATAGAGAACATAGATTATTTTAAAAGTTGGTTTTTTGAAAGATCAACAAAATTGACAAACCTTTAGCTAGACTAACAAAGACAAAAGGGAGATGACACATATAACTAAAATCAGATGTGAAAGTAGAAGGAACGTTATTTACAACCATACAAAATAAAAAGGATTGTAAGAAAAATACTATGAACAATTGTACACCAAAATTAAATATCCTGGATGAAATGGACATATTTCTAAAAACACAAAAATTACCTACACTGACTCAAGAAGAAATAGAAAAACTCACAGTTCTTTAACAAGTAAAGTGATAAGTCAGTAATCAAACATATCTCAGCAAAGAAAAGAACTGGACCAGATGGCTTCACATGTAATTCTCACCAAATATTTAAAGAAGAAATAACCCAATTCTTCTCAAACTCTTCCAACATGTAAAAGAGAAGGAACCAATAGCTATAAGCTCTCATTTTATGAGACCAAAGCCAGAAAATGACATCACAACAAAAGAAAATTACAGACCAATATTCCTTATGAATATAGAAGCAAAATTTCTTAACAAAATACTAGCAAACTGATTCCAACAGTATATTTAAATGATTGCACACCATTATGAAGTGGTATTTCTCACATGAAGAAAAGGGTGGTTCAACATAAGGAAATCAATGTAGTATACTACATTATAGAATGAGGAAAAAAAACACATGACTTTTTCAATTGATGAAAAAAAGACATTTGACACAAACGAACACTCTGTCAGGATAAAAACATACATATAACTAGAAAGTAGATAGTGATGATGGTTACACAACACCGTGAATATAATGCCACTGAATTGAATTGTACACTTAAAAATGTTTGAAATTGTGAATCCTATGTGAAATATATATATATTTAAAATTTCAAAAAGATACAATGGATTGAAATCTATTAAATATGTCAAATCTATGAGTACATAATGATATTAACCAATAAATGATTTGTTCACCTTTGGAAGTTAACCTTTCTTATACTGAACTGGGTAAATAAAAGGAAAGATAATGCATTTATCCTGCCTTTTCTATGTAAATTTTACCCCTCATTAGTCAATTAGTAGATGAGAAGATACATCTGTTTGTAAGTATACTATCTATAAGTAATAATAAAAGTAGAATTTTTACCATTTTCAATCCCTAATTAATTACTTGATCTACGCATTGAACAGTAACAGCTGCTAATATCACAAAAAGAGATAGAACCAAACAATTACGTGTCTCATGGTTAAAGAACACAACTCTGACTGTAGTTCACTAAAGAGAACAAATTTGCGTCTGCTGTAGGCTTCAGATCCTGCTGCCAATTTGCAGGAAATACTAGGACAGAGGAACATGCTTAATTACACCACGAGCATGCAGCATATTCTTTGGGTTCTTTGTCAGATAAATATTAATAAAGCAAACAGTTGGAAGGGGAATCTGTAGATTAAAATAAAATTTTTAAATATAACAAGTTTCATAAAAATAGACAAAAACTGTAAATAAATACAAGGAAAGGATAACTGTAAAACCAAGATAGAACTTATTTTAGAGGGGAAAGGGAGAGGTTTTTGACTTGACAGGGAAAATGGAAGGGCTTCAGGGTGGCAGGTACAGTTTCTGTTTCTTGACCAGAGCTGGGTACACATGTGTTTACCTTATAGTAACTCCTCATGCTATATATTTATTCAGTGTGTTTTCATAATCTGTTTTATTTTACAATAAGAACAATTATAATTAAGGAGAGAAATGCATTCACAAATTTTTTTAAATGGCAATATTAGTAGTACCTTAAATGGAAGATTGTAAGAGTTAAGTGAAAAGTATATACGAAGCACTTAGACATGCCTGGTATGTCTAAAGTTCTTACTATCAGGGCATGTTTTATTTCTGATCCTAAAATTAATGTATAAATCTACACAATTATAATACCAATTCAAACACATTTGTTAACTCACCCTTACGACAACCGTAGAGGTGATGTATTCATTCTTTGTTTCAGGGATGTAACTAGCCGTTGCCCTAATATGTTAAAGTGTCTGTTTTGGAATAATAATCGTGAATTGGAAAATTAATTCAATTATGAGGCAACTGATTTTGAGTAAGGTACTTTGCCATTTACAAGCTGTGCAAAATTTTGTGTGCAAGAAATAAACTTCTGTTTGGTTAAGTCCTGAGTTTGGGGAGGACTTATTAATATTATAGCACAGGGGTCCCCAACCCCCGTGCATGGACCAATAATGATCTGTGGCCTGTTAGGAACCGGGCCGCACAGCTGGAGTGGTGGGTGAGCAAGCGAAGCTTCATCTATATTGACAGCCACTCCACCTCGCTCGCATTACCACCTGAGCTCTGCTTCCTGTCAGCATTATGGTGAGTTGTATAATTACTTCATTATATATTACAATGTAATAATAATAGAAATAAAGTGCACAATAAATGTAATGCACCTGAATCATCCCGAAACCATACCCCACCCCCAGTCCGTGGAAAAATTGTCTTCCACAGAACCGGTCCCTGGTGCCAAAAAGGTTGGGGACTGCTGTTACAGCAGCTAGAATTATCTTAACAAGACATTTGGGTAAATTATTTAACATCTTTGTGTGTTTCGATTTACTCCTCTGTAAAATGGTTAGTAGTCTCTGTCTCAAAGGGTTGTTGTGAGGATTAAAAGAGTTCATCTTTACAAGCGTTTTGAACAATACTGGGCACCTAAGGCTCTGTTATTAATGACTTTCTGGCTGCTTTTGTCAGAACTGGCTCAAGCGCTGGGGACACTGCTGATCCTGATGTTAGTGGAAAATTCTCAGTACTGCAGCTGACTGGGCTTGGGGCAGGCAAAGCCTGGTACACATGGGCTTTTGGTTATCTTTTTATATTGCTTAATTTATCCCTGTGCTGACCACACATTCAAAACACCTCAAACCTTTTCTTTCTCTGCTCCACTCCTTAATCATGTATGCTGCTTGGTAATTTATTGGCATCTCTTTTCACTTAAACACAGGGGTCCTATCATATACAAAGTAGCTCCTCCTAGAAGCAAGTCAGAAGTTAATAATTCCAATAATATTAACCTGAGAGAATGCACTGTTTGACTGAGGCTGTGTGGCTATTTCCTTATGCGTCACTTGCTGCTTGCGATATGCTGGGAACAATGCCTTGTTATAACTTGGCCTGCTTTCTACTCTTTCTTTGTGGTCCCTCAGGTAAAATAGGTAATACCTCAAAGAAATGAATTATGGTTAAAATGAAGAGCTGTATGTTCCCAGCCTGAACTCCTAGAGAATGGGAATATGAGGACATTGTCCTCTCTGGACAAACTTGCTTATGTTTATACATTTTTAAAACTGCTTATCCCTGAAGAAAAGAAATTAAGTCTCACAGCTATGGACTGGAGAGTCACGAGGCCTTTCCATTTTGAAAACAAAGGCTAAGAGGAGTGGCTAGAAATAAATGCGCCAACTTCTCTTACCACTGCAGTTTTTTGGAGGGCAGGACTAATGTCCACCTTAATAGCCATCTAGGGTCGAGCAGACTCTTGCTGTGGAGGGTAATGTTCTAAGGGTTCAAAATGTGACCTTTAGAATAGGCCCTGTCTTGTAAGTGGCTAGAAACATAGGTCACAGGCATAAAATGAGGGTTCTAATCTGGTCTTCCCCATTACTAGCTATGTATCCTTGGGCAGGCCACTTACAATTCTCGGTATAAAACAGCCCCACAGACATGTAATGAATACCAACTGTGGAAGGCACTATGCCAGGTATCCCAGTGACAAAGATAAATAAGACATGGTCCTTTTCTTTCTCTTATACAAAGAAGAAAATTGAAGCCATTGGACTATGGCATCTCTAAGGCTCTTTCCAATCCAAAAAACTCTTCATTGACCATGTCCTATGTTTCATGTATTTTAATTCTTATAAGCTTCAAATTTAGTATTTAGGGGTTGCAGCAGTTTGGGTGAGTTTTCTTATTATTCCCAATGATCCAACACTTCTGAAATGTAATGGGAAAGGCAGCAGAGTTAGCCATTTCCCAAATTTGGGCTCCTGTAGGCACCTCTCCTGCCCTGCACTGTTTCAGCTGAGATACAGGACGAGTGGTTCAAAATCAGAAAGGTCATCTTCTATCTTCATACGAACATTGTTGTTATTAGGGTTTGCTACCTTCTAAAAACCTGTGGAACTATTCTAAGCAAGGACTACTAATAAGGTGACAGTTGGAGATATGCCAGGAAGGAGAACAGGTTAAACTGTGGTGAAATATTCCTTAATTAGGTGCTTCAATGTGCAAAAATGTATACTACAGCAACCTGCACAGGAAAACAGAGGAGAGAGTATATGCTCTGGACTCTGAGAGGAGAAAGAAGAAAGACAAAAAAGAGGCAGGTTCTAAAGGAGGAAGCCAACTTGACTTTTGAGATTACTTGATAGGAAATTAAATAGTACTTGTGAAAGGCAAGAAGAAGACACAAGCTTAGCTAATGACTAGTTTCACTCCATCTGTCTTAATTGAGTAGGTCTCTTTCCCATGGAAGGCTCCAAAGGGCATCCTAAACATCCCAAGAGTTGATATCATAGTAACCTAAGTAGGATGGAAGAATAGCACCTCAGAGATAAACATTGAGATGGAATGGTGTTTGTTCATCTCTTAAATGGAAAATCATATTAATACTCCTACTTCACAGACTGATGTGAGAATGAAATAAATTCATATATGAAAGCATACCTGATACCCAATAAGCACTATAATTGTTTGTGCAACAACAATTTAAAAAAAAAGGGAAAAGGAATCCTACCAGTTGAAGACTGAATCAGGCCATTTTTTCCATGGCTTTCTTCTCAAAAGTGATTTCAAACATATTTGTAATACACATTTGCATATTCATGTACATATGAAGGCTTTATAGTATGGCTGAGTTGGTGGGAGTGTAGGTGCACATGTGTATACATGGGCAGGGAGGGGGCTATGTATAGGAGGGAATATGTATGTACTTGGTACAAAATCACATTGTACTTGGACATGATTGAATACTACATGGCACAATTTTGCTTATTCTGCTTTAACAGAGCTTTTATTTTTTTGCAAACTCTTTACATGAGCGTCCAAATGCCATCTATATTCTACCACCTTGATTACTATTCCTAATACTTTTTGCAATATCTTAATATCCTTATCATTTTATGTAACCTTAAAGTATTTGCTATAAAAGAGACTGCCTGCACTATTCCTTATGTACTAAGTTTTTAAACCTCCTAAAAGTGGATGGCTTCCTGGTTGATTTTTCTCACCAGTACAATGTCCTGAAGATAACCTCTTTCTACCATGCTGGCTGACACATAGCAAAGAGGGACTTTAATACCTTATCTTGCCAGCTAATCTGATTCTGCATCAGGCTTAAAGTTACTTTCTCTGTTTATCAGGACTTCAAATGGGATCAAGATATAAATCTAATAAGCATTTCCACCATCTTGGAATTGATATATGACAATGAAACCCTAGGTCAAAATGAAAATCAAGGCAGTCATGATAGTTATGTAGGAGTTAGCTTCCTTACCCTTCCTTACCATAGTCCTCCCCACTTGTACAAAGATATGTCAAAGTTCTACCAACCCAGGAAAGCATCCCCATATTCCTTCAGATTGTTTTTAGGAGACTGAAAATAAGGATCCAATTTTTTAAACTTGGTCATTACTGATTGATTAAATATTCTTCACATTTTCCTTTTAAATAATGTAGCTACATTGTAACAGAGGGCACCTATGTGTTTGTTAACATCAGAGTAATCCCTTCAAGACTCATGGCATCATAATGAATTCTTAGGATTTCTTACAACTCTCTTAGGTCACTACACTAAGCATCAGATGCGTTTAGGCGGAATAATGGTAGTCAGATTTGGTGATAGGACCCTAAAGGTGAGTTTGAAGTATTTCCAGAGATTGTTTTGTTCACACAAAGACCTGCCATTCAAAGAAAAATGCATCCCTGTGTACAAAAGATCAATATAAGTTTAGATTAGAAATCCTGTAAGAATAATTCCAACAAATTTATATATATATAAATATATATAAATAAATAAATATATATACATAAATATATATAAATATATATATATATATATATTGGGGTGGCCAAAAAGTTCATTCCAGTGTCTTACCAAAAAACTCAAATGAAATTTTTTGGCCAACTCAATACTTATATAAATATGTAAAGTGTTTCAACCAAGACACACTGCACTCAATCAATGATTCTGCCATATTAAAGGTCAGAATTGGGAAAGATAATATGAATCATTCTCCTTCTATATATTTCTTCCTTTTTCCCTCCTCTCCTTTCTTCCTCCCTTCTGCCTTTATTAAACATTTACTGAGCACTTGGTATGTGCCAGGCACTGTGCTAGCTGCTATCTACAGGGGATGCAATGAAGAGTAATTTATAATCCCTGCATTCAAAGAGGTCACAGTCTATTGTCTACACACCTCCTCAGCATCGCTATTAACTGATTGTTAGGCAAGTGTATTATAGCAGTAAGCACTGGTTGGTAAGAGGGCACGGGTAAGTGACACATAACCCAAATTTAAAAGACAACCTAAAAAGCACAAAACGATCTGATATATTTTGTCTCTCTGTAAAGTCAAACCATCACTCATAGCTGAAGTACTGATTTCAGCTCAACATAGTCAAGAACTTTCTCCTGCTCAGTTTTCTGAAAATAGAATGGGCTGTAAGTATAGAGTGATTCTCCATCACTTTGAATAATCAAATATAAGTTTGTGTTTGTTTGCTTAGAGCCTAAACAAGGTGGAGATTGGACGACATGATGTCTAATGCCCTTTCAAACTCTATAAAATGACTATATTTAAATAAAATAATAGAGCCCATTCTATCTCCCCCCTGCCCTGTCCAGTTTGAGCACTGCATATCGCTTTGGGTCAGGGCCCATTGAACAAACAGTAGCATCATCCTCCATGTCAAGAAGTCTACAGTGCTGTTAGGCTCCTTCTCCTCCAATGTGTTCAGTTCCAAAGCTTAAAATATACCAAACGTCTCTGTGATTTTTTTTGGGGGGGGGGTTGTTCTTATACCCTAAATTTGATATCTGGCAATGATTCTGGGGATTTGGAACAGAATTAAACTATTTTGAAAACAAATAAAAGTCATACAAATTCACTATAAAATTTATTATTTTAGACCCTGACAAGAACCTTTTAGGGAAAATAAACTCCTTGACGTAACATTACTATTTCTGCATTTGCTTCATTCGAAATGCAGAAAAAATTTTCAGTTGAATCAAAACTACATTTGTCTGCTGTTGTACAGTTCTGTAGTTTTAACACGCAGTTATGTATTTTTCTTTGCTGTGGATTGTTGTTGTTTATTTCTTTTTGACAGCTTTTTCTTAATGTAACATTTAGTCAAGGGAATGCTTTTCCTGCAGACTTTATGCCATTTTTTCCAAGGATAATAAAATAAGAAAAAGAAGAAAAAAAGATTCTATATTCACTAAACACACAGAAATATAACCTTTCACCCACAGATACCACAAGATTTGCATGTGTGCACACACGCACACACACACACACGTGCACGGAGAGAAAAATAGTTAAAATGTTTTGAAAACAGATGTTTAACATCTAGTTTTACAATCTGGATATTGCTCCCAAGCTTTGGTCCTCATTACACTATTATTTCCTTTATAGACTTCTCCCTTAGTGATATCATCCACTTTTACCATTTCAACCATTACTCCCCTATATCTGTCTTTTCTACAAATCATCTCCACCTGACTTCTGCAGTCTCTACCCTGATGTCTCAATAGCATATCAAAAATAAGTTCAAATGCAGGACTCCTCCCTCTCCTCTCAGTCTTCCTTATTTCTACTACTATAAAGGAAAACTGCTTTCCTACTCACTCAAGTTGTAAACATTTGATCTCTTGCCCTTCATTTTGGTCGTTCACATGTAGCCAGTCATTGCATGATGTTGACTCTCTTCACCATGGCTATCATCTTTCTTCCCTTGCTCATGGTTTCTACTCTGTTTTAGAGCTTTATCATCTTTAGCCTGAAGTATGGCAAGAAGCTCCTAAATGGGCTCTATCCAAACTCTCCCTTTCAAACCTACTTCACAAAACACTACCAGACAAATTCTACTGAAAATAATATTTGCACACATCATATTTTCTTGAAAACCTTCAGTGGCACTCCCAATTATTTTAAAAACAGTGTCTGAAACCTATAACCCAGAAATCAAGTTCCCACAAATTCAGGCTCAGCTATTATTCTTTTAAATTACTCTTTTACATTAATCAAAGAGGCATATTGTTTACCATCCCTTATCACACTGTAAGAGGAGACTGAAATAGGATAAAGAAATAAAAATATTATGCAATAAACAAGAATATAGGATTTTCAGGCTAGGTCAGTTCCTCTCTGCCTATGTCTTTGCTTATATCATTTTTTCCACCTGCAAAACCATCACTGATCCTTTCCTTGCTCTGCGTATGCCTACCCATCCAAGTGCTCATGTTCACAGTGATCACTCTATTTGGTCTTCTGTAGTGCTATCTTCTGTGTTACTTGCAATTAGCATCCTCTGCCTTATATTGAAATGATCTCTCTCGGGGTATCATTTCACTCTCCATTTAGATTGTCAGCTAACTAAGGTCAGGAAAAGGACTGGCACTTCTTTGGTAGCCCTTGAACACTAGCCAAGTACTCAAAACGTGCTGGTGTTTGATTACGGAGTATTTACCAAAATTTTGTCTTTGTCTGGTTTAGGGTAAAATTCTTGATTGGATTCAATTCTTTATTTTACTGATGCCAGTTTGTGTGTCTGTGTATAGACCTAGCCCAAATTAGCCTGCTATTCCTATATATTATAACCTTCAGGGCCATACACCTAGCATTTCTCTGCAGATTTGAGTTTCAAACTGTGACAGTTTTCTTTTAAGCACATCAGTCAAAATTCTGGTTCAGAGTTATTTAAAGTGGTTTGTATTTTATGGTCCTATGAAGGCTTCACATTGCAACTGCTGAGTTTTAAAAACACAGAAACTAGAAAGAGGGTACAAGGAACTGCCATCTGTCCCTATAAACAATTATCGGCTGGCCATCTGCCCTTATACTGGGTAATGATTTTAATGCTGGTAATATCTGACTGAAATTCTCTCTCTCCGTGGAGCCAAAGAAAGGGAACCCATTAAAAAGTGCTGATCCTTCTAATTGTTGTTTGTGACTGTTTTCACCCATATAAGAGACTATCATTTAATTTGTATCTCTATGCTTTCCACTATGTATTGAAAAGTTATTCTTCATGACCCATCTATGAACACTGCATCTTTGCAAGCAAATAGGTGGTTCTTCCTACAAATTACCAGAAAGAGTTAGTATAACTGTAGAATATCATTTAAACCCATTCAAGATGAACCAAAGTGTTGAACATATTATAAAAGAGCTAATAGTAAAGGGATTAACAATTAACCTCAGGCTCAAGCCAAGCAGAATACAGAAACTCACGGTCAAATGAAAACCAGTTCTTCTGCCTTTCAAAATCAACTCTGCAGGAGTTCACAATCCACTGTAATCCTTCTAATGGATTCACTGCTTTGTTTATTTTTCTGTGATCAAAATTAAGGTAAATTAGCATTTGAGTGATAATGAATTATTCTTTGAATTCGGGCAGAAGCCATCCAGTCATTTAAGGCAGGGCATAGCTATTTGACAATGTTTAGATTTCTACATGTGTGACTTAACATATGAAACAGAGGTCTTGCTTGTAGTATTAACTATAAGTCATGGTTCACTCAACTCAGATTCCTTTTTTATACACAGTTGTTCTAAAAGATATGTGGTAGTTTATAGCCTTTATCAATAATATAAATCTCAAGGTTAGGAATATTACCAAAATGGACAATGTGTATTTTCAGCCAGTATCATTTCTTGAGAGACATGCATTAATTAAGTTTCAACCCATAACGCCCTATACTTATTTATTTGTCCTGAAATTACTTGTTATTCAAGTGTAGACTCAATTTTTTAATAAAATAGGTTTCAATAAATTTGCTGTTTCATACATTTAATGTGAGATAGAGATCTTGCCAACATGTTTCATGTCTAAACTAGTTCTAATAATTTATACTTAAAGAATTCAATTATGTTCATCAATTTTTTTGCCTTGCCTTTAGCTAGTTATTATATTATTTTCTTCTTTTCTCTAAAAAGCATGGCTTCTCAGAAATCTTGCTTAAGTAATGGGAGATTAGCTCCTACAATATTGGCTAGCCCACTGAAACTAGCTAGGAAATTTTCAGCTAGTTGATAGAAGGTATGAAAAAAGTAATTCTCAGACACTCTGTATAATTTTGAGCTTTGGTTGCTCTAGGATGTGAGAACTTATGCTGAAAATTTTGGATCGGGATCTACAAATAAGCATCACTCCCATAGAAGCTTCAGGGGCTGAGAGTTTTAAGGGCTGTTAAAACCCTAAGGAGAATGCATGCTCCTCTATAAACCGGCCAGCTTCTTTGACTTGGCAAATGATGCTAGACAATGTACAAAATAAAACTGAAATTTAGAGCTAAGAGCTATTAATGAAGTGGAGTTTTATTTATAATTTTAGTAAACAAATTTTTTAAAAAGATCAATGATAAGTCTTCTTATGGAAAAAATGAAAATGAAACACATTTTTATTACTGTTGCTTTAAAATGTATATGACTCTTTTTTCTCCTGTACCTGACAATTTTAAATACATGAGTTGTGCTACTTATAATAATCACATGTTGTTTAAGAATAAAAGGATAGCATAAAACTCCACGTCATTCAAATTTTCATTTGAAATGTTTGTTTTCTATTCTCAATCTTCTCCTGGAATAACAAATTTATTTGTGATCATCTTGACACTTCAGGTGTGAAAAAGACACGAATAAGGCAGATATTACTGTCACTGCCCCACTACAAGTATGAAAAGATAATGAGTGAATCTGCTAAAAGAAAAAAAAAAGGGGGGAAGAGAAAAGAAAATCTATAGGTGGCAATTTATTCACCAATGTCAATTGATGACTCATTCCCACTAGTTAATTCTGCAGCCTGCCAAGGAACTTTGCTGGAGAAAGGACTCCTTCTGGGCTTGGTTACTGCAGTGCGTTTTTCCTTGCTGGTGTTAGATTCCTGCAGCTGTTCCTTTTCATGCAGAGGGACTGCCTCTATAAAAGCTGAGATGCTACTGCAGTAGCAATATGTATTAGATACTTAGAAAGTCCTTGGTAGAACAGTGAAAAAAGTGCAATAAACGCCTCAGAGTCAGGTTGACCTGAGTTATTGTACTAGATCTTTTGCAAATTAGATGTGTGAGCCTTACTAAGTCATTCGTCCCTTCTAAATATCACTCTCCTCACCTGTAAACTAAAAGATGTGGATTCAAGTACATCATCCCTACTAATTCTCTTACTTTATGACACTAGGATTATCTTCTCTGTTCCTCGGGCTCAAATACTTTCAATCTTCATCTCTTTTTGACTCATTCCTTCTCTACTAATTTTTATATTCTTCCTTATGTTCTGAGGAAACAATATATAATAGACATATGAATAAAGAATTGTCTAGTTGCGAAAAATTAAGACAAAGGAAGAGAGAAGAAGAATGCCATAGAAGCTATGTGAAGGACGGTATTTTGAGGAATACAGGGATTTACAGAGGTCAAATATATATGAAAATGTTTTGCTATTTCTATGTAAGGCCATCCTGAATGGAACCTGTGCTAATTTTCTGGAAACAAGGGACATTTCAATTTCTCCTCTCACAGCCTATATGTTTAACATTCAAAATCAGTATTGAGTGACTACACTACTGCTAGATAGGTAATTTATTCTTTTCAAAAATGATTTGGTATTGGTGACAACAAGAAAGGAGAACAAAAGAATAAACAATGATACAGCAGTTTTTGTCTTTTTTCTATATTTCTATTTCCAATTGCTTGAGCATAATCCATGCTCTTGATATAATGCCAAATCCACTGCTCACATTTAAAAATTTATCATCACACTGATTTCATATATGCTAAAAAGCAAATCCAGACTAATTTCAATCCTATCAGTAAATTGATCAGTGTGTCAAAAAAGAACAAAACAAATGTCCACTGGAGTTGACAGGCATCACTAAGGTTAAGTCATATAAACCATTCAATTTCATCGTGCATTAATTCTAAATACCAGCCTTTATATTCATTAAATGGAGGATTCCTCTTAAGATATTTAAAGAAATCTAACTATTTTTTCTTTGGCATAGGTACTCTTGCTTAATAACTGATGGATTTGTGACTTAAAAGATTTTCAGGCATAACCACCAAATATAAATACTATGCTAGCCTCAGGCCTTTAAAAACAGAACCAATGCCTCTACAAAACATCCGAGTACTTAACACAATATGCAATCTCATGCATTACTAGTAATCTATGTTTTGCCTACCCAGCAATTATTCTCTTCTTATTTCTTGTTACCCATTCCCAATTTTTTCAGCTATTGGGTGGCCAAATGCTTCAGGGATTGCCCTCTCCACTCTCAAGGGGGTACACTGTGATTAGTCTAAGCCAATCAAGGTAATCCTATTTCTCTTCTCAGAGAAATGTAAGGGTAGGTGTTCTGGGATAGGTGTACTTACAAAAAAGGATTTGCAAAACAAATATGTGAGAATGCGATGCCTGGATCACAAAATACCACAACCATTTTCAAATACCAGTAACCAAATCGCTAAGGATGGCAGAACAGAAGGAATGAACTTGGGTTCTTACTGACATTATAGTCTCTTAATTAACAAATCCTTGGCAGCTCATAGTTTCATATTTCTTAAGTGAGATAGTAAAATGTCCTTACTGTTTTAGCTGCTTACAGTATGTTTTATAAATGCAGCTACAAGCATCCTGATACATATATTTAAGTAAAAGAAGATATCAAACAAACAAATAGAATATATTATAGCCTCTGCTCTCAAAATGATACATTTCTACTTGAAAGTTTGGGAATCTTGCTTTCTTTCCTATTATAGCATATAAAGGACACTAAAAGTTTCTAATTTACTTATTTATGTTCATAGTTCCAAATAGAGATATCTGCATTGCATTTGATGCTGAAGCACCTGTTAACTTTTAACCAAATTTTAATTATTTG
Source organism: Stenella coeruleoalba (assembly GCF_951394435.1). NCBI lineage: Eukaryota > Metazoa > Chordata > Mammalia > Artiodactyla > Delphinidae > Stenella > Stenella coeruleoalba. The sequence continues at coordinate 99,003,909 of NC_137152.1, read as the reverse complement.
CTTGAATGTTTTTTCTATACCATCCCACATATTCAGCATTATTGAATTTTATATGCAATTTACTAAAATGACCAGCTATTTTGGAGTTCTGTATAATTTATCATAGAGACACAGCTCCAAAGTACTTTGTATCATCTTATATTTAATTCACAGAAACTAAAAACAGTAATATATTATGTCACCAGACAAGAACATCATGAGTTATGAACAGAGAGTGCCAGGTTCCTCAAATGACAGCTCAAGACATCCACCTAATTTTTTTCATGGGGATTAGGTGTGGGTTTCATTCTCAGCCAAGGGCCTCAGTTAGATCATTCTATATTACCCAGTAGGAGGGATTCTCAGAAATTAGACGCAGATTGTCAACTGACTTAAAGCCATCCTGGCTCAGAACTCTGGAATCTCCCTTTGATACTCTTTTCTCCAGCTCTGCATTGGACAAGTCTCAAATCTAGTCAGTCTTCAAGTTCATTTTTTCATAGATTATTTGCTGAACACCATGCTGGATGCTGGGTTTTTAGTAGTGTACAAGATACACAAAATTCTGGTCTCCTTAAGTTTACAGACTAGTGCTGTCATCCTGTCTCTAGTGTTATACTCTCTACCATCATTCTAGTATAGACACTTTTGTGCCCTCCATACAGTCTCTTGATTAACCAATATATTACAGAAACCTGAAGAAGGTTCTGACAGACAATACAGGGTAGAGTTTGGAATTTTTTAAAAGATGAATTTACCAGCAAATCTCTTGATCACAGCTTCAAGAATCTAAAATTTCACCCAATTCTACATGTCCAAAATGTTTTTTCCAACACCATCCTACACAAGCCATGGCATTAGTCAGGCTGGGCTATTTGTTATTCTCAGAATTAGCCACAGGCATTTGTGATATCCTGAATTGTAACTCAAACTGGCTTTACCACAGAAATAAATCACACTGGCAGTTAGGTATTGGTGAAATATTGCTCTAAGTAGATATATTGAGTATATTGTTGGTTAAATCTTTAAAACTTAAACACCAAGCACTTAGAACATTGGAACTCAGAACTCATTTTGCCATAGAAACAAACCATTCCATTATAAATGAAATTCTGGAGCACAAGTAATTTGTAAGTTAGGTATTAAATGCTTGTTCATGCAAAATGTCACCATTTTGATCTTTGAAAAGATCAAATATCACTATTTCTAGTTTGACTACATTTTTGTAAAAGTACATGTTACCACTAAGCCTGGGAAAATGCTCAATAGTGTTCTGGAACAGTCTACCATTAGCTTGTTTTATTTGCTTTGCCTCTTCCTTTCAAAGCTTAAAATTCTCTCAAACTTAGTTAACTAACATATTCTATTAAATGCTCTCTAAGAAATTAGAATTTTGCTATCTTTGCAAGGCCAAGATTAAACTGATTTATTCAGAAGGAAGTAACTTTGCTATCAATGAATGTTACAACCATTTCCCACTCAGCTATTTTGATAAAATGTTTCCATACTTGTTCCTTTCATATGCTGTATTTCTTTGCCACAGTTTTAATTTCTGAACAGAGAATAATTCAGGGTATTTGAATAAAGAAGTACTCACCTCTGAGTGACAGAAAAGGGGAAATGGTTTTGCTACAAGGGCTCCTTTTTTAAAAAATTGACCTAAAAGCTTTTTCTGACCTTAGTAAAGTTCAAGTCATGGAAAACTCCAAAGATATGAAACACAACTCTCTGCGAACGTTTAAATATAAAAGTTGTTATATGGAGAGTGGGAATCTTCCTAGTCATCTCTATTCACTAGTCCCCAGAAAGACATATGAAATCCCCAACCTGGTTTTGCTTGATAAAGGCAGCAGATTCATTCATACTGAGTAATCCCATCTGGAAACTACCTTTGCCTCCAGTCCCAATCCTCCATCTAGCATCCTGCAGAAGAGTTTCTAGCTCTCATGCACTTGGAGTTTGTCCTTACATTCCCACCCCTCCCCCACTAAAGACTCAAATAAGCACCAGGAAGCACTTATGTAAATAGCAACTCGTCAGATTCCATCCTGAAACAGAATTCTTATGATTCCAAATCCATTCTCCTGCCCACCTCCTAACATATGTCTTTAAATTCACTTATCTGAGAGCACCATGAGTAAGCATGCTGTTTCACAGATAAACTTGTGTAAGAGGATTAAGAAATCTTCATATTTTGTCTCAGAGCAGTTAAAAGTAACAGGGAAGATTTGCCTCAATTCTTCAAATAAATTCGCTTTTTGCCTCTTTACCAATTCATGTCAACAATAGTTAAATACTGTTTGTTTATATCATTTTATTTTATCCCATTTCATATAATTTCCTTAATGCATAGCTCAGAATAAGGACATTTTAATAAGTTCTGCCTTTATTCATTAAGAGAGAGCCTCATTATAAATTTCCAACTTCTTCCTGAACCAATAACTTTCACTAAACTCAGAGATGGGTTGTAGGCTATTTTCATGTGACACCACTTCAACTGGCCAAAAATAGAAAAAAAAAATCAATACATTCACCGATTGCTTTATACATACAGTACCCCAGTAAATCAGATAGAAAATAATGAGTGACATGAATCTCTGTGTTTTAGGAAACAGATATGTGAGAAATGTGAGATGACTGATTGGAAGCAGGTGAAAGTTTGGAGGAATGGTTTGAAAAAAGCAAAAGGAATACCTACTTTTCCAACCAATCTGTCGAGTAACAGTTTATTTAAATTTGTAAAAATTTTATTGTGGTTAAGAACACAAAACATGAGATCTACCCTCTTACTAGATTTTTAAGTGTACAACATAGTATAATTATCTAACTGAGATTCTTAATTAAAGAAACCTACTACAGTGAGTGAGGGGAACTGTGAACATATTATCCACCTATGTCATAAGGATGGGGTAGGTATGTGAATCTATGTAGAGACTTTTGAACAGGTCTACTGATTGTGGTGGGTAGACAGCTAAATGATGAAAGTTCTTAAACCATATTTTAAGTCTCATCTTTCACTGGAGTCAAAAGTGTTGGATTTTAGTTACAGGTCTGGTACTTACTAGAAAAAATATATTACTTGTTAGTGTGTTAAAAATTATTTATTGGTAAATTCTATACTTATAATGAAAAGTGTTTGTGGAAGAACGTTATTTAATCTGGCCATCAACACAGTTTCATTGTATGTTTATTGTAACTTTAATTCATCGATGAACTCAAGTCAATAAGAATGCAGTAAGTTCCTATTATCTACAAATATGTACTGAGTACTGAGGGTGAGTGAAAGAAAATGCACAGAGATGGCAAGACATAGTTTTTGCCCTCCAGGGGCTCACAGTCTATTGGAAGAGATATTCAACTCATTGTTACAGAAAGCAGAATGAAAGAAATGCTGTAAACGAGAATACGAAACATGATATGGAATTAATGTCTTTTTTTATGGTAGAGTTATCTATGTATATCTTATTAACCCCACTCAGAACTACATTTTACACCCTTTGAGGCCAAAAGATGGGTATTATACTTATTTTGGATTTCCAACAGTGCCTTTCACATAACGGGCTGTTAATAAATATCCATTGAATTGTAAACTGCACTCTAATTGTGTGCTCTTGAAAACACCACAGAAGGCTGTTTTGCTCTTTATAGGGATGCTACAATCTGTGGTGTAGCTTAAATTTTCTGAGTTTGTTTATTTGAGTGTGCAGAAAAATATACAATATATTAACTTTTCAAATCTTGTTTAAGAAATAATTAGAAAAATAAAGAAATAATTAGGAAGGAAATCAACAGTACGTTATAAAGTCAACTGCCACCATCCAATTTTGAACCAGTCACTTTCCCTATCTTGACCTCAGTTTTTCCACTTGGGTCCTTCCATATCCAGCAATACGTGATTCCCTCCCTTGACTGCAAGTTTTTCTCAAGCTACTTCCTCATTTCTTTGCTTCTCAGCAACTTTTCTTGAAACTGGGCTAATATTCACTATTTTCTTAAAATAGTAGCTAATATTCTTCACCTCCCAGTCTTTCACCAAACCCACTTCGGCTGAGGTTTTCTTCCCACCATTCCACTGAATCTACTCTTGTCAAGGTGAAACAATGACCTACGTTTTATGAAAACCAATGGCTACCTCTCTGTCCTCATCTTCTATACCTCTCAGCAGCATTAAGCAGTTGATCACTATCTCGTCCTTCAAAGTCAGTCTTCATTTGTTCTCCATGACACCTCACTCTTGGCTTCCTTCCTAGTTCTCCAGCTTCTCCTCAGATTCCTTTCCTTGTTCTGCCTCCTCTAATTGAGTGCCCTGCACTCATTCCTAGAATGCTGGCTCATTTATGTCTATACTTTCATACTATGTAATTTCAACAAACCCAATGGCTCTAAATAGCACTACATACCAAGGACTCTTCTTTTTATATCTTCATTTCTGAACACCATACTTTTACATAAAACTTCAAGCTTGACATCTCTAGTTTATGCCTAATAGGCCACTGCAAGTTAATTTGTCCAAAACAGAAGCCTAACCCAGGGCAATTCTTTCAAGGCTGCATTATCTTTCTCCTCACTGTTCACCTCCATAGTGTTGATGACTAACTTACTATAATATTTTTTTACAAACTGAAAATTTTGAAAGTGGAATTTACCATAAAATAACTTTCTAAGCATACTGCCAAGAAACTCATTTTTTTCCTAGTAAGTAACAGATCCGTTTTCAGCTGTGAAATTTCCATTTTTTTCATAGTTTATAATTCTCTGCTGAGAACTACTCTCTTCTCATTCATTTTAAGAGTATCCACCTTTTCCTCATGGAACATGCTTATAATAGCTGCTTTGAAGGCTTTATTTTATAATTCCATCATCTGGGTCATTTTAGGATTAGCATCTGTTTTCTTTTCCCTTCAGAACTGGCCACCTTGTCCTGGCTGTTTGTGGCAAGTAACTTGGGACTATAACTTAGATTTTGAATATTATGTTTTAAGACTCTGGGTCCTGTTAAAGTTTTCTGGAGACTCTTGATTTTGGTTTTGTTTTTGTTTTAGCTGGCAATCAAGCTGGTTATGTTTACATTGTAAGTTGTTTTGCATTTTATGTAGGCAATGGTTCCAATGTCTGTTTGGTTTTCAAAGCCTTTGTTATATACTTCAGATCTATCCTGCACATGAACATCTCAGTGGTTAGTCTGGAACTTGGGTGGCAATGTGTATTGCAGTTCCATCCTTAAAGGCTTTGTTATGTTTCTTTGGGTCTGTTCTATGTAATCATAGGGGAATATTGGGGATGTGCCTCAGACTTGATTAATTCATACACAGAATTTGGAGACCCCTATTTTAGCTCTATCTTCTTCAAGATACCTCCTCCCAGGATTCCCAGAGAATCAGACTTGGAAGGCTAGCGGGATTTGACTGCAGGTCTTCAACAGGACAGGGGGGAAACAGAGACTTCACTCTTGGAGGGCACACACAAAGCAGTAGTGCACATCAAGACCCAGGGAAAGAAGCAGTGACCCCATAGGAGCCTGAATCAGACCTACAAGCTAGTGTTGGAGGGTCTCCAGCAGAGGCAGGGGGTGGTTGTGGCTCACAGCAGGGACAAGGACACTGGCACCAGAAGCTCTGGTAAGTACTCCCTGGCCTGAGCCCTCCTGGAGTCTGCCATTAGCCCCACCAAAGAGACTGTAGGCTCCAGTGCTCGGTCACATGAGGCCAAAAAAAACAAAAGAGAAGGAACTCAGCCCCACCCAAAAGCAGACAAGTGGAATAAAGTTTTACTGAGCTCTGCTCACCAGAGAAACACCCAGCTCTAGCCACCACCAGTCCTTCCCACCAGGAACCTTGCACAAGCCTCTTATATAGCCTCATCCACCAGAGGGAAGACAGCAGAAGCAAGAAGAACTACAATCCTGCAGCCTGTGGAATGAAAACCACATTCACAGAAAGACAGACAAAATGAAAAGGAAGAGGACTATGTACCACATGAAGGAACAAGATAAAATCTCAAAAAAACAACTAAATGAAGTAGAGATAGGCAAGCTTCCAGAAAGGATTCAGAATAATGATAGTGAAGATGATCCAGGACCTCGGAAAAAAAATGGAGGCAAAGATTGAGAAGATGCAAGAAATGTTTAACAAAGTCCTAGAAGGATTAAAGAACAAACACCTACAAGAATTAAAGAACAAACAAACAGAGATGAACAATACAACAACTAAAATGAAAAATACACTAGAAGGAATCAATAGCAGAATAACTGAGGCAGAAGAACGGATAAGTGACCTGGAAGACTGAATGGTGGAAATCACTGCTGTGGAACAGAATTAAGAAAAAAGAATGAAAAGAAATTAAGACAGCCTAAGAGACTTCTGGGACAACATTAAAGGCACCAACATTCGCATTATATGGGTCCCAGAAGATGAAGAGAGAGAGAAAGGACCCAAGAAAATATTTGAAGAGATTATAGTCGAAAACTTCCCTAACATGGGAAAGGAAATAGCCACCCAAGTCCAGGAAGCACAGAGAGTCCCAGGCAGGATAAACCCAAGGAGAAACACACCGAGACACACAGTAATCAAATTGACCAAAATTAAAGACACAGAAAAATTAGTAAAAGCAACAAGGGAAAAATGACAAATAGGGGAACTCCCATAAGGTTAACAGCTGATTTCTCAGCAGAAACCCTACAAGCCAGAAGGGAGTGGCATGATATACTTAAAGTGATGAAAGGGAAGAACCTACAACCAAGATTACGCTACCCACCAAGGATCTCGTTCAGATTCGATGGAGAAATCAAAAGCTTTACAGACAAGCAAAAGCTAAGATAACCCAGCACCACCAAAAGAGCTCTACAACAAAAGCTAAAGGAACGTCTCTAAGTGGAAAACACAAGAGATGAAAAGACCTACAAAAACGAACCCAAAACAACTAAGAAAATGGCAATAGAAACACATACATCAATAATTACCTTAAATGTGAATGGATTAAATGCTCCAACCAAAAGACACAGGCTCGTTGAATGGATACAAAAACAAGACCCATATTTATGCTGTCTACAAGAGATCCACTTCAGACCTAGGGACACATAGAGACTGAAAGTGTAGGGATGGAAAAAGATATTCCAAGCAAATGGAAATCAAAAGAAAGCTGGAGTAGCAATCCTGATATCATACAAAATAGACTTTAAAATAAAGATTCTTACAAGAAACATGGAAGGACACAACATAATGATCAAGTGATGAATCCAAGAAGAAGATATAACAATTATAAACATATATGCACCCAACCTGGAGCACTTCAATACATAAGGCAAATGCTAACAGCTATAAAGGAAAAAATCGACAGTAACACAATAATACTGGGGGACTTTAACACCTCACTTAAACCAATGGACAGATCAGGCAGACAGAAAATTAATAAGGAAATACAAGCGTTAAGTGACACAGTAGGCCAGATAGATTTAATTGATATTTATAGGACATTCCATTTGAAAACAGTAGGTTACACTTTCCTCTCAAGTGCACACAGAACATTCTCCAGGATAGATCACATCTTCAGTCACAAATGAAGTCTCAGTAAATTTAAGAAAACTGCAATCATATCAAGCATATTTTCTGACCACACGCTATGAGATTAGAAATCAATTACAGGGGGAAAAATGTAAAAAACACAAACATAGGGAGGCTAAGCAATATGTTACTAAATAACCCAGAGATCACTGAAGAAATCAGAGAGGAAATCAAAACATACCTAGGAACAAAAGACAATGAAAAAACTACAATCCAAAACATATGGGATGCAGCAAAAGCAGTTCTAAGAGGGAAGTTTATAGCAAAACAATCTTACCTCAAGAAACATAAAAACCTCAAATAAACAATCTAACCTTATACCTAAAGGAACTAGAGAAAGAAGAACAAACAAAACTCAAAGTTAGTAGAAGGAAAGAAATCATAAAGATCAGAGCAGAAGTAATTGAAATAGAAGCAAAGAAAACAATAGCAAAGTTTAATAAAACTAAAAGCTGGTTCTTTGAGAAGATAAACAAAATTGATAAACCTTTAGCCAGACTCATCAAGAAAAAGAGGGAGAGGACTCAAATCAATAAAATTAGAAATGAAAAAGGAGAAGTTACAATGGGCACAGCAGAAATACAAAGCATCATAAGAGACTACTAGAAGCAACTCTATGCCAATAAAATGAACAACCTGGAAGAAACGGACAAATTCATAGAAAGGTATAACCTTCCAAGATTGAACCAGGAAGAGATAGAAAATATGAATAGACAAGTTACAAGTAATGAAATTGAAACTGTGATGAAAAATTTTCCCACAAACAAAAGTCCAGGTCCAGATGGCTTCACAGGTGAATTCTATCAAACACTGAGAGAAGAGGTAACACCCATCCTTCTCAAACTCTTCCAAAAAACTGCAGAGGAAGGAACACTCCCAAACTCATTAAACGAGGCCACCATCACCATGATACCAAAACCAGACAAAGATATTACAAAAATAGAAAATTACACACCAATATGACTGAGGAATATAGATAGAAAAATCCTCAACAAACTACTAGCAAACAGAATCCAACAACACATTAAAAGGATCACACACCATGATCAAGTGGGATTTATCCCATGATGCAAGGATTCCTGAAATCAATCAATGTGATTCACAAATAAGTCAATGTGATTCACCATATGAATCAATCAATGTGATTCACCATATTAACAATCAATGTGGTTCACCATATTAACAAATTGAAGAATAAAAAGCATATGATCATCTCAATAGATGCAGAAAAAGCATTTGACAAAATTCAACACCCATTTATGATAAAAAATCATCCAGAAAGGAGGCATAGAGGGAACTTACCTCAATATAAAAAAGGCCATATATGACAAACCCACAGCTAACATCGTTCTCATGGTGAAAAACTGAAACTATTTCCCCTAAAATCAGGAACAAGACAAAGATGCCCACTCTCACCACTATTATTCAACACAGTTTTGGAAGTTTTAGCCACAGCAATCAGAGAAGAAAAAGCAATAAATAGAATCCAAATTGGAAAAGAAGAAGTATAGCTGTAATTGTCCGCAGATGACATGATACTATACATAGAGAATCCTAAAGATGCTACCAAAAAACTACTAAAGCTAATCAATGAATTTGGTAAATTAGCAGGATAGAAAATTAATGCACAGAAATCTCTTGCATTCCTATACACTAAGATGAAAAATCTGAAAGAGAAATTAAGGAAACACTCCCACTTACCACTTCAACAAAAAGAATAAAATGCCTAGGAATAAACCTACCTAAGGAGACAAAAGACCTGTATACAGAAAACAATACGACACTGATGAAAGAAATTAAAGATGATACAAACAGATGGAGAGAAATACCATGTACTTGGACTGGAAGAATCAATATTGTGAAAATGCCTATACTACCCAAAGCAATCTACAGATTCAATGTAATCCCTATCAAGCTACCAAGGGCATTTTTCACAGAACTAGAGCAAAAAATTTCACAATTTGTATGGAAACACAAAAGACCCTGAATAGCCAAAGCAATCTTGAGAACGAAAAATGGAGCTGGAGGAATCAGGCTCCCTGACTTTAGACAATACTACAAAGCTACAGTCATCAAGACAGTATGGTACTGGCACAAAAACAGAAAGATAGATCAATGGAACAGGATAGAAAGCCTCGAGATAAACTCACACACCTATGGTCAACTAATCTATGACAAAGGAGGCAAAGATATACAATGGAGAAAAGACAGTCTCTTCAATAAGTAGTGCTGGGAAAACTGGACAGCTACAGGTAAAAGAATAAAATTAGAACACTCCCTGACACCATACACAAAAATAAACTCAAAATGGATTAAGGACCTGATTGTAAGACTGGACACTACAAAACTCTTGGAGGAAAACATAGGTAGAACACTCTGACATAAATTACAGCAAGATCTTTTTTGACCCACCTCCTAGAGTACTGGAAATAAAAACAAAAATAAAGAAATGGGACCTAATGAAACTTAAAAGCTTTTGTACAGCAAAGGAAACTATAAACTAGATAAGAAGACAACCCTCAGAATGGGAGAAAAACAGCTCATGAAGCTCAATATTTAAAAAACAAATAACCCAGTCAAAAAATGGGCAGAAGGCCTAAATGGACACTTTTCCAAAGAAGACATACAGCTGGACAAGAGGCACATGAAAAGCCTCTCAACATCACTAATTATTAGAGAAATGCAAATCAAAACTACAATGAGGTATCACCTCACACCAGTTAGAATGGGTATCATCAGAAAATCTACAAACAACAAATGCTGGAGAGGGTGTGGAGAAAAGGGAACCCTCTTGCACTGTTGGTGGGAATGTAAATTGATACAGCCACTATGGAGAACAGTATGGAGGTTTCTTAAAAAACTAAAAATAGAATTACCATATGACCCAGCAATCCCACTACTGGACATATACCCTGCGAAAACCGTAATTCAAAATGAGACATGTACTCCAATGTTCGTTGCAGCACTATTTACAATAGCCAGGACATGGAAACAACCTAGATGGCCTTCAACAGACGAATGGATAAAGAAGATGTGGCACATATATACAATGGAATATTACTCAGCCATTAAAAGGAACATAATTGGGTCATTTGGAGAGACATGGATGGATCTAGAGACTGTCATACAGAGTGAAGTAAGTCATGAAGAGAAAAACAAATACCGTATATTAATGCATATATGTGGAACTGAGAAAAATGGTACAGATGAACCGGTTTGCAGGGCAGAAATAGAGACACAGATGTAGAGAATAAACGTATGGACACCAAGGGGGAAAGTGGGTGGGGGGATGAATTGGGAGATTGAGATTGACATATATACACTAATATCTATAAAATAAATAGCTAATAAGAACCTGCTGTATAAAAGAAATAATAAAATCTCCCCCCCCAAAAGATACCTCCTCCCACCTCTTCAGATCACAAGGGTTCCTTTTGCAGGTTCCTCTAACCAGAGAGGCAGGTTTTCTCTCAGGCATGTAGGTGTCCATATTGCCTGCTTTTCTGCCACTACAGCTGTGCAGCTTCTTTTCTGGACTTGCCTTGTAGCAAGGCCATGGGAGAAAAGAAAAGAAGAGACAACCCTCAGAATGGGAGAAAATATTTGCAAATGAAGCAACTGACAGAGGATTAATTTCCAAAATTTACTAGCAGCTCATGCAGCTCAATAACAAAAAAACAAACAACCCAATCCAAAAATGGGCAGAAGACCTAAATAGACATTTCTCCAAAGAAGATATACAGACTGCCAACAAACACATGAAAGAATGCTCAACATCATTAATCATTAGAGAAATGCAAATCAAAACTACAATGAGATATCATGTCACACCAGTCAGAATGGCCATCATCAAAAAATCTAGAAACAGTAAATGCTGGAGAGGCTGTGGAGAAAAGGGAAAACTCTTGCACTGCTGGTGGGAATGTGAATTGGTACAGCCACTATGGACGTTCCTTAAAAAACTACAAATAGAACTACCATATGACCCAGCAATCCCACTACTGGGCATATACCCTGAGAAAACCACGATTCAAAAAGAGTCATGTACCACAATGTTCATTGCAGCTCTATTTACAATAGCCCGGAGATGGAAACAACCTAAGTGTCCATCATCGGATGAATGGATAAAGAAGATGTGGCACATATATACAATGGAATATTACTCAGCCATAAAAAGAAACAAAATTGAGCTATTTGTAATGAGGTGGATAGACCTAGAGTCTGTCATAGACCTAGAGTGAAGTAAGTCAGAAAGAGAAAGACAAATACTGTATGCTAACACATATATATGGAATTTAAGAAAAAAAAAAGTCCTGAAGAACCTAGGGGTAAGACAGGAATAAAGACACAGACCTACTAGAGAATGAACTTGAGGATATGGGGAGGGGGAAGGGTAAGCTGTGACAAAGGGAGAGAGAGGCATGGACATATATACTCTACCAAATGTAAACTAGATAGCTAGTGGGAAGCAGCCGCATAGCACAGGGAGATCAGCTTGGTGCTTTGTGACCACCTAGAGGGGTGGGATAGGGAGGGTGGGAGGGATGGAGACGCAAGAGGGAAGAGATATGGGAACATACATATATGTATAACTGAGTCACTTTATTATAAAGCAGAAACTAACACACCATTGTAAAGCAATTATACTCCAATAAAGATGTAAAAATAAATAAAAAGATTAAAGGAAAAGAAAATTTAAAAAAAAGAAAAGGAAAGAAGAACAGGGAATATTTCTTTCTTTTAAAGAAATAAAGAAAGAGAGAGAGAGAGTGAGAGAGAGAAAGAAAGAAACAAACAAACGAAAGAAAGAAAGAAGGGGGAAAGAAAGAAAGGAGGAAAGAAAGAAACAAAGAGAAAGAGAGCAAGAATGAGAGAAAGAGAAAGGAAGAAAGAAAGAAAAGAAAAGAACGAAAGAAAAAGAGGAAGGAAGGAAGGAAGAAAGGAAGAAAGAAAAAGAAAGAAAGGGAACCAACTCAGGGATTCTTCACACACTTTCAGAGTTACAGGATCCCCTTTTCATAGTCCTCTGGCTAGAAAGAGATGTTCTCCCTCAGAGTTCTTGCTGTCTGTACTCAACATGCAATACAGAATGTACTATGTACCACGCCCTTGTTATGCACTGGGACTTGGTTTACCCTTGGGTTAAAGCTGGGCAATAAAGAAGGAAAAAAAAATTAAAGCAGTAAAATAAAAACCTTCCTGTCATTGTTTACTTTTCAGCATCTTCAGGCAGCTGCTTTTTGTATCCTGCACAGTAGTTTTAGTTGTAATTAATTGGAGAAATAGACTATAGTGACTTACTCCATCTTAGCCAGCACCAGAAGTGCCGCTATCTTCTTCATTCATTCTGTTTTACTTATTTTCTGTCTCTTCCTATTAAAATGTAATGTCCATATAGGCTCTCATATTCACTGCTGAATTCACAGTGCCAAGAACAATGCTTAGCAAATAATGAGTTCTCAATATATATTTGTTGAATGCATTCTTTAGCTAATTAATGTGTATTTTTCTTTTCTTCCATTGACTTTCTTCTAGAAAGATGCCAACTATGGGAATATGGGTTTTAGGACCTCTCAAGATCTTAGCTTACTTAATTATGCTGTTTCCCTTCGCATGGAAAGTAGAACTTCTATGATATTCAGTTCAGGGGAATGGAAGTTAAGTTAGAGGGTCACTTGATAATTTTTATGGAAGGGGTACAAAAATGAAATAAAACTGAGCTGCTATCTTGTCTAGGCCCTAAATCAACCTCACTCTGCTTCTATTAGCAATACATATATTGCAAATGTTCATGAAAGTAACTCAAGATCCCTAGAGAATTTCAAAAATTCTAATAACATTTTCTTAAAATCAGTTCTCAGAAGCCAGCATCTTAGTAAAATACCCTTTAACAACTTAAACTTTATATAAGTTGCAATTTACCAGTTCTGAACTTTCCTTTTTAGAGATAAGGTATTAAAATGGCCTGTAATTTAAAGGAAAGAACACTGTGCATATCTTTGCCCTTGTTATGCACTGAGACAATTGAATTGACTTTCCATGGGTACACACTGATCATTAGGCTAGCAGTAGAGCAAGAACGAAATGAACTGAATTTAATGAGTGGCTGGCCATTTGAGAAATGCAGCACTTCTAATAGCAAGTATCATAGGACAGTATCAACAAATCTTTTCCAGTATCTGATGGATGAACATACCATCCAAGCAGTCAAAAAAAATGCTTGAAAGTCCAGAGGCTTAAAGGGCCCAGAGCACCTAAATGGAAACACAGTACAGGGTTCTTCTACTTTTAACTCTTCAGCTGTCTCTTTCAGGGCTTATCTAATTCATATGAACTATTTCTGGAGCTCTAGTGGAGAACTTTAAGATATAGATCTAAAGTAGTGCTGCCCATAATATAAAGGGACAATATAATTTATAGTCTAAATAAAGACAGAAAGAAGGTGCTGTTGATAAAGAATAAAGAAAGAAAGGAGGTGCTATTGATAATTCTGGTAGGAAAACGGGAACAAACTTAGGATCCTCCTGGACAAACCAGGATGTGTGGTTTGTCTGTACAATACAGAATGTACTATGTACCATCTATAAAATTGGTCCGGTTAAACTTACTGAATTTACAGCAAGTACATTCCAAAACTTATTAACAATAAAAAAATTCTGTTTACTATATTAAAAACCACAATCCTAATGATACTCAAAACAGAGAAAGCAAAAAATAAAATGTTGTTATTGTAGGTAGGGATCCAAAACTTTACCTTCAAGAATGACGATTAAATTAAAAAAAGATTAAGAATTATTCCTGACTTAACAGTATGAATTGTCTTTCAGATTAACCAAACAGTCTTCATTTATGAGTAAAAATTCTTCCTCTCAATAGAGTTATTGCTAATACATGTGGAAGAAATACTAGAATTAGAAAAATAATTATTTTGCCATCCCTAATGAATTAATTTATTCAAGCAATAATCATCAATGAAATCATTAGATGAAAGTTATTTGGAAAATTCCGTAACAGAGGAATTACACTAGTATCATCTGAACCCACTAAATACTCAGTATCACTAAGTGTAAGAAAACAAGGCATTATCTGCCTCTTGATATGATGCAAAATGAATTGTATACCACCACCTATGATGTACCAAAAAGAGTTGAATCTAGAGGTAATCAAGCCTTATTAGATGATTTCTTTAAAGAAAATAAGGGGATAGAGGAATAAGTTAAAAAAAAAATCACAGGGAAGCAAAAACATCTAGATTATGAGATATATTACAAGATAACAGAGCATGATTCTTCAACAAGTCATTAGGATGAAGAAAGAAAAAAAACAAGGAAGGGAGGAACATTCTTGATTAAAAATGTAAAAGACATTAAACAAAATACAGTGTGTTGGATTCTCATTCAACAAAACAAATTCAATAGATATTATCTTAGGCAATCAGCTATTTGAGTCATGACCAATATAAGGTATATACGATCTTGCTGATACATTTTATTTACCTCTCCTAATCCATTCTCTATTCGTTTTCTGCCCATGGAGGGTGACTTATATAGCTTACATTAAAAGGTACTGTTGCTCACAGTTTCCCATTTGGTTAATCCAGTGGGATGTGCTAGCTCAAGACCAGAGGATTGGCCATGTTGGATGCATCCCTCCACCAAAGACAACGCCTTGTCGAATGGACCTAGGTGGCTAAATCATCCCAGTTTTCCTAGGACTCTCCCAGTTTCAGCACCCAAAGTCTCACATTCCAGGAAACTCCCATTCCTAGGAAAATTGGAATGGTTGATCATCATGGGTGAATCTCTCCACTTAGCTAGATTCTCAAGATTCTGCTAATTGTTTCTCTTTCCTTGATCCTTTAGGCCTAGTAGTGGTAATGGGTCCCTGATGTCATTAGCTCCAGAGTACTGCCTATCCTTCACTGTTTTTCCTAATCTTTCCCCTATGCATTTGTAAATAGTCCTTCTATTAAAGTTTGTTTAATCCTTTTTTGAGGGTGCTATTTGATTTTTGCCCAGACCCTGAGTGTAAAATAAGGAAATTTGGTCAGTCTTCAAATGTGTGATAATGACATTTTGCTTATGTAAAGAAATATCCATGATTTTGAAGATGCAGACTGAAGTATATTGGAGTGAAATTATAAGATGCCTGGTATTTTCTTTAAAATATTTCACTAAAATAAGCAGGGGTGTACATAAAGCAGGAGTATAAAAAGTTGTTAGTTCTAAAATATGGATTCGGGGTATGAGGAGGCTAATTTTACTGTTCTTAACATTGTGTATGTTTGAATTTTTTAAAAAACTAAAAAGAAGTAATTCACACAACTTGAGTTGCATGAGGAAAGTTACTAGTTAGTCATATTTAAGGAAAATATAAACTAAAAATGATTTTCAACATGTAAAGATATTTCTAGCCTTAGAAAAAGATTCTATTGAATTAATCCAATTTTCTCCAAGACTCCTTATGACCAGGAAAAATATGTGAAGAAATGTTAGTCGAGAATAGAGATTTAGACCTGAATAGAATGAAGGTCTATAGGGAATGTATCAATGGTGGGTAAAGTGTCTGATTGAACGTGCTTGATATACTCACTACTTAAACCAATAAGTCTTGCTAAGGGGATGGAGTGCCTTTTTTATTTTGGCCTCTGTTCTTAACAGTAATAACTGATGTCCAGTCATATCTATTTTTCATATGCATCAGGGAAGAAAGCACTTCTAAAGGTAACAGATGTACATTATTGAAAATTTGGAAATTACAAAGTACTATAAGAAAAAATAAAATTCCCCCTAAAGTTGATCGCCATGTAACATTAACTGTTAATTTGTCAGTGTATTGCTATCTAGTCTTAAAACTATTTTTATGTGTGTACACATAATACACATATATTAAACTCACATAAGTTATCATAGTGTAGTTACAGTTTTACTGTTTAAACCCAAATTTCGTATAATAAATAAATTAAAAAATGATCAAATACAAATGTTATACTCTATTTCATATGTATTCTATATTTTATTTAACCATTGACCTAATCTTGGGCATTAATATTGTTTCCAATTTTTTTTGTTATTATAGTGTACTAAACACACTTTTACATAAAACTTTGTATATGTATCTGATTATTTACTTAAGATAAATTCCCAAAAATGAAATTTCTGGGTCATAAATATAAACACTTTTGAGGTTATTGACATATATTGAAAAGTTGCTTTCCAAAATGTTTTTAACTTATCTTCCAGCAATACATAAACATATCAATGTTATTCTGATGTAGTATTTAGATAATTGTTTTGTTTTGTTGTGTTGTCTACTCAGTACTATTTTCTATCCTGTTTCTTCTGATTACTCCTGGCCAATCAGAACATTTCATCTTCCCAGCAACAATGATTGTTTCAATTGTCTTAAGAGGGCAAATCAGATTCCTTCCTGTGGTTGATATAAATACACTGGGTAAAACAAGCTTTCTATTTTTTTTTTCTTTTAGACTCTGCTTCCTAGGTCATTATTATAGGCTTTTTTTTCTTGTTTTTTGCTTTTTTTAATTTAATTTTATTTATTTTTTTATACAACAGGTTCTTATTAGTCATCAATTTTATACACATCAGTGTATACATGTCAATCCCAATCACCCAATTCATCACACCCTCATCCCCACTGCCCCGCGGCTTCCCCCCTTGGTGTCCATATGTTTGTTTGTGTCTCAACTACTGCCCTGCAAACTGGTTCATCTGTACCATTTTTCTAGGTTCCACATACATACATTAATATACGATATCTGTTTTTCTCTTTCTGACTTACTTCACTCTATGACAGTCCCTAGATCCATCCACGTCTCTACAAATGACCCACTTTCGTTCCTTTTTATGGCTGAGTAATATTCCATTGTATATATGTACCACAACCTCTTTATTCATTTGTCTGTTGATGGGCATTTAGGTTGCTTCCATGACCTGGCTATTGTAAATAGTGCTGCAATGAACATTGGGGTGCATGTCTCTTTTTGAATTATGGTTTTCTCAGGGTATATGCCCAGTAGTGGGATTGCTGGATCATGTGGTAATTCTACTTTTAGTTTTCTAAGGAACCTCCATACTGTTCTCCATAGTGGCTGTATCAATTTACATTCCCACCAACAGTGCAAGAGGGTTCCCTTTTCTTCGCACCCTCTCCAGCATTTGTTGTTGGTAGATTTTCTGATGATGCCCATTCTAACTGGTGTGAGGTGATACCTCATTGTAGTTTTGATTTGCATTTCTCTAATAATTAGTGATGTTGAGCAGCTTTTCATGTGCTTTTGGACATCTGTATGTCTTCTTTGGAGAAATGTCTACTTAGATCTTCTGCCCATTTTTGGATTGGGTTGTTTGTTCCTTTAATATTGAGCAGCATTAGCCATTTATATATTTTGGAGATTAATCCTTGTCTGTTGACTTGTTTGCAAATATTTTCTCCCATTCTGAGGGTTGTCTTTTTGTCTTGTTTATGGTTTCCTTTGCTGTGCAAAAGCTTTTAAGTTTCATTAGGTCCAATTTGTTTATTTTTGTGTTTATTTCCATTACTCTAGGAGGTGGATCGAAAAAGATCTTGCTGTGATTTATGTCAAAGAGTGTTCTTCCCATGTTTTCCTCTAAGAGTTTTATAGTGTCCGGTCTTACATTTAGGTCTTAAATCCATTTTGAGTTTATTTTTGTGTATGCTGTTAGGGAGGATTCTAATTTCATTCTTTTACATGTAGCTGTCCAGTTTTTCCAGCACCATTTACTGAAGAGACTGTCTTTTCTCCATTGTATATCCCTGCCTCCGTTGTCATAGAGTAGTTGACCACAGGTGTGTGGGTTTATCTCTGGGCTTTCTATCTTGTTCCATTGATCTATGTTTCTGTGTCAGTACCATATTGTCTTGATTACTGTAGCTGTGTAGTACAGCCTGAAGTCAGGGAGTTTGATTCCTCCCACTCCGTTTTTTTCCCTCAAGACTGCTTCGGCTATTTGGGGTCTTTTGTGTCTCCCTACAAATTTTAAGATTTTTTGTTCCAGTTCTGTAAAAAATGCCACTGGTAATTTGATAGGGATTGCATTGAAACTGTAGATTGCTTTGGGTAGTATAGTCATTTTCACAATATTGATTCTTCCAATCCAAGAACATGGTATATCTCTCCATCTGTTTGTGTTGCCTTTAATTACATTCATCAGTGTCTTATAGTTTTCTGCATACAGGTTTTTTTGTCCCCCTAGGTAGGTTTTTCCTAGGTATTTTATTCTTTTTGTTGCAATGGTAAATGGGAGTGTTTCCTTAATTTCTCTTTCAGATTTTTATCATTACTGTATAGGAATGCAAGGAACTTCTGTGCATTAATTTTGTATCCTGCAACTTTACCAAATTCATTGATTAGTTCTAGTAGCTTTTCGGTGGCATTTTTAGGGTTCTCTATGTACAGTATCATGTCATCTGCAAACAGTGACAGTTTTACTTCTTCTTTTCCAATTTGTATTCCTTTTATTTCTTTTTCTTCTCTGATTGCCGAGGCTAGGACTTCCAAATACATCTTGAATAATGGTGGTGAGAGTGGACATCCTTCTCTTGCTCCTGATTTTAGAGGAAATGTTCTCAGTTTTTCACCATTGAGAAAGATGTTTGCTCTGGGTTGGCCGTATATGGCATTTATTATGTTGAGGTAGGTTCCCTCTATGCCCACTTTCTGGAGAGTTTCTATCATAAATGGGTGTTGAATTTTGGCAACACCTTTTCCTGCATCTATTGAGATGATCATATGGTTTATATTCTTAAATTTCTTAATATGGTGTATCACATTGACTGATTTGCGTATAATGAAGAATCCTTGCATCCCTGGGATAAATCCCACTTGATCATGGTGTATGACTTTTTAATGCGTTGTTGGATTCTGTTTGCTAGTATTTTGTTGTGGATTTTTGCATCTATATTCATCAGTGATATTGGTCTGTAATTTTCTTCTTTTGTAGTATCTTAGTCTGGTTTTGGTATCAGGGTGATGGTGGCCTCATAGAATGAGTTTGGGAATGTCCCTTCCTTTGCAATTTTTTGGAAGATTTTGAGAAGGATGGGTGTTAGGTCTTCTCTAAATGACAGAATTCACTTGTGAAGCCATCTGGTCCCGGACTTTTGTTTGTTGGAATATTTTTAATCACAGTTTCAATTTCATTACTTGTGATTGGTCTGTTCATATTTTCTGTTTCTTCCTGGTTCAGTCTTGGAAGGTCTTACCTTTCTAAGAATTTGTCCATTTCTTCCAGGTTGTCCATTTTATTGGCATAGAGTTGCTTGTAGTAATCTCTTAGGATGCTTTGTGTTTCTGCAGTGTCTGTTGTATATTCTCCTTTTTCATTTCTTTTTCATGGTTTACTTGAGATTTTTCTTGTTTTTTGTGGTAGGCTTGTATAGCTATAAACTTCCCTCTTAGAACTGCTTTTGCTGCAT
The DNA here is from genome assembly GCF_951394435.1 of Stenella coeruleoalba. Taxonomy (NCBI): domain Eukaryota; kingdom Metazoa; phylum Chordata; class Mammalia; order Artiodactyla; family Delphinidae; genus Stenella; species Stenella coeruleoalba. The sequence continues at coordinate 98,983,912 of NC_137152.1, read as the reverse complement.
CCCATAGGTTTTGGATTGTCATGTGTTCATTGTCATTTGTCTCTAGGTATTTTTTGATTTCCTCTCTGATTTCTTCAGTGATCTCTTGGCTATTTAGTAATGTACTGTTTAGCCTCCATGTGCTTGTGTTTTTTATGGTTTTTTCCCTGTAATTCATTTCTAATCTCATAGCGTTGTGGCCAGAAAAGATTCTTGATATGATTTCAATTTTCTTAAATTTACTGAGGCTTGATTTGTGACCCAAGATGTGATCTATCCTGGAGAATGTTCAGTGTGCACTTGAGAAGAAAGTGTAATCTGTTGTTTTTGGAAGGAATGTCCTATAAATATCAATTAAATCTATCTGGTCTATTGTGTCATTTAAAGCTTTTGTTTCCTTATTTATTTTCATTTTGCATGATCTGTCCGTTGGTGTAAGTGAGGTGTTAACATCCCCCACTATTATTGTGTTACTGTCTACTTCCTCTTTTATAGCTGTTAGCTGTTGCCTTACATATTGAGGTGCTCCTATGGTGGGTGCATATATATTTATAATTGTTTATCTTCTTCTTGGACTGATCCCTTGATCATTATGTAGTGTCTTCCTTGGCTCTTGTAACATTATTTATTTTAAAGTCTATTTTATCTGATACAAGTATAGCTACTCCAGCTTTCTTTTGATTTCCATTGGCATGGAATATCTTTTTCCATCCCGTCAATTTCAGTCTGTATGTGTCCCTAGGTCTGAAGTGGGTCTCTTGTAGACAGCATATATATAGGTCTCGTTTTTGTATCCATTCAGCAAGCCTGTGTCTTTTAGTTGGAGCATTTTATCTCTTCATGTTTAAGGTAATTATCGATATGTATGTTCCTATGACCATTTTCTTAATTGTTTTGGGTTTGTTTTTGTAGGTCCTTTTCTTCTCTTGTGTTTCCCACTTAGAGAAGTTCCTTTAGCATTTGTTGTACAGCTGGTTTTGTGGTGCTGAATTCTCTTAGCTTGTGCTTGTCTGTAAAGCTTTTGATTTCTCCATCGAATGTGAATGAGATCCTTGCCAGGTAGAGCAATGTTGGTTGTAGGTTCTTCCCTTTCATCACTTTAAATATATCATGCCACCCCCTTCTGGCTTGTAGAGTTTCTGCTGAGAAATCAGCTGTTAACCTTATGGGAGTTCCCTTGTATGTTATTTTTCGTTTTTCCCTTGCTGCTTTCAATTTTTCCTTTGTCTTTAATTTTGCCAGTTTGATTACTATGTGTCTCAGCGTGTTTCTCCTTGGGTTTATCCTGTATGGAACTCGCTGCGCTTCCTGGACTTGGGTGGTTATTTCCTTTCCCATGTTAGGGAAGTTTTTGACTATAATCTCTTCAAATATTTTCTCTGCTCCTTTCTCTCTCTCTTCTCCTTCTGTGACCCATATAATGCGAATGTTGTTGCATTTAATGTTGTCCCAGAGGTCTCTTAGGCTGTCTTTATTTCTTTTCATTATTATTTCTTTATTCTCTTTCACAGCAGTGGATTCCACCATTCTGTCTTCCAGGTCACTTATCCATTCTTCTGCCTCAGTTATTCTGCTATTGATTCCTTCTAGTGTATTTTTCATTTTAGTTATTGTATTGTTCATCTCTGTTTGTTCTTTAATTCTTCTAGGTCTTTATTAAACATTTCTTGCATCTTCTCGGTCTTTGCCTCCATTCTTTTTCCGAGGTCCTGGATCATCTTCACTATCATTATTCTGAATTCTTTTTCTGGAAGTTTGCCTATCTCCACATCATTTAGTTGTTTTTCTGGGGTTTTATCTTGTTCCTTTGTCTGGTACATAGCCCTCTGCCTTTTCATCTTGTCTGTATTTCTGTGAATGTGGGTTTTGTTCCACAGGCTGCAGGATTTTAGTTCTTCTTGCTTCTGCTGTCTGCCCTCTGGTGGATGAGCCTATCTAGGAGGCTTGTGTAAGTTTCCTCCAAGCTCTCTATTTTAATTGGAGTTGCTAAGCTGGAATTTCTGGCATTCATAATCAATACAACATCAAAAGTTCCCATGAAAAAGTGTGGGAAGTACAGAAAGCAAAGCAGAGACATGCCACGCAATTGTAAAGTCCAATAAACAAAGAATAGGAATCAATGTCATCAAGACAGAGGCCTTGGTTTCTTCACTTTGTCTCAAAATTATTAAACTACATGCAAGTAACTTAACTTTGTCCTAAAAAGAAGTTCAATGATATGTAAATAAATGCAATAATATTCAGCATGCAACAAGGTAAAATTTTCAGTGTCTGTCATCCAATCAAAAATTTATCAGTCATTCAAAGATGTAGAATAATATGACACATAATGAGGAGAAAGTATCAATCAATCACTTGAAATCGACACAGAAATGACAAAGATGGTGACAGAATTAGTTGGACATTAATAGGGATGTGAAGCCTGTTACTATAATTATATTCCTATGTTAAACAAGGCAGAGGGGAACAAAAAATGTTAAGAAAAGTAATAGAAATTATTTTTAAAAAAGACCTTTTCACAACTTACAGTTGTGAAAAATACAAAACCTGGGACTTCCCTGGTGGTCCAGGGGCTAAGACTCCACACTCCCAATGTAGGGGGCCCAGTTTCCCCTACAGGGAACTAGATCCCACGTGCCACAACTAAGAGTTTGCATGCTGCAAGTAAAGATCCCACATGACACAACTAAAGATTCTGCATCCCGCAACTAACAAAGATCCTGCATGCCACAACTAAAGATCTCGCATGCCGCAACTAAAATATCCCTCATGCCGCAACAAAGATCCCTCATGTGGCAACGAAGATCCAAGTGCTGCAGCTGAGACCTGGCACAGCCAAAAATAAATAAATAAAAGAAAAATGCGAAATCTAATACAAATTCTTAAAATGGCTTTACAGCAGATTAGACATTGCAGAATAAAATATTAGTGAACTTGAATGTAAAGCAATAGAAAAAATATAAAATGAAACACAAAGTAAAAATAGATAGGAAAAAATGAACAGAGCATCAATGACCTATCACAATTTCAAGTCACCTGATGTACATTTAATTGAAATCACTGAGAGGAAAGAAATAAAAGAAATATTTTAAATAAGTAATAATATTTGAATAAATAACAAATTTATCAAGTGTAATGAAAATTATAAGCCCACAGATCCAACAGCTTCAAGGAACCCTAAGTAAAAGTGTTATGAACAAAACTACATTAACACTACATCATATGTTATCACCACATCATAATCAAATGTTTTTAAAATGTGATAAATAAAAAAAATCTTAAAAGCAGCCAGTGAAAAAACACACATATACAAAAGAACAAAGATAAGAATGACATTACACATAAAATTATTAAATAAGTCACAGTCTGTTATCTGACCACAATGGATTTACATTAGAAATCTATATCCAAACATCCAGAAAATCCCTAAATATTTAGAAAACAAGGAAATAATTCTAAATAATACTTCCAAATAACACACGAGCCTAAGAAATAATTGAAGAGAAGACTAGGATGCATTCTCAATACAATGAAAATGAAAACACAGCATATAAAGATTTTTTAAAGCATCTAGAGCAATGTTGAAAGAGAAATTATAGTACTATATATTCATATTCATAAAGAAGAAGTTCTCAAAACTAGAAAAAAAATTTAAAAAGGCAAGCTAAATCCAAAAAGAAAACAAAAATAAGAGTAAAAAACAATGAAGTAGAAAACACAAAACCGAAAGATAAAATCAATAAAACTAAAACCAGGTTATTTGAGAAGATCAACAAAATTGATAAAATTTCTCCTAGGCTAATCAGTTAACAAAAAGAAATTCACAAATTATCAATACAAAGAATGAGAGAGGGGACATCAGATACCAAGGACAAAAATGATAAGTGAATATTATAAATAATTGACAATGTAGGTGAAATTGACAAATTCCTTAAAAGGCACAAACTAGCAAAGATCATTGAAGAAGAAACAAGTAACATACATTGCACTATAGCTATGAAAGAAATTCAATTTGTGTTTTGAAACTATGACACACACACACACAGACACACACACACAGACACATAAGCCACTCAGTGCCCATATGGTTTCACTGTAGAATTCTATCACACATTTAAAGAAAAAAATAATACCAATTCTATGAAAAATTCTTCCTAAAAATTAAAGAGGAGACCTCACTTCAAAACTCATTCCATGACCAGAATTAACAATTTCATTACAAGAAAAAATAACTACAGATCATTATTCCCCACAAACATAGTTGCAAATATTCTTAGCATACGTAATCCAAGAGTATATAAAATAAATAATACATTATGATCAATAGGAGTCTTTCCTGGGAATGCAAGGCTCATTTAACATTCAGAAATCAAACAATGTAATTCACCATATCAACAGACTAAAGAAGAAAAAACATCTGATTGTTTTCATAAGTAGAGGAAAACATTTGACAAAATTCAATATCTATTCTCGGTAAAAACACTCAGCAAATTAGAAACAAAAGGGAACTTCAACTTGATGTAGGTCATCTTCGATAAAACATCTCACACCAAACTTAATGGTGAAAGACTGAATACCTTTCTTTTAAGACTGTAAAACAGGTAATACCTGCTCTCTGCACTCAACTCAACATTGTAATGGAGGTCCTAGCCAGTGCCATAGTGCAAGAAAAAGAAACCAAAGGCATATGGATCAGAAAGGAAGAAATAAAACATGCTATATTCATAGATGACATGACTGTCTAGTGGAAAATCCCAAAGAATCAATAAAAACAACAAAAAACTGGGACTTCCCTGGCAGTCCAGACTCTGCCCTTCCAATGCAGGGACAGGGGTTCGACCCTTGGTTGGGGAACATGCTGTGTGGTGAGGCCAAAAACAAAACAAAAAACTACTAGAACAAGTAAGATCACAAAATACAGGTTACTATAGAAAAGAATCAAACTTATATCAATGTTTTATACCTTATATCAATCTACTAATGGACAATTAGAAGTCTATTTTTTAAGTACAGTTTACAGCATCACAAAAAAACCAAAATAGGTAATAATCTAACAACATATGTATAGGATCTGTAAACAAAAACATACAAAACACTGATGGATGAAATCAAGAAGATCTAAATAAATAATGAGATATAGTCTGTTTATGAATTTGAAGACAGTGTTAAGATGCCCATTCTATCCAAATATACCTATACATTCAATACAATCTTAAACAGAATTCCAACAGGGCTATTGCAGAAATCAGCAAGATAATTCTGAAATCTATATGGAAATGCAAAGGAACTAGAATTGCCAAAATAATTTTGAAAAAGAATAAAACTGTAGGACTCACACTACCCAATTTTAAGACTCACTATTAAACAGTATTCCATACAGTTTTATAGCAAAAGGCAAAAGGATAAGTACATACTTCAGATGAAGAAAATAGTACTGAAATAGACCAACAGACACATGGTCAATTGTTTTTTTTTCTTTATTTTCAATTACACACTGCATGAATTCATTCTTGTTGTAAAAATTCAAATGTAGATAAATCAAAAGTCCTTCTCAAAATCTAGTCCCAATACCACTGACTTTAGAATGTACTCCGTCTGTGGGTCAGCAGTATACCAGATAAAGCCAGACTGTACTACTGATTCTGGCACAAACCTGATGTTTGATTTTGAGTCTTTTTGAGTTCAAAGAAAAGAGGCACATGCAGATGAGTATGATTCATACTAAGAATAGTTAAAGGTATACAAAAGAACAGGAAAGAATCTGAATGTTAAAACCAGTCTCACAGAGAACTGTATATCATCTGCAACACAGGTCAACAGTACCAATTCAGTTCTTCTTTGGTGTCCTCAACAGTAGGGATCTGTTTCTCCCAACTCTAGTGCTCTCCACTATGATGAGCCAATGTTTTGCTCCTGCTTTCAATTCTCCGAATACTTTCTTAATTCTTGACTAATAATTTATTAATTCCTGATTCTCTGCTTATATATTCTGCCTCTGCCTTCTGTACCTTTTCACTCTACCCTTCCTAATTTCCTCCTAGTGCCTGTCCTTTCTGTTAGAACTTTCAGTTCATCTCCTTTAAAGAAAGTTTCTGATTAGCCATTATGTAGTATGAAGCCTTTTTTGGGGGGAGGGGGACAGCAAAGCCCTCATGCCAGATAATCTCAAATGCTGCTGGCCAGCCCACAGGTAGCTATTATGGTCAACTGATTTTTTGACCAAGATGTAAAAAATATTAAATAAATTTTCTTGGAACAATGTGATAAACAAACTCCCAAGACAAAAGCAAAACAAACAATAAAAAATGATCCAGCAATCCTACTTCTAGGTATATATATCCAAAGGTAATGAAATCACTATCTTAAAGAGGTATCTGCAACCTCCATATTTATTGCAGCATTATTCACAATAGTCAAGATATGGAAACAACCTAAGTGTCTGTCAATGGATGAATGAATAAAGAAAATGTAGTATATAAACAATGGAATATTATTCAGCTACAAAACAGAAGGAAATCCTAGCATTTCTGACAACATGGACGATCTTGGACAGCATTATGCTAAGTGAAATAAGCCAGACAGAGAAAGACAAATACTGCACGGTATAACTTAGAAGTGGGGAAAAAAGTCAAACTCATAGAAAAAAGCCTCAATCCATTCCTCATTCCATTACAAAAACAAACAAACAAAAAAACACAACTCAAAATTAGATCATGGGCTTAAATGGAAAACCTAAAACAATAGAACTTCTAGAAGAAAACATAGTATAACACTTTTGTGAACTTGGGTAGAGCAAAGATTTCTTAAGCATCGCCCAAAAGCACACACTAAATCCCTGTAAATTGAACTTCATCAAAGTTAAGAACTTTTGCCTTTCAAAACACAGAGAATGAAAACAAAAGCCACAGATTGGGAAAATATATTTGCAAATCACATATCAGACAAAGGACCTGTATCCAAAAAATGTATTTAAAAACTCCCAAAACTCAGTAATAATAAAACAAAAAGCAGTCCAATTTAAAAAATGGCCAAAATATTAGCACAGACATATCAGTAAAGAAAATGTACAAAATTTTAAATGATACATGAAACAATACTCAAAAGTACTAGTCATTAGAGAAAAGAAAATAAAACTGTGAGATAACTCTAAATCCTATTAAGTGGGTTAAAAAAAGTCACTGGTAATACAAAGTGTTAGCAAGGCTGTGGAACAACTCTAAGTCTCCTACATTTCTGTTAGGAATGCATAATGCTGCAGTGCCTCTGAAAAATTGTTTCACCATTTTTATAAAGTTAAATATTCATTAACAATTTGACTCAGCAATCCCACTCCTAGGTATTTATGCAAGTGAAACAAAAACTTATATTCACACAAAACATGCATGTAAACGTTTATAGCAGCTTTATTCATAATTGCCCCAAAGTGGAAACAACCTAAACATCCTTCAGATGGGGAATATATATCCATATAATGGTGTTGTGTATGGGCTTGATGTGATTTCAAATTCACTAGCTTATCTTAAGTGAACTTATTTAATCCACTTGTTTATGACAAAGACAACAAAAACAAACAAAAAAAGTTGTTTTTAGAAGTAAAGTTGTTTTTTTTTTTTTTAGTAAAGTTGTTTTGATATAAAAATGAAATAAGTTGTGTTGTCATTGATAAGCACTTATTATCTCAGTTGCTAAGAGGTCCTGCTGGGGGCTTATGGATAAGAACATGTGGAGAAGCAACTATGGCAAGGGAATATTTAGACAATAAATACCAGAGTTTGTAAAGAAATAGTCAAGAGTTTTGTTCTGCGTTAAGCCTATCCTTTGCTGATCTAGCTCTCCAAAGATCTTGAGACACTTGCTCCTGCTGTGGCCAAGCTACTCTTGGTCAGCAGTGGTGTTAAACTGTGCAGCAGTCTCTGGAAGAGAAGAAACATCTGTTGCTGCTTCAGTGAGGCACTCATGTAGGCAATGGGGCAAGCCGTGCGATGGTCCCTGCAGTGGTAAACCTCAGAGCAGCCTATCCTGCCACCAACACACACTGGCACCTTCATAATCTAGCAATAGGGGACTTTCCTTTTGTGCTGGCAGCTAAAGTCACTCCTGGTTGGTTAAGCCAACCCTCCTGAGAAACCAAACTCATAGAAAAGGTACACCTCAACTTAATTTGGACTTTTCTGTCATCTTCCCTTGCCTGGAACAGTAGTGTAATTAATCTATCATTTCTTTGGGGTATACTTCTTTATGGGCTTATTAGGACACATTACCCTGTATGCTATTGGCTTGTGAAATTCCTGCAGTGAACCTGTGTTAAATACACTATCTCAGTCTGAGAGCATAATTTACACTGTGTCCCAAATAAAACAAATAGAATACTACTCAGCAACAAAAAAGTAGCAAAATACAAATGCATGAAACAATGTGGAGAAATATCAAAAGCATTATGTTGAGTAAAAGAAGCCAGATTCAAAAGGACACGTACTATTCGATTCCCTTCTTGTGATATTCTGGAAAAAGGAAAACCTATAGAGATCTCAAGCAGATCAGTAATTGCCAGGGCTGGGGTGGAGAACTGAGTAGAAAAGGACAGGGGGGGAATTTAAAGGGGTGACAGAATTGTTCTATGTATTGATTATATTGTTGGTTTGGTGACTATGTATTTGTCAAAATCTGAAGAACTGTATACTATAAAGTGTAAATTTTACTGTTTTAAAGAACATGTTAAATATTAAGGGCAGCAAGGGAAAAGAAAAAAAATAACCTACAAGGGAAATCCCATAAGGTTATCAGCTGATTTTTCAGCAGAAAATCTGCAGGCTTGAGGGAGTGACAGAACATATTTAAAGTGGAGAAAGGGAAAAACCTAAAACCAAGACTACTATACCCAGTGAGGATCTCATTCTGATTCGACTGAGAAATCCAAAGCTTTATAGACAAGCAAACGCTAAGAGAATTCAGCACCACCAAACCAGCTTTACAACAAATGCTAAAGGAACTTCTCTAGGCAGAAAACACAAGAGAAGGAAAAGACCTACAATAACAAACCCAAAACAATTAAGACAATGGTAACAGGAACATACATATCAATAATTACCTTAAATGTAAATGGATTAAGTGCTACAACCAAAAGACACAGACTGCCTGAATGGATACAACAACAAGACCCATATATATGCTGTCTAAAAGAGACCCACTTCAAACCTAGGGACACATACAGACTGAAAGTGAAGGGATGGAAAAAGATACTACATGCAAATAGGAATCAAAGGGAAGCTGAAGTAGCAACACTCACATCAGACAAGACAGACTATAAAATAAAGACTATTATAAGAGACAAAGAAGGACACTACATAATGATCAAGGGATCAATCCAAGAAGAAGATATAACAATTGTAAATATTTATGCACCCAACATAGGAGCACGTCAATATATAAGGCAAATGCTAACAACCATAAAAAGGGAAAACGACAGTAACATAATCATAGTAGGGGGCTTTAACACCAAACTTTCACCAATGGACAGATCATCCAAAATGAAAATAAATAAGGAAACACAGGCTTTAAATGATACATTAAACAAGATGGACTTAATTGATATTTATAGGACATTCCACCCAAAAACAAGAGAATGCACTTTCTTCTCAAGTGCTCATGGAACATTCTCCAGGATAGATTATATCTTGGGTCACAAAACAACCCTTGGTAAATTTAAGAAATTTGAAATTGTATCCAGCATCTTTTCTGACCACAACGTTATGAGATTAGATATCAATTACAGGACAAAATCTGTAAAAAATACAAACACATGGAGGCTAAACAATACACTACTAAATAAGCAAGATATCACTGAAGAAATCAAAGAGGAAATAAAAAAATACCTAGAATCAAATGACAATGAACATACGATGAGCCAAAACCTATGAGATGTAGCAAAAGTAGTTCTAAGAGGGAAATTTATAACAATACAATCCTACCTCAAGAAACAAGAAAAATCTCAAATAAGCAACCTAACCTTATACCTAAAGCAATTAGAAAAAGAAGAACAAAAAACCCCAAAGTTAGCAGAAGGAAAGAAATCATAAAGATCAGATCAGAAATAAATGAAAAAGAAATGAAGGTAACAATAGCAAAGATCAATAAAACTAAAAGCTGGTTCTTTGAGAAGATAAACAAAATTGACAAACCATTAGCCAGACTCATCAAGAAAAAAAGGGAGAAGACTCAAATCAATAGAATTAGAAGTGGAAAAGGAGAAGTAACAACTGACACTGCAGAAATACAAAGGATCATGAGAGATTACTACAAGAAACTGTATGCCAATAAAATGGACAACCTGGAAGAAATGGACAAATTCTTAGAAAAGCACAACCCTCTGAGACTGAACTAGGAAGAAATATAAAGTATAAACAGACCAATCACAAGCACTGAAATTGATTAAAAATCTTCCAACAAACAAAAGCCCAGGACCAGATAGCTTCACAGGTGAATTCTATCAAACATTTAGAGAAGATACCTATCTTTCTCAAATTCTTCCAAAAAACTGCAGAGGAAGGAACACTCCCAAACTCATTCTATGAGGCCACCATTATCCTGATACCAAAACCAGATGAAGATACCACAAAAAAAGAAAACTACAGGCCAATATCACTGACGAACATTGATGCAAAAATCCTCAACAAAATACTAGCAAACAGAATCCAACAGCACATTAAAAGGATCATACTCCATGATCAAGTGGGATTTATCCTAGGGATGCAAGGACTCTTCAATATACGCAGTTCAATCAATGTGATACACCATATTAACAAACTGAAGGAGAAAAACCATACGATCATGTCAATACATGCAGAAAAACTTTCGACAAAATTCAACACCCATTTATGATAAAAATTCTCCAGAAAGTGGGCACAGAGGGAACCTACCTCAACATAATAAAGGCCATATATGACAAACCCACAGCAAACATTATTCTCAATGGCGAAAAACTGAAAGCATTTCCTCTAAGATCAAGAACAAGACAAGGGGTCCACTCTCACCACTATTATTCAACATAGTCTTGGAAGTCCTAGTCATGACAATCACAGAAGAAAACAAAATAAAAGGAATCCAAATCGGAAAAGAAGAAGTAAACCTCTCACTGTTTGCAGATGGCAGGATCCTATACATAGAAAATCCTAAAGATGCCACCAGAAAACTACTATAGCTAATCAATGACTTTAGTAAAGTTGCAGGATACAAAAATAACACACAAAAGTCTTTTTCATTCCTATCCACTAACAATGAAAGATCAGAGAGAAATTAAAGAAACAACCCCATTTACCACTGCAACAAAAAGAATAAAATACCTAGGAATAAACCTAACTAAGGAAACAAAAGACCTGTATGCAGAAAACTATAAGATACTGATGAAAGGAATCAAAGACAACACAAACAGAGGGAGAGATATACCATGTTCTTGGATTGGAAGAATCAATATTGTGAAAATGACTATACTATCCAAAGCAATCTACAGATTCAATGCAGTCCCTATCAAATTACCAATGGCGTTTTTCACAGAACTAGGACAAAAAATTTCACAATTTGTATGGAAACACAGAAGACCGTGAATAGCCAAAGCAATCTTGAGAAAGAAAAACGGAGCTGGAGGAATCAGGCTCCCTGACTTCAGACTATACTACAAAGCTATAGTAATCAAGACATGTGGTACTGGCACAAAAACAGAAATATATGTCAATGGAACAGGATAGAAAGCCCAGAGATAAATCCATGCACCTATGGTAACCTTATCTATGACAAAGGAGGCAAGGATATACAATGGATAAGAGACAGTCTCTTCAATAAGTGGTGCTGGCAAAACTGGATGGCTACATGTAGAAGAATGAAATTAGAGCACTCTCTAATACCATACACAAAAATAAACTCAAAATGGATTAAAGATGTAAATGTAAGGTCAGAAACTGTAAAACTCTTAGAGTAAATCATAGGAAGAACACTCTCTGAGACAAATTGCAGCAAGATCTTTTTTGTTCAACCTCCTAGTGTAATGGAAATAAAAACAAAAATAAACAAATGGGACCTAATGAAACTTAGAAGCTTTTGTACAGCAAAGGAAACCATAAACAAGATGAAAAAGACAACCCTCAGAATGGGAGAAAATATTTGCAAACCAAGCAACTGACAAAGGATTAATCTCCAAAATATACAAACAGCTCATGCAGGTCACTCAAAAAAAACAAACAACCCAATCAAAAAATGGGCGGAAGACCTAAATAGACATTTCTCCAAAGAAAACATAATGATGGCCAACAAACATATGAAAAGATGCTCAACATCACTTATTATTAGAGAACTAAAAATCAAAACGACAATGAGTTATCACCTCACACCGGTCAGATTGGTCATCATCAAAAAGTCTACCAACAATAAATGCTGGAGAGGGTGTGGAGAAAAGGGAACCCTCTTGCACTGTTGATGGGAAAATAAATTGATACAGCCATTATGGAAAACGGTATGGAGGTTCCTCAAAAAACTAAAAATAGAACTGCCATATGACCCAGCAATCCCACTACTGGGCATATACCCTGAGAAAATCATAATTCAGAATGATACATGTACCCCAATGTCCATAGCAGCAGTATTTACGATAGCCAGGAGATGGAAGCAATCTAAATGTCCATCAACAGAGGAATGGATGAAGATGTGGTACATATATACAATGGAATACTACTCAGCCATAAAAAGGAACGAAATTGGGTCATTTGTAGAGATGTGGATGGACCTAGAGAGTGTCATACAGAGTGAAATAAGTCAAAAGAGAAAAACAAATAGTGTATATTAATGCATATATGTGAAATCTAGAAAAATGGTATAAATGATCTTATTTGCCAAGCAGAGATAGAGACACAGAGGTAGAGAACAAATGTATAGATACCAAGGGGGAAAGGGGTGGGGTGGGAGGAATTGGGAGATAGGGATTGACACATATGCATTATTGATACTATGTATAAATTAGACAACTGATGAGAACATGCTGTATAGCAAGGGAACTCTACTTAATGTACTGTGGTGTCCTAAATGGGAGGGCAATCCAAAAGGGAGGGCATATATGTTTATATATGGCTGATTCATTCTGCTGTGCAGTAGAAGCTAACACAACATTGTAAAGCGACTATACTCCAATCAAAATTAATTTTAAAAGAAGTACATATTAATTAAAGATGGTAATGAATCTGTACTGCTCATTTTGGTGATGTGGAGAAAGTCGGTCTATAAGTAAAATTTTTATGAGGCTGAATATAAGCAAATTGAAATTATTTCCATAATCTTTCAAATGTGGAAAAAATTTAGTTTTACTTTTGGTAGTTTATAATCTGTGTTGTGACACTTTCTGTATTGTTACATACATCTTTTCCTTTAGGAGATAATAAGTCATTGACACCAAGTATTTAAAGTTTCATCATGGGCTTCCCTGGTGGCGCAGTGGTTGGGAATCTGCCTGCCAATGCAGGGCACACGGGTTCGAGCCCTGGTCTGGGAAGATCCCACATGCCGCGGAGCAACTAGCCCCATGAGCCACAATTACTGAGCCTGCGCGTCTGGAGCCTGTGCTCCTCAACAAGAGAGGCCGCAATAGTGAGAGGCCCGTGTACCATTATAAGGAGTGGCCCCCACTTGCCTCAACTAGAGAAAGCCCTCACACAGAAACAAAGACCCAACACAGCCATAAATAAATAAATAAAATTTAAAAAAATAAAAAGGCAAAATTCCTTAAAAAAAAAGTTTCATCATGTGCTTTTATAATGGTAGAAAGTGATAATTGTCATGGGCTCAGCATTTATTTAATTTTACATAATAATTTAACAATGAGCATTTTAATTTATGCACTGTGAGCTGCTCAATTATTCAAAATGTGATATCTCAGTTTTCATTCACTGGCATCCCACTCTCTTGTTCAGAAGTAGAATAAAGAGCTCTGAACTGTTATCAATTCATACCTGGGTCCCAGTGTCAAATGTGCTCTTAACCGCCTGGTAGGTCTTAGACCAGTTTGTTCCTTAGTACTCCAATCTATAAGACAAAGATTTGTAAAATCATTCTTCATAGAAATCTCAAAGCTCAGTAAAACTTACAAATTATGTTTACATTAGGAGAGCAAGTAGGCAGAAATCCAGATTCCCAACCCATGTTTCAAGTAATCTATATTGCACATTATCACTGTATGTAAGAAAAGGGCTACTGGTGAAATAAATGTTTTTGAAAACCAGCCATCTAAATGTTCCTTTCCACTTCTGTAATTCCTACTGCAAATATTTAATAAACAAATTAGTGTACAGCTCCATGCAGATACATATTTTAGACACAAAACAGAAAGAAAGCAAAATGTTCCTGGTGCCCTCTCTCCAAATATTGGGTTGGCCAAAAAGTTTGCTCGGGTTTTCTATGTTATGTAAAAGCCCGAATGAACTTTTTGGCCAACCCAATAAAACAGAAAAATGATTGTGCTTGAAATTCACAGACCATAATCTTGGACCTTCTCTTAGGTGATGTACTAAGTAAGACTGTTGATAGAGGGAGGCACGTATGCAATTACCAGTGGCCTCTTCAACACAAATAGAGACTACTCAGAATCTCAACCATCTCCTCACATAGTCTGGGCAGGTAATCAGGAGAAACACACTGTTGACAGAAACATAAATTAAGTCAGCCATTTTGTACTGATTTGCATTCTAGCAAAGGTGAACTTACAAAGTGCATCTTGGTTCAGAATACTTGTAAGAATTCCAGTGCTTAATACTTTCTGAACTAGATCAAAGAAGTTATTGGAAGGCCAGAATAGCCAGTCCATAGAAGGAGCTCTGGCAAATATCTGTCTGTAGAATGAGGTAATTTCACCCACATCCTGTGGTAAATATTCAGATAGAGTATACAATCTTCAGAGATTTCTTACTTGTCATATCACCTTATCAAAATAAAATCTAGTGGACAAAAAAGAAGGGAAGTAAAATGGTACAAATGAAAAACTACTAAATTGGGTTCAATTCTTGGCTGTCTACCAAATGACTGTCTTAGGCAAGTGATTTTCTGTCTCTGGGCCTCAGTTCTCTCATCTGCAAAATCTCCAAATCCCTTCTCATCTAATACATCTACAATCCAAGAAAGGAAAAGGACTTGAGTGTGTGCTACTAAGTCTCTCCATCTAGCTATCTCCAAACAAACACAATATTTATCAGAACTAAAAGCCTGATTGTAAAATAATCTTCTTCATATGTTAAATGGCCTGTAGGAAAACACCTCACTGTGGGCACAACCCCACAAATCAAATTCTATGTTTTCATTACAACTCAGAGACAGTTATATAGAAGTGTTTGATAAGTAGCCAACCTTGATCTTTGCTCAATATTCCCAAAATCTGCTATAGGAAGGAGAAATGTATGCCAAGTAGTTCAGAAAGATCTGTACCTAATACAAATATTCAGGGATTTTGTTTAAGATTTTACAAAGCCTTGGTCCACCTCAGTATGATTTCTAAGTTCAGAGAAACCTTCAGCAATCTTAAAGGTGCCAAACATTCTGGTTCACAAGTGATGTTTTAGCCTACTTTTGATTTGCCTAAATTTTCCACAAAACTGGGAAATAGAAAAAATATATCATTCTTACTTAGATAACATATTATTCTGCTTTATGGAGCTACAATTTTTTTTCTTACCAAACCAAACTAGAAAAGTTACATGTGGGGGAGAGGGTGTTTTTAAATTCTAAATGTGTTGAAAATAAAGGTGTTCAGAAATACTGCTAGATTGAGATAACAGCCCAGTGATAAGAAGAACAAAGGCCAGTGATCTGAATCTCTTTACCAGGTCACCAAGTTATTAAATGCACAAAAGAGACAATGAAACTATGGTTACCTTAGTGAAACTTACTTTTCACACTGAGCAAACATGTCATCTATTCACGTGTGCAGCCAACAGGAGGGAAAATCAATACGGTGTCAGATTTGGGGAGATGGTGGTCACCTATATAGTCATCTTTAATGGGACGATGGGGCAAACACACTTGTTTTTAAATCAACTCCATTGATTTAAGGGCACCGGGAACATTATTTACTTCTGATGAATTCAAGATTGTCTACCATGGAAACTTTATACAATCAGCTCATTGTTAGAATTTCTACTAGGATACAAATGTGCTTCATCACACAATTACGAAGATGCGTGAGGTTGTAGAAAACTACTTGTAAAACTCAAATCATGCTTTGAATTATAAACTTATGTGCTTCTGTTTGTTTTCAGTGAGGAGCTTTGGTGATCCTGTGCAGTAAGTATCAAGTTCCATTACCAGGAATAAGGACGGGGAGGATAGAGGGTGGAGAATAATACTCATCCATGAGAAAAGGCCAAAAGGCAATACATGTATGCCTAGCACCTATGATGGTCCTTATGTTTTTAGATCTCAATTTAACTGGATTTTTTTAAGGCACATGTGATTCTACGTCTCTTATGGTCCCAAGAACCTGCCGTATTGGAGCTATATATATTGGAGATACTGGTGTACCGGCTCTAAGAGAAATTTGTCTAAACTAACTTCAATCTGTCCTGCTCTCTCCCAGAAATGAGTAGGAAGAGTGACCCAGAGAAATCTGAATATAGCTGACTTCATTTGGAATGAGCATACCAGAAGGAGACAGGACTTGGAAACCGATCTATCCATTGAGACTTGCAGGACACTGAATAGTAGGCTCTGAGAGGATAGAACAGACACAGATGTAGAGTAGGGGAGGAAGCCTAATTCCACAAGTAGAACTCGTTTAAATGGCAGTTAAAAATGTAAATGGTGTCCCAGGCAAGCAGTGAGCATGGGAAGAGGGAAACAAACATAAGGTGATGGGGTCCTGCCTAGAGCAGGGCCAAATACCGTTAGCGGGAATCCAGGGATAGATGGTATGTGTAGGCTAGAGCAGGCAAGCCAGCATACAAACAGACATAAGGGAAATCTCTTTTGGGCTTCAGCATCCCAGCCACTGTGCTAGGCTTAAGATAAGACTCAAGTACCAGAGAATGTAAACTGCAAGAGCAAAGCATAGCACAGTCCTAGGGCAAAGGTCAGCAAACATTTTCTCTAATTGGCCAGACAGTAAATACTTTAGGCTTTCCAGGCCATACGGTTTCTGCTGAAACTACTCAATTGTGCTTTTTGTGGCATTAAAGCAGTCATAGACAATACATAAATGAATGGGCAGAGTTGCGTTCCCCAAAAGAACTTTATTCACAAAAGGAGTTGACCACTAGAGGTCTTTGAAGTGCTTGGCAGGTTATACAACAGGAACTTAAAAATAAGAAGATAAGGCTCTGAAACAAAACTGGAGAATGGTGGGAGTAGCTGTTTCAGAAACAAGGCCCAGTTATTGTAAGTGTGGCATGAGATCAAGGCTGGCACAGCAAGAAGGGCAATATGATTGTCCCAGAATGTTTGCCTGTAGCTATGGAAACTCCTCTGTCCTGTGGTCAGATGAGTTCCAGAGTTTGGGGCAATGCTGAGCCTGCAGTTCTGCAGAGCCATGAGTCACAGCAATTGACAAGGAAGAAGCAAACACTTTGAGCCAGACAAGGTCTGCTAGAAAGAGCCTGAGATAGCTCTCTGAATTCTTCAATTTGCTCTTTGTCCAGATTTTGCCTAGTGCCAATATAGCCTCATTTATAAGTTTGTCCCTTAGGAAAGCACAGTGTAACTGCTGGAAATGCTAAAAGGACTAAAATTGTAGAAACACTGATTCCAAATCCTGGGATCTACTTTTTTAATCACAAGTCTTACACTGTAAAATGAGAATAATATTAATCCTGAGACCAATCTTTCCCATAGTGCTCTCATGAGGAATCAATGAAAATCAGAGATGAGAACATTCTTTGTAAACTATGAAGTGCTCTCCATAGCCTGGTTATGATGATCCAATTTATGATAAACACTACTCTGGTTTAGTCATGAATTGCTCTCATCTCCACATTCTTCTTAAATAACAAATGTCACTAAGCTAAACTGTAATATGCAATTAGACAACAAGGAGGTAGTTTGATAAACTCATCCTAAAGAGTAAGTTGTCACTCTTACTAATTCAGTCACTTCAAACACAAGCTAAGTGAGTAGAAGGGTCCTGCCCAGTATTATACAGTTGGCCCAGTTACAGCCAGTTGGTCATTTTCCTGGCATATTTGTGAGTAGCAATAAGGGTGTGTATAGCAGTAAATAATGTAACACAAGTAAGTAAAATTAATTAATAAAAGGAAATAAAAATGAGGAGAATTTAACCTAGACTCAGGATAGTAAAGAAATTATAACTGACAGAGACCTTTCTTTCAAGGAGATATCCTACTCTATATATCCAAATTAAACATTCTCCTAAACTTAAATTTGGAGAAGAGTTGTCTGTGTTTTCTGTCTGATGTCACTTTATGACAAGGGGACCACCCCTGTTTCATCCTGATCTTGAAATGATGTCAAATGGGAGATTGTGGTCAGTTACGATATAACGCTAAGACCTTCTCTCCCACTCTGCCATCCCCCAGCGCTGCAGAAATCACGAGAAATATCTGTTTCTATTCCTCCTCCATGGCTCCAATCTCCATGCCCTCTGGCTGTTGAGGCAGATGTTGAAACACAGAGGCAGTGATTGCTGCCTTGAGTGGCCAGCTCTCTCCAGGACCTGAGCAATCATAAAGGCAGTCTGGGACCAGTGAATTAAAGCCATCCATCAGGCTCGCTGCACCACACTGAGCAACTGCTTCTGCTGACAACAGTGAGAATAGAGCTCTCACAGGGGGTACAGAAATGCAAGAATTGGAGATTTAAAATGAGGAAGCATTTCAGGAAACAGACCAGCAAAGAGGAGAACCATTATTCTATCAGATTCTGAAGCCACACTCAGGCTTACCTAGAGACACAGCCTCATTTGTCAGGGAAAGCATTGCTAGCCTACCAGATTACAGGGAGAAAAAAAGTTGAGAGCTTTTTATGTTTCAGGCAAACATGAAAGAACTAAGCAGGGCATCTTTGTTCCGCCCAGTACTAACGAGGCCCGCTTTAATTACCAAAAACAGCGATCTTGTCCACATACTTGCTCTGCTGTTTAACCTGTAATCCCAGGTGCCCAAGCCTCTCCATTTGTCAGCCAGTTCCACTTTTATGGAACCAAGCTTGTGATCTCTTTATTTGCCAACTCAGTTGATCTCTATACATTTGATATTTCATTATAAGGAGAATCAAAATGATAATCCTAGGAAATTAATTAATACAAAGCCATATGGATGCTTAGCTACAATGCATTGCCTTGCAAGCCCTGCTTCTGTCCCATCTAGTAAATTGAATCTGATACATCTTCATAGCCTGTAGGAAAAGAATGGATCATGCCTTTCCAGATGCTAAATCAGTTGTACTTTCTTGCTTCCGTACGTGTCTGTCAGACTTCCAGGAAAGCTTCATCTCTAAATGGTTATGACTGTAAACTCCTTCCTATGGAGGGACACTATACCTACTCCACACTGCCGCTCCACTCAAACCCAATTCTTTTTTTTTAAAATTTATTTATTTTTGGCTGCGTTGGGTCTTCATTGCTGTGCGCGGGCTTTCTCTAGTTGCGGCGAGCGGGGGCTACTCTTCCTTGCAGTACGTGGGCTTCTCATTGCAGTGGCTTCCCTTGTTGCAGAGCATGGGCTCTAGGCACACAGGCTTCAGTAGTTGTGGCATGCAGGATCAGCAGTTGTGGTGCATGGGCTTTGTTGCTCCTTGGCATGTGGGATCTTCCCAGACCAGGGCTCGAACCCATGTCCCCTGCATTGGCAGGCGGATTCTTAACCACTGAGCCACCAGGGAAGCCCTCAAACCCAATTCTGAAGGTACTTATAGCAAACAAAACTTAGGTATAAGAAGTTGTTCATGAAATATGTTAAGAAGCAGAATTAACAGACCACCCTAATTAAAAATATCTTATGCCATGCCCCTGTTAATGATGTATTATGATGCTGCTTTGAGATCTCATTCATTCATCCACAGAAATTCATGGAGCAACTCCTCTGTAAGTTTTGTGTCACCCACTGTGCTAGATGCTGGGGATAAAATACCATGGAGGAGAAGGACAAGTAAATCAATGTTTCAGCTGTGTCATAAGTGCTCCAAGAGATGAGCACAGAGTGCTGTGGGAACACAGAGGAAAGGGACATGTAGCATGAGAGCAGGAGTGAGAAAGCAAGCACTGACTTGGCAGAAAGCGTGGCTGGAGATACTAAATACCAGGTTTTCCTGCTTCAGAATTCAATGAGGGCCAATATTGGCAGAAATTATGCTATCCAAAAATCACCCATTTCAGGCTGCTACATTTCTGCATAGGTTTTATAGACTAGATTGGAGTTTTCTGATAGAACAGTCTCCAGATATAGAAATGGTTTCTATCTGTACTGTCCAATATGGTAACATGAAGATATTTGAGCACCTGAAATATGACTAGTTCTGAGGAACTGAATTTCTAATTTTTCTTAATTGTAATTAAATTTAAATATACATTGTCACATATTACACAGCACAAGTCTAGATAGTGTGTGTTAAGATAGGGAAAGTTAATGGTACTGGATCCTCAATAGTCAATTATACTTGCCATTAAAAAAGCTAAAGCCATTCTTTTCTGGTTTTACTGCCACTACCAAATTTAGGGCCCTCAACACGTTACACCTAAACTTCTGGGTTCATTGAATTTATAGTTCTGTCATCATTTTCTTCTTCCCCTAATCTATCATATCACTACCAGATTACTTTCTAAAATGGGAAATTATATAGAAAATGGGAGACCACTGAAGGTTATAGATGAGTAAATGGAAATATCAAAATCCAAAATCTTGTTTATAGGATTCAAAGACTTCTTAATCTGATCCAATGTGGTTTTTCAACATTATTTCCCATTATACCACTCATGCATCCTAAGCGCCAACGTGCAACCTAACCTCAAACTTAATGGGATCTCTCACTATATTCCAAATATACCCAGCATTTTACTGTTCTGATACACTTAAGTTGTCTACCTTTACTGTAATGTTCTTTCCTTATCATCTCTGACTTCTGAAATCCTCAAAGCCAAACATAAATGACACCTTCTCCAATTAGGCCTTCCCAGATGTCCCTCATCCAGCTGAAGTTAATTTCTTACTAATCTGTGTTATATATCCTATAGGAGTACAAACACAAAAAAACAATAGTTTAAGTTTCAGCCCAGAAAAATACAGATACTAACATTGATCCCCTGAAGCCAATGTATGGACCTCAGGCTATAAATCTCTAAACTAAGCAATTTTATTTCAGCTATTAAATTTCATTGGGTTTTACAATAATTTAGGCCTATTCCTATAATGCACATGTAAATTAAAAAGGATTCTGTAGCTAAATACATTTTAGAAACCCTTCATAGAAAAAAAAAAATCACTCTTGGAAGTCCCAAATGCAGGACTGTAGAATGTCTCAGAACCTTTAACAGTTTAATGGAATTCATTTAATCCAGAGATTTTAAAACTTGAGTAACCATGGAGCTTTATTTTGTACAGTCTATCTATTAACATTTTATGGCACATTATGGTATAATGGAATATAGTTTAGGAAACACAGTTATAAAATGGAGACTCATTTGAAAATATTTCTGAACATAATTGACATTTAGGCTTAGAGTTACTATTTTAAGCATTGCTGTATTACATTAAGTGACTGGAAACACTTGCAAGACAAAGCAATTAATGTGTACCTACTCTAGCCCATGCTCTGTGCTAAATGTTAGGGGAAGTATGGAATAGGGTGAGTTGTGAGTATGGAGAAAAAATGAGATATGGCTAAAGCTGGATGTCAAAATCTGATCCCTCTAGATTCTGGATGTCTACAAATTTCACTGTTTTCCAAAAACAATGAATTACTGGAAAAATATGACACATACTGCAATTAAATGTTGAAAAAAACCTAAGAATGTTGGCTTAGTACAGTGTTGTGTTGGTTTTTGTGATGGTTGTTTTTCTCTGACACTGTTCTTATTATGATTAAATGGTTGTAAGGACATAATTGGGAGGAAGGGATTGAAGAATCTGTAAGTTAGTGTTGTGAAAACAGAAGGGGATACTGACATGGCATGAAGGAGAGCAGGGATGAGATAATCATACCCCTGAGAGTTACGAAGTCTCAGTGTGTGTGAAGCATCTGATGGTTCTAAAATGTGATTATCTTCTGGTAACCACACCACCTGGAATTGCCTAATTGCTATTCTCCAAGTCTCAAAGAAAAAAATTTGTATGCAAAGACAAGTTGGCAGGGCAGTTTGGAAAGCATGATGGCTCTACTTGAATAGTAGTCAGAGCTGAGCCATGCAATTTGGAAAGGAAGCCTCAGTGTTTAATAAACACAATAAACTCACAGGTTATTTATTGTTCCAATGTTTCATAAATATTATTTATTTTGGAAGGGGAGCATAATGGCACAGTAATAGGGAGCAATTAGCACTGCTAGCAAAATAAAATGGAGCCTTCCTGAGAAGGGCTGGTAAGGAAGGGTGCGGCTACACTGTAGCATTTAAGTTTAAATTTCAATCAAAGGGAATAAGAAATCAGTCATGTGAGATCAATTCATCACTAATGCCCAGCCACCTCTTGAACATTGTCCATTTTAAAAGATATGTCAGGACTTCCCTGGTGGTGCAGTGGTTAAGAATCTGCCTGCCAATGCAGGGGACACAGGTTTGATCCCTGGCCTAGGAAGATCCCACATGCTGTGGAGCAACTAGGTCTGTGTGCCACAACTAATGAGTCTGCGCTCTAGAGCCTGCAAGCCGCAACTACTGAGCCCATGTGCCATAACTACTTAAGCCCGTGTGCCTAGAACCCATGCTCCACAACAAGAGAAGCCACCACAATGAGAAACACATGCACCGCTACAAAGAGTAGCCCCCACTCGCAACTAGAGAAAGCCCGCGGGCAGCAATGAAGACCCAACGTAGGAAAAAATAAAATAAATAAAATAAAATAAAAACATTAAAAAATAAAAAAAATAAAAGATACGTCAATCCCTTGTCAGTTGCTTCGTTTGCAAGTATCTTCTCCCATTCTGAGGGTTGTACATAGATGGACCTAGAGACTGTCATACTGAGGGAAGTAAGTGAGACAGAGAAAGACAAATATCATAGGATATTGCTTATACGTGAAATCTAAAAGGACGGCACAAATGCACTTATTTGCGAAACAGAAATAGAGTCACAGATGTAGAAAACAAGCCTATGGTTACCAGTGGGGAAAGGGGCGGGGAGAGATAAACTGGGAGATTGGGATGAACATATACACACTACTATATATAAAATAGATAACTAACAAGGACCTACTGTACAGAACAGGGACATCTACTCAATTCTCTGTAATGACCTATATGGGAATAGAATCTAAAAAAGAGTGGATATATGTATATGTATAACTGATTCACTTTGCTGTACACCTGAAGCTAACACAACATTGTAAATCAACTACACTCCAAAAAAATTAAAAAAAAAACAGAGAGAGGAACCAAGATGGCAGAGTAGAAGGACGTGCTTTCATTCCCTCTTGTGAGAACAGCAGAATCACAACTAGCTGCTCTACAATCATCGACAGGAACACACTGGAACTCACCAAAAAAGATACCCCACATCCAAAGACAAAGGAGAAGCCACAATGAGATGGTAGGAGGGGTGCAATCACAGTAAAATCAAATCCCATAACTAGTGGGTGGGTGACTCACAGACTGGAGAACACTTATACCACAGAAGTCCATGCACTGGAGTGAAGGTTCTGAGCCCCACGTCAGGCTTCCCAACTTGGGGGTCTGGCTAGGGGAGGAGGAATTCCTAGAGAATCAGACTTTGAAGCCTAGTGGGAACTGATTGCAGGACTCTGACAGGACTGGGGGAAACAGACTCCACTCTTGGAGGGCACACAAAAAGTAGTGTGCGCATAGGGACACAGGAGCAGTGACTTCAGGGGAGACTGAAACAGACCTACCTGCTAGTGTTGGAGCGTCTCCTGCAGAGGCGGGTGGCGGGGGTCTGTGGCTCACCCTGGGGACAAGGACACTGGCAGCAGAAGTTCTGGGAAGTACTCCTTGGCATGAGCCCTTCCAGTGTCTGTCATTAGCCCCAACAAAGAGGCCAGGTAGGCTCCAGTGTTGGGTTGCCCCAGGCCAAACAACCAACAGGGAGGGAGCCCAGCCCCACCCATCAACAGTCAAGTGGATTAAAGTTTTACTGAGCTCTGCCCCCCAGAGAAACACACAGCTCTAGCCACCACCAGTCCCTCCCATGAAGCCTCTTAGACAGCAAGCAAGAAGAACTACAAATCTGCAGCCTATGGAACAAAAACCACATTCACAGAAAGACAGACAAGATGAAAAGGCAGAGGGCTATGTACCAGACAAAGGAACAAGATAAAACCCCAGAAAAACAACTAAATGAAGTGGAGATAGGCAACCTTCCAGAAAAAGAATTCAGAATAATGATAGTGAAGATGATCCAGGACCTCGGAAAAAGAATGGAGGCAAAGATCTAGAAGATGCAAGAAATGTTTAATAAAGACTTAGAAGAGTTAAAGAACAAACAGAGATGAACAATACAATAACTGAAATGAAAACTACACTAGAAGGAATCAATAGCAGAATAACTTAGGCAGAAGAACGGATAAGTGACCTGGAAGACAGAATGGTGGAATTCACTGCTGTGAAAGAGAATAAAGAAATAATAATGAAAAGAAATAAAGACAGCCTAAGAGACCTCTGGGACAACATTAAACACAACAATATTCACATTATAGAGGTCCCAGAAGGAGAAGAGAGAGAGAAAGGAGCAGAGAAAATATTTGAAGAGATTATAGTCGAAAACTTCCCTATCATGGGAAAGGAAATAGCCATCCAAGTCCAGGAAGCACAGCGAGTCCCATACAGGATAAACCCAAGGAGAAACACGCTGAGACACATAGTAATCAAACTGACAAAAATTAAAGACAAAGAAAAGTTATTGAAAGCAGCAAGGGAAAAACGAAAAATAACATACAAGGGAACTCCCATAACGTTAACAGCTGATTTCTCAGCAGATACTCGACAAGCCAGAAGCAGGTGGCATGATATACTTAAAGTGATGAAAGAAGGGAAAAACCTACAACTAAGATTACTCTACCCAGCAAAGATCGCATTCAAATTCGATGGAGAAATCAAAAGCTTTACAGACAAGCAAAAGCTAAGAGAAGTCAGCACCACCAAACCAGCTTTACAACAAATGCTAAAGGAACTTCTCTAAGTGGGAAACACAAGAGGAGAAAATGACCTACAAAAACAAACACAAAACAATTAAGAAAATGATAATAGGAACATACATATTGATAATTACCTTAAACAAGAATGGATTAAATGTTCCAACCAAAACACACAGGCTTGCTGAATGGATACAAAAACAAGACCCATATGTATGCTGTCTACAAGAGACCCACTTCAGACCTAGGGACACATACAGACTGAAAGTGAGGGGATGGAAAAAGATATTCCATGTAAATGGAAATCAAAAGAAAGCTGGAGTAGCTATACTTGTATCACATAAAATAGACTTTAAAATAAATAATGTTACAAGAGACAAGGAAGGAAACTAACACACCATTGTAAAGCAATTATACCCCAATAAAGATGTTAAAAAAAAAAAGAGACAAGGAAGGACACAACATAATGATCAAGGGATCAATCCAAGAAGAAGATATAACAATTGTAAATATATATGCACCCAACATAGGAGCACCTCAATACATAAGGCAACTGCTAACAGCTATAAAAGGAACTCGACAGTAACACAATAATAGTGGGGGACTTTTAACACCTCACTTACACCAATGGACAGATCATCCAAAATGAAAATAAACAAGTAAACAGAAGCCAGATAGATTTAATTGATATTTATAGGACATTCCACCCAAAAAGAGCAGATTAAACATTTTTCTCAAGTGCGCATGGAACATTCTCCAGGATAGATCACATCTTGGGTCACAAATCAAGCCTCAGTAAATTTAAGAAAATTGAAATCATATCAAGCATCTTTTCTGACCAAAATGCTATGAGATTAGAAATGAATTACAGCGAAAAAACCATAAAAACACAAACACATGGAGGCTAAACAATATGTTTCTAAATAACCAAGAGATCACTGAAGAAATCAAAGAGAAAATCAAAAAATACCTAGAGACAAATGACAATGAAAACACGACAATCCAAAACCTATAGGATGCAGCAAAAGCAGTTCTAAGAGGGAAGTTTATAGCTATACAAGCCTACCACAAGAAACATGAAAAATCTGAAGTAAACAATCTAACCTTACACCTAAAGGAAATAGAGAAAGAAGAACAAACAAAACCCAAAGTTAGCAGAAGGAAAGAAATCATAAAGATCAGAGAAGAAATAAATGAAATAGAAACAAAGAAAACAATAGCAAAGATCAATAAAACTAAAAGCTGGTTCTTGGAGAAGATAAACAAAATTGAGAAACCATTAGCCAGACTCATCAAGAAAAAGAGGACTCAAATCAATAAAATTAGAAATGAAAAAGGAGAAGTTACCACAGACACTGAAGAAATACAGAGCATCCTAAGAGACTACTACAAGCAACTCTATGCAAATAAACTGGACAACCTGGAAGAAATGGACAAATTCTTAGAAAGGTATAACCTTCCAAGACTGAACCAGGAAGAAATAGAAAATATGAACAGACCAATCACAAGTAATGAAATTGAAACTGTGATTAAAAATCTTCCAACAAACAAAAGGCCAGGACCAGATGGCTTCACAGGTGAATTCTATCAAACGTTTAGAGAAGAGCAAACACCCATCCTTCTCAGACTCTTCCAAAAAATTGCAAAGAAAGGAACACTCCCAAACTCATTCTATGAGGCCACCATCACCCTGATACCAAAACCAGACAAACATACTGCAAAAGAAGAAAATTACAGACCAATATCACTGATGAACACAGATGCAAAAATCCACAACAAAATACTAGTAAACAGAATCCAGCAACACATTAAAAGGATCATACACCATGATCAAGTGGGATTTATCCCAGGGATGCAAGGATTCTTCAATATACACAAATCAATCAATGTGATACATCATATTAACAAATTGAATTATAAAAACCATATGATCATCTCAATAGATGCAGAAAAAACTTTTCACAAAATTCAACACCAATTTATGATAAAAACTCTCCAGAAAGTGGGCAAAGAGGGAACTTACCTCAACATAATAATGGCCATATACGACAAGCCCACAGTAAACATCATTCTCAATGGTGAAAAACTAAAACCATTTCCTCTAAGATCAGGAACAAGACAAGGTTGTCCAGTCTTACCACTATTATTCAACATATATTTGGAAGTCCTAGCCATGGCAATCAGAGAAGAAAAAGAAATAAAAGGAATACAAATTGGAAAAGAAGAAGTAAAACTGTCACTGTTTGCTGATGACATGATACTATACATAGAGAATCCTAAATATGCCACCAGAAAACTACTAGAGCTAATCAATGAATTTGGTAAAGTTGCATGATACAAAATTAATGCACAGAAATCTCTTGCATTCGTATACACTAATGATGAAAAATCTGAAAGAGAAATTAAGGAAACACTCCCATTTACCACTGCAACAAAAAGAATAAAATACCTAGGAGTAAACCTACCTAGGGAGACAAAAGACCTGTATGCAGAAAACTATAAGATACTGATGAAAGAAATTAAAGATGATACCAACAGATGGAGAGATATACCATGTTCTTGGACTGGAAGAATCAATATTGTGAAAATGACTCTACTACCCAAAGCAAGCTACAGATTCAACACAATCCCTATCAAATCACCAATGGCATTTTTTACGGAACTAGAACAAATCATCTTAAAATTTGTATAGAGACACAAAAGACCCCAAATAGCCAAAGCAGACTTGAGGGAAAAAAAACGGAGCTAGAGGAATCACACTCCCTGTCTTCAGATTATACTACAAAGCTACAGTAATCAAGACAATATGGTACTGGCACAAAAACAGAAATATAGATCAATGGAACAAGATAGAAAGCCCAGAGATAAACCCATGCACCTATGGTCAACTAATCTATGACAAAGGAGGCAAAGATATACAATGGAGAAAAGACAGCTCTTCAATAAGTGGTGCTGGGAAAACTGGACAGGTACATGTAAAAGAATGAAATTAGAACACTCCCTAACACCATACACAAAAATAAACTCAAAATGGATTCAAGACCTAAGTGTAAGACCGGACACTATAAAACTGTGAGGCAAACATAGGAAGTACACTCTTTGACATAAATCACAGCAAGATCTTTTTTGATCCACCTCCTAGAGTAATGGAAATAAAAACAAAAATAAACAGATGGGACCTAATGAAACTTCAAAGCTTTTGCACAGCAAAAGAAACTATAAACAAGATGAAAAAGACAACCCTCAGAATGGGAGAAAATATTTGCAAACGAATCAACAGACAAAGGATTAATCTCCAAAATATACAAACAGCTCATGCAGCTCAATATTAAAGAAACAAATAACCCAATCCAAAAATGGGCAGAAGACCTAAATAGACATTTCTCCTTAGAAGACATACAGACGGCCAAGAAGCACATGACAAGCTGCTCAACATCACTAATTATTAGAGAAATGCAAATCAAAACTACAATGAGGTATCACCGCACAATAGTTAGAATGGGCATCATCAGAAAATCTACAAACAACAAATGCTGGAGAGGGTGTGGAGAAAAGGGTACCCTCTTGCACTGTTGGTGGGAATGTAAATGGATACAGCCAGTATGGAGAACAGTATGGAGGTTCCTTAAAAACTAAAAATAGAATTACCATACGATCCAGCAATCCCATTACTGGGCATATACCCAGAGAAAACCATAATTCAAAAAGAGACATGCACCTCAATGTTCACTGCAGCACTATTTACAATAGCCAGGTCATGGAAGCAACCTAAATGCCCATCGACAGATGAATGGATAAAGAGGTTGTGGTACATATATACAATGGAATTATTACTCAGCCATAAAAAGGAATGAAATTGAGTCATTTGTAGAGACGTGGATGGATCTAGAGACTGTCATACAGAGTGAAGTAAGTCAGAAAGAGAAAAACAAATATTGTGTATTAACGCATGTATGTGGAACCTATACAAATGGTACGATGAATCGGTTTGCAGGGCAAAACTTGAGACACAGATGTAGAGAACAAACGTATGTACACTAAGGGGGGAAAATCGCGGTGGGGTGGGGATGTTGGTGTGGTGAATTGGGCGATTGGGATTAACATGTATACACTAATGTGTATAAAATTGATGACTAATAAGAGCCTGCAGTATAAAAAAAACTAATAGAAAACAACTAATACTAAACTTTCTTTGGGTTATTTGTATGGAAATATGTTAATATAAATGTTTCAGACATTACATGAAATTTCTAAAAATCTTCTATGTTTTGGTATAATGTTATAAGTCATAGTTCTAGTTATTACTTTAAAATATATATCTCAGAAATAACTAAAAAAAGTAAATAAAAATAAAACATAGGTCAAGTTTATATTTCCAGAAAGTTTCCTTGGTTTACATTTCTCTTACTGTAAAATATGAACAAGTCTTCTTCCATGTAGAAGTAGTTAACAGAGGTAGATTTGGATTGAGTAGAGATTAAAATTTTTTATACAAGACTAATGGCTCAAAAATATGTTTTACTGATGGCATCTTAGTTTAGAAACACAATCTTTGTATTTTTTGTTCTTTTTTTTTTTTGTGGTACGCGGGCCTCTCACTGTTGTGGCCTCTCCCGTTGCGGAGCACAGGCTCCAGACGCGCAGGCTCAGCAGCCATGGCTCACGGGCTCAGCCGCTCTGCAGCATGTGGGATCTTCCCGGACCGGGGCACAAACCCGTGTCCCCTGCATCGGCAGGTGGACTCTCAACCACTGCGCCACCAGGGAAGCCCTATATCTTTTTTTATTCTGAATGTATAAGTTAGCCAAGCAATGAAGCAGCCTTGGGTACCATAAAACTAGGACTGTGCTTATGTCACTAAAAATGGAGGAAGTGGTCATTGAATAAATACCAAATATTATAGTTTACCAGAGACGGTCACTTAGTTATTTGTCCAGAAATTTGTTTCATTTCAAAACATTTTGGGGCTTTCATAAAGGCATTTGGGAGACTCATGAGCAGACTGACCTCCTTGGGGCAGAGGGATATCTGACGAGTGTTGAGACTAAGGAATAACTTTCAAAGTGAAGATAGAATGGATAGTACATAATCAAAATAGCTAAACTATGCTATGGATTTGGCATAAGGTTATCAGTTGATGACGCCTAAAGGAAATATGCACATTTTGAGGGAGAAGGAACTATTCTAATTATAATGCCCAGGTAGCTTTTTATATACACATTCACTTATATCTCTATGTGTATGAATTGTTACCTCATGGAACTCCATACTGTTATAAGTTATAGATAAATATTTGAGATCTTTTAAGGTTAAATCAAGACTATGATGCTTGTAGAATAAAAAATTAAATGTAGTAGAGTTTTAATATTACCTTTTAGATTATATCATGAACTTCAAGAATGCTCTAAAGCCTGAGATTTCTACAGACTTGCTTTCAGATCCCACCTTTGAAGAAAACTTCAGCAGTGTGATAACTGTTGCCCAGGATCACTCTTGAAAACCTACAAGAACATGGCAGTATTTACTTTTTTCAAAAGGAGCTTAGAGTTTGTCACAATAACAAGTTATTAAATTTATCTTGTTCAAAAAAATCTTATAATTGCACAGGACTAAGCTTAAAACTTCAGCCAAGAGACTACAGTAACAGAAGTCGACCTTCTCCTAGTTTCCATGGAAATAACATTAAAGAAAATAAGTGTATTTATTTTTTAATGGACTTCTGATTCTACAAGGCTATTGAAAACTATAAAACTAGATAATAAACTTAATGACTGAAAGAGGAAACATGACATTGATTTCTCTAGGGCAGCAGTTCACAGAAGGAGGGGTTATTTTCCCTCCTTCCCCCAGGACATTTAACACTGTCTGGAGACACTTTTGGTTGTCACAAGTAGGAGTACGTAGTGTTTGCCACCGGTATCTAAATGGTTAGAACCAGGGACATTGCTGGTGTCAATGTACAATGCACAGTACAGTCCTCCCCTGATGATGCTCCCTTGACAAAAAAGTATCTAGTACAAAATGTTGAGAGTGACCATGTTGAGAGACCCTGGTTTAGAAGTTTCTATATTACTTTTACTTCTTCATAACTAACAGTATATTTAAAATATTGTAATTTTACTGGGATAGATTTTTATAATGAGGAAAATAATAAAAAATAGTGGCAATTTTCTCATGATAAAATAGTAATACAATAGAATGAGAGAATATTATGAATAATGGTATGCAAATAAATTTGAAAATTTGGATAAAAATGGAAAAAATAGGGGCAAATATTCAGACTTAAAAATTTAGATAATACATTCATATAATTGTTTTGCCTGTTTACTAGATATGTGACCTTAATTAGGTTACAGAACCTATGTCTTTGTTTCCTCTTTAAAAAAGGATTTTGTGAGAATTAGGACATTATGCATATGAAAGGACTTAGCATAGTGCTTGATAAATATAAAACACTGAGTATTTTGTGAAGAAATGAAATAAATATTTATTAATTTATTTCTAAAACAAACACCATTTTATTTAAAGGTTATGTCATACCAGCTGAAAAAGAAAGCAAGTTAGGCAATTTAATGCTAATTTTTTTTGACACCTAAGGGGAGATCTTTGGAGATACATAACTGTGATCAGAGCAAAGGTCAAGTGCTTTCTAGTCATCAGTTGTACGAACTGTGGCATTTCTTATTAACAATGAAGAAAATGCCCCTTTTCAGAGTAAAGCTGCCTATATACAGGACATAATTCAAACTGAAGGATTCGAACAGATTTTTGCCTCCACCTATAACGTAACAAGAAAGGTAAGCTAAAGAACAAGACACTATTTGATAGATGAGTTCATTTGTGGTTTGAAAACTAGTTGTTTAGGATCAAATCATAAGTGGAGCATTCTCAGGCAGAGGTAATTTTAGTTACATAGAGAGTGCTTGAGATTCATCATCATATTCCCACATAATTCATTCCCTTTAGAGTATACTGGGAATTGATCAACAGCTGTGGGCAAACTCATTGTGGTAGGATTCTCTTAACAGCAGATCAATCTATTTTTGCCAGTTTTATTGCCTACTCTTTCATTCCTGTGCTTTTGTATTATGGAAACCTCCAACTTCAGAGCCAATGTTTTGGGCTTTCTATCCACCAATGAACTACAAATTCATCAATAATTCAGTTGCGAAGCACTTTGCTGCTATCATGTAAACAACACTTTGGGTAACTATGGCCCATCTCTTCTAGTTTGTTTTGTATAATGTCACTAATACGGCTTAACACGTGATAGAAAAAGAAAAAAACTAAGTCAGCCAGGCAATGTGATAATTTTCACACAATGGAGTGATATTTATCATTTCATTACTTGAGTCAAATGATTCTTCCTGTTTTACTCTGAGTCTAGTTGAAAAAGAGATATGCGGCTCCAGCTTCGTTAGACAGATGTGATGACATTAATAAAGTATTTTAGAAAATTTCTTCACAGAAAATTATTTTCTATGACCAATCTGCTCCTCATTTCTTTGGAGACTTCTAAGTGATAACTCCAGAAGTTACTGGGATAGAAAGAAAAGCAATGTCAATACTTCTCTGGTCATTAAAATAAAACATGCTTTGATAAAAATTTCCTTTACACAGGGTAAAAGTCACTACTCATATATGTCCTATTTGGCCTAAATTTTCATGACTATAACGTAACTGGCTATCTGGAATTACCCCAAACTGTACTACACTCACTTTAAACCACAGGAATTGAAGACTATGTATAGTATGTAGCTTATCTTGATCATCCTCTATGATTCCATAAAACCTCAGACCACAAGGAAAAAGGACCATTACATTGACAACTCCAGCCTTGAACATATTTCACGTGGGAGATTTCTCTTTTTTTTTCTTAACAGCTTTATTGGAGTATAATGGCTTTACAATGGTGTGTTAGTTTCTGCTTTCTAACAGAGTGAATCAGCTATACATATACATATATCCCCATATCTCCTCCCTGTTGTGTCTCCCTCCCGCCCTCCCTATCCCACCCCTCTAGGTGGTCACAAAGCACTGAGCTGATCTCCTTGTGTTATGTGGCTGCTTCCCACTAGTTATCTGTTTTTCATTTGGTAGTGTATATATGTCCATGCCACTCTCTCACTTCGTCCCAGCTTAACCTTCCCCTCCCCGTGTCCTCAAGTCCATTCCCTACGTCAGTGTCTTTATTCCTGTCCTGCCCCTAGGTTTTGCATAACCAATTTTTTTTTTTTTTAGATTTCATATATATGGTAGCATACGGTATTTGTTTTTCTCATTCTGACTTACTTCACTCTCTATAACAGAATCTAGGTCTATCCACCTCACTACAAATAACTCAATTTCGTTTCTTTTTCTGGCTGAGTAATATTTCACTGTATATATGTCCCACATCTTCTTTATCCATTCATCTGTCGATGGGCATTTAGGTTGCTTCCATGTCCTGGCTATTGTAAATAGTGCTGCAGAACATTCTGATACATGACACTTTTTGAATTATGGTTTAATCAGGGTATACGCCCAGTAGTGGGATAGCTGGGTTGTACGGTACTTCTACTTTTAGTTTATAAAGGAACCCCCATACTGTTCTCCATAGTGGCTGTATCAATTTACATACCCACCAACAGTGCAAGAGGGTTCCCTTTTCTCCACACCCTCCCCAGCATTTATTGTTGGTAGATTTTTTGATGATGGCCATTCTGACTGGTGTGAGGTGATATGTCATTGTAGTTTTGATTTGCATTTCTCTAATGATTACTTGTGTTGAGCATCCTTTCACGTGTTTGTTGGCAATCTGTATATGTTCTTTGCAGAAATGTCTATTTAGGTCTTCTGCATTTTTGGATTAGGTTGTTTGTTTTTTTGATATTGAGCTGCATGAGCTGCTTATAAATTTTGGAGATCAATCCTTGTCAGTTGCTTCATTTGCAAATACTTTCTCCCATTCTGAGGGTTGTCTTTTCATCTTGTTTATGGCTTCCTTTGCTCTGCAAAAGCTTTGAAGTTTCATTAGGTCCCATTTGCTTATTTTTGGTTTTATTTCCATTTCTCTAGGAGATGAGTCAAAAAGGATCTTGCTGTAATTTATGTCATAGAGTGTTCTTCCTATGTTTTTCTCTAAGAGTTTCGTAGTGTCTGGTCTTAAATTTAGGTCTTTAATCCAGTTTGATTTTATTTTTCTATGGTGTTAGGGAGTGTTCTAATTTCATTCTTTTACATATAGCTGTCCAGTTTTCCCAGCACCACTTATTGAAGAGGCTGTCTTTTCTCCATTGTATATTCTTGCCTCCTTTATCAAAAATAAGGTGACCATATGATATGTGTCTGGGTTTATCTCTGGGCTTTCTATCCTGTTCCATTGATCTATATTTCTGTTTTTGTGCCAGACCATACTGTCTTGATGACTGTAGATTTGTAGTATAGTCTGAAATCCGGGAGCCTTATTCTACCAGCTCCGTTTTTGTTTCTCAAGATTACTTTGGATATTTGGGGTCTGTTGTGTTTCCATACAAATTATGAAATTTTTTGTTCTAGTTCTGTGAAAAATGCCATTGGTAGTTTGATAGGGATTGCAGTGAATCTGTAGATTGCTTTGGGTAGTAGAGTCATTTTCACCATGTTGATTCTTCCAATCCAAGAACATGGTATATCTCTCCATCTGTTTGTATCATCTTTAATTACTTTCATCAGTGTCTTATAGTTTTCTGCATACAGGTCTTCTGTCTCCTTAGGTCGGTTTATTCCTAGATATTTTATTCTTTTTGTTCCAATGGTAATGGGAGTGTATCCTTAATTTCTCCTTCAGATTTATCATCATTAGTGTATAGGAATGCAAGAGATTTCTGTGCATTAATTTTGTATCCTGCTATTACACTGAATTCATTGATTAGCTCTAGTAGTTTACTGGTAGCATCCTTAGGATTCTCCATATATAGTATTATGTCATCTGCAAACAGTGACAGCTTTACTTCTTCTTTTCCAGTTTGGATTCCTTTTATTTCTTTTTCTCCTCTGATTGCTGTGGCTTAAACTTCCAAACCTATGTTGAATAATAGTGGTGAGAGTGGGCAACCTTGTCTTGTTCCTGATCTTAGTGGAAATGATTTCAGTTCTTCACCACTGAGAATGATGTTGGCTGTGGGTCTGTCATATATGGACTTTATTATGTTGAGGTAAGTTCCCTCTATGCCTACTTTCTGGAGGGTTTTTATTATAAATGGGTATTGAATTTTGTTGAAAGCTTTCTCTGCATCTATTGAGATGATCATATGGTTTTCCTCCTTCAGTTTGTTAATATGGTGTATCACATTGATTGATTTGCATATACTGAAGAATCCTTGCAATCCTAGGATAAACTCCATTTGATTATGGTGTATGATCCTTTTAATATGCTGTTGGATTCTGTTTGCTAGTATTCTGTTGAGGATTTTTGCATCTATGTTCATCAGTGATATTGGCCTGTAGTTTTCTTTTTTTTGTGACATCTTTTTCTGATTTTGGTATCAGGGTGATGGTGGCCTCATAGCATGAGTTTGGGAGTAATCCTCCCTCTGCTATATTTTGGAAGAGTTTAGAGGGATAGGTGTTAGTTCTTCTCTAAATGTTTGATAGAATTCACCTGTGAAGCCATCTGGTCCTGGGCTTTTGTTTGTAGGAGGATTTTTAATCACAGTCTGAATTTCAATGCTTGTGATTAGTCTGTTTATATTTTCTGTTTCTCTCTGGTTCAGTCTTGGAAAGTCATGTTTCTCTAGGAATCTGTCCATTTCTTAAAGGCGGTCCGTTTTATTGACATAGAGTTGCTTGTAGTAATCTTTCATGATCCTTTGTATTTCTGCAGTGTCAGTTGTTACTTCTCCTTTTCCATTTCTAATTCTATTGATTTGAGTCTTCTCCCTTTTTTTTCTTGAGTCTGGCTAATGGTTTATCAATTTTGTTTATCTTCTCAAAGAACCAGCTTTTAGTTTTATTGATCTTTGCTATTGTTTCTTCACTTCTTTTTCATTTATTTCTGTTCTGATCTTTATGATTTCTTTCCTTCTAAAGTTGGGGATTTTTGTTCTTCCTTCTCTAATTGCTTTAGGTGTAAGGTTAGGTTGTTTATTTGAGATGTTACTTGTTTCTGGAGATAGGATTGTATTGCTATAAACTTCCCTCTTAGAACTGCTTTTGCTGCATCTCATAGGTTTTGGGTCATCATGTTTCCATTATCATTTGTTTCTAGGTATTTTTTTTATTTCCTCTTTGATTTCTTGAGTGATCTCTTGGATATTAAGTAGTTTATTGTTTAGCATCCATGTGTTTGTAGTTTTCACAGAGTTTTTCCTGTAATTGATATCTAACCTCACAGCATTAAGGGTCAGAAAAGATACTTGATATGATTTCAATTTTTTAAAATTTGCCAAGGCTTGATTTGTGACCCAAGATATGATCCTGGAGAATGTTCCATGAGCACTTGAGAAGAAAGTGTATTCTGTTGTTTTTGGATGGAATGTCCTATAAATATTAAGTCCATCTTGTTTAACATATCATTTAAAGCTTGTGTTTCCTTATTTATTTTCAGTTTGGATGATTTGTCCATTGGTGAAATGAGGTGTTTCAGTCCCATACTATGATTTTATTCCTTTTTGATTCCCCCTTTTATGGCTACTAGCATTCGCCTTATGTACTATGGTGCTCCTATATTGGGTGCATAAATATTAACAATTGTCATATCTTCTTCTTGGATTGATCCTTTAATCATTATGTAATGTCCTTCATTGTCGCTTGTAACGGTCTTCACTTTAAAGTCTGTTTTGTCTGATGAGACTTGCTACTCCAGCTTCCTTTTGATTTCCATTTGCATGGAATATCTTCTTCCATCCCCTCACTTTCAGTCTGTATGTGTCCCTAGGTCTGAAGTGGGTCTCTTGTAGACAGCATATATACAAGTCATGTTTTTGTACCCATACAGCCAGTCTCTGTCTTTGGGTTGAAGCATTTAATCCATTTGCATTTAAGGTAATTATCAATATGTATGATCCTATTACCATTTTCTTAATTGTTTTGTGCTTGTTATTGTAGGTCTTTTCCTTCTCTTGTGTTTCCTGCCTAGAGAAGTTCCTTTAGGATTTGTTGCAAGGCTGGATAGTTGTGCTGAATTCTCTTAGATTTTACTTGTCTGTAAAGGTTTTATTTTCTCTGTCACATCTGAATGAGATCCTTGCTGGGTAGAGTAATCTTGCTTGTAGGTTTTTCCCTTTCATCACTTTAAATATGTCTTGCCACTCCCTTCTCGCTTGCAGAGTTTCTGCTGAAAGATCAGTTGTTAACCTTATGCGGATTCTTTTTTATGTTATTTGTTGCTTTTCCCTTGCTGCTTGTAATATTTTTTGTTTGTATTTAATTTCTGATAGTTTGATTAGTATGTGTCTTGGCACGTTTCTCCTTGGGACTCTCTGCACTTCATGGATTTGATTAACTATTTCCTTTCCCATATTAGGGAAGTTTTCAACTATAATCTCTTCAAGTATTTTCTCAGTCCCTTTCTTTTTCTCTTCTTCTTCTGGGACCCCTATAATTTGAATGTTGCTTCATTTAATGTTGTCACAGAGGTCTCTGAGACTGTCCTTGATTCTTTTCAATCTTTTTTTCTTTATTCTGCTCTGTGGTAGTTATTTCCACTATTTTATCTTCCAGGTCACTTATTTGTTCTTCTGCCTCAGTTATTCTGCTATTGATTCCTTCTAGAGAATTTTTAATTTCATTTATTGTATTGTTCATCTTTGTTTGCTTGCTCTTTAGTTCTTCTAGGTCCTTGTTAAACGTTTCTTGTATTTTCTCCATTCTATTTCCAAGACATTGGATCATCTTTACTATCATTACTCTGAATTCTTTTTCAGGTAGACTATTTCCTCTTCATTTGTTTGGTCTGGTGGGTTTTTACCCTGCTCCTTCATCTGCTGTATGTTTCCCTGTCTTCTCATTTTGCTTAACTTACTGTGTTTGGGGTCGCCTTTTTGCAGGCTGCTGGTTTGTAATTCCTGTTGTTTTTGGTGTCTGCCCCCAGTGGCTTAGGTTGGTTCAGTGGCTTTGTCGGCTTCCTGGTGGAGGGGACTAGTGCCTGTGTTCTGGTGGACGATGTTGGATCTTATCTTTCTAGTGTGTAGGTCCATGTCTGGTGTTATGTTTTTGGGTGTCTGTTCTCTTAATATGATTTTATGCAGCCTCTCTGCTAATGGGCGGGGTTGTTTCTCTGTCTGGCTAGTTGATTGGCCTAGGATGTCCAGCACTGTAGCTTGCTGGTCATTGAGTGGAGCTGGGTCTTAGCGTTGAGATGGAGATCTCTGGGAGAGCTTTTGCTGTTAGACATTACATGGAGCTGGGAGGTCTCTGGTAGACCAATGTCCTGAACTCAGCCCTCCCACCTCAGCGGCACAGGCCTGACACCCAGTCGCAGCCCCAAGACCCTGTCAGCCACACAGCTGAGAAGAGAAGTGAACAAAAAGAAAGAAAGAAAACAATAAAATAAAGTTATTAAAATAATTATTAAAATAAAATATTTAGGGCTTCCCTGGTGGCGCAGTGGTTGGGAGTCCGCCTGCCGATGCAGGGGACGTGGGTTCGTTCCCCGGTCTGGGGGGATCCCACGTGCCGTGGAGCATCTGGGCCCGTGTGCCATGGCCACTGGGCCTGCGCGTCTGGAACCTGTGCTCCACAACGGGAGAGGCCACAACAGTGAGAGGCCCGTGTACCACAAAAAAAAAAAGAAACAAAAATAATAAAATATTTCAAAAGTATTAAAAAAAAAAGAAAAAAAAGAAAGAAAGAAAAAGAGGGCAACCAAACCAAAAACAAATACACCAATGATAACAAGTGCTGAGAACTATACTAAAAAAAAAACCAAAAATCAGACAGAACCCTAGGACAAGTGCTACAAGCAAAGCTATACAGACAAAATCACACAAAGAAGCATACACATACATACTCACAAAAAGAGAAAAAGGAAAAAAAAATATATATCTTTGCTCCCGAAGTCCACCGCCTCATTTTTGGGATGGTTCGTTGTCTCTTCATGTACTCCACAGATGCAGGGTAAATCAAGTTGATTGTGGAGATTTAATCTGCTGCTCCTGAGGCTGCTGGGAGAAATTTCCCTTTCTCTTCTTTGTTCACACAGTTCCTGGGGTTCAGCTTTGGATTTGGCCCCGCCTCTGCGTTTAGGTCACCTGAGGGCATCTGTTCTTTGCCCAGACAGGATGGGGTTAAAGAAGCAGCTGATTAGGGGGCTCTGGCTCACTTAGGCCAGGGGGAGGGAGGGGTACAGTATGTGGGGCGAGCCTGTGGTGGCAGAGGCCAGCATGACATTGAAACAGTGTGAGGTGCGCCGTGTGCTTTCTGGGGGAAGTTGTCCCTGGATCATAGGACCCTGGCAGTGGCAGGCTGCACAGGCTCCTGGGAGGGGAGGTGTGGACAGTGACCTGTGCTTGCACACAGGCTTCTTGGTGGCTGCAGCAGCAGCCTTAGCATTTCATGCCTGTCTCTGGTGTCCGTGCTGATAGCCACGACTCACACCCATCTCTGGTGTTCGTTTAGGTGGTTTTCTGAATCCCCTCTCCACGCGCACCCTGATACAATGGTCTCTTGCCTCTTCGGCAGGTCCAGACTTTTTCCCAGATTCCCTCCCAGCTGGCTGTGGCACACTAGCCTCCTTCAGGCTGTGTTCACGCCACCAACCCCCATCCTCTCCCTGGGATCTGACCTCCGAAGCCCAAGCCTCAGCTCCCAGCCCCCACCCACCCCGGCGGGTGAGCAGACAAGCGTCTCAGGCTGGTGAGTGCTGGTCGCATGGATCTTCTGTGCGGGAATCTCTCTGCTTTGCCCTCTGCACCCCTGTTACTGTGCTCTCCTCCATGGCTCTGAAGCTTCCCCTCCCACCCCATTTCCACCAGTGAAGGGGCTTCCTGGTGTGTGGAAACTTTTCTTCCTTCATGGCTCCCTCCCAGAGCTGCAGGTTCCATCCCTATTCTTTAGTCTCTGTTTTTTTTTTTTTTTCTTTTGCCCTACCCAGGTACGTGGGGAGTTTCTTGCCTTTTGGGAAGTCTGTGGTCTTCTGCCAGCAGTCAGTAGGTGTTCTGTAGGAGTTGTTCCACATGTAGATGCATTTCTGATATATCTGTGGTGAGGAAGCTGATCTCCACGTCTTACTCTTCCACCATCTTGAAGTTCTCCCCTCCGTTTGGGAGATTTCTGAATAGGAGTAGTTATGTGTGTTTTGGGCATTTGAGCAAGTGTTCAAGCTCCTATGACCCAAAATATTCTTCCTGTGTTTGTTTTACAACCACCTGATATCATAAACCCTTTATATATTTTTATTTTCCAGTGCATTTTGAGGTGTTCTTGTAGACTTGGACATATTGATCTATGGTAACTTTGTGGTCAATGTCTTGCTTGTTTTAAGCAATATAGAGAAGATTTTGGAGAAATTCGAAAATAAATAATAGAAATAATACCTTCTAGCACTGACTCTCTCTCCTCAGGCCATATGTTCTCTCCTGTTTAAAAGCAAATTACTTTACACTAAGCCACTGCCTGCAATTACAGCTTAGAGAATGACTGCATTGTATTCTCCTTTGACATACCGCTAAATACCATGTATTATTATTTTCAAATCAGTGAATAAATGCAAAACTTCTATGCATCAATGACTTTTAGTTGAGAAAGAACACACCTAAAAATAAAGCTTGTGCCAATGGGTAAATTTTGGCAAGTCTCTGAATCAAAAGAATAGTGACAGGAGTGACTAGAGGACGGAAGGAAATAATTAAAGTTATTTTTAGACTTTTATATATGTATTATATAAATCAACCTATTTAATATAAGTTTTGAAATCATATGAGAACCTAAACTTGGTTCTATGGTAAGTAGCTTTATTCATATAATCTTTTATTTTTTTCTATTGCAATGTCAAATTAACTAGGAAACCAAAACTATTACATAGCCAAGCTTTACATATTCAATGGATAATTGATTGCATCTGATTCAAAGTCAGCTCAAGAATCATTTCCTCCTGTTATTTAACATATCTGTACTGTAGCACTGGAATGTGAACAGTACAGGAGGGAAAGCTTTGCTTTTTCCTGTAAGTTGCAGAGGAATTCATATAACAGATGGGAAGTGTTTATTTTAAAAATTAAAGGATCCTATTTTTCAATGTAACAATATATAAATTAACTTTATAAATCCCCCACTATGAGCAATTAGTATTTTGGTATAATCAGACAGCAATTCTTAAAATATATAATAGATTTTATTAAACATTTTTGTTGACTGAAAATTGCAGTAGGGTGTATTTCAGCCATTTAAGAATGGTTAATTTTAGAGATGATATAAAAGCAGTGCTACTGGATTTCAGTAAGAGTACAAAAATTGAAAGAAAGTTCAATGCTATGCTCAGAAGCACTGTGTTATTTGACCAGAGGATTAGCTGCATCTAGCTAAGCATTGCAAAACCTAGGGAACCATTTAAATTCTTACAGTGGAGAGACAATG
Source organism: Stenella coeruleoalba (assembly GCF_951394435.1). Lineage (NCBI taxonomy): Eukaryota > Metazoa > Chordata > Mammalia > Artiodactyla > Delphinidae > Stenella > Stenella coeruleoalba. The sequence goes on along the minus strand of NC_137152.1, from coordinate 98,942,132 downwards.
CCATAATTAGGAAGAGATGACAGAACCATTACACACACACACACACACACACACACACACACACACACAATAAAGATGGGACCAGGGGGCTTCCCTGGCGTTGCAGTGGTTAAGAATCCACCTGCAGGGGAAATGGGTTCAAGCCCTGGTCTGGGAAGATCCCACATGCCGTGGAGCAACTAAGCCCATGTGCCACATCTACTGAGCCTGCGCTCTAGAGCCCACGAGCCACAAGTACCGAAGCCCATGCGCCTAGAGCCTCTGCTCCACAATAAGAGGAGCCACTGCAATAAGAAGTCTGTGCCCACAACAAAGAGTAGCCCCCGCTCACCACAAATAGAGAAAGCCTGCGTGCAGCAACTAAGACCCAACGCAGCCAAAAATAAATAAATTAAATAAATTAATTAAAAAGAAACCTTTCAAAATAAAAAATAAAAAAGATGGGACCAGGGATCAGAATGCTATCATCATGAGAATTTTGGCTTATGAAAATATCAAAACCAGACTAAATGTCCTGGAAATCTCTCTTCAATGCATGTATCACACTGTCCTACTTGGAGTAACTGTCTTCAGAGTAGAAATTCTCTGAGGGCAAAAGTCATGGTTCTGGTTGGATACCATGATGTAATTCAAAGTACAGATTATATACCTTTAAAACAATTTAAACTCACAAATGTGTTAGAGCTAGTTCAAATCAGGTCATGAGAATTTAATGGTAAATTTTCAGGAAATTTGTGAACATATTCCCATTACTTAAAATCAAATTATATAGGACTGACATTAGCAAAATGGCAGAGTAGACAGCTCCAAGCTCTCATCCTCCACAGGAAGACCAAAATACAAGCACCATCAGAGCCAACTTTGTCATAATCCTGGAAAAGTGTCAAAGGCTTACAGTAATCAAACAAACATTGAATCAAGAAAAAAACAACTTAACAATGGTAGGAAATCTTTGTAGCATGTTACTTGCTCCTCCCCATCCCTCCCTGGCTTGACAGCAGTCTTGAAGATGACAGCCTGCATTCCCAGTGTGGCATCCTCTCTCAAGTTACAGAAGGAACAGATCAGGCCTTAATCATAAATTATTGTTTATGTTGGCTTTGACCTGTCTAGGGGCTATGTGAAGTACGGATACTAGGCATTTGTCTCTGTTTCACCGAACTCAGAACTAACAGGCCAGAAAACTGGCAGTCATTTCTTGAAAGCTTTGCAAGGTGAACAAAGAACCCTCAGAAACCTGTGAAGAAAGATTAAAGCTGAGACATATAACAGACCACCTAAAGTCTGGAAGGAAAAGCTAGGGAGAATTTCTTTGAAAAACTAGGTCATTCAAAAATACCCATGTTTATTGAGAAATTTAGAAAGCCACAAGCAAGAACAGGGTAAGACACATGCATACATTAAAATCTTAGAAGACCCTAGACTTTTACCTCAGGTTAATCCCTAGGCTCAGCACAAGCCTGAATAACTGTTAGAGAATTCAAAGTGACAGTCTGCAAAGAATGAGCGAGGTGCTTTTTTTTCTCTTTTTAGCTCCATAGGAAATTTCTATGACTACTAGCTGAACACAACCAAAATGAACAGACACTTCAGTAGTCACACACAAAAAGGAATACTGACTTTTCAAAAATAATCTTGAAAAGTTATTAATCAATTAGACTACTACAATCTTCAACAATTAAAGAAAACAGTGAACCTGAGGGGTGGGAAAAAATTTGATTTTCAGAATTACCATATTATAATTTCAAAGGTCCAGTTTTCAACAAAAAAATAACAAGGCAAACAAAGAATCAAGAACACATAGCCAATTCAACAGAACAAAATAAACTGACAGAAACCATCCCTGAGGAAACCTACACACTGGAATTACTAGAGCAAGATTTTATAAAAACTGTTTTAAATATGCCCAAATAGTCAAATGAAAAGAACAAAAAAAACTAAATGAAATCAGGAAAATGATGTAAAAGCAAAATAGGAAAATCAGTAGATATTCAAATTATAAAAGTAACCAAACAAATTCTCGAGCTGAAAAGTACAATGACTGAAGGAAAAAAAAAATACTAGAGGTGTTTACAGCATATTTAATCAGGCAGAAGAAAGAATCAGCAATCTTGAAGACAGGGCAGTTGAAATTATTGTGTCTGAGGAGCAGAAAGAGAAAAAATGAAGGAAAGTGAAAAGAACCTAAAAGAACAATGGAACATCATCAAATGGAACAACATATGCATTATAGGAGTCCCAAAAGGAGAAGAGAGAGAGAAAAAGGAGCAGAAAAAATATATGAAAGTGTAATGGATGAAAAATTTCCAAATGTGATGAAAGACATATATCTATATATCCAAGAAGCTCAGCAAACTCCAAGTAAGATAAACTCAGGGATCCACAAAGAGAAACAATATCATATTGCCAAAAGGGAAAAACATAATCCATGTTAAAAAGACAACTTACAGAATGGGAGAAAATATTTTCAAAGCATGTATAAGGGTTTAATATCTAGAATATATAAAGAACTCCTACAACTCCACAACAAAACACAACACAATTAAAAATGGAAAAAGGACTTAGATACTTCTCCAAAGGAGATACACAAATGACCAATAAGCATATAAAAAGATTCTTAACAGCCTTAGACACTAGGCAAATGCAATTCAAAACCACAATGATACAACATTTATCACACTCTATGACGGCTATGATAAAAAAAAAACAGGAAATAACAAGTGTTGACAAGGATACCTAAAAATTGGAATCTGCATGTATTTCTGGTTGGAATACAAAATGTTTCAACCACTGTGGCAAAGAATTTGGCACTTCCTCAAAAAACTTAAACATATACTTACAATAAAACCTAGCAATTCCACTCCTAAGTATATACCCAAAAGAACTGAAAACAGGGATTCAGGTACCTGTACACCAATGTTCATTGCAGCATTGTTTACAATAGCCAAAAGATGAAAACAATCCAAATGTTCGTCAACAGATGAATGTATACACATACATTGTTATATACATACACTGGAATATTATCTGGCCGTAAAAAGGAATGAACTTTTGATATACGCTACAGTCCGGATAAACTCAAAAATAATACACTATGTGAAATAAACCAGATACAAAGGAAAATATTGTATGATTCCACCTATTTTAAATATCTAGAACAGGCAAACTAATCAAGACAGAAATTATAATAGAGATTATCAGGAGCTGGAGGAGGGGGAATGTGGAATTATTGCTTAATGGGTACAAAAAGTTTCTCTTTGAGTCGGTGTAAAAGTTTTGGAAACTTTTTCAGATAGTGGTGATAGTTATAACAACACTGTAAATGTAATTAATGTTAGTGAATTGCACACTTAAAGTGATTACAATGGTAAATTCCATGTCATTCATACATATTATATAATTTAACAAACTTAAAATGCATATATTTTAATAATATATATATAATTTTAAATTCACAAATGATAAAAACCATTTATTTATATGAACTTACAACTTAATTTATATTAAAAATAAAGTTAAAATCTAGCTTTAGTGCCAATATATAGAGCTTAGAAGTTGTGATCTCATCTTTACAAAAATAAGCTGAAAATCTTAAAATCTTGGACTTTCAACTGAAATGGCAGAAAAAACCTCTATCCAGGTATCTGGAGAGTCAGGCAAACCCAGAAAGTCACAAACAAGATATGCTTGCTTGATACAGAAGCTGCTGGGGCCAAACTGGTAGGAACACTTAAATGGTAATTTTTACAAACTGTTGGAAATTGAGAGTTGATTGGTGTGTGAGTGAGAAACTCCCAGGGGCCACAGTTCAAGGAGGAGCCCCACAGTTTCATGGTTTTATTTCCAGTAGTCCTACTAGGTTCTCATGGTGAAATTGCAGAAAGATCCCCTCATGATTCTGGCATGGAGAGGGGAAGATTAATCATTATGAAATACATCCAGAGCCTTCTCTGTAACAAATGCCTATTCTGAGGGAAAAAGACTTTACCAGAACCTTTTTCCAGTTGGGGAAAGCACATTCCTCCTGCCCTAGCCCTCTGTAACTTTCCTGTGTTATCTAAAAGAGAGAAAGCAATACCAGTGAAGAAACACTTGTGAAAGTTTGAAACTCTGAGTCCAGAGACACGAGCCTACAAATTACTGAGGTTTACAAAACACTTCCCTTCTCTCACAATTTACCACCACACCAACAGGGCTCCAGTGTAATAATAGGGGATTGCAGATGAAAGATTGCAAACAGACCCTCTGTGAGTAAGAGTACTTGGGGAATTCCAAAATGAACAAGGGAGACCAAAAAAAGAACACTAGAGGAATTTGAAGCCTTAGGCACATAGAGCTTCAAAAAACATTAAACATAAAATATTAAAAAGTCCAATAATTAGCCAGATTAACATAAATTTTCATACTAAAGCCTATTCCTATTACTCGATACAACACGTTCAGTTTTCAACAAGAAAACTGAAAGGCATTCCAAAGAGTAAGAAAAAATATAGTCTGAAAAGATAAAGTAAGCATCAAACTAGGCTCAGATATGACACAGATGATTAAACTATCAGATAGGGAACTTAATGATGATACATATGTTAAAGACACTAAAGGAAAAAGTAGACAGCATGCAGGAACAGGTAAGTAATGTAAGCAGAAGACGGAAACTCTAGGAAAGAAACACAATAAAATGCTAGAAATCAAATGCTGTATCAGAAATGAAGAATTCCTTTGATGAGCTAATCTGTAAACTGGACATAGTTGAGGATGGAATCAGTGAGCTTGAATATAGGTCAATAGACACTTCCCAAGCTAAAATAAGAAGAGTAAAAAGAATTTTAAAAAGAACAGAAAATTCAAGATCAGTGGGATAAGTTTTTAAATGTGTAACATATGTGTACTTGGAATAAAATAAGGAAAAGAAAAAATAGAGAAAGGAAATAGTTGAAGTAATAATAACTGATAATTTTCTAAAATTGATGAGAAACACCAAACCACAGATCGAGAAGTTCAGAAAAAAACAAGGATAATAAAGACCAAAATACTGTATATTATATTCAAACTGCACAAAACCAAAGACAAAATCATGCAAGAAGTCACAGCAGGGGATGGGGACTATAACTATAGAGGAACAAGGATAGGAATTACAACTGACCTCTCTTCAGACACCACTCAAGCAAGGAGTAAGTGGCATGAAATACTTAAAGTGTTGAAAGAAAAAAAAAACATACCAACCTAGAATTCTATGTCCAGTGAAATTATCCTTTAAATGTTAAGGAGAAATAAAGACTGTCTCAGACAAGCAAAAACTGAGTGACCTGTGAGTAATACACTTCTCTATTTCAATTTCTCTATGGACTATTGTTGAACTGCAGCTCATCATCTGGCACTCTGTGATCCACTTAACAAACATTAATAAAGTCATAACGTGGTGAATTTTTTAAGGTGATGAATCTATTCTGTATGATATTGTAATAAGAGGAGGCTAGAATCATTTACATGTAATAGATTAGAGTAGGAGACACTGGTATGAATTTAGGCTTAGCTTAATATATAAACAGATAGTTACATACAGAAATATTATAGATTTATAATAGTGTAATCAGTACACAGGTGTATACTAGTACACAGTGTGTAATTAGTACACAGGTAACTAAATGCACTTATATTTCCTCTCTCTATCAGCTGAGAGGACCTAGATATCACAATAGTAATGAGCACAACTAGCACCCAAATTTTAATTTCTTATACTATTCTCCAACAGTGGAACCAGGACTCCTTAGAGAAATGGCTGACTCTAGGACTAGGACAGGAGATACTCATGATAAATCTGGAATATCTTGTGTGCTAGAAAGTTAGAAAGTGCTAAACAAAAACAAACAAACAAACAAATAAAAAGCCTACAATGATGTGAATATGTTAAAGGGAATCAGGAATCAACTGAAAGAGCTCAGCTGGAACAATTTGAGCAACAAAATATAACAAGTAGTATAGAATTATAACCCAAATATAAAATAAATATACACGAGTCCATACTTATATAAACCAAGGATTGAACAAATAAACTGGAGAGAAGAGATAAATCTCCCATGTGGAAGAATTTCAAATAATTTTTATAGTTATGCTCCCATCCTCTTTAAGTGTGGGCTACACATAGTGACTTACTTCTAAAGAGTACAGTGTAGAAAAGGGGAAAAATAATTTTACAGTGGAGAAAACTGACAAATACTACCTCAGCCTGGAGATCAAGGTGAACATCAACAGTAATTAGTCATACTGATTGTATAATTCCCTGGATATTATGTGGTAAAATGGTACCTTATCCCTGTGGTCCTAACAGAAACAAATGACCCTAGTCTAACCAGGAGAAAAAAAATTAAAAGATACAAATTAGGGGATATTCTTGATTCTCCTCACTTAGTAAATTATTTTTTATTCTCTTTGGATGCTAGTGGAATTATTTACATTTGTAGTCCAACAAATTCATCAGGTTTTGACATATAGGGATCATTCTTGTTTAATTTTTCCTCATATATGGTAAGACATCTCAGTCTACAGATTCAAGACTTCCTTTATTTCAGTTGTTTTTTCTTGGTGGTGAAGTTATTTATGGTAACTAATTTATAGTACTGTCTCAATTTTTATGAAAATATTAATATATACTGTTTACAAACATATTTCCTTTACAATAACTAAATAAATTAATATTCTCATGGAGCTCATATAACAATTTTTTGTAGACCAAATTGATAAACAAGTAACTTTATTACATATCAGAATGCAAGTATTACAAGAAAATTACAAAGCTCTATCAAAGTTCAAAACAGAGGATTATTGGTGAAAAGTTGCTTAGCCAAACTAAAAAATATATATAATATTCAAATGAATCCTGTGGTAAATTTTGTAAAGAAAAGAGAAAAAAATCCTTTGTGTGATGGGAACCATTATCTCATAGGTTGTTAGAATATTTATGATTTTGAATGTTAGGCCTTTTCCAATATGCAGATAGGAGCAATACCCACTCCTCTTTAAAAGGCCCAGCTATAGCCTTAATCCTCTGCTATAATCACCCTACATTACCCACAATGTGAAGTACTACCTGGTTCCTGTTCTGGTCTCATGGAGCTTAACTTTGTGGGCATATAATGACTGGCATATAATTCCTGGTCCCTGAGTCACCTGAACTGAAACTGCCCCTACCAGTATCTTTATGCCTGGCTTAAACCATAGTTCCTAACTCAACTCTATACCTTCTGCCCAGGTTACAGTTGTGAATCCTGATAACAATCATGAATTATTGTAACTAATTTCTACTTGGTTGCAACCTCAGTATACTGTGACTACTGCCACCCTCACTGAACCCCAATTCTCTCTTCTGTCCCCCTCTGTCTTTCACACACACACACACACACACACACACACACACACACACACCCTCTCTACACATAATTCACATCTAAATCTGTTGACCATAGCCAGTTTCAGTTTCTGAAAGCCAAACCAAGACCATCTACTCAGAATCCCAGTCTTGATTGTGTTTTCTAGATACCTTGGCCTCTATTCCACCATCAAAACTAAACATAATTATTTCCCACTCTCTTGAAAGCGACCTGTCAGCCCTATGCTCTACCTTGGTTGGGAGAGCAGTCTCCAGATGATTTTAACATTGTTTCTCTCTTACTAAGTATATGTACTCTAAAAATTATTTTAAAGTTATTATGAACCTTAAAGCAGTGAGCCTTATCTCTAATCCATTATTTACAATACAATAGCCTTTATGCAATTTTTATTTGAAGCAGAGATCTTGGATGATCTGTATGTGTGCTTTGGAAGGCAGAAATAAATGTCCATTCCTTATTCTGTACTTCTACAAAATTCTCTGTCTTTGCCATCTGTGTTTTGGAAATATGCAGTTTTCTCTGCTTGTGTTTTATTTCTGATAAATAAGATAATTGGTAAATAACCCTAGAGAGCTATCCCTGTCAGCTCTTTGTTCTTTAAGGAGATGAAGTTGGGGGCTAGTTCTCATATAATTAAATTTAAAAGAATGCCATGACATCAACTTGTCTTATCTTTCTCCTCTGGTCTCTATACATGTCTGTACAAGTGAGCCACCTTTGCTATTAAAATTTTGGATCCAAGATTCAACCTTTTCAACTGGAGATTCGGAAGTTCAGAGCAAATTAAGATGTAGTTTTGTTTAGTAAATAAAGTATAATGAAAAATAGCTATGTTTGCATTTCTTACTTGGGATAATTGGGATTAAATGGTTTTCTCAACTGTTAACAGATATTAAAATCACACACACACACATATATATATATATATATATATATATACACATACACACACATATATACACATATAATTTATTTATTTCACTGTTGTTACATATTATTACTAGAACACTGTGCCTATAATAATCCCCCAGAAAAAAAAATTATATTGCACCTCACACCAGGTTAGATTAATTTATATAAAGTTCAACACATATTTTGTGTACTTGTAAATTCTGAGCAAGTTTGAAGTTAATATAAATTTGAGTCATAAATATATTTTTTCAGTTCTTCCAACAACCTTAATAATTGGTATCAAGTCATTCCACATGACAGTAAGCAGCAAGGTCTGTATGAAAGGAATGTGTTCCTAGATGTAGTAAAATTTATTGCTGTTTGGTGATGGGGAGACAATGGACGAATTATGAAGTGAGGTATAAAATAGGTGAGATTAGGTAGTTCAAGAAAAAAACTAACAATGCTTTAAAATCCATGCAAACATGATCTGGTCTCTCTGAATTTTCACAGTGGACTTCTCTTCAACTTAGACGTTTGCTTCTGAGGATTAGAGTACAGACTACTCTCCAAGTAAGATCTTTCTTATATTGATCCTCCAAATCTATACCTCCCTCTGAAATCTCCCTCCTCTATATAGGTAGTTCAATTTCTTATTCATCTTCCCTGACCACAATAGGACTGTAGATGTAGCAGCAATAAAAGTAAGCAGGGTGAATATTATATCCCCATTTCACTGAGTTTATTATTTATTATTAATTATTATTCTAAATTAAAGAGCTATTTAAAGAATATTATATGAGGCCTCTTCTCATTCTACAATAAGTAATCTATTTCAGAGAGTGAACTATATCTTCAAATAAAGAATTTTCTAGAAACTTCTTACTATATTAATTGACTTTGAACATTATATTATCTGTCACTTTGGATATATTATCAAAATAGCTGTTGGTCACGCATTCTACATAGTCAGTGCTCTGATAACCATTCATTCAAAAATATGGAAATATTTATGAGAAAATAGTAATGAATAAAGCAGATATGGTCCTGGCCTTCATGGAGCTTGTAGTCTGGCAGGGAAAAAGCAGAAACTGTAGTTGCATTAGCATAAACCAAATGATAAGGATCATTAAAGGGAACATTTGTCATGAACTGCCTGTACCCCAGGAATGCCAATCCTCCCACAGTTCCTTGACGGAAATAGATTGCCTTTATCTTTCCCCAGTATGACTGCAGGTGGCATTTAACCTTCTCACTAACCATCTGCTGAACAAGATTTCAATCAATTTCATGTTGACAAAGACCCAACACTTACCTGATTGGGCTAATTGTTTCTTGATATCTCAGGCAGGCTCTCAGGCTGCCATACCTTAGCAGGTATTTCTAGTCACCAGCTTCTAGTCCTTACTGATATAGATTTATTACTCTAATCTAAGCCCTAGGTCTAACACTGAAGGTACACTGGTCTGAAGGATCACAGAGAGATCACAGATCAGGCAAATATTCAACAAAATTTTTAAAAGGGGTGAGGATGGAGACTTCTGTTTCCAGTAGTATGGTAGATTAGATCATTTGGAAGACAATTCTACTATAAAATGATTTTATCTTAGAAAAAAGATACTTAGTAAAATATCACAGGATTTACAAGATGTAGGTAGATCTCCAAAAACCTTACAATTTACCCTGCTTTGAAAAAGGTAAAAATCACAAGAATAAATCTGAGCTGGGGGTGATCAGTTAGCAAGAAGGGGGGAACTGGATTACCATGATGGAAAATGCCAACGGAAGCACTGCTATTGTGACACTAAAACCTTGATGTATCAAAAGGTGGAGAAGCTGAAATTTAAGACATCTAGATTAATTTAGGAATCTCAAGGAAGAATAAAGTACTTATTTCTACCTCACACCTGGCTGAAGTAGACACAGATTCTGTTTAGAGGAAAATGTCCAAAATTTAGAAACTGAAGGACTCCCAACAGATTGAAACCAAGTAGACAAAATTTCAAAGTCAAAGATCAACAAGACCATGAGGAGGTAAACCACCATAACAGAGAATAAGCAGAAACTATAAACAACAGATTTAGATACAGAATATGTAAGAAACATTTAAAGAAGTAAAGATTGGGGTCACAAAGATGAGCAAGCAATAAGAAATTATCAGGAATGGCCAGACGTATCTGACAAAGAAACAAATGGGACTCATAGAAATTTGGTTGAAATTATATAAATATACAATTAAATATGTTTTATATATATTTATTTAAACAAAAATATATTTAGATACTTACAAATATATTTTAAGATACTATATATATATACATATATCAGAAATATAATCATGCATATAATTTCAACAGCCCATTGTAATTATGTACAGACAGAATTTGTTGTATGAGTATAGAACTTATTATATAATACAATCAGTTTTTTTAAGAGTATATTGCTTAATTTCCGAATATTTGGGGATTTTTCAAATTTGTTTCTGTTATTGATTTCTTATTTAATTCTGTTATGGTAAGAGAACTTAATTTGTGTGATTTTAATTTTTCACAGAGAAGGCAAGCTGGTTAAAAAAAAATTCTACCAGCTTTTGTTTCACTGGAAAAGTTTCATTTCACCTTCATTTTTTAAAAGTATACAATTCTTGGCTGACTTTTTTCCTTCCATATTTTAACAATTTCAATCCGTTGTCTTTTTGTTTTCTAAGTGTCTCATGAGAAGTAGGTTAAAATTTTTTTTTTGTTTCTCTATATTGAATTTCCTTTCCCTACCTGCCTTCCCCCAAATTTATTTTTACCTTTGTTATTGAGCGGTTTGATTATAAATTCTGTGTTTGTGGTAGCACATGCATTGCTTCTATCTTTTTGCTAAAATTCCACATCTCGTCATGCATGCTGTCCACATTTACCACTCGATCCTTTTACATATAACAGTAGTTGTTTTATTTTTTCAGCTTTATTGAGGTATAATTGACATATAAAACTGTATATATTTAAGATGCACAATATTTTTTGATATACACATACATTGTGAAATGATTACTACAATCAAGCTAAGTGACTTATCTATCACATGGTAGTTATTTTCAAATTCTTGCCTGATAGAACAAATTCTGGCTCATCTGAGTCTGTTTCTATATATTGCTTTATCTCATAAAAATGAATGTTTCTTCCTGAATTTGCTATGTGTCTTTTAATTGAGTACCAGAATTACTATCTAGAAAAACAACAAAGACTGAGTCAAGTGGTATTTGTTGCCAAAAATGGTTACACTTCTTTTGCCTGGCCACTAGTTGAGGGAGTTGAGTAAATGTAGCTAGTAATTGAGTTGGTTTGTTGTATTGCTACATTCAGTACAATGCAGTCTTCCATTTTATTCTCCATGGTAAGCAGTGGTTACTCTGTACTTAGTGTGAGGCTTGGTTACTGAGGAGTAATATTTAGCATTCCTGCTCAGCTTTCAGCAATGCCTTCCCACTTGTGTCACAAAAGAGGTCTTCCTATGCACTCTTGCCACACCCAGAGTGTTCTTGTTTGTTATTTGGTGCTAGGCTTGTAGAGCTGGCAAAAGAGATTCTCAGTTTTTCTTGTCAAAACTCATGTTTTAGGCAGGACCTGCGCACTTTGCCTTTGCGGATAAGGTCTAATCATGCCTATTTTCTCACCTTGTGTGAGCAAACTCTGCCCTGCAGCTGGGTAAGGTCTTTTATGAGAGACATTTTTATGTCCCTCCCCCACTGGCAGATGACTTTTGCTTTTACCCCCTCCTCCAGAAGCAGAGAATCTTTGTCTGCACTGTGCAGGCTAGAGAGAAGTTTCCCTACCCTTTCTCAAAGGGTAGATGGGACTTTCCTGTGCCCTTCCCCTAAAATGTGGGGTTATACCTGAACCCTGTGTCAGAAGAGTCGTGGTTCTACCCCTCATTCAGAAGAATTGAATCTTTGCCTGAGTATTGGGGGAAAGACAGTTTGTTTTTTCCTCCCCCAGTGGTTTAAGGCAATTTTTTCACACAAGAGAAGGATTCAAGAAAGACTATAGGGTTTTTACTGGCCTGGCATTGGAGACTGTACCCCTGCACCAACAATTACTCTCACTCTTGTCTTCTGCCCAGCCCCCAACCTTTCTTGTGAGTAACCAGTGGAGGTCCATGTAGAAGACTGTTAAGTCAATCTCATTTCCCTTGTGTAGGGGGGCTCCAGGTTATTCCAAACTGATATGTTAGTCCACACTCAACCATTTAGAATTTGTTACAATTACAGCTAATTTACTTTTAAGCATGTCTATGCCAGCTTCCTCTTCCTCCCATGAAATAGTTTATGCTTCTTGTCACAAGACTCTTGAGAGAGTCTTATCATTTTGGGGAAATAAGATTTTTGCATTTGCCTTGTGAGTTCAGTTCTCCAGTGGTGTCAAGAAGAGTTATGATTTTATAGATTATTTGGCATTTTTTCATTATGAAAATGGGGACAAAATTCTCTTACAGAAATGATAACACTACATTGTATGGTTTAAAAATATGTAAATGAAATATATATGACAACAATTGCACAGATAACAAGGGATGAAATGTAATTATACTATTGCAAGGTTTTTATATTTTACCATGAAGTGAAACAATATTAACTTTAAGTATACTATAAGTAAAGAATGTATATTTTAATTTTTTAAGCAGCAGCTTTAAAATTAAGGCAAAGATGTATGCCTAAATGGTCACAAGAATTAAAATGGAATACTAAAAAATATTTTTAAAATCCAAAGTAAAGACTGTAAAGAAAGACAAGAACAACATTGACATACAGGACAAATAAAAAAGTAGCAAAATAGTAAACTTAATCCAACCATACAGGTAATTAGATTAAATGCCAGTAGTTTAAACATTCTATTTAAAAGGCAGATATTGCCAGTCTGGATAAAAAAGACTAAATATATGCTGTCTACAAGAAATTCACGTTAAATATAAGAAAAAAAAAAGCTAATGAATGTGAGAATCAAAGATAAGAAAGGTTGAAGGGTTATACTAACAGCAGATAAAGAATACCTCAAGACAACAGCACTTCCTCAGAGATATTTCATAATAAAAAAAACTCCGTCACTTCATGAAGAAACAAATATAACCATAGTTTAAATGTGCCTAATAATGCATAAAAAACTGACAAAAATCAGCAGAAACAGGTAAAATCCATCATCATACCTCAAAATTATAGCACTCCTCTCTCAGTTATTGATAGTAAAACTACATATTCACCTAGCTTTCATATATTAAACACTAACCCCAAAACTACACGAAACAAATTCTTTTCAAGTGCACATGTAATGTTTAACATCACAGACCATACACTGGGCTGTAAAACAAGTCTCAATCAATTTCAAATTTTATAATTTTTCAGGCTATGTTCTCTGACTCAAGGAAAATAAGTTAGGAACCAGCATCAATAAAAGATATCTAGAAATTTCACAATTATTTGGAAATTAAACAACATACTTCTAAATAACCCATGAGTAAAGCTAAAACAGTGTTTAGGTGGAAAGCTATGCTTTAAATGCTTAGATTAGAAAAGAACAATTACCTCAAGTAAATGATCTAAGTTTCTACCTTACACAACTACAAAAAGAACAAATTGAGCCCAAAGTACAAGAAAGAACATAAAAAAGATAAGAGCAGAAATCAATGACTTAGAAAATGGACAAAGAAGAAAATCAATTAAAGCACAGTTGGTCCTTTTAAAAGATCCATAAAATTGATGCAATCTTAGATAGATAAGAACAATGAATGAAGCACCAAATTTCCAGTATCAGGGAAAAAAATAGGGACTATTACTGCAAATCATTTAAGCTTTAAAATTATGAATGGTATTATTAACAATTGTATGCGAATAAATTCAAATATTTAGATAAATTGGACAAAATCCTTTAAAGACACAAATTATCAAATGGACCCAAGTAGAAATAGAAAACTGAATAACCCTTTACTTATTAAAAGCATTAAATCATCAGTTAAGTATCTACCAACAAAGAAAACAAGACCTTGATGTTTTCACATGAATTGTATCCAACATGTATATAAGAAATAATTCCAATCCTACAGAACTATTTTAGAAAATAGGGGAGGAAATACTTCCCGAATCATTTTATGAGGATTACATACTCTATTTTTTTTTTACTACATCGCTGGTTTATTATAAATGGATATAACTCAGGAATAACCAAATGGATGAGAAGCAGAGGGCAAGGTATGGAGAAGGGGGGGCGGCAGAATTTCCGAGCCCTCTTCGAATGCCCCACTCTTCTAGCACCTCTACATGTTCACGAATCCAGAAGCCCTCCAAATCCCATCTTTTTGTTTTTTTTATAGAGGCTTCATTATACAAGCAAGATTGATTAACTCATTGACCATTGGTGACTGATTCAATCTCTAACCCTTCTCTCCTCTCTGTGGGTGGGACTGATAGTTCACACCATCTAATCAAGGTTGGTTCCTGTGACAACCAGACCCCCTCCTTAGGTGCTTTCCAAAAGAGACAACATAATCTTGATCTTAAAATCAGAAAAATACATTACAAGAACAGAAAACAAATGATCAATATCTTCATGAACAATGACAAAAATACTTAACAAAGCATTAATAAATTGAAACTAGTAATATGCCAAAAGGATTATACAACATTACTAGGTAGAGTTTACTCAAAGAATTCGAGGTTGGTTTCACATTTGAAAATCTATCCATGTCATTCACCACACTAACAGAATGAATGATAAAACCATATGATCATCTCAATATATGCAGGAAAATTATTTGATAAAATTTGACAGTTATCCATGATAAAAACTCTCAGCAAACTAGGAATATAATGGAAATTATTTAATCTGAAAAAAGTATCAATGAAAAACCTAGAGCTAACATAATGATAATAAAATTTTGAATGCTTCCCCTTTAAGATCCAGAAAAGGACTATGATCCTCCTGCTCTAACCATTTCTACTGAACACTACACAGGATATCCAAGTCATTGCAATAAGACAATAGAAACAAAAGGCCTAAATATTGAAAAGGATGAAACAAAACTGTTCTTTTAGTGCAACAAAATATGACTCTCTATGTAATAGTTCCTAAACAAATTAAAAGCTACTGTTATAAGTTAATTTAACAAGATTCAAAAATATAAGATCAATACAAAACATAAATTCTATTTCTGCATACTATCAGCAAACAAAATGAAATTAAAATTCTATTTTGAATAACGTAAAATATTTAAGAGTAAAAATCAAAATATACCCAACACATCTACTCTGAAACCTGACTCTAAATTATATGTAGAAATGCAAAAGAGTTACAATGGCCAAAACAATATTGAAAGATAAGTACACATTATGAGGACAAACTGCTTGAATTTAAGTTTATGTTCCAACAACACTAATTAAGACAGTGTGGCTGTGGCACAAAGATAAATAGGTCAGTGGATCAAAATTGAGTCTGATTGAGAATAGAGCAGAATAGAACAGACTGTTTCAAAATAATATCCATCATAATCCCATCAGGATTATATTTTTTATATGAGATGAAACTTTACTAAAGAGATATGTAAAAATATCTCCCTAAAAAGATTTGTACAAGAATATTCATAGAGATTTTATCCAAAATAGCTAAAAATGAGACAAAATCCAAATATACTTCAACAGGAGAATGGAAAAACAAATTGTAACATTCATATAGTGGAATACTACTTGGCACTACATAGGAAAAATGTTGATACATAAATGGGGAAGAATCTCACTGCTAACATGCTGAGCAAAAATAGACACAAAGAGTTCATAGTATAGCATTCATTTTATTTAAAACTATAGATTAAGTAAAATTAATCCAAGGTAAAAAAAAAATAAGAACAAGATTTCCTCTGGAGTAGATTAACTGGGAAGGGATATGAAGAAACTTTCTGGAGCATATATCAAGCTCATCAAAATGAACTTTAAGAATGTGAACATTTCACTGTATGGTAATTTTATCTATTAAATGGGTACAAAAAATACTGAATTGCAATCTACAGATTCAAAGGAATCCGTACCAAAATACCAAGGGCATTTTTCACAGAACTAGAAAAAATAATGTCAAAATTTGTATGGAATCACCAAAGACCCTGAATAGCCAAAACAATCTTGAGAAAGAAGAACAGAGCTGGAAGAATCACCCTCCCTGACTTCAGACTACAGTACAAAGCCACAGTCATCAAAACAGTATGGTACTGGCACAAAAACACACACATAGATCAATGGAAGAGGATAGAGCGTCCAGAAATAAACCCACGCGCTTATGGTGAATTAATATACGACAAAAGAGGCAAGAATATACAATGGAGAAAAGGCAGCCTCTTCAATAACTAGTACTGGGAAAACTGGACAGCTACTTGTAAAACAATGAAATTAAAACATTCTCTAACACCATTTACAAAAATTAACTCAAAATGGATTAAAGACCTAAATGTAAGACCAGATACCATAAAACTCCTAGAAGAAAACATAGGCAGAACACACTTTGACATAAATCATAGCAATATTTTTTAGATCTGTTCCATAAAGCAAAGGAAATACAAGCAAAAATAAACAAATGGGACCTAATTAAACTTCAAAGTTTTGCACAGCAAAAGAAACCATCAATAAAAAGACAACCTAATGGGGCTTCCCTGGTGGCGCAGTGGTTGACAGTACACCTGCCAATGCAGGGGACACGGGTTCATGCCCCAGTCCGGGAAGATCCCACATGCCGCGGAGCAGCTGGGCCCGTGAGCCATGGCCACTGGACCTGCGCGTCCTGAGCCTGTGCTCTGCAATGGGAGAGGCCACAACAGTGAGAGGCCTGCATACCGCAAAAAAAAAAAAAAAAAAAGACAACCTAATGAAAGGGAGAAAATATTTGCCAATGATATGACCAATAAGGGGTTAATATCCAATATATATAAATAGCTCATACAAGTCAATATCAAAAACCCCACAAACACCCCAATTAAAAAATGAGCAGAAGAACTGAACAGACGTTTTTCCAAAGAGGAAATGCAGATGGCCAACAGGCAAATGAAAAGATGCTCAAAATTGCTAATCATCAGGGAAATGCAAAACAAAAGCACAATGAGATATCACCTCACACATGTCAGAATGGCTATCATCAAAAAGAACACAAATAACAAACGTTGGCCAGGATGTGAAGAAAAGGGAATCTTTGTACACTGTTGGTGGGAACGTAAATTGGTGCAGTCACTGTGGAAAACAGTATGAAGGCTTCTCAAAAAAACTAAAAATAGAACTACCATATGGCCCAGCAACTCCACTCCTGGATATATAGCTGAGAAAAACAAAAACACTAATTCAAAAACATACATGCACCCCGACGTTCATAAAAGCATTATTTATAATTGCCAAGATGTGAAACCAACCTAAGTGTCCATCAACAGATGAATGGATAAAAATGTGGTGTGTGTGTGTGTGTGTGTGTGCGCACGTATATACACACGATAGAATAATACTCAGCCATAAAAAAGAATGAAATTTTGTCATTTGCAGCAACATGGATGGACTTGGAGGGTATTATGCTAAGTGAAATAAGTCAGACAAAGAAAGACAAATAACTGTATCATATCACTTATATGTGGAATCTAAAAAATACAACAAACTAGTGAATATAACAAAAAAGGAAACCCACAGATGTAGAGAACAAACTTGTAGTTACTAGTGGGGAAAGGAAAGGGGGAGGGGCAATATAGAGGTAGGGGATTAAGAGGTACAAACTATTAGGCATAAAATAAGCTACAAGGATATATTGTACCACATGGGGAACAGAGCAAATATTTTATAATAACTATAACTATAAATAACTATAATAACTATAAATAACTATAATAACTATAAATGGAGTAGACCCTTTGAATCAGTATATTGTACACCTGTAACTTATATAAGATTGTATAGCAACTATAATTCAATTAAAAATTTAATTTAAAAAAAGAAATATTGAATTCTAAGTTAATAGATTTTCTTTCTGAAGTGTTATGGATTCACAAATCTGAAACTACCTCTGTGTATACTTGCTTAAGTAAATGCATAAATAATGAGAGCCATTTTTACCACTGTTGGAAAAGAGAGGTAAACATACGAATCAGAAAAGACTAGCATATACCTTTCAGTATAGAAATTTCAGGTATCAATATAATCTCAAATTTTAATCTGCTGCATTGAAAATTAAGAGATAGTGGAACAGCTTCTACAGATGGTAATGCAAGAATCACATACTCAGATATTCATTTACAGCATAAAAATAGTAGAAAGATTTTACCTGCATCATTCCATCCCCCTTGCCAGTACAACTCAGTGTCAAGAGGAATCCCCTCCACCATGGCTTCCCCTGCACAAGAAAAAAAGAGAAGACTCAAAATATCAGAAACAAATAAGAGACATTCTAATGAATGTTTCAGAAATAAAGATTATCTTAAGGGACTATTATAAACAATTATATATCAACTAATTGGATAACCTGGGAAAAAATAAACTTCTAGAAACATACAACCTACTAAAGCAGAATCAAGAAGAAATAGGAAGCCTAAACAGACCAATAACAAATAAGGAGATTGAATCAGTAGTCAAAAACCTCCCAACAAAGAAAAGCCCAGGACCAGAGGACTTCATGGGTAAATTCTATCAAACATTCTTAAACTCTTCCAAAAAACAAAAGGGGGGACATATAGAAACATTTAAGAAGGCCAGCATCACAGTGATAGCAAAGCTATACAAAGACACTAAAGAAAAGAAAAGCACAGGCTCATATCCTGGATAAACATAAATGCAAATATCCTCAATAAAACATTATCAAACCAAATTCAACTGTACATTAAAAGGATTATACACTATGGCCAAGTGGGATCTATCCCTGGGATGCAAGTATGGCTCAACATACATGAATCAAGAGGGTAGTAATAAATTAGAGCAGTGTGTCAGAGGTCCCCAAGACCACTCACAGTTTGATGACTTGCTAGGAGGACTAAGAGGTCTTAGTATATAATGTCACCCATCACTATGTTTTTTTTACAGTGAAAGAATATAAAGCAAAATTAGCAAAGGGAAAAGTCAAAGGGGACAAAGTCCAGAGAAAACCAGGCATAAGCCCTCTCCCTTTGGGGTCACACAAAACATGCTTAAATCTTCTAGCAATGAGTTGTGAAAATACAAATGAAATTTTGTCTATAAATAAGCTCATTAGAGACCTAGTTCCCAGAATTTTATTGAGGGCTGATCATATTAGGCACTGTCTGCCTATCATGTGTCAAAACTGCATACTCGCAGAAGGAAGGCAGGATAAGCCACATTATTCATATAAATAGTGTAGGCACAGTGAGCCACTCCTACCAGTTAGAATGATGGGAACCTTCCCTAAATCCAAGTTCTCAGATGTTAGTGAAGACCAACCTTGTAAGCAGGACTTACAAAGGATAGCAGTCAAGCCTAGTCTATCAGTGCTTTCTATGTGAGCAGGGAGTTTAACATTTAATTTATGCATTTTTGTATTATTCCACTTGTTACAATGAGTTCAGTTGGCCTTTGAATTTAAAATATTCATTAGTAAATAGAAAATATAGTTCAATTTGAAAACATAATACATATATTCACCCTACCACCTTCTCAAAATTTTATTAAAAGAGAAGAATAATAACACTATGAAAGAAAGTACATCTCCAGCAGACAAAAAAAGAAACTTTTAAAATTATAAAAAAGACAGAACAGATTAATAATGAAAACAAAAAGAGCTGAAGAACTTTCAGTCTCACTGAGAGAAAGAGGGGGCCCCACAAATATTACTCTGAGCAGAAACTGTGTATAACTATAAGAACAATAACAACAGGAATTGAAAGGAACATGGGTACTTTTCCCATGTAATTAAAGGTCAGTAAACAAATTTCATTCCCTCTTTCTTAAAGTGGCTGTTTTCAGTGTTTTGACCACAGGATAAAAACACAAGTAGGGTACTCTAAAATACGACAAATTATATAGGAATAAGCAGAGTGCTTTAATTTCCTGTCAACCATCACAAAGGACACAGATTCCCTAAATTCAGAACCCCAGGAAAAACTAAACTCTAAAGGAATCCTAGTAACTACAATATGCCCCTCAACAACTATCCAAGCCAAGGGTAACCTGTTAATTCAAACCTGCATTCATGAAAAGAGAAAAGGTGAATTATTTATGCCTAAAGAAAGTGGCCAATTTGAATCAATCTTAACCATTATATGTAAATATGGATATACAATCAAGAATCAACTAGTGAAGAAAACCAACATGATGTAACTGAAAGCATTAAAATTCTGCAAAGTGAACACATTATGTAATCTTATAATTTATATTTTCCTATTAATTCTAACATTGAAGTTGCACCCTCATTGCTGCATCCTCATCCTCTACTTTTTATAATGCTATACTTTCTCAAAGCTCTCAGAGGCAGCCATTTTTAATGTCCATGAACTTTGAAATTAAAAGTTAATATTTTGGCTAAATAACAGAATGACCCAAGCTGAAGATGTAATTAATAAACATAAGATTAAATTCAGGTATTTTCCAGGAGTGCAGTGAAAATGTATAAAAAGATGAGAAGAAAAATAAGTGAGATACATAAAATGGGTGCAATAGTTCCAATATCCTTTTAACAGGGATCAAAATAAATAGACTATAGACAATGAAGAGTAGGAGGGAAATAAATAGTGTAAAATAACTCTGAATAGAAGAATGAACTAAGTGTCATTATGGAAAGTCCAAAAGGGAATATTTTTTAAGTTTAAAAATCTGAAACAATTGGGTGAAACTTCTGAACCACAAATATTCAATTTTTTTTAACTTCAGAAAGAAAATATAAAAGCAATGCCTAAAACAAAACAAGAATCAGACTAGAGAACAGAGCAATATCTCCATAGTTCTGTGGGAGATTTATTTTGATGTTATAAAAGTCATACCTAGACAAAGAATTTTGTCAGTAAATGACAGAACATACAGAAAATAAGGCTAGAGAAGATGTGAAAAACAAAATTAACATATGCATATGGCCATGTATACATTACTGTTTGTAACAGCAGCAGAATATACATTCTTTTTTGTATAGAATGTACAAAATTGATTATTGATATAATTGATTTACAATGGTGTGTTAGTTTCTACTGTATAACAAAGTGAATCAGCAATACATATACATTTATCCCCATTTGTCCTCGCTCTTGCATCTCCCTCCCACCCTCCCTATCCCACCCCTCTAGGTGGACACAAAGCAACGAGCTAATCTCCCTGTGCCATGTGGCTGCTTCCCACTAGCTATCTATTTTACATTTGGTACAGTATATATGTCCATGCCACTCTCTCACTTCATCCCAGCTTACCCTTCCCCCTCCCCGTGTCCTCAAGCCCATTGTCTACATCTGCGTCTTTATTCCTGTCCTGCCCCTAGGTTCTTCAGAACCGTTTTTTCTTTTTAGATTCCATATGTATGTGTTAGCATATGGTGTTTGTTTTTCTCTTTCTGACTTAATTCACTCTGTATGACAGTCTCCAGATCCATCCACTGCACTACAAATAACTCAATTTCGTTTCTTTTTACGGCTGAGTAATATTCCATTGTATATATGTGCCACATCTTCTTTATCCATTCATCTGTTGATGGGCACTTAAGTTGCTTTCATGTCCTGGCTATTGTAAATAGTGCTGCAATGAACACTGTGGTACATGACTTGTTGAATTATGGTTTTCTCAGGGTATATGCTCAGTAGTAGGTTTGCTGGGTCATATGGTAGTTCTATTTTTAGGTTTTTAAGGAACCTCCATACAGTTCTCCATAGTGGCTGTATCAATTATATATTCCCACCAACAGTGCAAGAGGGTTCCCTTTTCTCCACACCCTCCCAAGCATTTATTGTTTGTAGATATTTTGATGATGGCCATTCTGACAGATGTGAGGTGATATCTCATTGTAGTTTTGAGTTTCATTTCTCTAATGATTAGTGATGTTGAGCATTGTTTCATCTATTTGTTGGCAATCTGTATATCTTCGTTAGAGAAATGTCTATTTAGGTCTTTTGCCCATTTTTGGATTCGGTTGTTTGTTTTTTTAATATTGAGCTGCATGAGCTGCTTGTACGTTTTGGAAATTAATCCTTTGTCAGTTGCTTCATATGCAAATATTTTCTCCCATTCTGAGGGTTGTCTTTATGTCTTGTGTATAGTTTGCTTTGCTGTGCAAAAGCTTTTAAGTTTCATTAGGTTCCATTGGTTTATTTTTGTTTTTATTTCCATTTCTATAGCGGGTGGGTCAAAAAGGATCTTGCTGTGATTTATGTCATAGACTGTTCTACCTATGTTTTCCTCTAAGACTTGTATAATGTCTGGCCTTACATTTAGGTCTTTAATCCATTTTGAGTTTATTTTTGTGTGTAGTGTTAGGGAGTGTTCTAATTTCATTCTTTTACCTGTACCTGTCCAGTTTCCCCAGCAACACTTACTGAAGAGGCTTTCTTTTCTCCATTGTATATTCTTGCCTCCTTTATCAAAACTAAGGTAACCATATGTGCATGGGTTTATCTCTGGGCTTTCTATCCTGTTCCATTGATCTATATTTCTGCTTTTGTGCCAGTAACATACTGCCTCAATTAATGTAGCTTTGTAGTATAGTCTGAAGTCAGGGAGCCTGATTCCTCCTGCTCCGTTCTTCATTCTCAAGATTGCTTTGGCTATTTGGGGTCTTCTGTATTTCCATACAAATTGTGAAATTTTTTGTTCTAGTTCTGTGAGAAATGTCATTGGTAGTCTGACAGGGATTGCACTGAATATGTAGATTGCTTTGGGTAGTATAGTCATTTTCACAATGTTCCTTCTTCCAATCCAAGAACATGGTATATCTCTCCATCTGTTGGTATCATCTTTAATTTCTTTCATCAGTGTCACAGTTTTCTGCATACAGGTGTTTTGTCTCCTTAGGTAGGTTTATTACTAGGTATTCAATTCTTTTTGTTGCAATGGTAAATGGGAGGGTTTCCTTAATATCTCTGTCAGATTTTTCATCGTAAGTGTATAGGAATGCAAAAGTTTTCTGTGCATTAATTTTGTATCCTGCTACTTTACCAAATTCATTGACTAGATCCAGTAGTTTTCTGGTAGCAGCTTTAGGATTCTCTATGTATAGTAATATGTCATCTGAAAACAGTGACAGCTTTACTTCTTCTTTTCCGATTTGGATTCCTTTTATTTCCTTTTCTTCTCTGATTGCTGTGGCTAAAACTTCCAAAACTATGTTGAATAAGAGTGGTGAGAGTGGGCAACCTTGTCTTGTTCCTGATCTTAGAGGAAATGGTTTTAGTTTTTCACCATTGAGAATGATTTTGGCTGTGGGTTTGTCATATGTGGCCTTTATTATGTTGAGGTAAGTTCCCCCTATGCCTACATTCTGGAGGGTTTTTATCATAAATGGGTGTTGAATTTTGTCGAAAGCTTTCTCTGCATCTATTGAGATTATCATATGGTTTTTATCTTTCAATTTGTTAATATGGTGTATCACATTGATTGATTTGCGTATATTGAAGAAACATTGCATTCCTGGGATAAACCCCACTGATCATGGTGTATGATCCCTTTAATATGCTGTTGGATTCTGTTTGCTAGTATTTTGTTGAGATAAATACAGAACAGAAATGAATAAAACAGAAACAAAGTTGATATAGTAAGAAAAGTTGGTTCTTTGAAAAGATCAATAAAATTTATCCTCTAGGCAAGACTGAGTGAGAAAGTAAGAAAATAAAGCAGGCACAACTAATGAATATCAGGAATGAAAATAAATAATATTAAACAAAATTAAAATTAACAAAATTAAAGATGGTTATAGACATTAAAACTTAAAAAGAGAATGTTAACTTTATAATATAATTGTAAAGTTAAATGAAATAGGTTCAGAAGATAATATAACAATGAAATTGATAAAAAAATTGAAAATATGAATATGTCAGTAGTATAAATATTAAAAAAGAAATTATATTAATAATGTATCTTCCCACTGAGAAAATATACTGAATGTTCACAAAAAAAAACAATTATAATATTAGAGAAACTCTTCTAGAAAGCAGAAGAGTGTACCCACATCAACACTTTTTATTAAGCTAAATGATCTTGATCAAAAACCTATCAATAGTATTGTAATGAAGCAAAGCTTACAGATCAGTCATTCTTGTAAGCTTCAAAATCCTAAACAAAATGCAAATCAAATATAAAAAGTACGTTATAAAAAGTATATTACAACATTACTGTATTAAGTTTATCAGAGAAACATAAGGTGAGTTTAATATTAGGTAATTCAGTAGTATGAAGCTTTGCATTAGGCAATTAAACAAGAAACATCACATGATAATTTCAAAATATCCAGAAAAAGCATCTGATAAAGTCCAATATTAGTTTATGTTGGGGCTTCCCTGGTGGCGCAGTGGTTGAGAGTCTGCCTGCCGATGCAGGGGACGCGGGTTCGTGCCCTGGTCTGGGAGGATCCCACATGCCGCGGAGCGGCTGGGCCCGTGAGCCATGGCTGCTGAGCCTGTGCGTCCAGAGCCTTGCTCCGCAACGGGAGAGGCCACGGCAGTGAGAAGCCCACGTACCGCAAAAAAAAAAAAAAAGTATTTACAACCTCCCCCAAGAACAACAATGACAACTACAACCAATCTCATACATAATAGTGAAAGTTTGGGCTTCCCTGGTGGCGTAGTGGTTGAGAGTCCGCCTGCCGATGCAGGGGACACGGGTTCGTGCCCCGGTCCGGGAGGATCCCACATGCCGCGGAGCGGCTGGGCCCGTGAGCCATGGCCGCTGAGCCTGAGCGTCCGGAGCCTGTGCTCCGCAACAGGAGAGGCCACAGCAGTGAGAGGCCCATGTACCACAAAAAAAAAACAACAACAAAGAAACAAAACAAAACAAAAAAAATCCCTTCTAAAATCTCATCAAAAAAAAAAAAAAGATACTTAGGAATAAACCTGACCAAGGAGGGGAAAGACTTATATGCTGAGAATTATAAAACATTGAGGAAGGAAACTGAAGGTGATTCAAAGAAATGGAAAGATATCCAATACTTTTGGATTAGAAGAATTAATATTGTCAAAATGGTATTACTACCAAAAGCAATCTACAGATTTAATGCAATCCCTATCAAAATACCCATGACATTTTTCACAGAACTAGAACAAACAACCTTAAAACTTATATGGTACCATGAAAGACCCAGAATTGCCAATCAATCCTGAGGAAAAAGAACGAAGTAGGTGCCATAACCCTCCCAAACTTCAGACAATACTACAAAGCTACAGTAATCAAAACAGAATGGTACTGGCACAAAAACAGACATATGGATCAATGGAATAGAAGAGAGAGTCCAGAAATAAACTCACAAACCTACAGTCAGTCTTCAACAAAGGAGGCAAGAATATACAATGGAGAAAAGACAGTCTCTTCAGCAAATGGTGTTGGGAAAGCTGGACAGCCACATGTAAGTCAATGAAGTTAGAACACACCCTCACATTGTACACAAAAATAAACTCAAAATGGATTAAAGACTTAAATATAAGACATGATAACATAAAACTCCTAGAAGAGAGCACAGGAAAAACATTCTCTGACATAAATTGTACCAATGTTTTCTTAGGTCAGTCTCCCAAGGCAACAGAAATAAAAGCAAAAATAAACAAATGGGACCTAATCAAACTTATAAGCTTTTTCACAGCAAAGGAAACCATCAACAAAACAAAAAGACAACCTATGGACCAGGATATAATATTTGCAAACAATGTGACTGACAAGGGCTTGAAACATGAAAACAGTTCATACACGTAAGTAACAAAAAAACCAAACAACCTAATCATATAATGGACAGAAGATCCAAATAGACATTTCTCCAAAGAAGACACACAGATGGCCAATATGCACACGAGAAGATGCTCAACATCGCTAATTATTAAAGAAATGCAAATCAAACCTGCAATGAGGTATCACCTCACACTGGTCAGAATGGCCATCATTAAATAGTCTACAAATAACAAGTGCTGGAGAGGCTGTGGAGAAAAGGGAACCCTCTTATACTGTTAGCGGGACTGTAAATTGGTGCAGCCACTATGGAGAACAGTATGCAGGCTCCTCAAAAACTAAAAATAGAGTTGTTGTATTATCCAGCAATCCCACTCCTGGGCATATATCTGGAGAAAACTATAATTCAAAAAGATACATGTACTCCTATGTTCATAGCAGCACTATTTACAACAGGCAAACATGAAAGCAACCTAAATGTTCATTGACAGATAAATGGATAAAGAAGATGTGGTACATATATACAATGGAATATTACTTAGCCATGAAAGAATGAAATTTGCAGCAACATGGATGTACCTAGAAATTATTATACTAAATGAAGTAATAAGTCAGAAAGACAAATATCATATGATATCACTTATATGTGGATGGAATCTAAAATATGACACAAATGAACTTATTTATGAAACAGAAACATACTCACAGACATAGAAAATAAACTTATGGTTACCAAAGGGGAAAAGGGATGGGGGAGGGATAAATTAGGAGTTTGGGATTAGTAGATACAGTCTACTATATATAAAATAGACAAAAAACAAGGTCCTACTATATAGCACAGGGAACTATATTCAATATCCTGTAATAAACCATAATGGAAAAGAATATGAAAAAGAATATATATATATATGAAACTGAATATATATATATAAAACTGAATCACTTTACTGTACACCAGAAACTAACACAACATTGTAAATCAACTATACTTCACTAAAAAATTAAATTAAAAATAGTTTAAAAATGTACTTATTTTAAAGTAAAATAATCAGACAGCATGGTATTTGGACATGGATGCGTAAATAAATCACTCAGAATGAAAATAAAAATCCTAGAAACTGAGTAACCTATGTATGGACAACTGATGCATGAAAGAGATGGCCTTGAAGAAAAGCAAGAAAGGATGAACTTTACAAAAAGTCATGTGGCGACAACTGATGAATCAACAGGACTTTTACTGCATATCATATGCAAAGATCAATTCCAGGTTGACATCAGCAAAAATGGCAGAATAAATGATCCCCAATTCTACCATGCATAAAAGCAAGAAAAAACTGGCAAAAACTGTCAGAATCAACTTTTTTTTAGATTCTGGAAACTTACCAAGGCTTGCAACAATCTGGAGAATGTACTTGCTCAAAAAAAGAAAAAAATGAAAAGAACAATTCTCAGTAAGAACTGAGAATCTTGTGGCATTTAACTTACCCCATTCCCATACCCAGCTCCCTTTCCCCATGGTAGCCATGAAAATAACAGACCACTGGACCACTTTCCTGGCACCAAAGGAAAAAGAACAGAACTTATTCACATAGAGTTGTAATTAATTATTTGTTCTGACCTGTCTGGTATCTCCCTGGAAAACTGGCTCAAACGTTAGTTTTTATGTCAGTAACTTGCAGGTTTACTGTTAAAGCAGCTTGCAAATTGGGGGCAGCATTTCCTGAAAACCTTGCAGGCTAAAACAATCTTAGGTTCCTGCCACCTCAGATGATAGGTGATGTGTAACAGCTGTGGAAAACAATAGACTAACCAAAAAGTTTGGGAGGTTTTATGGAATGAATTGTGTCCCCTCAAAATTCATATGTTGAAACCCTAACCCCAGAATCTTAGAATATGACCATATTTGGAGATGCGTGCACACAGAGAAAAGGCCATGTGAGAGAGGCCTTAGGAGAAATCAAACCTGCCAACACCTTGCTCTAGGACTTGAAGTCTCTAGAACTGTGAGAAAATTAATTTCTGTGGTTTAAGCCACGCAGTCTGTGATATTTTGTTATGGTAGCCCTAGCAACTAACACAGGAGGAACGTCCCTAAAACTTTGGAAAGTTGCAAAATATTCCTGGGATCTAGAGCGGAATCTAGAAGGTCAATAATTTTCCAATGTCACATTTTATGATAACGTTTATGTGAAATTTGCAGAATAGGCAAATCCATAGAGACTGAAAGTAGAACAGTGATTGTCAGGGGATGGGAGTGATGGGTGATTGACATTAACTCCTAATGACTATGGTTTCATTATGGGGTAGTGGAAAGTTCTGGAATTAGACAGTGGTGAGGGCTATACAACAGTAAATATATTGTAATCCACTTAGGTGTACACTTTAAAAATGCTGAATTAGGGCTTCCCTGGTAGCGCAGTGGTTGGGAGTCCACCTGCCGATGCAGGGGACACGGGTTCATGCCCCGGTTCGGGGGGATCCCACGTGCCACGGAGCGGCTGGGCCCGGGAGCCATGGCCACTGGGCCTGTGCGTCCAGAGCCTGTGCTCCACAGCAGGAGAGGCCACGGCGGTGAGAGGTCCGTGTACCGCAAAAAAAAAAAAAAAAAAAAAAAAAAGCTGAATTATATGCTATATAAAATATATCCCAAATTTTACAAATGCTATAAAAATCAATTCCAGGCAGAAAAAATGACTAACGCATGAAAGGGGAAACTATACATTTTTAGAAGATGCATAAGACAATATTTTTATGATTTTATCTTGAAGGAAAGATGTGTTAAACTAGATGAAAACAGCCATATGCATGAAGGAAATACTGATAAACTCAATTACATTAAACTTAATCTCTCTTTGTCTAAAGACACAATAAAACTGTGAGAAGGTAAAAGAAAGTAAGGAGAGGATGTGTGCAACATGTATATTTAACTAATTATATGTATATAATACATACCAACAAACAAAAATTACAAGAAGCCATTAAGAAAATCTCCAAATACCAGTTTTTTAAAATGGGCCATAAATTTTACTATACTTTACAAAAGAGGATATACCAATTACCACTAAACATGTAAACATACCTTTAACTTCATTAGTAAATCAGACAAATTCAAATTAAAATCTCAATGAAACATTATCGCATACATACCAGATTGGCAATTACTAAAACCTCTGATGACACCAATTGTTGGTAAAATTGTGAAGCAAAGGAGAATCTCATGCATGACTGGCAGACTGTAAGTTGTTCAACTATGTTGGAAAAAATATTAGCATTATCTACTCATTTAAATAACACTTGATTTGTAATATAGCAACATCCCATCTAAGTATACAAAGCAGAATGAATCTTGTACATGCTTGCTAGTAGATATTGAAAATATTGGCAGCAGCAGTGTTTGTAATGATTTTCAATTGGAAGAATCTTCAAATGTCTATCAATAGTAGAATGAACAACCTTGGAGATATTCATACAATAGAATAGTATACAGCAAACCAAATGAAATAACTATAGCTATATTTAATGATGTTAGATTCTCACAATGTTGAGCAATAAATAAAAAAGTAATGCAGTAGTGTGCTCACTTTGCATCACACTCAAAATCAAGGAAAAATAATATATTTATAGACATATTCATATAAGTAGTAAAATTATAAAGAAAAGCAAGGTAATAATTATCATAAAAGTCAAAATATTTAGAATAGGGAGAAAGGATAAACACATGAGGGATTTCTGAGATACTAAAAAGGATCTATTTTTTTCACTTTGGTTGTTACAAATTATACATACTCATAATTATTCTTTACATTGTGTTTTATGCACTATTATTTATGTAAAATACATCTCAAAATAAAAATAGATATAGATAGATGATAGATAGATAGATAGATAGATAGATAGATAGATATAGATGATGCTAGAACAATTTTCCAGATGGGGAAAATAAGTTTTTATTCCTTCCTCACAACGTATGCAAAAATTCAATTGTATTACATATAGTAAATAGTTAAATTTGAGATGCTAGGAAAGGCTTTCTTATATAAAAAACATATATTACAAATGTTTAAGGAAAGCAATAATAAAAATAATATTTGAAAGTTTTGACCCTTTCTTGCTGTCTTACTATCTCCAATTTTTTTTTACAATCAATTTATTTTTGATAAGGTAATACATTCTTATGATTCTCTCTCTCTCACCTACCTTCTTGTAGGTCTTTGTCTGGCTTTAGTATCATAGTAGTGAGGGACTCATTAAATGAGTCTGGAAGTGTTCCCTCCTCTTCAATTTTGTGGAAAAGTTTGAGAAAGATTGGTATTTTTTCCTAAGAATTCACTAGTGAAGCCATCTGACTCTGTGCTTTTCTTTTTTGGGAGGTTTTTGATTACTGATTCAATCTCCATACTAGATATAGGTCTGTTCAGACTTCATGCTTTAGTCTTGGTAGGTTGTATGTTTCCAGGAATTTACTCATCTTTTCTAGACTATTCAGCTTGTTGGTATATAATTGTCCATAGTAGTGTCCTTATGATTCTTTGTATTTCTGTGGCATAAGTTGTAATGTCTCTCATTTCTGATACTGATTGTTCTCTCTTTTTCTTAGTCTATCCCAGGGTTTTTTCGCTTTTTAAAAAATCTTTTCAAAAAACAGTTCTGAGTTTCACTGTTTTTTTCTATTGTTTTTCCATTTTCTATTTGGTTTATTTCTGTCTTTTTTTTAAATTCCTTCTGCTAACTTTGGGCTTTATTTTTCTTTTTCTAAATCCTTGAGGTATGAAGTTAGATTTTTTGAGCTCTTTCTTCTTTTATGATGTAGACTTTTCTAACTATGAACAGCCCTCTTAGTACTCTTTTTCTCAATTTCATATGTTTTGGTATGTTGTGTTTTTATTTTTGTCTCGAGGTATTTTCTAGTTTCCTCTGATTCTTTTTTGACCCAATCGTTGTTCAAGAGTGTATGGTTTAATTTCCACATATTTGTGAATTTTTCAGTTTTCCTTCTGCTACTGATTTCTATTTTTATTCCACTGTGATCAGAAATGATACTTGGTATGATTTTAATCTTAAATTTGTTAAGACTTGTTTCATGATCTAACATGTGATCCATCCTGGAGAAGGATCTATTCTCAGTTGAGAAGAATGTGTATTGTGGTGTATTGTGGTATTGAGTGGAAAGTTTATAGAAACTTTGTTACATTTGGCCTATAGTGTTATTGAAATCCTCTGTTTGCTTACTGATCTTCTGTCTGGATATTCCATCCCTTCTTGAAAGTGTGGTACTGAAATCTCTTACTCTTACTGTATTGCTATCTATTTCTTCCTTCAGTTCTACCAGTGTATGCTCTGATACTGAGTGCAAATATCTTCCCGGTGGATTGACCCTTTATCACTATATAATATCCTTCTTTATTTCTTGTGAGAGTTTGTAATTTAAAATCTATTTTGCCTGATAAAATCAGTCAACCCTGCTCTCTACTGTTTGCCAATGACATGGAATATTATCTCTTTTCATCCCTACACTTTCTGCCTATACGTGTCCTTAAATCTGAAGTGATTTTCTTAGTACGATAGTTTCTAGGTCCATCCAAGTTGCTGCAGATGGCAATATTTCAATATTTCATCCTTGTTCACAGGGTACTATATTCAGTATCTCGTAATAACCTATAATGAAAAATAATCTGAAATATACATATATATATTTAACTGAATAGAACTGAATCACTTTGCTGTACACCTGAAACTAACACAATACTGTGAATCAACTATACTTCAATTAAAAAAAATAGTGATTTTTCTTGTAGATAGCATATAGTTAGTCCTGCTTTTTTTTGTTTGTTTTTTGTTTTTGCGGTACGCGGGCCTCTCACTGTTGTGGCCTCTGCCGTTGCGGAGTACAGGCTCCAGACGCGCAGGCTCAGCGGCCATGGCTCACGGGCCCAGCCGCTCCGTGGCATGTGGGATCTTCCTGGACCGGGGCACGAACCCGTGTCCCTTGCATTGGCAGGGGGACTCTCAACCACTACACCACCAGGGAAGCCCAGTCCTGCTTTTTATCCCTTCAGCCATTCTATGTTTTCTAGTTGGAGAATTTAATCTATTTACATTTAAATTATTATTCTTAGGAAAGTATTTACTATTGCCATTCGTTGTTTTCTGTTAGTCTTTTAATTCTTTTGTCTGTCTGTTCCCCTTCATCTTGCTTTGTGTTTTTTTGATATTTTGAATTGATATACTTTCATTCCTTTCACTTTTTCTTTTGTATAATTTCTATAGGTATTTTTTGGTTACTTTGGGGTTATGTAATACATATATAATATTATTATATTTTATAAGAATATGATATATCTTATAACAGTCATTGTTTAAGCTGATAACTAGAGTTCAATTGCATACAAATGCTCTACACTTTAACTTCTCCCCTCTCCAGTTCTGTTATCATTGTCAGAATTTACTGACTATCTCCAGAAGTCAGCTTTCTCCTGCCATGACAGGCACCATACAACCTCTAGGTTTCCTCTTACTTCCCGCGAGAGAAAGCATCTAACGTGGCAAGACTCTATGTCTCAAGCCTGACACTCAAACATTTGCAAACTTGTGGAGGATTTTGATAATGCTGCTAGAGTTTGCTTACTGCCTAAGGATCCTTGGGTTTGGAAAGAATTTAAATGAAACTTTTCACCATAGTTTTTTCTTTTTTTTTCAAAAAATCTTTCAGAGTGGGTGTCATGAATACACGTCACAATTTGAAGGTATTCATATTGTGTATCCTTTAACACATTTTTAGGTATAATTTTTAAAAATACTTTTGTCTAACTTTTATACTAGAATTAAAAAGTGATTTACCCACCACCTCATTGTCCATCTTTATAAGAGCTATTTCTAATTCTCTATAAGGAAAATCACATAACTCTGTTTCATTAGGGTTGGTTTCTGGAGATTTCTCTGTTTCCTTTGTTTGGAACATCTTTATCTGATTCCTCATTTTCATAGGTTTTCTGTGTTGGTGTCTATACATTTGACAAGGCAGACACCTCTTTCAGTCTTCACTGACTTGCCTCATACAGAAGAAGACCCCTGCCAATCAGCCTGGCCAGATATTTTGGGGACCTCTACCAACTCCTACCCTCCCCAGGGAAAAGCAGGCATCTGTGGCTTTTGTCCGTTCCCTCCATGCTGAGCCCAGGAGGTAGGGGTAGCTATGGCATCTACCAGCCCAAGCTGCTACCTCCATTCTTCACCAGGTGGCTAGACTGTGCTACATCTATCAGAGCTTCAAGACTAGTGAGATCAATGTTAGTTCTTTGGTCAGCCCTGGAAAAGTGGGGGCATTGGACATACAGATCAACTCTTTTCCTTCTCAGGGGCAAGCTGAAAACTAGGATTTTTTATCCATTAACCCTGTGTTGATCATGGGAGAGAAACAATGGCATCTACACACGAGCTGCCACTGGCCCATCAGAACTTCAGAACTGGTGAAACAGATGCTATTTCTTTTTTTAATTTTTATTTTTCTTCAACTGAAGTATAGTTGATTTACAATGTTGTGCCAATCTCTGCTGTACAGCAAAGTGACTCAGCTATACACATACAGACATTCTTTCCTTTATATTCTTTTCCATTATGGTTTATGACAGGATATTGAATATAGTTCCCTGTGCTATACAGTACTGATTCCATTCCTTTGTGCAGCCCTGGAGAGGATGGATTGCTGGATGCATGGATCAACTCTTTCCCTCCCAAGGGGGAAGCTGAGAGCTGAGATTTTTTTTGTCTGCTCACTGTGCAGAGCAGGAGATAAGATCAATGGCATTCTACCATCCCAATGTGCACTTCTATTCTCCCTGTGGTGGCTAGATTGTGCCAGATTCATCAGAGCTCCAAAACAGAAGGCAGTCATCTGAGAAACCCCCTTGGAAAAGACAGGGTCCCGATGCATGAAGCTACACTTTCCCGCCCTGGCATGAAGTTTGCACAATAATGATAGGTAACTACACACCCAGACAATTTTACTGGTGAATATCATCAAACATTTAAGGAAGAAATAACACCAATCTCCCACAAACATTTTTAGAAAATAACAGAAATAAGAACATGTCACAACTGATTGTATGAGACAATGTGATCTTGATACAAAAGCCTGACAAGGGCATTATAAGAAAATTAATTTATAGTTCAAAACTACTCAGGAGCATAGCATCAAAATTCCTCAAGAAAACATTATGAATTGAATCCATCAATATTTAACAAAAAGAAAAATAGATTATAACAAAGTGGGTTTATCTCAGGAATGTGAGGTTGGTTTAAAATTCTAAAATCCATCTAAATCACCACAAATCTATTTAAAAAATAAGAAGCAAAAGTAATGATCTCAACAGATATAGAAAAGAATTTTTTTAAAGAAATTCAACACTAAATCATAATAACTAATTTCAGCACACTGTAAGTAGGAGGGAACTCCCTCAGTCTGCTAAAATGCTTCTAGCAAAGATCTATAGCTAACATCAAGCTTAATGTTATGATATTGAAGTTTCCATCTAAAATAGGGAAAAGTCAGGGATGTCTGCTCTCATTACTTCTAATCAACATTAGAAGTAGGTCTTAACCAAGCAATAAGACAGAAGAGTAAACAAATACATAAATATTGGATAAGAAGTAAAACTACTGTTATTTTCAGAGAGTATGATTATATGCTAGAAAAAATCTACAGGAATCCATTAATAAAAATATTAGAACTCTAACTCACATAAGTTAAAATATAAAAAAGCAACTGCATTAACATATACTAGCAACAAAATATTGAGAATTTTAATTCTGAAATATCATTAAAGTGGCATGAAAATATTAAAGAGTTAGGAATACATTTAATGAAATTTTCCAAGAGCTCATGACTGAAAAACCCATGACATAGATAAGGAATATTAAAGAATGGTTAAATAAATGGAGAGATTATTTATGTTCATTAATTGAGGGAATATTGCTATGATACTGAAGAAACTGACAGTCGGATTCTACAATTTATGCTACAGAAGAGCTAGTATTAGTTTTCAAAAGGATAGTGATATTGTGCGACATTTAGTCCCAGATATCAAGACTTACAAAGAAGCTTCATTAACTAAGACAGAATAGTATTGATATATGGATAGATGAATCAATAAATGGAATAAAATAGGGAATTCAGAATAAGACCTAAGCTTATATGGTCATTTGACTTTCCACAAATACATTTCTACAATTTAATGGGGAAAAGAAAGTCTGTCTTATCAACAAATAGTACTGGGACAACTGGATATGATTATGGGGAAAAAAATGAACTTGGATGCTATCTTACTCCACACACAAAATTTCATTTCAGGATGATCATAGACGTAAGTGTAAAAACTTTATATACCTGCTGGAATAAATCATAGAAGAATATCTTTGCAATCTATGAATATGAAATAAAAACTTTCTCAGTAGGGAAAGCTGAATTTGTCCCAAATGGACATACAATATAATAACTGATAAAAGAAGTTCATCAGACTGTAGAGAAATTATATATGACAGAAAATTGGATCTGCAGTAAAGACAAAGTAAACACCTGTACTGATTCAATTAATAAATGGTCTAACACTAGAATCAAAAGGCAGAGACTGTCAGACTAGATTTAAAAGCAAGATTAAACTCTATGATGTTGAGTAGAAACAATTTAATAAAAGAGGCACAGAGTGACAGTAAACAGTTAAGGAAAGTTATAAAAATTGAATATGAATCATATTAAAGTGGATGTAAAAAGCTATATTAAGTAAAAATTGACAGACTAAAATAGAAAAATCAGCACTCATAGAGAATAAACATCCCTCTCCCAGTACCTGATAGAAAATGTAGAAAAAAAAATCAGTGAAGATACAAGAGATTTGAAAACCACCAACTTGATCTAGTTGACATTTAAAGACTGCTATACCGGCCACAGTCTTCGCGGAGAGTCACCGAGGTTTCCTGCTTCAACAGTGCTTGGACAGAACCCTGCGCTTGTCCCCCACTCCGGCCGGCCGCTCAGAACCAGCCCTCGCCACCACCTCACAGCGCCCTCCGACCGCCTCTCCCCAGCCGCCGGCCATGACGACCGCATCCCCCTCGCAGGTGTGCCAGAACTACCACCAGCACTCGGAGGCTGCCATCAGCCGCCAGATCAGCCTGGAGCTCTACGCCTCCTACGTCTACCTATCCATGTCATACTATTTTGACCGCGATGATGTGGCTCTGAAGAACTTTGCCAAATACTTTCTTCACCAGTCTCGTGAGGAGAGGGAACATGCTTTGAAACTGATGAAGCTGCAGAACCAACGGGGTGGCCGAATCTTCCTTCAGGATATCAAGAAACCAGACCGTGATGACTGGGAGGATGGGCTGAATGCAATGGAATGTGCGCTACACTTGGAAAAAAGTGTGAATCAGTCATTACTGGAACTGCACAAATTGGCCACTGACAAAAATGATCCCAATTTGTGTGACTTCATTGAGACGCTTTACTTGAACGAGCAGGTGAAATCCATCAAAGAGTTGCGTGACCATGTAACCAACTTACACAAGATGGGGGCCCCCGAATCTGGCATGGCAGAGTATCTCTTTGACAAGCACATCCTGGGAAACAGTGATAATGAGAGCTAAGCCTTAGACTGGCTTCCCATAGCCACGGGGATGACTTCCCTGGTCACCAAGGCAGTGCACGCATGTTTGGGTTACCTTTACCATTTCTATAAGTTGTACCAAAACATCTACAAGTTCTTTCCTTAGTACCATTCCTTCAAATAGAGTAATTTGTTACTCCTCTCGCCAAAATAAGAACGCTATACAAACAAGTGCAGCATATATGTACAAGTGCAGAGAACATTCACCAAGGTAGAAGGTATGCTGAGCCATAAGACCAAATCCTCAACAAATTTAAAAGAATTGAAACCATACAGTAATAGTGTATTAGTTTCCTAGGCCTGCCATAACAAAGTACCACAAACTGGGGAGTTTAAAACAACAGAAATTTACTGTTTCAGTTCTGGAGGCAAGAAGTCTGAAACCAATGTGTCACCAGAGCCAATCTCCCTCTAAAACCTGCAGTGGAATCCTTCCTTGCATTTTCTTAGCTTCTGGTGGTTTGTCAGCAATCTTTGACATTCTTTGGCCTGTTCATGCATCACTCTGATTCTCTGCCTTCACATGACTTTTGCCCTGTGCCTATCTTCACATGGCTGGCTTCTTATATGGACACCAGTCGTATAGGATTAAGGGTTCACCCGACTCCAATATGACCTTATCTTAACTAATTACATCTACATTGATTCTGCTTTCAAATAAGGTCACATTCTGAGGTACTGGGGGTTAGGACATCAGCATATCTTTTTTTTCAGGTGGGAACATATCTCAACCCATACCAAATAGTATGGAGAGATTCCCTCAATTTTGGAATTTCTGCAACATGTGTTAATAACCCATGGGTCAAAGAAGAAATCATAAGAAAAAATAGTGAATATTGGGAGCTGAACACCTACCATATATATCAATAATGGATATCCAAGTATCAAATGTTGTGGTATGTATCCAAAGCAATGCTTAGAATTTTATAAATATAAATAACTGCTAGAAAAATGATTTAAAAATTAATGACCTAAGCTTGTACCATAAGAACACTAGTAAAAGAGCAAATTAAACCTAAAATAATAGAAGGTAAATAATAAAAATAAGATCATAAATCAAGAAATAGGAAACAGATAACAATAGATAATAAAGTTAAGATATGGGGTTTGGGGGGAAAAATAATAAAAATTGTAGATACTAACCAGACTGATTAAGAAAAAAAGATATACATATTGCCTAAAGCAGTAATTAAAAAGGGAATATCATTAAACATATTAAAAGGACTACAGACATTAAAAGGGTAATAAAATAATATTATAAATCTGTTTATATCATTAAATTCAACAACCTAGCTAACTGGAGATATTTATTGAAAACCATGAATTACCCAAACTGACAGATGAAGAAATAAAAATTTAGAAAAACACTTTTCATTAAGGTAATTCAATTCATAATCAGAAACCACCTAAGAAAAGCAGAAAATAAAATGGAGAGAGCAAGATCAGGAGAGAGAAATAGAAAGAGAGGAGAAGAGGGAAGAAAAAAAAGAGAAAGAAAGAACTTAAGGATGAATGGGTGGGAAGGAGGAAAGAAAGCAGGGAGGAAGGAGGGAAGGAAGAAAACCTCCAGGCACAGTTTCATTAATTAATTAATCAAATATTTAAGCAATAAATAATGCCATATCTAAAATAAACTGTTTTCATAAATAGAAGTGGAGGAAATCCTTCCTAAATCAGCTAGCCAGGACATTAAAACCCTGATACCAAAAACTGACCAAAACATCACGGAAAAAGAAAATTTATACCAATATCCCTCATAAATATAGATGCAAATTCCCTTTCAAAATATCAGTAGATAATTTAAAGTAATGTACAAAAAGAATAATACACCATGACTTGTTGGGGTTTATCCAAGAAAAGCAAAGTTGGTTTGCCATTTGACAAAAAATCATTTTAATCTACCATATTAACAGAATGAAATATGTATATATAAATATGTATACCTTCATAAGGCATTAGCATTATCTCCTAAAGTTGACAATAGACATATATATGAGCCAGAAATTCCCCTCCTACATATATACTAAAAAGGGTTTGTGTATTTTCAAGTACTGTGCACAATATCGACAAACTGGAAAAAAACCAAATGCTCATAAACAATAATGTAGATGAATTAACTGTGGTACAGTAAAATGCAGTATTATACAGTAGTCAAAACAAATGAACTAGCAACATGTAAAAACATGAAAGAATTTTGTGATAAAATGTTGAGGACAAAAGAGTCTCCAAAGATTGCATACAGCATGATATACTTCTTTTATGAAATAAAACATCTTAAAAATATTTACTGTTTCAGAAGTTATAAACAAACCAAAAGAGACTCCTGGTTTCAACTTTGACATGTAAACAGCTAGGAGATAGCTATTTCCATCATTACAGAAAGAAAACTGCTGAACAAACTGAAAATTAAGGACTCTTCTTAGACCCATCAGAGAATTGTGATCACAGGGCAAACTGCCACTCTTGAAATCTGGAGAGAGAGATGAATAGAGAATCACAGCTGAAACCTGGAAACAAAAAGTCCTAGGAACACTTAAGTTGTAATTTTAACAAATTGTTTGAGGTTGAGTACACTAGCATGAGGGAGAACTCCTAAGAGCTGTGTTTTGGCATGTGTGTCGGGGGTACACTTTCATGGACTTTGCCTTCAGGAGCCCAATGAGATCCTCACAGTGAAAAGCCTGGAAAGATCCTCTACTGGCTCTGAAACAGGAAAAGGAAACATAACCATTTTGAAATATGCCAAGACTGTTCTCCAAAACAAAGGGAACTTTGCAGGAGAAAAGGCTTTACCAGAGCCTTATTACACCCTAGGGAGAAGAGCATTTATCCAATTCTACTCCCTCCCCCACCCCAAATCCTCCCTGTATTACCTAAGAGGAGAAATTAAGGCTAAGAAACATTGTTGCAAGTCACAGCTCAGAGACATGGGCCCACTAAACGACTGAGATTTAATCATAAATTGAAAGAAACTTCTCCCATACCTTGCCACCATACCAAGAGGGATTGGTGTAACAGTGGCTTACAGTGAAAAGAGCTGCATAACAAAGACTTTATCCAAGTGAGAGTAATTAAGGAATTCTAAAGTCAACAAAGGAGACACAACAAGGTCATACAAGGACCTTACAAAGTTCCCTTTGTTTTGGACAACAGTTATGGCATATTTTGAAATGGTTGCTATTTACCAAAAAAGACAATTTAAATAAAAGTAATCAGGTTCTAAAAAAAAAAAAGTAATCAGGTTCAAGGTAAAACAATGAAAACATTCAGTATGAAAAATACTAAGAGGAAATCTACTTTAACAGGACTGTTACTAAATCAAGCAGACTTTAAGGCAAGCACCATTTCCAGTGATAACGAGGGAGATTTCATAAAATGACAAAATGGTCAATCCTTCATGAATATATCACAATTATAAATCTATGCACATATTTATATAACTGAAAAAATATATATAAATTTACAGAATTACAAGAAGTAAAAGGGGAAATCAAGTATAATGAGAGAATAAAAAAGAAGATAACTTCCATAGAAATAAAAATATATCAGAGATTATAATAATAATAATAAAATAGCCCTTAGTGGCACTGAATCACATACATAACAATAAAGATCTGAATTAGCAAAATTTAGTTACTGTATCAGAGAATCCTCTCAAAATACAGAATTAAAGGAAAACCATAGAAATTATGATAGCCAAGATATTGAGCAGTGCCCTTCAAGCACTAATGTGGATATAAATCACCAGGTGATCTTGTTAAAAATGCACATTTTGAATGAGTAAATATGTGGTAGGGCCTGTGATTCTGCATTTCTCATTGGTTCCCAAGAGATGCATAAGTTACTGATCAGCAGACCTTACTTTAAATAGCAAGGATACAGAGAGCAAATATGGAAGAACATCTTTATTCTCACATACACACACACACACACACACACACACACACACACACACACAGCATTTATACAGCAGGAGTTCCATAGGAAAACATGGAGTCTTGGAGGAGTAAAAAGCAGTCAAGTGCACAACAGAAGAAGGTACTTATTTTGAGGTGAAAGCGTTTACTGAAGACTGGGCAGAATTGTTTGTGTGTGATATTTTCTAAAAACATCATAGTAAATATCTGAACTAAAAGAGTAAGGAAAAAATAGCAAAAAGATTTAAACACATTTTTGGAACCAGAAATCAAATAAGAGCTTGGACACACCTTTAACAATTTGGGGACCTGGCAAGAGTATAAGACTTCTAAGTCAAGCTAAAAATCTGTTACATAAAACATATATATTATCCTGCCTTGAAAAAAGTTAAAAGCCTGGTTGACTGTTTTTATATGAAAATTTTGGAAGAATATTACAAATTGTTAATTATTAATGTATAACAATTTTCTATTGATTAGTCAGTGATATTTGGTTGAGTAATAAAATATAGATATATAATTCATATTTATGAATATTCATTCCATACAATTTATTTTTCCTTTTCTTTAATGTTGTTAAAATAAAGATTTTCATATTAATGCAATAAAAGATTAAAAGGTGATCATGTTCAAAATATACAAATTTTTGGGCTTCCCTGGTGGTGCAGTGGTTGAGAGTCTGCCTGCCAATGCAGGGGACACGGGTTCGTGCCCCGGTCTGGGAAGATCCCACATGCTGTGGAGCAGCTGGACCCGTGAGCCATGGCCACTGAGCCTGCGCGTCCGAAGCCTGTGCTCCGCAATGGGAGAGGCCACAGCAGTGAGAGGCCCACGTATCACAAAAAAAAAAAAAGAAAAAAAATATGTATATATATATATATATATATATATATATATATATATATATATATATACAAATTTTGAATTTATGTTGATAAAATTAAATTACTATAAAATATTAAAACATAGCTATGTTCACATATGCTTTCAGTTACTTTATATAATATTCAAACTTTTAAAATTAAAAGCCAAATATATACCTTAATTATTGAATTTCAAAATTTTAGTTAAAATTTTAAATAAAGCTGAAATGTATAGTATTTTTTGAAAATTTACTCAAATCTTATCGATATGATTATATATATAAAGATATTCACAATACTACCTTTTAATGCCCACCTATTTTCCAACATAAAGAGCTATATATGTACATTTAAAAGGAATATGAATTGTTAAATGTAGCAAAATATTTCTCAGCTGCATTTTGTACTGGTTATAAAAACCATGTGTATCTCTCCAGAAACAATATTGCAACATAAAGAAAAGGAAGGGAAGGGATGCCTGTCACTACTGTGAAATAATACTTCCTTAAGCAAGAATCTATGGGATTTATATCATCTGAGAGAAAAGATATTGAACAAGTTAATTAGTGTTTTCTGTTACATAAGGCATTTAAATGTTTCTGACATCCTGAAGCAGTATCCTGAAGCAATATCCTGAAGCAGTATCCAACACATGAAACTCCTTAGTATTTGGATACATTTGGGCACAGGGCAAGAGGTGGGAAAATGTTTTCTCCTGGATCCAAACAATATTCGTCACAAGACAGCTTGCTTAGGGTTGCAGGTCTGAGTGGCAGATGCTAAGGGACAGAAGTTGCTATATGTACTTTGATAAGTTTAATTTTTTGTGTGTGTATAATTGGGATCATCTAAAGCATGGAGCTCAGGACAGGTTACTCTCTTGCCCTGTTATAAATGTGGTGCTGAATACATGAATATGGTACAAGCTGATATTCATGGGAAAAGCCCAGTGAGGATCTATTCTTGAAGTATTTACAGGGGGATATAGAGGTGTTAATTTGAATGATTACCAAAAACTTGTGACAAGTCTCTGCCATCAGCCCATCCTGTCCAACTCTTCCACACAGAGAGATGGTGAAAAGTGAGGCTAGAAGGGTATTAATTTTAATGACCATCTATGGAATCCTGATCGGTCTCTGTCTTCATTCTATCCTTCCCTACTGCTCCATACAGAGAGATGAGATGGGAGGCCATTTCCCTGTCTCCTGCTCCATGTTCAAAACACTCACATACACATGTGCGTGTGAGCACGCACACATATATACACACACACCACCCCAAAACTAGAGTGCTTAACTCTATGTGTAGTTAGGCCTTCAAATATTGAACTTAACACTTAAATTAAAGCATTCCACAGGCTGGAATTTGGGGATTCCCAAGCCAAACATTCTAACTCTTCATATAGGCATCTTAAAATGAAGCTTGCCATTCAAAATATCCAGCCTAGTCTCCAGAAACAAAGCTTCCATTAGGCTTCCCAATCAGGTGAGAAACCTATCAGGAAACACACCCGCCTATACAATAGCAAAGAAAACCAATTTCAACTTACCTACAATAATCAACCAAATACTTCATTCTGAAGTATATGAACAGGCAACAAAAATTTAACATATATGATAAAAATCAACAGAATAAGACAGTAAGTTTTAAAACAACAAGCAGAATATTGAGCCCAGAATAAATATAGTTCAAGAAAGAGAAGAGATATTTTAAGATAATCTAATTAGTATTCTCAGAGAAATATGAGTACATCATAGATTGCTGGTAGGAATGTAAAATGGTACAGTCACTCTGGAATACAGTTTGACAATTTCTTGAGTAACTAAACATGCAACTACCATACACCAGCAATTACACTCCAAAGAAATGAAAATTTATATTCATACAAACAGCTGTACATGAATGTTTATACTAGTTTTAATAGTAATAGCTCCAAACTGAAAACAATGCAAATATCCTTCAATGGATGACTGGTTAAACAAACTGTGGTACATCCATACCATGAAATACTAATTAGCAATAAAAAGCAATGAGCTAATGATACATGCAATAACCTGTATGAATCTCCAGAGAATTATGCTGAGTGAACAAAGCCAAATACACACTATATAAATGCTATATTTGTATAAGATTTATATGAAATTCTTGAAACTACAAAATAATAGAAATGGAAAACAGATTGACAGTCATCAGGGATTAAGGAAAGGGTGGGGTGGGAGGGAAATAGGCACAACTATAAAAGGGCAACATGAAGGATCCTTCTGGTGGTAGAAATGTTCTATATCTTGACTGTATCAATTGTCATATCTCTGTTGTGATATAATAGATTTGCAAGATATTATCACTGAGAGAAATTGGGTAAGGTGTATACAGGATCTGTATTCTTTCTTAAAACTGCATGTGAATTTAACTTTCTCAAAATGAAAGACTTAACTAAAAACTGAAATTGAATGTTGTAAAAAAGCATCAGAAAACAAAACATTACTGTTATATGAAAGTAAATCAATAGAATTACTGGGGGAAAAATGCTGAAGAAATACATGTATTTTTGTAGAGAGAAAGGAAAAGAGAAAGAAAATGTGAAAGAAAGGAT
Organism: Stenella coeruleoalba; assembly: GCF_951394435.1. Taxonomy (NCBI): domain Eukaryota; kingdom Metazoa; phylum Chordata; class Mammalia; order Artiodactyla; family Delphinidae; genus Stenella; species Stenella coeruleoalba. The sequence continues at coordinate 98,897,980 of NC_137152.1, read as the reverse complement.
GGCGACATAGGGATTCAATCTCATAGAGACAATATTTTACTATTAGAAACTAAAAAGAGTAAATAGAGGAAATGAAGAAGACAAAATTATTAAAGAAGTAGTATAAATAAATTTCCAAAAGTTGAAACTCATGAATCTTTAGAAGACCAAAAGGAAAATGTTTGGTCTTCCTAGTTGAAACTTTAATGTCTATCAATAAATTTTACCATTTTCTTTGTATAGGTCTTTTACATTTCTGGTTAAGTTTATTCCAAAATAAAATTAAAGCTCTTGTCTATTTTAATATGTATCTTTATTTTTCTGTTTGCAATATATCATTTGGATATTGCTGATATATTAGAACACTGCTTCTAATCTAATAGTAATTATTTGATAATCAGATGAAATCATTTGAAAGCATCCTCAGTTTTGTATCAATTTCCAATATTTATATCTCTTTCTTTGTCTTAATGCATTGGTTAGGTCTTCTAGTAAAATAATAAATAATAGCACCAATGGTGTTATTCCTGATTTGGGATGAATTATTAATATTCTACTATTAAGTATGATTTTTGCTGTAGGTTTGGTACACTTATCTAATGATGTTTTCTTCTTTCTTAATTTGCTATGAATTTTTAATATGCATAAGGATGACAGTTCAAATATTTACTGTTAGCTATTGAATTTATTTCATTTTATATTATTTTTATAATCTAAATCAATATATTTTGATTAAAATGGATTTTCATCCATACACAAAACATTACACAGGTCTGCACAGAAAACTCATTGTGAATTTTAAATAGCATGATAAATTTAGATTGTGCTTAGAAAATGTTAAAACTATCATTTTAAATTTAACATACATATATAAAATAAAAAGGGAAGCTAGTACAGCAATATTAATAGATCCCAAATATTTTGATTACACTGGAAGTTCTAGTCATAGTAAGGCATCTACAAATGTTTGACACAAGATAATATTTTCTACTCCAATCCAGATTTCTTTATTTGCCATTTAATAAAGGATAGGCTGGAAATGACTGACAGGTGTGCAATACTGTCAAGGAAATTACGAGTTTGTAAATTCAGCATTTATTTATTTTAAGTAACCATGCATAAGAAACTCTTAAGTTGTAGCCACATTGTTTCAGTATTCTGAATCCATGCAACCCACTGTTTCTACTTTGTTACATAGATTTTCTCAGTCTTCTTCCCCAATATACACGTCTCTTGATGTCAAGAAAGTTGTTTGTTTCATATGACCTAATAATTCAATCAAGTGATTTTTAAGTGAAAAAAGGGAAGCTTCCCCTCCCCTCACCCTTTTGGGAAGGGGAAGTCAGAAACTTCATTTAGACAGGAAAATAGGATCAGCTCTGCTACCAGTGATTCTCATAATCTTTAAAACCCTTTAAAAAAAAAACCCTTTTGTATTTTTTCAAATTTTCACACATATCTTCCCTTTTTTGGTAAAGCACAAATGGTTGTTGACTATGCAGATTATGCAGAGGAACTTCAGCTAAATGTTACTTCATCAGGAAGAACTGTGGATCAAGTAGGCACACAAAGTTATCAGAAATAATGATATTTACATAGGCAGTTCATATAAAAATGTAGAAAGTGAGGCAGGAGGTAGATGCCCCTCCCCCTCCCAGGGTAAGCAATTGAAGATTCATTCCCTGTGGACCAATACTCCAAGATGACAAGAGCAGGACAATTGAGTCTGGGCCCTGCCCAGATAGAGGATAAGAGACCACATATTTCTCATTCTCAAAGTCAAGGAAACCTTCCCAACTAGAAAGCTCCTTAAGGTCAAAAAGGGAGGGGGCGCCACCCCATAGTAACTGATGCCAACTACCCATAGGCCTCTTCGGTAGAATCCATCTTGGCTAAGAGATGCACGCGCACATGGGAGGATCCTGAGATATACCAAATACAGACTCTGAACCAGGCAAATCAAAATGATTGGTCAAAGGAAACCTGGAAGAAATGCCCCATATAAGTGACTTAAACTACCATGAGGGTGCAACTCTCTCTCTGAGTCTACCCATGTGTCTATCTACACGTATTGTACTCTTTTCTTCTCCTAATAGACACTTGTTTCACTACTTTACGTCTTTGTGGGAATTCTTTTCTTCAAAGCCGAAGGGCCAGGGCCTTATCACTGGCTATTTGTTCCTGGTGGTCTAGTGGCTAGGATTCGGTGCTCTCAGTGCCTTGACCTGACCTCGATCTCTGGGCGGGAACCAAAACCGTGCTTCAAGCTGCTACAGGCCGAGGCCACCCAAGGTCAGAAAGTACGAGAAAAAATAAGATTTTAGGAGAGCCTTCTGAAAGACAAATTAGAATAACAATTCACGATGTCACATTCCTCTTTTCATGCTTTGTTAAAAAGCCTAAATTTATATTTGCTTCATGTTCCTTTCAGGAAGATGAATAAGTTATGCAAAACAAAGTACACCAATATTTAAATTATACAGAAAAGCTTAGGTTTGAAAATAATTTGACAAGGAGATAAGCAAGAGGGTCCAATTAAACAAACCCTTTGGCAAATTACTATTTCTTTTACCAACTCAATTTCTGTCATAATCTATAGAAAAAAATCCCTGACCAGCTAGGTGCTTCTATTTTAATTTTAAAAAGCAATATTTATTAATAATACTCCATAGCTAACCATTTTAAGCTCCTATCAAACTCAGGCAAGAAATTATTAAATTCATAAATGTGCTTTCATTGCATTTTAATGGAAATGAAATTAGATCTGTCTTATCAGAGGTGGGACTAGTCAACACTAAAAGAAGCAGAAGTACTGCCAAATAGTCGATTTACATAAATAAATTTGCCTCCTTTACAAATCAGGAAGTCTTTTCATGAGAGCTTGAAAAGCAACATCACTCCCCAAGCTGACTTTGAATTGATGGACTAGTGGTAAGTCCGATAAGATTTAACCAAAACTTTTCCTCTTTTTTCTCCACAGTAGGTAAATTTTAAGCATTGCTCTTCCAATGATACCTATCTAAATGTTAATACTGCACATCCTTTCCATACTATTATTGCATTCCTAGGGAAGAAATGCATATCCTGTACACAGCAATTTTGTTCAATCTTAAATAACAGATATTCTGAAATACTTAGTCCTGAATAATTCATTTATGCAATCTACAAAATGATGATTTCACAGCTTGCTTTTAAAGGATTTTACTAACTTTCATTGAATGATACTATATAAATTGACTAGATGATGTAGCAAATCTAATTGTCCAGGAATGTACACTAAGGGGACCTCTTTGGTTTTTCTGTAAAAATACTAACTCACTGAATCGTACAAAGAATTGTTCTTCAAGTTAGAATAAATTTTTGAAGGTCACCTAGGCCAAATTCCTACCAGATTAAAATAACAAATTTCTTCTATAGCATAACTACCAAGAGGCTATTTATTATTCACTGGAATGTCTTTAGTAACAGTATATCCCTGTGTGGTGTTGGCTCCTGATCAGGTGTTCACAGTTGCCCACGTCTTACCCTCTGCTTTGTCTTGACCAAATTTTTGTCAGATTTTTCTCTTCACTAAAGGTCCCTGAATTCTGCTTGTCCTCAAACCTAAGCAAGCACTGAAAAGCCAAAAATATCCCCTTATCAGCTTATCCCGAGAATAAGCTGACCCTCTCTATAAAAGAAAAGCCTTTTTGCTTGCTTTTGAGACACTTACACATTCCTGAGATCTGAGCCCTTTCCCTACTGGAACAGTCTTTCTTCTCAGTAAAGCCTCTCCTTATCTAACCCTGGATTTGTTTTTATATGACACTCCTATTAAAAAAATATGTGAAAGCCCAAAACTTGGTACTTTAAATAATTTATTTGACTCTGAACTCATTTTTTCAACACCGTGCTATCTATATTTCCTTTCCACTTTCTCTCTTCCTTCTATTTTCCCTTCCATTATATAAAGTCATGGACTTAAACGCTAATATTCTTACAGATACAAAATTCTAACTCACTGGTCCCTTGGGTCAACCTCATGGCTATTCATGACATTTCACCTGAAATATTGCTTCTCACGTCTTATCCGTTATGTGTACTTATAAAAGAAGCAGTTTCCTAAAGTATGTGTCATCAAGCAGCATTACTTTGCTAAGTAGCCACTAATACCTATTCATTGTCTACTAAATGCCCATATTCTTTAACTTGAAATTTAAGTTCTTCCAACAGTGGAGCAATAGACCCCAGTGTAACTTAAATGTTGTGGTATTTAAATATACAGGAACACTTTAGATGTGTGCATATGCAAAGATAAAATTGTGCAAGAACACGACAACTATGATTCATTTAGCTTGAATGTACAAAAAAAGTAAATTAAGCTATGTCTCTGCCATGTAGGTAAACTAGAACTAATGGCTTTGGCTCAAATGCATTGCAACAATGACTTTATAACTATGACTATAGAAATAAATTTAGTTAAATATTATCTAATAATTGTTTGTTGCTTTACTACCATATATCCAGGTCCACGGTAGGCACTATGGAGAAGAAAAAGAGAACTCTGAAACCTACATCTTACACTTTCACATACGATACACGATCTCAGAGACAGAAAAATTCCTAATGCAAATATGAAAAATAAACATTATAAAGGTAATTTTAGGACATCTGCTTCTGGCCATGATGGACAAGCTAGGTTAGATCAACCTTACTTCCAAGAATCGATAGAAAAGCTGGATAAAATATTTTTAAAGCATTTTTTTAAATGTGGGATACTATAGCTTGATTGAAATGGTAGTTACATGGATGTACACATGGGATACAATGGCATAGAACTATACACGCATATTGTACTAATGTCAATATCCTTATTTTGATATTATGTTAAAACTATATAAAATGTAACTACTGGAGGAAACTGGGATGAAGGGTACACTGTACCTCTCTGTACTATTTTGTCACTTCTGGTGAAACTATGATTTATTTTAAAACAAAAAGTTTTTTGTAAAAAAATGTTTGAAGGCATCAGAAAGTTACAATTAAAGGCAGGACTTGAGGGGTCAAGACCCCAGAGAGAAGAGAAACACAGAGAGATGAGTCCCACATTCAGTACTGCCCTTCCTCTACAGGCATTTACAAATTCATGACTGATAGCCAAAAAGTTAAGAATTTGAGCATAGCTCTCAGCATTCTCTTGGAGCTAAGAAGATAGAAATTGGAGTTTAGGACTGATCAAAGTGGTCGGCCCTCATAAAATAATTTAGTTTTCAGGTAGATCATCTTTACAGGGTTGTAAGGATGAACCAAAAATAGATCAGCTTTTGTAAATATTGAAACTCAGCCTCTATAATCAGCCCAAACTCTGGCTGAATTAAAGTGATCTCCCCCTAGCTTAGAGGCCACATGCAAAAGCCTTAAAATATCTCTATATTTCTATATATAACATCTGACATTGAATTTTTAAAAATGAACAGGCATACCATGTCTCAAGATCAAATAATCTAAAATCAAGAAGAAAAATGAACAAAAAGATACCCACAGGGGATCCAGGTTGTCAGAAATAGCCTTTACGATAATAATGATCTATATAATACTTAGGGAAAACTTAATAAAAAATATATAAAGCATATATAAGGGAAACCATAGAAATCTACAAGAAAAATCTCAAATAAACAACCTAACCTTACATCTAAAGGAACAAGAAAAAGAACAAACAAAATCCAAAGTTAGTAGAATGAGAGAAATCATAAAGAACAGAGCAGAAATAAATGAAACAGAGGCCAAAAAAAAGAGAATAGAAAAGATCAATGAAACTAAGTGCTGGTTCTTTGAAAAGATAAATGAAATTAATAAACCTTTAGTTAAACGCATCAAGAAAAAAAGAGAGAGAATCCAAGTAAATAAAATAAGATATGAAATAGGAGAAATTACAATTGACACCATAGAAATACAAAGGATCATAAGAGATTATTATAAACAATTATACACCAATAAAATGGACAACCTAGAAGAAATCAATAAATTGCTAGAAATGTACCATCCCCTAAGACTGAATTTGGAAGAAATAGAAAATATGAACTTATTGCCAGTAATTAAGTTGAGTCAGTAATAAAAAAAATCTCCCCCAAGACATAAGTCCAGACCCCATGGGCTTCATAGATAAATTCTGCCAAGCGTTTAAAGAAGAATTAAAACATATATTTTTCACACTATTCCAAAAAATTGAAGAGGACTGAATGCTTCCAAACTCATTCTACAAGGCCATCATCACCCTAATAACAAAACCAGACAAAAATATCACAAAAAATTACAGGCCAATATCACTGATGAACATAAATGTAAAAATCCTCAACAAAATATTAGCAAACTGAATTCAACAATATATTAAAAGGATCAAACACCATGATCAAGGGGTATTTATCCCAGGAAAGCAATGGACATTTCAATATCCACAAAGCAATCAACATATCATACCACATTAACAAATTAAAGAATTAAAATAATATGACCATCTCAACAGATGCAGAAAAATGTTTTGGACAAAATTCAACATTCATTTATGATAAAAACTCTCAATAAAGTGGGTATAGAGGGAACATAACTCAACATAATAAAGGCCATATATGACAAGTCCACAGAAAAATCATATTCAATGGTGAACAGCTGAAAGTATGTCCTCTAAGATCAGGACCAAGACAAGGATGCCCACTCTCACCACTTTTATTCAACATAGTATTGGAAGTCCTATCCATAGCAGTCAGATAAGAAAAAAGAGATAAAAGGCAGCCAAATTGGAAATGAAGAAGTAAAACTATCACTGCTTGCAGACAACGATACTATCTACAGAAAGTCCTAAAGATGCCACTAAAAAACTATTAGAACTAATAAATGAATTCAGCAAAGTTGTAGAATACAAACTTAATATATAGAAATCTGTTGTGTTTCTATATACTGAGAACAAACTATCGGAAAGACAAATTTAGAAAATAATCCCATTTATAACTGAATCAAAAAGAATAAAATGAAGTAAAAGACTTATATTCAGAAAACTATAAAACATTGATGAAAGAAACAGAAGATGACACAAATGGAAAAATATACTGTGCTCATGGACTGGAAGAGCTAACATTATTAAAATGACCATACTACTCAAGGCAGTCTACAGATTCAATGCAATCCCCATCAAAACACCAATGACATGTTTTCACAGAAATAGAACAAATAATTCTAAAATACATTGGAAAACACAAAATACCCCAAACAGTGAACACAATCATGAGGAAGAACAAGGCTGGAGGTATCACACTCCCTGATTCCAAACTATACTACAAAGGTACAGTAATCAAAACAGTATGGGACTGGCACAAAAAAAGACACATAGGTAATGGAACACAACAGAGAGCTCTGAAATGAACCCACGTTTATATGGTCAGTTAACCTATGATAAAGGAGGCAAGAATATACAATGGGGAAGAGATAGTGTCTTCAATTAATGGTGTTAAGAAATGTGGGCAGTTACATGGAAAAGAATCAAAATGGACTACTTTCTCATAATGTATACAAAAATAAACTCAAAATAGGTTAAACACTTCAATGTTAAGACTTGAAAACATAAAACTCCTAGAAGAAAACATAGGCAGTACGCACTTTGATGTGGATGTTAACAATATTCTTTTGGGTATGTTTCCTCAGACAAAAGAAACAAAAGCAAAAATAAATGGGACTACAGCAAACTAAAAAGCTTCTGCACAGAAAAAGAAACTATCAACAAAAAGAAAGACAGACTACTGAACAGGAAAAGATATTTGCAAACAATATATCTGATAACAAGTTAATATAGAAAATATACAAAAACTCATAAAATTTAACATTGAAAACCCCAATTAAAAATGGGTAGAGGACCTGAATAGACATTTTTCCAAAGAAAACATACATATGGCCAAGAGACACATGAAAAGAATGCTCAACATCACTAATCATCAGGGAAATGAAAGTCTCAAAACCCCAAGGAGATACCACCTCATACCTGTCAGAATGTCTGTCATCGAAGAGACAACAAATAGTAAGTATTGCCAATTATGTGGAGAAAAGGGAACCGTGGTGCACTGTGGGTGAGAATGTAAATTGGTGTAGCCACTACGGAAAATGGTATGAAGGTTCCTCAAAAAATTAAAATAAAACTGCCATATGATCCACCAATTTCACTTTGGTGAAAATACTTTGGGTATTCACCCAAAGAAAATAAAAACACTAATCCTGTGACACATATGCACTCCAATTTTCATTTCAGCATTATTCACAATAGCCAAGACATGGAAACAACCTAAATATACATGAATAGACGAATGGATAAAAAAGACATGGTGTGGGGCTTCCCTGGTGGCGCAGTGGTTGAGTCCACCTGCCGATGCAGGGGACACGGGTTCGTGCTCCAGTCCGGGAAGATCCCACATGCCACGGAGCGGCTGGGCCCGTGAGCCATGGCCGCTGAGCCTGCGTGTCTGGAGCCTGTGCTCCACAACGGGAGAGGCCACAACAGTGAGAGTCCCGTGTAACGCAAAAAAGAAAAAGAAAAAAAAAGACATGGTATGTATATACACACACACACAATGGAATATTATTCAGCTATAAAAATAATGAAATCTTGCTATTTGCAACAACATGGATGGATTTAGAGGGTATTATGCTAAGTGAAATAAGTCAGAGAAAGATAAATGCCACATGATCTCACATTTGGCAACTAAAAAGCAAAACAAGCAAACAAAACAAAACAGACTCATAGATACAGAGAAATATGGGTGATTGACAGAGGGGAGGGCATGGGGGTGTCAATAGATAAAGGGAATTAAGAGGTATAAACCTTTAGTTATATGAGAAATAGGTCATAGGGATATAATACAGCACAAGGAATGTGATCAATAATATTGTAGTATCTTTGCATTGGGACAGATGGTTACTAGATTTATTGTGGTGATAATTTCCTAATGTATGCAAATGTCAAATCATGTAGTACACCTGAAACTAACATAATATTGTATGTCAACTTTATTTCAATAAATAAACAAAATTTACATTTTGAAAAAAAATCCTGGACCTTATCAAAATTCAAAGCTTTTGCTCTTTTTTTTTTTTTCTTTTTTTTTTTTTTTTTTTTGTGGTACATGGGCCTCTCACTGTTGTGGCCTCTCCCGTTGCAGAGCATAGGCTCCGGACGCGCAGGCTCAGTGGCCATGGCTCACGGGCCTAGCCGCTCCGCGGCATGTGGGATCTTCCCGGACCGGGGCATGAACCCATGTCCCCTGCATCAGCAGGCAGACTCTCAACCACTGCGCCACCAGGGAAATCCCTTTTGCTCTTTTGAAGACATTATTATGAAAATAAAAAGAGCATAGACTTGGAGATAATTAACATAATACATAAGAGGTTGTATACAGAATATATATAAAATTCAATTCAATAATTAAAAGACACATTTTTAATTTAAAAGTAGGCAATACATCTTCTTAGAAAGTAACAGAAGACATAGCAATGATTGAAAAAACACAAAAAGGTTTTCAGCATCATTAGTCATTTGGAAATTGAAAATTAAACCATGAAAGGTAGCACTCTGCACTCATTAGAATAAAATTAAAATGAATGACAATTTCAAGTGTGGGTGAAGATGCAGAGCAGCTTGAGGTCTTATATGTTGCTGGTGTAAGTGTAAAATGGTAAAAATCACTTTGGGAAACAGATTTTAAAATTTTTTATACAAGTTAAATATAGACCTAACCTATTAATCACTCTTAGTTATTTTCCAAAGGTAAATAAAGAAGTAATATCTACAGAAAGACTTATTCAGGAATTTCATAGCTTCTCTGTTTAGAAGAATTTCTCTATTTAGAACTAAAATCTGGAAAAATACAAACATCTATCAAGAAGAGACTGTATGAACTATGATATATCCATACAATGGAAAAGTACTCAGTACGAAAATTACAAACTATTTGAACATGCAACTGTATGGATGATAACAAAAGAATATTTTGGGTTAAGGAAGCTAGAAACAAAAGAGTACTTACTGTACAATCCCATGCATATGAATTTCTACAGTAGATAAAATTAAGTTGCTGTGATACACATCAGAATGTTGGTTACCTTGGTGGGTGGTTATCTTGCAAAGGGGTGTGAGGTAACTTTCCTGAGTGATGGAAATGTTCTACCTCTTAACTAGTGTTACATAGGTGTGTATATCTGTTAAAGCCTTCAAACTGTGTGTCTAATTTTTTGCATTTAATCATATGTAAATTACATCTAAAAAGTAGTTTCTAAAATGAAGTAAAAGTAACAACTTTCTAAGACCCAAAAAAATGAGAAAATTCACTATCAGTAGACCAGCATTAAAGGGAATATTAAGGGAGGAGTTCACACAGAATAAAACGGATCTTTGATGGTAACAAGGAATTGCAAGAAAGAATGAAAAATAAAAAGTAAATGTGGAGTTAAAATCTAAATTCATATTATATAAATGAAACAATAATAATGATATTCTGTGGGGTACAAAATACTTGGAGATTATGAAGAATTCAAATGTGTGACAAAAATAGCACAGAATGCAAGAAGGTGCTAAATGGAGTTCACCTATTCTAATGGTTTTTAATTGTCAATAAAGTTGAAATATTCTACTTTATATCGTGCTTACTAAGCTAAGAATGCATCTTGTAATTGTTACAATAGCAATTAAAAAATAGTAAAAGAATGTATAACTATTGCTCAAAAATCAATCTAATTTGGGATGAATAAAAAGTTCTGGAGATTGATAAAGGTGATGGCTGCACAATAATGTGTATGTACTTAATGGTACTGAATCGTACACTTAAAAATTGTTAAAATGGAAAATGTTATGTTATGTATTTTTTACAATTAAAAATTCAATCCATGTAATTATATAATTTCTCACATCGATAGAACAAAGGAGGAAATCATATGATCCTTTCACTGGATGCAGCAAAACGTTTAATAAAAGCCAACATTCTCACATAATAATAATAATAATAAAACTGCCAGCAAACTAGAAAAAAACAGGGATATTGCTAAATTTGACAGTTTGTTTCTGGAAAAAGCATAGTGGAACAGTAGAAAAGGAAAAATTAATGGTTCTTGGTCAATCGTATAACCATATATTAAAAAAATTAAGAATCATGACTCATACCTCCTCACAGCATACACAAAATTAAATTCCACGTGGATTGTAGATTGCAACATAAAGAGGTAAAGGAGTACGCCTTCTAAAAGACAACCCAATTTGCTAAAAGATAATCATGAGAATATATTCATGATCTTGGGGTAGGAGAAGATGTCATAAGCGCTAACCATAAAGAAGAGAGTTGATAAATTGGACGACAAAATTAAAAAATGATTTCATAAAACAAATCTCCATGAAAAGAATGAAAAGTCAAGCCTTTTCAGCATTGGGAGAAAATAACTGCAACCCATTACATACAACAATATGGATGAATCTTAAATATAATATTGAGCAAATGAAACCAGACACAAAAGAGTGCATTGTGTGATAACATGTATATCAAATTCAAAAATATAAAAGCCTTATCTTAGATTATACAACTTGGAAGAGTACTTTGGGGTAGAGGATCTGTTGGCTGGGATGAAGTGTCTAAGATGCTGGCAATTTTCTATATATTGGTCCAGGTGATGTTTATCTGGGCATATTCACTTTGTAAAACTTCATTGATTGGTACACTCACCCCATCATGATTTTCTATGTGTAAATTATATTGAATATAAAAGTTAGTTCTTGCCAGCTAATTTATATAGTCACTTTGTACTAAACACAGCATGCCTCTATTTTTTTGGTTTACATTTTAAATCAGAATGACTAAAATCTTGGTCTCCCAAATTAAATTTTGTTGAAAGATGCTGGAAAAACATTGCCAATACAAAAATGGAATTATAAGAAAATGTATAAACTAGAGAATAATGCAAAGCCAACTGTGCTTCTTAGTGAATACCAGAGGGAAAATGAAATCTATCATGTTATGAGAGAACTGAATGTCCAGGAAAAAGGTGCAAAAGTGCTGCAAAATATGAGCTGGATACCTAGTATCTAAAGATATTCATATATATATATAAAATATTTAGATATACCCTATTTATTTATATCTAGATATATTTAGGTAAACCTAGGTATTAGATCTGCCATATCTAAAGATATGTGTACTCATGACTGGTAATCTAAATTAATGATGGTGATGTTCTATCCCTTCAGAAGGAAAAACGTATTATTCCTGATACCCAGCTAAAAATGTTCAGGGATAAAAATACTTGGATATATCAAAAAAAAACACCAAAACTAGAGCACAATATTATTACACTACTAAAGGCTGTGAGGAGATAAAGATGATACTACCTTTGAATAATAGAAGACAACTTCCTGTAAAAAACAGAAAGGTAATGAAGTCTTCAAATAATGGTAGAAATTGGTAAAATGGAGATGGTGGGAAAAGTATGGAGAACTTTGGGATCAGAGACAAGAAAGAAATGTGCAAAGAACAATGTGAAAAGAAAATGTGGATAGGATATTAATGCCAAGAATTTTACTGAGAAAGAGTGCAATGATAATGCTACATTGAGTGTAGCAGGTTGGAGAGAGAAGTAGTTCTTATATTTTATTATGGCACACAAAATCTGTAATGCTTATTTAAATACAGAGTTCCAAGCTCCCTCCAAAATACTCTTATTCAGTAGGATTGGGGCAGGTCAATAGTTCTACATGTTTAACAAGAACCCCAGGCAATTTTGCTACAAATGGCCATGGGTATGAAATTTTGGAAAATACTGCCTTAGTATAAGGGACACCAAGAATGGGTCTCAGGGCAGGTTCAGTGTTGAATTGTATTCAATATCGGGATAATACTTTTATTCATTTTGTACTGCAATGAGGGTTTATAGACGTCATCAGATTACTGTGGTATCAAACAAGTTGTCACAAATCACTGTTGTAAAGATTGGTACTTTAAAGACTTGAAAATAGACTTCCAGTTTTACTCTAGTCCTTAAAAGAAAAAGGCTGAGCAAACTGAAAATCAATAATTTTACTTGGACCCAGCAGAAAACCGAGATTGCAGGGCAAACTGTCATGTCAAAATTATTATGAACAATTCTATGTACATCAATTTGATAACAGATGAAATAGACCAATTCCTTGAAAGACATAAACCAACAAAACACAAGAAGAAACAGATAATCTAAATAGGCCTATATCTACTTATAACAACTGAATCAATAATTAATAACCTTCCAAAAGAGAAAACACCAAGCCCATAAGGTTTTCTACCAAAATTTAATGAAAAACAGATACCGATTCTTTACAATTGCTTCCTGAAAATAGAAGCAGAGGGGATATTTCCTAACTCATTTTATGAGGTTTGCATTACCCTATCACTAAAACTAGACTACAGTTATTACGGAAAAGGAAAACTACCTAGCAATATGTCTCATGAACACTGGTGCCCAACACCTTAATTAAACATTAGCAAATCAGGGCTTCCCTGGTGGCGCAGTGGTTAAGAATCCGCCTGCCAATGCAGGGGACATGGGTTCGAGCCCTGGTCCGGGAAGATCTCACATGCCACGGAGCAACTAAGCCCGTGTGCCACAACTACTGAGCCTGCACTCTGAGCCCGTGTACCACAACTACTGAAGCCCGTGTGCCTACAGCTTGTGCTCCACAACAAGAGAAACCACTGCAATGAGAAGCCTGCACACCACAACAAGGAGTGGCCCCCACTCGCCGCACCAGAGGAAAGTCCACGTGCAGCAACAAAGACCCAACGCAGCCAAAAACAAAATTAAAATTAAAAAAGAATTAGCAAATCAAATCCAACAACATATAAAAAGAATGATACACCATAACCAAAGGAGATTTATTCCAGATATGCAAGACTCATTCAATATTTGAAAATTGATCAATACAACCGATAACAATAGGCTATAGAAGATGTCCAAATAGAATTAGAGGCAAAGGAGAAGTAAATATAAAGATTAGGTTTTTTATAACATCTTTATTGGAGTATAATTCCTTTACATTTTTGTGTTAGTTTCTGCTGTATAACAAAGTGAATCAGCTATACGTATACATATAACCCCATATCCCCTCCTTCTTGCATCTCCCTCCCACCTTCCCTATCCCACCCCTCTAGGTGGACACAAAGCACTGAGCTGTGGTCTTCTGCCAGCATTCAGTAGGTGTTCTGTAGGAGTTGTTCCACATGTAGATGTATTTTTGATGTATTTGTGAGGAGGAAGGTGATCTCCATGTCTTACTCCTCTGCTATCTTGAAGGTCCTTCTAAAGATTAGTTTTTGAATGATAGTGAGGAAGCAGGGATATTGAAGAATACAGTGTCAGGGAAAAACTGTTTCATATCTGATGTTTCTGAGTGAAAATATTTTACTTTTTTTTTATTCTTCAGATTTGGTTTTAACATTTACTACACAATAACTATGGAAAAATAAACTACCATATTTAAATAGCTAGAATGAGCTATTTTGAAAAGTTCAAAATTTACCTTTGAAAGAATAAATGTTTCCATTTCACACAATTATATTTCCTAGTTTGCTTGCTCTTGTAGAAAGATATTAGACTGAATGAAAATAGTAACCGCCAATTCCTACAAATGGATTTATAGATTTATTTGTTTTCCCTCTGACTCCAAACGTTACTTGGATATTTTCACCAGAGATTGTGTTAAACAGATCTCACATGCCAAAAACACATACAGAGTAAGATTCATTATGTATAAGTTACACATCATGAGTATACTGAAAGGAATTAAGACCAAATGATAATATAATAACAGGTTTTTCTCGGAGGTGGTGTTGACTATAATATGCACGTAAGAATTTTCTTTAACCTTTACCTAATAATTTAGAAGAAAATAAAACTAGGAATAAGAACATAAAAATAATTCATAATTCCACCAAATATTTTTCTTTACATTTAACTGTATCATTTTCAGCCTTATTCAATGTAAGTACATAAAAGGAAATTGATAATATACTGCTTATTCGTGGTATCTTATTTATTTTAAATAAACTATTTTTAAAATTTACTTTTATTGCGGTAATATTGGTTTACAACACTGTATAAGCCTCATATGTACTACATTTCTACATCTGTATACCCTACAGTATGCTCACCACCAAAATTGTCACTCTCTGTCCCCCCCCCCCACCCCCTACCCCTTCCCCTCTGGCAACCACTACTCTTTCTTTTCTCTGTAATTAGACTATTTCTAAGGAGCAGTTTTAGGTTTACCAACAAAAACTGAGTGAAAAGTACGGAGTTCCCATGGATCCCCTCAACCTCCCCAGACAGTTTCCCGTATTAACATTTTGCTTACATGGTATATTTGTTACAATTGATGAGCCAATATTGATGCATTATTTTAAACTAAGGTCCATAGTTTACTTTAGGGTTAGCTCTTTGTCTTGTATATTTTGTGAGTTTTAAAAAATGTATAATGACATGTAACCACCATTACAGTATCATACAGAATAGCTTCACTGCCCTAAAAATCCCCTCTGCTCTAACCATTCATCTGTAGGTTGTTTTTAAAGTGATCATGAACTTCTTTAAACATACCTAAATTAGAGATGATCATAATAAATCAAATGGCACCAAGACTCAACAATTATTAAGAATATCCCTCAGTGTCTTATCACCTGAATTTAAAATTTTCTTTTGCTGAAGTATTTAAAAATGAATCCCAGGTGTCCTGTGATTTTTACACCCGCATATTTTAGTATTAGCTTGTTTTTTCTCTGCTTACCATTAACTGCAAGTATTTCCTCAAGCCTAAAATATTTTTAAGTATGAATTTTAATAGCTGTAAAGGATTCCATGTGGGTATGTACCATGCTTTATTGAATCATTCTTTTATTGTTGCGCACTTGAGGTATTTCGAAAGTTTTAGTTTTACTGAAAAAATGCAAAGAACAGTATTCAATGTAAATCTTTATTCCTAGGAAATAGAGATGTAGGTCAATTTCTCTGAGTTGAATTACTAGTTTAAAGAGTACAAGTATTGTTAAGGCTAGATACATAATTGCAATCTGCTTTCCAGAAAGGCATTGATTTACATTTGTATGGCAATGTGTAAGAAAGAGTGCTGAAGTGCAGTACTTTAAATATATATTTGGTCAACTCTTTAGTGTATGACTGTAACAGCAACTTTGTTTCAGGATGTAATCTCAGAGAAATGTACCTCCACTGATCAGAATGCAAGTGATCAGAATATAAATGATATCTTGCTTTTTACATTTGAGAAAGTCAAATGCAAAGAAAAGATATTCAAATGAATAATTGTGTTTTTTAAAAAAATCAATATTGAGTAGTAATATCAGCAAAAGTAAAGAATAGGAAGCCCTGGACGCTCTTTCCCTGGAGAGACACACCCATTCAACAATGATGTATGCATTAGTTCTCTTGGTGAAAAATCCAGAAACCAATTGAGAGGCTCCAGCACCCTAGATTAGCGTGAAACCAGTGACACCGAAGCCTGTAGAAAAATCCAAGACTTTCTCTTGTCATAATCCCACCCCTCTCCCATTCTGTGAATTGTCTTTGCACTTTCTTGTGTCCTTAAGCACAGACATTTTTAACCTTGCTGATGTACAATGTACCTATTTTTTGTTTTGTTCTTTTGATATCATTTCTAAGAAATAGAGGCCATGTTGTTTTATGCCTATGTTTTCTCCTAAGACTTCTATAGTGTTTTCTCTGACATTTAGATCTTTGATGAATTTTGAATTAATTTTAAAATACGGTATGAAGTAGGAGTCCAAATTAATTTATTTACATGTGGATATCCAGTTGTTCCTGTACTATCTGTTCAAAAGAGTCTTCTTCCCCCTGTTTAGAAGTTTTCAAAGCATAAACTTTTAGTTAAATTTATTCCTAAGTTTTTTATTTTTTGATGCTATTATAAGTGTAACTGTCAATAACATTTTTGGTTTGTTCATTGCAAATATAGGGAAATATAATTGATTTTTGTACATTGATCTTGTATCCTGTAACCTTGTTGAATTAGTTTATTAGTTCTAGATGGAGGTAGTTTTACTTCTTCCTTTCCAATCTGAATGCATCTTATTTAATATCCTGTCTAATTGCCTGGCTAACACCTCAAGTACAACGTTGAATAGAAGTGGTGAGAATAGAAAGCTCTGTCTTGTTCCTGATCTCACAGGGATAGCATCTAGTCTTTCACCATTCAGTATGTTAGCTGTGGATGTTTTTTGTTTAGATGCCCTTTATCAGATTGAGGAAGATCCTCTGCATTCCTAGTTTTTTGTTTGTTTGTTTGTTTGTTTTAATCACTGGGGATATGAAATTTTTTCAAAAGCTTTTTCTACAACTATCAAAATGATAATGAGGATTCTGTCATTTATTATATTGATATTTTGTATTTCATTTATTTGTGGATTCCTGGGATAAATAACACTTGGTCATGGTGTATAATGCTTTTTATGTATTACTGGATCCAGTTTGCTAGTATTTTGTTGAGGATTTTGCATCTATATGCATAAGGAATAATGGGCTGCAGATCTCTCTTCTCATGATTTCATTATCTGGATTTGGTATCAGGGTAATGCTGGCTTTATAGAATGAGTTGGAAAATGTTCCTTTATCTTTGAGTTTTTTGGAAGAATTTGTGGATAATTGGTATTTCTTCTTTAAATGCTTGGCAAAATTCACCAGTGAAGCCACCCTAGCCTAGGATTTTTTTTTTCCGTTACTAATTTAATTTCTCCACTAATGATAGTTTGCTAGGGCTGCTGTAGCAAAGTGCTACACACAGGGTACCTTAAACAATAAAAATTTATTTTCTCACAATTCTGAAGGCTAGAAGTTTGAGATTAGTGTTGACAGGTTGGTTCCTCCTGCGGGTCATGAGCAAGAATCTGTTCTAGGTCTCTCCTCTAGTTTCTGGTGGTTTACTGTCAATCTTTGGTGAATCTTGGCTTATAGAAGCATCACCCCAATTTCTGCCTTCATCTTCACATAATGTTACCCTGTATGTATGTCTGAGTACAAATTTCTCATATTTGTAAGGACACCAGTCATATGACCTCATCTTAATTATATCTGCAAAGATCCTATTTCCAAATAAGGTCACATTCTGAGGCACTGGAGGTTAGGATTTTCACATACGAATTTTGGGAAGGGGAAGCTTGATTCAATTCATGATACTTGTTTTTGGTCTCTTCAGATTATTTATTTCTTCTTAAGTCTGTTTTGGTTTTTATGTGTTTCTAGAAATTTTTCCATTTCACTGAAGTTAATGTGTTGACATAGAGTTATTTATAGTATTTCCTTCCAATCATTTTCTGTGATGTCAGTAATAATATACCTTTTTTCATTACTTATTTTAATAAATTGAGTCCTCTCTTTTTTCTTGGTCAGTCTAGCTAAAGCGTTATCCATTTTTCTCTTTTCCTGGTATCCTAAGGTGGAAGGTTAGGTTGTTGTTTTGAGATTTCTTTTTTACTGTAGGCATTTACAGCTATAAGTTTCCCTCTAAGTGCAGCTTTAGCTACATTCCTTAAATTTTGGTATGTTTTATCTCCATTTTCATTTGTTCCAAAGTATCTTCTAATTTTTGTATGATTTCTCCTCTAACCCTTTGGTTATTTGGGAGTATGTTATTTAAATTCCACTATTTGGGAATTACAAAAATTTATTTCTGTTATTAATTTCTAATTTTACTCCATTGTGATAGAATATCATATCTTTTATGATTTCTATCTCTTTAAATCTATTCAGACTTGTTTCATGGGATAGCGTATGGTTTATCTTGGAGAATGTTCCATGTACACTTGGGAAGAATTCTGCTCTTTTTTGGTAGAATGTTCTATAGATGTCTATTGGTCCTAATTTGTGTATAGTGTAGTTCAAGTCTTCTATTTCCTTATTATCTTCTGCCTAGTTCTATTATGTTTGTTTTATAGGAATACCAAGTAATTTTAAAAATGAATACCAAAAATCATATATTAAAAGAAAACCTCTAGGAACTTCCCTGGTGGCCCAGTGGTTAAAAATCTGCCTTCCAATGCACGGGACGTGGGTTTGATCCCTGGTTGGGGAACTGAGATCCCACATGCCGTGGGGCAACTAAGCCCGTGTGCTGCAACTACTGAGCCCACGTGCTCTGGAGCCCATGTGCCACAACTAGAGAGAAGCCCACACACTGCAATGAAGATTCTGCATGCCGCAACTAAGACCCAACACAGCCAATTAAAAAAAAAAAAAAGAAAACTGCTAGAGGTTCCAGATGATTTTATTATACACCAAATAGTATTCATAAGCTCCTCTGCTAGTCGGTTAAAGTTGGAGGTGATAATTTCATGCAGACAGGGACTCATGGAGTTAATATTGGGTTGTAGATTTGGTAAGGCTCAGTTTACAACTGGTTTATCCTGTGGGTATGCTGTAGTTCACCAGAAGTTCCCAATGTAAATCTGCTGTGTTGTTCATTAGAGTCCCTCTTATTGATGGGTAATGAACTATAATCTTTAAATTTTCAGCACTGCAAGATTTTGGAAATTTTGTTTTTCACATATTTTTGACTTAGCTTTTTAGTCTACTACCCACCATAGGTTCAGAATATAGCCAATGTTTTCAGAGGGAGGACTCCAGACATCTGTGGCCCTAAAGCCTCCTATTTTGTTGCTCCATTGCATACTACTCCCAAAAGTTCTGCTGGTTTTAGTCTTCTGATCTCTTCTCAGCTTTCTACTTCTTAACCTCTTCCTTAATTTGAAATTGGCAAATGCTACTATGGGAAAAATGATTGAATGACTGCATATCTTAAGCTTACCTTTACATGTTTCAGCCTTGTACAGAATCTTATCCCCTGTTCTCTGATGCCTTTAAGCAGATTTGAAAAAAAATTTAGCTGGCATTTCCACTAGTTCTCAGAGGGACACAAATCACTTCATCCTATGCATAAGCAGACACTAATTGGGAAAGGTTTCCATAGATATTCAAATTAATTATGACATCAAACTCATTAATAGACAGAGAATTATTCAGATTTTCCATGTCCTCTTGTTTCATTTATTCACATGTATTTCTTTTTTTTTCTTTACTCAGGTTTTTAATTGTAAAATACGATATGCATACTGAGAAGTGCACAGAACAAAACTGTCAATGTGACAAATAAAAAGAGAATACTTACATAACCAGTACTCGAATCTGAATATTCACCTGTATTTCTAAGGAAACTTTCTCCTTTCATCTAGTTAAAAAATTTATTTTTGTAAAGTTGTTCAAATTACCCAGCTAATGTCTTTATAATAATCCATAGGATCTAAAGTGATGCCCATTTTTCATTCCAGGTACTGGTTATTTCTATCCTGCCTTTTTTTTTTTTCTTGATTGGTCTTGACAGAGTGAAAAAAAACAAACATATTGTAAATGAGCCAACATTTGGCTTTATTTATTCTCTATTGTATATTTGCTTCATATTTTATTATGTCTCTCTTGACTTTGATCATTTCCTTCCTTCTACTTCAAACTTAAATGATCTTTTCTGTTATCTTGTTCTAAACTTACTATGAAATAAATGTTAAAATCTCCACTTAGGACTATGGATTAATCTATTCCTTTAGTTATGTTAGTCTTTGCTTAGTGTATTTTGAGATTATTTCATTAGGTTTATACAAAGTTAGAATGTATATATATATATATATTCCTGGTATTTTGAGACTCTATCCTTATGAAATAACTCTATCTCTAGTCATACTTCTACTTTTATGTTCTATTTTTGTCATACGAGTACAACTAGAACAGTTTTCTTTTTGTTGATATCGTAACCCTTTTTCATATTTTGCTCTTCAATCTATTTATGTCATTTTATTTAGAGGGCATCTCTAGTTTTTTATCCAGACTGATTTTGTCTTTAATTAGGAAATTAAGCTATTTAATGGAATGACTGATATATTTGGCTTAAAATCTACCATTGTACAATGTGCTTGCTCTTTGTCCCACCTCTCTATGTTAACTAATTTTATTTTTACCTCACCTTTTTCTATTGTGTTTTATTATACCATTTTACCCCTCTTATAACTTATTATTTGTACATTCTTTCAGGTCTATATTAATGTTTATCCTAAAGACTACAACATGAAGCCTTGATTTAAAATCCAATATTATTACTTTTATCAAACTTCAAATACTAAAAAGACATCAGGCTACTTTAACCTCACTTATTACTTTCTGTGTTTTCTATATTTTATTTTCATATATATATAAGGAAACATCATTGTTGCTGCAGCTGCAGCTGCTACTGTTCTATAGTTTTATACTGACAACAATTCATTTATATTTACCTTTTTACATCTTGCATCTCCAAACTGCAACATGGAATAATTTTCCAGCAGCCTAAATACTAGTTTTTAATTTTAGGGCAGGCTTACTAATGATAAATTCTCTCATTTTGGTTTTCTAAAAATGTATTTAATTCACCTTAATACATGAGGGCTAAGTTCATTATTAAATTTTAAATTTGCATTTATTTTTACATTAAAAATATTATTCCCTGTCTTCTTGTTGGCTTTTGTTGATGTTGAAAAGTAAGCTGTCAGTTATATTGTTGTTCTTAATGATACTGTGTCACTTTTTTTTTTTTACGGTACACGGGCCTCTCACTGTTGTGGCCTCTCCCGCTGCAGAGCACAGGCTCCGGACACACAGGCTCAGCGGCCATGGCTCACGGGCCCAGCCGCTCCGTGGCATGTGGGATCCTCCCGGACCGGGGCACGAACCCGTGTCCCCTGCCCCGGCAGGCGGACTCTCAACCACTGCGCCACCAGGGAAGCCCTGTGTCATTTTTTTCTTGAGAGTCTTTAAAGAGTTTCTCCTTGCATTTTATTTTCAGTAGTCTTACTATGATGTGCCTTGGTTTGAAGTTTTTTGTATTTATATGTCTTGGATTTATAGTGACTCTTTTTCTTTTAATTTTATTTATTTAATTTTCTTTATTTTTTTGGCTGTGTCAGGTCTTCGTTGCAGCAGGCGGGCTTCTCTCTAGTTGTGGTGCATGGGTTTTCTCTCTCTAGTTGTGGTGCGCGGGCTCCAGGGCGTGTGGGCTCCAGGGCGTGTGGGCTCTGTAGTTTGCAACACGTGGGCTCTCTTGTTGAGGAACCCGAGCTCAGTAGCTGTGGCAGGCAGGCTTACTTGCCCCTCAGCACGTGGGATCTAGTTCCCCAACCAGGGATCGAACCCACGCCCCCTGCATTAGAAGGCGGATTCTTTACCACTGGACCACCAGGGAAGTCCCTATAGTGCTTCCTATGTTTGTGGATTGAGGTCCTTTGACAGTTTTGGAAAATTCTAAATCACCAACAATCATTCTTCATATATTTCTTCTTCCTCATTATCTCTACTGTCTCCTTATGAAACACTGATTACACTGGCAAGAATATACAGTGAAAAGGACATACTTCATTCATAATATTAATAGAAATAATACCTTAGTCACCTATTCCAAGTGTGGAATAACTCTTGATATTTGTTCCTCTATGAACACTTTCATTCTAATAATTTGTATATTGATTTCATAGGGGTTCCTATATGTAAATGGTCAAATTATCTATATAAAATGAAAGTTATTGTTTTCTTCCAATCCAGGTATTTATATTTTCCCCATTTTAATGAGACAGGATTACCTGTGTTAACCAGTGATGGAAGTAACAAGCATTTTTGCCTTGTACCTTACCTTAAAGGGAAAGTATATGAATTCTCTCCCATTAAATATATTTGCCTTAGGCTTTTGGTCAAAGACCTAAAACTTACCAAAAATGTTCTCATCTATTCATATTTGCACATGGATTTTAATAATAAACATTTACTGAACTTTCTGAAAAATTTTATCTGTTTATACAGAGAAAATGTGTAGTTTATATACTCTAGTCAAAAGCACAAATCATACTGTTAATTTTTAACATTGTTACACTTACATTACTAGGATGAGACTTTTAGCAAATAAAACAACTAGATATCAGAATAACAAACTAAAATTGTGTGTGTGTGTGTGTGATTGAGAGAGGATAGAAAGAGATCATGGATACTCCATGTACAACTTCATGCATTTTCCCAGAATTTAAAATATAATGTAGCTTTTGGTTTCCCACTACATTTAATCAACCAACCATGTATTTGGTACTGTTTTCTGGAGTATTCCACAAAGTGCTTGCTATCTTTCAGAGAGCTATATGAATGCCATTTTCAGACTTTTTCCACTGGTGATGAAACTGTCAAATAGACGTGCATTTTAGCTAGTTGTTAGAAAAAATGAAGTCCCTGTAGCATTCAGAAGGAGTGTGGAGAGCAGGAGGATATATACATCCCAAAGTAGGTAAGTCTCTGTTAGTTGAAAGCTGGCTCATACCTGAAAATATTTTTCTTCTGAAAATAACACCAGTGAAGTATTTCCTTTGCATTAAAAAAGAACATTTCTTTTATTTATTTCTTCTTCTCATACCTTTCTTTCATTTCTCTCAATCACTGTGCATTTCAAGAGTCCATGATGTCTTATTTTTAAGAAATAAAGGTTGTACAAAATTACCACTATGCCCTCCAGGTATTACAAACCATAAAATTTCAGCAAAGACAACTGTGAGTTGTCCCATAATCCATGGGCTAAAGCCCATGGTAATACAGTGTATCAAGTTGTAGCCAGCTCACTTCACAAAGGCACATTTCTAGGGCTTCTAATAACTGAACTAAGCAAGAATATCTCTTTAATTATGCAGAAGATGTAAAGACAATGCTACAGAGAAAAAGGTAAAAGTATGAAGAAAAATATCAGATATTTAATAAGACAGCAGTCAGAACACAAAGATTAATTCAGACTTCCTGATATAGATGAAGCAGAAGAGGGAGGCAGCCACCTACAATAGAACAAATTAAGAATAGTTCCAAGGACTTGTCTGCCTCCAAACTTTGTTTAGACTGATCTGTTATGATACTTAAAATCCATAATGTTAAGGTTATTTATTTTAGTTAAGACTTTGACTTCCCAGAAAGGCTTAAGAAAATGTATTTTTGCTTTTCAGGATGGATCAACCTGTTGGCACAGATTCGTCCTTCAGCTGAGCTGTTACCACTCAAGTAGGGGAGGTACTTGGTAAACTTGGAATTGAGATATAAAAATTCCTTTTATGTACTGCTTTGATCCTTCTGTGCTGTGTGATCACATTCAAGTCTCTCACACTCAGCCCATAAAGGATAGCACCCTTTCTTGTAGTCAAATATTGATAGATCATGCCCTATTCAAAGATTACCTGTCATATGCTCATGCCCTCAGAACTTTGCTAAGTGCTAGCCATTTTATTGCCTTAGTATAAATTTTCTAAATTTTTTTCATTTCAAGTATCTTCAGATTTTCAAAAATAGTACAAAACATCTCATATCCTTCACCCAGGTTCCCCTAATATTAATATCTTATATTATCATGGTGCAATTATCAAAAACAAGAAAGTAACATTTGTATTACATCACTAACTAAATTATAGACCTTATTAGAATTTCATCAATTTTTCCACTAATACCATGTTTTCTTCCACATTATATTTAGTATTCTCTTTTGTCTCTTTTAGTCCATAACAGGTCCTCAGTGTTTCCTTGTCTTTAATGAATTTGAGAATATTGAAAATCACTAGTCTGTTACTTTACAGAATACCCTTAATTTGGGTTTGTCTGGTGTTTTCCCATGATTGGAGTTAGGTTATGGATTTGGGGGGAAAAAACACCAAAACACAGAAATGATGTGTCCTTTTCAGTATGTTGTATCAACAACAACAACAACAACAACAACATCTCAAAACAAGTCCTTTAATTAAACAGTGTAAAGAGATAAAACATTTAAATGTGAATCAGCACACAAATAGACACTTTTCCTTATGTTGTTCTTTTTATATTGGGTTGAAAAATTAACATTTGGATTTCTAATAATTCTAATTCTGCCCCTGCTTTCTGCTTTTAATAGCCCATGTGATTGATTACATATTGCTCTCCCAGATAATCCAGAATAATCTTCCTATTTCAAGGTCAATTGATTAGTAACTTGAATTACATTTCCACATTCCTTTTGTCATGAAATGTAACATTTTTACAGGAGTGACACCAGGGGACACAGATCATGGTAACCATAATTCTGCCTACAATGGAAGACTCAATATCTTACCGTGTCAATTCTTCTCAATTTGATGTGAGATCCAATATAACCCTCCATAAAATTCTCACAGTTTTTTTTTAGAAATTGACAAGTTGATTCTAAACTTTACATGGAAATACAAAAGAACTAGAATAGCCATTATAATTTTGAAATAGAAGAAAAAAGCTGGAAAGCTTATACTACCTGATTAAGGCATACTATAAAGCTACAGTAAAGAAAAAAACGTGGCATTTGCATAAAAACAGACATATAGATCGATAGAACAGAACTGAGAATTCAAAAATAGACACATACATATGTGGTCAACTGCTTTTTTAAAATGGTGCTGAGGTAATTCAATGGGGAAAGAAAGGCTTTCCAACAAATTGTGCTTAAACAAATGGATATCCATATGCAAACAATAAAAATAAAATAATCTTCACTTTACTTCACACTATACAAAAAATTGATTTGAAATGGAACATAGACCTAAAGGTCAAGCTAAAATTATAAAACTTCTAACAGAAAATATAAGAGAAAATATCTTGTGGCTTTGGGTTAAGTGAAGATTGTAAAACAAAGAATATACAAATTGGAACAGATCAAAAGTAAAAACTTCTGATCTCTGTAAGACTTTCAAGAATAAAGAGGCAAAGAGATTAAGAAAAAAGTTCTGTAGAAATTTTCATCTGATCAAGGTTTTGTACACAGAATATATACCAAAAATCTCCTAGGTGTTTTGAGATGTCTCTACATATGGAAATTTGAAAATGTACATAGAGATCATCTCTGCTTAGACTAAGCACAAAAATAAGTGATCTAAATTACAGATGGTCCAAATAAGACATGGGAAAACACCAGTTATTCAGGAGAAGAGGGGATGTGACTGCAAAATAATAGCAATCTCTTACATGTATGCTGTACTTATAATGTACCAAGTAGTTTTCTTAATTTTATCTTGTTTCATAATCTTAATGACCCTGTAGTGAGGAAATTAAAGCTAAAAGGAGTGACTTCCATACGTCTAAACAACTAACAAATGGCAAACTTAGATTTCATCTCTTCAGCTGTTCAAATTAAATAGAATTTGGACTGTGGGAGTTGTTCCATAAATGTGTTAAGTGCTTGGGACTTAAACCCACGGCTTCTAACTCCTAACCCTCTATACTGCCATGTCGCCACTTTGTCCTGCTGCTTCTATATACTTGTATAAGAGCAAATGCAAAGTTTAAGTTGAGGCCAGAGTCATACACATTAAATAAAAAGAAGAGTGAGAAAATAAACTTTAAATTTTTCACCAAATTGTGAAATATCAGCAAAATACATGTGTTGTAAATAGGTATGGAAATTTTGTTATGGTTCTTCCATTCATGAAGATATTAAGAGAAACTAGTGTTCACATACATGCTTATACAGATTTATATAAGAATATATACCAAAATGACTTTGGGTCATTAACAACAAGGAGCATAACCAAGTCCTACTTATGTTCTATCAGGCAATAACTGGTAGTGGATACATTATGGTTATAATAAAAAATGATGTATCTCCTGTCTTTTGTCCTAATTTTTAGAAATGGATTGAGTCTCCCAAACTATACATAGGTATAACATGCTCTATTTAACAAGTTACTTGAATTGAAGGAAAAACAGTTCTGTATTGGTCAACATCATGGTCTATCCAGACTATGCAGAATTCTTTTTAACAAAAATACCACAGGATATTTTGGGAGATGTGTGACACTTGCCCTCTATGACATGGCCAAAAAAGTTGGTAATTAATAAGTGTAAGAAAAAAAATATTAGAAATGGTCCAACATCTCTAATAATCAAATAAATATAATTCTTAAGAATTGGATATAGTGTTTTGCCTATTACATTGGCCATTTTAAAAATTAATAATGCCAAGTGTTATTGGATTGCTTATCTCTTATTTGTGTGGCCTTGGGCTATGTGAAAATTGTAAAATAAAGACTATACAAATTGGAATACATCAAAATTAAAAACTTCTGATCTCTGAAAGACTTTCAAGAATAAAGAGGCAAACAGATTGACAAAAAAAATATTTGCAAAAAATTTTACCTGATCAAGGTTTTGTATACAGAATATATACCAAAAACTCTTACAACTCAATAATAAGACAAAAACACTGATTTCAAAAAGTCTCTATGTGAGACTTCCCTGGATTAATACTATTGGACTATTGCCTTAGCCCTTACTTGCTACTCTGAGGAATGAGGTACCTGGCTGAAAAGTAAGAGCTACTGGTATATATTTCTTCATTGTGTGGTTCTAATATATTAAAAAATAATAATCATTGGGGGTTTGCTCTATTTTTTCTTCCCACTTTTCTCTAGACCTGAGGTAGTAATAGTTTTCTCTTGGTATCCATGGGGGTTGGTTCCAGGATCTCCTCATATACCAAAATCCAGGGATGCTCAAGAATATGCAAGACACAGTCAAAAATCACCCACCATATCAAGTACCAGA
Source organism: Stenella coeruleoalba (assembly GCF_951394435.1). NCBI lineage: Eukaryota > Metazoa > Chordata > Mammalia > Artiodactyla > Delphinidae > Stenella > Stenella coeruleoalba. Next base: position 98,870,314 of record NC_137152.1, on the reverse strand, counting down.
AAAAGTACAACATGAATGAGAAAAAACAATCAACTAATACTAAGATGCTAATACTAAGATGAATCCGATATTGAAATTCTGTCACAAGTATTTTAAAGTAGACACCATAAAATGCTTAACAGGCAATTACAAATTCTCTCAAAATAAAAAAATCTCAGCAAATAAATAGATGTTATTAAAAAGAGCCAAATAAAATTACAGAACTGAAAAACGTAACAGCCTTATTTGTAATCACCAAAGACTGGAAGCAACTAAACTACCCTTTGAGAGGTGAATGGATAAGCAAACTGTATATATCCTTACAATGGAATCTTATTCAGCAGTACAAAAAATGACCCATTAAGTTATAAAATGACATGGATAAACCTTAAATACATATTGTTAAGGGAAAGAAGGCAATCTGTAAAGACTACATACAGTACAATCACATCATATTTTGGAAAAGGCAAAAGTATATACAACTCAAAAAGATCAATGGCAGCCAGGAGTTCAGGTAAAGGGGAGGGTTGAATAGATGAACCACAAGGGATTTCTTAGGGTAGTGAAACTATTCTGACTAATACCCTAATGGTAGATATAAGACATTGAGCATATGTCAAAGCTCATTGAACTCCACAGCACAGAGAGTGAACCATTGTGATTGTCCACGCAGCCCATTTTATTTTTACTGGCTCCCAGTAGTTGAGGGTGTGCCAAGATCTGTCAGTGTCCCAAAGGGGAGGATCTCAGTCAGCACCTAGATTCAGGCTGACTGAACACCAGATCCTCAGGGAGCGGTTATTAAAGTCTGCAAATATATACAGTACTGTGGGACTGCAAGCTTAAGTCCCATTGGCCATGAGAGACAGGCGATCTAGAGGTGTCCCCTGGGCAGCAGTCACAAAAATTGGGGGACCAGATGAGTGTACAAGCTCCTTTCTGAGAGATACCAGCAAGCTGAAGTGAGACAAGGGGAGAGTGCAAAGATGACATCCACTGGCCTCCGTCCCTTGAGAGAACATCAGTAGGCCCTTAGATGTGTGACAAACAAGATGCCTGGCCCTCAGGCCAAAGCTCCAGGACAAGCAAATAGGCCTTTTTCACAGAAGGACTTGGGGTGGGTTTCAGTCTCTGTCTGTGCAGTGCCCTGAGGGTGGTAGCCATCCAAGAACTGACTCTCTGATTGTTACAGTCCTGTGGGACCGCAAGCCCCGCTGGCCTCCACAGCCAAGTGATTAAGGGCATCCTCTTAGCAGCAGCCACAGAAACTGGTGCACCAGATACATGAAAAAGTTCCCCTCTGTGAAATACTGGTGCTCTGGAACCTGGCAGAGGAAGATCACGAAGATAGCACCCTCCCTTCTAGGTCTCTGTAAACACGATTACAGTCAATCCCTAAACGTGTGTTTAATTAGAAGCCTGCCTCTCAGGCCTCAGCTATAATCTAATAGGCCTCTTTCAACAGAAAGCCTGGGCTCATTGGACTGTCACCTCTTGCTGTGTCCTGGGGTAGTGGCCCTTTAAGAACTCTTTCTCTGCTGGTTACAGTCCTTTGGGGCCAGTGAGCATAAGCCTTGTTGGCCACCAGAGCTAGGCAGTCTAAAGGAGCCTCCTGGGTGGCAACCACAAAAATTGGGGCATGAGAAGAGGGTACAAGCTCCTTTCTGGGAGATACGGGTAAGCTGGAATGAGGCAGAGAGAGCAAAGATGGCACCTGCCAACGTCCCTTCCCAGAGAATAACCTAGCAGACAGCTGGATGTGCATTAATTAGATGCCTTCCCCTCAGGCTGACACTTTAAGATAATCAAATAAGCCTTTTTCACAAAAAGTCTGGCTGCCTCTTCACTGGTCCCTGGAACCAGTGAGTCTGAGCAGGAAAGCCCTTTAAGACACTTTCTCAGTTTGCTATTCCCTGTGGGTCTTGTGGATGCAAGGCCCACTGGTTTTCAAAGCTAAGTGCTTTGGGAACTCATCTCTCAGGTGCAGGTCCTAAAAGTTGGGGTTCCCAATGTGAGGTTCAAACTCTTTGTTTCTCAGGGAGAAGATCCATGTTTTGAGTTTCTTCCTGGCTGTGGGTCACCATGCCAGGGGTAAGGTTTATGGTGAGACTGTACCCCAGCCCCTCCTACCTGCTTTGATGTGTCTCTTTTTTTCTCATTTGCCCAATGTGTACCTGTTAGTTTTTAGGACTCTTGTCAGGAAAATTTTTCCATATATAGCTGTTGATGTGGTGAGTCTGTGAGTGGAGGTAAGTTCAGGATCTTCCTAGGTCAATATCTTGAACCAGAACACTTATCCATTGCTATTATTTTTTTTTAACTTTCTGGCAATCTTCTCCCGGTGAATTGTGAGCAGCTTCGAGGAAAGAATGAGAAATATTTACAAAGTATCTATGGAAAAGTGCTGAAAATCTTCCATGCTTAGCTTCTTCAATATGACTTTAAGAAGACATGGTCTTTTAGGCACAAGCACATGTGCATCAAAAGAAACAAAAAAAGATGGAATTGAAAAGCAGAGAAAAAAACATAGATAACAGAAAACAATACAAAGAGATACAAATTGTAGTCTCGATGGCTAAAAAATAAACCCTAAATATGCAATATAGAGGTAAATCTAATACTGTCTCTTTTACCCTGCATTCTGCAAAATTATGAACGAGGATAAAAAATGAAGTATAAATGAGTAAATGAGCACAGACAATGGAGATCAAAACTATAAAGTTCAGGTCTTCCAAAGAGGGAACAAGAACATTTGAAAGGAAGAATCAAATACTGGGAATAAAATGTTCTGGACGTAAAAAAAAAAAAAAACATGCTTAAGAATAGAAAGAAAAATATTAACTTGTTTTGGATAAATTAAAGAAAATAGACCTGTACATAGACGACAAACTATTAAAATGTGAATTTCAATATGGACAAAACATCTTCATGGATTCAAGGAAACAAAATCAAGTTTTTGTTTTGTCAAAACTCTTCCAGATTTGCCAACCTGATTTTTATTCCTGTCTCAAGACAGTGGTATAAGAAGAGAGTTCCAAACCATTACCCCTGACCCTACTATGTTGCCTAGAAACAGACACAAATTAGCTAAAATATGCAAAACCCTGCTGTGGAAATTGGGCAAAGATGCCCTTCAAATGACACAAACTACAAGAATTTTTTCTTTGAAATAGGCAAAGTAGGCCTGACTGAATGAAGATATGAACTTTCATCTATTCAAATCCTTTCTATGGAAAAACAGTGTGGAATCACAAGAACTGTGTTGATCCCAGAAAAACACCACAAATACCCCTAATATTAAGACATGGGGATTGGTATTTTAGAAGTTGGAAAATGCACTCCTGGAACCTTCTTAACCTTGCAGAAACTTATCAGAAGCAGCTACCCCCAAGTACTTTAAAGGCAAGTATGGTCAAAACAAATAGAAATCTTTGGTATCTCCCTAGCATAGTTGTTTCTTGATATGGTGGACATTCCCTAAGAGGTAGAACTATTTCTATTTGTTTTCTTTTATACTGTTCAACTCCCCCCACCAATTTTTTTTTTTTTTTTTCGGTACGCAGACCTCTCACTGTTGTGGCCTCTCCCGTTGCAGAGCACAGGCTCCGGACGCGCAGGCTCAGCGGCCATGGCTCACGGGCCCAGCCGCTCCGAGGCATGTGGGATCTTCCCAGACCAGGGCACAAACCCGTGTCCCCTGCATCGGCAGGCGGACTCTCAACCGCTGCGCCACCAGGGAAGACCTTCCCCCCCCAACCAATTTTTAATTATGAAAAATTTCAAACGTTCAGAAAATTTTTAAAGATTTTACAGACAACAACCGTATATCCGCCTGGATTCTACAATTACCATTTTACTCCAACTTCTTTCAATTTTCATTATTAAGGTACACTTTTTTTTTAACATCTTTATTGGAGTATAATTGCTTTACAATGGTGTGTTAATTTCTGCTTTATAACCAAGTGAATCAGTTATACATATACATATGTTCCCATATCTCTTCCCTCTTGCGTCTCCCTCCGTCCCACCCTCCCTATCCCACCCCTCTAGGTGGTCACAAAGCACCAAGCTGATCTCCCTGTGCTATGCGGCTGCTTCCCACTAGCTATCTATTTTATGTTTGGTAGTGTATATATGTCCATGCCACTCTCTCACTTTGTCACATCTTACCCTTCCTCCTCCGCATTCTCTAGTAGGTCTGTGTCTTTATTCCCGTCTTCCCCTAGGCTCTTCATGACCTTCTTTTCCCCTTAGATTCCATATATATGTGTTAGCATACGGTATTTGTTTTTCTCTTTCTGACTTACTTCACTCTGTATGACAGACTCTTAAATATAGTAAAATTCACCCATTTTGGTGTATAGTTGTACCAGCTTTGTCAAACACCTGCAATTGTATAACTACCACAACAATCAAGATATAGAATATTTCTTTTACCTCTCAAATTCCCCCATACTCCTTTGTATTCAATCCCTCCCCCACCCTCAGATTCTGGCAACAATTGATCTATTGTCTATCCCTAGGGTTACCAGATTTAGCAAAGAAAAATACACACTTGGGGAATAGTTATACTATTATGTCATTGTTTTTCTGAAATTCAGATATAACTGATATCCTGTATTTTATCCAGCAGCGTATCTGTATGTATAGTTTTGGTGCCCTACTTAAAATTATGTTACCAATCCCATGTCATACATTTTATCCTGTGTTTTCTTTTAAAACTTTCATGTTGTTTTTCATTTTACAATTAGGGCTATGATCCATTTTGAGTTAATCTTTGTTTTTTGTACAAGGTACGAGGCATATGTTGAGTTTCCTTTATTCTCTTTTGAATTTTCAATTGTTTCAGCATATTTTCTTAAAAATATACTTTCTCCATTTAATTACCTTTGCACCTTCATCAGAAATCAAATGGCCATACCTGTGTGAGTCTACTTCTGATTTCTCTATTTTGTTTCATTGATTTGTGTGTCTCTTGGTATGTGCCAATACCACATTGATTACTTTAGATTTATGGAAAATCTTGCAATCAGGTATTGTTCAGAACTGTTTTGGCTATTCTAGTAACTTTGCCTTTCCATATGAATTATAGAATTAGTTTTCAATTTCTAAACAAAGATCTTGCTGGGATTTTGAATGGCATTCATTTGACTCTATGAATCAATTTGGGAATTGTTAACATCTCCACCACAGTGAGTCTTCAAAATCCATGAACAAGGCATGTCTCTCCATTTATTTAGGTCTTTAAAACCATTTCTAAATATATCAGGGTTTTCTCTGGCATTGGGGGCAGTAGCACCAGGAATAAAAATGGACAATGAATTATAATGTCTCTGAAGTGGAAGTCAGGCTAAGGAGAAAACTAGATGCAGAAAGTAGATTTCTGAAATAAAATCTATGAAAAAGTAAAATTACTGTACTAGGGCTGCTCACTGCAATAGCATCTTACCATTACCCTCAGGTTACTGAATCACCAGACTGATAACAGAAACTTATTTTAATCAACTTTCAAATTAAAGATGTGAGCAAAGGATTCTGTGAGTATCCTAGAGACTAAAGAGACAATGTAAAGAGAATCCACCCACACTTTTGGACAAATATCAGGCCACATTCAAGTCTGCAACAGAAAGAACTAACAAGTGAGCCAAAAGATTTTTCAGAATAATATAAAGAAATAAAAGTAACACTACAGAGATAAAGAAGAACATAGTTTGTTAAACTGATTGCTAAAATAAGAGGAAATTTTAGCCAGCATCTGCGTTGTGCTCACAGAAACAAATTCTATGGAGGAGATGAAAGCTATGCTGATGAAATAAAATATAACAATAATAGATATAGGTAGTATAATGAAAAAAGTGTAGAGGGAAATGAACAGTATAACATATTTCAGAAAAGCATTACAAGCAAGGATAATTATTACAACATAAATCATTTATACGCAGAGTGCCTAAAACAGCTTTCTGGAATTGCACAGAACAAGGCACAAAATAAAGACAATAAATGATAAGAGAGACAATAGCATACAAGACAGATTATTAAGAACAAATTCACAGACAACTATGTTCTAAAAGAAGAGACTTGAAATATATAAAAGAAGTAAATAATTAAAATTTAAAATGAAGAAAGATCTGAAATTGCAGATAGAAAGGGGTAACATAACAAATAAATAGGAGCACTGAAGGGAGAAGAGAGGAAATGCAGAAGGCTAATGCTATTTTGTAGATGTTTGTTAAGAGTGTGTTAATATGTGGATCAACTCTAGAAGAATTAGAGTTACAGATTCTGTTTCTGAACAAATAATAGGTAAGTCAAACTTAAAGATAAATTTGATCATCCAACATAGAAAAAGGAATAGAATAAAACAATGAAAGAGAAAACACAAAATAAGATGGCAGGAATAAAGCCAACTATATCAGTAATCGCATAAATTTTAATTGGTTAAAATTATCTATTGCAAGACAGAGATCCTCAAAATGGATTTTTTTAAAGTTCAAGCATGACTGTTCATAAGAGTGGCACCTTAATAAGATGGCAAAAAAGGTAGAAAATAAATGAATAAAAATTTTTACATCAAGTAAATGTTAAAATAAAAGCAGGTATAGACAAAATATGTTTCATTGCAGAAAGCATTAAGCGGGACAAATATATTGTATATTGGTAAAGAAAAATCAACTAAAATATATAAAAGCCATGAACATTAATTTACATATCCAACATCTTTTTGTTAAAGTAAAGCAAATATTGACTGAGTCTCAAAGGAGAATTTGTAAAATGTGCAATAATAGGAGATTTGAATAGATCTTTCTCAGAAACCAGTAAGTCAAATAAGAAGGTTTATAGAGGATTTCAATAATCAAATTAACCAGCACACTGGAAAAAAAAGCATAACCTTTATTTGAAGGTAGGATAAAAACACATTTGGAATATTTGAAAAAACTGACAAAGAATGTCTTAATTAATTAAAATAATCACATTGTACCAACCATGTCCACACACTACAATTCAACATATTCAGAAATCTGTTTGTAAAAGGTGGTCCCTAAATTACATACAACTTAGAAATTAAGAAAAAAGACAGTTCTAAAATATCCTTGGTTAAAGAGAATTTGAAGAATAAATGTTAAAAGATATATTTAGAAATAAATGAAAATAAAAACACTACCTGAGAGATGTAGCCAACGTAATATTAAGAAGGCAATGTACTTGAATATGGGAGATTAAAAATAAATGAATTAAGTATTGAAATATAAAACTAGAAAGAGAAATGCAAGATGAACACAAATCAAGGTAAATGAATTAATAAATGTAAAAGCTGAAAATGAAAAAATAAAAAAGCAGTAGAAATTGTCCATAAAACAAAGTTATTTCAGAAAACTAATTAAAAATACAAATGTTGGGGCTTCCCTGGTGGTGCAGTGGTTAAGAATCCTCCTGCCAATGCAGGGGACATGGGTTCGAGCCCTGGTCCAGGAAGATCCCACATGCCGTGGAGCAACTAAGCCCGTGCGCCACAACTGAGCCTGCACTCTAGAGCCTGTGAGCTACAACTACTGAGCCTGCACTCTAGAGCCTGTGAGCCACAACTACTGAGCCCACATGCCGCAACTACCGAAGCCCATGTGCCTAGAGCCTGTGCTCCGCAACAACAGAAGCCACTGCAGTGAGAAGCCCATGCACTGCAATGAAGAGTAGCCCCCACTTGCCACAACTAGAGAAAGCCCATGCACAGCAATGAAGACCCAATGCAGCCAAAATTAATTAATTAATTTTTAAAAATAATAAATAAAAAAATAAAAATACAAATGTTGACAAGTATAATCAAAAGAAGAGAGAAGGTAAAATATAAAAACATCAGACGACTATCACATCAGGAGACTAATACGTACATATTTATGCCAATATATTTGCACCCATAAAGTGGATAATAATTTAGAAACATAAAAGTATACCAAAATTTTCAAATAAGAAGTGGAAAGCCTGACTAGACCAATAAGCTATAAAATAAATAAATCTTTGAAAGTATATCTTTTACTATCATTTCTTGTCCTCTATGGGGTATTCAAACAAATACGTTAAGGACCATATAACTTTCATCTTAGGCACAGTGCTTAAAAACTTAGAAAAAAGAGAAGACTATAAACTCCTTTTAGCTTGTTAACATAATCCTGATGCCAAAATTAGACAAGAAGAACATTAAATACAATTATTAATCAAAGTCAGGTATAAGCATAAAAGCAAAAATCCTAAACAAAATATTAGCAAATTGAATTCAGGAAGGATTTGAAATAATAAAGTAGAAATAAGTCAGATGTGGGGACTTCCCTGGTGGCACAGTGGATAAGACTCCACGCTCCCAATGCAGGGGGCCTGGGTTCGATCCCTGGTCAGGGAACTAGATCCCACATGCATGTTTCAACTAAGAGTTCGCATGCTACAACTAAGGAGCCCTGGAGCTGCAACTAAGGAGCCCACCTGCTGCAACTAAGATCTAGTGCAACCAAATAAATAAATAAAGTTAAGAAAAAAGAAATAAGTCAGATGTATTTTAGGATGGCACATAGATTTGATAATCTATCTCCGTTTTTCCTTTAAATTAAAGAAGTTCACTTCTTTAATTTAAAGGAAAAATATTAACATCTCACTGACAAAAAAAAAGGACTTGATGAAATTCAATGCACCATCATTATAAAAATGTCTAGCAAAATAAAGTGAAAACTTCCTTAACTTAACTAAAGGTAACTCCAAAAAAAAAAACACATGAAAAAGATGATATTTCTGGTAAAACTTTCAAAGAATTTTTAATAAAGCCTTGAGTAAATTAAAGATAGTATAACTTCTACTATTAAGCATTTTAATGATGGTCCTAGCCAACACAATAAGCAAACAGAAATAAATAGGAAGTGTAATGATTAGAAAAGAATAGGTAAAACCCCACAATTTGAAAATGTTATTTATCTTGTTAGTTTTCTGGGAAGACATGTTATTACAAATAAAAGTTGCCAAATAACAGAAATAAAAATCTCACTGGAAAGGCTCAAAAATAGGGTGGGAATAACAGATGATAAAATCAGTGAACTTGAGGACAGATGAATAGAATTCACCCAATCTAAATAATAGAGAAAAAAATGCAGAAGAAAACATGAATAGAGCCTCAGTGATCTGTGAAAAAAATGTGTATCATCAGAGTGCCAGAAGGAGAGGAGAAAGAAAGTAGGACTAAAAAAATATTCAAATAAATAACGGCTTAAAACTTCCCAAATTTGATGGAAAACAAGAACGTACAGGTTCATAAAGCAGAGTAAATATCAAATACCGATAGAATACATCCAAAGAGATCCCTGCCAAGAAACATCACAATTAAAATTCTGAAAACTAAATCAAAGAAAAACATTTTGAAAGCAACCAGAGAGAAACAACACATGAACTATAGGAAAACACCAATTCAAATGACAGCACATTTCTCATTTGAGACCACGGAGGCCAGAAGGAAGCTACAAAAGTTATTTCAAGTGCTGAAAGGAAAGAACAGTCCACCACCTTTGGAAACTGAGGGAATATAAAAGCATTCCGACATTAGAGAAAAAAAGAATGTCACTAGTAGATCTATCCTTTTTTATTACCAGCTTTATTGAGATATAATTGACAAAATTGTATACATTTAAAGTATACAATGTGATGATTTGACATTCTTTGTGAAATGATTACTACAATCAGGTTAATTAACACATTCATCACCTCACATAGTTACCTTTTTTTGCATGTTAGATGAAAATGTTTAATGTCTACTCTCTTAGGAAATTTTAAGTATACAACACAGTATTACCAACTATAGTCACCATGCTGTACATTAGATCCTCAGAGATCTTTCACTTCATAAATGAAGGCTTGTAACCTTTGACCAGCATCTCCTCATCTTCTCCACCTTCCAGCCCCTAGTAGCCACAATTATGCTTTCTGTTTAGTAGATCTATTGTTAGAGAGATGGCTAAAGGAAGTTCTTTAAACAGAAAAGTAATGATAAGAGAAAGAAACTTGGGGCATCAGGTAAAAAGAAGAGACAACAGAAAGAGAAGAAATATGGGTACACACATCAGTAGGACTCCTATGCAACAGGGGAGATAAAAACAAGGACATACAACCAAATTTAACACTCTGATACTTACACATAGAGAGAATAGTAAACAGTAAACACAACATAACTCCCAGCCAGATAAATATCAAACCATAAAACATAGTCTGTAGCCCTGAGGCTGCTAGGAAAGTAAAAGGGGTAGACACCTTCCTGTGGCCCAGTATAACTCTGCGAAATTTGGAGAAGGTGCAGAACTGAGGCTTCTCTTACAGGAGGGAGGGAGGAGTGGAGTATGGCTCTAACATCTCTGGACTTTTAATGTGCTCCCCAAGGGCCTGATTTCTAGTCCCCTGCCCCAAGAGTGCTGAAAGAATCAGCATAGTCCAGATACTTGTGGCAGCTAGAAACAGAGAAAAATGGGCAGGAGGGCCCATGCAGCCAGCAAGGCTCTGTGAGATTGGGAAAAAGTACATAACTGAAGCTGCTTGTCTAAGAATCTAGTAAGAATTAGTAAGTAAGACCTAGACTACATACTGGCAGATAAAACTTCAACATATTTTGGGGGAGGACACAATTCAACCCCCAACAGTCTACCTTCTGCCCCCTACCCACAATTCTTGCTTTTCCCACGTGCAAAATACATACATTCACTTCATCCCAACACCCCTAAATGCCTTAACTCATTCTAGGATTAACTCTAAGGCCAAAATCTCATCTAAATATCAACTCAGTAGGTCTTATTCTTTTTTAAAAAAAATGTTTTATTAAGCCATAGTTGAGGGACTTCCATGGTGGTCCAGTGGTTATGAATCCACCTTCCAATGCAGGGGACATAGGTTCAATCCCTGGTTGGGGAACTAAGATTCCACATGCCATGGGGCAACTAAGACCACACGCTGCAAATACTCAGCCCGTGTGTGCTAGAGCCCATGCACCACAACTAGAGAGCCCACGTGCCACGGCTAGAGACAAGCTCGCATGCCACAACGAAGAGCCTGCATGCGGCAATGAAAGATTCCACATGCTGCAATGAAGATCCCGCCAGCATGCTGTGACTAAGACCCAATGCAGCCAAATAAAAAAATAAAATATAAAGTATAGTTGATTTATAATGTTGTATTAATTTCTGCTATAAAGTCATTCAGTTTTATATATATGTGTGTGTGTGTGTATGTATATATATATATATATATATATATATACACACACACATTATTTTCCATATTCTTTTCCATTATGGTTTATCACTGGATATTGTACATAGGTCCCTGTGCTATACAGTAGGACCTTGTTGTTTATCCATTCTATATGTAACAGTTTGCGTCTGCTAATCCCAAACTCCGAATCCATCCTTCCCCTACCCCCTACCCCTTGGCAACCACAAGTCTGTTCTCTATGTCTGTGAGTCTGTTTCTGTTTTGTAGATAAGTTCATTTGTGTCATATTTTGTATTCCACATATAAGCGATATCATATGCTGTTTGTCTTTCTCTTTATGACTTATTTCACTTAGTACGATAATCTCTAGGTCCATCCATGTTGCTGCAAATGGCATTATTTCATTATTTTTTGTGGCTGTCAACTCAATAGGTCTTATATCTTGTCTTCTAAATCATCTAATCAGGTATGGGTAATACTCTGGATATGGCTGATCTTCAGACAAAATTCCTCTCCACCTGTGGACATGTGAAACTAGAAAGTGTTTCCAAAATACAATGGTGGGGCAGGCATAGTATAGACATACCCATTCCCAAAGTGAGAAATTGGAAGGAATTAAAGGGGTCATGAGTCCTATACAAGTACAAACCCAGCAGGGAAAATTCCATTATATTTCAAGGTCCATGAATAATCCTCTATGGCTTAATATTCCATCCTCTAGGCTTACAGATGTCCCACTGGCCCCATCAGCTACTGAGCCAACCTTAGAGTCATTCATTACTTAACTTGAAGGATATATTGATCCTCTCATTGTTTTGGAGGTTAGAAGTTTTAAATCAAGGAGTCAGCAGGGTGATACTCCCTCCAAAGTCTCTAGGAAAGATACCTCCCTGGCGTCTTCTAGCTTCTGGTGGTTGCTAGAAATCAATCTTTGGCATTTCTTGCCTTGTGGTAGCATAACTCCAATCTCTGCCTCCATCTTCCCATGGCTATTTTCCTGCATCTCAGCGTCCAAATATCCCTCTCCTTTCTCTTATAATGACACTAGTGACTGTAAGAATGTCAACCCTAATCCAGTATGTTTTCATCTTATTTTGATTACATCTGCAAAGACCCTATTTCCAATAAGTTCTGGGGGCTAATAATTCAATATATAATTTTGGGAGACATAATTCAATCCATAACAAAGCTGGATTCAAATTTTATTTAATGGAAATTATGTGACATTTTCAAAAACACCTGTGTTTTTCGAATAAGACATATTATAGGAACTAAAAGTTATGCTGCTAAGTGACTTCCATATGAAATAGTAAGTCAAAATTATAGAGTATTTACAAAAAATGAACAATTATATCATTAAATATCAAAATTTATACAGTTCGGTTACAGTTATACTCAAATGAAATTCATAGCCTCAAATATATTTTTATTAAATAAGAATGAAAATAATTAAACTGGACATTCACATGGAAAAGTTAGAAAGAAAACAAAAAAATGTAAGGAAAATAGGAGGAAGGAAATGACAGAAGAAAAGCAGAAATTAATGAATTAGAAAACAGAAATAATTTTCTGAATTATTTACTTGAAAAGACCAATGCAAACAGGTTTCATGTATATGTATGGCCTTGTGCTCAAAAGAGCTCCACCTTGGTTTAAAGCTCTGCTGTTGCTGTCTTGAAGTTCTTAATAATTATACCTTTCGATTTGGGTATTATGAATGAAACACCATGAGACAATGGAGCACATACATGAGCAAAGGAGACTGGTGCAGTATGCATGCTCCCTGCTGTTCCTTACCACATCACGTGCATATAGCATTTGTGGGTGATCCACGAGCATAGAATTTCAGTAGACTCATGATATGTGGCAGTTCAGCAAGACACTGAGTACAAGGTAGGTGTGTTTTATCTGTTAAGTAAGTAAGCAAGGAAGCTGACAGCTCCCAAAGACCAAATCTTAACTCCAAATGCAGAAAAAAGACAATGACATTTTAAAAAACTGGAACAATCAAGGGATCCCACCATATCCTGTCTTAATTATATCCCTAATTAGCCAACTACTTACATTGAAAATAATTTTTTTTTCAAAAAACTAAAGGAAACTAAAATTTCTTTTCTGTTCAGTCCTTCTCACTCAACAGTAAGCCAGAGTATCTATAGAATGTGCACATATCAATAAGTAAAACAAAAAACAGTTGAGCTACTTTTGTGCAGCATTTTCACAACTGTGGTAATGAAATTCATATGCATGCATGAACTAAAGCAAATTGTATAATTTCTGTGATTTCATATATGATTTAAATGCTCATATACTTGCATTTAAACCTGGCATTGCACAATACAATGAACAGTAAAATTTATTTTAGTAGCTTAAGATTTTAACTCTTTACACAGAATGATATTAAACTACAAATTCAAAAAAAGACACTGTGACAAATGAAAAAGGGACTTGTTTCTGTGTCCATGATCAAACACAAGATAGGATGGGGTGAAGTGCAAAGCTCCACATGTCACAATTAAATAAAAATATACATAACTCAACCTTGGAAATTCAAGGCTCCCTTTGTTACCCTGCTTCCAGAATTTCAGCAACCAGGCTTATACATACTAAGCAGGTTATTAGATAATTTATACACAGAAGAATGGAAGGACTTTAGAGAAAAGACATTTGTGTGTTCTCCTAATGAAGGAGCTGGATTACTGTACAGTCACTGTAATTTAAAGTTTGCTATTTGAAAGCCCTGTTCACACATACAGAGCTTCTAAGCAGTTCTTTTATGTTTCCTTCCTAAATGTAAACCAACAGTGAAAGATAATGAGATGTTCAGGAAACTCTCCAACATGAAATAGCCCCCTAAATAAACAAGAGAAAAGGAAGCAAGATGAAAACAGAAAATACAAGAAACAGATAAAACTTCAAAAATGGCAATAATTAATATCTTCAGAGAACATACTTTGTCTTTGAAATAAGAACAGAGTGTTACAAAAAGGGGAAGAATCAGGAAAAAATAGAGTCCTTGGAATTTAAAAATAAGCTCACAATTTCTAAAAGAAGAAACACTGGAAGTTAAAACCAAGGAAATTTCCTAGAAGTTTAAATAATATTGACAGCAACAAGAAAATCAGACAATGGGAGAGAGGAGATTTTTTAACTGAAGGATTAATTCAGGAATTGATAAAATAACCTGAATTTAAAAATAAGGAAATAGAAAAGAGAAAATTATCAAAGGAATAAAATGGAAAAGTTTCACAGAATTTAAGGATATGAGTCTCCTAATAGAAAGAAGCAACGAAGTATCAACAAAATGATTGGGAAAAAGCCTACACCAAAGCACATTACTGTGAAATTTCAGAACACTGGAAATAAAAGAGATGATCCTAAAAGGGCTGGGAAATAGAATAGCATCAAAGTTCTCAAGCATAACACCAGAAGCTAGAAGAAAATGAAGCAATGCCTTTAAAATTCTGAGAGAATATCATTCCTCTAAACCAAGTTTCTGAACAATGTAAGGAGATTTTCAAACATGAAATGGCTCAAAAATTTATAATAACATTCTGCATATGTCCTTTCACAGAAGACTATTGGTAAATTTGCTCCAACAAAATGGGTGAGTAAACCAGACAGTCATGAGATTTAGAAAACACGGAGTACAACATAGGAGATGAATGAAAATACTCTTGGGATGACAAATCTTCAGTATACCCAGAAAGCAATCATTGTGGAATGGAGGGATTAAGGAAAAAAAGGTCTCCAGGGAAAAAATAGAAATGCTAGATTAAACAATGCATTTGACTGTTTAGAAAATAATACTGATGGACATTTCACATTTGTATTGCAATAATTAATAAGAATTTGCTAATGAGAAAACAAGATAATTATTAAATGTATGAAAATTCAGAAGTATAAAAAAGAAACATTCATAGATGGCTTATCAGTTAATGATATAAACACAGTCATAATAATATAAACACTGAAATTTTATTAAAATTATAACTACATTTAAAAGATGGAAGAAGAAAAAGTTTGAATCATAGAGTTTAAATGTTCCTATGCTGTTACTGGAAATAAAAGCATAATTTCTAAAAATCACTAAATAAATAATGGCATGAGCATATTCCTTTGAAACATAGAGGTAACACTAGAAAAAACACCTTAAATAGTTTAAAGTTGCTCTATCTGAGGAACAGTGCTAAGGGATGGGGACGTTTCCATCAGGATACTGTTGTTATCCACTAAATGCCCTTAGTAAATGTGACTTAAAAAACTTATGCACATATATATTATCCTGATAAAAAATTTTATTTAATAAAATTAGAAGAGAAGAATAAAAATTCTCTACTCTGGGGCTTCCCTGGTGGCGCAGTGGTTGAGCGTCCGCCTGCTGATGCAGGGGACGCGGGTTCATGCCCCAGTCTGGGAAAATCCCACATGCTGCAGAGCGGCTGGGCCCGTGAGCCATGGCCACTGAGCCTGCGCGTCCAGAGCCTGTGCTCCACAACTGGAGAGGCCACAATGGTGAGAGGCCCGCGTACAGCAAAAAAAAAAAAAAAAAAAAAAAAAATTCTCCACTCTGTTCTAATAAAAAAAATTAAAACTGATATAATGGAAAACTCCACCAGGAAGTATCAATATATATGACCAAGTTAACTAAGGAAAAAGTGTAAAAGTATAGCAAAAACCATGAAAGAAGTCTGTGAAGGTTTTAAAACAATTACCCCCAAAAGTGACACTATAATCCAATTGTGTTATGCAGGTTCTTTCAAATCTCAAAGTAAGAGACACTCTTATTTTCTTCAAAATATTTCAGAGTATAGGACAAAAAGGTTGAAACCCTGGAATTATTTTTTATCAAGATGTTATATCTGATATACACTGTCACAAAAAGAATGAAAATACTGATAAATTTCACTAATAAGTATAACATGAAACCTCAAATATCTAACAAAACAAGTCCAGTCATACGTTAACTAAAAATCATATATTATGACCAAACTGATTTTACCACAGGAAATGACAGATGAGTTATAATTAGAAATTCTTTAACCTACTGTGTATATTGTTTTACTTTAATAAAGAACCAAATGATTTTTGACAGTTGCTAAAGGGCGTTTATTTGATAAACTTCAACACCAATTTCTGATAAATAAAAAACACTCTAAGTAAAGTCAAAACTTGGAGGAAACTTCTTTAACTTGTTAATACTGTTTAAGTGATATTAGTAGTTATTTGTGATGCTTAATGGTGAAATAGAAGAGCAGGTATAAGGTATCGCTTATATGTGGAATCTAAAAAAATGGTACAAATGAACTTATTTACAAAACAGAAATAGAGTCACAGATTTAGAAAACAAGCTTATGGTTACCAGGGGGGAAAGTGGGAGAGGGATAAATTGGGAGATTGGGATTGACATATACACACTACTATATATAAAATAGATAACTAATAAGAACCTACCGTATAGCCCAGGGAACTAGTCTCAATACTCTCTAATGACCTATATGGAAAAAGAATCTAAAAAAGAGTGAAAAAAAAATAAACATTGTTCTCTATCAATGTGTGAAGAAAGATCTTTTAAAAAATCATTTTAAAAATTGTTTTAAATTTTTAAAAAAAGGAAAGAAAAAGAAGAGGTGTGCAGATTTGAAGGGAAGAGGTAAAACTGTCACTATTTGCAAATAACATGATACTCTATATAGAGAACCCTAAAGGCTCCACACAAAAACTATTAGAACTAATAAATGAATTCAGCAAGGTAGCAGGATACAAGATTAATACATAGAAATCTGTTTCATTTCTTTATAGTAATAATGAAATATCAGAAAGAGAAAGTTAAAAAAAATCCCCTTTAAAATTGCATCAAAAAAGTGCCTAGGAATAAACTTAACCAAGAAGGTGAAAGACATATATGCTGAAAACTATAAAACATTTATAAAGGAAACTGAAGATGATTCAAAGAAATGGAAAGATACCTTGGGCTCCTGAAAGATCAATGGAACAGGATAGAAAGCCTAGAGATAAACCCATGTACATATGGTCACCTTATTTTTGATAAAGGAGGCAAGAATATACAATGGAGAAAAGACAGCCTCTTCAACAATTGGTGCTGGGAACAGTGGACAGCTACATGTAAAAGAATGAAATTAGAGCACTCTCTAACAGCATACACAAAAATAAACTCAAAATGGATTAAACATTTAAATGTAAGGCCAGACACTATAAAAGTCTTAGAGGAAAACATAGGCAGAACAGTCCATGGCATAAATCACAACAAGATCCATTTTGACCCACCTCCTAGAGAAATGGAAATAAAAACAAACATAGACAAATGGGGCCTAATGAGACTTAAAAGCTTTTGCACAGCAAAGGAAACCATAAACAAGACGGAAAGACAACCCTCAGAATGGGAGAAAATATTTGCAAATGAAGCAACTGATAAAGGATTAATCTCCAAAATATATAAACAGCTCATGCAGCTCAATAACAAAAAAACAAACAACCCAATCCAAAAATGGGCAGAAGACCTAAATAGACATTTCTCCAAAGAAGATATACAGACTGCCAACAAACACATGAAAGGATGCTCAACATCACTAATCATTAGAGAAATGCAAATCAAAAGTACAATGAGGTATCACCTCACACCGGTCAGAAGGGCCATCATCAAAATATCTACAAACAATAAATGCTGGAGAGGGTGTGGAGAAAAGGGAACCCTCCTGCACTGTTGGTGGGAATGTAAGTTGATACAGACAGTATGGAGAACAGTATGGAGGTTCCTTAAAAAACTAAAAATAGAACTATCATATGACCCAGCAATCCCACTACTGGGTATATACCCTGAGAAAATCATAATTCAAAAAGAGTCATGTATCACAATGTTCATTGCAGCTCTATTCACAATAGCCAGGACATGGAAGCAACCTAAGTGTCCATCGACAGATGAATGGATAAAGAAGATGTGGCACATATATACAATGGAATATTACTCAGCCATAAAAAGGAACAATATTGAGTTATTTGTAGTGAGACAGATGGACCTAGAGTCTGTAATACTGAGTGAAGGAAGTCAGAAAGAGAAAAACAAATACCGTATGCTAACATATATATATGGAATCTTAAAAAGAAAAAAGGTTCTGAAAAACCTAGGGGCAGGACAGGAATAAAGATGCAGATGTAGAGAATGGACTTGAGGACACGGGGAGGGGGAAGGGTAAGCCAGGATGAAGTGAGAGAGTGGCATGGACATATATACACTACCAAATGTAAAATAGATAGCTAGTGGGAAGCAGCCACATAGCACAGGGAGATCAGCTCAGTGCTTTGTGACCACCTAGAGGGGTGGGATAAGGAGGGTGGGAGGGAGACGCAAGAGGGAGGAGATATGGGGATATATGTATAGCTGGCTCACTTTGTTACAGAGCAGAAACTAACACACCATTGTAAAGCAATTATACTCCAATAAAGATGTTAAAAAAATTTTTTAATAAAAAATAAATATTATAAAGAGCACCTGTTGAAAAACCCACAGTTAACATAACACTCAAAGGTGAAAGGCTGAAATCTTTACCCTTAAGATCAGGAAAATGACAAGGATGAACACTTTTGTCATTTGTATTTAATACTGTATTGGAAGTTCTAGGCAGAAAAATTCGGCGAGAAAAGGAAATAAAATTCATCCAAAGTGGAAATGAAAGAAGCAAATCTATATTTCCCGGTGACCTGATCTTATATATATAAAATACACATGCACAGACACACAACTATTAGGGCTAATAAATGAATGCAGCAAAGTTGCAGGGTTCAAGATTAATATACAAAATCAGTTGTAAATGTATACACTAGTAATGAACAATCTGTAAAGGAAAGTCCAAAAAATAATTCCATTTTCAATGGCATCATAAACACAGTTTTATGAAGAAAGATTGCTTAATAGGTGTTCAGTTCCTTTTTGGGGTTATGAAAAAGTTCTGAGACTAGAGACAGATGATGGCTGCACATTATTGTGACCATACTTAATGCCACTGAATTGCATATTTTAAAATGGTTAAAATTGTAAACTTTGTTATGTGTATTTTACCACAATAAAAAGATGTCAGGGGCTTCCCTGGTGGCGCAGTGGTTGAGAGTCCACCTGCCGATGCAGGGGACACGGGTTCGTGCCCCAGGCCGGGAAGATCCCACATGCCGCGGAGCGGCTGCGCCCGTGAGCCATGGCCGCTGAGCCTGCGCGTCCGGAGCCTGTTGCTCCACAACGGGAGAGGCCACAACAGTGAGAGGCCCGTGTACCGCAAAAAAAAAAAAAAAAAAAAAATGATGTGAGTACATGTCATGTGTAAATATGAGCCATCACTGTCCACAGGTTGAGCACTTTTTCAAAGGAAATAAAATGGAAAAAATAAGTTTTTGAAATTTGGGGTGTTTTTCTGCTTTTCAGGCATTTAAGAAAATGGGATACTTAGACTTTCATTTTAGTCAAATGTTTAGAGCTATGTTAATGTTTCAAACTATTAATGCTTTTGCACATTTAATTTGCTAAATACACAATCAAAATTAGGCAGCAGATCAGATGCAGCCTATTAGCCTTACTAAGTTGAACCCTGATTAATGACATATGCCTGATCTATCTTCAGAAAACAATAAAACTTTATTGAAAAACATGAATATGTAGACTGTTAATATATTCAAGCACAGAGAGCTTTATTAATTTGAAAATTTCAATTTCTTCCCTAAAGGTGACAACTTAGTGAAGGTCACATAGCTAAAACAGTGTGGATCTAGGATCAAACTGACAATGCATAAATGTAATTCAATTTTTTAAAAAACCCTAAAGGATGGTAATTAAAGCCTGGGCAAATATCAGATATTAAAATATAAATATATAATGATAAAAGCTATTATAATTTAAGAACTTCAGTTTCAAACAATATGGAAAACTAAAAAGTCTCACATTATTTAAAAGCAAATAAAATTCTGGATAAGATACTGAAATGATTTATATTAACATAGTTGAGATTACAAGGAGGTATGCTTTCCAATGTATAAAAGGAGAGAGTAATATGAAAACCTGATTTAAAAAATCGTCTACTGAGTAAATCCAAGGCATTAAGTGCTGTGGGAATTATAAAATTGGAAAATCAACATTTTGCAACCCCTAATAAAAATCACAATCGGACAATAATCATCATTAGGAATTTTACAATAAAAGGATCAGAATGTCATCACCTGAACTTATGAATAAATCTTAGTACACTAGTAAAAGTGAGACACTCAGATATGTGCCTCTTGATGTGATACAGTATGTAAGATAAGGCACTGAACCAAATGTAGAATATGGACCATTCTACAGGATAAATACATGTAGAATATGGACCATTCTACAGGATAAATAAATATCTACAGGATAAATAATCTAGTTTCATCAACAAATACATAGCAACAAATGGGAAGAGGATCTGATTTGGTTCGATTTAAAGGAGATCTAAAGAGACATGAAGACAATAAAAATAATTTTCAATGAATAGACCTTGCATAGATCCTGATGAAAACAAGTTAACTGTAAAACAACAAAAAGGTAAATAATTAGGAAAATTTGGATATGAACATGGGTTTAGATAGTATTAAGGAATTAGTGTTAACTTTGTTGTCATTTTGTCTATGTAAAAGAAAAGAAACAACTTGCCCTTTCTTGTTTTTTGTTTGAAGATATATACTGAAGTACTTGGGTTGTGGGGATAAATGACATCTGAGCTTTGCTTAAAAATAGTCTAGCAAAAAATGTCTGAGGGGAGATAGACAAAATAAGTACAGCAAAATGTTATTTGTTGTTAAAGGTGTGTGATGTTACCTAGGGATTTGTCAGACTGCTTTTGTGTATATGTGAAAATTTTTCTCATAAAAAAATACTTATGTAAAAATAAATACATAAAAGGAGGAAATGAAAGCAAAAATAACAAACTCTTTATTTTTAAGGTACTCAGCAAGTTTGCAATAAAAAATAATGCTCCTTGAAAGGAAAAATACAGTTAGATATCAGATAATACACTACTAAAGACAAAAGTCATGAACTAGAGAATAATTGAACAAAATGAAACAAAAGGCAACACAGAGACAAGGGGGCATGGGAATGTGAGAGAGATATGGAAGACTGAGACAATCCAAAAGGCAATGCAAAAAAACAAAAGAGAAAAAATGAGGAAAAGGAAATAATAAAAGTGATATTGTTTGAGAATCATTGAAAATTAAAGCCTCAAATATGTTTATCAAAATGATTCTAACTGCAATTTAAGAAAAATCTAAATCTATCCCTCACACATCATAGAACTTCAGAACATCAAACACAAAGAAAATATTTTTAAATGCAAACAAAAATCAAAGATATAGTGCCACCAAGAAATAACAATAAAACTGAGAGTATACACACACACACACACACACACACACACACACATACACACATACACACACACATTAGCACTAGGCAAAGAAATGTTATTGTCAATGTGCTGAAAAAAAAGTAATTCTCAGCCTAGAATTTTGTAACTTGTTAAATTACTGATCAGGAACAAAGACAACATAGAAATCTTTTCTAACGGAACCAAAAATTGAAGGAAGAATACTGAATTGAGAACATAATAATGGAATGTAAGACTTGTAAAAAAATAAACAGGTGAGTAAATTAAGAGCTCTGGTTAATTTTGAGAGTATACTACTAAAACACAGGGATTTCTAATGATTGAAGGTAAACAATAAAATATCAGGATAGTACTTAGCAAAAGAAAGCAGATGTAGCTATGTTAATATCAATAAAATAGATTTTCAGGGAAAAGGCAATATTAAAGGTAAAGATGATCAATGTAGAATAAAAGAGAAAAAAGTCAAAAGGTGATGTAAACATTATAAACTTGTATTCCACTAATAACAGAGACTCAGAACATATGTGAAAATTAAATAAACTTTAAAAAGAAATTAGTAAATATACAATCATTGTGGGAGAGTCTAACACTCTCCTCTCAGGTTTGATAGATTAAAAAATTTAAAAAAAGAATAAAATATAAAACTGACATGCCAAATTTAGTGAAGGCTATTATTCTTAAGCAGATAAGGAACATTTTAGTAACTGTTTACATTCTAGCCAAGCTCTGTTCAATAGAACTTGCTGCCATGAGGGAAATAGTGTTCTGTCCAATTCAGTAGCTACTAGCCAAATGTGGCTCTAGAGCACTTATAAAATGGCCAGTGCAACTGATTAACTGAATTTTAAATTTTATTTAATGCAAATTTAAATAGCAGCATTTAACTTTACTTTTCATTTAAATTTAAATTTAAATAGCATAATGTGGACAGCAGAGTTCATCACTACAACTAAAAATATACCAAATAGCAAAGAATGGATATGAAACAGATGACATTTTCTAACTAGGGTAAAACTATGCTAGGAATCAATAACAAAAAGATAATTTATAAAGCCCATGTATTTAGAAATATAAAGTGATATTTACAAACGAAATCAGTTGAAGGAGGAAGCATGAAGGGAATTACAATCCAGTTTGAAATTAATAATAGAAAATACATATCACATTTTGAATTCTGAGCTTTATCAGCACTGGATGAAAAGTTTATGACATAAGGGATTATATTACCAAAATATGAGGATTAAATATTAATGTGTTAAGCCTAAAGGTCAATAAGTTAGAAGTGGAACAACAGAGAACAATGAAAAGAAGTAGAAAGAAGGAAATAATATTGGTGAAATGAGCAATAAATATAATAAGTAAAAGGATAAAACAATACAAAAAACAATCTCATTCTTTGTAAAGAGTAACAGATAAAAATATGTTAATAATTATCAAAAAAAGAGAGAAATGTGTACTTAAATAATAGTAGAAATAAAAATGAGACATAAACACAGCAGAAATCTTTAAAAATATGGTAATATTTTAAGCATTTTTATTTCATTTGAAAACTTAGACAAAAAGTTTTTAATTCCTAGAAAAAGTTGGCATATCAAAATATAGTCAAGAGAGAACAGAAAATCTGAACTTAATTATAACTAATAAAATTTTGACCCCACTTGCCATCTTGCCTACAGACCCAGATAGCCAGTTGGCCCAACCATGAACCCTACCGTCATCTGGGCCACTTGTGGACTCTGCCAATTGACCCTCCCACAAACTCTCACAGCCAGGCCATGTACACCACCATAACTGATTATATATATAAAATCCTAAAGACTCAACCATCTGTTGGAATTAATCAACAAATTCAATAAATTTGTAGGATATAAAATCAGCACACAGAAATCAATTATATTTCTCTAATAATGAAATAAGTGTAAAACAAACAAAAGAAAACTAACCCATTCACAGTAGCATCAAAAAAACAAAATAAAGACTTAGGAATAAATTTAACTAAGGAAGTAAAAGACCCATATACTGAAAATTAGAAAGAAAGTGAAAAAGCAGCAAACAACTGGAAAAACATTCTGTGTTCACGGGTCAAAAGAATTAATATTGTTAAATGTCCTATTACCCAAAGCCATCTATAGATTTAATGCAAACCCTATAAAAATTCCAATGACATTTTTCACAGAAATAGAAAAAAGAATACTAAAATTTGTATGGAACCACAAAAGATCCTGAATAGCCAAAGCAATCCTATGAAAGACGAACAAAGCTGAAATCATATCCTGATTTCAAACTACACTATAAAGCTATAGCAATCAAATAGCACTGTACTGGCATAAAAATAGACACACAGACCAATGCAACAGACTTGAGAGCACAGAAATAAACCTACCCATATATAGCCAGCTAATATTTTACAAGGGAGCCAAGAATAATCAATGGAAAAATTAGTCTCTTCAATAAATTACACAAGGAAAACTGGATAACTACATGCAGAAAAATGAAATTAGACCACTATCTTATACCACTTATAAAAATTAACATAAAATAAAGACTTAAACATAAGACCTGAAACCATAAAACTCTTGGGGAAAAAGCTCCTTGATACTGGCCTTGACAACAATTTTTTGGATATTACACAAAAGCACAATCAAGAAAAACATAAATCAGCAAGTGCTAATATATCAAAATAAAAGGCTTCTGCACATCAAAGGAAACTATCAACAAAATGATAAGGCAACCAACAGAATGGGAGAAAATATTTGCAAACCATATGTCTGATAAGAGGTTAATATCCAAAATATATAAAGAACTCTTCCAACTCAATAACAAAAAAACCCACAAACAATCCAATTAAAAAATGGGCAGAGAAAAAAAATGGGCAGAGGAACTAAATAGATATTTTTCCAAAGAAGACATAGAAATGGCCAACAGGTACATGAAAACACGTTCAACAATGTGAATCATTAGGGAAATGCAAGTCAAAACCACAATGAGATATTTCCTCACATCTGTTTGAATGACAGTCATCTAAAAGAAAAGAGATAAAAAGTGTTGGAAAGAATGTAGAGAAAAGGGAACTCTTGTGCACTGTTAGTGGGAATGTAAACAGGTGTAGCCACTATTGAAAACAGTATGGAGAGTCTTCAAAAAAACTAAAAATAGAACTACCACATGATCCAGCAATACCACTTCTGGGTATTTATCCAAGGGAAATAACAGGATATCAAAAAGATATCTGCACTCCCATGTGTATTGCAGCATTATTTTCAACAACCAAGATATGGAAACAATCTAAGTGTACATTAATGAATGAATGGATAAAGAAGATGGGGCATATATATACAATGGAATATTAGTCAGCCATGAGAAAGAAGGAAATTCCAACATTCATGACAACATGCGTGGCTCTTTAGGGCAATATGATAAGTGAGATAAGTCAGAAAGAGAAAGACAAATACTGTATGATATAACTTCGATGTGAAATCTAAATTAGCCAAACTTGTAAAATGGAAAAAAGAATAGTGGTTACCAGGAATTGTGGGGTGGAGAGATGTTATCAAAGGATAGAAACTTGCAGTTAGAAAATGAATACGTTCTGGGGACCTATTGCACAGCATTTTTATTATAGTTTAAAATACTGTATTATATACTTGAAAGTTGCTGATTGAGTAGATCTTAAATGTTCTAAACACAGTAAAGAAATATGTGACATGATAGAGATGTTAACTAATACTATAGTGGTAATCATACTGAACTATATAAGTGTAAAACACTAATTCAAAAAGATACGTACATCCCGATGTTCAGAGCAGCACTATTTACAATAGCCAAGACACGGAAACAACCTAAATAAATGTCCACCGACAGATGAATGAATAAAGAAAAAGTGGTATATATACACAATGGAATATTACTCACCATACAAAAGAATGAAATAATGCCATTTGCAGCAACATGGATGGACCTAGAGATTATTATACTAAGTGAAGTAAGCCAGACAAAGACAAATATGATATGGCTTATATGTGGAATCTAAAAAAAGGATGCAGATAAACGTATTTACAAAACAGAAATAGACTCATAGACACAGTAAACAAACTTAGAATTACCAAAGGGGAAAGGGGGGTGGAGGGATAAGTTAGGAGTTTGGGATTAACATATACATACTACTAAATAAAAAACAGATAACCAACAAGGACCTACTATATAGCACAGGTAACCTTACTCAGTATCTTGTAATAATCTATAAGGGAAAAGAATCTGAAAAAGAAAAAAGAATATATATATATATATATATATATATATATATATATATATTCAGGTATACAGCAAAATGATTCAGTTATATATATATTAAATATATATAAATATGTATGATATATAAAAATATATAAATATATAAAATATATATAAAACTGAATCACTTTGCTGTATACCTGAAACTAACACAACATTGTAAATGAACTATACTTCAATAAAATACAGAATAAAATAAAATAAAATAACTGTATAATTTAATAAGAGGCTGGATAAAAGATCCACCTACCAAAGCCAAATGCGTATCTGTACACTACCGAAAATTAGCAAAGCACAGTTTAAGATAAGATATAATGTATATTAGTCACAAAACTATGAAGTACTAAAGTAAATCTAACAAATTGTGCAAGATGTGTGAATAAGAAATTATAAAGTTTTATTGAATGACATTAAAGAAGATCCAAATAAAAGGAGACAGAAAACTTACCATAATAAAGATATCAATTATCCTAAATTAACTTACATATTTACTTAAATTCCAATTATAATACCAAGTGGGTTGTTCGAAGAGCTTGATAGGCTGGTTAGAAAAATTTACATGGTAAAGTATAGATCTAAGACTAATCAACTTCTTCTGGAGAAAAATATTGTAGAGAAATGTGTTTTGCTGGATATCAGGATACATTGTGAAGATATAATAATAAAGCAGAGTGAGGGTGGCATAGGTATAGACAAACTAATCAGTAGAATATAAGAGATATCTCAGAAACAAACTCGCATTAAAAATATTTTTGTTATATTAAGAAGATGACATAGCAGGTCAGTAGGAAAAAATTACAGTTCGCTTAATGGAAGTTTGAAAAATAGTTATCCCTAAACACGAAATAAATTCCAGTTAGACTTAAATGTCAGAGGAAAAACTATAGAAATCTTAGTAGAAAATACAGGTGAAAATATTTCTGTACTCAGGATGTTGAAGGATAGTTTATACAAATTATAAAAAGTGCTAACTTTCAGAGAAATCATTGATAAAATTTATTATATTAAAATTAAGAATTTTTGGTCAGCAAAGAACAACTTAAAGAAAGAAAAAAATACAAGCCTGAAACTGGGGAAAAATATTTACAATATACATAGCCAACAGGGACCATCAGGAAAATATATGATTACTACAAAAGACAATGAGACTATTTTTCAAATGCAAAAGATATAAAGAGGAATTCCACAGAGGAAGAAACGTATACATTGATAAATATACGAGGAGATGAATGACCTTATTAACACTGATGAAAATACAAACCAAAATCACAATAAGAAGCCATTTTATATGCATTCAATTTACAAAAACTAAGGTTTCTTACAATATCCAGTATGGATCAACAGGATCTCTTATATGTTGCCAGTGGAAATGTAAAGCTGCAATCCCTTTAGAAAAGAGTATGGGATGAAAAGGCAATTCCAAGTAGATTACATACAGCATGCTATCTTTTTCATAATATTCAAAAATGACTAAAACTAAACATTTTATTTAGACATAGAAATATGTAGAATAATTTTAACAAACAACAGATTAATGACCACAATACTCAAGATAATACTTACTTTGGGTAGGGTGGCAGAAAGTGAGAAAAGTGGAGGAGCATGAGGACAGATGTAAGTATTGTCAATTTTCTATTTCTCCGTTTGAGTGGGTTTAAAAGATTTGATTTAATTTTAAATGACTGGATGACTAACTGAATGAATAGAACCATGCATTCACACTGAAGATGGTGTGTCCTGAGGTCTATTTTTCAAACGTATTATGGGTATTGATAATGTAGTGTCACAAAGGGTTGGATTGACAAAAGTAGATTCACATGAATCATGCATACTACTCAACAGCAAACTTTACTGACTGGCAAGGAACACAAACACAAAGCAAGCACAAAGGCAGGAATATCTGTCTCTGAAACGGCTCCATAGTATCAGGCATAATTTCTACAATATTCCCTTTTTCAACAGTGAGATACATTTTGTTTCAAAGTAACAAATGTATGTTAACTATGTTTATGGTACATGTTAACTTCCCAGGTTTTACACTCCATTTGTTACATAAACAAGGAGCCTCTGTGACTATCTTCCATTCTTCAGCTATCAGCAACCTAGAAATCTATAAATTTCATTTTTTTTTTTTACAATAAGCAATCGTAAAAGACCAGGTATTGGACTTCCCTGGTGGCGCAGTGGGTAAGAATCTGCCTGCCAATGCAGGGGAGACGGGTTTGAGCCCTGGTCTGGGAAGATCCCACATGCTGCAGAGCAACTAAGCCCGTGCACCACAACTACTGAGCCTGGACTCTAGAGCCTGCGAGTCACAACTATTGAGCCCGCGTGCCACAGCTACTGAAGCCCACACGCCTAGAGTTCGTGTTCCACAACAAGAGAAGCTACCGTAATAAGAAGCCGGCACAGTGCAATGAAGAGTAGCCCCCGCTCGCCACAACTAGAGAAAGCCCGCGTGCAGCAACGAGGACCCAACACAGCCAAAAAAAAAAAAAAAAAAAAGACCAGGTATGTCCTATTGAAGAGTTCTTAGATAAGAATTTTTTAAGTTATCTTTCTGTTAGTAAATTCCATAAGCATGTTTATAAGTAGGTTTGGTGGAGGTAAACATTATCTTCTTGAGAAGGGAAGACAGAGTTACGGACATCCTGTTAATTTTTTCCTTCCCTGATAGAAATATTTCTGTAGGATAGACTGGAATAATAATTAGGGTAGGGATCGGGGTGAGAGACAGTGGGGAGAGGAATCAGAAAGGCTTTATAGAGAAGGTGACAAAATGGGGAGAAGTCACAGAGGTGTGGAGTTTTATGACATGTTACAGAAATGATGAATTCCTCATTAGAAAATGGTAGGACATGAGGGGTGAATTAGGTTTGCTATGATTATGAATGATCCCAAACTCTTGGTGGCTTACACGACTCATTATGTATCCATTCATCAGTCAGCATGAAAACATGCCACTCTCATAGCAAAAGAGAAAAAAGAGAACTGGAGAAATTAAGGAATAGGTGTTTAAAGTTCTGCTTGAAAGTATCACAATGCTGTTTCCATTTATATCTCATTGGCCAACTAAGTCACATAGTCAAAGCTCACAATGGGGTATCATATTTGTCTCATAGGGTGGCATTATACCACATAGCAAGGGGGAGGGATGCATAATGTTTTACAAAAGATAGGGGAGCAAGTGATTGGAAACAATAATACAATTTACCACTAAGGTAATGCTACAAAGTAAAGCTAAACAGGAATGCAGTTGTAAAATCTTTAGTGCTATGCCATTTATGTGACATTACAGTGTTTGAATATTATCTTATAAGCAATTTAGTTAAGAAGGCTAGATTGGACTTTAGAAATATTCCTCTTGCAACTGTGTAGAGGATGACTTGAAGGGGAGGTATATGCTACAAGCAGAGATACTGATTTAAAAACTATTAACCTAGGCAGTTGTAGTAGACAGAGATAGGTGAAAAGAGATATAAGAGATATTAGGGAGGGGTAGCTATAACCTATGAGGTATAACGACCAATTGGTTTGCTGAGCAAAAGACAATGATTTGAAGACAAAAACTCCAAGATTTCTGAGGTATATGTCATGTTGGATGGTGAAGCCATTTGATAAAGCAGGACATAGGTTTAGGTGGAAAAATACGAGGTCACTTTTTGCTATGTCTATAGGATATCTGGGAAAAGTTGTCAACTAAACAGATACGATCCTGACCTTAGGAAAAATGTTTGGTTTGCAGATATTTATTTTGGATATAGCCATATAGGTAGTTATTCAATTTATGTGACTGAACTAGACCGGCCTCTGCTTTTCTCCCCTTATATACATCCCCTATGCAGAGGAGAGAATACATAGTAACATCAATATGGAGAGGGCAAAAAAAAAGAAAATCTCATAAAAGCAACTGAGGAATGAAACTATTAAAGAGTAGAAAAACTGGGTACAGTAATGTCATAGAAACCAAAGAAGGAAAATTTTCAAGGATGCAGTGAGAAGTAACGTAAAATGCTGCAAAGAGGTTACACAAGACAAGAACTTTTAAGTGTCCACTGGATTGGTGACCTTTTCCAGTTTCAGTGAAGTGGAAGAACAGAAACCAGGATGTGGCATGTTGAGGAATATGGGTTGGTAGTACGTGAAAAGAAGGAGCATCTCAGAAAAAGAAAAGCACACAGAGCAAGAGCTAGGAAGGGTGGGGTTTTTTTTGCTGTTGTTTGTTTTTTTAAGTTAGGAGAGACTACAGTATATATTATAGGCTCTGGGAAACTCAATAGAGAGGAGAAGGTTGAAAACACAGGAGAAAGAGAGGATGACACACTGGATAAAGTCCAAAGAGAGATGGGAGGGAATCACATAAAGAACACAGATGGAGGAATTACCAACCATTAAAAACAAAAAAAAAGATTGACTTGGTTGCTCCATGCTGTTTTAAAAGTATATTATACCACAGGCATTCAAACTTTTTCTGTAAAGGGACAGATAGTAAATACTTTAGACTTTGGGGCCATACAGTCTCTGTTGCAACTCCTCAGCTCTGCCATTGTAGAGCAAAAGCAGTCATAGACAATATATACATAAATGGGTGTGCTTTTTTATTTACAAAAACAAATGACTGTCCATAGTTTGCTGGCCCCTATACTGTACTACCAAATCTCTCCAAGAAATGAGAAGCAAATGTCTCTAGGGCCACAGATTTGTAATACGGGAAACAGAGCCCAGAGATCCTGATCTCAAAAACAAACTGCATATACATTTTTAATCATAGTCATGTGTATATTATGTTAAAACAACTGGTTAATTAAGGTAACTTAAGTCAATAAGTTAAATCATGCAGTTTAAAGGAGAATGTATGCATTTATTTCTCACAGAGGAGGCTTTCTTCCTGCTGACATAAACTTGTTTCCCTTAGAATGAGTAATCGAGAAGTTAAAATCCTTCCCAACAATTATTAAGCACTCTATCTTTCATAAATAAATAAGTTTAGTTTTGAATCTTAATGGAAAGTGTCAGAACTTTGAAAAGCCCTGACTTCTAATTAAATCAGCATGTTTGCCAATTCTGAGTAGTGCATCAATTCTCACCTTGATTACAAAGCTTTGGTAATGGCCATTTCCAAAAAAGTCACAGGAAGTACAAAGGCTATGTCTGCCCTCAGTAGACCTTACATACATATTTGTTGCTTTGATATGGAGCGGTCTTCTTATGGGGTATAAGAGACCAATTTTCTTACCATGTCACAGGTGTGACAAGGTTCATTTGAACACTGCTTTCTGACACCTTAAAGAGTTTGGATTTGCTTGTGAAAGCTGCAGGACCTCTCAGCAACAAAGAGATCACACTTTTAAATCTATTAGAGTTAAGCACCTATTTTGGACTTAGTCCAAAGGGAAAAATAATGTACCATTACAAAGTCTTCTCCCAAATATTCAAATATCCAAAAAGAATTTTACTTTCCAGCTTCCAAATCAATTTGCCAATGATTTCATTAAAACTGGGTTTGTATTAAATGCTTAAAAACAAGTTCCTCTCCACTTAGGGGAGATTTCTGAATTCCTCTGCTCTGCGGACTAAATCCATTCCATATTAACATTTACTTTGCATTTGTTTGCCAAGTCTGGAATGCTCTGGACCACACTACTGTGCACTCTGAATTAAATAATCTCCAAATTCTTTTCTACATCTGACATTGTGATTATGTGATTCTATCTCCAGTCTTCTAAAAACTGATAAGAAAAGTGATATTCAGAGACAGTCAGCTAGTGCCTTAAACTATGATCTAAATTCAGGAGTCCTTGCAGCTTGGATTTGTAAAGCAGAGTTCTATGAGCTCAGATACTGTTATTTTTGCCAGCATATTTGCTCACTATATTTTCTTAGTCCCCCACCTATCTGGCACAGTACTCAGGCAAAACATAGGTAGAAAATTCACTACTTGTAATAGACAATTGAGAATCACAAAATCTTACATAGACTTACCATGTATCTCTTATCATCATCATAACAATTCCCTGAAAGAAGCGACACAAAATCACAGATCCTACCAGAAATAGACCTTCTAAGTCATTTATAATACAGTTGAGGAAGTTGAGACATAGGGAAGGGATGTGACTTGCTGAAGTGCTATTTTCATTTTCTCACACTCCCTCTTCTACATGTAGAAAATATAGGAAACACAGAAGATTACCTTTCTTTGTTGTCGGATTT
This sequence comes from Stenella coeruleoalba, assembly GCF_951394435.1. Classification (NCBI taxonomy): domain Eukaryota; kingdom Metazoa; phylum Chordata; class Mammalia; order Artiodactyla; family Delphinidae; genus Stenella; species Stenella coeruleoalba. Next base: position 98,838,194 of record NC_137152.1, on the reverse strand, counting down.
TAAACTGTTATCAATGTAGGGCCTAGTTTTCTTCACAGGGATTGAAAATTGATTTTTTAATTAAGAAAACAAGTAAATGATAAATACACGCAAAAGAAAGAATTTATGGTCAAACTGTTAATGGACTAGATCAATGTTTTTCATTTGTGGATAGCAACCTATTAGTAGGTTTTAAAATCAAGTGTGTGGGTCACAAGCAGATTTTTAATAGAATAGGATATAATAGAAAATAGCAGAAAGACTCACATTAAATGTTTCATGAAATTTTTGTTTGTTACATATACATTTATGTATCTGTGCACTGTTGTAAACTGTATCGCTCACCATGCACCAGGTAAAAACTATTTGAAAATTACCAGACTACCTGACACCAAGGAGATGCAGAGATTCTCCAGCTCTATACAGCAAAAAAGGAGGAATTGCTATGAGAGCCAAGAAAGAAACTTTCATGCTACAGTTGTCACCGGAGTGGAAGTTTCTGATCTAGCCTCTATTGAAGGAGAGTTCTGTCTGGTCTTGTACTTCTTTGGCAGAGCATTCAAATAATGCTCAGCCTTCCCCCACCTCACAAACCCCTGCAACTAGCGCCCTTGTAAGTATACAGAATGACATCACCACTGCTCTAATAGGCAGCTCTGCTCTATTTGACAAGTTTCAAGGAAAGAGCTGACAAAAGTAAGATGCCTTCCCAGCTGCTGGGAAGAAGCAGCACCCAAGGAACAGAAGCAAATATTGTGCCGGGCAATGTGGCCTAGCCTTCTGGTGATGGCAAAGAACATGAGAGGTGAGCCATTCAATCAAAGGGGAGATGACATCCCCAGGAGCACAAAAAAACCCTGAGGGGAAAAAGGCAGAGATGCCATCTACTTGTTTCAACCCTGCTACAGTGATTTACGGAAACGTTTTCAGTTTTTCCTCATGGAATATATGTGTGATTTTCACCCTGATCCCCCCATTTTAACTGTAAAATTTCTGCAAAAGCCTAGAAATACGGAGAAAAATAAAAGCAGTCTTCCCAAAAGATTGGAAAGATACTTAAGACTCACTTGCAGGAATTCTTAGCAGATGTAAAACTGATAGAGTAAGTTTGGTAAATTTTTCTGTGAGTGCTCACAAATTCTACATCAATCACGCAGAGATCTCATGTCTGAGAGACTTTCAAGAAACTGAAGCTGACACCAGAGATTACTGAACTTAAATAGCGCATCTTAATATTAAATTTTCTTCTCTAGTTTATATTATACCTCATCTACAATTCTATGGGAGGAGACGGGTGGATATTGTGTCTACTAAAATCTCCCCTCCCAATCCCAGCATGCAGCAAATGGAAAGGCAATTTCTTCCATACAAAAAATGAGGATGGGTATTGGGGTCAAATGCAAATTCAGAGATGCAAATATAGGAAGAATAAGAGATCATAATAAGCCAGACTCTTGGCTGGGACATAACCTGAGTTCGTCTTACTGCACTCTCACTTAGTACTGTTAGGCAGGGAGGAGGGCAGAAGTTAGTTAGCAATGAGGAAAAACCCTTGACTGAGCAACCGAAGGCAGTCTCAGTCACAGAAATGTCAAATGGCCCTCTCTACTCTGCTTCCTACTGCTCTTAGACACCCTCTCTGCTTCGTGGGCCTTATTCTTTCCTTTCAGGTTTCATTTATGAGTAACACAGACTGTTCCAGAGTCATGAGATATCCATCTCCACATAAAATTTTTCTGCTAGGGAATATTTCTGCTATCAATTTATGTGCCTTCTCACTCACTTTGGAAAGTACAGGTCTTTGGAAGTATCAAAGGACATTTTCCATTTTTCTCAATTCAAGTTTAATTATTCTCCTCCTATTTCTGCAATACTTGGGAGGATATGTGTTAGTTTTATAAACTAATTCCAGCTGAGAAAAAAAATTTGGACATAGACTCAAAAATATGTATTCCAAAGGTTTCATTTAAAGTTCTCTATCATACTTTAACAATCCCTTCATTGCTTTAACTCAATACTGAATATATAACACTATACAAAATTAAACATTGTAAACTGTATCTCTCCTACCAAAATCTTAAAATTCATGTTCCCTAGATCCAATGTTCTCTTACTGTAGTTCCCTCACCATCCATGGCAGAGATACTTTCCCTCCCCTCCCAACTCCTTCAAGGTGACTTGGAACTCAATCTGACAAAGATCTACTCCAAAAGCATAAGTACCCTGGACTTAACAGAAATGTGTCTCCATGTTCTATAGATTTTTATTAGTTCTAACAAGGATCTAGATATATATTTTTTATGGTGGTTAAACTTGTGATGATTTTAGTGCTAAAACCAAGGAGTGGTAGGGAATAGGTGGTTAAAGTACTTCAAAATCTCCATCACTGCATTCTCAAGCTATCTCAAGTACATAGACTAGGTAAAAATCGTGTACATTCTATGTAAATGCAGCTATAAGACAAGCTCTTTAGTCTACCTTCCAACCAGATGACCGCCTCTTAAGCCTGCCCCCCCCCAAATAGTAAGTCTGGAAAACCCATGTGTTTAGGCAGAAACTTTCTAGGTTCTCAGTACATTTCTGGGGTGGAGAAGGACGCCAGAATAGATGGAATGGAGGCTGGGAACCTCACTGATGACGGTTGCTCAGACACTTTCATTTGATCCATGGTCCAGTGCTAAAGGGCTTAGCAAGAGCATATGTACTTGAGGCAAGTGTTGTAGCCAGACGAACCAAGGCAAAGAGAGATTATGTAACTATCTGCATGTATATTGTAAGGTTCTTTCCCACAGTATTTTTATCTATTCCTGGAAGATGTCTGCAGGAAAATGAACTCTGGAGGGTGGGCAATAATGGAGACTGGTACAAAGGTGATTACTTTCTTATGTATTTTAAAATTCTATTTGGTAAAGGAATTCTGTCATTTTATGTATGTAACCAAACTAAGTTCTTATAATAAGACTACTGCTAAGGTAGAAATATGTTAATTTACATATGGAGTGTGAGACTGCTTGATTAAATCAAAACTTTTCATTCCTGAAAAGATCTAGGGAATACTTTTTTTTTTAACATCTTTATTGGAGTATAATTGCTTTACAATGGTGTGTTAGTTTCTGCTTTATAACAAAGTGAATCAGTTATACATATACATATGTTCCCATATCTCTTCCCTCTTGCGTCTCCCTCCGTCCCACCCTCCCTATCCACCCCTCTAGGTGGTCACAAAGCACCGAGCTGATCTCCCTGTGCTATGCGACTGCTTCCCACTAGCTATCTATTTTACGTTTGGTAGTGTATATATATATACACTGTATACACTACACTTGAGATCTGAGTGCAGTATACAGTCTGAAGGCTGAAGGATAGATAGGACAGACAGGTCATTATATTTCACATATATTCAGTGAATATCTGCAAAGGGCATTCTATGAGCAAGGCACTGTGCTACCTATCATAGAAGCTTTTGCTACCAAGTTAAGATTTGGCATCGGTTGCAAAGTTAACTTCAGACAGGGATGAAGTTAGGATATACGGTTATAAGAAATATGCCCCCAAGTAAATGATGTATTTTCTCCATATGTAGCTAAAGAAGTGACATTCACTTCAGACTAGTCATATCAAAGGTAATTTACTTATTACAACAGCACAGTTACTGCTCAAAAATACATTTGTAAAGCTTTCTTGATATTTCTAGACATTTTAGCTTCTTTTTATATATCCTTAATTGTAACACAATCGTAACAAATCTTCACCCTTTAAAAATGAATTTCATTGCTAAAAAAATAAAGAATCATATAAAACCATAATTTGGTAAAGGAAATGGATCATGAATCTGAATAACATCAGTTTTGGTCAAAAACATTTCAAAGAAGACATCCTATGAGCCAGAGAATCATCATACGGAAGAATCCAATCACAAAACTAAAAATTCTTCCAAATTTTTACACAAGAAGATTGATAGGATGCTTGACCTCATTAAACAAAATTTTAATTGACCTAACATTGGTTTATGACATATGTTTCTAATACACAACATTATACTTCAACTTCTCTATACACTATAGTAGGCTCACCACCAAACATTTAGTTTCCGTCCATCACCATACAGTTGACCTCGTTTATTGATTTCACCCTCACCACTCCCACCCCATGCCATGTCCCCTCTGGTAACCACTACTCTTTTCTGTATATCTACATTGTTTTTTTTGTTTGGTATTGTTTGTTCATTTATTTTGTGGGTTTTAAGGTTTGTTTTTTGTATTCCACATATGAGTGAAATCACAAATTTTGGTGAAATATTGCCATTGATGTGACGTTAAAACAAGTTTAAAGTTCTTCATGTTGACTTGTGGTTCAGCCATGAAAAATTCCTTGAGTAATGTAAGACTTGGCCACCTTACACACTTGCATTATTATCATGTCATTCTGAAGACATGTTACAGAATCTATTTTTTCCCTAATTAATGTTGTCTAGCTTCACTTAAAATTAGTAGAACTCATATCAAATGTTGAATATCTGTTGTTTCTGTGTATTTCTTTTATATGTGTCCTTCTCTCCACAGAAACCTTCATAATGTTTCTGGCTTCTTTCATGGTGAGAGTCACCTCCTTCTTTATCTGATTGTAACTCCTTGGCCTCATTCTCACAATTAATTACCTTCAGGAATAAGCTAAAACTTGATGTCTCATCAGGACTATCTTCTCTGATTTCTGTAAACCTGGTGATATTTAAATCCCCTTATTCAGAGACTTGAAATATGTAACATTTAATCCAGAAATTCTATTTTGATAATATACTTTAAGGAATTCATCTCAAATGCAGACCATATTCTATCCTCAAAGATGTCCAACACAGTGTTTAAAATAGGCTTCTTTGGTTGTAAGTTTTAGAAACTCAACTAAAATTACCTTTAAAAATGAGTAGTCTATTAGTTCATCGATCCAAAGGGGGATTGAACAACCAAGCTGTGGAAAGGACAGGGGAACAACTTTGCCTCAGGAGCAACTGGACCAAGAATTCAAATGCTGTCCTTCAGGTCTATTTTCTCTGAATATCTGTTTCACTGTCTTTCTCCACAAATCAGGTCTTGCCATATAATCCTATTTGCAGCTGCCAATAACTGCCAAGGCTTTTATCTTATACTTTTAGCTATAAGAGGGAGAATGTTCTCTGGGGTTATAAATTCAAAACCTCTAAGGAAGAAAATGATTAGCCAAGCTTGAGGTCAGGTGCTAACACCATGACCTTCCAACCATGGCCCAGAGGGTAAGGACATGAAAGAATATGACAGAACCTTTGGTAATAAGGTGGCTAGAGTAGGAGTAGGTAGGAGTTGTTCCCAGAAGGTGAGGTATACTGCACAGGACCATAATAGGTAACTGGTAAAAGTGAAAACACTGTAAACAACTCTAATGCCTTAAAATCCTGGGTTTGTTAAATAAATTAGGATACATATATTCAATGGAATCTCTGACACCATTAAAAATAATGTTTTAAAAAAAACTTTAACAATGTGAATGCCTTCAATTTTTATAAATTCAAAAATAAATAGCAGGATGCAGAAATGCATATAGAAGATTATCTTAGTTATATAAAACAACTCAGGAAAACTTGTAAGTGTGTGTAAAATACTAACATATGTAACTACTGGTATTCTTTCTTGTTCCTTTATGAATATTTCTAACTTCCAACTTTCCAAAACTTCTTAGATTTATTACTTTTACAAAACAAAAACAAAAAATGCCACTAAATGAAACCCTTTTACACTTGACATTATACATCCCCATAAGGTTCTTTTAAAGTAGTAAATTCTCATTTTGACATTTAACTGCACATACAATTTGATAACACTAGTTACTCAAAATAATGGTCATTCATTTTTTAAACTTGTCATGGAACAATATGCATTTCTAGTTATCACAGCTGACAGCACAACCCAGGATGAATGACTTAAAACACTGCTGTAGTGTGATGGAATCTGTCACAATAAGTACATGAAATATGTAAATGCATTCTTCTTTTCTCCACAAGTCCCAAATTAAATTCCATAACAGTGGATTATTTGTGCTTTGTGTCTTAGCATTTACTTTTAAATTTTCTGTAAAGAATAATGTGTTTTGATATATATATTTCTAAGTTGCTTATATTTAACTTTCTTAATAAAGAGGTTTACTTATAATAAAAACCATACTCATGAAATGACAACCACATGACAATAGGGGAAAAGGAATAAATGAATGAGAGAGTAGCTTTTCATTTTACAATATGGTTCATAATAGAATTCCATTAAATTATCATCTCTGATATATTTGAAAATTATTTTTATTTAGGAAAAATGCACATTATATTTTATAAAATTCACACAATTTTATGAAATGAAGTCCACCAGTGTATAGGAAGTAAGATATCAAGAATCACAGTATTATTGCCCTGTAAGTTAGAAGTTAAAATTGTCCTACTATCTTATTAGCTAGATCTCATCTATGGAGGCAAGAAGATCAGAGAGGAGATAGATTGCAAACTTATGTTCAATGTCAAACATGTGTTATGGTCAAATTCTCATTTAATCCTCACAAGAGTTCTATGAAATACATACTACTGTACTGATTTTACAGATAAGAAAACAAAAACTCAGAAAAGTTGAATAATTTTTCCAAGTTCAAGAAGCTAGAAAATGGAAGATCTGGGATTCAAACTTGCAAATTTCTAATTTAATACCCATAAGATTTCCACTATATTAGTTGTTCAGATGTAGAAACCAAAGATCAGGTATGAGCAATACTATGCAGAAATTAATAAAGGAGGAACAATACAATACCATGTTTATAACTTTGATTTAGAGTTTTCAAGGGCATATGAATCTACAATCTCACATGTGTTCTATTTGCCTAGGTGTGGTATACACAGAGTCCTCACCCTGACTTAAAAATAAGCAGTCCATGTGCCATGTGTGATTTTCCCTCTATTAACCCTGGCCCATGCAAAGCTGCTCCCTACTCAGTAACAGCACCACACATTCACCACGTTGCCCAAGCTGGAAATTTGTGTACTCTTTGTTCGTCGTAATTCCTTCACCTATATAAATTCCTAGAAAGTTATTCTGTCTCCACCATCAAAATATCTCTTGAATCTGTCTTTTTATTTCCATTTCCACTGCCACAACATTAGCCCAAGGCACTAATCATTATCACTTTCCAAGACTATTACAAGTAACTCCTTAGGTGTTTCCCACTTCCACTCTTACTCCTACAATCTATTCCTGCTACAGCTCAAAGAATATCTTTCAAAAGTATTAATAATTTTGATATACAGTTGACCCTTTGAACAACATGCATTTGAACTGCAGGGGTCTACTTACACACATTTTTTTCAATAAATATACAGTCAGCCCTCAGTATCCTTGGTTTCCGGATCTGCAGATTCAACCAAAGAGGATTATGTACTATGTTTACAATCTAAGGGTGGTTGAATCTGCGGATGTGAAGGACTGACTATGGGACTTGAGCATCTGTGGATTTTGGTACCTGTGGTACATACTGGAACCAGTCTCTGACCCATACCAAGAGACAACTGCATTTACTGTTGACCCTTGAACAATACAGGTTTGAACTTTGCGGGTCCACCTATACATTGATTTTTTTAAAAATAACTATATAGTTGGCCCTCTATATTGATGGGTTTCACAACCACAGATAGATATTTCCATCCCCACTTGGTTGAATCTGCGGATGCAAAACCTACAGATACAAAGGGCCAATTATACTACATATTTTACCTAAGGGACTTGAGTATCTGCAGATTTTGGTATATGTGGGGGGCTCCTGGAACCAATCCCTAATGGATACTGAAGGATGACTGTACTTTAAGGAAAGCCTTGAAAAAAAAAGAGAGATTTACTCTGGTCATAAGACACAGCAACATAGAAATGTTGATTATCCATATATTAATATATAAACAATGCAATTCTAATAAAATTCAAGCAATATTTTATTAGAAGGCTGTTACCTGATCTAAAGTTTACATGAAATAAGAAAAGTCTACAAGTAAGAAAACTTACAAAAACAATACCTAAAAGGAGGGTGGGAATTTTACCGTCATAGGTATTAAGAAATCATAAAGACAATGTGATAAAAACAACTTTTTTAGGAACTGAAAAAGACCAACAGAACAGAGGTGGTATACCAAATCAATGAGAACAACTATTTACTAAATGGCTTGGTAAAAGAGGTTCACGCTATGGAGAAGAATAAAGGTTGATCTATACTCCATGAGGTTAAAAAAGAACATCTCTAAATGGATGAAATAACTACTAGAGAAAAAGACAAAACTATAAAGCTAAAAATAATTATAGGAGAGTACCTCTGTGATATTGACACTGGATTAAGACTTCTTAAACAAGATTTTTAAAAGCACACACAATGATAGAAGACTAGAAGAAAAGATTTTCCACAACTAAGAGAGGATTTTCCACAAGGAAAGTAGGAGGGGCAGAAATGCAATATAGTCAAAACTCACACCCCTAGGTAGTCAAACCACAAATGGAAGATAATCACAATTGCAGAGATTCCCCCCAGGGAGCAAAGGGTCAAAGCCCCACATTGGACTCCCCAGATCTAGGGTCCTATACTGGGAAGATGAGCCCCAAGAACATCTGGCTTTATAGGCCAGAGGGGATTTCATATGGGAGAGCCTGAAGGTTGCTGGAAACAGAGACTCCACTCTTAAAGGGTGCACACAAAATCTCACACAATCCAAGATCCAGTGCAGAGACAGTAACTTTTAAAAATCCTGGGTCAGACCCATTTGCTGATCTTGGAGAAGCCTCCCAGAGAGAAGATTACTGGGACTTCCCCTGGGGACATAGATGCTGGCAGCAGCCTTTTTATGGGAGTTTGTTCTACCATGAGGACACTGGTGCCAGGAAACACCATTTTGGAGTCATCCTGTAGACTATGAGCTTTGAGAACCAGCCCCACCCACCAGCTGGTCGGCATCAATCCCAGGACACACCAGGCTGAGCAGCTAGGCATATGGGGACCCAGCCCCAGCAAACTGGGGGCTGGCATCCACCTCAGGCTCCCCAGAAAGCTAACCCATGAACCGCCACTGCCCAACAGCCTGGAGACCCTCCAGGACCATTATAATGCTAATGAAGGTTAAAAAACAACAATAGTAAAATTACGTATATCCATAATAAGTCGTTAAATGATACGCAAAACAAAAAGATGTATAATATGATGTCTAAAACATTAAACTTGTGGTGGGGGAGTAAAAATGCAGGGTTGCTGGAATGATTTTTAACATAAGGGATCATCAACTTAAAATAGTCATATGCATACGAGATAAACACACACACACATACACACACACACACACACACACACACATATATATAAAATACTTATTACTATATATAGCCCTCATGGTAACCACAAAACAAAAGTTTCAAATAGATACACACACACACAAAAGAAAGAAATCCAAACATAACACACAGTGGAAGAGAGCTAAAGGAGAAAGGAACAAAAACAACAACAACAAAACTACAAAAACACTTCAAAACAATTAACCAAATGGAAATACGTGCACACCTATAAATAATTATTTTAAATGTAAATGAACTAAATGCTCCAATCAAAAGACAGAGAATGATAAATGGATAAAAAAAAACAAGATCCATCTATATGCTGCCTACATGAGACTCACTTTAGATCTAAAGACAAAGACTGAAACTGAGGGGAAGAAAAAGTACTTCATGCAAATATAAAGAAGAATAAAGCTGGGGTAGCAATACTTTTGCCAGACAAAATAGACTTTAAAACAAAGACTATAAAAAGAGACAAAGAAGGTCATTACATAATGATAAAGGGATCAATCCAACTAAAAGATATAACAATTTTAAATATGTATGCATCCAATAAAAGCACCTAAATACATAAAGCAAATATTAACCAACGTAAAGAAAGACCCTGACAGTAACACAATAATAGCAGGGGACTTTAATGTCTCACTTACATCAATGGACAGGTCATCTAGAAAGAAAATCAACAAGGAAACACTGGCCTTAAACAACACATTAGAATAGATGGACTTAACAGATATATATTCAAAGAATATATATTTAAAGAATCATAAGAGATTGCTAGGAAAAATTATATGCCCATGAAACGGACAACCTAGAGAAATGGATAAATTCCTATAAATGTACAATCTCCCAAGACTGAACCAGGAAGAAAGAGAAAATATGAATAGACCAATGACCAGTAATGAAATTGAATCAGTAGTAAAAATAACTCCAAACAAACAAAACTCCAGGACCAGATGGCTTCTTAGATAACTTCTATCAAACACCTTAAGAAAAAATAATGCATTCTCAAACTATTCCAACAAATTGAAGAGAAAGGAACACTTCAGAACTCATGCTATGAGGCCAGCATGACCCTGATACCAAAACCAGATAATTACACCACAAAACAAAGAAAATTATAGGCCAATATCACTGATGAACATAGATGCAAATATCCTCAACAAAATATTAGTAAATTGAATCCAACAATACATTAAAAAGACCATACACCATGATCAAGTGGGATTTGTCCTTGGGATGCAAGGATGGTTCCATATCAACAAATAAATCAGTGTGATATACCACATTGACAAATTGAAGAATCAAAATTATATGTTCATTTCAAGATGCAAAACAGCTTTTGACAAAATTTAACATCCATTTATGACAAAAACTCCCCACAAAGTAGGTAAAGAGGGAACCTATTTCAACTACTATAAAGGCTATATATGACAAACCTACAACCAACATCATACTCAATGGTGAAAAGATGAAATAATTTCTTTTAAAATCAGGAACAAGACAAGGATGCCCACTCTCCCTACTTTCATTCAACATAGTATTGGAAGCCCTAGCCACACCGATCAGATAAGAAAAAGAAATTTAAAAATCCAAATGAGGGACTTCCTTGGTGGTCCAGTGGTTAAGAATATGCCTTCCAATGCAGGAGACATGGGTTCAATCCCTGGTCAGGGCACTACGATCCCACATGCCGCAACTAGAGAACCTGCGCACCACAACTAGAGAGCCCACACACCAAAACTACTGAGCCCACGTGCTCTGGAGCCCATGCACCACAACTAGACAGAAGCTTGTGAACCACAACCAGACAGAAGCCCACACACTGCAACAGCCCTTGTGCCACAATGAAAGACCTTGCATGCCACAACTAAGACCCAACTCAGCCAAAAATAAATAAATAGATAGTTTAAAAAAAAAAAACAGAGATCCAAATTGGAAAGGAAGAAGTAAAACTGTCACTGTTTGAAGATGACATGTTACTGTATACACAAAAATTCTAAAGATGCCACCAAAAAACTACTGGAAAACACCAATGAATTCAGTAAAGTTGCAGGATACAAAATCCTTGTACAGAAATCTGTTGCAGTTTTATACACTGACAACAAACTATCAGAAAGAGAAATTACGAAAACAATCCTATTTAGAATCACATTAAAAAGAATAAAATATCCAGAAATATAACTAAGGAAATAAAAGACCTATACTAGAAAAACTATGACACTGATGAAAGAAATTAAAGATGATAGAAACAAATGGAAAGAAACAGTGTGTTCATGGATTGGAAGAATTACTATTGCTAAAATGACCATACTACTCAAGGCAATCTACAGATTCAATGCAGTCCCTATCAAAATACTGGCATTTTTCAGAGAACTAGAGCAAATAATTCTAAAATTTATAGGGAAACACAAAAGACCTCAAATAGCCCAAACAATCTTGATACGGAAGTACAAAGCTGGAGGTATCATGAGCCCTGATTTCAAACTATACTACAAAGCTACAATAATCAAAACAGTATGGCACTGTCACAAAAACAGACACACAGATTAATGGAACAGAATACAAGGCCCAGAAATAAACCCATAGGTATATGGTCAATTAATTTCTGACAAAAGAGTCAAGAATATATAACGGGGAAAAGTCCAACTATTCAATAAATGGTGTTTGCCTGGGAAAACTGGGCAGCTATATGTAAATGAATCAAACTGGACTACTTTCTCATAACATATACAAAAATAATCTCAAAATGGATTAAAGACCTCAATGTAAGACCTGAAACCATAAAATGCTTAGGAAAAAAAAAAAAGAAGCAAGCATACACTCTTTGACATTGGCCTTAGCAATATATATATATTTTTGGATCTGCCTCCTCAGGCTAGGGAAAAAAAAAGCAAATATAAACAAACGTGACTACATCAAACTGAAAAGCTTTTGCACATTGAAAGAAACTGTCAACAAAACAAAAAGCCTCATACTCAATGGGAGAAGATATTTGCAAATGCTGTATCTGATAAGGGGTTAATATTCAAAATATACTAAGAACTCGTACAAATCAACAACAAAAAAATCCGATTAAAAAAATGAGCAGAGGATCTGAATAGACATTTTCCAAAGAAGACATACGGATGGCCAACAGGCGCATAAAAATGTGCTCAATGATAATGATAGTTTGCACTATCATCAGGGTAATGCAAATCAAAAGCACAATGAGATACTACCTTACACCTATCAGAATGGCTATTATCAAAAAAAAAGAAACAAGTGTTCGTGAAGATCATGAGAAAAGGAAATACTCGTGTACTGTTAGTGGGAATATAAATTAGTAAAGCTACTATAGTAAACAGTATGGCGGTTCCTTAAAAGTTTTAAATAGAACAAACATGTATCCAGCAATTCCACTTCTTGGTATTAATCAAAAGAAAACTAAAACACTAATTCAAAAAGATATGTATACTGTTATATTCATTGCAGCACTATTTACAGTAGCCCAGATATGAAAGCAACCCTAAGTGTCCATTGATAAATGGATAAAGAAAATGTGATATATATGTATGTGTATATATATATGTATATGTGTGTTTATATATGTGTATATATGTATGTGTATATATATATGTATATGTGTATATATATATGTGTATATATGTATGTGTATATATATACATACACACAATATAATATTACTCAGCCATTAAAAAAAAGAATGAAATCTTATCTTTGCTGCAACATGAGCAGACTAGAGGGTATTATGCTAAGTTTAATAAGTCAGATGGAGAAAGACAAATACTACATAATTTCACTTATATGTAGAATCTAAAAAGGAAAACAAATGAATAAACATAACAAAACAGAGAGTCATAGATACAGAGAAAAAAAGGTGAATGTCAGAGGGGAGAGGGGTATGGGGATGAGTGGAAGAGGTGACGGGAATTAAGAGGTACAACCTTTCAGTTACAAATAAATGAGTCATAGGGATGAAATGTAGAGAGTGGGGAACATAATCAATAGTAATGTAATATGGTGACAAATAGTAACTATTTTTACCATAGTGATCATTTTGTAATATATAGAAATATTAAATCAATATGTTGTGCACCACAAACTAAATAGGGTTATAGGTCAATTATACTTCAACAAACTCATAGAAAAAGCAATCGGATTTGTGGTGACCAGAGGAAGGGTGTGGGGGCAGGGGGAATTGGATGAAGGTGGTCAAAAGGTACAAATTTCCAGTTAGAGGATAAGTAAGTACTATGGATGTAATGTACAACATGATTAATATAGTTAGTGCTGTTGCATGTTACATATGAAAGTTAAGAGAGTAAATCCTAAGTGTTCTCATCACAAGGAAGAAATGTTTTTCTCTTTTTATTTTCTATCTATATGAGATGATGGATGTTCACTAACCTTACTGTGCTAGTAACTTAATGATGTATGTAAGTCAAATCACTATGCTGTACAACTAAACTTACACAGGTGGTAGGTATGTCAATTATATCTCAACAAAATGGAAGAAAAAATAAATAATTAAAAAACAAGGACAAAAAAAGGCAAATCAAAATCACAATGAGGTATCACCTCACACCTGTTATAATGGCTATCATCAAAAAGATAAAAGATAAAAAGTGGTGATGAGGATGTGGAGAAAAGGGGATCCTCGTGTACTATTGGTGGGAATGTAAATTGGTGCTGCCACTATAGAAAACAACATGGAAGTTCCTCAAAAAATTAAAAATAGAACTACCATATGACCCAGCAGTCTCACTTTTGGGTATATATCCAAAAGAAATGAAAATGGGATCTTAAAGGGATATCTGCAATCTCATGTTTATTGCAGTATTGTTCACTATAACCAAGACATGGAAACAACCTAAGTGACCATCAACGGATGAATGGATAAAAAAGATATGATACACACACAAACACACACACACACACACACACACACACACACACACAGAGAGAGGAATCTTATTCAGCCACAAGAAAGAAGGAAATCCTGCAGTTTGAGAAGACATGGATGACACCTGAGCACATTATGCTAAGTGAAGTAAGCCACATGCAGAAAGACAAATACTGCATGCTATCACTTATATGTGGAATCTTAAAAAAAGAAAAAAAAATCAAACTCATAGAAACGAGTAGAAACATGATTGCCAGGGTCTTGGGGGTAGGAGGAAAAGGGAGAGGTTGGTAAAAGGGTATAATCTTTCAGCTATAAATTGAATAATGTCTGAGGATCTAATGTATAACATGGAGACTATAGTTGAAAACACTGTATTGTATAATTGAAATTTGCTAAGAGACTGGAATTTAAATGTTCTCACATACATACAAAAATATGTGAGGTGATGGATGTGTCAATTAAGCAGATGGGAGGAATTCTTTCACAATGTATATGTACATCAAATAATCATGATATACATTTTAAATACCTTACCATTTTGTCAATTATACCTTAATAAAGCTGGAAATGCAAAACAAATAAACAACAGATCATCTCATTAATTTGGAGGCACTATTAAGGAATTTCTAAATATGAGGATATGGGCTGCGGTGACATTTACCTATAGTATTTACTTAAAAAGAAAGTGATTTGTAGGTAGGTAAGTAGTACATTCAAAATTCCTGGAAGGTGAGGAAGGATATTCCTTTAAGAGTCACTGTATTTCATCTATTATACCAAACATAAGAATTATTCTATAGTTTACTTCATTGGTTTCAGCTGCTTTCTTCCTCCACCAAATTAGTCTGTTAGTGAAAAACAAAATTTTATAATGCACGACTATAAACTTATGAAGAGGAACAAAAGGAAATCATCCCTTTGCAAGGGGCTGAATCTCATCATGTTCCATGACAGGATTTAATGAAAGGCTAAATTAATGAGGACTCCACTGACTAACTTAAACCCTAAACTTCCATCATGATCAAGGTCATGAGGAAATTCAAGGTGACGACACTCTGCTAATTTCCAAAAGAACTAAGAATGTTCAGAGGCTCCACAGCCTGAAGAAGAGGGTGACATTTAGAATTTAGCATTTCTTCAATAAAAACCCTAAAGAAATTCAAATGTTATCCAAAACATTCATTATATATAACTTGGTTCTCCCCTTCAAGTCATTATTCTAAGTTTGCATGCCTTAAGATGATTGGAAAATCTGGTCCTTTCAGTTAGAATATAAGAAAATGAGTAAAGATTAGGGGATAAAACAGAAATGGAAAATATTTCACTTAAATGTTTTTGAATGAGACTATAAGCAAATGAAATAGAAGTAACCAACAAACATATTTAAATCCATTTTTAAACAGTATCTATTCAACAAAAAAGGAATGATTAAACAATGCCTACTCACCCCCACAAAAAACCCACAGCACCAAATGCAGTTCTTTAAGTCTTAATTTTTATTATGGGCAAACGAGTAGATAAATGAATGCACTGAACTATTAAGCCAGTTCATCCACTAGTAGAAAAGTAAGTTTGTGGGTCAGTTTGCAAATTCATTTATATGAAACCAAACAACTAATCTGAATGATTCTTTCCCTTATTAGCCAAAAGTATACCCTGAATCTTAAATTATTTTTCAATGTTTTGATTGAAATATTTGACTCCTTTGTTGCAGTCTTCTAGTGAACCTATATCACTAAATTAGTGGTCTTCAAACCGGAGTACACATAAGCCTGGTGGTACCCTGATATTTTCCAAGGGATATAAAATGGGAGATTTTTTTTTTTAAAGATTCAATTTCTAGATACTCGACTGCCATAAGATCTCTTCCCTAAAAATGAATCTCTTCCCGGAGCATGTGTCTGTAGTTATCCTCCACATACTTCATAAAGAAAGCCATATTTCTCATGTATCACAAATCTTAACTATGCCACATGTAAAGATCTCCAGGCTGACAAAGTAACAATTTCAAATGTTGCTTTTAAAGCCTCCTTTAAAAAAGGCCCAATAACCCCACAATAGGTTTTATACATATTTGTGTTAGTAAAGAATCATTGGATAGAAAAAGGGAATGTTGACCTCTGTGGGATGAAAATGAAATATACTAAAGAGTAGGACAGAAAATGAAATATATTAAAGAGTGGGACAATGGGAATAATAACTTTTAATGACTTTCCCTCTTCAGCTTCTCAAGAATTTTCAATGTATTGCTTCTAAAGGAGAGCCCTAGAAAAGCAGGAACAATAAGAAATATTAAAGGTGGCAGTTCCTTTTTATATCCAGCTAACAAACACATGCAAAGCTTTGTTAACTACCTATTTTATAATTAAAATATTTAAGACTTACAAGAGCATCACAGGAAATACCAATCTGCCATAAAGCATGCTTTTCCTACATTTTCACCATTCTCATTAATAAGGGCCTAGCGATTACTCCCATAACTCTGTCTCAGATTGTTTCTAAATGTTGCATTTACTCTTGACAGAACATCTTTAGCAAATGGAATGTATCAAAAAATGTAGCATTTTATATTTTAAACACTTATTAAGACTGAGGAAAAACAATCTCAATTGGTTGAAAGTTACTCAACCAGTCTGTACCCATTTTTTATTTTTTAATTTTTTATTTTATTTTTTTTTCAGTACGCGGGCCTCTCACTGCTGTGGCCTCTCCTGCTGTGGAGCACAGGCTCTGGACGTGCAGGCTCAGTGGCCGTGGCTCATGGGCCCAGCCGCTCCGCGGCACGTGGAATCTTCTCGGACTGGGGCACGAACCCGTGTCTCCTGCATCGGCAGGCGGACTCCCAATCACTGCACCAACAGGGAAGCCCTGTACCCATTTTTTAAACGTTGGCAAGGGTCTTGTGTTTGCTGTCTTTCTCAATGAACATTCTACTCATTTATTCATTCTCATCATGTATTTAATTGGATTTAAATGAAATTTTATTGCAAATTCTCTGTAAATTCAAAACACTAACAACGATCACTATTAATTGTTTTGTAAGCTGCACACTTACTAGTGTAAACTGCACCCTTACCTCTGTTTACAATGCTGTAAATTTCCATTGGATCCTTTCTTTCTATTCATAAATATTATAAATCCATAAGCACATGAGCTAATGAAGATAAGAATTCCTATCATCTCATTAATAGATGCATTTTCAACAAAAATTTTACTTTGTATGTTTAATAATTCTTTACTAAAAGTAATATACTTACGTTCGTAGAGCAATTGCATAATAATTATAACTATGAAGATAACTAAAAATTAAGCACTTAGGATCTTATGCTCATGGGAATTTCTTAAAATACTATTTATACAAGGAGAGGAATGGGGTTGGCTGCGTGAACACAGCCTGAAGAGGGCTAGCGCGCCAAAGCTTGATGTGAGGGAGTCCGGGAAAAAGTCTGGACCTGCCTAAGAGTCAAGAGACCATTGTTTCAGGGTGCGTGAGGAGAGGGGATTCAGAGCACTGCCTAAACGAGCTCCAGAAATGGGCGCGAGCCACGGCTATCGGCGCGGACCCTGGAGACGGGCATGAAATGCTAAGGCTGCTGTTACAGACAACAAGAAGCCTGTGTGCGAGGGGAGGCATGGATAGGTCACTATCCATACCTCCCCTCCCGGGAGCCTGTGCAGCCTGCCAGAGCCAGGGTCCCATGATCTAGGGACAACTTCCCTGGGAGAACACATTGCACACCTCAGGCTATTGCAACGTCATGCTGGCCTCTGCTGCTTCAGGCTCGCCCTGTATTCCATACTCCTCCCTCTCCCCAGCCCTGAGTGAGTAAGAGCCCCCTAATCAGCTGCTACTTTAACCCCATCCTGTCTGAGCAAAGAACAGCCACCCTCAGGCAACCTACATGCAAAGGCAGGGCCAAATCAAAAGCTGAACCCCGGGAGCTGTGTGAACAAAGAAGGGAAAGGGAAATTCCTCCCAGCAGCCTCATGAGCAGTGGATTAAATCTTCACAATCAACTTCATGTACCTGAAGAGACAACAAATAGACAACAATAGACAACAATAGAATACCTGAATAGACAACAAATAATCCCAAATTTGAGGCGGTGGACTTTGGGAGCAACTGTAGACTTGGGGTTTGCTTTCTGTATCTAATTTGTTTCTGGATTTATGCTTATCTTAGTTTAGTATTTAGAGCTTATTTTCACTGGTAGATTTGTTCACTGATTTGGTTGTTCTCTTCCTTTTGTTTTTATATATATATATATTTTTTCATTTTTCTCTTTTTTGTGGGTGTGTATGTGTATGCTTCTTTGTGATTCTGCCTTTATACATTTGCTTTTACCATTTGTCCCAGGGTTCTGTCTGTCCGCCTTTTTTTTTTTTTTTTTTTTGTATAGTTTTTAGCACTTGTTACCACTGGTGGAGTTGTTTACTGGTTTGGTTGCTCTCTTCTTTCTTTCTCTCTTTCTGTTTTTTATTACTTTTTAATAATAAACTTTTAAATTTTTAATAATAAACATTTTAACAATTTTTAATAATTTTAAAATTATAATTTTTAATATTTTTAAATTTTTTTAGTTAAATAACTTTATTTATTTTGCTTTCTTTTTTCCCTTTTCTTCTGAGCCATGTGGCTCACAGGGTTGTGGTGTTCCAGCCACGTATCAGGCCTGAGCCTCTTAGATGGGAGAGCCGAGTTCAGAATATTGGACTATCAGAGACCTCCCAGCCCCACGCAATATCTAACAGCGAAAGTTCTCCCAGAGATTTCCAACTCAACACTAAGACCCAGCTCCACTCAACAACCAGCAAGCTACAGTGCTGGACACCCCATACCAAACAATGAGAAAGATAGAACACAACCCTACCTGTTAGCAGAGAGGCTGCCTAAAATCATAATAAGTTCACAGACACCCCAAAACACACCACTGGACGTGGTCCTGCCTACCAGAAAGACAGAATCCAGCAGCATCCACCAGAACACAGGCACCAGTCCCCTCCACAAGGAAGCCTACACAACCCACTGAACCACCCTTAGCCACTGGGGTAGATGCCAAAAACAATGGGAACTATGAACCTGCAGCTGGCGAAAAGGAAACCCCAAACACAGTAAGTTAAGCAATATGAGAAGAGAGAGAACTACACAGCACATGAAGGAGAAATGTAAAAACCCACCAGACCAAACAAATGAAGATGAAATAGGCAGTCTACCTGAAAAAGAATTCATAATAATGATAGTAAAAATGATCCAAAATCTTGGAAAATCCAAAATCTTGGAAAGTCTTGGAAATAGAATGGTGAAAATAAAAGAAACGTTTAAGAAGGACTCAGAAGAACTAAAGAACAAACAAACAATGATGAACAACAAAATAAATGAAATTTAAAATTCTCTACAAAGAATTAACAGCACAATAAGCTGAGGCAGAAGAAAGGATAAATGACCTGGAAGATAAAAAGGCAGAAGAACGTATAACTGACCTGGAAATAACTACTGCAGAGCAGAATAAACAAAAAAGAATGAAAAGAAATGAGGAAAATCTCTGAGACCTCTGGGACAACATTAAACATTATAACGGTCCAGGAAGAAGAAGAGAAAATGAAAGGGTCTGAGAAAGTATTTGAAGAGATTGTAGTTGAAAACTTACCTAATATGGGAAAGGAAATAGTCAGTCAAGTCCAGGAAGCACAGAGAGTCCCATACAGGATAAATCGAAGGAGAAACATGCCAAGACACATATTAATCAAAATATCAAAAGTTAAATACAAAGAAAAAATATTAAAAGCAGAAGGGAAAAGCGGCAAATAACATACAAGGGAATCTCCATAAGATTAACAGCTGATCTTTCAGCAGAAACTCTGCAAGCCAGAAGGGAGTGGCAGGGTATATTTAAAGTGATGAAAGGGAAAAACCTACAACCAAGTTTACTTTTACCCAGCTAGTATCTCATTTAGATTCGACAGTGAAATTAAAAACTTTACAGACAAGTAAAAGCTAAGACAATGCAGCACCACTAAACCAACTTCGCAACAAATGCTAAAGGAACTTCTCTAGGCAGGAAACACAAGAGAAGGAAAAGACCTACAATAAAAAACCCAAAACAATTAAAATGCTAATAGGAACATACATATCGATAATTACCTTAAATGTAAACAGATTAAATGCTCCAACCAAAAGACATAGACTGGCTGAACTGATATAAAAAGAAGACACATATATATGCTGTCTACAAGAGACCCACTTCAGACCTAGGGACAGACTGAAAGTGGGGGGATGGAAAAAGATATTCCATGCAAATGGAAATCAAAAGAAAGCTGGAGTAGCAATTCTCATATCAGAAAAAATAGATTTTAAAATAAAAACTATTACAAGAGACAAAGAAGGACACTACATAATGATCAAGGGATCAATCCAAGAAGAAGATATTTAAATTGTTAATATTTATGCACCCAACATAGGAGCACCTCAATACATAAGGCAAATGCTAACAGCCATAAAAGGGGAAAGCGACAGTAACACAATCATAGTAGGGGACTTTAACACCCCACTTTCACCAATGGACAGATCATCCAAAATGAAAATAAATAAGGGAATAAAGCTTTAAATGATACATTAAACAAGATGGACTTAATTGATATAAATAGGACATTCCATCCAAAAACAACAGAATACACTTTCTTCTCAAGTACTCATGGAACATTCTCCAGGATAGATCATATCTTGAGTCACAAATCAAGCCTTGGTAAATTTAAGAAAATTGAAATCATATCAAGTACCTTTACCGACCATAATGCTATGAGGCTAGATATAAATTACAGGAAAAAATCTCTAAAAAATACAACACATGGAGGCTAAAAAATACACTACTTAATGATCAAGAGATCACTGAGAAATCAAAGAGGAAATCAAAAAATACCTAGAAACAAATGACAATGAAAACACGACAGGGCAAAACCTATGGGATGCAGTAAAAGCAGTTCTAAGAGGGAAGTTTATAGCAATACAAACCTAGCTCAAGAAACAAGAAACATCTCAAATAAACAACCTAACTTTACACCCAATGAAATTAGAAAAATAAGAACAAACCCCCCCCCCCGCAAAGTTAGCAGAAGGAAAGAAATCACAAAGATCAGATCGGAAATAAACGAAAAAGAAATGAAGGAAATGATAGCAAAGATCAAAAAAACTATAAGCTGGTTCTTTGAGAAAAAAAAACAAAATTGATAAAGCATTAGCCAGACTCATGAAGAAAAAAAGGGAGAAGACTCAAATCAATAGAATTAGAAATGAAAAAGGAGAAGTAACAACTGACACTGCAGAAATATGAAGGATCATGAGAGATTACTACAAGCAACTATATGCCAATAAAAAGGAAAATCTGGAAGAAATGGAAAAATTCTTAGAAAAGCACAACCTTCTGAGACTGAACCAGGAAGAAATAGAATATATAAACAGACCAATCAGAAGCACTGAAATTGAAACTGTGATTAAAACTTCCAACAGAAGCTGAGGACCAGATGGCTTCACAGGCGAATTCCATCAAATATTTAGAGAAAAGCTAACACCCATCCTTCCCAAATTCTTCGAAAATATAGCAGAGGGAGGAATGCTCCCAAACACATTCTTTGAGGCCACCATAACCCTGATACCAAAACCAGACAAAGATGTCACAAAAAAAGAAAACTACAGGCCAATATCTGTGATGAACAGAGATGCAAAAATCCTGAACAAAGTACTAGCAAACAGAATCAAACAGCACATTAAAAGGATCATACACCATGATCAAGTGGGGTCTATCCCAGGAATGCAAAGATTCTTCAATATACGCAAATCAATCAATGTGATACACCATTTTAACAATCTGAAGGATAAAAACCATATGATCACCTCAAGAGATGCAGAAAAAGCTTACAACAATATTCAACACCCATTTACGATAAAAACCCTGCAGAAAATAGGCATAGAGGGAATTTACCTCAACATAATAAAGGTCATATATGACAAACCCACAGCCAACATCATTCTCAATGGTGAAAAACTGAAAGCATTTCCACTAAGATCAGGAACAAAACAAGGTTGCCCAATCTCACCACTATTATTCAACATAATTTTGGAAGTTATAGCCACAGCAATCAGAGAAGAAAAAGTAACAAAAGGAATCCAAATCAGAAAAGAAGAAGTAAAACTGTCACTGCTTGCAGATGACAAAGATACTATACATAGAGAATACTAGAGATGCTACCAGAAAACTACTGGGCTAATCATTGAATTTGGTAAAGCAGCAGGATACAAAATTAATGCACAGAAATCTCCTGCATTCCTATACACTTATGATGAAAACTCTGAAAGAGAAATTAAGGTAACAATACCATTTACCATTGCAACAAAAAGAATAAAATAACTAGAAATAAACCTACCTAAGGAGACAAAAGCCTGTATGCAGAAAACTATAAGACACTGATGAAAGAAATTAAAGATCATACAAACAGATGGAGAGATATACCATGTTCTTGAATTGGAAGAATCAACATTGTGAAAATGACTATACTACCCAAAGGAATATACAGATTCAATGCAATCCCTATCAAATTAGCAATAGCATTTCTCACAGAACTAGAAGAAAAAACTTCACAATTTGTATGGAAACATAAAAGACCCCGAATAGCCAAAGAAATCTTGAGGAAGAAAAACGGAGCTGGAGGAAGCAGGCTCCCGGACTTCAGACTATACTATAAAGCTACAGCAATCAAGACAGTATGGTACCGACACAAAAACAGAAATATACATCAGTGGAATAGGATAGAAAGCCCAGAGATAAACCCATGCATCTATGCTCAACTAAACTATGACAAAGGAGGCAAGGATATACAATGGAGAAATGATACGCTGTTCAATAAGCAGTGTTGGGAAAACTGGACAGCTACACGTAAAAGAATGAAATTAGAACACTCCCTAGCACCATACACAAAAATAAACTCGAAATGGATTAAACACTTAAATATAAGGCCAGACACTATAAAACTCTTAGAGGAAAACATAGGCAGAACACTCTATGACATAAATCACAGCAAGATCCTTTTTGACCCACCTCCTAGAGAAATGGAAATGAAAACAAAAATAAACAAATGGGACCTAATGAAACTAAAAAGCTTTTGCACAGCAAAGGAAACCATAAACAAGATGAAAAGGCAACCTCCAGAATGGGAGAAAATATTAGCAAATGAAGCAACTGACAAAGGATTCATCTCCAAAATATACAAGCAACTCATGCAGTTCAATATCAAAAACACAAACAACCCAATCCAAAAATGGGCAGAAGACCTAAATAGACATTTCTCCAAAGAAGATATACAGATCACCAACAAACACATGAAAGGATGCTCAACATCACTAATCCTTAGAGAAATGCAAATCAAAACTACAATGAGGTATCACCTCACACCGGTCAGAATGGCCATCATCAAAATATATACAAACAATAAATGCTGGAGAGGATGTGGAGAAAAGGGAACCCTCTTGCACTGTTGGTGGGAATGTGAATTGGTACAGCCACTATGGAGAACAGTATGGAGGTTCCGTAAAAAAGTAAAAATAGAACTACCATACGACCCAGCAATCCCACTCCTGGGCATATACCCTGAGAAAACCATAATTCAAAAAGAGTCATGTACCAAAATGTTCATTGCAGCTCTATTTACAATAGCCAGGACATGGAAGCAACGTAAGTGTCCTTCAACAGATGAATGGACAAAGAAGATGCGGCACATATATACAATGGAATATTACTCAGCCATAAAAAGAAATGAAATTGAGTTATTTGTAGTGAGGTGGATGGACCTAGAGACTGTCATACAGAGTGAAGTAAGTCAGAAAGAGAAAAACAAATACTGTATGCTAACACATATACATGGAAAATTTAAAAAAAAAGGTTCTGAAGAACCTAGGGGCAGGAGTGGAATAAAGATGCGTACGTAGATAATGTACTTCAGGACACAGGGAAGGGGAAGCTGAGACGATGTGAGAGAGTGGCATGGACATATATACACTACCAAATGTACAATAGATAGCTAGTGGGAAGCAGCTGCATAGCACAGGGAGATCACCTCGGTGCTTTATGACCACCTAGAGGGGTGGGATAGGGAGGGTGGGAGGGAGTTGCAAGACAGAGGAGGTATGGGGATACATGTACACTTATAGCTGATTCACTTTGTTATAAAGCAAAAACTAACACACCACTGTAAAGCAACTATACTCCAATAAAGATGTTAAACGAATTAAAAACAAAACCAAAAACAAAATAAAACAAAAATAATATTTATATACTTATTTTTTGCAGATGAGGTCACCAGTAAATTACTGTTTTTTAATTTAAGTGTTTTATCTTTTACAGCAGCTTTAGGTTCAGAAAAAAAGGGCAGAAAGGTACATAGATTTCCCATAAACTTTCTGTTCCCACACATAGCCTCCCCATTATCAACATTTCCCACCAGAGTGGTACATTTTCTACAACTGATGAGCCTATATTGACACATCATAATCACCCAATGTTCATAGTTTACATTATGGTTCACTCTTGGTGTTGTAATTCTCTGGGTTTGGACACAAGTATACAACATGTTTCCATAATTATGGCATTCTCACTGCCCTAAAAATCCTGTGTTCCACCCAACCATCCCTCCCCATTCCCTATGACCTCCATCCCCTGGCATCCACTGATCTTCTTATTGTCTCCACAGTTTTGCCTTTTACAGAATGTCTTATAGCTGGAATCATATAGTTTTAGCAATTATAAAAAAAATCTGCTGTAAGTATTCGAGTGTAGGATCTTATGTGGATGCAAGTTTTCTGTTTTGTTTGGATATACAGCAAAGAGTGTGATTTCTGAATCACATGGGAAAAGTATGGTGAGTTGTGTAAGGAAATTCCCAGCTGTTTTCCAAAGTGGCTATACCATCTTGCATCCCCACCAACAATGTAGGAGAGTCCCTGTTGCCTCACATCCTCACCAGCATTTGGTATTGTGAGTGTTCTGGATTTTGGCCATTCTAATAGGTGTGTGGTAGTATCTCGTTGTTTAATTTGCAATTCCCTGATGATCTATGATGTGGAGCATCTTTTCATATGTGTATTGGACATCTGTATACCCGCTTTGGTGTGATGTCTTTTAAGGTCTTTGGCCTATTTTTTAGTTGGGTTGTATTCTTAATGTTGAGTTTTAAGAGTTCTTTGTATATTTTGAATGAGAAGTCTACAACCTGGAAGAGGGCCCTCACATGACCTTGCCAGCACCCTGATCTTGGACTTCCAGCCTCCAGAACGGTGAGATATAAAGTTTTTGTTGTTCATAAGCCAAGAAAATAATTGTTTTTAAAGAATTCTTTGATATTTTGGATACCAGTTCTCTTGGCTGTGCTGTGCAGCTTGCAGGATCTTAGTTCCCTGACCAGGGATCAAACCCATGCCTCCTGCAGTGGAAACACGAAGTCCGGAGCACTGGACCACCAGGGAATTCCCTGGGTACCAGTTCTTTATCAGATGTATCCTTCACAAATATTTATCCAAGTCTGTGGCCTGTCTTCTCATTCTCTTTACACTGTCTTCTGCAGAGTAGAAGTTTTTAATTTTAATGTAGTTTGTCTTATCAATTATTTCTTCAATGGATCATGCTTTTGGTTTTGTATCTAAAAAAGTCATCACCATACCCAAGTTCATTTTGATTTTCTCCAATGTTATCTTCCAGAATTTTCATAATTTTGTGCTTTATATTTAGGTCTATGATCCATTTTGAGTTAATTTTTGTGAAGGGTGTAGGTCTGTGTCTAGAGGCATTTTTTTTTCATATGGATGTATAGTTGTTCCAGCACCATTTGTTGAAAACCAATAAAATTTTTTCATGCAAACATATATTAAATGAGAATAAAAATTTTTTGAGAGTAGTTAAATGGAAACATGAGTTCAAGGAGAAATTTGCTACCTATATAGAAACTTTGAACGAAAAGTTTGCATATTTTTAAAATAGATAATAGCAGGTATCAAATTTCCATGGTATTTAGATTTCATAAATGTATTTAAAATGGTGATATAAAAGTTTTATTTCAAAATATCAATAATTCCAGTGTCTTGAAATCATAGCTACTGTAAACTGCACTTGATTAAAATTTTAGCTATCAAAAGTATGTTTTCTTTGGTATGGTAGTATACTTACTCTACAGTGTTAGGTCTCATAATATTTGGGAAAAATAATTCAAATAGAGTTCTTCATGGTTTAGAAGTTTGAGGCTCTGGACTAATAACAAACATATTGCGAGTATCATACGGTTACAGAGATTTCTCCCACTTTCACATATGTATTTGCAGTAAGAACATCTCTGTGTTTTCTAAACAATTAGCAAATGAAGTCTATCAAATCTTATTATATTGCCTTGAAATGACTGATATGCCAACTCAGAAACAGAAAGACATGGACTTGTCTCTTTCTCTCTTTCACTGAATGACTGAAGGGTGGAATGAACAACATCAAACTCGACCCTATACCTGGCTTAATCTGTATTTCATGTAATTTTTTCTTTATTAATTGTTCTGTTGTTTCATGTCATTTCAAGTCAAAATGATTAAATAATTCAGCCCTCTCAGACTAAATGTGGGAAAATCAGAGATCGAGTGAAAGAGAGAGACTTGCTCAAGTCATATAAGTCACTAAATTTATCAACTTTCTATTATGTGTCAGGCACTGCCTTAGTGTGGTAGGCTAAACAAATCATCCTCCAAAGATATATTCACTTCCTAATCCTCAGAACCTGTAAATATTATCTTTTATGTAAAATAGAGAGAATTACCTTATATGGCAAAGAATGTAAGTTAAGCATTTTGAGAGGAGGAGTTTTATCCTGGATTATCTGGCATGTATGTATGTAATGGTATATATGATTACAAGAGAGAAGCAGAGGAAGTTTTGAGAGACAGACACACATAGAGGAAAAGGCAATGTGAAGAGGGAAGCAAAGACTGTATTTAAGTAACCACAGGCCAAGGCTCACCAAAGAATGCTGGGCAAACACCAGAAATAGGAAGAAGCAAGGGAGGATTCTTTCCCAGAGTCTCCAGAGAGAGTGCACTCCTACAGACACTTTGATTTCAGACTTCTGGCCTCCAGAATTGTGAAAGAATAAATTTCTACTGTTTGAAGCCACCAAGTTTATTGTAACTTGTTACAGTAGCCTGAGGAAATGAATACACCTAGGTATAAAATGATGAACAAGATCTCTGACTTCATGAAGTTTAGTCTCTCAATAAATAAGGTTAGTGGCACTACAATAAGTTAGGCTAAAATACTTTTCATAGCATGAAAACCTTTCAAAAGACAATTTCCATAAGATATATTCTTTTGCCACATTTTGTGGATGTATATGTAAGCCATTGTTAATTACATATTCCTAGATGTCTAGGTTGAGAAGTAGGGTATGTCAGGAATGTTTAATGCCAGGCTTGTTACTTCCAATGTTGATAGGACCTACTAAAAGTTTTCCTTGCAGTAGTTAACACAGAATATATGGCCTGCAATTCATTTGTATTTCATATGTAATTAGTAACTGGGAAGTAAAAACAAATTACGTACTTGATAAACATGAACATTTATATTTTTGAAGCAGTTGAATTTATGTTCAAAAGAAGGGACAGCTTTATGAATTTGTAATCAAGGATGTAAAATTGGAAAGACAACAGAATTGAGCAGACTTAATTTGGAGATGGTAACAAATTCACACATTACCAAGGCCCCCTGCTTCCATGTGGTGCATGTACTGCCCTGATAAATGTCGCTCTTGGCAAAGCATCACATAAAAATGAGTCTAAAGATCTTTCTTCTCTTGCTGTCATCCTTTATTAATCCTCTGAGGAATTAGTGGCTGTAAAATAAAGATCTGCATCAGTACAGATAAGACTCCCGTTTCCTACCTGATCTATTTTAAAACATATGTGGGAAGATGCTTCCAAATCTTGCCATTTCCTTTACAAATTGGCACACAGGTATGGCATACAGCTGTGGTCATTACTAGACTTGTGACCTTTTTTCAGAATGGACAGGCAATATGCTCACAGAAGTTATGACACTAGGCATGCCCCTCCAAAAAACATGGTTGAATTTCTGCAAAGCAATAGTATAAACAAGTGTGTGCTTGACAAAATAGGGAAGCAGGTGAATTTTAAAGTCTTCACTGTCAATCAAGAAATATGTATTAAGCACCGACTACATGGCCAGCACTGTTCTAGGTACGATGGAAACAGTAGTAGATACAAGAGGCAATTATTAACTTCGTAGAGGCTTACATTCTAGTGAACTGCAACAGAAAATTAATGAAATAAAATAGGGAAAAGGGATGGAGAGTACTAGAGATGCAAGTGATTTGCAATTGTACATAAAGTAATTTGGCAGGCTTCATGGGGAAGGAGACTTTGAAAAAAAAAGTAAAAAAAAAAAAAAAAAATGAGGGCGCAAAACCCATAGATATTGGCAGAAAGAACACACCAAGAAGAGGGAACAAAGAGTGCAAAGGCCCTGAGGTCTAGGCAGGTCTTGTACGTTTGAAGAACAGAAAAGGGGCAGTATTGCCGGAGGCGAACGAATGATAAGGCGATAGTAGGAGATAGGGTTAGAGAAGCAATGAGATACAAGTAGGGAGTTGGAGGCAGGAGACAACCAGACAGGTAGGGTCTTATAAAGATGATTGAAAGGACTCTGAATTTTACTCTGAGTGATAGAGAAAGTCATTGGAAGAACTGAGCAGAAAAGTGATATGATTTAACTTATATTTTAAAATGATCACTCTGGCAGTCATGATGACTGACTGGAAATAAGGACAGAGAAGGGAGGTCTTTTAGAAAGCTATTGGATTAATGCAAATGAAGAATAATGGTAGCCTGAACCAGCGTGTCTTTACTGACCATTATGAATCTGAGGTAAGCATAGGTGTACTGGGCTACAGTGGGTGAGTACAGGTATGTCAAGGGAGATTCAATTGGGGCTAGTGTGATCATGTAACCTAGTTAACCAGATAGTCCCTTATTAAGACCTGTTTTATGGGTGTAATTACAAAGTGCTCTATTCCTCTCTCAAAAGTACCCTGGATTAGATGATAAATTATATAGTCATCCTAGTTATACCTAAAGGCATGTGGAAATAAGTTTTGCTGAAATCTAGGACTTGGCCTTAGATACATTTGTATGGTGAGTTGGAGATGACACATCTTGATTTGCTTTGATATCAAGCATATATTACTTGTAATAAGCTTTTGATTTTCATCAGAATAAATAATATATATTCATTTTCTAAATTATGAAAAATAAGAGAAAATGCCACAATCCTATGTTCAAGATAAAATACTGATAAATATTATGTACATAAAAACTGGATTTACCTGTTTATATACTTCTTTTAAAATACCATGTCTTAATAAATGAGATATCCATATAAATCCTATCATTATACAGTAGCAGCTAACATTTACTGAATGGTTACTTTATAACAGGAAATATTCTAAGCATCGAACATATTAATTCATGTAATCCTCATAACCACTTGATTCAGCAGGTATTATTATTGCCGTATTTTACAAGGAAACTGCAGCACTGAGCAATTTACTAAACTTGCCAGAGATAACACATATTTAAGTAAAGGAGTTAGGATTCAAACCCACATAGTTATGGTACAGGCCCTGTGCTCTTAACAGCTATGCTATACTGGCTCTCTACTGTCACAAGATAGAAGCAGCAATCACTATCACTCCCATCCAGTGGAAACCAGTTTAGGTGTATCCTCCTCACTACCACGCCTTTCTCTATAATCACACAAGCAATTACATTTTCAACCTCTTTAAAAGATTCTGACTTTTTAGTTCATTTGTTTAAATAAGCAAACAAACCCCCTCCTGTGGTAAACATCCCAATCTCTCATGCCTTTCTTTGTAATATTACAAACATATACCAAAAGAAATGCTTTTAGGTTTTCTATTCCTTATGTGAATATGTTAGCTCATATCCATTGTTCTTCAACATTTTTTCCACAGAACAATACATGGAGACGCTTCTAGGCCAATAGAAATAGAATCTAAATTCTTCTCTTTAAAATCTAGAATGACTACACCATAATTTAGTCATCCATTCCCTTACAAAATAAAAATATTTATAATTAATTTTAATTAAAACAATGATGCATTATGCATCTTACCTACATTTTAGGTAGGATAGATTTCTGATAGTTAAAATAATTCTGGATCTACAACCCACAGAATGGGAGAAAATATTTGCAAATGAAGCAACTGACAAGGGATTAATCTCCAAAATATACAAACAGCTCATGCAGCTCAATATTAAAAAAACCAAACAGCCCAATCAAAAGATGGGCAGAAGATCTACATAGACATTTCACCAAACAAGACATACAGATGGCCAAAAAGCACATGAAAAGATGCTCAACATCACTAATTACTAGAGAAATGCAGATCAAAACTACAATGAGGTATCACCTTACACTGGTCAGAATGGCCATCATCAAAATATCTACAAACAATAAATGCTGGAGAGGGTGTGGAGGAAAGGGAACCTTCCTACACTGTTGGTGGACATATAAATTGGTACAGCCACTATGGAGAACAGTATGGAGAGTCCTTAAAAAAGTAAATATAGAACTACCATATGATCCAGCAATCCCACTCCTGGGCATATATCCACAGAAAACCATAATTCAAAAAGATACATGCACCCCAATGTTCATTGCAGCACTATTTAGAATAGCTAAGACATGGAAGCAACCTAAATACCCATCAACAGAGGAGTAAATAAAGAAGATATGGTACATATATACAATGGGATATTACTCAGCCATAAAAAAGAACAAAATAATGTTATTTGCAGCAACATGGATGGACCTAGAGATTGTCATACTGAGTGAAGTCAGACAGAGAAAGACAAATATATGATATTGCTTATATGTGGAATCTAAAAAAAATGGTACAAATGAACTTATTTACAAAACAGAAATAGAGTTAACAGATGTAGAAAACAAACTTATGGTTACTAGGGGGGGAAAGGAGTGGGGGAGGGATAAATTGGGAAATTGGGACTGACATATACACACTACTATATATAAAATAGGTAACTAATAAGGACCTATTGTATAGCACAGTGAACTCTACTCAATACTCCGTAATGATCTATATGGGAAAAGTATCTAAAGAAGAGTGGATATATGTATATGTGTAACTGATTCACTTTACTGTACACCTGAAACTAACATAACATTGTAAATCAACTATCCTCCAATAAAAAGTTTAAAAACTTTTTATACTCATATGCAAAAAAAATTACTTTACCAAAAAATTATAGCAATTTACACTCCCAGGAATCTGCTTGATAATGCCCATTTCCTCATAACTTGTTAAAACTAGATATCAGTTTTTTATATTAATTTTTTTCTAAACTCAAGGGTGAAAGTGGTATCATAATATTTATTTAATTTGCAATTATTTGAAGTTCAGGTTTTTTGAGCTGGCTACAGTGTTCCTAATACTTATAGTCTGGTTGACTGGTGTATCACATTTACATATGCCACTCTGTAAATTTTGAATTCATACCTTCACTCATTTCATGATTATTAGTGGATAAGAAAGAGGAAGGTTACTTAGGAGAAAGAGACAATATGTAGAAAGCTATTTGCATAAGCCAGGACAAAAGTGTTTTGGACAAAGGGAATGGGAATGGAGTAAAGGTAACAAATAAAAAAGGGATCTAGGATGCAGAATGCATAAAAGTTACTGAAGAATTGTTGATCTGGTTACAGGAGACACCATGGAAAATGATGGCAACCCAAATTTAAAGTGGCCCAAGGAAATATGACTAGGCTGTTACCGTAACTTACAAGACAGCATCTGCCACTGTTGCATTTAGATGGCAAACATATCTTCATTTTCCTTCAGTGGGAATAAGTAAGAGGTAAGAAACTAAACTGCAATCTCATGACTTAATATTTTAAAATATTTTCTTGCTAAAATGATAAAAAAGGAACAATTCAGAAGAATTAGTGATGATTCTATACAAGTAATAATTTTATTTATTTATTTTTTTGCGGTACGCGGGCCCTATCTGGCCTCTCCTGTTGCGGAGCACAGGCTCCGGACGTGCAGGCTCAGCGGCCGAGGCTCACGGGCCTAGCCGCTCCGCGGCATGTGGGATCTTCCGGGACCGGGGCGTGAACCCGTGTCCGCTGCATCGGCAGGCGGACTCTCAACCACTGCGCCACCAGGGAAGCTCAATAATCTTATTTTAATAGCACTTAAATTGTAGCTGAGGAAGACACAAGAATCCTCGAAACTTTAAATCCAGTTAATGACAAAAACAAACATTACATACAATGCAAACTGATGCCTAAAATTCAGTCCAGTACATGACATGCTCTCAATGATTTCTCATACTTAGAAATGTTACACTTTGCTTTACCTCTCATTAAATCCTTGGTATTGTTTTTAAAAACCTTACCATTTTCTATGAAAACTGGCTGGATGAATAAAAAGCGTTAAAATTGCATATGCCTCATGCACTGAGGAGAAAACTACCAGTTTGGGCTTTTCTCACAGATATGTCTAAGCTGACCTCTGCTCCAAGCAGGTAAACTGTCAGAGGGAGAAGGAAGTTTTAGTTCAAAGAAGACCCTGTTGTGTGAATGTAACTTTTGTTTTTGAATTTACATTCAGTAAAATTCACTTTTTTGCTATACAGTTCTGCAAGTTCTGACATATACATAGAGTCATGTAAACATCTCCATGATGCAGATACAAAACAGGTCCTTATTCCCTTGTGTAATACTTTTGTAGTAAAAACTTACCCCTACCCCAATTCCTGGCAACAATCTGTTCTCTATCCCTACAGTTTCATCTTTTCTATAATGACATGTAAATGAAATCATACAATATGTAAACTATTCATTCCGGCTTCTATAGCTTAGGATAATGTATTTGAGATCCATCCATGTTGTTCTGTGTATCAATAGTTTGATCCTTTTTATTATTGAGCAGTATTCCATTGTATGCTTGTGGCACAGTTTATTCACCCCCACTTAAGAGACATTTGGGTTGTTTCCAGTTTGGGACTACTATGAATAAAGCTGCAATAAACATGCATGTACAGATTTCTGTATGAACATAAGTTTTCATTTCTCTGGCGGGGGGGAACATCCAGGTGTCAGATTGTTGGGTCATATGTTAAGTGTATGTTTAACTTTACAACAAACGTCCAGTATGTTCTCCAGACTGGCTGTACTACCGTTTTGTATTTCTGCCAGTAATATAGGAGAGTTCCAGTAGCATTGGGTCCTTGCCAATACTTACCATTGTCAGTTTTGTTTGTTTTTAGGATGTAAGGTTTTCAGATGTCTTATCTCAAATATTCCTCTCTTCCTTTTGATAATATATCTTAGCAGAGTGAAAATGTGCTCTCAAATGTATGACGTAACTTTGACCACTAAAAGCAAACCAAAGAATTTTCTCCAGAAATTCCCTTTCAAGATAAAACATTTGAAAA
Source organism: Stenella coeruleoalba (assembly GCF_951394435.1). Taxonomy (NCBI): domain Eukaryota; kingdom Metazoa; phylum Chordata; class Mammalia; order Artiodactyla; family Delphinidae; genus Stenella; species Stenella coeruleoalba. The sequence goes on along the minus strand of NC_137152.1, from coordinate 98,804,371 downwards.
TAAAAGCAGAATAAATAGATGAAAATGGTGGGATCAATGCACTGGTAAGAAGGCAGATTGAATACAAGTGTCTAGTTGCCCCTTTCCTCACCCCACTAACCATGAAAATCATGAGCAAGGTAACACTTTCTGCTCTAATTATTAGTATTAGTGTTTCTAGTACTTCCACCAAAAACATCATTCAGAAAATAGAACAAAGTAAAAGTTATAAATATTTTAGAAATAAAGAAGCAAGATTGTAGTTATTTGCACACAATATGATTATCTCTCTGAAAAACCCAATAGATTCAAATGTAAATCTATTAGAGAAAACAAGAGTTCAGTATGGTAAACTGTTTGGGAAAAAATTTCAAAACTAATATCTTTCCTGTATTCTGACAGTAAACCAATGAATAACATTGTGGAACAAAATGAAAACCCAAAGGAGCAGCAAAAAGCTCATAAAAAACCAACAAAATCACAGCCTCTACATAAAAATGCTAAAACCATATTTTGGAACTTTCTAACCTTGGAAAAACATCAGGCAAACATGATAACCACTACACTATGGAAACACGTTATAAGCTTGGAAAAATAAAAGGCAATATTTACTCTTGGATTGAGGCGATCAAGTAGTAAATTTCAGATCCATATATTTTTCTATTTAAATAGCTATGGAATATAATTTGGAATTTAACAAAGAAGGTCTAAAGTTGATATTTACTCTTTTATAATATTTTACAATTCATAATGTCTACTAGGAAAATGCTCCTTCTTATTACTGTGCTTGGAAGCATATCCCTGCCTATTCTTAAAAAAAAAAAAAAGACAATAAGAAGAGTAGAAAATGACTTGTCTTGCCAGACATCAAAGTTTACTACCTAGTGACATTATTTGAAACAAAATGGTATTGGGATGACATAACAGAATAGAATAAGGTCTTTAAATAAACCTAAGGATATATGGGAGTTTATACATGCTAAATGTGACATCTCAAATCAACAAAGAAAAATAAATTTATTCAATAAATGATATTGATGGAAAAAAGGAGTCATGTAGTAACTAACCAAAAATATTGCTTCTGTCGTAATTATCAAAACAACCTATAAGTGGTTCCAAGTTTTAAATATAAAATAAATCGTAAAAGCACTAGAAAAATTTAGGTTATAATTTTTATAGATGGTTTGAGACTCATTGCTAAATATGAAAAATATTAAAATCAGAAATAACATCGTAATTGATAAATTGGACTAAATAGAAATGTTAAAATACGTAGCTAAACAACAAATACATATATATATAAATAAACACACATATATAAAATATAGCTAACAAATTAGGAAAACTTGCAGTGCATACATGAAAAAACAAGCTTTATCTCTAAGACAAATATAAATGTTATTATTTTAGTAAATATGGCAAGATACAAAAGAAGAAATACAAGTGGGGAATAAATACATTAAAAAGTAAAAGACACCAGTTGCAATTAAAAAAAATTTTTTCTCATATAAGAATGACAGAGAAAAACCACAAACATGGACTAGGGAAAGATGGTGGAAGAGTAAGACACAGAGATCACCTTCCTCCCCACAGATACACCAGAAAAACATCTACACGTGGAATAACTCCTACAGAACACCTACTGAACGCTGGCAGAAGACCTCAGAACTCCCAAAAGGCAAGAAACCCCCCACGTACCTGGGTAGGGCAAAAGCAAAAAAAGAATAAACAGAGACAAAAGGATAGGGACGGGACCTGCAGCAGTGGGAAGGAGCCGTGAAGGAGGAAAGTTTTCCACACACTAGGAAGCCCCTTCGCGGGTGGAGACTGCGGGTGGCGGAGGAGAGCACAGCAACAGGGGTGCGGAGAGCAAAGCGGAGAGATTCCCGCACAGAGGATCAGGGCCGACCGGCACTCACCAGGCCGAGAGGCTTGTCTGCTCACCCGCCGGGGTGGGTGGGGCTGGGAGTTGAGGCTCGTGCTTCAGTCGGAGCGCAGGGAGAGGAACGGGGTTGCCGGCGTGAACACAGCCTGCAGGGGGTAGTGCGCCACGGCTAGCCGGGAGGGAGTCCGGGGAAAAGTCTGGACCTGCCGAAGAGGCAAGAGACTTTTTCTTCCCTCTTTGCTTCCAGGTGCGCGGGGGGAGGGGATTAAGAGCGCTGCTTAAAGGAGCTCCAGAGACGGGCATGAGACGCTACGGCTACTGCTGCCGCCACCAAGAAGCCTGTGTGCGAGCACAGGTCACTATCCACACCTCCCTTCCGGGGAGCCTGCGCAGCCCGCCACTGCACAACTTCCGCCGGGAGAACGCATGGCGCGCCTCACGCTGGTGCAACGTCACGCCGCCCTCTGCTGCCGCAGGCTCGCCCTGCACTCCGTGCCCCTCCCTCCCCCCGCCTGAGTGAGCCAGAGCCCACGAATCAGCTGCTCCTTTATCCCCGTCCTGTCTGAGCGAAGAACAGACACCCTCGGCGACCTACACACAGAGGAGGGGCCAAATCCAAAGCTGAGCCCCTGGGAGCTGTGAGAACAAAGAAGAGAAAGGGAAATCTCTCCCAGCAACCTCAGAAGCAGTGGATTAAAGCTCCACAATCAACTTGATGTACCCTGCATCTATGGGTGGAATACATGAATAGACAACGAATCATCCCAAATTGAGGAGGACTTTGAGAGCAAGATTTATGATTTTTTCCCCTTTTCTTCTTTTTGTGAGTGTGTATGTGTATGTTTCTGTGTGAGATTTTGTCTGTATAGCTTTGCTTCCACTATTTGTCCTAGGGTTCTATCTGTCCGTTTTTTTAAAAAAAAATTTTAATAATTATTTTTTAATTTAATAACTTTATTATATTTTACTTTATTTTATTTTACTTTATCTTCTTTCTTTCTTTCTTTCTTTTTTCCTTCCTTCCCTCCTCCCACCGTCCCTCCCTCCCTTTCTTTCCTTTCCTTCTTTTCTTTCTTTCTTTCTTTCTTTCTTCCTTCCTTCCTTCCTCCTTTCCTTCCTTCCTCTTTCTTTCTTTCTTTCTTTCTTTCTTCCTACTTCTACTAATTCTTTCCCTCTACTTTTTCTCCCTTTTATCCTGAGCCATGTGGATGAAAGGCTCTTGGTGCTGCAGCCAGGAGTCAGTGCTGTGCCTCTGAGGTGGGAGAGCCAACTTCAGGACACTGGTCAACAAGACACTTCCCAGCTCCACATAATAATCAAACGGTGAAAATCTCCCAGAGATCTCCATCTCAATGCCAGCACCCAGCTTCACTCAATGACCACCAAGCTACAGTGCTGGACACCCTATGCCAAACAACTAGCAAAACAGGAACACAACCCCACCCGTTAGCAGAGAGGCTGCATAAAATCATAATAAGGCCACAGACACCCCAAAACACACCACCAGACGTGGACCTGCCCACCAGAGAGACAAGATCCAGCCTCATCCACTGGAACACAGGCACTAGTCCCCTCCACCAGGAAGCCTACACAACCCACTGAACCAACCTTAGCCACTGGGGACAGACACCAAAAACAACGGGAACTACGAACTTGCAGCCTGCAAAAAGGAGACCCCAAACACAGTAAGATAAGCAAAATGAGAAGACAGAAAAACACACAGCAGATGAAGGAGCAAGATAAAAACTCACCAGATCTAACAAATGAAGGGAAATAGGCAGTCTACCTGAAAAAGAATTCAGAATAATGATAGTAAAGATGATCCAAAATCTTGGAAATAGAATAGGCAAAATGCAAGAAACATTTAACAAGGACCTAGAAGAACTAAAGATGAAACAAACAACGATGAACAACACAATAAATGAAATGAAAAATACTCTAGATGGGATCAATAGCAGAATAACTGAGACAGAAGAATGGATAAGTGACCTGGAAGATAAAATAGTGGAAATAACTACTGCAGAGCAGAATAAAGAAAAAAGGATGAAAAGAACTGAGGACAGTCTCAGAGACCTCTGGGACATTAAACACACCAACATTCGAATTATAGGGGTTCCAGAAGAAGAAGAGAAAAAGAAAGGGACTGAGAAAATATTTGAAGAGATTATAGTTGAAAACTTCCCTAATATGGGAAAGGAAATACTTAATCAAGTCCAGGAAGCACAGAGAGTCCCATACAGGATAAGTCCAAGTAGAAATACGCCAAGACACATATTAATCAAACTGTCAAAAATTAAATACAAAGAAAACATATTAAAAGCAGCAAGGGAAAAACAACAAATAACACACAAGGGAATCACCATAAGGTTAATAGCTGATCTTTCAGCAGATACTCTGCAAGCCAGAAGGGACTGGCAGGACATATTTAAAGTGATAAAGGAGAAAAACCTGCAACCAAGATTACTGTACCCAGCAAGGATCTCATTCAGATTTGATGGAGAAATTAAAACCTTTACAGACAAGCAAAAGCTGAGAGAGTTCAGCACCACCAAACCAGCTTTACAACAACTGCTAAAAAAACTTCTCTAGGCAAGAAACACAAGAGAAGGAAAAGACCTACAATAACGAACCCAAAACGATTAAGAAAATGGGAATAGGAACATACATATTGATAATTACCTTAAATGTAAATGGACTAAATGCTCCCACCAAAAGACACACATTGGCTGAATGGATACAAAAACAAGACCCATATATTTGCTGTCTACAAGAGACCCACTTGAGACCTAGAGACACATACAGACTGAAAGTAAGGGGATGGAAAAAGATATTTCATGCAAATGGAAACCAAAAGAAAGCTGGAGTAGCAATTCTCATAACAGACAAAATAGACTTTAAAATAAACACTATTAGAAGAGACAGGGATTCCCTGGTGGCGCAGTGGTTGAGAGTCTGCCTGCTGATGCAGGGGTCACGGGTTTGTGCCCCAGTCCGGGAAGATCCCACATGCCACGGAACGGCTAGGCCCATGAGCCATGGCTGCTGAGCCTGCGCGTCCGGAGCCTGTGCTCCGCTACGGGAGAGGCCACAACAGCGAGAGGCCCGTGTACTGCAAAAAAAAAAAAAAAAAGAAGAAGAAGAAGAGACAAAGAAGGACACTACATAATGATCAAGGGATCAATCCAAGAAGAAGATATTTAAATTGTTAATATTTATGCACCCAACATAGGAGCACCTCAATACATAAGGCAAATACTAACAGCCATAAAAGGGGAAATCGACAGTAACACATTCATAGTAGGGGACTTTAACACCCCACTTTCACCAATGGACAGGTCATCCAAAATGAAAATAAATAAGGAAACACAAGCTTTAAATGATACATTAAACAAGATGGACTTAATTGATGTTTATAGGACATTCAATCTGAAAACAACAGAATACATATTTTTCTCAAGTGCTCACGGAACATTCTCCAGGATAGATCACATCTTGGGTCACAAATCAAGCCTTGGTAAATTTAAAAAATTAAAATTGTATCAAGAGTCTTTTCTGACCACAATGCTATGAGACTAGATATCAATTACAGGAAAAGATCTGTAAAAAATACAAACACATGGAGGCTAAACAATACACTACTTAATAACGAAGTGATCACTGAAGAAATCAAAGAGGATTTCTGTGCTTCCAGAGCCTGTGCTCCGCAACGGGAGAGGCCACAAGAGTGAGAGGCCCGTGTACCGCAAAAAAAAAAAAAAGAAATGAGGCATGTACCAAAATGTTCATTGCAGCTCTATTTACAATAGCCCGGAGATGGAAACAACCTAAGTGTCCATCATCGGATGAATGGATAAAGAATATGTGGCACATGTATACAATGGAATATTACTCAGCCATAAAAAGAAATGAAATTGAGCTATTTGTAATGAGGTGGATAGACCTAGAGTCTGTCAAACAGAGTGAAGTAAGTCAGAAAGAGAAAGACAAATACCGTATGCTAACACATATATATGGAATTTAAGAAAAAAAAATATCATGAAGAACGTAGGGGTAAGACAGGAATAAAGACACAGACCTACTAGAGAATGGAGTTGAAGATATGGGGAGGGGGAAGGGTAAGCTGTGACAAAGTGAGAGAGAGGCACGGATATGTATACACTAGCAAACATAACGTAGATAGCTAGTGGGAAGCAGCCGCATAGCACAGGGAGATCAGCTCGGTGCTTTGTGACCGCCTGGAGCGGTGGGATAGGGAGGGTGGGAGGGAGGGAGACCCACGAGGGAAGAGATATGGGAACATATGTATGTGTATAACTGATTCACTTTGTTATAAAGCAGAAACTAACACACCATTGTAAGAAAAAAAAAAAAAAGAATGACAGAGATTAAAAAGGATGCCAAAACTCCAGGTAGGGAAGAGTGTGCAAAAGAGGGCATTTACTGTTGGCAAATTTTAAAACCTGTATCCCTTTGACGAACCAATTTTATTCATATGGCTTTATCCTAAGGAAACAGACTAACGTTCCCAGCATTATCCTGGTCACTGATTTTTTTTTTCTTAGAAAATAGGGTGCATTATAAAGTTGGGCCAAAGTCACTGTGCCCCTTTCCTGTGACATTTGCATTTCCGAAATCAGTGACAAGTAATATGAGATTAAAATGCACTGGGATCAAGGCTCTTTCTTAAAAAAACCCTTCCTCACTTAACCTCTTAGGGGAAATTCTGCTTTTTTACTCAAATAAAGCAAGGGTTATTCACAATGGGTTTCCTCCAGAGACAGACATTATAATTAAATATCACCATGGTCTCACAGTGTCTGTTCTGGGGAAAGTATAAATATATAGCCAGATTCAGAATAAATGTCCCCCCTCTTTTCCATTCAAACCTGTACAGATTGTTCTAATAAGTGTTTGAGAATTAAAACTAGGTGAAACCATTTGGCTATTCCTTGCCTTTTGTGATCTAAAATCCTCATTTCATTGTAGCTAAAGGAGTATCTGTCCACAGAGTTGTCATCATCCACCTACTTATCTACTTACTAGTCCTCTGAATTCAAACAGACTTTCTACATGGCCTGAAAAATACTCCAAAATACTGTGTATCTCCTTAGGATAAATTCCCATAAATGAAAATAGTGATTTAAAGGGGACCTTAATTTTTAAACTATCCTTATAAAGAAAAAATTGTCGAGTGACTAGGTGGACAAAATATTTTAGCTATAAAGAAATAAAAATCAGGCTGTCTTCAAACTTTTCTAACAGTTAATTTCATAATAAACTTGAAGGAGTATCTATCTTATGTCTCATTTAATCAACTTTCATGTGTGATGGCAAGTGGAAGACCATCTTAGATATCAAGATGTCTAAAGACATACCATTCATGAATTTTTTTAAAAGAAATGTTTGAATGTATATTGCAACTGACAAAGAGATTAGCAAAATAAAGATTCCAAAAATAGTATAGTCAAGGTAAAAAATAAAGACTGGTAAGCACTGAAATTAGTTAAAATTGAGACAGTTTTAAGTAACTTTTACAAATGCAATCATTAGGATAATGATTAAGATCTTAATTTTAAAATATTCTCAAAAATGAATATGCACAACCACATATTTATGTATGTGTATAGATTTAGATATGATAGGGAAATGGAATAGCAAATATTTAAATAGAAATGTTGACTATAATGATAACAAGAGGTTGAAGAAAGAAACAGAATTAAAAGTGTTCTAGATAGTCTATCTCAAATATGGGGCATTCACATTAATGCCCCATATTAATTCACAAATTAATAACTATTTTATTTTTGACTCAGAAGTTAAAGAATGCTTTTGAACAACATAAAGGATACTATTATGAGAATATAAAACATGATCCTCTAAGTCACTGGAAAACACAAAAATGAAGTCTCTATACTGAAAGTTAGAAAACCAAGGAAAAGCATGTATATTTTTAAAGAAAGCATATAAAACAAGTTGGCAGAAGTAAATCAATCATATCAGCTATTAAAACAAGTGTGAATAAGTTAACCTCCTGTACTGAGATTGGAAAGACAGATAGGTAGATGTGTGTGTGTGTGTGTGTGTGACATTGATTTGAAAAACAATTTGTGAAAGAAAAAATTTTAAAAAGGTGAACATAAAAATGCAACACAAATGAAAACAAAAGGAAAGCAGGGGTTGCAAAATACCAACTGAAGTAAATTTCAAAACATAAAGCATTGAATGGGAAAAAAAAGTTCATTTTATATTGATAAAACATAAGATCCTTAGTATAGTAAATAATTTATTTAATTATTAAATAATTATCAGGCAAAATATAAATAACCAGTTTATTGAACCCACCAAACTCTGAGAGATATGGATAATAAATTTTTTTCTTCCAGTCACTGCCTTCAGTCATGCCCTGTTGAACCTGTCTTCTCAATCCATTTAATGACATTTCTGGTAGTTTCCACAGTTGGTCATTTTCAGTGATTATTAGATGGCACATATTCCAATTAAAAACTCTAAAACTCATTTCCTCCCTCCCCTCCAGATCTTACTTGACCTTCAGACCAAGGAACCTGCAGAGGGGAGGAGGTATGGTCTTTTGTTCTTGTAACCCCCTCCCTCTCTTCTAGTTCTGACTTTTATGTGATGTAAAGCCTGAGAAAAGGAAATAGGAGAAATAGCAGGGGTTCTTTCACATAATTGGCTGCCTAGATGATATTTTTTTTTCTCCAAATGCTTCCCTAGAAAACACTGCCTGACAATTAACATTTTCTGTTAGACAGGTACTCAAAAGAGAGAGAAACCGAGAGTGTGTGTGTGTCAAGCTCTCTTACAGGGCACATTATCAGTTTTGTAGGGAGTTTCACAGAAGGTCCTTCCTAATACGCAATTTTTTAACAGTTGGACTTGTCCTCTTCCACTTTCAACCCCAGATCTAATCCCCCAAAATATATTTCATAGACTTTGCTGCTGGGGTCCTGTAATCTGGCGGTTATCCCTTTTGAACTATGGCTCAAGGTCAACTAATTTCTTCAATGTCCCCTTGACCCAGGGAAATCCATTTCCTTGCCACATCAAACATAGGGAATTCAAGGTGTTGTCCCCACTCCTTGGCCTGACATTGTTCCCCTATTCCCTTTTTCTCCATGCTTACGTAAGTACAATATCACTAGATAAGCAAGTGTCCAAATGGGAATGAGATATTAATATACTTTGCATGTAGGTACAATCAATTGCCACAAATAATCCTTGGGAACCTCCCTTCAGTGGCTTGGGGATGGGAGAAGCACTTCCCCCTTTCCTTATGGAAAAGACAGGGAAAAGTTACAGCACACCTCAACAGGCTAATGGCTCAGTACTCCAAAAACAAAATCTGCCCATTGCACAAACAACATTTTATATTATATTTATATATTTATATTCCAGGAAAGGAAAGCAGCAGAATCCAGTGGTGATGACCATAGATAGCAAAGCCAGATTGATTGCTTCTTAATCAGTCTTGGAGGGAGTGTCTGACCCCTGACTTCTGTGGCTTTATTTAAGAATGTGGAGTACTTGACATATTTCTGTCCTCAGCTTTGGAACCTAACTCTCCAGGTTCAGGGAAATATGAAGTCCCACACAGTATTCTATTATATAGACATAAAAGAAAAATGAAATGTAGATGTAATGGTTATCAATGAAATGAAAATACCTAGAAAATAAATAGTGGTTCTTTTAACTTTTCTCAATTTTCATTAACTGAATTGACAAAACTTAATTTAGAATAATAGAGATCTAAATACTGCAGTTAATAATATTGATTTAAGAGTAATCTATGGACTATTCTAACTAAGAAACTAAGATTATACTATATTACTGTGCCCATAGGCTTTTAAACTGATCTTATATCAAGCCACAAATAAAAGCTCAAAAAATTCCACAAAGTATTCATTATACATGTGCCAATAATATCTCTAGTTCAATGAAACAAAATTAATAACTAGGGGATAAAAACAATAACAACAACAAAACACTAAAACCACATGAAAAAAATTTTAAATTACCCTAATAACATTTAGGTAAAAATAAGAATCAAAACTTCAGTCACAAACCAAATTGAAATTATTGATTTCAGTCTTGGTCCACAGAGTTTACACTTCAATTACACTTTTGGCCTCCACACTTAACAGTGACAGAAACTATAAAGAACAAAAGTCAGCATACTATGGTCTACAGGTAAATTCTGATCCACCAAACTTCTTTTTAATAAATAAGGTTTTATAGGAACATAGCCACATCCACTCATTTTTGCTTTTTCCATGGCTACTTTCATGCTAATCGCATTGAGTAGTTATGACAGAGACCATTTGGCCTGAAAAGCCTAAAATATTCACTATCTGGCCCTTATGGAATAAATTTGTGAGCCCTGATAGAGGAAACAAAAAAGGATAAATTCATGATCAAAACAAGATAAACATTTTCATGGGATATATATATATATAAAACAAGCATTAGCTTGAAGGAAAAAACAGTAAAAACGGTAGCAACTTCCCATTATATTCAGTAAATGCCAAAAGACAATGGAACAACGACTTTAAAATGCTATAAGCAAAAAATGCCTGTCATCTTATATATGCTGAAAATACATCCTTCAAAAATGAAGGTGGGGCAGCCACTTTGGAAAACAGTCTGGCAGTTCCTCAAAAAAAGTTAAAGATAGAGTTAACAACTGACTTGGCAATTACACTCCTAGGTATATATCCAATAGAAATGGGAAAATGTTCACATAAAAACTTTTAAACCAGTGTTCTTAGCAGAATTATTCACAAAAGCCAAAGGTTAAAACATCCCAAATGTCCATTCACCAATAAGTGGATAAACAAAATGTAGGATAACCATATGCTGGAATACTAGTTGACCATAAAAAAGAATGCAGTACTGATACATGGTACAACATGGATGAACCTTGAAAATATTATGCTAAGTGAAAGAATTCAGACCAAAAAAATCACATATTATATGATTCCATCAATATGAAAGGTCTAGAACAGGCAAATTTATAGAAATGAAGTAGATTAGCGGTTGCCAGAGGGATGGGGTGAGGCTGAAATGAGGAGTGACCACTAATGGGTATAGAGTTCCTTTCTGGGTCAATGGAAGTATTCTGTAATGTGACAGTGGCAATGATCGTACAACTCTGTGAATATATTAAAAGCCACATAATTGTACACTTTAAAGGAGTAAATCTTAGGTATGTGAATTATATGTCAATAAAGATGTTACCAAAAAAATTAAGATGGGGACTTCTGTTTTCATTTAGAGCACAGAAAACTGGAAAGATCAATGCTTCCACACTAATAATGATAAGCCAAATAACCTTCAAAATCATAAGTTATCCTGAGTTCACTAAAAGACCTGAATTCACAAGGCAAGCCATCAAGTAAATAAAATTCCAAAGACTGACATGTCCTGCCAAAAAGGGATGGGATACATGAACTGTCTCACCTTTAACAGAGCATGGGAAAAAGAAGAAGCCAACATACAGGCAGTTAAGAAGAAATCAGTTCCTAAAGGCCAATTGTGGACTACACTTTGTAATAGCAGGGTTCCTTGAACACAAGAGTAGGTGTCTAGCAGACTAGTGAATTTTTTATGTTCATCTTTACACATTTTCACATTGTTTGAATATTCATAATGAAAAATGTTTTCTTTTGATTATAAAACAAATACAATGGAAGTTACTGGTTTATTGAAGAGGGAGGGTGGGAATCTTCAAATGATATGAATAGGAAAATCACAGAAGAGAAAACTGGATGCCCTCTAAACACAAATAGTGTATAAACACTATTAATAAAGGAGATGCAAAATACAAAGATAATGAAATATCATTTCATATCTGTACAGTAACAAAATATTTGTATAAACTCCCTGTACCATTTGTTGGTAAGGATGTGAGAAAATAGGGAAGGGAACTCTCATACTCTTCTGACAATAGTATAAATTGTTATTACCACGTTCTGGAAAAAACTTTTGAAGTTGAACATAGTTATACCTAAGGAAGCTTCAAATTCACATCTAGAAATATACCCTAGAGAAATTCTTATACAAGTGTACATGGGCTAAAATAAGAGTGTACATTTGAGAAATAAGAACATCAATCAATAAACTGGGATAGAACAAACAACCCAATCCAAAAATGGGCAGAAGACCTAAACAGACATTTCTCCAAAGAAGATATACAGATTGAAAACAAACACATGAAAGGATGCTTAACATCATTAATCATTAGAGAAATGCAAGTCAAAACTACAGTGAGGTGTCACCTCACACCAGTCAGAATGGACATCATCAAAAAATCTACAAACAATAGATGCTGGAGAGAGCATGGAGAAAAGGGAACCCTCTTGCACTGTTGGTGGGAATGTAAATTGATACAGCCACTATGGAGAACAGTATGGAGGGTCCTCAAAAAAACTACAAATAGAACAACCGTATGACCCAGCAATCCCACTACTGGGCATATACCCTGAGAAACCGATAATTCAGAAAGAGTCATGTACCCCAGTGCTCATTGCAGCTCTATTTACAATAGCTAGGACATGGAAGCAACCTAAGTGTCCATCAACAGATGAATGGATAAAGAAGATGTGGCACATATATACAATGGAATATTACTCAGCCGTAAAAAGAAACAAAATTGAGTTATCGGTAGTGAGGTGGATGGACCTAGAGTCTGTCATACAGAGTGAAGTGAGTGAGAAAAAGAAAAACAAATACCGTATGCTAACACATATATATGGAATCTAAAAAAAAAACAAGGTTCTGAAAAACCTAGGGACAGGACAGGAATAAAGATGCAGACGTAGAGAATGGACTTGAGGACACGGGGAGGGGGAAGGGTAAGCTGGGATGAAGTGAGAGAGTGGCATGGACATTTACACACTACCAAATGTAAAACAGATAGCTAGTGGGAAGCAGCCGCATAGCACAGGGAGATCAGCTCTGTGCTTTGTGACCGCCTAAAGGGGTGCGATAGGGAGGGTGGGAGAGAGACGCAAGAGGGAGGAGATATGGGGATAAATGTATATGTATAACTGATTCACTTTGTTATAAAGCAGAAATTAACACACCATTGTAAAGCAATTATACCCCCAATAAAGATGTTAAAAAAATGAATTAGAGAGACAACTCTCAAAAACATAAGATAAAATGAAAAAAAGCAAGTTGCTGAATCATATCTATAGAATGATAAAAATTATATAAAGTTATAGAAACCGATAAAAGAATTATATATTGCACCTGGATAAATACATAGTAAATGTATGAAACCATGCATGTGAAAGATGAACATGAAGGTCATACTAAAGGGAGGAATAAGAGGGAGATTAACTTTAGGCAGGGTTAAATGGGGGCTTCATTTAATCTCTACAGTGTAATTTCTTTAAATAGTTTTAATTGAAGCAAGTATGGAATAATGATAAAATGTTACAAACTGTTGTGTTTGCTACTGTATTCTTTCTGAGACTGTCCATGTATTTGAAATACTTAATACTAAAATTTAAATGAATATAATTACAACAAAAATTCTAAACTCATGAGATTTGGCCCAAATCTGGTTGCAAATGAAAAAAATTTAATTTTCAATGCCTCCAATATAAAATTTAAAAGATGAACAAAAATACATCCAACTCAAGAAAACAGAAAATAATCAATAAAATCACTCCTTGGGGAGTAAGAGAAAAAGTTAATGAAAATAATTAGAGAAATTCTTAAATTAGAAATTAGAAAAATATGGCAATATTCATAAACATATGCAAGTTTTTTTCTCTAAAAAGGGGGAAAACTTAGCATGCATAATAAAGAAAATAAAAACATAAAGAAAGCAGATCACAGCAAAGAACATTAAGAATTAGAGGTGATAAAAAAATAAAGTAAAATTTAAAAAGTAAAGTATATGCTAATAAATTAATAAACTTGGAAAGTAGGTGATTTTCTAACCAAATAAAACTGACTTAAATAGATTCAATTTAATTAAGAAAGCTCAATATACTAATATCAGTTGATGTAGTTATATGTTATAGCACAATCTCCATACTAGTTGCCAGAATTGATTTAAATTAATTTAATCCATCCCTTTACTTTTAAACTACTTCAGAAATTACAACATTTCAGGAAAGTTTATTTTGCAAAGCTATCAGAACCCTGAGCCCAACACCTAAGAAAGAGAGCCCAAAATAGAACAACAAGTCAATCTCAACTATAAATAGAATTAATCAAATCATAAATATGAAGGAAATTACTGTAACTGAGTTGGATTTTTTCCCAGGACTGTGAGAATAATTTGATATTTTAAAATTAAATACATATTTTACCATAGCAATTGAAGTAACTGAAGATAAGCCAACAACTCAAACTATGTAGTTTCCTCAATAGGTACAGAACAAATATTTGATAAAACTTGATATTGATTGCTAGTGAAAAAATCTTAATAACCTAAGCGGAAAAACATACTTAACACAATAAACAGTACTTGTCTCAGACCAACAATAAATATTGAACATAACAGTGAAATAAGTGTATCAGAATTAACTGGCAATCTTTTTACCATGACGATTCCTGAGGTTCAGCAATTCTAATTAAGGAATTTGCATCTGTAAAAATTTCCCTGATTATTCCAAGGAAGATTGTGGAACACACAGTGAGGAACACTACATTACAGGTCCCATTAAAGTGAACAATAAGAGTATGCCAGCTCTTACCCACAATTATCAGCATTTTCTGAAAAATCTCGTCAAAGTATTATGAAAAAAATGTAAATAAAATATCCAAAGGTAGAAATAATTTTAGATATAATAATCTTATTCAGACAAAAAGAGAACATATGAAAATTTATCAGAAATAATCAAAACATCACTAGACCAAAATGTCAGAGTGATGATACAGTAAAACTTCCCAGTTCTCTCCATACAGACAGGAATTATAGATAAATGTTCCTAAAAAGTAAAAAAAGGCATGTCTGAAAATAAGGACATGACATTCTGAAGACTAGAAATTACTGCATAATTTTTTTAAAAAGTAATGCAAAATAATGTATGATTTTTAAAAATTGAGGAAACTTCCCAAGGGAAAAGTAGAAACAAAGACATGTGGCATATACACTGCTGGAGTGGGATTAAGGGTTATGGCCTCAAAACCCTTAGGTACATGGAGGTCAATATTGTGCACACTGGACATGATGAGGACAACTACTGGATTGCTTACCATGAACAGCTCTACCCACGAGCCCAGAGTCTCAACTACAAATGAACAATTTGACTTTTACAAAGAACAAGAGCTCTCTCTACCAAGTAAACAGTGTATACAGGTCCAGTGTTCAAGACAAAAAACTGAGCAAAATGTCAAGGCAAAGTCAACTTCAAACTTATAACTACTAGGCAGAGACTAGGGAAATGAAGATATAATATTATGGGGTCATTAACATTTTCTAAGGAACACCCTGAAGAAACTGACAATGGAACATAAGCTGAGAAATACAGATTTAAAACTATGTAATAAAGAATTGAAACCAAGATGGCGGAGTAGAAGGACGTGCTCTCACTCTCTCTGGCGAGAGCACCAGAATCACAACTAGCTGCTGGACAATCATCGATAGCAGGACACTGTAACTCACCAAAAATGATACCCCACGTCCAAGGACAAAGGAGAGGCCACAGTGAGACAGTAGGAGGGGCACAATCACAGTAAAATTAAGTCCCATAACTGCTGGGTGGGTGACTCACACACTGGAGAACACTTTCACCACAGAAGTTCACCCACTGGAGTGAAGTTTTGGAGCCCCACGTCAGGCTTCCCAACCTGGGGGTCGAGCAACAGGAGGAGGAATTCCTAGAGAATCAGACTTTCAAGGCTACTGGGATTAGATTGCAGGACTTCAGCAGAATGGGGGGAAACAGAGACTCCACTTTTGGAAGGCACACACAAAGTGGTGTGCACATCGGGATGCAGGGGAAGGAGCAGTGACCCCAGGGAAGACTGAACCAGACCTAGCTGCTAGTGTTGGAGGGACTCCTGCAGAGGTGGGGGGGGGGGGGGCTGTGGCTCACCATAGGGACAAGGACACTGGCAGCAGAAGTTCTGGGAAGTACTCCTTGGTGTGAGCCCTCCCAGAGTCTGTCATTAGCCCCACCAAAGAGCCCAGGTAGGCTCCAGTTTTGGGCTGCCTCAGGCCAAGCAACCAAAAGGGAGGGAATCCAGCCCCACCCATCAACAGTCAAGTGGATTAAAGTTTAACTGAGCTCTGCCCACCAGAGCAACAGTCAGCTCTACCCACCAACAGTCCCTCCCATCAGGAAACATGCATAAGCCTCTTAGATAGCCTCATCCACCAGAGGGCAGACATCAGAAGCAAGAAGAACTACAATCCTGCAACCGGTGAAACAAAAACCACATTCACAGAAAGATAGACAAGATGAAAAGGCAGAGGGCTATGTATCAGATGAAGGAACAAGAAAACACCCCAGAAAAACAACTAAATGAAGTGGAGATACAAACTTTCCAGAAAAAGAATTCAGAATAATGTTAGTGAAGATGATCCAGAACCTTGGAAAAGAATGGAGGCAAAGATCGAGAAGATGTAAGAAATGTTTAACAAAGACATAGAAGAATTAAAGAAGAAACAAACAGAGATGAACAATACAATAACTGAAATGAGAACTACACTAGAAGGAATCAAGAGCAGAATAACAGAGGCAGAACAACAAACAACTGACCTGGAAGACAGGTCAGAATAAAGAAAACAGAATAAAGAAAAATGAATGAAAAAAAATGAAGACAGCCTAAGACACCTCTGGGACAACATTAAACACACAACATTCACATTATAGGGGTCCCAGAAAGAAAAGAGAGAGAAAGGACCAGAGAAAATATTTGAAGAGATTATAGTCGAAAACTTCCCAAACATGGGAAAGGAAATAGCCACCCAAGTCCAGGAAGCGCAGAGAGTCCTATACAGGATAAACCGAAGGAGAAACATGCCGAGACACGTAGTAATCAAATTGGCAAAAATTAAAGACAAAGAAAAATTATTAAAAGCAGGAAGGGAAAATGACAAATAACATACAAGGGAACTCTCATAAGGTTAACAGCTGATTTCTCAGCAGAAACTCTACAAGCCAGAAGGGAGTAGCATGATATACCTAAAGTGATGAAAGGGAAGAACGTACAACAAAGATTACTCTACCTGGCAAGGATCTCATTCAGATTTGATGGAGAAATCAAAAGCTTTACAGACAAGCAAAAGCTACGAGAATTCAGGACCACCAAACCAGCTCTACAACAAATGCTAAAGGAACTTCTCCAAGTGGAAAACACAAGAGAAGAAAAGGACCTAAAAAAACAAACACAAAACAATTAAGAAAATGGTAATAGGAACATACGTATCGATAATTACCCTAAATGTGAATGGATTAAAAGCACCAATCAAAAGACACAGGCTTGCTGAATGGATACGAAAACAAGACCCATATATATGCTGTCTACAAGAGACCCACTCCAGACCTAGGGAAACGTTCAGACTGAAAGTGAGGGGATGGAAAAAGTTATTCCATGCAAATGGAAAGCAACAGAAAGCTGGAGTAGCAATACTCATATCAGATAAAATAGACTTTAAAATAAAGAATGTTACAAGAGACAAAGAAGGACAGTACATAATGATCAGGGGATCAATCCAAGAAGAAGATATAACAATTATAAATATATATGCACCCAACATAGGAGCACCTCAATACATGAGGCAACTGCTAACAGCTATAAAAGAGAAAATCGAGAGTAACACAATAATAGTGGGGGACTTTAACACCTCACTTATACCAAAGGACAGATCATCCAAAATGAAAATAAATAAGGAAACAGAAGTTTTAAATGACACAATACACCAGATAGATTTAATTGATATTTATAGGACATTCCGTCCAAACACAGCAGATTACACTTTCTTCTCTAGTGCACACGGAACATTCTCCAGGACAGATCACATCTTGGGTCACAAATCATGCCTCAGTAAATTTAAGAAAACAGAAATCAGACCAAACATCTTTTCTGACCACAACGCTATGAGATTAGAAATGAATTACAGGAAGAAAAACGTAAAAAACACAAAAACATGGAGGCTAAACAATACGCTACTAAATAACCAAGAGATCACTGAAGAAATCAAAGAGGAAATCAGAAAATACCTAGAGACAAATGACAATGAAAACATGATGATCCAAAACCTATGGGATGCAGCAAAAGCAGTTCTAAGAGGGAAGTTTATAGCTATACAAGCCTACCTCAAGAAACAAGTAAAATCTCAAATACACAATCTAATGGTACACCTAAAGGAACTAGAGAAAGAAGAACAAACAAAACCCAAAGTTAGCATAAGGAAAGAAATCATAAAGATCAGAGAAGAAATAAATGAAATAGAAACAAAAAACAGTAGCAAAGATCAATAAAACTAAAAGCTGGTTCTTTGAAAAGATAAACAAAATTGATAAACCATTAGCCAGACTCATCAAGAAAAAGAGGGAGATGACTCAAATCAATAAAATTAGAAATGAAAAAGGAGAAGTTACAACAGACACTGCACAAATACAAAGCATCCTAAGAGACCACTAGAAGCAACTCTATGCCAATAAAATGGACAACCTGGAAGAAATGGACAAATTCTTAGAAAGGTATAACCTTCCAAGACAGAACCAGGAAGAAATAGAAGACATAAACAGGCCAATCATATGCAATGAAATTGAAACTATGATTAAAAATCTTCTAAGAAACAAAAGTCCAGGACCAGATGGCTTCACAGGTGAATTCTAACAAACATTTAGAGAAGAGCTAACACCCATCCAACTCAAATTGTTCCAAAAAACTCCAGAGGAAGGAACACTCCCAAACTCATTCTATGAGGCCACCATCACCCTGATACCAAAACCAAACAAAGATACTACAAAAAAAGAAAATTACAGACCAATATCACTGATGAATATAGATGCAAAAATCCACAACAAAATACTAGCAAACAGAATCCAACAACACAATAAAAGGATCATACGCCATAATCAAGTGGGATTTATCCCAGGGATGCAAGGATTCTTCAATATATGCAAATCAATCAATGTGATACACCATATTAAGAAATTTAAGAATATAAACCATAAGATCATCTCAATAGATGCAGAAAAAGCTGTTGCCAAAATTCAACACCAATTTATGATAAAAACTCTCCAGAAAGTGGGCATAGAGGGAAGCTACCTCAACATAATAAAAGCCATATACGACAAACCCACAGCAAACATCATTCTCAATGGTGAAAAACTGAAAGCATTTCCTCTAAGATCAGGAACAAGACAAGGATGTCCACCCTTGCCACTATTATTCAACATAGTTTTGGAAGTCCTAGCCACAGCAGTCAGAGAACAAAAAGAAATAAAAGGAATACAAATTGGAAAAGAAGAAGAAAAACTGTCAATGTTTGCAGATGACATGATACTATATATAGAGAATCCTAAAAATGGCACCAGAAAACTACTAGAGCTAATCAATGAATTTGGTAAAGTAGCAGGATGCAAAATTAATGCACAGAAATCTCTTGCATTTCTGTACAGTAATGATAAAAATCTGAAAGAGAAATTAAGGAAACACTCCCATTTACCACTGCAACAAAAAGAATAAAATACCTAGGAATAAACCTACCCAAGGAGACAAAAGACCTGTATGCAGAAAACTATAAGAAACTGATCAAAGAAATTAAAGATGATACCAACAGATGGAGAGATTTACCATGTTCCTGGATTGGAAGTATCAATATTGTGAAAATGACTAGACTACCCAAAGCAATCTACAGATTCAATGCAATCCCTATAAAATTACCAATGGCATTTTTTATGGAACTAGAACAAAAACTCTTAAAATTTGTATGGAGACACAAAAGACCCTGAATAGCCAAAGCAGTGTTGAGGGAAAAAAATGGAGCTAGAGGAATCAGACTCCCTGACTTCAGACTATACTGTAAAGCTACAGTAATCAAGACAATAAGGTACTGGCACAAAAACAGAAACATAGATCAATGGAACAAGATAGAAAGCCCAGAGATAAACCCACACACCTATGGTCAACTAGTCTATGACAAAGAAGGCAAGGATATACAAAGGAGAAAAGACAGTCTCTTCAATAAGTGATGCTGGGAAAATTGGACAGCTACATGTAAAAGAATGAAATTAGAACACTCCCTAACACCATACACTAAAATAAACTCAAAATGGGTTTGAGACCTAAATGTAAGTCCGGACACTATAAAACTCTTAGAGGAAAACATAGGAAGAACACTCTTTGACATAAATCACAGCAAGATCTTTTTTGATCCACCTCCTAGAGTAATGGAAATAAAAACAAAAATAAACAAATGGGACCTAATGAACCTTCAAAGCTTTTGTACAGTAAAGGAAACCACAAACAGGACGAAGAGACAACCCTCAGAATGGGAAAAAATATTTGGAAATGAATCAACAGAAAAAGGATTGATTTCCAAAATATATAAACAGCTCATGCAGCTCAATATTAAAAAAACAAACAACCCAATCCCAAAATGGGCAGAAGACCTAAATAGACATTTCTCCAAAGAAGACATACAGATGGCCAAGAAGCACATGAAAGCTGCTCAACAGCACTAATTATTAGAGAAATGCATATCAAAACTACACTGAGGTATCACCTCACACCAGTTAGAATAGGCATCATCAGAAAATCTACAAACAACAAATGCTGGAGAGGGTGTGGAGAAAAGAGAACCCTCTTGCACTGTTGGTGGGAATGTAAATTGATACTGCCACTATGGAGAACAGTATGGAGGTTCCTTAAAAAACTAAAAATAGAATTACCATATGATCCAGCAATCCCACTACTGGGCATATACCCAGAGAAAACCATAATTCAAAAAGGCCCATGCACCCCAATGTTCATTGCAGTACTATTAACAATAGCCAGGTCATGGAAGCAACCTAAATGCCTATCAACAGATGAATGGATAAAGAAGATATGGTACATATATACAATGGAATATTACTCAGCCATAAAAAGGAACGAAATTGGGTCATTTGTTGAAACGTGGATGGATCTAGAGACTGTCATTCAGAGTGAAGTAAGTCAGAAAGAGAGTAACAAATATCGTATATTAACGCATATATGTGGAATTGTACAGATGAACTGCTTTGCAGGCCAGAAATTGAGACACAGATGTAGAGAACAAGTGTATGGACACCAAGCGGGAAAGCGGTAGGGGGTGGGGGTTGTGGTGTGATGAATTGGGTGATTGGGATTGACATGTATACACTGATGTGTATAAAATTGATGACTAATAAGAACCTGCTGTATAAAAAAATATAAATATATATTATTGAAGTCATCCAATGATGGAATGACCCAGTTGATTTGGCCAATAACAGAGTGATGTGAGTAACAAAAGAAAAAAAAAGTATGTAATAAAAACCAGCACTAATAACACAAAAGAACCAGGAAATTAGAGAATGTGTAAGAATGCACAGACATGATTATAAAATTAAGAATATTTATTTTAAAGTCTTATTCAAATAGTTCTAAGAATTTAAAAATGAATTATATCCTTGAAACAAGCATTGGGTTTATAAAACAAACTAACAAATATATATGGAATAAATTTGAACCTTTTAAAATAAGAATATTTAGGTAAGTGAAAAATTAGCACACTCAATTTTGCTGAGGCTGGAAATGTCAGAGAAATAATGAGTAAGTTGATGTATCATAAAGAATTAAAACACACAAATGGAGGAGGCTGTAGGTAGTTAGGTCATAGTATGTATAGGACCTGTTACCCTATGACAGAGAAAGGATGCAGATATATAATATTTTTATTAATGCAGTTTGGTATAAGGGATTTCCTATTGCTTTTATTAGATATCACCCTTATTATTATATTGTAGTTTCATATTCTTCAACACGCCTGAAGTTCTCAGAGTAGAGTTTGAAAATGCAAAGTTACTTTAGAACATTTTAGGGTTTAAGTTTGTTCCTGCTTCCAGGACTGGCTCCTAAGGAGAGAAGAGCCTTGCAACTCAAAGTGCGGCCTGAGGACCAGCAGCACTGGCAAGACCTGGAAGTCTGTGAGATGCAGAATTTCAGGCCACACACAAGACCTGCTGGAATAGAATATGCATTTTTAAGAGATTCCCAAGTAATTGTTATAACATTAAAGTTCAGGACCACTGGCCTGTAAAGGGCAAAACAGTAAAAATTTAAGGGTCTGTGGGCCACTCTGTCATTGGTGCAACTATTCGATTCTGCCATTGTAGTGAAAAAGGAGTCAGAGACAATGCATAAACAAATGAATGTAGCTGTGTTACATGAAAATTTATTTACAAAAATAAGTGGTGGGGCACTTCTGGTTCTGCCTAAGATGGAGAAGTCCCAATATTCCTTCCACATACTAGACATAATACAAAAAAAAACATAGATTCTGAAAGATGAAAAGAAGAATCCAGACTGGCTTAAGAGCCAGCTAGAGGAACAACATGGTAGCAGGTTCTAAGGATTTCCTTCTTGCCTCCTATATATCACAGATGGGGTGCTGGAAAAGTCTATAACAGAGAAGCACCAATATGTACAAATAATTCTGCTTCTTTTCACCAAAGGAAAGGAAAAAATGGTGGCTTAGCACAAGAGAAAAGGTCCACAATAGGTGATAAAACCCACAATTCTCCAGCCAAATACAAAAGAAAATCTGTACCTCTACCTTGTAGAGTCAGCAGGGCTGACAGTGGGAGAGAGTAAAAGAACAAAACGAAGGTAAGGTTTTTATACTTTGCTTGAACTGTTAAAATGTTGATGCCAATAGACTGGGATAAGTTACAAATATATAATGTAATACCTAGAACAACTACTAAAAAATTACATATATAAAGAGATATACTTAAAACTATAAATAAATCTCAACAGTATTGTTAAAAATATTCAAGTAACCCATGTAAGATGTGAAAAGAAGAGGAACAAAAAACATAGCAAATTAAAAAAAAATGGCAATCGTAAACCTAATATATTTATAGCTATATTAATGTAAATGGTCTGAACACACAAATTAAAAGAGAACTTTGTAGAACAGGTACATATTCAAAAAATCTCACAAGATGTATCTATGTGTTATTTAGAAGAAAGTCCCTTCAACTATAATAATATAGGTATTTTGGAAGTAAAAGGCATACCATGTGTATTAGTCAGGATTCTCCAGAGTAACCAAACCGATAGAGGGGGGAGAGAGAAGGAGGGAGGGAGGGAGGGAGGGAGGGAGGAAGGGAGATTAAGTGAGATTTATTTTGATGAATTGCTCATATGAGTATAGGTGCTGGCAAGTCTGAAATCTGCAGAAGAGGCCAACAGGCTGGAAATTCCAGCATGAGTTGACATTGTAGTCTTGAGACTGAAGGCATTCTAGAGGAAAAATTCCTTCTTCTTCTGGGGACCTCAGGTTTTTCTCTTAAGGACTTCAACTAACTGGATGAGGCCCACACAATTATGGAAGGTAAACTGCTTTACTCAGAGTCTATTGATTTAAATGTTAATTGCATATAAATACCTTCACTACACCATCTAGACCGATATTTGACCAAACAACTGGGTAACACAGCCCAGTCAAGTTAACACATAAAACTAACCATAACACCATGCAAATATAATCAAAGGAAAACAGAAGTGGCTATATGAATATCAGATAAAAATAGATTTCAGATTAAAGAAAATTAGCAGTGACATTATGATTATATAATAATAAAAGAGTCAATCCACCAATACGACATAGACATACTAAGTGTATATGTACCAAACAACAGAACTTCAAAATACATGAAGTAAAAGCTGATATAAAACTGAAAGGAAAAATAGACATATACACAATTAACCATTGTAAATTTCAACACTCCTTTATCATTTTTTAAAAGAAATTTATTTTATTTATTTATTATTTTTGGTTGCGTTGGGTCTTCATTGCTGCACGTGGGCTTTCTCTAGTTGCAGCGAGCGGGGCCTACTCTTCGTTGCGGTGTGAGGGCCTCTCATTGCAGTGGCCTCTCTTGCTGCAGAGCATGGGCTCTAGGCACACAGGCTTCAGTAGTTGTGGCTCGCGGGCACTAGAGCGCAGGCTCAGTAGTTGCAGCACACAGGCTTAGTTGCTCCGCAGCATGTGGGATCATCCTGGACCAGGGCTTGAACCCATGTCCCCTGCATTGGCAGGCGGATTCCTAACCACTGAGCCACCGGGGAAGCTCCACTCCTTTATCATTAATCAAAGAACTACTACAGGGTATCAGCTATGATACAGATGAACTTATTATCATCAAGCAAGAATATCTAATCAACATATATAGAAACACACCAACACCAACAACAAAATACACATCTTTTGTGTTACCCATAGAACATTAACCAATATAGTCCGTATTCTAGCCATAAAAATCTCAACAAATTTAAAAGAGGCAAAATCATAATGTGCTCACCAAATGGCAAAGTATCAAGATAGCAATCAATAAAACATAATAGGAAAGTTTCAAAATACTTGGAAACTAAACGACACACTTCTAAGGAATCCAGAGACCAAGAGGAAGTTTCAAGGAAAATAAAAGAAAATACATAATATGAAAATTTGTGGGACACAGCTAAAGCAGTACTGAGAAGGAAATTTAGAGCACCTAAACTCTTACATGAGAGAAGAGAAAGATCTCAAACTGATAAGCTAAGCTCTCACCCAAATAAACCCAAAGGAAGCAGAAGGAAGGAAATCATAAAGACCAGAAATCAATAACATTTAAAACAGGAAAACAGAGAAAAATTATTAAAACAAAAAGCTGGGTCTTTAAAAAATCGATAAAATAAATAAATCTCTACCAAGACTGACAAGGAATAAAAGAAGACAAAAATTATGAATATCACAAATGAAAGAGGATACATCACTGTAGAACTCACACATTTAAAGGTAATACTATGAACAATTCTATGTACATACATTTGATGACTAAGATGAAATAGACCATATGCAAGAAAGCACAAACTATCAAAATTCACATAATATTAAATTAATTGAGTAACCCTTTGACTATTAAAGAAATTGCATTCAAAATCTCCTGAAAAAGAAACCTCCAGACTGATACAGCTTCACTGGAGAATTGAACCAAACATTTAAAGAAGAATTAACACAATTTCTGTAGAATCTCTTCTGGAAAACTGAAAAGAATGGAACACTTCATAATTCATTTAATGGGGTTAGTATTATCCTGATAGCAAAATGATACAAAGAGAGGGCAAATAAACAAAACTATAGACTGAACATAGACCCAAAAATACTCAGTAAAATATTAAAACAGAATCTAGTAATATATAGAAGTAACTATATACCTTGGCTGTGGGTTTTCTCCAAAGTAATAAGGTTAGGTCAATATTTGGAAATCAATCAATGTAAGCTATGATATTAACAGGCAAAAGAAAAAATATCACATGAACATTTCAACAATGCTGCAGAAAAAGCATTTGACAATTTCTAACACCCATTGATTAAAAAAACTCAGCAAACCAGGAACAGAGGTAAAATTCCTCAAACTCACAAGCATCTACCCAACGACAACAGCAACAAAACTATAGCTACCATTACATTTATTGTAAAAAAAAATGAGTGCTTTCTCCTTAAGATCAGAAACAAGGCAAAGATGCCTGCTCTCACCACTCTTATTTGATATAGTGCTGGAAATCCATGCCATTGAATAAATTAAAAAAAAGAAATAAAAAGCATTATGATTATAAAGGAAGAAATAAAACTGTTGCTCTTTGCAGATCCTAGAACTAATAAGTACATTTAGCAAAGTCATAAGATTCATGATCAACACTCAAAAATTAACAGCAATTGTAAATACTACCATGAGCAATACAATCAATGAGCAAAACACAATATTTATAATTACTTTCAAATGACTTACATATCAATAGAAAACGTGCAAAAGACTTGTATGATTAAAATTATAGAGTGTTGATAAAATAAATCAAAGAAAATCTAAATAAATGGAGAGATATACCACATTCACGTACTGAAAGATTTGACATTAATAAAAATGTCAATCTGTTCCAAGGTTGAACTATATACCTTTGATGCAAATCCTTTTAAAATCCCACCAAATTACTCATAGATATAGATAAGATTATTTTAAAGTTTATATCAAAGGACTTAGAATAGCTTAAAACAATTTTAATAAAGAATAATGTGAAACAACCAAGAGTCAAAGAAGAAATCACAAGGAAATTAGAAAATATTTTGAGATGAATGAAAACGAAAATGCAACATACCAAAAAGTATGGGGTACAGCTAAAGTGGTGACAATATTGTGAATGTACGAAATACTACCGAATGTTCCCTTCAAAATGATTAGTTTTATGTTGTGTGAATTTCACTCAATTTTTTTTAGAAAAGAACAAAGTGGAAGGAATCACTCTTCCCAATATTAAGCCTACTATTCAGCTACAGTAATGAAGACAATGTTAGCAAAGGGATTAACACATATTTCAGTGGAACAGAATAGAGAAAACAGAAACAGAACCACAAAACAAATGATGATGAAGCAACTGAACACCACAGAAAAAATAAATAATCTTGACCTAAACCTCACATCTCTTATAACATGTTTACACCTAAACATGGATCATAGACTTAAACGTTAAAATTATAAAATTTTAAGAAAAAACTCATAGGAGAAAATCTTTGAGATCCAGAGTTATACAGAGTTCTTACACTTGACACTAAAAGCATGCTCTACAAAAGCAAAATTTATTGAACTGGTCTTCATCAAAATTAAAAACTGTGAAAGATCATGTAAAGAATATGAAGAGAAAAGCTACCAGCTGGGAGAAGATAGTTACCAACTACATATCCAACAAAAATCTAGTACCCAGGCTATATAAAAGTTTCTCAAAACTCAATACCTTAAAAAAGTCCATTTAGAAACTGGGCAAAAGACAGATATCTAACCTAAAATAATACAATATATGGATGTCAAATAAGTACATGAAAAGATGTTTAACATCATCGGTCACTACAGAAATACAAATTAAATCTACAGTGTGATATAACCAACACCCTTATCACAATGGCTGAAATGCTTTAAAGTGACACCACCAAATGCGTCCAAAGATGTGTAGAAACTGAGCCCTCATGAATTTCCGGAGGGAAAATAAAATATGTATAGGAACTCTGGAAAACAGTTTGGCAAGTCCTTTAAAAACTAGACTTGCCAACTGCATACAACCCAGCAATTACATTCCTCTGCATTTATCCCAGAGAAATGAAAACTTTTGTTCACACAAAAATGTTTACACACCAATGTTTATAACAGCCTTGTCTGTAACAACCAAAAAGTGAAAACAATCCATATGTCCTTCACCAGGTGAGTAGATAAATAAGCTAAGGTACATCCACACCATGGAATACTACTCAACAATAAAAAAGACATGAAATATTGATACATGCCAAACCCTGGATGAGTCTCCAAAGAATTATGCTGAATAAAAGGCAAACTCCAAAGGTTACTTAACTTATGATTCCATTTACATAACATTCTTGAAATGACAAAAGTATGGAAATGAAGAAGTAATTAATAATTAGGGATTGTGATATGAAGGGGTAAAATGTAAAGAGAGGGATGTGACTAAAGGGTTAGGCTTTACAATGAGTTATAAAAGTATCTTTGTGGTCATGGAACAGTTCCCCAGCTTGGTTGTAGTGATGTTACACAAATCTATACATATGACAAAGTGACTAGAACCACATATTTTCTTAAAAGTACCATTGAAAAATAAATCAGTGGTCCATATTTGGCTTGCAAGCCATAGTTTACTGACCCACAGCCCAGAGCATTAGAGGGCCATGGTTCATATTCCATGAATGAGGTGGTGAAAGTTTAGTTATACGTATTATAATCCCTAAGGCAACTACTAAAAATTATAAGGAGATATAGCCAAAAATAATAGATTAAAATGGAATACTAAAATTTCTTTAAATAATCCAAAAGAAGGCAACAAAATGGGAATAGAGAAATTAAAACATGTGAAAGACGGAAACTACTAAAGAAAAAGGGAAAAATCACCAAAATGATAAAACAGTCATGAAGAGACCTGAAAGACAAATAAATGTATAAAGGATGCTTGATCTAATTAGCAATCATGGAAATCCAGATTAAGACCACACAAATACATCATTTCATAGTCATTTAACTGGCAAAAATCTTAGTTTGTCAACATTAAGTGTTGGTGAAAAAGTGGAACAGTAACTTTCATATACTGCTGCCAAATGTGTAAACTGGTGCCTCTCATGTTGAGAAGCAATTATGTTGTAAAGTGAAGATGTACATATCCTAATGACATAGCAATTGCACTCCTAGAGAAAATTTTCAAAGATATAAACAAGGAGTCACACGTAAGAATATAATTATATCATATCATTGTTCATGATATCATTATATTATATCAATATTCATTATACCATTGTTTAAATAAAAATAGGAAATACACACAATAATATATTTTTTATCTGTAAGAGTGAGGTTTAATTTTCTAGTTAAAAGTCCTAAGTGCTACCATTGCAATTATGGATCAGTTATTAAATAATGTACTTAAGTGCTATTGTAGATGTTTTCATTTCCATTACATGTTTTCTGTTAAGGAAGTACAAACCATAACATTGGGCTTTCTTTTTTTATTGAAGTATAGTTGATATACAATATTATACTAGCTTCAGGTGTACAGCACAGTGATTCAATATTTTTATAGAGTATACTCCATTTAAAGTTATTTCAAAATAATGGCTATATTTCCCTGTGCTGTACAATATATCCTTATTGCTTATTTATTTGATACATAGTATGTGGAATCTAAAAAATAAAACAAATGAATGTATGTAACAAAACAGAAACAGACTCACAGATATAGAAAACAAACTAGTGGATACCAGTGGAGAGAGAGGAGGGAAGAGAAGCAAAACAGGGGTAGAGGATTAAGAGATACAAACTACTATGCATAAAATGGACTTTCTTTTTAATTCATAAATGTACTTAATTAGAATTGAAGTTGTTGAACAAATCAATTATCCTTCTTCATTCATTTTAAATATAGAAACTTTCTAAAAATAAAAGAGAGAGAAATCTTCTGTTGGTTACCTATTATATTCCAGGTACCGTGCTAGGAGTCAAAGATACAGAATTAATAGAAAAGTGAGACACCTGTAGGATACTAATATAAAAGTCCAGACAATAATGAAATCCTTAATTAAAGTATTGGCACTGGGATCTTTAAAAAAATTTCCACTCAAGGGATGAGATGGAAGCAAAAATGACAGTACCTGACAATGGGTTGGATGTTGAGACTGAAAGAAAATGAGTCTATAATAACTCCCAAGTTTCTTTACTGGCTGGTTGGGTGGATGGTGGTACTGCTAAGTGAGTTAAAGAATACAAGGAAGACACAGGTTTGAGGATAAAGATGGCTAAGTACAATTGGGATATAATTACTTTCATGTGCCTATGAGACATCTTCGTAGAAAGGTATATATACATAACACATCTCTCCTTTATAGTTCATATTGTTCTATTCTTGGCTAGACTTATTTTTGTTACTTTTTCTTTCTATATAAGGCTTAATCAATCCTTGCCTTCAGTTTCCCCTTCTCTGATCTTTCCAGTTCTCCTTTCTTCAATTACAGCAATCAGAATTTCCTACCATATCCCAGGCGTGGATGTACCATGGTTCAGTGCAATTGGACACATGCTCTCTGTCATTTTCAATTGTCTTCCAATTACACCAGAATTTCATTAGTCTTTCTTACTAATGAGTCTTTCTAGGATATAATGCCTAGAAATACAAATATGTTCTAGAAGAAAGCTTAAAAAACTCAATGAATCTAAAGAGATTATAGATGTCCACAACACAGGGTCAAATTGATCGATCTCTGTATAAAGTTGTATTTCTCTGAATTAAGCTATATACTAGTTACATATTACTGGAAAAGCTAACTCTAGATGATTTAGGTAATGCTTTAAGCTCCCAAGATTAATGCAGAAAAGACATAATAATGAGTCACACTATTGAGTGTAGTTGCTGATCATTTCTTTATCTTTACCTTCCCTTGTTCAAGATAAAATTTCAAGATCTAACCAAATAGGTAACTTTGAAACTGTGGTTGGAATTGTTTATCTTTTGAGTGGAATTGACATTTAACAAGGCATGACAGCACACCTCCAGGTGAAGGTATCTTGGTGACAAACAGCCAAAGCCAATATAGTAAACACAGTTCCACATAGTAATTGTGACAATTCCAAATAAGTTCATGAATATTATTTGTTTATGCCTAGGATCTTAAATTATATAATTCAGTCAAGCTTTCCATAACTGGAATTGGTCTTTTGATCTCAGCCTGGTTTCTTATGTCTATGTTATTGATTAGAACACAGAAGAGTTGAAAGATGTGATTTCCTCCCTGTTATACCACCCACTTCCAAAACACAAACATACAGCCCCTAATAGTATCATTTCAAGCCAACTTCACTAACCTAAATTACCAAAGCTATGCTCCTTAGCAGAACACTGTAACTGGGTTTACTCTTCTAACCATAAAATTTGTCACATAAAGTGAACCTCATGATTATATAATCTAGCTAATAATGATAACCACAATTTCATTTATTAACAATCAATACTTATTAAACACATTATCTACCAGGTTCTGTTCTTAGTGCTTATTATATATTAACTCCTTTAATCTCAAAGTGATCCTATGACGTATATTATCACTATTATCAGAATTTTAGAGGTTAGTAGATGAGACAGAAATTGAATAACTTGCCCAAGGTCACAGAGTTGGTAATTACAAGAACTCAGATTCAACTCCCAGGCCAGTTTGACTCCAAAGTCTATAGCATTAACTACTGTTCTATTCTATTATTAAATGTCCAGTGTAGGAATTCACCCCAGCTCTGTCTTACTCCAGACCTTATTTTTAATCTAATATGCTATGTTGCCCCACCAGTCTGATAATGTTGCCCCTAAAAATGACACTAAATAATAAATTACAAAAACTTAGTAACAACCTCAAAGTTTACCATCCTACTTCAAGTGTCCTAGTTTCTCCTACATATTGAAATAAGACTTGAATGCTTACTTCAGATTCTGCTTATGACCTAAAATGAGTGAATGAATGAGGCCTCTGTGAATGTATCTAACTAAATCAGTGCTGCCTAAACTTAACTTCATTGTGATACATGTACATGCTGCTCATAGCCAGAGTGTCACCACCATAGGGGCTTTGACTATCTCAGGCCACCCGGCCACCTAAAGGCTCAGAGAATCAATATACCAGGCTCACCTGTAACCCTTTCATAAAACATTGGTTGCCAACCTCTTGTCTAAACCTTCCTTAAGCCTTTTTTATATCTTTGAGCTTCACTAGAATTTAGGTAATATGTTTTCATATTTTTATGTATACTTAAAATAGCTGCTTAAAAGGCAGGGGAACTGTAGTGTGGAGGATGGGAAAAGGGAAGCATATACAAAAAGAGTCTGTTCTATTTTATTGCACAAAATGCTTTCCTCTGCAGATATATAACAGTTCACTCTCTATCCTGCAAGGTAAGAAATAAAAGTTATAAATCTAAAACATTAATGGAGCCATACTATATTTCAAGAAGCATGTAGAACAAAACTCCTTTCTGGGACTGACATGGAAAATGACAGAGCATGGCATGAAGGGTCATACGCACTATAATGGCTTTCACATCACACAAAGGGAAATGCACAATGAGTTGTCCTTCGTGCTTGAAAAACTGGTATTATTAACTCATCATTAGAAAGGGCATGCTCCTAAAAAAGTTTCTGTATAGTTTATAAATGAAATCATAATTTAAATATGCTAGCAGAACTTAAAGAAACTCTGTTTTAAAACCATAGCAAATAAAAGTATTCAGTGCATAAAAAATAACTGTTTAAAACACTAGCCCTGAGACTGACATTTGATTGAACTGCAAGAAGACAACTTCAAATAATTTTCAAAACTTTTTAAACCATAATTCTCTAAATCAGTAATGATCAATCCATACCTAATTGGGACTTTTATAATATACCATGTGGTTCAAGAACAAAGTGTGAAGATAAATATGATTTCTAAATTTTTTATTGATAATAAAATTTGAAGACCCCAAAATAGAGAGAAATCTAACATTAGAGTGCTTTTACAACAATGTTGGAAGAAAATGGATTAGGAGGAAGAAGCCTAGCTCTTCTGCTTAATTAGTTCTGTAATATTAGAGGAAATTATTTACCTCATATGAATCTCTATCTCTTCATCTATAAAATTAGATATAGGGACTTCCACTTCCAAGACAAATTTCCTATTCCTCCTGCAAAGTACAACTAAACATAAGAAACATTTTATATGTGTGTGTGTGTGTGTGTGTGTGTGTGTGTGTGTGTGTGTGTGTGTGTGGGTATGTATGTATGTTTATATATATAAACATAAGAAAACTCTGAAAAGTGGAGAGTGGAGAGTAGAAGGAAGACCAGCTAGAAACCTCAAGACTCAAGAAACAACACAACAGTGAGTTCTCTGGGCTTTCTTTTTTTCATATGTTGCACACTGTACGCTAAAGAAGCCAGCAACCTGGAAATGCCAAGGAGTGTAGAAAAAAATTCCTGTTCTATCTTGCCATAGGACCATGAAAGAGGCAGCCTATTGAGACAAGAAACTTTTAGGAAATAAGGGCTTGAATCTAGCCTGACACCATGGAGCAAACTGTGATCTCAGCACTACCAGGGTGTAACAGAGCATCCCCAGATTCCCAGTACATGAATCTTTTCTTTACTCAGAAAATACTGAGTAAAGATCCAGGACTTTCAACTGCACCAGAAAGTAACAAGCACTCCCCACCTGCAGTGATACCTTCCCCATCCCACTGCTAGAAAGGTGTCAGAGGAAGCCAGCTAAAACAGAAGATTCAAATAAGACTCTGAGTCTCACAGTACAATATACAGATTGTCAAGCTCTCAATAGAAAATTATGAAATATATGAAGAAACAGGAGAATCTTAAACTGAATGAAAAAAACAATCAATAGATACCAACACCAAGATGACAGAATGTCAGTTTCTGACAAAGAAACTGAGGCGGCCATAATACTTCAACAAGCAATAATGTACATGCTTTAAACAAATGAAAAAAAGAAGAATGGCTTATCAAAGAAATCGAATTTATTCAGAAAAATACAATAACTAAAATTTTAAAACCTCAGTGGATGGACCCAAGAGTTAAATGAAGGGCATGGAGAAAAGAATCAATGAACTTAATGACAGAAAACTAGAAATCATCCAACCAGAACAACAGAAAGAAAACAGACTGAAAAAAAATAGCAAAGCCTCACAGGATTGTGGGATTATAACAAAAGGTCTAACATTCATGTCATTGCGGTCCCAGAAGGAGAAGGGGGAAAAAGTGGAGCTTAAAACATATTCAGAGATAAGTTTTTGGTCTGGAAACTTCCCTAATTTGACAAAAAAAAAAGCGCCACAAAACATGAAACTACAGATTCAAGAACCTAAGAAGTGTACAAACATGAAAAACTCCAAGAAATTAACACTAAAACACATCATAATCAAGACTCTAAAAACTGAGGGAAAAACCTTAAAAGCAGCCAGAGACAAACAACACATTACTTATAGGAGAAAGACAAAATGACAGTGGATTTACCAACAGAAAACATGGAGTCCACAAGGAATTGGCACAATATTTTTCAAGTGCTAAAATAAAAGAACCATAACCCAAAATCCTATATCCAGAAAAAATAGCTTTCAGGAATAAGAGGAAATCAAGGCATTCTCACATGAAGGAAAATGAAGAGTTTGTCACCGACAGACTTATACTAAAAGAATGGCTAAAGGGAGTTCCCTAACAAAGGGGGAGTGATAAAAAGAATAACAGTATGTAAAAATATGAGTAAATCCAGTAGACTTTTCCTCTCCTCTTGGGTTTTTTGAATCATATTGGATGGTTGAAACAAAAATTATAATATTGTATGATGCTGTCATAGATAGTGATTCCTCTAATGGATCTGGGCAGAGTCAAATGAAAATCTTCTAGAAAGGATGCACCATTCTAGATGCCATTAAGAACATTTGTGATTCATGGGAAGAGGTCAAAATATCAACATTCACAGGAGTTTGGAAGAAGTTGATTCCAATCCTCATGGATGACTTTGAGGGCTTCAAGACTTTAGTGAAGGAACTCACTGCAGATGTGGTGAAAATAGCAAGAGAATTAGACTTAGAACTGGAGACTGATGATGTGCCTGAATTGCTGCAACCTCCTGATAAAACTTGAAAGAATGAGGATAAGCAAAAAGGTGGTTTCTTGAGACAGAATCTACTCCTGGTGAAGATTATTGAAATAACAAGGGTTTAGAATATTACATAAACTTAGTTGATAAAGCAGCCACAGGGTTTGAGAAGATTGACTCCACTTTAGAAGAGGTTTTACTTTGGGTAAAATGCTATCAAACAGCATTGCATGTTACAGAGGAATCCTTCGTGAAGGGAAGAGTCAATGTGGCAAACCTCATTGTTGTCTTATTTTAAGAAACTGCCACAGCCATTTCAACCTTCAGCAAGCATCCACCCTGATCATTCAGCAGCCATCAACATCAAGGCAACACCCTCCACTGGTAAAGATTATAACTAGCTGAAGTTTCAGATGATAGGTAGCATTTTTTTAGCAATAAAGTATTTTTAATTAAGGGATATACACTGTTTTTTTTAGACGTAATACTACTGCACACTTAAGAGACTATAGTATACTGTAAACATAACTTTTATATGCACTGGAAAACCAAAATATTAGTGTGACATTATTGTAACATTCCCTTTATTGTGGTGATCTGGAACAAAATCTCTGATATATACCTGTGTACATATTTCCAGGTGTGTTGTACCCTGCCTCCACCTGTAACTACCAAGCTCAAGCCTCATCTTTTCCAAGAAATATTACTTAATACTTAATTACTTCCCCTTTCTCTACTATCCTATATCCATTTTGTTCTATTTCCTTCTTGTCTTCTCACCAACTAGATTATAATCTTAGATATAAGGATTGTGTCATTACTTCTGTGTCTTCCACATTTTCATGAAGATAAAAAAGCTAGACATGTTTAGTTCGAGCACGTATAGAGATGGAGAACACATTGTCTGGAATGCTCTACCTACCTAATGGATAGGCCCATGGACTTGAAAACCTCTATTAGGTTACTGGATTGCATCTTGGGAATTACACAATATCTTTTCTTGAATTCATTGTTTATTACTTTATCATGAAGATAAAACTTTGGAGAAAATGAGCATTTTCAAACAGCAGCCAGTGAAAATATTGTAGGCTTTGGAGTAAGAGAGACTTGGGAATAAAACTGAACTGCTGCCAATTAGTTACACGATCTTAAGCAAGTTATTTAACTTCTTTATGCCTGAGTTTATCTTATATAAAATGGGGATTATGATAGCACCTATTCTACTGGATGCCTGTGAAAATTAATTGAAATATATGTACAATGTCTTTCATAATGCCTACCAGTCAATAATCAATAGCTTAGCGTTCAACAAATGGCAGCCATTATTATCTATTCACCTAATATCCACTGAGCACTCACTATATGACAGCCCTGTGGTAAGTACTAAGTATATAGAGATAAACAAGACACAGTCTCTGCCTTTTAGCAGCTCAGATAATACTTCCTAGTGAGCTTGAAATCAGGCCTTTGCCTAGAGTTCTCCCATTTGAGGTTAAACATCTAGAACCAAATTTGTGTTCAATAAACTCACCAGGTTCTTTTAAACACAATTTACGGTTAAGTTAGGTATACCGCATCCTTTACTTACAAAATTGAATATTTAAAGTGAATTATACAATTTTATATTATCTTTGCTGAATTGCACCTGGGTACTTTCAGCCCATAATTTCAATTTATCTTTTAAATACTTTGATCTTTAGATTAAATATTGTTTAATACCACCAATAAAAATTTATCAAGTCTACCTTTTGTATTTATTCAAGTTACTAAAATTCTGAATTGGACAGGAACATCCAGCCCTATCTCTAAGTCAATGCTTAATTAAAATTCAATACTCATATAGTGTAGTTGTCCATCTGCAAATCCTTCAAAATACAGAATTTATCTCTATATCTATCATAGCATTTATCACACCTTGTGCCTAAAGAATTCAAAAAATATTTACTGAAAAAATGTATACATATATTAATAAAAATGATAATTTTAAACCATAGCACAATTAGTTATGCAAAAAAATCATACATGAAAAACTGTTAACTAACTGGCACAGGCAATAAATCTAAAGGAGTTCGGGAAAAGAAAGATCAAGAGGTTCAGGGAAAGTTTTACAAAGAAAGTAGGATTTTAGTTGAGAATTTTCTGGTAGAAAGTAGGACTAAAAATTGGGTTGTTTTAGATTGCAGGGAATATTAAATGCTAACTAAGGTGCTCAGACTTTATATTTTAAACAATGGAGAGGCACTGAAGGTTTTTTGAGAAGGGAAAGTCACATAGTCAATTTTTTACCTTAAGAAGACATGAACATCACTGGGTAGAATGAATTGACAATTATTTTTAAGCAATTATTTATTAGGTACTTTCACATGAATTATATGATTTAATTCTAACAAAGACATAAGATAGGAATTATTATTTCCATTTTATAAATAAGAAAACAGCCTCAGAGAGGGTATATGCTTTACCCTAGGCCACAAAACTAGTGCAAGTATTATTATTTCTGTATCCCCAGTGCCTAGCATATTATCTAGTATATTATAGGCTGATGATAATATTTGTTGAATACCTAATTACTCATATAATCCTTCATTCCTAGGAAAATGTTTTTTTTTCAACCTATTGTGTTGGAATTGCAAAGTATAGTCTTAGATGATAATGATGCCAGGTATAATCAGCATCATTATTTATACAGTAAGTTTACTTTTTCAAAGAAAGTTTCTATGATCTAATTTCATCCTCAAATGTGTTCCATGACTGCAGGTATTATTATTTCCACTTTATAAATGGGGAAACTGAGATCTAAGTCATTTATCTTAGGGCTCATGCCTTGCTTACGGAATAACTGGTACTGCTGATTAACGCTGACGGGACCAAGTATAACAGTATAAACAGTGGGTATGTGTAATTTAGACTTTTTCAAGACAAAATTATTCCTGTGTGTCTGGCATGGAGAGAGCTAAAAACCATACTTCCCATAATACAACATCAGATTTTCTTCTCTGTGTAAGCCAATTTTATATAAATAAATATACATCTCACATAGGTAAAATCTCCTTATAGAGAATTACAAAGAACTGTTGAAAATATCTTTGTGGGAATGCTATCTGTTTTACTTAATCCTTACTCTTGAAATAACTCGGCCAGTTTAGAAAGAACAAGAATAATTTAGTTAAGATTGGCTTAATCAGATTTTACTTTTGTAGTGATTTTGGGATGAGTACACAACCAAATCTCTTTCTGGTCCTATCCACAGGTTTTCTATAGCACAAGGCCAAGGCATAATTCAAGTACTGCACAGTAAAGGCTAAGTATTAGGGTGTAAACCTCCAAGTAGAGGTTCACAAATATATCACAAAGTGAAGCTGAGTATTTGGAAGATAATAGGAGGAAACCAACTTAATCAAAGGCATCAAATCCTAACCATCTCACATTAATTACATCATCCTTAAACTCCTGAGAAAACTTTCCTTCCACATGCTCAGCCACCATTTACCATATCTTAGTGACAAATGGAGATGCTGTAGTGTAATGTGGTAGTAGCACATTAGAGTCAACTTTCTAGAAAACTTGAGGATACTTACAGTATTCTTTCCATAACAAAAATTGTTTCATTACAACTATATATTCTAAAATATGAGTGGCATGTGCACCAAGTTTATTCCCAATGCCTTTCAAAAATTAGAAGCAAAGCTTATCTATGTCTTAGTTTGCAAAGTATTAAATCATCTAAGGCTATTGAAATAAGCAATTTTATCCATTTTTTTTCATTCACATATTTATTTATTGATTCCTGGTAGTGTGACTTTTGATATTCCAACTTGGTTAATAGTCAATTTAATTAATTCAATTTTTACTTGAATTTAATTGATTGATAACCCCTGATTAATCAAACACTAACTAGATGTACCATGAAGTTATTTTGCGGATGTAATTAAAATCCCTATTCAGTTGACTATAAGAGAGATTATCTTAGATAATTTGAGGGGGGTCTGTCTGAGTGTTATGGAAAAGCTTAAAAGCAGAATTGAGGTTTCACCAGGGAGAAAAGAAATTCCACCTAGGAACAACAGCTTCAGCCCATGCCATGGGTTCAAACCTTCCCATAATCTTCCCTTCCTGACTACCCATCCTAGGGATTCAGGACTGGCTTGTTCCCAAAATAGTGTAAGCCAGTTCTTTGTAATCTCACTCTTCTGTGTTCGTTCTCTCTCTCTCTCCCTCTCTCTCTCTCTCTCTCTCTCTCTCTCTCTCTCTCTCTCTCTCTCTATATATATATATATATATATATATATATAAAATGATTAATTGTAATTTTATCTGTCAACTTGACTAGGCTATAATACCACTGATCTAAGTGTTGCTGTGAAAGTATTTTACAGATGTGGTTAACGTCTACAATCAGTTGAGTTTACGTAAAGGAGATTACCATCCATAATGTGGGTGAGCCTCATCCTATTAGTTGAAGGTCTTAAGAGCAAAAATGAGGTTTCAAGAGAAGAAATTAAGAAGTATGTGTGAGAGATATAGATACAGATACAGATCTCACATACTTTTCTTATTATTATGTATTATATAATTACATATATTACCTATATTATATATAATATGTTATATACATAGTATAGGCATATCTCCTATTGGATCAGTTACAAATGGATACAAGACATTTCACTGTGTTCTCCAGAAGATACAGACATAGATAGGAGCTTACCATCTAGTCAAAAAATAAGAAAAGAAAAAATAATGAATATGCAATAGAAAGTAATAATAAAACTATAAAAGAGGTAAAGGTAAAATGATTTGGAAGTTCAACAAGGAGAAGTTATGGACAAACTGAAAAACCCAAGAAGGGTTGAACCCAATGATTTGTCAATTTATATCTGATTTTACTTAGAGTACATTTAAGACATATAAAAGTTGTTTTGTTTCAGTTCTAAACTTATACAAAGTATATCACTTCCATTTTTAAATCTTTCTCACTGTGAACTCTTAAAAAATGGCTGTGCTTCACGGCTTTACAGATAGATATATAAACATATGATAGATATAGATAACCTATGATAGGTTGATTGATTAAGCAGAATTCAGCAAATAAGTATGGCTTTTTATGGTGTTTAACTTATGGCACAGTTTAGTTCGATAGCTGACTTATAAATCCGTTTTCCTGAGGGCAAAATATACATTCTATTCCTTTAGTTGGCATCATATAGAAACAATTTAGAATAAGAGGGATGATGATTAGATAGAATGTCTCTAAGGACACGGATTTTTTTTTAATTTAATATTTTACCATGCCACAGACAACAACATATATGCATTGGAGACCCTTAATGAACACAAATAAAATATGACTGTGGCAATTACTCTTCATTTCTGGGACAAATCAAAACTTTGTAACTTAGTTCAAACTTGATATTACTAATAATTTCGTAGTCAATCTTATTTGGTAGAACAAATCATAGCTGTTATAATAATTAAACAAATATATGTCCTGGCCACAGTTCCCCATTTGTTTTAGCCTGTGGTACACCCTGTTCCTCCTCTCATAATTTCTCTCTTATTGTTCATTTCCTTTCATTTTCACTTTAAATCTACAACACTGCAAAAGCAAGTTGTTTTCCACTGACGATGCTAAGATAAGTAAGGTACAGTCATCAAAATCTTACAATCTTTCTGAAAATGAGGAAAGCATTCAATTAAATTGAACAGAGAGCATTCCCCACCTGGTCAAAAATTTAATACCAAACAGGCTCCTAGGTAAACAAAGTTAGGGTTTTAGCTAGAGAAAAAAAAGTTCTCTCCGTGCAATATGAACACAGGGTTAATGTTGGTTCTCCTTGTATGGGGGGAGTCCATATGGCAATAACAAAACATATACAAATAATAAGTTTAGGTTGAGTAAATTGCACCAAATGTCTCCCTGTTTATATTTGTTCAGGTCCATTTTAAAATGTATTATGTTATCTCCCAGATGAAATAAATAAGAAGCTCCAAGTGCAGGGTTATAAGTTCTCTTCTACCTACTGCACGGCTGTCTCAGCAGGAAACACTGTTCCTTGGGAGCAGGTACTATGACACATTTATAATCAGAGTTCTACTAATTAATCCCCCTGGAATGGTATACCTGAGAGAAGCAAATGCATCCTTTCATTAAAATCCAAGTCACTTCCATAAAAACCAGTAATTTCCATTTTCATTTACAGAAAAGATGATGAGAATTCACCAAGTTGGCTCCTAGTGTGGTATTCAAGGAGTAAGTGTGAAGGTCAGAAAACAAATTAACACAAACCTCAATCAGATATTGAAGAGCTTAATACTGACAAGTGTAGGAGTAGATTAGTTATTTCTTAATTCCAGCTGAATAAAACCATTTAATTGAAATGAGGCAAGTCACTGAGTTAACAGTTTAACTGCATCAGCATGAGGCTTAATAATATTTTATTTCTTTTACCAAAAATAAACAATGGAAATAGTATAGAAACTGCTTTTCACTACCATCAGTAACTAACTATCTCTGTATCCCATGGTTGTAATAACCAGGAAATGTGTGATTTATTGCTCTTAGATTAGAGACCTGTTTTCAACACAATTCAGTTAATGTGATAAGCATTTGTGCAACAGTAATGTGGTTACAAGAAATGCTATATGATAAAGTACAAAAAGATACAGTGGACAGTATCTAAAACTACGAGAATCATCCTGCAGTAGAAAGTAGGGAAGAGTGCCCCTTTGCAAATTACCTCCAATTCCATCTCCAAATTTCTCTAAAGTGACCCTCCAATGTGAACATTTTCTCTCAAGATTATTTCAGTTAATGAAATCATTTATCTATACAGACTCTGCCTAAAGCTCATAATATTGTAGTATACCAACCCAACTAAGGCATAACCAAGCAAAATGACTTGTGAAATCTGAATCAAAATCAGATCACTGAGAGGAGAAATGTCAAATCCACTATTTGGTCTTTGATTGAAAAAATGCCTGCATGAATTCTAGACTGTTATGCAGCTATTAAAAATGTGTATTTTATAAGAAACATGGTTAAGAGTTATGCCACTTTAAATTCAAAGCAAAAAACAGAACAATATGCACAACAAATTGCAATTATGTGAAAACGTGTGTGCAAGTGGATAAGGACAAGAAACGAATACATGAGGACAAAAATAGCTTCTCTGTTAGGATTAGATAATTATGGAATTTTTCTCTTTCAAAGACCCCTTTAATACTGTTGATACATCAACTTCTTCACTAAAATCAAATGAACAGAAAATCCAAACAAAAAACCAATTTTAGCTCATGGCTCAGTAAAATTTTCATTTCAAGCACTATACTTTAATATTACAAAAATTGTGTTACAGAATGTATAGGTCAAATTAAAAACTCTTGTTATGGTTGGGTCCTCTCCTCTTCCCATCCAAGAACTTTCTCAGAATATTTGAAAAAAAAAGGCAGAACCATTAGACAGTGTGGTCCATTAGCAGGACTTCTATTATAGGAAAGATTTTACTTTAAAACAACAGAATTGCTCACTTGAACATCATCCTCAGGGTCTTACTGATCTTTGTATTCTTAGTTTAGGCCTGGCATATATCAGTTGCTCAATAAAGGTTTCTAGAATAGAAAAATGATTATTATTGTATCTGAGCACAAACTTTTCTGCTACAGTCTTTGTACAGTAGCAATTATGAATAAGATTTATTGAAGATTCCAGAATAATTACACAGTCCATTATTGAAAACA
Source organism: Stenella coeruleoalba (assembly GCF_951394435.1). Taxonomy (NCBI): domain Eukaryota; kingdom Metazoa; phylum Chordata; class Mammalia; order Artiodactyla; family Delphinidae; genus Stenella; species Stenella coeruleoalba. The sequence continues at coordinate 98,762,390 of NC_137152.1, read as the reverse complement.
TAATATTCAGTGATTTTTATAAAATTGGTCTACTGAATCTGAAGCCCTAGATGATTTATTTTAAAACTTTCCAAATATTTAATAAGCTTGTAAAAAAATTTTAAAATACATATTGTGTATGTTAACTGACTTTTCAGGACGCTAAAATAAGAGGGATGAGCCAGTAATGTATTCTGCAAAGAATGTACTTCCAAGACGTTTGATAATAATAAACATCATGAGAGCAACATTAAATACTATTTTTCTTGCATTTCATTACTATTCTTTCATAAACATAGGCAGAAGCACATGTGCACACACACACACTCTTATGAGCAGTAGTGTAACCATGCATTTAGTAGAGGCAACGTGTTGTAATAGCAACTAATGATGAGAGATAATTGGTATGAACTTTTTGTCCAAGATAATTTCCTAGGAAATCAACCAGGTATCTGACAAATGCTGTACATCAATCTTTCCATTTTTCGAACACAACCCATTGATCTGGCATCACAGGAATTTTTGAATCTTTAGAAGAGAGTTCATCCTAACTTGCCTTCTCTAATGTTTATGAGAAGAAAAACTTTTCTCACTATCTTGAAGAAAGTCTGTGGGCTAAACTATGCATCGCTGCTCTAGGCTAATTTAACATATAGGATTATAATTTTATAACACTTCTACAGCATATAGTAAATTTATTTCATATAAATCAAAGAATAAAGGTTAGGAAATTCCCACTCTGGATTACATTATTATTACCCTAACATAGAAAAAAGTAATTTGCAGGTTAGCCCTATTAGACTTTGTATACAGGCAGAGGAAAAGTGAAGGTGAGATAAAGTTGAGTTATTTAACTCATTACTTACTGGGGGATTTTTGCAGAAACTAATGCCTATGGCCAGCGATTTGTTACGTAAATGAATATTGAAACATCTCTAGTCAATAATGTTCAGGTAACAAAAGACATATTTATACATCTCTGGTCAATAATGTGTTAAAACAAGGAGCTACACCGCCCACATCAGCAGTGCTAACAGTGATACAGCAGGAAATTACATCCCCCTTCCCCACTCGATGGCAGCAGAACTCCACTATCCCTGCAAAAGGGGTGCCAACAAGGCTAGTGTTTCCTGGCCCCCCACTCAGCAGCAGCAGAAGATCCAAGTCTTGTATCTCCCAGCCATTCACATAGCAACAAAAGGCAACCAAAATCTCCTGTCTCCCAGCCCTATACTCATGAGAACAAGATGGTCTAGGCTTGATATCTCCCATCTAACTACTCTATAGTAGAAGAAAACCAGGCTTGATGTCTCCTGACTCCAAATCTAGTGGCGGAGGGTGACTTAGAAAGAACATCTATCAACCCCTCCACCCAATAACAAAAGGTAGCCCAGGCAAATGTCACCCCCCAGCAGAAGTGGCAGAGATTGACCAGGAAGCTTACTGGCACCAGGCAACTCAGAAAGCAGAATGGGAGAAAGGCTCTCTGTCCCACAAACCCAGTGTTACTCATACCCCTAGTGGCACACCAAGAGGCCTAAGGAACCCCTTCTGCCCACACGGGATAACCAGCAGGGAATGAGGCACAAGAAAAATGCTTCATCCGGCGATTATAAATTATCTTGAAGCAAATGAAAAAAATATAAAATCTCAGCAAAGAAACTGAAGCATGGAAAAGAACCAAATGGAATTCCCAAACTGGAAAAGACAAAAAAATGAAACAAAACCTTACTGAATGGTCTCAATACAGGAATGGAGAAGACAGAGAAAAGAATCAATAAACTTCAGGACATATAATTAAATTTCACACAAATTGAAAACCAGGAAATATACTAAGAAAAAAAGAACAGGGCCTTGGAGACCTATGAGACAATAACAGAAGATCTAATATTTGTATCATTGGATAAGGAAAAGAGAGTGGTACTGAAAAAGCAGTTAAAGCCTTACAAATGGCTGTAGAAAGTTCTCCAAAAAGAAAGAAAATGAAAGCAAAAGAAGGTGTGGAACTTCAGAAAGGAAAAGGAGAAAAAAACGAATGAATAAAATAGAGATAAATATAGCTTGTGAGTTTCTTACATCATATTTGATGTAGTACTCAATGCTTTTATATTTGTATATTTTAATACCTATAGCAACCGTGAAGAAAACTATAAGGGTGAAATAGTTTTAAAAAACTATAAATAAATCAAGATTTACAAAAATATCCAAATCATCCACAGGAAAAAAAGAGCAACAGAGAAACAAGAAATAGAGGGAAAAAAACAGTAAACAAATATTAAAATGGTAGACTTACGCATAACATATCAATAATTAACTTATATGTAAATGGCATAAGTACACAAAAGGCAGAGATTAGCAGAGTGGATAAAAACCCATACATAATTTTACGCTATTTACACAAAATTCACTTCAAACTAAAAGGTTGAGTATAAAGGAATGGAAAATATAGATAACTCAAACATAAGTAGGAGTAGCTATGTTAATATCAGCTAAAGGACATTTCAGAGCAAAAAAAATTATTAGGGGTGAAGAGGGACATTCATTACATAATAATAAAAGGATAAATCCATCAAAAATATATAGGATCCTAAATGTGTATGTATCAAACAACAGAGTTGAAAAATATGTGAAGCAAAAACTGATTGAGCTGTACAGAGAAATAGACAAACACAATTATAATTAAGAAATTCAACACCTCAGTTTCACCAATTAATAGACTACTAAAAACAAAATCAGCAAAGATATAAAAAACTGAACAATACCACCAACCACAGCACCTAATTAACATTTATAGAACACCCCCACAGTAAAGTAAGATAGATATTATCAGTATTTCCAAGCACCCACTGAACATTCACCGAGATATACCATACACTGAGTCACAAAACAAATCTCAATAAAATTATATAAAATATGTTTTCTGAACATAATGGAATCAAAGTAGAAATCAATAACAGAAAGAAAACAATGTCTTTTAAAGACAAGCATTTGAAAATTAAACAATATACTTCTAATAACCATCAGTCAAAGAGGAACTCTCAAATTAAATTTCAAAAAGTACCAGAACTTAATGAAAATGAACATACAATATATCAAAATTTGTAGTATACAGTTAAAGCAGTGCCGAGAGGGAATTATTTATTTATTTATTTATTTTTTGCAGTATGTGGGCCTCTCATTGTTGTGGCCTCTCCCGTTGCGGAGCATAGGCTCCGGATGCGCAGGCTCAGCGGCCATGGCTCACGGGCCTAGCCGCTCCATGGCATGTGGGATCCTCCCGGACTGGGGCACGAATCCATGTCCCCTGCATCGGCAGGAGGACTCTCAACCACTGCGCCACCAGGGAAGCCCCGAGAGGGAATTTTATAGTACTAAATGCATATAACAGAAGAGAGAAAAGGTCTCAAATAACTATGCTTAGTTCCTTCAAGATGCTAGAAAAAGGAAGAGCAAAATAAACCTGAAAAAAACATAAGGGAATAATAAAGAGAATAAATCAATAAAATTAAAAATAGAGAAAATAAAGGAAACAAAAAGTTGAATCATTGTCGCTTCATTGTTGGCATTTTAAATAATAAGGTAAAATATTCTCTACAAAATTAAGATTTGATTATGCACTACATTAAAAGTAAATGGAGGGACTTCGCTGGTGACACAGTGGATAAGAATCTGCCTGCCAATGCAGGGGACATGTCTTCAAGCCCTGGTCCGGGAAGATTCCACATGCCGCGGAGCAACTAAGCCCATGTGCCACAACTACTGAGCCTGCACTCTAGAGCCCTCAAGCCACAACTACTGAAGCCCGCACACCTAGAGCCCATGCTCTGCAACAAGAGAAGACATCGCAATGAGAAGCCCGCACACCGCAACCAAGAGTAGCCCCTGCTCACTGCAACTAGAGAAAGCCCGTGTGCAGCAATGAAGACCCAATGCAGCCAAAAATAAATTAATTAATTTTTTAAAAAAGTAAATGTAGATGCAGTTATCAGTTAAACTGATAAACTGCAAAGCCCAAATTATTTCATTGACTTTGAACATTAGAAGACTTAGAGATTTTCTACATCAGAAGTCCTTAACTGGTCTATACAGAAAAATCTGTGGTGGGCTTTTAGAATATGGCTACCCAAACTCCTAACTACTCACATCTTTTTGCCCAATAATTTGTAAATATGGTACTGAAGCTTTATAATTTTGAAGAACAATTTGATATGTTAAACACCCAAGGGGAGAATTTTCTTCATATACATATAAATATATACTATATATATATATATATATATATGTTTAAAAAAATCTAATTCTGTATTTTAGAGACATGGGACAGTTGAGTAGGGGAGATGTTTTTCATTAAGGCAGGATAGGCACCTTCTCAAAACAAGCAGAGGACAGTATCACATTTATTACACCTACAGGTGAGGATAACTATAATCTCTGGAAAAGAACATAAACCAGAATTTGGAAAGGAAGGAGACTCCAGAAGCCATCTGGGGTACAGTGTGTACAAGAGATCAAATAAACTATTTGTCAAGTTCCTAAACTGGATAATAATAGTGTAATTTTTTAAATGTATTTGTTTAATGTTAGCATGCTTTCCACTAAATGAAAAACAAATTTTGAAGGTCTTAGGTATAAACTAGAAAAACATGTATAAGATGTATAATTTAAGATTCAACATAGTAAAGATGTCAATTCTCCCTAAATTGGTCTACAGGTTTCATGCAATTCCTATCAAAATTCTAACAAGCAGTTTTGTAGATATAGACAAGCTTATTCTAAAATGTATATGGAATCGCAAAGGACTTATAGTATCTAAAACAAATTTGATAAAGATGAAGTGGGAAAAATCACTCTTCCAATGTAAAGGCTTACATAGCAACAATAAAAAAAAAAGTTTGGTACTGGTGAGAAGACAGATACGTAGAAGATCAATGTAACAGAACCCCAAAATAGATCAAGACAAGTATGTTCAACTTATTTTTTACAAAGGTGCAAAAGCAACTCAAGAGAGGAAGAAAAGAATGTTCAACAGCTGGTGCTGGAGCTTTTGGACATCTATAGCTCAAGAAAACCAACTCTTACCTAAAACCTCATATATATTTACAAAACAATTCAAAGTGGATCATGGATGCTAATGTAAAAAATGAAAAACTATAAAACTTTTGGGGAAAAAAATAGAGGAAATATTTCAGGATTTAGGGCTAGGCAAAGAATTCTTAGACTTGAAACCAAGAACATTATCCATAAAAGGAACAGTTGATAAAATGGACATCATCAAAAAAAAATTTAATGCTCTGCAAAAGATCCTGTGAAGAGGATGAAAAGACAAGTAACTGACTTACAGAAAATATTTGCAAACTTCATATCTGACAAAGCCCTAGATGTGGAATACATAAAGAATTCTCAACACTCAATGGTAAAAACTGAAACAATTCAGTTTGAAAATGAGCAAAAGACATGAACAGACATTTCACTGAAGATATATAGATGGCAATTATGCACAAAAAGATGTTCAAAATCATTAGCCTTTAAGAAAATGTAAATTAAAACAACAATAAGACAAGACCACATACCTATCAGAATGATTAATATTTTAAAATAGTGAAAACACCAAATAGTGGCAAGCACACAGGTAAATTTGATCAATAATAAGTCATTTGTGGCAATATAAAATAGCACAGCCATTTTGGTAATGAGTACAGCAGTTTCTTGCAAAACTAAACATGGGCATACCACATGACCCAACAACTGGACTCTTGGGCACTTATCTCGAAAAGTTTCTGTTCACACAAAACCTGTATGTAAATTTTTATACTAGACTTATAATAGTCAAAAACTTAAAACAACCTAATTTCCTTCAATAGGTGAATGAATGAAAATAGAAAAACAACTTTCCAAAATCTTTGGGACACAGTAAAACAGTTCTAAGAGGGGAGTTCATAGTGATACAGAACTAGCTCAAGAAACAAGAAAAATCTCAAATAAACCAACTTTACATCTAAAGAATTAGAAAAAGAAGAACATACACAGCACCAAAGTTAGAAGAAATAGAAAAGTTTAATAAAACTAAGAACTGGCTCTTCGAAAAAAATAAACAAAATGGGCAAACCTTTAAGCAGGCTCATCAAGAAAAAGAGAAGGCCCAAATATATAAAATTAGAAATGAAAGAAAAGAATTTACTAAAACAAAAATCACAGAACTACCTACTACTAAGAGACTACTGCAATTATATGCCAAAAAGTTAGACAACCTAGAAGAAATGAATAAATTCCTAGAACCATATGTTCTTCCAAGACTGAATCAGGAAGATATAGAAAATCTGAACAGACCAATTACTAGTAAAGAAATCGCATGAGTAATCAAAAACTCCTAACAAACAAAGGTCCAGGAGCAGATAGCATCACAGGGGAATTCTACCAAACATTTAAAGAACAGTAATTAGTTATTATTCTCAAATTTCAAAAAAAACTGAAGAGGAGAGAATACTTCCAAACCCATTGTACAAGGCCAAGATTACCCTAAACCAAAACCAGACAAAGACACTACCAAAAACAATAAAAATTTACAGGCCAATATCCCAAATGAACGTGGATGCAAAACTCTTCAACAAAATACTAGCAAACCAAATTCAATACATTAAAAAAAAATCATACATCATGATCAAGTGGGATTTATCACATGAACACAATATCAATCAACTTGATACACCATATTAACAAAACAAAGGGCAAAAATAACATAATCATCTCAATAGATACAGAAAAAGCATTTGACAGAATTCAACACCTATTCATAATAAAATCTCTCAACTAAGTGGGTATAGTGATCATACCTCAACATAGTAAAGGTCACGTACTACAAACTCATAGCTAACATCACACTCAATGGTGAAAAGATGAAAGCCTTTCCTCTAAGATCAGGAACAAGACAAGGATGCCCACTCTCACCACTTTTATTCAATATAGTATTGGAAGTCCTAGCCACAATAGTAAGACAAGAAAAAGAAATAAAAGGCACCCAAATAGGAAAGGAAGAAGTAAAATTGCCATAATTTGTAGATGACATGATACTACATATAGAAAACCCTAAGGAATCCAAAAAAACCCTATGAAAACTAATAAATGAATTCAGTAAATTTTCAGGATACAAGATTAATATACAGAAATCTGTCAGATTTCTAAACATTAAAAATGAACTATCTGAAAGAGAAATTAAGAAAACAATGCAAATTACAATAGCATGGAAAACAATAAAATACTTTGGAATAACTTTCAACAAGGAGATGAAAGACTTGTACTCTGAAAACTAGAAAGTTTATGAAAGGAAACTGAAGATGATACAAGTAAATGGAAAGATATCTCATGTTCATGGATTGGAAAAATTAATATTGTTAAAATGTCCATACTACCCAAAACAATCTACAGATTTAATGCAATCCCTATCAAGATACCCATAACGTTTTCACATAATTAGAACAAATAAGCCTAAAATTTTTATGAAACCACAAAAAACTCTGAATAGCCAAAGCAATCTTGAAAAAGACAATAAAGCTGGATGTATCATGCTCCCTGACTTCAAACTACACTACAAAGCTACAGGTAATCAGAACACTACGGTATTGGTACAAAAGCAGACATATAGATCAACAGAACAGAACAGAACCCACATATATATGTCAATTAATCTATGATAAGGAGGCAGGAATATACAATTGGGAAAAGACAGTTTCTCCAATAAATGGTGCTGGGAAAACTGAATAGCTACACATAAAAGAATGAAATGAGACCATTTTCTTACACCAAGTATAAAAATAAACTCAAATCAATTAAATGTGTAAATGTAAGACCCGTAACCATGAAACTGCTAGAAGAAACCATAGGCAGTAAGCTCTCTGACATCAGTTTTTGCCATGTATTTTTGGACTTGTCTCCTCAGCCAAAGACAACAAAAGTAATAATAAACAAATGCAATCATTTCAAACTAAAAAGCTTTTGCACAGCAAAAGAAACCATCAAAAAAAAAAAAACCCAAAAAGGCAACTTACTGAATGGGAGAGGATATTTGCAAATGGTATGTCAGATAAGGGGCTAATATTAAAAATATATAAAGAACTCATACAACTCAAATCAAAAAAGTAAACAATCTAATTTAAAAATGGGTAGAGGACATGAATAGACATTTTTCCAAAGAAGACCTACATGAGGTCAACAGGCACATTGAAAGATGCTCAACATCATTAATCATCAGGGAAATGCAAATTAAACCCATAATGAGATATCACCTCTAACCAGTCAGAATGGCTATTATCAAAAAGACAAAAAATAAAAAGTGTTGGCAAGGACATGGAGAAAAGGGAATCCTTGTACACTGTTGGTGGGAATGTAAATTGGTGCAGTCACTATGGAAAACAGTATGAGGGATCCTCAAAAAACTAAAAATTGAACAACCATATGGTCCAGAAGTTCCATTCCTAGGAATATACCTGAATAAAATGAAAACACTAATTTGAAAGAATACATGCACACCAATGTTCATAGCAGTCTAATAGCCAAGATATGGAAGCAACTTAAGTGTCCATTGATAGATGAATAAAGAAGATGTGGTATATATATACAATGAAATATTACTCGACAAAAAAAGAATGAAATCTTGCCATTTGTGACAACATGGATGTACCTAGAGGGTAAAATGCCAAGTCAAGTAAGTCAGAAAGAGAAAGACAAATACTGTATATTTTCATTTATATGTGGAATCTGAAAACTAAACAAATGAACAAATATAACAAAAAAGAAAGAAACTCATAGAGAACAAACTAGTACTTGCCAGAGGGGAGGGTGATGGGGATGGGTAAAATAGGTAAAGGGGATTAAGATGTACAAACTACCAGTTATAAAATAAATAAGTTCTGAGGATATAATATACAGCACAAGGAAAATAGTCAATAATTTGCAATAATTTTGTATGGTGTGTAATACACAAAAACATTGAACCACTATATAAGTCAACTATACTTGAATTAAAAAAAAATATTAACACCAATCCTCCTCCTCAAACGCTTCTAAAATATCTAGGGGGTAGGGGAACACTTCCAAACTCATTCTACGAGACAAGCATTACTTTGATATGAAAGCTTGGAAAAGATACCACAAGAAAAGAAAACTATAGACCAATATTGCTGATGAATATATTTGCAAAAATTCTCAACAAAATAGTAAGCAAATTCAAGTTTACACTAAAAGGATTATATACCATGATCAAGTAGGATTTATCCCTGGGAGTGGGGATGGTTCAACATTTGCCAATCAAATGCAATACATGAATAAAGTGAAAGATAAAAATCATATGATCATCTCAGTAGGTGGAGAAAAAGCATTTTACAAAATGCAACATCCTGTAGTGATAAAACCTTTAACAGACTAAGTACAAAAGGAATATACCTCAACAAAATAAAGGCCATATATCACAAACCCACAGCTAACATTGTACTGAATGGAGAGAAACTAAAAGTATTTCCCCTAAGGTCAGGAACAAGGCAAGGATGCCCACTCTAACCACTCCTGTTTATTAATAGTACTGTAAGTCCTACCTAGAGCAATTAGGCAAGACAAAGAAATGAAAGTCATTCAGATCAGAAAGGAAGAAGTAAAACTGTTGTCATTTGCTGGTGATATGATCTTGTTTTTTAAAATCCCAAAGAACCAGTCAAAAACTCTGTCAGAATTCATGAATGATTTCAGTAAAATGGCAGAATACAAAATCAACATACAGAAATCAAGTGCATTCCTTTACACTAATGATGAAGCATCTGAAAAATAAAGAAAACCATCCCATTCACAGCATCAAAAACTATACTTAGGAATAAATTTGACAAAGGAAGTGAAAGTTGTGTACAATGAAAACTACAAAACTTTACTGAAAGTGAAGGTGACACAAACAAATAGGACATCCTGTGTTCATGGATCGGAAGAATTAATATTGTTAAAACGGACATACTACCCAAAGATACTTACAGATTCAACACACTGCCCATCAAAATACCAAAGACATTCTTCACAGAAATAGAAGAAACAATCCTAAAATTTGTGTGGAACCATGAAAGACCCCAAACAGCCAAATCAGTCCTGAGAAAAAAGAGCAAAGCTGGAGGCATCATGCTTCCCAATTTCAAATTATGCTTCCAAGCCATAGTAATTAAACAGTACAGTACTGGCACAAAAATTGACACATCAACCAATGGGACATAATAGAAAGCCCAGAATTAAACCCTGGCATAAATGGTCAACTAATAATTAATATGGAAGTCAAGAACACCCAATGGGGCAAGGATAGTCTCTTCAACAGAAGGTGCTGGGAAAACTGGAAAAATACATGTAGAACAATGAATTGAACCCCTATATCACACCACTCATAGAAATTAACTCAAAATGGATCAAAGACTCAAACATGAAATCTGATACCATAAAACTCCTAGAATAAAACATAGGGAAGAAGCTCACTGATATTGGTTTTGGCAATAATTTGGGGGGCATAATGCCAAAAGCACAAAAAATAAAAGCAAAAATCAACAAATGGGACTAAATCAAACTCAACAGCTTCTGCACAGAAAAAGAAACAATTAACAAAACCAAAAGACAACCTACAGGATGGGAGAAAATTTCTGCAAACCAGTTATCAGATAAGGGGTTAATATCCAAAATATATAAAGAACTCATAAAAAACAATAACAAAAAAATCCAATTAAAAATTAGAGAAACAGAATAGGTATTTTTCCAAGGAAGATATCCAAGTGTCCAACAGGTATGTGAAAAAATGATCAACATCACTAATCACCAGGGAAATGAAAATCAAAACCACAATGAGATATCATCTCACATCTGTCAGAATGGCTATCATCAAGAAGACAAGAGATAACAGGTGCTGGTGAGTTTGGGGTGAAAATAGAACACTTATATATTGTTTATGGGAATACAAATCGGTCCAACCATTATGGAAAACAAAATGAAGTTTCCTCCAAAAATTAAAAATAGATCCACCATGCAATGCAGTGATTCTACTTCCAGGTATATACACAAAGGAAATGAAAATAGGATTTTGATGAGATATATACACTCCCATGTTTATTGTGGCATAATTCACAATTGCCAAGATATAGAAACAACCCAAACACTCCTCAATGGATGAATGGATAAAGAAGATGTGGTACATATACACAATGGAATACTATTCAGCCAAGAGAAAGGAAGATATCCTTCCATTTGTGACAAACATGGATGGACCTTGAGCACATTATTCTAAGTGGGTTAAGTCAGACAGAGAAAGACAAGTGCCATATGATATTAGTTATATGTGGAATCTAAAAAAGTTAAACCTGTAAAAAACAGAGTAAAATGGTTACCAGGGAACGTGGGCAGGAAATACGAGAGAGGGTAAAAACTTGTAATGAGTAGTAAATAAACCATAGCTAATTCACAGTACAATGAACACAGTCAATAATATTGTACTATAATTATGTAATGTGATAATTATTACTACAAGGGAATCATATTACAATATATAAGTATATCAAAGTAATGCACTGTACATCTTAAACTTATACAATGTTACATGCCAAATTTATTCGATAAAATGCTTATTAAATAATAATCACTTCAATTCTCTTCATTTCATTTTGTAGATATAGGAAAACTTTAGTGATCTTACCTTAGGTGACTGACAGCTTTAACTACATAAAAATGAAAAGAAAGATACCTTAGCTCTATCTTAGCAAACCAATTCAAATCAGCATGTGTTTCAGCATGTGTTTGGGGTATTCTAAATTCCAGAGATAAGACTGGATTATGATGAACCACTAGAGTGGCTGCAGCAAGAAAAGAATGAATGAAACCAATAGCAGAGTTCAAAATGCAGTTCTTAACTGCTTTGAAAAGAATTGTAGAGCATTTTAAGCAGGCACAAAGAAAGAGAAGAAATATCTTTTAACAGAAGTTTTATTTGGCTATCCAAGAAATACTTCTGTCTCTGGAGGAATACATTCATTTTCTCTGTTTAGTTATGCGAATTTCACGTACGCATATGTATGCTTTTGTTATGCCAAATGGCATGGGGCGTTTTTAGTGCTTATTTTCTTCTCTCTCTCTCTTTTTACATTAAGAATTACATATCCTGGACAATATATTATTTTGTGGCAAAATACATACCTATAGGCAAAGAAGGAGGTAGCATTTAAGCACAGTTGCTATGGATAGAAACTTGAGGCCAGTAGTATTTTCTAATTAGAAGTTGGCTCTGTGTCATCCTTTTCAAACCCATTATGGTCTTAAATGCTAAACTGTGATTGGCTTTTCAAATATTTCTTTGATAATGGCTATTAGGAAAAAGTGGAAATAAATGTCCCCTGGGCGTACCTACCTGGATTGTTCTCAGGCAATTCAAAACAAGAATATCCTATATAGAACTCCATCATTTATACCACGAATACTCCTTCTGTATCCCCTATTTTGATAAATCGCTCCAAATTTCTTGCAGACTCCAAATTAGATAAAGTTAGCTCATTGATTCTCCACCATGAGAGCATATTAGAATAACCTAGACAGTTTGTTTTTAATCAATAGGCTTTGTTTTCCTAAGAATAGTTTTAAGTTTATAGAAAAAATTGATAGGAAAGTACAGAGTTTCCACATCCTCCCTTTCCCCATGTGCAGTTTCCTTTAACATTCACATCTTCTATCAGTATGGTACAATTGTTACAACTGTTAAAACGAAAGAACAGGCCCACAATGGACTCACTTATGCTAAGATCCACCAAGACTTAATACCTAAACTCACTGCAGTTTCAGCCTCTCCCAGGAGTGGAATTTTAAACCAAAATCAGCCTAGAATTTCCTGATCGACACCAGCAAGGTAATCTGCCTAAAATCCCCTGTATTCCCCTAAAGGAAGGCGACCTTGCTTGCAACAATACTCTCTTTTAACTTCCTTGCCCCACCCTTTTTCTGTCTATAAAAACTTTTCATTTTGTACAACTCCTCAGAGTGCCTTTCTACTTGCTAGATGAGATACTGCTGGGTTCAAGAATTGCTGATTAAAACCAATTAGATATTTAAATTTACTCGGTTGAATTTTAGTTCTTTAACACAACTGGTGAAACAATATTGACACATTATTAACTAAATTCCATAGTTTACATCAGGATTCATTCTTTGTGTTACACATTCTATGAGTTTTAAAAGATGTATCATGACATATTTCCATCACTACTGTATCATGCAGAATAGTTTCAGAGCCCCCCAAATCCTCTCTGCTCCACCTATTCATCCCTCCCTTACTACCTCAGAATCCCTGGCAAGCGCTGATCTTTTTACTGTCACAACAGTTTTGCCTAGTCCACAAAGTCATAGAGTTGGAATCGCAAAATATATAGCCTTCTCAGGTTGGCTCCTTTAACTTAGCAATATGCTTCTAATATTTCTCCATGTGTTTTCATGGCTTGATAGCTAATTCATTTTAACCTCTGAATAATATTCCATTGTCTGATGGACCAGTTTGCTTATCCATTCACCTACTGAAGGATATCTTAATTGCTTTTGTGTTTCGGCAATTGTGATAAAGATGTTATAAACACTCATGCACAGATTTTTGCATAGACATAAGTTTTCAGGTTACGTGGGTATATAACAAGGAGCAAGACTACTAAATTATATGGTAAGAGTATGCCAAATTCTGTAAGAAATCGCCACACTGTCTTCCAATGTGGCTATACCATTTTCCATTCCCACCAGCAATGAATAAATGTTCTTGTTGCTCCACATTCTCATCATTTGTTGCCAGTGTTTTGAAATGTAGCCATTCAAATAGGTGTGTAGTAGTATTTCATTGTTGTTTTAATTTGCAATTACCTAATGGCACATGATGTTAAGCATCTTTTCACATGATTCTTTGCCAGCTACATATCTTCAATGAGGTGTCTCTTCAGATATTTGGTCAACTTTTAAATAGGACTGCTTTCTTTTTGTTGAATTTTATGAGTTCTTTGTATATTTTGGAAATTGGTACTTTATAAGATATGTATTTTGCAAAGATTTTCTCCCAGCCTGTGGTTTACCTTTTAATTATCTTAAAAGTGTCTTTCATAGAGCAGAAGTTTTTAATTTCACTGAAATTCAACTAACAATTTTTCTTTCATGGGTCATGCTTTTGGTGTTGTATCTAAAAGGTCACCACCAAAACCAAGGCCCAGTATTGTTCTGTTTTTTAATGGTGATGTCCAGGCCCCACATAAGAATCTACAGAGGTGGCCTAGGCAATAGCATTTTCAAAGCCCATCCCTGCCCCTGTGATTCTCATGTGCAGCCATGGTGAGAAACTACTACTAAGACAGTAGCCTTAGATTCATCTTAGGTGATCACAGTTCTTAAAGCTTAAGAACTCCTGGTTTATAGAGACCTTTCTCAATCTGTTGATGAAAACTGCCTGTTGCTTCTTCATTCCAAAGTACAAAGGTGTCCCAGATACATGAATAAATAACTCATAGAGCCTTTGATGAGACTTCAGTGCAAGGTTTTTCTTTTATTTTTTTAAAATTTATATTTATATTTTATAGATTTATTTATTTTATTTATTTATTTTTTGGTTGCATTGGGTCTTCATTGCTGCACACAGGCTTTCTCTAGTTGTGGTGAGTGGGGGCTATTCTTCATCGCCGTGCATGGGCTTCTTATTGCGGTGGCTTCTCTCGTTGCAGAGCACGGGCTCTAGGCACACAGTTGCAGTAGTTGTGGCATGCGGGCTCAGTAGTTGTGGCTCGCAGGCTCTAGAGTGCAGGTTCAGTAGTTGTGGCACACGGGCTTAGTTGCTCCACGGCATGTGGGATCTTCCCAGACCAGGGCTCAAATCCGTGTACCCTGCATTGGCAGGCGGACCCCTAACCACTGTGCCACTAGGGAAGCCCAGTTTTTTTTTCTTTTAATATGGCATAGCAACATTTCAATGTAAGAATTATGTTGTCAAACTTTAGCAAGATCTAAAAGATGTTTCCATACTTACAAGAAGAACATCAGTATTAAAAATAATTACATATTGCCATGTTCCACTGAAATATTTTGGGCCACAAGCTAGCAAAGCACCATATTTCTTTCAAAAGTGTTTCCATGATGTCCGTTTGCTTCATTAAAAAGCACCACAGGGCTTCCCTGGTGGTGCAGTGGTTGAGTCCACCTGCCGATGCAGGGGACACGGGTTCGTGCCCCGGTCTGGGAAGATCCCACATGCTGCGGAGCGGCTAGGCCCGTGAGCCATGGCCACCAATCCTGCACGTCCAGAGCCTGTGCTCCGCAACGGGAGAGGCCACAACAGTGAGAGGCCCACGTACCGCAAAAAAAAAAAAAAAAAAAAAAAAAGGCACCACAAACTACCATATCCTGGTACCACCATGTTCTATTTATTCTACCTCTCATTGACTTTTCCACGTTTCTCTCTCTTCAATGCTTTTACTATTACTGCCATAATTCAGACCCTCACCATCTTCCAAGAGATTTATCACCTGCCTTCATGAAACACTTCAGTTGGATTCCCACCATATATAAATTAAAGGACAATTTACTTAGCAAGACATGGAGGACTCTGTAAGCCGCATCTGTTAGTCTAAAAGTAAACCAAATCTGTCCCAAAACACAGTGTTTAGTCCACAGAAATTATGAGGAATATGAAAGCTAAATTGATCAGATCTGAGATGATTGTGCTATTCTTCAACCTCCCCCCACTGTTCCTTCCTAAACATGACACACCTTCTTCAAGCACTTATCCTAGCTCATCTTCCAAAATGCTTCAACTTCAGCAGTCTCTCCCTTCTCTGAAATCTAATTGTACTAAGAGCCATTTTACAATACAGTTTACTATTTATTGGTTTCCGATAATCTTATCAACATAAATTAATGCTACTGACCAAAACTGTATGCTTATTGAGGGCAGGAATCCTGCTTTTTGTTACAGGCATTCCTTGGAGATATTTGGGGTTCAGTACCAGACCACCACAATAAAGCAAATATCACAATAAAGTTAGTCACATGATTTTTTTGGTTTTCCAGTGCATATAAAAGTTATGTTTACACTATACTATAGTCTATTACGTGCGCAATAGTAATACACCTAAAAAACCAATGCACACACAGTACTTTAAAAATACAGTATTGCTAAAAACAAAGCTAACCGTCACCAGAGCCTTCAGCAAATCGTAATCTGTTTGCTGGTGGAGGGTCTTGCTTCAGTGCTGATGGCCGCTGACTGATCAGGGTGGTGGTTGCTGAAAGCTGGGGTGGCTGTGGCAATTTCTTAAAATAAAACAACAATGAAGTTTACCACATGGATTGACTCTTCCTTTCAGGAACAATTTCTTTCTTTCATGAACAATATCATGCTGTTTGATAGCATTTTACCCACAGTAGAAATGCTTTCAAAATTGGAGTCAATCTTCTCAAACCCTGCTGCTACTTTATCAACTAAGTTTATGTAATATTCTAAATCCTTTGTTATTATTTCAACAATCTTCACAGCATCTTCACCAGGAGTAGATTCTATCTAAAGAAACCACTTTATTTACACATTCATAAGAAGCAACTCCTCTTCTGTTAAAGTATTATCCTGAGATTGCAGCAATTCAGTGACATCTTCAGGCTCCCCTTCTAATTCTAGTTCTCTTGCTATTTCCACCACATCTGCAGTGACTTCCTTTACTGAAGTCTTGAATCCCTCAAAGTCATCCATGAGAGTTGGAGTCAACTTCTTCCCAGCTCCTGGGAATGTTGCATTTTGACCTCTTCCCATGAATCACGAACGTTCTTAATGGCATCTAGAATGGCAAATCCTTTCCAGAAGGTTTTCATTTGACTTTGCCCAGATCCATCAGAGGAATCACTATCTATGACAGCTACAGTCTTACAAAATATATTTATTAAATCATAAGACCTGAAAGTCGCAGGATGGATACTGTGTTAGCAAGCATGAAAACAAAATTAATCTTGTTGTATGTCTTCAACGCAGCTCTTGGGTGACCAGGTAAATTGTCAATGAGCACTAATATTTTGAAAGAAATCCTTTTTTCTGAGTAATAGATCTCAACAGTGGGCTTAAAAATATTCAGTCAACGATGTTGTAAACAGATGTGCTGTTGATGATGAAACTCTGTTGTTTCATAGAGCACAGACAGATGAGATTTAGAATAATTCTGAAGGGCCCTAGGATTTTCAGAATGGTAAATGAGCATTGGCTTCAACTTCAAGTCACTAGCTGCATTAGCCCCTCACAAGAGAGTCAGCCTGTCCTTTGAAGCTTTGAAGCCAGGCGTTGACTTCTCCTATCTAGTTATAAAAGTCCTAGATGGGAGACTTCCCTGGTGGTCCAGTGGTAAATTGCATTCCAATGCAGGGGACACAGGTTCGATCCCTGGTTGGAGAACTAAGATCCCACATGCTGCGGGGCAACTAAGCCTGCGCGCCACAACTACTGTGCTTGCTTGCCTCAGTGAGAGAGCCTGCGTGCTGCAAACTAAAGAGCCCATATGCTCTGGAGCCCGCGTGCCACAACTAGAGAGAAGCCCGTGCTCTGCAACAAAGAGCCTGCGTGCCGCAGCTAAGACCCAACACAGCCAAAAAATAAATGAAGAAAAAAAAAGTCCTAGATGGCATCTTCTTCAATAGAAGGCTGTTTTGTCTAAATTGAAAATCTGTTTTTTAGTGTAGCCACCTTCATTAATTATCGTAACTAGTTCTTCTAGATAACTTGCTGCAGCTTCTACATCAGCACTTGCTGCTTCTCCTTGTACTTTCATGTGATGGAAATGGCTTCTTTCCTTAAGCCTCATGAACCAACTTCTGTTGGCTCAAACTTTTCTTCTGCAGCTTCCTCATCTTTCTCAGCCTTCATAAAATTGAAGAGAGTTAGGGCCTTGCTCTGGATTAGGCTTTAGCCTAAGGGAATTTTGTGACTGATTTGATCTTCTACCCAGGCCATTAAAACTTTCTCCATATCAACAATAAGGCTGCTTCACTTTCTTATCATTCATGTGTTCACTGGAACAGAATTTTAAATTTCCATCAAAAACTTTTCCTTTGCATTCGTAACTTGGCTAACTATTTCACTCAAGAGGCCTAGCTTTCAGCCTATCACAGCTTTTGACATGCCTTCCCCACTAAGCTCAATCATTTCTAGTTTTTGATTTAAAGTGAGAGACTTGCAACTCATACTTTCACTTGAACACTTAGAGGCCACTGTAAGGCCTGAGGAGAGGGGGAGAGACAGGGGAGTTTCTGGTCAGCGGTGTTGTAAGAACACACAAACATTAAGTTCACCATCTCATATGGGTGTGGTTTGTGGCACTCCAAAACAATTTCAACAGTAACATCAAAGATCATTGATCACAGATCACCATAGCAAAAATATATAGTAATGAAAAAGTCTGAAATATTGTGAGAATTCAAAATGTGATACAGAGACACAAAGTGAGCAAATGCTGCTGGGAAAATGGAGCCTATAGACTTGCTTGACTCAGGGTTGTCACAAGCCTTCAATATGTAAACATCGCAGTATCTGCAAAGCACAACAAAGATGAGAGCAATAAAATGAGGTAGGCCTGTATTTGGCATGTCCAACATCACCTAGCATCAGTCTAGTTATACGGTAGGTGCTCAGAAATTTTATTAATTATTATTTAGACAATTCCAGAACTCTTCAATATCGATCAGTCCATTAATATGCAATTTGCCTATATGACTGCATTAATATTTATATACTACTAAACATTATTGATTGTCCATGTGCCAGGAACTCTGCTATGTAGTAGAAATACAAAGAATAAGATAGAGTCCCTGCCCCTAAGGAGCTTAAAATCTATGGGGGGAAATGTGCTTTTAAAACAATTATATTACAGGTTGTTAAGTGCTCTCTTAAGCACAGGCTCCTATGGCCACAAAGAAGACCAACTAACTGAATTTGGGGTTGTGGAGTAGAGAAGCCTTCTTAGAGGAGATGACATCTAAACTTGGTTGAGTTATAAAGAAGCATAGAATTCACTTTTAGGCATTTCTCCAACAGAAATGAGTACACATATACATCAAAAGACATATATAAGAATGCTCATAGCAGCTTAATTTGTAGTAATTTCAAAGTGGAAACTACTGAAATGCCCATAAGCAGTATCATGAATTTTTAAATGGTTGCAAATTCATACAATGGAATACTAAATAGCAATGAGAATGTGTGAACTACTGCTACATGCAACAATATGGATAAATCTCACGAACATGATGTTGAGCAAAAGAAGCAAGTTATAAAGTTATTTATATATATATTACATTTATATCAAATTAAAAAACAGCCAAAATAATCTATGATGATGATGATTAGGTTTGGACAGAAGGAAATAGGTTGAGGGATCATGAAGAGATTTTATGGGTTACTATAAAGAGAATTTAGTTATGTTCTCTTTTTTCATCTGGGCAGTGGTTACATGAATGTATTCATGGATATTAAAAAAAACATGAGAATAAGAAATATGGTACAGGTGCGAAACAATAATCAGTTAAATTTTACTGAAACTCAAAGTTCCAGGCACAAAATTTCAAGAGGTAAAGCTACAGTAATCATAGAGGGACTTAAAACCATTAAACAGAGATTGAGCTTTATTCTGAAGAGAATTTGGAAGTGATGAACTATTTTAAGTAGAAAGGGGATAAAATACTTTTAGTTTTTAAAGATATACCTGCATGCTCTAAGCAAAATAGTTCGGAAGGGATGAAGAATGACAGCAGGAAGACAAAAAAGATGGCTATTAGAGTAGCATGGGTGAGAAATAAAGTTATATCCAGGTTGTAGTAAAGATGGAGAAAAGTGGACATATTCTGGATGTTTTGAAGGTAGTGCTGAAAAAATTGGGATATTATTTAGATTTGATACTTGAAGATAAAGAGAGAAGTTAAAAATGATTTTTAGGTTTCTGGATTAGTTTATGTGAATTCATTTTGTGTAATGGATAGTGTTTTAGCCATAGGTGTTTGTTTTGGATTTTAAATCTGAATAGCGAGAGACCAGAGCTACATAATGCTAGCATCTGTCTGCCTCAACCCTGTATATTTAGGCTAGCCTGGTCACTTTCTGTCCCCCAACACACATTATAGTAAGTTATAGACACCTCATTATCTCACTTTTATCCACACTACTCTCTTGCTGTATCCTAGGTATGGCCTTGATCCTGACTATGGACTTTGTCCCTCTTTCCAGCCAGCCCTGCCCTAACCCTTTATTGCCTGATCTTGGTTCTTTAAGTCAGCTCTTCACATTCTTTTGGTACAGCATTTCTCAAACTGTGATTTGTAAAGAAGCAGAATCAGAATCACCAGGGAAACTAAGTGATAATACAGATTCTGAGACCATTTCCATCACAGCTACCTTAAACAAAAATTGGGATGTGTCTGTTTTGCAAGGGTATTGCCATGAATGGAATCCCCTACAAATTCGTGTTGGTGTCCTAACCCCCGATGTGATGGTATTTGAAAATGGGGCCCTTTGGAGGTAATTATATTTAGATAAGGTCATGAGAGGGGGATGGGGAGCTCTCATAATGGGACTAGTATCCTTATAAGAGGAAGAGATACCAGATCTCTCTCTCTGCCATATGATAACACAGCAAGAAGTTGGCTGTCTACAGCACGAAGAGAGCTCTCACCAGAATATGACCATGCTAGCACCCTGATCTAGGAATTCCAAACTTCAAAGTTTGAGAAAATAAATCTCTTTTGTTTAAGCCACCCAGTCTACTGCATTTTGTTATGGCAGCCCCAGCTGACTAATACAGATATAGAAGCCAAAGGCAACAAATGTAGCTGGCCTACATAATGGAATGACATCAGGAACTAGAAGGCTGACAGGAGCTCTAATTATTCTCTTCCTACCTCTGGAGCTACATGAGCTGTTGTCTCCCCTTCTCTATGTGATGTTGCATTAGTCTTCTCTCTTTCTCTGAAGATTGATTTTCTCAAGTTTTCCATAAACATGGTCCTAACACGGTTAACCCAGAATGGCAACCTCAGTTCCTGAGTCTAGATCTTCTCAGTTCCAGGGGCCAGAAGAGATTAACTAGAATTGTTGTGATCCAATTCCAAATTCATACCATGGACAATATGAATTGTTCTCCCTGGATCAGGTATCTGCCCCTAGTTCAATTAACTGTGACCAAAGGAGAAAGTCATATAACCCACTGCTCACCCAGTAGGCTGTATAGAGTAGGCTCTCTAAGAAGTAAGTGTATGTACTGGATCATATGTCCTACCAGTTGCAAGAGATGTAAGTCCTTTGAGGTATTGTAAACATAATACTCCAAAGTGATCTGTGTCTTTGTAGATTTTGACTATTTTTATCAGCACATGTCTACTTGTTTGTTATTCTTTTCTCTTCTTCAAATTATTAACAACATAAGTCTACTGTTTCACTTCCTCTTTTTCATATTCTACCTGTTTTTAGTTTTCTTTCCCCCTCTCTTCCTCCTCCACCACCACATTTTCCTCTTCCTCCATCTCTTCTTTTTCTTTCTCTTTCTGTCTCTCTCTCGCTTTCTCTTCTCCTCCTCTCCTCCCCATCCCTCCCTCCCCCTATTGTTTTTAGAAGCCAGTAGTGCATTAATCCTTACAAAGAATACTTCTATTTTCAGAAACGCTGATTTAGTGGAATATGATACTGAGATTGACATTGCCAAGTTTAATAACCAAATCATCTATAACAAGATGTATTTAAAGTCAAATTGGCTGTTATTCATGCTATTTGAAAATATGAATAGCATTAAGTACACTTTTCTGAAGTGTTTCACTGTTTCCTCTTGGATAGATAATTGCCACAGTACCAAGCTGTACCTGAGGCTTCTTAGAGATCTCAGTCTTTAAATTCATTCCAGGATGCCTTTCTCTCTGAAAAGAGAGAATGCCAGGGGAAATTATAATACAGAGGAAGAAAGGGAATGAAAAACTGTAGTGCGTAAATAATGATGAGGCCCCTGGGATTTTCAGCTCATAAAAACTGGGCAAGGTTACACAAAGGCAAATCTATTGGCAGTCCAGTCACACATTGCCCCACGCATTAGAAATACACTTAAAGGCCAGATTATTTTTCTAGTGCTACCTACACTGATATCCTTTGAAAGAATGCTACCCACATTGATGTCCTTTGCCGACAGAATTTTACAAAAGGCTGCACTTTGGAAATTTCAGAATAAAGTCATAACCCCAGTACCTCAGTACACTGGTGACTTCAGTTACTTGGTGGTTGCCAAGTAGCTAGACATTTGGTTGCCTATGGTAATAATCATCAGTAAAGAGCTACTGCTTTCTCCTCTTTGATAAGAGTTTGTTCAAATAAACAAATAAAAGAGAAAAATAAAACCTGGGTAAACCTTTAAAGAAATAAGATGTTAAAAAACTATT
The DNA here is from genome assembly GCF_951394435.1 of Stenella coeruleoalba. Taxonomy (NCBI): domain Eukaryota; kingdom Metazoa; phylum Chordata; class Mammalia; order Artiodactyla; family Delphinidae; genus Stenella; species Stenella coeruleoalba. Next base: position 98,739,953 of record NC_137152.1, on the reverse strand, counting down.
ACATTTCATCCTATCATAGGAAAATATATATATTCCCTAATCCAACAATCCCTGATATATCTTCCTCCATAGAAAACAAAGGCCAATTTGGTCAAAGCAATGATTAATTCTTGATTATTAAAATTTTCTGAGTTCAATTCATTTAAGCAAGTATTTATACAGTACTTATTTCATACAAACATTGAATTAGGCCCAGTGGGGGACAAATATATATGATATGGCCTCTACATCTTAGAACTTAAAATCTAGCAGGAAAAAGCAGACATGTAGATGAGTGTATATTGCAGTTACTTAGATGTAGTAGAATGTGCACAACCAAGTAAAAGAGGAGTACAGAGAAAACAGCCTTCTACCAGGAGATGGGTTTGAGTGGGTCCTTGAGAGAAGATTTAAGATGTTAAAAAAAATTTCCAGGCGTAGATGGGAAGTGAATGGACGAGAAAAGAAATGAGAACCAGAACTGGAATGATATACTAATTAGAATATAAAAGAGGAGATGGATGAAATATTGGAAGGGAAAAATAGGTTAGATTTTGTGAATGATTGAAATGTTTATGAAAGGCAGGAAAGATGAGAAAATAATATTAAGAATGACTACAATTTTAATATGTGCTGACTGGACAGATGATGAAATCATAAGAGAAAACATATGAGATTAAGAACACAGGTTTGGAGAAATAATGATATATTAGACTTTATATATATTAAGGTTGAACTACACAAATTTAGTCATAAAAGTCATATACATACAAATCAGTCGAAAATGCATGTCCACAATTAAATATAAGAATGATATTTAGACACGTGAGCATTAAATAAGAGGAAGAGTTGAATTCAATAAAGTATACACAACATGAAGGTATAAAGGACAGAGTACATGACAGTTTTGGATAGAGGTCTGAGGACAAAAGCCTTATGAAGTATATCAAGAAAGAGTTGTCTATGAAGAACATGAAAATAAAAAGTCAGAGAGTTAAGAGAAGAATCTAAAGAGGACTATGCCAGACACAAAATAGGCGAGTTCTAAAAAGAAGGTAGTTAACAGTATCATCCCTGTTCTCATAAAACTATTAATAGAATACTTTAAAAAGTCCTGAACTTATATCTCAGGACATATTTGTTATCTAGCAGAGGAAACATCACTTAATCAAATTACATATCAAGTAAACAACACAACTTCTCCTTTTAAATGATTGCTACAATCTCATAATGCTGTGCTATATCACAAAATCTGTATTGTCCTCTGAAAAGATTTATTTATATATATGTATATACACATACATACACACATACAAAAACATATTTAAGCATAGATGGCAAGTGAATGAATGAGAAAAAATTATACTATATGTGTAATTATACATATAAAAATTATACATACATATGTATATTGAAAATAGAGAGATTCCTAGTTCTGTCTACATTAATCTAAGAGTAAAGGTTATCATAAGTGTACCCAACTCAACTTCATTGGAACTTTCTTCCCTCTCAGTATTAACAATGATTATGCCTAATACCTGGGTGTAAATCATCTCCAAATGAGGCCCAATCCTTCCTCTCTATCTCTCTGCAAAGTCCAGTGGCTAACAGCTTCACCAGAAGCCAAACAGCAACCTCTATATAGTATTCTTGTATCTCAGATGCTATCACACTGCCTACTCTAGCTTCAAAGGAGAGATACACTATGGCTACTTTTTACACCTTCATATTGGACAGTCACTGTACAATCATTTAAACCACTCTAAATGGTTCATTGTGGAAGGACAGGCTGTGAATGAATAATTCACTGAAGCACCTAGCCAATGTATTCAGAGTAGACTCTGGAAGAACTCTTCGCTTAAAAGGGTTCCTGTTCAAAAAATGGTTTAAAAAGAAATACCAACCTAGATATATTCCAGAATGCCATCATGGTTTATTTAAAGCCTTACTAAAAATTGAAGACTTCCTTACTAGATCTCTTTGAATGACATAAAAAATGGATTACTATTCCTAACACAGATTCTGTGTGGCATAGGGCTCACAGCAGGAAAGAATATGTAGGAAATATCTTAAGTATTTTCTGTTTACCCCTCAAATACATATGTTTATTACCTACTCAGCTGGCAGGTTGTGCTTTGTTTATAGGATATCAAGGGCTTTATATTAATAAAAAATATATTTAAAACACATAATCAGGTTTAAACTTCAGAACACCTTCAGAGTTAACCCCAGGGAGCTAAGCTAAATCAACTGCTTTCATAGAAAACTCCTCTGACTAGGCTCAAAGGGTGATTTAAATTAACACGTTGCTATATATAGAATCTGAAAAAAAAAGTGGTTCTGAGGAACCTACGGCAGGACAGGAATAAAGACACAGACGTAGAGAATGGACTTGAGGACACGGGGAGGGGGAAGGGATGGAGAGAGTGGCATGGACATATATATACTACCGAATGAAAAATAGATAGCTAGTGGGAAGCAGCTGCATAGCACAGGGAGATCAGCTCGGTGCTGTGTGACTATCTAGAGGGGTGGGATAGGGAGGGTGGCGGGGAGGCGCAGGAGGGAGGGGTTGTGGGGATGTATGTTTATGTATGGCAGGTTCGCTTTGTTGTGCAGCGGAGACTAACGCACAATTGTGGAGCAGCTGTACTCTGGTAAAGATGTTAAAAAAAAATAACATGTTGCTTTTGAAACTGATCTGTACATGGGGAAATAATTTATGGACCTCCTACATGTTATTCCTTACTTCCAAAATGATACCACATTCATCTTTAGCTCTGAAAAAGATAACAAGGAAATTTTATCAGATGAACAAAGTATATTTCATAGCAAAGTTCATACAAAACCAAGATCTATCTAAATCCCCATTTGGAACAGATATGTAACTGGTTAGAGGGGCTTGTTGCTGCCAAGGACATTTGAGGTTTGTTTTCCCCAAATATCACAAATGACATATTTTTCTCACCACATTCTAACTCAGTATTTCCATAGCTCTGTTCCCGAAGCAATGCAAATTGTAGCCAGGATTCTAAAATATTCAAAGACTTTTATCTGCAAGAAGGCTAGGAGGTATGGTTAAGAAGAATTGTTGAGGATGTAGCACCGTGATACAGTTTTCAATATTCATGTATTCACAGTGCAACAATCCTTGTTCCAGTCCCTCGGTTTTGAGTAAGAAGTTAAATGATACCAATTTATTTTAGAGTCCTCTTTTCCCTTGAGATAATCACTAGTAGTCCACTTTGGTCTTTGAGTCAGAAACTGATACATTTCATAGAACGAAGAAAAAAATCCAAAATATATAGAATTCATAAAACTCTTGTGAGAAAGTAGACTTTGAGTAGGTAAAGGCAAGTTAACTGACTTGTTGAACAGAGAGCATTCTGGTGCTGCTTCAAAATCATTCTACTTATGGAACATACCTATTGAGGCTTCTTACCCTACTCAGATCACTCCTTTGCTTTGTGTGGATGAACATCTAATTTTTAACTATATTCATCTGCACTCACTTGTTGAGTAAGGACTGCACCTTCTGCTTATTCACAGATAACCCACTTATTCCATAATGCCTAAGTGTTCTTTGTAACTTTCAGTATGATATGCACAGAGCAGACATTCAATAAATGTTTATGCTTAATAACATAATCGACATAAACAAAGTGAGTAGTCAATAAATACTGTTGATTGACTAGTCTTGTTATTCTAATCATTTTTCTAAATATCATTTAGGGGAGTTATTTTTCAAATCAGTGATTTATTTGATATCATTCATCATGTTTCAGTAATGGAAAGCAGAATGGCATATTAATTTATTTGGAAATAAGCCTCCCAGCTTATCACATTCAAGAATCTCTCCCAAATGACTGTTGCTGACCCTAGTATCAGCTAGCATCATTTTCAGTGAAACCCTCTCTTGTCCAAATTCACTGTATACTCTCCTTTCAAACCTCATCATCTTCTAAATTTTGTTATGAGCTGCTCGTTCAACTTCACCTGTGCATGAACAGAGGATAAATAGGTACTGTGCACACAAAATATTTCATGTCCTGCATGACAGAATTTTTTTAAATTAATTAATTAATTTATATATTTTTGGCAGGGTTGGGTCTTTGTTACAGTGCGCAGGCTTCTCATTGAGGTGGTTCCTCTTGTTGTGGAGCATGTGCTCTAGGCGCGTGGGCTTCAGTAGTTGTGGCACTTGGGCTCAGTAGTTGTGGCTCGTGGGCTCTAGAGCACAGGCTCAGTAGTTGTGGCGCATGGGCTTAGTTGCTCTGCGCACGTGGGATCTTCCCAGACCAGGGCTAGAACCTGTGTCCACTGCACTGGCAGGCAGATTCTCAACCACTGCACCACCAGAGAAGTCTGAATGACATGAATTTAATATGATAAATGAGTTTCTGTGAGAAAAAATTTCTATGTAATAAAGGCCAATTTTAATTTAGAGGGAATATACCTTTAAATTAGTTAAATCAAGAGAGAGTTGCCAGACATAAATAATTTGGTATTGGTGCATATAACTATCAGTAGTCTACTGCAATATTCTGAATAAATAACTTTATAGAAAGTATACCTGAACTGAATAGTTCATGCCTAATAGAACGAATTTTACAAAATTGTAATAAAATACCATCTATTTACTTCTGAAATAGTCTCTCCTTAGAAATTGGTACCATCAATCTCTAACACCAATCCCAGCTGTCACTACCCATCAGAATATGGAGTAGCTTAAGTGTCTGTTGTACACACAAACACCAAAGTGGATCTCACAGTTAATGCCCTCTTTGATTGATTTTAACGCATATTTTCTCTAAATTAAGGTGGCCTATTTTACTTAGGATAATTCTGTTCTTCACAGAAACTGTCATTTCTCTCACAAAGCCACTGTCAATCTTCTAATTCTTTCCATAGACTCCCTCAGACTGCCCCCTACAGCTCACAAAGCGAATACACATTCTAAAATGGTAAGACCATCCAATGATCTTACGCCTATTTTTCTTACTCTCATTTAAACATAGTCAAAAAAAGTGTATACCAAAAAAAACATATTACAAATTTACAAGATGCTGAACAAATGTGGGTTCTGAAAACGATCCTTTATTACCAAGATATTTAAGAGAATATAAATCCCAAGATCCCCAGAAGCCTCCTTTAAAACTAGACCTATCTTCTGAGGTAAATGTGCTTCCAGTGGGCCCTGTTCCCAGAAAGAACTCAGATGGCATGTGATCTATCAATCGTCAATGCACTAAAAAGCACCTGGTAATCAGTCTACTCCAGGATAAGGTGCAGCAAACATACGTGAATCTCTCCTTATGCATTTAAATTGCTTCTAAAAGGCTTCTCCTTTTGTGCCTCCACATTTTCCTAATTATTTTAATTGCCTGAGCAATTATCATTTGTCAGCTCAGAAATTAAAGGGAAACAATGATAAATCCCAGACTTTGGGTATTTATTCTTGGCACTAACAACTTTTTGCTTATTACCTCAATTTGAATGGCAATATTTTAATTTGGGTGAGAGTTATCTTTAATTCAACAGGTAAGTAAAATCTTTTATGCTTTCCCTAAAATGCTGCCTCTCAGGTGAGGTGGCCTACATGTAGAAAAAGCACATTGAAAATTTTCCTTTCATATAAAAGCATAGAGGCATAGGAGCACATTTCTCTTCAGAGTTTGCATGGGAGATAGATGGAGTGGAGGAAAAATATGTAAACCAAAAAACAAAATATGAATACATGGGAGACTTCCACTTTTAGTTATGGTTTAGACAGTCACAAAAGAATATCTTTCCCATCCTAAAAATGAGAAGTTGCAAAAGCTATAATAATCATATTTTTAACACATTAGCAGACTGAGGATACAAAGAAAACCAAATAATCTAAATTACATAAAGTCATGAGCCCTTCTTAGGAGAGAGGAAGCAACTGATTTATTCTCTGAGCAAAGCAGGAGCAACAACAAACTTGTCATAGACTGGAGAAAAGATAAATCAACCAATATATTAACTTTTAACCGCCATACGTAGGCTGGAATGATAGAGTAGAATCTTGCAAATCCCTAGTCACAGTGCAATCTGCATCACTTTGCTGATCTTTTCCTATGCAACTTTCACTAAGTGTACAGTGGTAGCATACCAAAGCCTGGTGACAGGGTAGGAGTGCTAAGAGAGACTTCAAAGGTGAACAGGGCCCTAACTGAGTTAATGACATGAACACACCAAAGGTTGAGACACTAAACCAAATATGAGATCTTGCGATATACCAGGCTTCACCAAGTGTCAGAAATGACTCACCAAAGGCCAGGGGGCACAGTAGAAGGATGGCGATACAGAAACCTAGGCTTACAAAGCCAGAAGTAAAACTATACAGCAAACAGAATTACCCCAACACTTAAAATGCTGGCATTTTAGCTATACAGCAAAAAGTAACCATCTATGATTTGGAAATTTGACAGCTGGTTTTTAAGACATGGAGAGATCACCAGAATCTTACCAGTGTGCTGGTAACATACTCTGAATAAGGGAAATTCCTGACCCCAACTTTAAAATATTTGGCGCCACTGATGAAGTAATGAACTGACATTAACTGTATCTGCAACAAAGTCCAGATCCAGAAAGTCTTCCCTGACAAGAGGAGAATGAGATCAGAATTCAGGGAGACTGAGACACCTAAAAATTTAGGGGAAGAATACCGAATAGAAAGTAAAACCCAGAAAATACACTCTAGAAATCTGCACAGCGGTCCCCTTGCACCTTTAGATAAACTCTAAGCTGAATGAACATAGGATGAAATTTCACAAGGTCAGGCAAAGAATAAATATCAGCAAAGAATAACTACTCAGCAATCACAGTAGAAAGATCTCACTGAACACCCAAAGCATCCAGTATGGACATAAGGAAGGTCACAACATAGGCATAGAACTAAATTGGTACTATTAAATACTGCACTAGAGCCACACTAAGAAAGCTTTAAAAAAAGATTCACAAGGATATAACTGATTCATAAATATCTTCACTGCTGGTCAGAACAAAGTTCATCACGTTTTATAGAGAGACACGTATAAACAGACACACAACAAAATGATATTCACAATATCCAGGATACAATAAAATTTAATAGACGTGAAAAAGCAGGAAATTGGTTGTCAGGGGCTAGAGGGAGGGGGAAATGGGAAATTGTTGCTCAATGGGTATAAAATTTCAGTTACACAGCAGGAGTAAGTTCCAGAGATCTGCTAAACAACTTAGTACTTACAGTTAATAATATAGTATTATAGTATTGTGCACTGTAAAGTATGTTAAGAGGATAGATCTCATGTTAAGTCTTCTTACCACATGCAAAACACACACACAAACAGAACACAAGGAAATTTCTGAAGGTGATGAATATGTCTAGTACCTTGATTGTGGTTATGGTACTATTGGTATATGCATATGTCCAAACTCAACAAGATGTATGCATTAAATGTATGCAATTTTTTATATTATATCTCAATAAAGCTTAAAAAGTAAATTTAAACATGTAAGTATAAACATACATTACCTGTGACTGCCTAACAACCACAATCTTTGTCGCTAAAAACAACAGAAATTTCTTAAACCTCTTGAGGCTAGAAGTCCAAAATCAAAATGCTAGCAGGTTCTCACTTCTTCAGGCTCTCAGAAGTATCCTTCCATGTTTCTTCCAGCTTCTGGTGTCTGTTGGACTTCCTTGGCTTTCTTGGCTTCATCATTCCAACCTCTGTCTCTGTGGTCACAATGCCTCCTACCCTTGATGTGTCATAAACCTTCTACTGCCTTTATCTTATAAGGACACTGGCCGCTGGATGTAGTATCACGTGGATAAACCAAGACAACCACATACTGAGTTCTTCAATTACATTAGCAAAGATACTTTTATCCAAATAAGATAACTTTCACAGGTCTGGGTGGACATATCTTGTTAGGAGCCACCAGTCAACCCACTCTAGCACCTAACAACAGAAAACCAAAATATATGAAGCAAAACCGACAAATTTGAAGAGGAAAATGGACAGTTCAACAATAGTAGATGGGGACGCCAATCCTCCAACTTCCAAAAATGAATAGAACAAAAAGGTATAGTATCATCAAGGAAATCACATGACTATAAACCAACTAGATCTAACAACTATTTACAGAAAACTGCACCCAACAACAGCAAAACACACATTTTTTCTTGAGTATCCATGGGATGTTCCTCCAGGATAGATGATGTCTTCAGCCAAAAGGCAAACATCAACAAATTTAAAAGACTTGAAATCATACAAATACATTAGATGAAATTAGAAATCATTAGGAATCAAGGAAAATCAAGGAAATTTAGGAAATCCTCAAATATGTGGAAATTAAACACACTATTTACTAAAAGAGGCAAATAATAAATCACCAGGGGAATTAGAAAATATTTTGAGATGAAAATGAAAATTAAAAAATTATACAATGCAGTTAAAGTAGAGCTTATAGAGGAATTTACGGATGTCATTTGTATATTAAAAATATCTCAAAACAATAACTTAATCTTCCACCTTAAAAAAACTAAAACAAACACACTAAATTCAATACGTGCAAATAAATAATAAAGGCTATAATGGAAATAAAAAATAAATTAGAGAAGTATAGAAAAAATATTTTTAAAACATGGTTCTTGAAAAGATCAACAATATTAACAAACCTTTGGCTAAATGGACCAAGGGAAAAAAAGATTCAAATAACTAAAATCAGGAATAAAAGAGGGGACGCCACTACGGATCTTATAGAAATAAAAATAATTATAAAGGAATACTATGAACAACTGTATTTCAACAAATTAGATAACCTAGATAAAATGAAGAAATTTCTTGAAAGATACAACCTACCAAAAGTGACTTGAGAATAAATAGAAAATGTGCATAGACCTATAACAACAAAAAACTAAGTAATTTAAAAATATTCCACAAACTGTAAAAATTTTTGTTCTAATTCTGTGAAAAATGCTATTGGTCATTCGATAGGGATTGCATTGAATCTGTCAAATACTTTGGGTAGTAGAGTCATTTTGACAGTATTGATTCTTTCAATCCAAGAACATAGTATATCTCTCCATCTGATTGTGTTATTTTTTATTTTTTCATTAGCAACCTACAGATTCAATGCAATCCCTATCAAATGACCAATAGCATTCTTCACAGAATTAGAACAAAAAAGTTTTCAATTTGTATGGCAACACAAAAGATCATGAGTAGCGAAAGCAATCTTGAGAAAGAAAAACAGAGCTGGAGGAATCAGGTTCCCTGACTTCAGACTATACTACAAAGCTACAGTAATCAAAACAGTATGGTACTGGCACAAAAACAGAAATACAGATCAATGGAACAGGATAGGAAGTCCAGAGATAAACCCACACACCTATGGTCACCTAATCTATGACAAAGGAGGCAAGGATATACAATGGAGAAAAGACAGTCTCTTCAATAAGTGCTGGGAAAACAGGACAGCTACATGTAAAAGAATGAAATTAGAACACTCTCTAACACCATACACAAAAATAAACTCAAAATGTATTAAAGACCTAAATGTAAGGCCAGAAACTATCAAACTCTTAGAGGAAAACATAGGCAGAACACTCTATGACATAAATCGCGGCAAGATCTTTTCTGATCCACCTCCTAGAGTAATGAAAATAAAACCAAAAATAAACAAATGGGACCTAATTCAACTTTAAAACTTTTGCACATCAAAGGAAACCATAAATAAAACGAAAAGACAATCCACAGAATTGAAGAAAATATTTGCAAACAAAGTGACTAACAAGGGATAAATCTCCAAAATATACAAACAGCTCATCAGCTCAATATCAAAAAAACAAACAACCCAATCAAAAAATGGGCAGAATACTGAAATAGACACTTCTCCAAGAAGACATACAGATGGCCAAGAGGCACATGAAAAGATACTCAACATCACTATTATTAGAGAAATGCAAGTCAAAACTACTATGATGTATCACCTCACACCAGTCAGAGTGGCCATAATCAAAAAATCTACAATGTCTACAATCATCTAATGAAACCATTAAATAAAGGGCCAAGTTTCCTTTAAAAAAAAAAATCTACAAACAATAAATGCTGGAGAGGGTGCGGAGAAAAGGGAATCCTCCTGCACACTTGGTGGGAATGTAAACTAGTAGAGTCGCTATGGAGAATGGTATGGAGGTTCCTTAAAAAACTAAAAATAGAGCTACCATATTATCCAGCAATCCCACTCCTGGGCATATATCCAAAGAAAACCATAATTCGAAAAGATACATGCACCCCAATGTTCACTGCAGCACTATTTACAATAGCCGAAACACGGGAGCAACCTAGATGCCCATCGATGGATTAATGGATAAAGAAGATGTGGTATATATATATATATATATATATATATATATATATATATATATATATATATATATGTATATATATATATATACACACACACACACACACACACACACACAATGGATTACTGAGCCATAAAAAAGAATGAAATAATGCCATTTGCAACTACATGGATGGACCTAGAGATTGTCATATTGAGTGAAGTAAGTCAGAGAAAGACAAATATCGTATGATATCTCTTATATATGGAATCTAAAAAAATGGTACAAATGAACTTATTTACAAAACAGAAATAGAGTCACAGATGTAGAAAAACAAACTTATGGTTACCAAGGGGGAAAGGGAGCAGGGGGAGGGATAAATTGGGAGATTCGGATTGACATATACACACTACTATATATAAAATAGGTAACTAATAAGGACCTATTGTATAGCACAGGGAACTATATTCAATACTCTGTAATGACCTATATGGGAAAATAATCTAAAAAAGAGTGGATATATATATATATATATATGTTAAACAAAAAAAGAACTGTAGTAAACAATTTAGCCATAAAAATCTTATTTTTTATGGTTTTGTGATTTAAAAATAATAAAAATAAAAACCTTCTACAAAAAAAGTTTATGCCCAGATGGCTTTAATGGTGAATTCCGTTTAATGTTTAATAAAGGATTAATAACATCATTCACAAATTCTTTCAAAAAAAAGAAGGGGAGGAAACACTTCCTAACTCATTGTATGAGGCCAGTAGTATACTCATACTAAAAGCAAAGATGCAACAAAAAAGGAAAACTGCACATCAACATCTCTTATGAATATAAATACAGGATTCCTCAATAAAATACTAGCAAACTCAACCCAGAAGATATTAAGAGGATTATACATCATTACCAAGTAGGATCAATCTCAGGATGCAGGTTAGTTTATCATCTAAATGTCAGTCGATGGAATACACAATATTAATAGGAAAAGGACAAAAAATTGCATGCTCGTATCAACAGACGCAGAAAAAGTATTTGACAAAATCCAACGCCCTTTCATGAAAAAACACTAAATAAAATAGGAAAATACGGAACTTTCCTTATTCTCATAAAAGACATTTATGTTAAACCACAGGTAACATCATATTAAATTAAGAAGCCTGTGTGCTTTCCTACCAAGACCAGAAACAAGACAAAGATGTTCACTCTTGTCACTTATATTCAACATTGTACTGGGGGTTTTAACCAGGTCACTTATATTCAACATTGTACTGGGGGTTTTAACCAGGTCACTCAGAGAAGTAAATAAAAGGCATACATATTGGAAAGGAAGGCTCTCTAATCATAGATGACATGATATTGTATTTAGAAAATCCTAACGAATCCACTAAAACACTATTAGAATTAATAAACAAGTTCAGCCAAGTAACAGCATACAAGATCAATACACAAAAATCAATTTTATTGCTATACTCTAGCAATGAAAATTCTGAAAATGAAATTTTAAAATGATTACATTACCGAACCATCAAAAAGAATAAAATATGTAGAAACAAATTTAACAAAAGAAGTTCAAAACTTACGCTCTGAAAACTACAAAACATTACTGAAAGGAATTAAAGAAGTTCTAAGTAAATGGAAAGACAACTCATGTTCATGAATCAAGAAGATTTAATATTGGTAAGAAGTAGTGTTCTCTAAACACTCTACAGACCCAACAAAATCCCTCAAAATCCCAGCTGCCTTTCATGCAGAAATTTGTATGATTACCCTAAAATTCATATTGAAACATAAGGAACCTAGAAGAGCCAAATGTTCATGACCTTGTATTATACAATGGTTTGTTAGATATGACACGAAAAGCACAGGTGATGAAAGAGGGAATAGATAAACTGGACTTAAGAAAATTAAAAACTTTCATGCTTCTTGGTCTTCATCAAGTAATTGAAAAGAAAACCCATAGAATGGGAGAAAATATTTGCAAATCATGTATTTGATAAGGGATTTGTATCTAAAAAAATAAGTAACATTCTTTCAACTCAACAATAAAAAACAAATAACTCAAATTTAAAATGGGCAAAGGACTGAATAGACAGTACTCCAAAGAGTAACAGGAATGGCCAACAAGCTTATGAAAAGAATCTCAACATCATTAGTCATTAGGGAAATTCAAATAAAAACCACAATGAGATGCTACTTCACACTTACTAGGAAGGCTATAATTTTTTAAAAAGGAAAACAGTAGTGAAGAGGTATGGAGAAATTGAAACCCTTGTATATTGCTGGTTAAAATATCAAATGATGCAGCATCTGTGGAAAACAATTTGGGTTTCAATATAAGTTTCAAAATATTGTACAACAGGATTGTTTTTAATTACCTTAAGAAATCCGGGTAAAGAAAAAACAAGAGTGGCACAATAAGACAGAGCCAGGTTTAAGTTTAATAAACAAGGTGCATGCATGAAGTCTTACAATTACTAGAAGTCAACCATTCAAGTGAACTTTTAAAAAATAAATAAATTTATTTATTTATTTATGGCTGCATTGGATCTTCCTTGCTGCGCGTGGGCTTTCTCTAGTTGTGGTGAGCGGGGGCCACTCTTCATTGCGGTGCATGAGATTCCCATTGTGGTGGCTTCTCTTGTGGAGCATGGGCTCTAGGTGCGTGGGCTTAAGTAGTTGTGGCACACGGGCTCAGTAGTTGTGGCTCGTGGGCTCTAGAGTACAGGCTCAGTAGTTGTACTGCACAGGCTTAGCTGTTCTACAGCATGTGGGATCTTCCCGGACCAGAGCTCAAACCTGTGTCCCCTGCATTGGCAGGCAGATTCTTAACCACTGCGCCACCAGGGAAGCCCTGAAGTGAACTTTGGCTATTCCTAATAGCCAATGCAAGAAGCAAAATTTCATCTCTTACCTGATCATAAGATAAAACTTGACGTGAAAAATCTCTTTTCTGTATCCTTATAGAAGTGACATTACAATTTACCCAACAACACTTTTAGGGTTAACAAAACAATGACTTTCATAGGGCTATCTATCATGTATATTTGTAACATCATGATAAAGCTTAATTCAGTAAAACTAGTTATATCAGCAGCCTAAATAATGCAGGTTAGGTGTATAGCTTTCTGATGGCCAGGCTTTGAATTTGAGCCATTTTGGAGTATTCACAAAATAGAAGAATTGTATCCTTTAAGAGATCTTCCATCAAAATTCTTTTTTTTTAACCAAGTTTTAGATATGTATTAGAAGGGTGACAAACAAATCTTCACAGGGGCGAGTACAGTAAAATAGATGAGAGAAGTGGGACTTTCTAATAAAAACAAACAAACTACAAATACAATTGAAAAATGGTATTTAATATACAGCCACCTCCATCTTAGGGGTTAGGAGCTATGGTAAACCAGAGCCTACTATACTTCCAACCAGTCTATTTTTACTATAACCAAAATACGTGTTATATATTGCTAGATCTCTTACCTTTCTTAGTTGTAGCATTCAGAAGTCAGTTACAGAAAACAGAAACCATTAAGGTTATTTCATGCATAAAGAGTAAAGGGCTTCAATATGGGAAACTGAGTGTTTGCAATTTGTAGAGGGTGGGTCTTCAGAAATGACTGCCAGGAGAATGATGACGAATCAGACCTCAAGTAAGTTGCCAACGCTACTTCAATTAGGAAAGTGGGAAATCTTGAATCTTTCACTTTAACTGTTGACTCCAAGAACCATACAATTAAGAAGCTACTACTGCTTTTAGCCATTAATTCCAGAGTCACCCCTTTCCCATTAGGTCCACACTGACAACAGAAATAATAGCAACAACAATTAAAGGATGCATCTTCTGGCCCTGCTTCTTGATTTCCACAAACCTGGTGACAGGAATACTGCTTTACAGGTAAACCAAAACCCTCCATGATCATGTTTACCACCGGGAACAACTGAAACCTCTGCTTTTAAAGTATCACTTAACTATATCTGATTGGTGAATGCTAAAACTAAATAATTTCTTTCTGGAAGCTCCAATTAGAAATGTAATTTTTAACTTTTTAACTAAAAATGTGTCTGTATAGGCATGAGAGATGTATTCAGAGTAGTAGTGCACTTTATCCGCCATATACTTTTATGATAAAATGACCAGAGTTTTAAAGTGCTGGCAATTAATTCAATTTTTTAAAAATGTTAATGGGCAGGCTAACAGTGTGGGAGTTGATAAAGTACAACTGTGAGCATATTTGGCTTCATGAGGATGGTAGTTTATGGTCTACTTCAGTATGGAGGAACATCAAGATCAAGCTCTGCCCTCCAGTCTGTAAAGAAATACCAATAGTGCTTTCCTCTAATAAAAGCATTTAAAATTGTATTTATCTTACAAAAGTAGAAATTCTTGATAAAACAGTCCAAAAATATGCAAGTTTATATAGTAAAAGTGAAAATTTCTCACCTATCACTGTCACTCCCTTTTTGTAACCTTTATTAACCTTGTGAAATAGATCATACCTCACTTTGAAAAAAAGAGATGAAAAAGCAGGAAAATGTGACCAATAATCAAGAGAAAGTACTTTTAAATAGAAGCTAACCATGAGATAACCCAGATGTCAGATCTAGCTTACAAAGACTTAGCACTTTAAAACAGCAAAAAAGAAAGTACTTACAATTCTGTGGGCTGACTCAGTGATTCTCCACTGCATGCAGTGCCAGTTGGGATCACTCATATAACTTCATTCATTTAAGAGCTTAGCTGGAGTGCCTTGGTTCTCCTCTATGTGGACTCACTTTTCACACAATGTCTTATCCTCCAGAACCTTCTACATTTATACCCTTGATTTGATCTTGACCCTGGGAAGTGCTCAGGATTTAATCAACTCCATGAGGCCATTCCGTATTTTGAGAACCATTTGCCAGGTGGAGAAGCTACAAATGAGAAAAAAGTTTTATTTTCCAAACCAGTAAGTCTTATATATATAGACATATTTATTCCATATTATTCTTGAAAAGTGAACAGTTCCTTCTTTAGCTCATCTCTCTCTTATAATTTATCACAGATAGCTAAAAGAAGCTAACTGACACTTCTGAATTCTTGACAATTTCATTGCCTGGCTATCACCTTAACCAGTACTAAAATTTTGTTAGGTATTTTTTCTACCTTCCAGGTTATCACAAGTAACAATTCTGTCAATGTTATATCAATATATGACAGAGAAAAGGGCAATGGCAGTTTCCTCACTGTTCTCTCAGCCTTCAATCACAATCTCCTCACCACTTTTCCAGCCACCCAGTCTCAAAGACAATGGCATTATTTTATGTTTTTGTTACAGAAACACTCCACTTCTAGGGGGCAATTCTATTTTAGTTATCTATTATTGTTTAACAAGCACTACAAAACTAGTAATTTAAAACAATGATGATTTATTATTTCTTACAAGTCTATAGGTTGACTCAGTAGTTATTCTGTCCCACATAGTATCACCGGGAATCACTCATATGACTGCATTCACCTGGGAGTAAAACTGCTTCACCTCAGTCTTCTGCACTGTACTTTCTCATCACAGGGTGTCTCAATTCCCAGTGCTTCTCTACATGCCCCCCATAATAGAAGGATAGCTAGCATGGACTTCCTTACAAAATAGCAGCTGGTTTCTAAGACAGCAAAAAAAGAAAATTCAAAGGCCCTGAATGGTGATTCCCAGAAGTAGTATAGTATTGTTTCCACTGCATTCCATTGGTCAAAAACTTACAAAGACAGCCAGGATTCAAGGAGAGTGAAAATAAACTCTTACCCTTTTATGGGAAGAGTACTAGACAATACTGGGAGGGGAGAAAATTTTTGAAAACCAATCTATCAATCTTAGCAACCTACAGAACCAAAAAACTCAGAACCGAGGCAGGATACATACAAAGAAAACTCCAGCTAGGCCCATATAGTCAAACTGCTGCAAATCAATGAAAAAGATAATCTTAAAATGTCAGAGAGGGCTTCCCTGGTGGCGCAGTGGTTGAGAGTCTGCCTAACAATGCAGGGTACATGGGTTCGTGCCCCAGTCTGGGAAGATCCCACATGCCACGGAGTGGCTGGGCCCGTGAGCCATGACCACGGAGCCTGCGCGTCCAGAGCCTGTGGCCGCTGAGCCTGCGTGTCCGGAACCTGTTCTCCACAATGGGAGAGGCCACAACAGTGAGAGGCCCACATACCACAAAAAAAAAAAAAAATGTCAGAGAAAAACTAAATACTATATAGATGAAAACAGTAATAAGATTGACAGTAGGCTTCTTATCAAAATAAAATAATGGTGGCTAGAAGACAATGGACTTACATATTTAAAGTGCTGAAAGAAAGTACTACTGTGCATATACCCTGAGAAAACCATAATTCAAAAAGAGTCATGTACCACAATGTTCATTGTAGCTCTATTTACAATAGCCCAGAGATGGAAACAACCTAAGTGTCTATCAACAGATGAATGGATAAAGATGTGGCACATATATACAATGGAATATTACTCAGCCATAAAAATAAACGAAATTGAGCTATTTGTAATGAGGTGGATAGACCTAGAGTCTGTCATACAGAGTGAAGTAAGTCAGAAAGAGAAAGACAAATACCGTATGCTAACACATATATATGGAATTTAAGAAAAAAAATGTCATGAAGAACCTAGGGGTAAGACAGGAATAAAGACACAGACCTACTAGAGAATGGACTTGAGGATATGGGGAGGGGGAAGTGTAAGCTGTGACAAAGCGAGAGAGAGGCATGGACATATATACACTACCAAACGTAAGGTAGATAGCTAGTGGGAAGCAGCCGCATAGCACAGGAAGATCAGCTCGGATGCTTTGTGAGTGCCTGGAGGGGTGGGATAGGGAGGGTGGGAGGGAGGGAGACGCAAGAGGGAAGAGATATGGGAACATATGTATATGTATAACTGATTCACTTTGTTATAAAGCAGAAACTAACACACCATTGTAAAGCAATTATACTCCAATAAAGATGTTAAAAAAAAGATGTAAAAAAAAAAGTAAAGTTAGAATTCTATACACTGTAAGATATCTTTCAGAAAAAGACTAAATGAACACATTTCCAGACATATAAAAGCCAAAGCATTTGTCTCAAATATGCCTATACCACAAGAAAAGATTAAAAAAAGATGGCAGAGTGGAAGGACGTGTGCTCACTCCCTCTTGCGAGAGCACTGGAATCACAACTAACTGCTGAACAATCAGTGACAGGAGGACACTGGAACTCACCAAAAAAGATGTCCCACATCCGAGGACAAGGGAGAAGCTGCAATGAGATGGGAGGAGGGGTGCAATCACAATAAAATCAAATCCCATGGCCATTGGTTGGGTGACTCACAAACTGGAGAACACTTATACCACAGAGGTCCACCCACTGGAGTGAAGGTTCTGAGCCCCACGTCAGGTTCCCAACGCAGCCAAAAATAAATAAGTAAAGAAAATAAACAGAAAACAATTTAAAAGTAATATGGGCAGAAGACCTAAATAGACATTTCTCCAAAGAAGACATACAGATGGCCAACAGGCACATGAAAAGCTTCTCAACGTCACTAATTATTCGACAAATGCAAATCAAAACTACAATAAGGTATCACCTCACACCGGACAGAATGGGCATCTTCATAAAATCTACAAACAACAAATGTTGGAGAGGGTGTGGAGAAAAGGGAATCCTCTTGCACTGTTGGTGGGAATGTACATTGATACAGCCACTATGGAGAACAGTACAGAGGTTCCTTAAAAATCTAAAAATAGAATTACCATATGACCCAGCAAGCCCACTACTGGGCATATACCCAGAGAAAACCATAATTCAAAAAGACACAAGCAACCCAATCTTCACTGCAGTACTATTTATAATAGCCAGGTCATGGAAGCAACCTAAATGCCCATCGACAGACGAATGGATAAAGAAGATGTGGTACATATATACAATGGAATATTACTCAGCCATAAAAAGGAACAAAATTGGGTCATTTGTAGACATGTGGATGGATCTAGAGACTGTCATACAGAGTGAAGTAAGTCAGAAAGTGAAATACAAATATCGTATATTAACGCATATATGTGGAATCTAGAAAAATGGTACAGGTGAACCGGTTTGCAGGGCAGAAATAGAGACACAGGTGTAGAGAACAAACCTATGGACACCAAGGGGGGAAACTGGGGGGTGGTGGTGGTGGGATGAATTGGGAGATTGGGATTGACATATACACACTAATATGTATAAAACAGAAAGCTAATAAGAGTCTGCTGAATAAAAAATAAATTCATTAAATTAAAAAAGATAAAGCTAATGACATGAGATAGTTCATTTGGACTTTGTTAATGTACAACATTAACAATTTCTGCAATTTTAAATGCATTAAAACTGTGGTTGACTAAAAAAAAATGATAAAAAAAATTGTTCTTCACGCAAAAGGTGCAGATTGTAAGAGAAAAAAATGAATAGCACCAGAAAAGATAAGTATGTGGGTATACTTAAAAACATATATTAAATAAAAATAAAACATTAAATATACATGTGCAGCAACTTATTATGGGGTTTATAACATATATATAAACTATATCACATCAAAGTACATATATTCGTAGTATATGGACTTATACTAATCTAAGGTTTTTATATTGTGTGGAAAATAGTGAGATATTATGTGAAATTAGACTGTAATTAGTAAAGCATGTATTCTATAATTTTTAGAGAAACCACTAAAAATAACACACAAAAAGATACAAAGTCAGTAGAGGAGATAAAAGCAAATACTAAAATATAACTAGCACAAAAGAGGGAAGGAAAGAAGGAACAGAAGTAAAAAGAAAAGACGGCATGAATATAAAACAAATAGTAAGATGACAGACTTAAACCCAACCATAGCAAAAATTACATATAAATGGTTCAAATACTATAATTGAAAACCAGAGATTATAAGATAGGTGAAGAAAGCAAAACCCAACTCCATGATTTATAAGGACTGTACTTTCAATATAAGGACATAAAGAGGTTGAAATTAAAAGGATGAAAAAAGGTGTTCCATGGCAATATTAATCTCAGAAAATGTAGACTGTATGGAAAAGTGTAATGCCAGAAAGGAATTTAATAATAATAAAGGGGTAATTCATCATGAAGACATAATAACACAAAATGTGTATGCACCTAGGAAAAGAGCTTCAGAATACCAAAAAAGTTGAAATTTTAAGAGATAAATAAATATACAATCATTATCAAATATTTTAATACCTCCGTCATAAAGAGATAGAACAGGTAGATAAGAAATCAGTAAAAACACAGAAGATTTGAACAGTAATATCAGTCATCTTGACCTAATGTACATTTATAGATTCCTATACCAAACAGTAGATAACATTCTATTCAAATGCAGATTAAACATTCACCAGGACAGACCAAATGCTCAGCTATAAAACAAGTCTCCATAAATTTCAAAGGAATGAAATCATATAGAGTATTGCACTGGTCACTTGGAATTATATTAGAAATCAATAATAATTAGATACCTACAAATTTATAAATACTTGGAAATTATTCAACTTATCTATAAATTAACAGTGATTCAGAGAAAAACTGAGAAAAATTAAAAACTAAACTAAATTATGAATATACAGCAAATCAAAAATTGTGGGATGAAGCTAACACCATGTTTAGAGGTAAACATATAGCTTGAAATGTTTAAATTAAAAAAATAAGTGTTTAAAATTAACGACTTCTACTTTCATCTTATGCTAGAAAAGGAGGAGCAAATTAAACTAAAAATAAGTAGAAGAACTGAAATCAATGAACTAGAAATTGGATAAGTTATACAAAAAAGTCAAAGATTTTTCTTTTAAAAAGTTAATAAAATTTGTAAATCACTAGTAGGACTGACGAAGAAAAAAAGAAAAACAGCACAAATTATCTACATTAGGAATGAATGAGGGAACATCACTACAGTTCCCACAGACATTAAAATTATAAAAAGGGAATGTTGTGAACAACTTTATTCCAGTCAATATGACAACTTGGAGGAAATTACCAATGTCCTTGGAAGATAAAAACTACCAAAACTCAAACAAGAAAAAATAGAAAACATATATCACCTTCTATTCATTAAAGAAAATGAATTAAAAAATCAACAGCCTTCCCACAAAGAAACCTTTAGGCCCAGATGTTTTCCCTGGTGAATCCTACTGAATACTTAAGGAAGAACTAACACTAGTTCTTCCTTAGTAACTAACACCAATCCTACACGAATTCTTCTAAAACTTAGAGGAGGAGAGAATACTCTCCACTTCATTTTACAAGGCTGCATAACACTATTACCAAAACCTGACAAAGAATGACAAGAAAAATTAGAGATGGATATTACTCACGAATATAGGAACAACATTCCTTAATAAAACAGTAGCAAATAAATATCAGCAATATATTAAAATGATAATACATCATGAATAAGTAGAGTTCATTTTAGTAATAAAGGTAATTTATCGTTTCAAAAGCAATTGATGAAATTCACCATTATAACAGACTAAAATTAAAACCATATTATCTTTTCAATAGGTACAGAAAAAGCGTTGGACATACTTCAACATCAATTCATGATTAAAATGAAAACTTTCAATACATTGGGAATAGAAGGAAATTTCCTCAACCTGATAAAGGCATCTAAGAAAAATATACAATATTAGTTAGCCTGGATTTTCAGGTAGAAATATTGTGGTGTCCCTCCCTGGAATTAAAAGTAGAGGTACAGAGGACTTCCCTAGTGGCACAGTGGTTAAGAATCTGCCTGCCAATGCAGGGGACACAGGTTTGATCCCTGGTCCAGAACGATCTCACATGCCGCAGAGCAACTAGGCCCGTGTGCCACAACTACTGAGCCTGCGCTCTAGAGCCCACGCACCACAACTATGGAAGCCTGTGTGCCCTAGAGCCCGAGTGCCGCAACTACTGGGCCCAGATACTGAAACTACTGAAGCCCGCACACCTAGAGCCCATGCTCCACAACAAGAGACGCCACCACAATGAGAAGCCCGTGCACCGCAACGAAGAGTAGTCCCCACTCAACACAACTAGAGAAAGCCCATGCACAGCAACGAAGACCCAACACAGCCAAAAAAAAAAAAAAAAAAAAAAAAGTAAAGCCACAAAGAGGAAACCAATTATCCAGCACAAACTAATTTCCACCTTGGATTTAAGCTCCAATCAGAACAAGGTGTAAGAATGCGCTTACGTGTACATACACACACACACACACACACAGAAATACACATAAATGTATATGACAAACATATGTTCACAGATATTTAATAAAGATTGTTATTGGAAATTTTAAATTATGCTTTTCCAAAATATACTAACTCCAATGGAGACAAAGGCAAGGTTGCCATGTACAGCTGAGCAAAGTATACACTGCACAACTAGTGGGGCACCATTCACACGGACAATAATGTGAATGGCATCTCTTGGAATTGTAAAATATAGTGGCCCTTTATGAGGCATTTGCTTCTGGCAAAGTTATTCAAGGAGCATGAATTACACTTACTAAATTGCTTCTTATCAAACTCATACTGCAATACTGCATGAAGAAACCAGGCTCCTACTTACTGATAAAGTAAAATTTCATATCTGTCCACAAACTTGTTTTCAGTGTTCTGCAAAACTAATTTTGAATACTCATTCAAGCTACCAACAAAAAGTCTTGCATTTCCTTAGAAGTCTTCTGATGCAATATACCTCTCTATCACATTTTCCTTCCTCAAAATGAACATGTCTTGAGGTATATGCTCTCAGAAGGCAATCTGAAGAATTATTGTTTAGGTGCTAATAGAAGATAATATAAATTGTCAACTATTATTTATTTTATTAACATAGTGGATCATACCTTCCAGATACTTTTTCCTAGGAAATACAAAAGGTTTTTCAAACAGCTGTTTCTTATTGGACCCTCTTGTAGAAGTCAAGGTCAACCACTAAATTGTAACTCAAGTGAAAGTATCGCTGCTGGGAACTCAGTTAATAGAGGCCAGATCTATTGCATTCTGTGGATCTAACTTGGTATAGGAATAGAACTACAAGAATCTAGAAGAATTGATAGTTAATGTAGCACAGGTATTCTCTCTCAAACATCAGTTTTCTCAATTGCACTTTTGTCAGGAGATGGATAGCAGTCACTTTAAGGTTGGGCTCTCAAAAGTGTGTCTAGAATTCTGATATCCCAAGACATTGATTAACGTGAAACCCATATACTTTAGATACCAGATAAGCTAAAGACTAAAGTGATATTATGTAATGACAATTCACAGACCTAACTTGTATTCTTGCTGAGGCAGACTAGCCCACCTATACACATAGATCTGCCTACAGGGTTGCGTTCAGGCATAGCCAAATGTTCCCTTAAAAAATAAATTTTGGATCTATTCTAGTGTTTAAATGGAAATCCTGTTGTGTTCTCAGAGTTCAGAATCATAGGACATGGAAGATATCACCTTGACCTAGAAAAAGTTAAGGAAAAACCTTACCATGAACTTAAATTATCCTAGCTTATCACCTGTTGCAGACAATCTAATTTGAAGTAGTACTTCATTGAAATGGTTCTGCCAGGTTGGGTACCCCGAAATATTTCAACAAATTAACTTACTAGGTGGAATTACTGGTATTCACATGAACAATTTAAAATATACCAATAGGGATGGCTTCCTTTTTCTATGCCAGACTATATTTTATATTTTGATCACAATGAGGTAGAAATGTCTAGTCACTAAAATACAGGCACTTGTCAAAAAGGCCTAAAGCATCATTCTCTATCCAGTGAAATACTCAAACAACATACAGATGATATCAACAATGCTTTCAGCCCACTGAACAAATATTCAGTGGTAACATACTCATAAGTTCAGTATTGACACTACTCCCTTAGTGATTGTGGTGTAGACAAAAGTGATTTTTACCTACAACCAAGAGCAGGATCACTGTAGAGACTACAGAATGGATATTCCAGAAAAGGAACTGAATGCTTTAACACATTTATTCATTTCTGTGCATAGATACCATCAACCTAAGGTGAATTCAAATGACAATCTCTCTAAATCTTACCTGGGATTCAAAGGAAAATGTTTCTCCATAAAATATATTTGTAGCAAAAAAAGAATGAGACTACAACATCCCAAATTAAAAAGGAAGGTACTATTCTCCCTCACTGCAGATCTGTAAGTCCATAAGGACTTTGGCATATCTTGCTTAGGGCCAATAGTCAAAAACTATTAGTCTTATCTGTTCCCAATATAAAGAAAAAATATCATCAAAGTGTGGTCCATAACATCAGAAAATCAATTAATGTAATACACCATATCACTAAAATAAAGCACAAAAACCACATGATCATATCAAAAAATACAGAAAAAAACATGTGCCAAAACCCAACATCCCTTTATAGTAAAACCAAGAAACTAGAAATAAAAGGAAACTTGCTGAAGTTGATAAAGGGCATCTATGAAAAACAGAGCTAGCATCATACTTAAATGAGAGACTAAGTGTTCTACCCTTAAGATCAAGAACAAGACAAGAATGTCCACTCTCACTAGTCCTATTCAACACTGTACTAGAATTTCCAACCAGAGTGATCATGCAGGAAAATGAAATATCATAGCTTCTATACTGGAAATAAACTATCTATTTGCAGATGTCATGATCTTGTATATACTAAATCCTATGGAATTCACACACAAAAATCCATTAGAACAAATAACTGAGTTCAGCTAGCTGGCAGGATACAAAGTCAATATAAGTGAACCAATTTCATTTCCATACACTATTAATGAACAATCCAAAAATGAAATTAACAAAACAATTCAATTTACAATATCTTCAAAAAGAACAAAATACCTTGCAATAAACTCTGAAAACTATAAAAATTGTTGAAAGAAATTAAAGATGACTGAAATACATGGAAAAACATCCCATGTTCATGGAACAGAAGACAATATTGTTAAGATGACAATACTCCTGAAATTGATCTACAGATTCAATACAATCTCTATCAAAATGCATGCTGCTTTTTTGCAGAAACTGATAAGGTGATCCTAAAATTTATATGGAAATTATAAAGAACCAAAATAGCAAAAACAATCTTGAGAAAGAATAAAGTTGGAGAACTCACACTCTAGATTTAAAAACTTACTACAAAGCTACAATAATCAAGAAAGTGTGTTAATAGCATACAGATATATAGATCAAGGGAATAGAATTTAGAGTCTAGAAATAAAACCTATTTGTTTATGGTCAACTAATTTTCAACAAGACTGTAAAGATGAATTATTGAGGAAAGGATAATTTTTAACAAATGGTTCTGGTACAACTGGATATGCACATGCAGAAGAATGAAACTGGATGACTTCCTCACATCATAAAAAAATTAACTCAAAATTAGCTGTAGACCTAAACATAAGAGCTAAAAATATAAAACTCTTAGAAGAAGATAGAGGAGTAAATCTTAGATATTACATAAAAAATACAAGGCACAAAATAAAAAATAAATAAATTGGAGTGATCGAATTGAAATTTTTGTGATACAATGGACAACATCAAGAGGTTTAAAAGACACCCTAGTGATTTTCTCATATAAGGGTTGTTATCTGAGGCAATTAAATGGATGGATGTAGCTAAAAATATTCAATTTACAATTTCTCCAATATTTTTGGTATTAAAGTGTCTCTATATGGAGTGACATCAACAAAAAAGGTAGAGCGAGGAGTTCCAAGGATATGTCCTTCCACTGAAGTAACGATAAACTGTCAAAACTGACTTGTTCAAAACTAAGTAAATCAGATTGCCCTCCCCAATGTGAGTAGGCATCATCTAATCCACTGAGGGCCTGAATAGAACAAAAAAGCAGTGGAAGAGAGAATTTCACCTCTCGGCCTAAATGTATGAGCTGGGTCGTTGGTCTTGTCCTGCCTTTAGACTGGGACATGCACCATCAGTTCTCCTTGTCCTCAGGCCTTTGGATTAGAACTAGAAATTACACCATTGGCTCTTCTGGTTCTCAGGTTTTCAGACACAGACTGGAACTACACCACTGGCTTTCCTGGGCCTCCAAGAATACATAATACATATATAAATATATATGACATAAAATATATGAAACTATATATTTAAAATATAAATATACCCCCTATTGGTTCTATTTATCTGGAAAACCCTGACTAATACAGACTTCGGTATGAGGAGTGATTCTAGGGGAATACAATTTTAAGGACTTGTTTTCTACATACTAAATTGTTCTGGGGTTTCTAGAATTGGCTCTCTTATCTGATTAGATTTAAAGAATCACTCTATTTCAAGTAGTAAAGAAAGCACTGATAGTCCACAGTGTGATCTGGCAGTATAGATATGCAAAATATTATTGGATATTCCTAATCAACTATTTTATAAGAAGGAGCTGAGTGCCTGTGTACATGATACTTTCAAAAATTTTTGCAAAATAAACAAATGTAGTAAGATTGGTTGGTTGCTCCTAAGCTTACTGGACAAAGTGGTAAAAGAAAAGGATGAGCCCTAGGATTCAAATTGCCATCTCAAGTGCAGCATCAATGACCTGAAAGCTTCTATGTATAACCTGAAGGACACACTTATTTCCTATAGCTATAGGGCTGAGACTGCTGAAAATCAAATGTAGAATAATGGCATCCTAATTGGCTGAATTACAACACAAGTTGAAGTCTCAGTCTCACAGGGTATATACTGTTAAAGTGAGCACATTGATTGGGAAAGATGGTATCCTATAAGCTGGGATGGGAAGTGTGAGAAGACCCTGATGAAGCTGCAGTCATTTAGGCCCTAAATTCTGATGAGCATTTTTTTTTAAATCAGTGGAAGAGGTCTCCCTCCCTCTCCCCATCAGAAGCAAGGATTAACCCTGCATTATTTGAGGAAACTGTACTGGCCACCCCTGAGGCAGTTGTGTTGCAAGACAATACTGATTATCCTCAGTACCCTACCCACAACCCTTCTTTGTTTCTAGACCTATAAGTAAATTCAAGGCCCAGCAGGCCCCTAATGTGAGGTTCAAAGTGTGACCCATAATGAGGTATATTACATTCCAAAAGAACAACTTCTGTTTTCAAATTTAGACAGAAAGAAATACAGGAAATATGTGTGGGAATAGATATTAAGGACGTGGGATAATGGTAGAAGGAACATAAAGCTGGATCAGGAGGAATTTATTGATATGGACTCACTAAGCAGAGATTCTGCATTTAACACTGTGACTCTGGAGTTACAGAAGTTTCTAACACTTTGTTTAGTTGGTTGGCTGAAAAGTAGATGAAAAGGTGGTCCATTGTGAACAAAGTGGACATGCTGGACCTTCTTTGCTTTAATGGAGAGAAAGAGTGGATGTGTCATTTAAGACCTACACACCCATACTGGGAAGATACAGAAGACATACCTTTCACCAACACTGTGAGAAATAAATTAGTGAGGGGAGTCCTGGCAACCTTGAGGAGCTCTGTAATTGGTCTTCTGTGCAGGCCAGACCTTACAGTGGGAACTGCAGTCACTGAGATGGGAAACCTATATGCAATGGTACTAAATGGATTCCAGGGTGGCAGTGAGCAAGTGGCAGCACTCAACTGCTAAAAGCAAGGAGGATGGAGTTACTATAATGGACAACAGAGTCAAAACAGCAGTCAGATTATAGACCCAAAACACACAGAATGCAAGGGAGTCCAGGCCCCACTGAGGAAGGAATTTGATCTACTACCAAAAATTTATACTGTTAATCTATCTCCCAGTGTTCAAAGGGACATGACTGTGGATTGGGGGAATGGAAGTAATCAAAGCTTTTAGGGACTTTTGATCAATCAAAGTCAATCATTTTCCTACATACCAGCAATGAACAAGTGAAATTTGAAATAAAAGCACAATACCATTTACATTAGCACCCCCAAAATGAAACAGGTATAAACCTAACAAAATATTGTAAGATCTATATGAGGAAAACTACAAAATTCTGATGAACAAAAGCAAAGAAGAACTAAGCAGAGAGAAATCGCATGTTCATGAATGAAAAATTCAATTTTATCAAGATGTCAGTTCCTCCCAACTTGATCTATGGATTCAATAGAATCCCAATCAAAATTCCATCAAGTCATTTTGTGTATAACAACAAAGTGACTGTAAAGTTTAGATGGAGAAGCCAAAGATCCAGAATAGCCAACACAATATTGAAGGAGAAAAACGAAGTAGGAAAGCTGATGTCACCCAACTTCAAGGCTTACTAAAAAGCTACAGTAATCAATACAATGTGGTATTGTTGAAAGAAGAGAAAAATAGATCAATGGAACAGAATAAAGACCTCAGGAATAGACCCACAAAAATATAGTCAACTTATTTTTGACAAAGGAGCAAGGGCAATACAATGGTGCAAAGACAGTCTTTGCAACAAATGGTGTTGGAACAACTGCACGTCCACATGCAAAAAAAAAAAAGAAAGAAGAAGCTAAACACAGACCTTATACCTTTCAGAAAAATCAACTCAAAATGCATCACAGTCTTAAACATAAAATACAAAAGTATAAAATTATAATAAAACATAGGACAAAACCTTGTTGAACTTGGGTACGGGGATGACTTTTTAGATACAACAGCAAAGGGACAATCCACGAAAGAAATAATTGATAATCTAGACCTCATTAAAACACTGATAATCTAGATCTCATTAAAAATTAAAAACTTTTGCTCTGTGAAAGACAATGTCAAGAAAATGAGAAGACAAGCCACAGACTTGGATAAATATTTGCAAAAAAATCTGAAATAGAACTATTACTTAAACTATAAAAAGAACTATGAAAACTCAACAATAAGGAAATGAACAACATGATTAAAAAATGGTCCAAAGGACTTCCCTGGTGGCACAGTGGTTGAGAGTCTGCCTGCTGATGCAGGGGACAAGTGTTCGTGCCCCGGTCCGGGAAGATCCCACATGCCATGGAGCGGCTAGGCCCGTGAGCCATGGCTGCTGAGCCTGCGCGTCCGGAGCCTGTGCTCCGCAATGGGAGAGGCCACAACAGTGAGAGGCCCGCATACAAAAAAAAAAAAAAAAAAGGTCCAAGGACCTTAACACACACCTCAAAAAAGAAGATACAGATGGACAAAAAAACAAAGGAAGGATGCTCCTTATCATGTCATATATGTCATCAGACGAATGCAAGTTAAAACAAAGGTGAGAAACCACTATATACTTACTAGAATGGCCAAAATCTGGAACACTAAACAAAACCAAATGCTGATAATAATGCAAAACGGCACAGTCACTTTGGAAAACATCTGGGAATTTCCTTACAAAGCTAAACATACATTTCCTGTATGATCCAGAAATGACGCTCCCTGCTAAATACCCAAAAGAATAGGAAAACTTATAACCACATGAAATCCTGCACTTGAATACTTACAGCAGCTTCTTTCATAACTGTCAAACATAGAAGCAACCAAGATGTCCTTCAGTAGGTGCATGAATGAACTGCGGTATGTCTAGACAATGGAATATTTTTTAGCACTAAAAAGAAATGAACCATTAAGGTAAGAAAATGCATGGAGAAACCTTAAATATGTATCACTACGTGAAGCAAGCTAACATGATAAGGCTATATACTGTATGATCCCAACTACAGATATACGTCACAGATATTGCGGGTTCAGTTCCACACTACTACAATAAAGCAAATATCACAATAAAGCAAGTCACAGAAATTCTCTGGTTTCTAAGTGCATATAAAAGTTATGTTTACACTACACTGTAGTCTATTAAGTGTACAATAGCGTTATGTCTAAAAAATGTCCATATATTAATTAAAACACTTTACTGCTAAAAATGTTACCATCTGAGACTTCAGCAAGTTATCTTTTTGCAATAGTAACATGAAATATCACTGATCACAGATCACCATAACAAATATAATAATGAAAAAGTATGAAATACTGCAAGAATTACCAAAATGTAACACAGAGACTCAAAGACACAAATTATTTCTGGAAAAATAGCATCAATACGCTTGCTATATACAAGGTTGCCAAGAACATTCAATGTGTAAAAAGTGCATTATCTGTGAAGTGCAAGAAAGTGAAGCACAATAAAATGAGGTATTATTCTATATGACGTTCTGGAAAAGGAAAAACTATGGATTCAGTAAAAGGTCGGTGGATGCCAGGGGTTGCGGGGTGGGAAAAGATGACTAGGTGGAACACAGAGCATTTATAAGACAGTGAAAATATTTTGTATGATGCCATAACAGTGGAAACGTGTCATTATACATTTATACAAATCCATAGAAGGCACAACATCAAGAGTGCAATGGAGGAAGCAAGAAAAACTATAATTCTGCAGCCTGTGGAAGAAAGAGCACATTCACAGAAAGACAGACAAAATGAAAAGGCAGAGGACTATGTACCAGATGAAGGAACAAGATAAAACCCCAGAAAAACAAATAAATGAAGGGAGATAGGCAACCTTCCAGAAAAAGAAATCAGAATACTGATAGTGAAGATGATCCATGACCTCAGAAAAACAATGGAGGCAAAGATTGAGAGGATGAAAGAAATGTTTAACAAAGACCTAGAAGAATTAAAGAACAAACAAACAGAGATGAACAAAACAATAACTGAAATGAAAAATACACTAGAAGGAATCAATAGTGAATAACTGAGGCAGAAGAACAGATAAGTGACCTGGAAGACAGAATGGTGGAATTCACTGCCGTGGAACAGAATAAAGAAAAAAGAACGAAAAGAAATGAAGACAGCCTAAGAGACCTCTGGGGCAGCAATAAATGCAACAACATTTGCATTATAGGGGTCCCAGAAGGAGAAGAGAGAGAGAAAGGAGCAGAGAAAATATTTGAAGAGATTATAGTTGAAAACTTCCCTAACATGGGAAAGGAAATAGCCACCCAAGTCCAAGAAGCACAGAGAGTGCCAGGCAGGATAAACCCAAGGAGAAACACACCAAAACACACAGTAATCAAATTGACAAGTCAAAGACAAAGAATAATTATTGAAAGCAACAAGGGAGAAACAAAAAATAACATACAACAGAACTCCCATAAAGTTAGCAGCTGATTTCTCATCAGAAACTCTACAAGCCAGAAGGAAGTGGCAAGATGTATTTAAAGTGATGAAAGGGAAAAACCTACAACCAAGATTACTCTACCTGGCAAGGATCTCATTCACATTCGATGGAGAAATCAAAAGTTTTACAGAGAAGCAAAAGCTAAGAGAATTCAGCACCACAAAATCAGCTCTACAACAAATGCTAAAGGAACATCTCTAAGTGGGAAACACAAGAGAAGAAAAGTACCTCCAAAAACAAACCCATAACCATTAAGAAAATGGTAATAGGAACATACATATTGATAATTGCCGTAAACATGAATGGATTAAATGCTCCAACCAAAAGACACAGGCTCACTGAATGCACACAAAACCAAGACCCATATATATGCTGTCTACAAGAGACCCACTTCAGACCTAGGGACACATACGGATAAAGTGAGGGGATGGAAAAAGATATTCCACACAAATGGAAATCAAAAGAAAGCTGGACTAACAATCCTGATATCAGATAAAATAGACTTTAAAATAAAGAATGTTACAAGAGACAAGGAAGGACACTAAAAAATGATCAAGGGATCAATCCAAGAAGAAGATATAGCAATTATAAATATATATGCACCCAACATAGGAGCACCTCAATACATAAGGCAAATGCTAACAGCTATAAAGAGGAAACCAAAAGTAACACAATAATAGTGGGGAAATTTAACACCTCATAAACACAAATAGACAGATCATACAACCAGAAAAGTAATATGGAAACATAAGCTTTAAATAACAAAATGCACCAGGTAGATTTAATTGCTATTTATAGGACATTCCAACCCAAAATAGCAGATTACATTTTCTTCTCAAGTGCACACGGAATATTCTTCAGGATAGATCACATCTTGGGTCACAAATCAAGCCTCAGTAAATTTAAGAAAATTGCAACCATATCAAGCACCTTACCTAACCACAACGCTATGAGATTACAAATCAATTAGAGGGAAAAAACTGAAAAAAACACAAACACATGGTAGCTAAACAATACGTTATTAAATAACCAAGAGATCACTGAAGAAATCAAAGAGGAATTCAAAAAAATACCTAGAGACAAATCACAACAAAAACACGATGAACCAAAACCTATGGGATGCAGCAAAAGCAGTTCTAAGAGGGAAGTTTATAGCAATACAAGCCTACCTCAAGAAACAAGAAAAATCTCAAATAAACAATCTAACCTTACACCTAAAGGAAAAAGAGAAAGAAGAACACACAAAACCCAAAGTTAGTAGAAGGAATGAAATCATAAAGATCAGAGCAGAAATAAATGAAATAGAAACAAAGAAAACAATAGCAAAGATCATAAAACTAAAAGTTGGTTCTTTGAGAAGATAAATAAAATTGATAAACCTTAAGCCAGACTCATCAGGAAAAAGAGGGAGAGGACTCAAATCATTAAAATTAGACATGAAAAAGGAGGAGTTACAATGGACACCGCAGAAATACAAAGCATCATAAGAGACTACTAAAAGCAACTCTATGCCAATAAAATGGACAACTGGGAAGATATGGACAAATTCTTAGAAAGGTATAACATTCCAAGACTGAACCAGGAAGAAATAGAAAATAAGAACAGACCAAAGAGGGAAGAGATATGGGAACATATGTATATGTATAACTGATTCACTTTGTTATAAAGCAGAAACTAACACACCATTGTAAAGTAATTATACCCCAATAAAGATGTTAAAAAATAAATAAATAAATAAAAATAAATAAATAAAATAAAAGAACAGACCAATCACAAGTAATGAAATTGAAACTGTGATTAAAAATCTTCCGGCAAACAAAAGTCCAAGACCAGATGGTTTCACAGGTGAATTTTATCAAACATTTAGAGAAGAGCTGACACCCATCCTCCTCAAATTCTTTCAAAACACTGCAGAAGAAGGAACACTCCCAAACTCATTCTATGTGGCCACCACCACCCTGATACCAAAACTCGACAAAGATACTACAGAAAAGAAAATTACATGGGCTTCTCTGGTGGCGCACTTGTTGAGAGTCCGCCTGGTGATGCAGGGGACACGGGTTCATGCCCTGGTCTGGGAATATCCCACATACCACAGAGCGGCTGGGCCTGTGAGCCATGGCCGCAGAGCCTGCGTGTCTGGAGCCTGTGCTCCGCAATGGGAGAGGCCACAACAGTGAGAGACCAATGTACCACAAAAAAAATAAATAAAAATAAATAAATTTAAAAAAAGAAAATTACAGACCAATATAACTGATGAATATAGATGTGAAAATCCTCAACAAAAAAATAGCAAACAGCCTACAACACATTAAAAGGATCATACACTATGATCAAGCGGGCTTTATCCCAGGGATGCAGGGATTCTTCAATATACACAAATCAATCAATGTGATACACCATATTAACAAATTGAAGAATAAAAACCATACGACCATCCCAATAAATGCAGAAAAAGCTTTTGACAAATTTCAACACCCATTTATGATAAAAGCTCTCCAGCAAGTGGGCATAGAGGGAACCTACCTCAACATAATAAAGGCCATATATGACAAACCCACAGCCAACATTATTCTCAATGGTGAAAAACTGAAAGCATTTCCCCTAAGATCAGGAAGAGGACAAGGATGTCCACTGTCACCACTATTCAACATAGTTTTGGAAGTCGTAGCCACAGCAATCAGAGAAGAAAAAGAAAGAAAAGGAATACAAATTGGAAAAGAAGAAGTAAAACTGTCACTGTTTGCAGATGACATGATACTATACATAGAGAATCCTAAAGAGGCCACCAGAAAATTACTAGAGCTAATCAATGAATTTGATTAAGCTGCAGGATACAAAATTAATGCACAGAAATCTCTTGCATTCCTATACACTAACAACGAAAGATCAGAAAGAGAAATTAAGGAAACAATCCCATTCACCACTGCAACAAAAAGAATAAAATACCTAGAATAAACAAACCTAAGGAGGTAAAAGACCTGTACTCCGAAAACTAAAAGACACTGAGGAAAGAAATCAAAGATGACACAAACATATGGAGAGATATACCACGTTCTTGGATTGGAATAATCAATATTGGGAAGATGACTATGCTACCTAAAGCAATCTAACGGAGTCCATGTAATCCATATCAAACTACCACTGGCATTTTTTTACAGAACTAGAACAAAAACTCTTAAAATTTTTATGGAGACACAAAAGACCCTGAGTAGGAAAGTGGTCTTCAGGGAAAAAAACAGAGCTGGAGGAATCAGACTCCCTGACTTCAGACTATACTACAAAGCTACAGTAATCAAGACAATATGGTACTGGCACAAAAACAGAAATATAGATCAATGGAACAGGATAGAAAGCCCAGAGATTAAACCCACGCACCTATGGTCAACAAATCCATGACAATGGAGGCAAACATATAAAATGGAGAAAGGACAGCCTCTTCAATAAGTGGTGCTGGGAAAAGTGGACAGGTACATGTAAAAGTATGAGATTAGATCACTCCCTAACACCATACACAAAAATAAGCTCAAAATGGATTAAAGACCTAAATGTAAGGCCAGACACTATCAAACTCTTAGAGGAAAACATAGGCAGAACACTCTATGACATAAATCACATCAAGATCCTTTTTGATCCACCTCCTAGACAAATGAAAATAAAAACAAAAATAAGCAAATGGGACCAAATGAAACTTAAAACCTTTTGCACAGCAAAAGAAACAATAAACAAGGGAAAAAGACAACCCTCAGAATGGGAGAAAATATTAGCAAATGAAGCAACTGACAAAGGGTTAATCTCCAAAATGAACAAGCAGCTCATGCAGCTCAATATCAAAAACACAAACAACCCAATCCAAAAATGGGCAGAAGACCTAAATAGACATTTCTCCAAAGAAGATATACAGATTGCCAACAAACACATGAAAGAATGCTCAACATCATTAATCATTAGAGAAATGCACATCAAAACTACAATGAGATATCATCTCACACCGGTCAGAATGGCCATCATCAAAAAATCTACAAACAATAAATGCTGGAGAGGATGTGGAGAAAAGGGAACCCTCTGGCACTGTTGGTGGGAATGTAAATTGAAAGAGCCACTATGGAGAACATTATGGAACTTCCTTAAAAAACTAAATATAGAACTACCATATGACCCAGCAGTCCCACTACTGGGCATATACCCTGAGAAAGCCATCATTTAAAAAGAGACATGTACCAAAATGTTCACTGCAGCTCTATTTGCAATAGCCAGGACATGGAAGCAACCTAAGTGTACATTGACAGATGAATGGATAAAGAAGATGTGGCACATATATACAATGGAATATTACTCAGCCATAAAAAGAAACGAAATTGAGTTATTTGTAGTGAGGTGGATGGACCTAGAGTTTTTCATACAGAGTCAAGTAAGTCAGAAAGAGAAAAACAAATACCGTATGCTAACACATATATATGGAATCTAAGGGGAAAAAAAAGGTCATGATGAACCTAGGGGCAAGACGGGAATAAAGACGCAGACCTACTAGAGAATGGACTTGAGGATATGGGAAGGGCGAAGGATAAGCTGTGACAAAGTGAGAGAGTGGCATGGACATATATACACTATCAAACGTAAAATAGATTGCTAGTGGGAAGCAGCCGCATAACACAGGGAGATCAGCTCTGTGCTTTGTGACCACCTAGACGGGTGGAATAGGGAGGGTGGGAGGGAGGGAGACGCAAGAGGGAAGAGATATGGGAACATATGTATACGTTTAACTGATTCACTTTGTTATAAAGCAGAAACTAACACACCAGTGTAAAGCATTTATACTCCAATAAAGATGTTAAAAAAATAAAATAGGTAAATTAATTAAAGAAAACAAAACTAAAAACTTTCGCACATCAAAGGACACTATCAAGTGAGTGACAAGACAACCCACAGAACGGGAGAAGATTTTCATAAATTATGTATCTGATAACGTCTAGCATCCAGAACATACAAAGTACACTTGCAACTCAAAAAGAAAAAGTCAAACAACCCAATTAAAAAGTGGGAAAAGAACTGGATTAGATATTTGCAAAGAAAATATAAAAATTATCAACAAGCACATGAAATGATACTCAACATCACTAGACAATGAAGAAATGCAAACCAACAGCATAGTGAGGTACCACTTCACAGCTACCAGGATGGTTATAAAAATAATTTTCTAAAATCTAAAAATCTGAAGTGTTATGAGGATATGGAGAAATTAGAATCCTCATATGTTGCTGGTGGGAATGTAAAATGGTGCAGTCACTGTGGAAATCAGTTTGGAAGTTCTTCGATAAACATAGAATTTCAAATGAGCCATCAATTCTACTCATGGGTAAATAGAAAAAAGGGGGGGTGTTTCAATCAGGTTTCAATCAAAATCTTGCACACAAATGTTCATAGTACCACCATTTACAATAGCCAAAAAGTGGAGTCAACCCAAATGTCCATCAACTGGTGGACAAACTTAATACAGTATATCCACACAATGGAATATTTTTTAGCCATAAAAAGAAATGAAAAACTGATACTGGCAACATCACGGATGAAAGCACACTAAGAAACCAGATACTGAAAAACAAGTCAGATGTTATATGACCTCATTTATATGAAACATCCAGAATAAGCACATTCATAGAGAAAGCAGATTAGTGGTTGCTGGGGGTCAGTTGGGAGATAATAGTGAGCTTTTCAAATATCATATATTAACACATACATGTGGAATCTAGAAAAATGGTATAGATGATCTTCTTTGCAAAGCACAAATAGAGACACAGACGTAGAGAACAAATGTATGGATACCAAGGGGGAAGGAGGGGGAAGAATTGGGATTGACACATATACACTATTGATACTATGTATAAAATAGATAACTAATGAGAACACACTGTATAGCACAGGGAACTCTACTTAATGCACTGTGATGTCTTAAATGGGAAGGAAATCCAAAAATGAGGGGATATATGTATATGTATAGCTGATTCATTTTGCTGCACGGTAGAAACTAACACAACATTGTAAAGCAACTCTACTCCAATAAAAATTAATTTAAAAAATAGAGAATGAGTTTTTAACAGGTATGAGGTTTTCCTCTCCGGTGCTAAAAACATTCTGGTATTAGATAGTGGTGATTACTTCACAAAATTATGAATTTACTAAATGTTATTGAAATGTGTACACTTTAAAATAATAGTTAAAATGGTAAATTTATATTTTGTATATTTTATGACAATAAAAACTTGGGCAAAGTATCTGAATAAACTTTTATCCAAAGAACATATACAAATGGCCAATAAGCACATGAAAAGATGCTCAACATCATTAGCCATTTGGGAAATGTAAACCAAAACCATAGAATACCTCTTTCCACCCAGTAGGATGGCTATTATCAAAGACATGTCTTTCGAAGCCCTCATATGCAGCGGTAGGAATGTAAAATGTTACAGCCGCTTTGAAAAACAGTTTGGCTGTTCCTCCGAAAGTTAAACACAGCATTACCATACGACCCAATAAATTTCACTCTAAAATCAAGATATTTAAAAACATGTATCCAGGACTTCCCTGGTGGTAAAGTGGCTAAGACTTCCACACTCCCAATGAAGGGGGCCAGGGTTCGATCCCTCGTCAGATCCCACATGCCACAACTAAGAGTCTGCATGCCCCACCTAAAGACCCCGCATGCCACAACGAAGATTCTGGCACGCAGTAACAAAGATTCCGCGTGCCGCAACGAAGACCCGGCGCAGCCAAATAAATAAATAAAATTTTAAAAATAAATAAAACAAATAAAAACATGTATCCACATAAAACTTTGTACCTGGATATTCATAGCAGCATTATTCATAATAGCAAAAATGTGGAAACCATCCAAATGTCCATCAACTAATGAATGGACAAAACAAAATATCATATACCTATACAATGGGATATTATTCATGCATAAGAAGGAATGAAGAGGAATGAAGTACTGATACACACTACATCATAGGTAAACCTTGAAAACATGCTATGCTTTCATAGTGTGGAAAAACAATTCAGAAGCAAAAGACTACATATTGTATGATTACCTTCATATGAAATGTCCACAACAGTCAAATCCATAGAGACAAAGTAGATTAGTGGTTGCCAAGGGCATGGGTGGAGAGATAGATAGTGACTGCTACAGAGTATTGGGTTTCTTTTATGGGGTAATGAAAATACTCTGAACTTAGATAGTAATGATGGTTGACAACCCTGTGAGTCTACTAAAAATCCACTGAATTTGTACATTTATAAAAAGTGAAATTTATGGTATGTGAATTATATCTCAATAAAGTTATTTTTAAATTGTTATCGAGCCTTTCAGAAGAGTAGTTTTATAAAAGTCAAGCTTCTAAAATATGATGAATTGGATTGTAAAAAAAAAAAAAAGGAAGAAAGGAGAGAGGGGCAAATGGAGGGTGAGAGAAAGGAAATATGTGAACTTACTTTGAAAAGCATAAAAATGGGAGTCCCAAAATTGAATGCATATCAGAATCACTCTGGAATCTGGATAAAATTAGATTTCTTGGACTCATTTCCAGATATTCTGATCCAGTGGGTATGGGATGAGGTCACGGAATCTGTATTTTAAAAAGTTTTGCCAACAACTAACATACTGTGCTATACAAATATAAAGGGCTATTATTATTATTACTCAGCAGTAATAATGTA
Organism: Stenella coeruleoalba; assembly: GCF_951394435.1. NCBI lineage: Eukaryota > Metazoa > Chordata > Mammalia > Artiodactyla > Delphinidae > Stenella > Stenella coeruleoalba. Next base: position 98,701,762 of record NC_137152.1, on the reverse strand, counting down.
ATGGGGTTCCTAGTTGAGTCTGGATCTTACAATTTTTGAATCTGGAAAATTGCCATTTTAGTGATGGACAGTAGTCTCTGCATTGTGGTACAGAAATAGGAATTTACCATTAGCATAGGTTGTCCCTTTAAATTGAGGATAAACATAGGAGTAGCCTCTTTTAGTTACACTGACATAAGTTTTAATCTAATACTTCTAGGGACTAAGGACATAGTTGGACATTTTAGGTTTAGTAAAGGCCTTGAGCTGTAATGCTTTTGTTGGGTGGTGTGAAACTCCTACCACAAACATGTAACTTTATTCATAGATTTTCACAGGGTTTAAGATGCTCCTAGGAAAATGAGGACTGGAAAACCCACCAACCCCTTCCAGAAACTATCAAAGTTAGTCATGTATGATGGACTGAAGTGACCCCAGTCAAGATAATCTGACAGAAGACTAGAGACTGAAAGGGAAGACTTAACTGATGACCCAAACCCAATATATGGGCTTAAATCATTGGAAGGGAGGTTGGGTTCTGAACATAGTACATAACTATTTTGCTAGACTCACTCCTGACCCTGCTATGCTGGCTCCACGGATACTGCCTCATAAATGGATAGACATATTCTTTGAAAAAAATAATCACAACATTCTCTAAAAGAGAGGGCACAATTTTGCAGGTGGGATATCTATGACTAACTATGACAGGAAAAGAAGAGCTTTCTGCCTCATAATTTAAAGGGCCATGAAGGTGTGGGTTAAATATCAGACATAAGTAACAGTGAATGGAGCATTTGGATTTCTTAGATGTTGAACTGATGATATTTTATCTAATGTTAAGCAGGGATTTCTTATTCTGCCAGCATTTTCCAGATTTTATAGACCATACCCTTGTTCTGCAACCAGTAGCAAGGCAACACTTAGGACAACTGTGACTAGCAGAATGGGTTGTAGAGATGTCAGCATTTGTGGAGATTAACCTCCAAGGATTCTGGAAGATGGAGTGTTGAGAAAACCAATGAACAGACGAGGGTTTACCTAGTAAACCTAGGCAGTCCTTGAGAATATCCAGGGAGAGAAATAATAGAAAAAATTTCCTCCTAATGGGGACCAGTAGTGCCTGTGAGTTCATAGTATTTTAGTTAAGTCCAAACAGTTCGACTATCCTATGCCTGTACCCGTGGAGATTAAAATACATGGAGAAAAACAGACATCCACAAATACATGGCCACAAACCTTAAGTGGGCCCTTAATGCTTGCCCAGAAGATATATCTTATTTTTCTAGTTTACTTATTCTCCCATCTTCCTAAAGTATTATTTCACAATTTCTCTTCTCTACTCAAACCTTCAGCACCTTCTTCTACATCCTCACTCTCAGCTGATGCCCTTGCTTTCTACTTCACTGAAAAGATTGAAACAGTCAAAAGAGAGCTTTCTAAAATGCTCACCACATCTACCATCATGTCTGCATCTGAAACCACATAGTTGACCCTTGAACAACGTGGTGTTTAGGGGCACCCACCTTTCCGCTGAGTTGAAGATCTGTGTATAAGTTATAGTTGGCCCTCCATATCCAAGGTTCCTTTATATCCATGTTTCCCCTTCTACAAATTCAATCAACTGTGGATTGTGTAGTACTAGAGCATTTACTATTGAATAAACTCTGCATGTAAGTGGACCCATGCAGTTCAAATTTGTATTGTTCGAGGGTCAACTATACTCTTTCTTCCTCTTCTTTTATAATAGATGATTTATTTGTCCATATTCCTAAGGTCAATCAATTCCCTTGTTCATTAGATCCCATCCCATCTGGCCTACTCAAAAGACATTGTTTCAGCATTATCCCCTCTCTACTATATCATCCATTTTCCCTCCCTGCTTAATCATTCCCATTTTTTTCCTATATCAGGGGAAAAAACAACCATCTACGGATCCCACTACCCTTCACAAGCTACCGGCCCATTTCTCTGCTTCCACTAAATAGCAATACTCCTCAAAATATCGGTAGTTGTTCATGTTAACTAACAGCAATTCTTCTTTACTCATTTTCTCTAGGCTTTTGGCTAGACAACTTATTTCAATGATTTCCATGTTACTAATTCTAACAGTCAATTCTCAGTCCTCATCTTTTTTCATATAACAGCAGCATATATCACTCTTTTCTCCCAGGAACATTTTTAAATTGGTTTCTAGGATAGCATACTATTTTGCTTTGCTTCCTATCTCACTGACCATTCCAAGTCAACTTTTTGTAGTTCTTCCTCTTCTCTCCATCTTACTAACTTTGGAGTGTCCCAGGGCTCAGTCCCTGGACTACTTCTTTCTCTACATTCACTCACTAATGATCTCATCTATTTTCATGTTTTCAAATCCCATGTATATGTTGTTGATTTCCAAATTTATATCATCCTTTCAGATTTCTCTCCTGAAATCCAGACTTACATATCCAACATGTTCAACTGAATGTTTAATAGACATCTCAAACCCAACACATTCCATATGCAATTCCTGATCTCCACTTCCACAAACCTGGTTCAACATCAGGCTTTCCTTTCAAGTATATTGAATATATATTGATGCATAAAAATTTACAAAATACTTAGTGGCGTAACATAACACACATTTATTATATCATAGTTCCTTTGGGTCAAAACATGGCTTAGCCGGGTCTTCTGATTTCAGAGTGTTTCATGATGCTGCAATCAAAGTGTCAGCCACGTCTGATGTCTCATCTGAAAGTTTAATAAGAGAATGATCCACTCCCAAGCTCCTGTATTTGTTTGCAAGTTCAGATATTTGCTGGCTATCCACCTGAAGCCAGCCTCAGTTCTTTGCCACATGGACTTCTCTAATATATCTGCTTGCTTCATCAAAGCCAGCAAGGGAAAGAGTCTGCTAATAGTATGAAAGTGACCATCTTATATAATATAATCATGGAAGTGACTTCCCATCATTTTTGCCATATCCTGTTCATTAGAAGCAAGTAATTGGTCCCTCCCACACTCAAGAGGAGGTGATCCCACAAAGGCATGAATACCAGTAGGAACAAACCATATGGGGTCATCTTAGAATCTATCTGCCATACTCAGTTAATGGCAACTCCATTCAAGCCAAAATCCTTGGCATTATTCTTGGCTTCTCTTTCTTTCACACCCCACATCCAATCAGTCAGCAACTCCTGTGAGCTCTGCTTTCAAACTATGCAGAATCTGACCACTTCCACCTGTACCACTCTAGTACAAGCAACCATAATTTGTCCTGGGTTATTTAATAGCTCCCTAACTGGTTACCTTGTTTCCAACCTTTATCATCCCCCATTGTCTACTCAATATATAACAGCCATAATGATCTATTTAAAAGACAACTTAGCTCATATCATTTCTTTTCTCAAATCCTTCCAATTGCTTCTGATCTCACTCAAAGTAAAGTCCAAATTTCATACAGTGATGTACAAGGCCCTACATGATCTGTGTTCCTGAACCTATCTGACATCATCTCCTACATCGCTTCTCCTTGCTCATTCCACTTCAGGCACACTGATAATTTCACTATCTGCTTAACACACCAGGTACAAATTTGTCTCAGGGCTTTCCTGGATGTTCTCTGTCAGGATCACACCTTCTTCAGATGGCTACATGGCTCTCTTCCTCATCTCTTTTACATTTTTGCTCAAATGACACTTTTCCAGATAGACCTACCCTGATTGCCTGTTAATACTGTAACCTCTTACCCCTCTCCACCCCAGCACCTCCACCCTTACTGTACTCATTTTTCTCCCATAGAACTTATCACTTTCTAACATACTATATAAGGTACTTATTGTGTTTAGCAGTCTCCAAACGAATAAAAGCATAAAAAGTTGATATTCTTCTGCTTTATTTGATGATATATCTCTAATCCTAAAGACAGTGTCTGGCACAGAGTACACACGTAAAAAATGTTTGAGGATGGAATAAATGAAGACCTCTATTTTGAAATCACAGCCTATTGACATCTGGGGTCAAATGAGTACTAAAAATAACCACTAACATTTATTTAGCATTCAATACGACACCAGTCCCTTAGCTGAGATTTTACTATATTATCTAATTGAACCTTAAAACTTTATGTGGGAGAGTTGAGGAAGATGGCAGAAGAGTAAGACGTGGAGATCACCTTCCTCCCCACAGATACATCAGAAATACATCTACATGGGGAACTGCTCCTATAGAACACACACTGAATGCTGGCAGAAAACCTAAGACCTCCCAAAAGGCAAGAAGCTCCCCACGTACCTGGGTAGGGCAAAAGAAAAAATAAAAAACAGACACAAAAGAATAGGGAGAGGACCTGCACCAGTGGGAGGGAGCTGTGAAGGAGGAAAGGATTCCACACACTAGGAAGCCCCTTCGTGGGCGGAGACTGCAGGTGGCACAGAGGGGAAGCTTCGGAGCCGCGGAGGAGAGCACAGCTACAGGGGTGCGGAGGGCAAAGCGGTAAGATTCTCGCGCAGAGGATTGGTGCCGACCGGCACTCACCTGCCCGAGAGGCTTGTCTGCTCACCTGCTGGGGCGGGGGCGGGGGCTGGGAGCTGAGGCTCGGGCTTCCGTCGGATAGCAGGGAGAGGACTGGGGTTGGCAGCGTGAACACAGCCTGAAGGGGTTAGTGCACCATGGCTAGCCGGGAGGGAGTCCGGGAAAAAGTCTGGACCCGCGGAAGAGGCAAGAGACGTTTTCTTCCCTCCTTGTTTCCTGGTGCGTGAGGAGAGGAGATTAAGAGTGCTACTTAAAGGAGCTCCAGAGACAGGCCTGAGCCGCAGCTATCAGCGCGGACCCCCAGAGATGGGCATGAGATGCTAAGGCTGCTGCTGCCACCACCAAGAAGCCGGTGTGCAAGCACAGGTCACTATCCACACTTTACCTCCCAGGAGCCTGTGCAGCCCGCCACTGCCAGGGTCCCGTGATCCAGGGACAACTTCTTCGGGAGAACACAAGACGCGCCTCAGGCTGGTGCAATGTCACTCTGGCCTCTGCTGCCGCAGGCTCGCCCCGCATCCGCACCCCTCCTCCCCCCGGCCTCAGTGAGCCAGAGCCCCCGAATCAGCAGCTCCTTTAACCCCGTCCTGTCTGAGCAAAGAACAGATGCCCACGGTCGAACTACACGCAGAGGCGGGGACAAATCCAAAGGTGAAACCCGGGAGCTGTGCGAACAAAGAAGAGAAAGGGAAATACCTCCCAGCAGCCTCATGAGCAGCAGATTAAATCTCCACAATAAACCTGATGTACCCGGCATATGTGGAATACCTGAATAGACAACGAATCATCCCAAATTGAGGAGGTGGACTTCGGGAGCAAGATAGATATTTTTTCCACTTTTCCTCTTTTTGTGAGTGTGTATGTGGATGCTTCTGTATGAGACTTTGTCTGTATAGCTTTGCTTTCACCATTTGTCCTAGGGTTCAGTCCATCCGCTTTTTTTTTTTTTTTTTTTTTTTTTTTTTTTTTTTTGCGGTACGCGGGCCTCTCCGTGCTGTGGCCTCACCCATTGCAGAGCACAGGCTCTGGACAAGCAGGCTCAGTGGCCATGGCTCACGGGCCTTGCCGCTCTGCGGCATATGGGATCTTCCCTGACCGGGGCACGAACCCGTGTCCCCTGCATCGGCAGGCGGACTCTCAACCACTGCGCCACCAGGGAAGCCCTTTTTTTACTTTTTAAAAAATTTTTTCTTAACAATTATTTTTTATTTTAATAACTTATTTTATTTTATCTTTATTTTATTTTATCCTCTTTATTTCTTTCTATTTTTTCTCCCTTTTATTCTGAGCTGTGTGGATGAAAGGCTCTTGGTGCTCCAGCCAGGACTCAGTGCTGTGCCTCGGAGGTGGGAGAGCCAAGTTCAGGACACTGGTCCACAAGAGACCTCCCAGCTCCACGTAATATCAAATGGTGAAAATCCCCCAGAGATCTCCATCTCAACACCAACACCCAGCTTCACTCAACGACCAGCAAGCTACAGTGCTGGACACACTACGCCAAACAACTAGCAAGACAGGAACACAACCCCACCCATTAGCAGAGAGGCTGCATAAAATCATAATAAGGCCACAGACAACCAATAACACACCACCAGATGTGGACCTGCCCACCAAAAAGACAAGATCCAGCCTCATCCACCAGAACACAGGCACTAGTCCCCTCCACCAGGAAACCTACACAACCCACTGAACCAACCTTAGCCACTGGGGACAGACACCAAAAACAATGGGAACTACGAACCTGCAGCCTGCAAAAAGGAGACCCCAAACACAGTAAGACAAGCAAAATGAAAAGACAGAAAAACACACAGCAGGTGAAGGAGCAAGGTAAAAACCCACCAGACCTAACAAATGAAGAGAAAATAGGCAGTCTACCTGAAAAGGAATTCAGAATAATGATAGTAAAGATGATTCACAATCTTGGAAATAGAATAGAAAAAATGCAAGAAACATTTAACAAGGACCTAGAAGAACTAAAGATGAAACAAACAACGATGAACAACACAATAAATGAAATTTAAAATACTCTAGATGGGATCAATAGCAGAATAACTGAGGCAGAAGAATGGATAAGTGACCTGTAATATAAAATACTGGAAATAACTACTGCAGGGAAGAATAAAGAAAAAAGAATGAAAAGTACTGAGGGCACTCTCAGAGACTTCTGGGACAACATTAAAAACACCAACATTCGAATTATAGGGGTCCCAGAAGAAAAAGAGAAAAAGAAAGGGACTGAGAAAATATTTGAAGAGATTATAGTTGAATACTTCCCTAATATGGGAAAGGAAAGAGTTAATCAAGTCCAGAAAGCACAGAGAGTCCCATACAGGATAAATACAAGGAGAAACATGCCAAGACACATATTAATCAAACTATCAAAAATTAAATACAAAGAAAACATATTAAAAGCAGCAAGGGAAAAACAACAAATAACACAAGGGAATCCCCATAAGGTTAACAGCTGATCTTTCAGCAGAAACTCTGCAAGCCAGAAGGGACTGGCAGGACATATTTAAAGTGATGAAGGAGAAAAACCTACAACCAAGATTACTCTATGCAGCAAGGATCTCATTCAGATTTGATGGAGAAATTAAAACCTTTACAGACAAGCAAAAGCTGAGAGAGTTCAGCACCAACAAACCAGCTTTAAAACAAATGCTAAAGGAACTTCTCTAGGCAAGAAACACAAGAGAAGGAAAAGACCTACAATAACAAACCCAAAACAATTAAGAAAATGGGAATAGGAACATACATATCGATAATTACCTTAAAGGTAAATGGGTTAAATGCTCCCACCAAAAGACACAGACTGGCTGAATGGATACAAAAACAAGACTTGTATATATGCTGTTTACAAGAGACCCAGTTCACACCTAGGGACACATACAGACTGAAGTTGAGGGGACGGAATAAGATATTCCATGCAAATGGAAATCCAAAGAAAGCTGGAGTAGCAATTCTCATATCAGACAACATAGACTTTAAAATAAAGACTACTACAAGAGACAAAGAAGGACACTACCTAATGATAAAGGGATCAATCCAAGAAGAAGATATAACAATTGTAAATATTTATGCACCCAACATAGGAGCACCTCAATACATAAGGCAAATAATAACAGCCATAAAGGGGAAACCAACAGTAACACAATCATAGTAGGGGACTTTAACACCCCACTTTCACCAATGGAAATATCATCCAAAATAAAAATAAATAAGGAAACACAAGCTTTAAATGATACATTAAACAAGATGGACTTAATTGATATTTATAGGACATTCCATCCAAAAACAACAGAATACACATTTTTCTCAAGTGCTCATGGAACATTCTCCAGGATAGATCATATCCTGGGTCACAAATCAAGCCTTGGTAAATTTAAGAAAATTGAAATCGTATCAAGTATCTTTCCGACCACAACAATATGAGACTAGATATCAATTACAGGAAGAGATCTGTAAAAAATACAAACACATGGAGGCTAAACAATACACTACTTAATAACGAAGTGATTACTGAAGAAATCAAAGAGGAAATCAAAAAATACCTAGAAACAAATGACAATGGAGACACGACGACCCAAAAGTTATGAGAGGCAGCATAAGCAGTTCTTTTTTTTTTTTTTTTTTTAACATCTTTATTGGGGTATAATTACTTTACAATGGTGTGTTAGTTTCTGCTTTATAACAAAGTGAATCAGTTATACATATACATATGTTCCCATATCTCTTCCCTCTTGCGTCTCCCTCCCTCCCACCCTCCCTATCCCACCCCTCCAGGCTGTCACAGAGCACCGAGCCAATATCCCTGTGCCATGCGGCTGCTTCCCACTAGCTATCTACCTTACTACGTTTGTTAGTGTGTATATGTCCATGACTCTCTCTCGCCCCGTCACAGCTCACCCTTCCCCCTTCCCATAACCTCAAGTCCGTCATAAGCAGTTCTAAGAGCAAATTTTACAGCAATACAATCCTACCTTAAGAAACAGTAAACATCTCAAATAAACAACGTAACCTTGCACCTAACACGATTAGAGAAAGAACCAAAAAAACCAAAGTTAGCAGAAGGAAAGAAATCATAAATATCAGATCGGAAATAAATGAAAAAGAAATGAAGGACACGATAGCAAAGATCAATAAAACTAAAAGCTGGTTCTTTGAGAAGATAAACAAAATTGATAAACCCTTAGCCAGACTCATGAAGAAAAAAAGGGAGAAGACTCACATCAATAGAATTAGAAATGAAAAAGGAGAAGTAACAACTGACACTGCAGAAAAACAAAGGACCATGAGAGATTACTGCAAGCAGCTCTATGCCAATAAAACGGACAACCTGGAAGAAATGGACAAATTCTTAGAAATGCACAACCTGCCGAGACCGAACCAGGAAGAAATAGAAAATATGAACAGACCAATCACAAGCATTGAAATTGAAACTGTGATTAAAAATCCTGCAACAGGGCTTCCCTGGTGGCACAGTGGTTGAGAGTCCACCTGTCAATGCAGGGGACACGGGTTCGTGCCCCGGTCTGGGAAGATTCCTCATGCCGTGAAGTGGCTAGGCCCGTGCGCCATGACCGCTGAGCCTGCATGTCCGGAGCCTGTGCTCCGCAGTGGGAGAGGCCACAACAGTGAGAGGCCTGTGTACCGCAAAAACAAACAAACAAAAAATTTTCCAACAAACAAAAGCCCAGGACCAGATGGCTTCACAGGCGAATTCTACCAAACATTTAGAGAAGAGCTAACACATATCCTTCTCAAACACTTCCAAAATATAGCACAGGGAGGGACACTCCCAAACCCATTCTATGAGGCCACCATCACCTTGATATGAAAACGAGACAATGATGTCACAAAGAAAGAAAACTGCAGGCCAATATCACTGATGAACATAGATGCAAAAATCCTCAACAAAATACTAGCAAACAGAATCCAACAACACATTAAAAGGAGCATACACCATGATCAAGTGGGGTTTATCCCAGGAATGCAAGGATTCTTCAATATACGCAAATCAATCAATTTGATATACCATATTAACAAATTGAAGGATAAAAACCATATGATCATCTGAATAGATGCAGAGAAAGCTTTGGGCAAAATTCAACACCCATTTATGATAAAAACCCTGAAGAAAGTAGGCATGGAGGGAACTTTCCTCAACATAATAAAGGCCATATATGACAAACCCACAGCCAAAATCGTCCTCAATGGTGAAAAATTCAAACCATTTCCGTAAGATCAGGAACAAGACAAGGTTGTCCACTCTCACCACTATGATTCAACATCGTTTTGGAAGTTTTAGCCAAAGCAATCAGAGAAGAAAAAGAAATAAAAGGAATCCAAATCGTAAAAGAAGAAGTAAAGCTGTCACTGTTTGCAGATGACATGATACTCTACATAGAGAATCCTAAAATTGCTACCAGAAAACTACTAGAGCTAATCAATGAATTTGGTAAAGTTGTAGGATACAAAAGTAATGCACAGAAATCTCTGGCATTCCTATACACTAATGATGAAAAATCTGAAAGTGAAATCAAGAAAGCACTCTCCTTTAGCATTGCAACAAAAAGAATAAAATATCTAGGAATAAACCTACCTAAGGAGACAAAAGACCTGTATGCAGAAAATTATAAGACACTCCTGCAAGAAATTAAAGATGATACAAATAGATGGAGAGATATACCATGTTCTTGGATTGGAAGAATCAACACTGTGAAAATGACTCTACTACCCAAAGCAATCTACAGATTCAATGCAATCCCTATCAAACTACCAATGGCATTTTTCACAGAAATAGAACAAAAAATTTCACAACTTGTATGGAAACAGAAAAGACCCCGAATAGCCAAAGCAACCATGAGAAAGAAAAACGGAGCTGGAGGAATCAGGTTCCCTGACTTCAGACTATACTACAAAGCTACAGTAATCAAGACAGTATGGTACTGGCACAGAAACAGAAATATAGATCAATGGAACAGGATAGAAAGCCCAGAGATAAACCCATGCACATATGGTCACCTCATCTTTGATAAAGGAGGCAAGAATATACAGTGGAGAAAAGAAAGCCTCTTCAACAAGTGGTGCTGGGAAAACTGGACAGCTACATGTAGAAGTATTAAATTAGAACACTCCCTAACACCATACACAAAAATAAACTCAAAATGGATTAAAGACCTAAATGTAAGTCCAGACACTATCAAATTCTTAGAGGAAAACATAGGCAGAACACTCTATGACATAAATCACATCAAGATCCTTTTTGATCCACCTCCTAGACAAATGAAAATAAAAACAAAAATAAACAAACAGGACCTAATGAAACTTAAAAGCTTTTGCACAGCAAAGGAAACCATAAAAAAGACCAAAAGACAACTCTCAGAATGGGAGAAAATATTTGCAAATGAAGCAACTGACAAATGAGTAACCTCCAATATTTACAAGCAGCTCATGCAGCTCAATAACAAAAAAACAAACAACCCAATCCAAAAATGGGCAAAAGACCTAAATAGACATTTCTCCAAAGAAGATATACAGATTGCCAACAAACACATGAAAGAATGCTCAACATCATTAATCATTAGAGAAATGCAAATCAAAACTACAATGAGATATCATCTCACACCGGTCAGAATGGCCATCATCAAAAAATCTAGAAACAATAAATGCTGGAGAGGGTGTGGAGAAAAGGGAACCCTCTTGCACTATTTGTGGGAATGTGAATTGGTACAGCCACTATGGAGAACAGTATGGAGGTTCTTTAAGAAACTAACAATATAACTACCATACGACCCAGCAATCCCACTACTGGGCATATACCCTGAGAAAACCATAATTCAAAAAGAGTCATGTATCAAAATGTTCATTGCAGCTCTATTTACAATAGCCAGGACATGGAAGCAACCTAAGTGTCTATCCTCGGATGAATGGGTAAAGAATATATGGCACATATATACAATGGAATATTACTCAGCCATAAAAAGAAACGAAATTGAGATATTTGCAGTGAGCTGGATGGACCTAGAGTATGTCACACAGAGTGAAGTAAGTCAGAAAGAGAAAAACAAATACTGTATGCTAACACATATATATGGAATCTAAGAAAAAAAGAAGGTCATGAAGAACCTAGGGGTAAGATGGGAATAAATACGCAGACCTACTAGAGAATGGACTTCAGGATATCGGGAGAGGGAAGGGTAAGCTGTGACAAAGTAAGAGAGTGGCATGGACATATATACACTACCAAACGTAAAACAGATAGCTACTGGGAAGCAGCCGCATAGCACAGGGAGATCAGCTCGGTTGTTTGTTACCGCCTGGAGGGGTGGGATAGGGAGGGTGGGAGGGAGGGAGACGCACGAGAGGGAAGAGATATGGGAACATGTGTATATGTATAGCGGATTCACTTTGTTGTGGGGAAGAAGGTGACACACCATTGTAGAGCAATTATACTCCAATAAAGATGTTAAAAAATTTATGTGATAGGTACTATCTTTATACCTATTTGATACTTGAAGAAACTGAGATACAGATATTTTTGCTAATTTGCCCAATATTGCACAGGTATGTAAATGAAGGGACCACTTTTAACTACTCCTTATACAAGAAAAAACATATAATGTTACTTCTATGTGTCTAGCCTGCTGATAGTGACAGTAACATAACAGCTTTCTTTTAATGATGCTTAATATATGCCAGGCACTGTGCCAAACACTTTACATGTATTATTAAATTTAACTCTTACAACAACCCGTGGAACTGTATTACTATTAATATATCCATGTCTCAAATAAAGTGCAGAGACATACCCAAGGTCACACGGGTAATGAAACAGAACAAGGCCTCACACCTAAATCTGTACGACTTCAAAGCCTATCTTCTTAATCATTAGGTTCAAGTTCTTTAGCAGCATTTCTGACAGGTGAAATTGTAGTAAGGATAAAGGGCTCTGGAGTTCTTAGTATAAGTTATCTCATTTTCCTGCTTATCTTATCTCCCTATAATTATTTTTCTCAAAGTTCATTCCAGTTATTATTTTCTCTTCCTGAAGTCATGGCTCCAAGGTATATATTTTGAAAACGCTACCCACCCCCCTTTGGCTTATACATTATAATCCATACAGATGCATGGCATATTTTTTCCCCAACTGTTATCCCTTCCCCTATTCTTTCAAATAACTCAGAGACAGCATAATACAATGATCTGAAGCAGACAGAAGTAAGAATTATTTCTATCAATTATACCGGATAGCTAGGATCACATAATTAGAAACGTATCTGAAACTAATTCCCCTAGTGAACTGGTCTCATTTCAAGGTGAGACTACTAGATTCAGGGACAATTAATACTTTAGGCAACATTCTCTACATGTATGATCTTCACAAAAATCAAAAGAAAGAAACAAATCCCTCATTTATCACTGACAGAATGTGTATAAAGGACCTCTAGGGGCTCTGGAGGAGCTGCTTAAGCAAGAACTAGGTGGAACAATACTCTACACAAGAAGCATGGAGGAACCTATTAGCTAAAAGAAGGATCTGCAGCAAATTGGGCCTGTTTAATGCATGAAGGCTGTAAGCTCCCAGAGAAATAGGAGTCTTGCCTTAATGACTGAACTCCTGGTGGAATAGGAGGGGGCATCTGGACACCCAGATACACCAAAAGCTGCAACAGTAGCAGCTCCAAGATAGTCGAATAGCATCATGTAGCCCCTTGAAACATAGCAGGGGGAGGTAATGGGATTGGAAGGCTGAAATTTGCTGCAGTATGTGTGTGGGTGCTGAGTCACTGGGAGCAAGTTGAGCTTCACAATTTTAAATCAACAGACATCACCATTTTCTATATAATTTCCACAAAGATAAGTAATAGCTTTCTCTGGATTTTAACAAGAGAGATACTTCCAAAGGAGATGGGGAAATGCCTTCTGATTCAAGCCATACGTTTGAAGAACAAAAATGGAAGACATCATGGTGGACATCTTTTAAGAATTTGATAGAGCACTGAAAGAGAGGGTGAGCATGTGAATTCATCAGTTCACTGAGCTCAGGCACAAAAAGTCTCAAAGCTAATAAATTCAGTTACTTCCTCAAAGTAGTTATATTCACTTTCTGTGTTCCTACTCTGAACACATGCTTCTTTAAACTGTCTACCTTTTGTTTTCAGAGTCCTACAGATCTCATTAGTCACCCTAAAAAAAAACAAAAAAACAAAAAAAAAAACACTGCTTAATTTCCCTATTACAGTTAGGTTAACTTATCTTAACACTTGCACTATTTCTAAAGAATTGCAAGCCCACAACCAGGTTATCCCTTCTCTCCAGTATTTACATCAGAAAGAACTTGAAAGGGGAAAGCAGAAAAGAAAATCAAAATGTATTCTAATTTTCTACACTCAGAACCATTGCTTTATTCTTCCCCTATCTGGTGGTAGTCACTTTTGCATCTGAGGAAGAAAGAAATGGAAAAAGTGTTCGGGTGGAGGAAAGGATTTTAAAAAGGAAAGAGTAGAAGATGTGTCACAAGGGGTACACTGGCGTAGTCTGTAATCACTCTGTCTTTGAGAAATAGAAAGTTAAATCTCATTCTTCCACTAACCTCAGAAGTCCACCAAATGCTATCACACTGTCTACTGCATAATGGCCAGAGAGGACAAAGCATCATGCTAAAAGATACAGACACTAAACAGGTAAACTAATAAGTAAAAGTGATAGTTACAGATTGTGGTAAGTCATATAAAGTTAATAAGCAGGATCATACCATAAAACATGATGTGAGTGGGCTAGTTTAGATAGTGTTCAGAGAAACATTTTCTGGGGAAATGACATGAAGGAAGACATGAAGGTGGTAAGGGTAGTGGTGAAATAGCTGTGTGGTGTGGATAAAATTAAGGGTTCACTAAAGTCATCTTTCCTTGCAGTATAATATTATTTTCCACAAACTTATTGCCTGACTAACTATAATCCTACTAGTAGTCAGGGATGGTTTAGTGTCATTTTATCAATGAGGTGACTAAGACTGCAAGAGGTTGCTTACTCAGACTGATATAGCTAGTAAGGGATGGACTTAGACCCTTAGTTCGGTGTCATTCCTATACACTATTCTGTCTCAATAAAATGGAAGGGGGAAAATATATAAGGGGAAGGGGTGTCATTTCTTTTGGGTTAAACCATTCCTTATCATTCATCAAGCTCATGACAGAAGCTTTGTACTTCCAGTATGAATTGGTAGGTAATGTGGCTGTAAACAGAAATTAGGTTGTTTACACACATTGACCCGATAATAGAAGAGACCCTTAAATCAGAAATACCAAAGGAAGGAGGGCTTACCATAGCAAGGTATTCTATAATGGCAGTACCCCAGGAACCTTGGGACTGAAGTGCTTAAGCATCTTTCCTTTGAAAAAGATCAATATGAAAAATAGCAAATGCATACCTACTATGTGCCAAGTGCTTTACTTGTATTAACTCACTTAATCCTTACAATCTCCATATTAGGTAGGTATTATTATTAATCCTGTTTTACAGATGGCACAGAAAAGTTATGTGATTTACCTAAAGTCAAAACAGCCAGTACATGGGAAAGTACATTTCTGAACCCAGGTGGATTAGTTCTTGTATCCCTACCCTTAATAAGGATGCTTTCTTCCTCTTATTACTAAATTGGAGATTAACTCAAACAGTCACTTAGTGTATGAAGGTAAAAATACAATTAGTGCTGTTAGTTGGGAATATTCCATTGTACAAACACAAAAGTAACCTTTCTACCATCAAAGCCACCAGCTGCAAGAACAGCTCTTTATTCTGTTGCCCCAGGGGAAACATTACACGGGCTCCCAAATATTGGTGGGCCAATATTCATGTTCTCTGGAGAAGTCCTAGCAGGGGTTGGCTTGGTATCTAATTGGGGCTAAGATTCAGAGAGTGGAATCAAATCCTAGGGGGAATGGACTACAGGAATTCCTCTTATTTATTAATAACCTGGCTCTCATGAACGAAAGAGGCTTTTTCAGAGATGGTATTGAGGACGAGAGTAAAGATATGATCTGACATCCTTTTCTTCAGTGTCAAACCCCACTCTCCACACCTTAAGTGTACCTTTGGAATTAAACAACTCTGTGGTACAAATGCTGGAGAGTTAATTATATTTAGGCCAAACATGTGTTAGCTCACCTCCACTTCCAGATCTCACAGTTAACATGTAACAATCTTACCTTCTCTGTCCCTCTTTCAGTCTGGGACTGGTTTCAGTTATAAGCTTATGATCATCTTATGAATACAAATAATATTAGTGGTATTCAGAATACTTAAGAACATTCAAGCAGAGTGATGTCAGCAAGATAGTAGAATAAGAAGCTACAGACACTTTCACCTACAGAGACATCAAGCTAACAATAACATACAGACCAGAATACATCTGTGAGAGCTCTAAAGATTAGTTGAGAAGATACAGCACCCAGAGCACTGTAAACCCAAGAAGGAATTCTATCAAAAGGGGTAGGAAAATTCATGGTGTTTGGCACAACCATTTGTGCCCTCCTCCTACGTGGCATAGTGCAACTAGGAGGAAAGCCCCCATACTGACTGGAGCTTCTTCCTTGTGATGGACACAAAAAAGTGGACCATATGACCAACCTTCTGGCTCGTGTAGGGACTGCTGAAGGGACTGATTTCTCACTCTCCTGACTCAGAGGAGTGATGGGACTGGGGCCAGAATATAGAAACTGCTAAAAACAGAGGTGAATGACACATTAGAGCTGAAGTTGTGCAGGCAGATGCCAGGAGGAGCAAGAGATCAGAAAACATTTGAGAGGTTCTAGAACCTCCAGCCAGAGTGATTTGTGAAGTTCTCCTCCTACAAAGCCAGTACTCAAATAATTGGAGAGGTTGTTGTTTTTTCAAATGCCCAAAACCTAGAAAAATTTTAAATGCATACAAAGAAAGAGGGAAACATGGTCCAAAGGAATAAACTAAATGCCAGAAACTAATTGTATATTTCTTTAATACAGATCTATGAGCCACCTAACAAAGAGTTTAAAATAACTGTCATAATAATGCTCGATGAGTTAAAGAGCAGACAACTAAATGAAATCAGTAAAATTATACATGAACAAATGATAATATGAACAAAGAGATAGAAACTATAAAGACAGAATCAAACAGAAATTCTGGAGTTCAAAAATACAATAGCTAAACTGAAAAAAATCATTAGAAGGGATTCAACAACAGACTTGATCAGGCAGTAAAAAAGGATCATTGGACCTGAAGACAGAAGACTCAAAAGAAAAACAGAACAACAAAAAGTAAAGAGAGCCAAAAGGACGTATAAGATACTATCAAGCTGACCAATCTATGAACTATGAGAATCCCAGAAGGAAAAGAGAAAGGAGCCAAAAGCTTATTTGAAGAAATAATGGCCAAAACCTCCCAAATCAGAGGAACAAAATGAGTATACAGAGATTCAAAAAGCTCAGAGGAGTCCAACAAGATAAACCCAAAAAGAGACATACTATAATAAAATGAGACACATTATAATAAAACTGACAAAGAGAGAATCTTGAAGATAGCAAGAGAAAAGTAATTTGTCACATAAAAGCAAGCTTCCATAAAAATATCAGCAGGTTCCTCAGTAGAAATATTACAGGCCAGAAGGGAGTGGAATAATATATTTGAAACTCTGAAAGAAAAAAATGTCAACCAAAAATACTGCATCTGGCAAAAGTGTCTTTCAAAAATGAAGGAGAAATTAAGACTTTTTGAAATAAACAACAGTTGAGGGAGTTCATTACCACTAGACTTGCTCTGCAAGCAATGTTACAGGGAATCCTTCAAGTTGAAACAAAAGGATAGTAGATAGTAACATGAAGCTATACAAAAATAAAAGGTTATCTGGTAAAGTTAAATACATAGACAAATAAAGCAACCTGTGCTATAGCAATTTTGGTTCACAGATTTAAATGACAAAAGCATAAAAAGAGCCCTACAAATCTATGCTAATGAGTATACAATATATAAATGTGGCATTTGTGAAATCAATAACATAAAATGGAAGGAGTTAAGCTGTAAAGGATTACAGTTTTTGTATGTGATAGAAGTTAAGTTATCAGTTTACAATAGAATGTTACAATTTTAAGATGTCTTATTTAAATTGCAATGGGAACCACAAATAAAATATCTATAGAATACATACAAAAGGAGAAGAGAAGTGAATCGTAGCATACCACAGCAAAAAATATCAATGAACACAAAGAGAAAAAGAGAAGGACAAAAAAGCTACAAGACATAGGGAAACCAATTAACAAGATGGCAAAAGTTAGTCCTTCCCCATCAGCAATTACTTTAAATGTAAATGGATTAAATTCCTCAGTGAAAAGACATACTTTGTCTTAAATATCAAAATGAAAAACCACTCAGGATCCAACAATATGCTGTCTACAGAAGATTCATTTTAGATTTAAGGACACACATAAAATTAAAGTGAAAGGATGGAAAAAGGTATTCCACGTAAATGGTAACCCAAAGAGAACAGCATTCTCACTCCTGGATATATATCCAAAAGAATTTAAATCAGGATCTCTAAGAGACAATTGCACACCCATGTGCATAGCAACACTATATCCAACAGCCAACAGGTGGAAACAACCAAAATATCCATCGACAAACAAAATGTGTACACACATACAATGGAATATTATTCAACCTTAAAAAGTAAGGAAAACCTGCCACATGCTACAATATGGATGAACCATGAGCACATTATGCTAACTGGAATAAGCCGGTCACAAAAAGACAAATACTGTATAACTCCACTTACATGAGGTATCTAAAGTAGTCAAATTCAAATAAACAAAAAGTAGAATGGTGGTTGCCAGAGGCTGGGAAGAGGGGTAAAAAAGAGGTGTTGTTGCCACAGCAATCAGAGAAGAAAAAGAAATAAAAGGAATACAAATTAGAAAAGAAGAAGTAAAACTGTCACTGTTTGCAGATGCCATGATACTATACATAGAGAATCCTACAAATGCCACCAGAAAACTACTAGAGCTAATCAATGAATTTGGTAAAGTTGCAGGATACAAAATTAATGCACAGAAATCTCTGGCAATCCTATACAGTAATGGTGAAAAATCTGAAAGAGAAATTATGGAAACACTCCCATTTACCACTGCAACAAAAAGAATAAAATACCTAGGAATAAACCTACCTAGGGAGACAAAAGACCTGTATGCAGAAAACTATAAGACACTGATCAAAGAAATTAAAGATGATACCAACAGGGGCTTCGGCAGCGCAGTGGTTGAGAGTCCACCTGCCGATGCAGGGGACATGGGTTCGTGCCCCAGTCCGGGAGGATCCCACGTGCCACGGAGCGGCTGGGCCTGTGAGCCATGGCTGCTGAGGCTGTGTGTCCGAAGCCTGTACAGATGGAGAGCTATACCATGTTCTTGGATTGGAAGAATCAATATTGTGAAAATGACTCTACTACCCAAAGCAATCAACAGATTCAATGCAATCCCTATCAAATTATCAATGGCATTTTTTACAGAACTAGAACAAATCACCTTAAAATTTGTATGGAGACACAAAAGGCCCCGAATAGCCAAAGCAGACTTGAGGGAAAAAAACGGAGGTGGAGGAATCAGACTCCCTGACTTCAGACTATACTACAAAGCTACAGTAATTAAGACAATATGGTACTGGCACAAAAACAGAAACATAGATCAATGGAACAAGATAGAAAGCCCAGAGATAAACCCACGCACCTATGGTCAACTAGTCTATGACAAAGGAGGCAAAGATAAACAATGGAGAAAAGACAGTCTCTTCAATAAGTGGTGCTGGGAAAACTGGACAGGTACATCTAAAAGAATGAAATTAGAACACTCCCTAACACCATATACAAAAATAAACTCAAAATGGATTCGAGACCTAAATGTAAGACCGGACACTATAAAACTCTTAGAGGAAAATGTAGGAAGAACACTCTTTGACAAAAATCACAGCAAGATCTTTTTTGATCCACCTCCTAGAGTAATGGAAATAAAAACAAAAATAAACAAATGGGACCTAATGAAACTTCAAAGCTTTTGCAAAGCAAAGGAAACCATAAACAAGAAGAAAAGACAACCCTCAGAATGGGAGAAAATATTTGCAAATGAATCAACGGACAAAGGATTAATCTCCAAAATATATAAACAGCTCATGCAGCTCAATTTTAAAGAAACAAACAACCCAATCCAAAAATGGGCAGAAGACCTAAATAGACATTTCTCCAGAGAAGACATACACATGGCCAAGAAGCACATGAAAAGCTGTTCAACATCACTGTTAGAGAAATGCAAATCAAAACTACAATGAGGTATCACCTCACACCAGTTAGAATGGACATCATCAGAAAATCTACAAACAACAAATGCCGGAGAGAGTGTGGAGAAAAGGGAACCCTCTTGCACTGTTGGTGGGAATGTAAATTGATACAGTCACTATGGAGAACAGTATGGAAGTTCCTTAGAAAACTAAAAATAGAGCTACCATATGATCCAGCAATCCCACTACTGGGCATATACCCAGAGAAAACCATAATTCAAAAAGACACATGCACCCCAATGTTCATTGCAGCACTATTTACAATAGCCAGGTCATGGAAGCAACCTATATTCTCATCGACAGATGAATGGATAAAAAGATGTGGTACATATATACAATGGAATATTACTCAGCCATAAAAAGGAAAGAAATTGAATCATTTGTTGAGATGTGGATGGACCTAGAGACTGTGAAACAGAATGAAGTAAGTCAGAAAGAGAAAAACAAATATCGTATATTATCGCAAGTATGTGGAACCTAGAAAAATGGTACAGATGAACCGGTTTGCAGGGCAGAAGTTGAGACAGATGTAGAGAACAAACATATGGACACCAAGGGGGGAAAACTGCGGTGGGGGGGGATGGTGGTGTGCTGAATTGGGTGATTGGGATTGACATGTATACACTGATGTGTATAAAATTGATGACTAATAAGAACCTGCAGCATAAACAAACAAACAAAAAACAACTGATACTAAACTTTCTTTGGGTTATTTGTATGGAAATATCTTAATATAAATGTTTCAGACATTACATGAAATTTCTAAAAATCTTATATGTTCTGATATAATAAGTCATAATTTTAGTTATTACTTTAAAATGTATATCTCAGAAATAACTAAATTTCCTTGTCAATTGCATTATTATGGAATTTCCTCAAATCTTTAACTGTGGTCATTTTTAAGTCTTTTGTCATTTACAGACAGTTCTGGGTGTACTCTGATGCTTTTGCAAAAATGTTCCTATAAAAGGGTTTCATCTTCAAGGGATTCATGGAAAAGACTCTGGCAAGTACAGGTTTCTGGTAACTGACTATACTGCTGAACTGAATGAATAAGCATTTTCAGAACTCTAATGGAAAACTGATGAATTCATAAAAGTGCTAACAAAAGATCAAGATAAAAAAATTAATTACATGGGACTGAGTGAACTGATGAGGATGATTATAATTTTTGTGACTTTCTGTTTGAATAAAAAAAAAATCCCACAAGGACTCAGAGGCAAAAATTATATAAATCAATTTTCACTGCCAAGTAAAGGAGCTGTTACAGTGGAGGATTACTGGACTGAATGTCAATATTATGACATAGTATGAGTGTGTTTCCTGTTTGGTAATTGCAATCATTGTTGCTTTTATTGTGGTCATACATTTACAATGCTTGGTGTCAGTTTATCTCTTGTAAAAATAAAATACAGTGTGTGTGTGTGTAAAAAAAAAAGATGTTTCTCTATGTTTTAACTGAGATGTGTCTTTCTGTATTTTTGTAAAATGTATTAATATATAAATAATTTAAAGCCATTCTATATCCCATACATTATAAAAGTTTTCTTATTTTGTTTTTGTTAATAATGTTTGTGACATACAGATTTTATTTTTTTAATTTGTATGGAGGCAAATTGATTAATATTTTCCATTTAGTTTCTCTGTCTTGGCTTTCATTATTCTGCATACATAAACATTTGCCTGTTTTCTCCTTACTGTTTTATATTTAATATGTTACTATATCTATAACCAATTTTGAATATGTTATAATTAAGACATTAAACTCTCTTTCAGTTGTCAAAAAAAAGAGGTGTTGTTAAATGGGTATAGAGTTTCAGATTTGTAAGATAAAAAAGTTCTGGGTATCTGTTTCACAACAATGTAAATATACCTGATACTACTTAATTGAACACTTTAAAATGGTTAAGGGTATAAATTTTATGTTATGTGATTTTTACCACAATAAGAAGAGAAAGAAAATACTAGACCAACTCTAGTCCAACAGAGACAATACAACTCCCTAAATGAGACATCAGCAAAACTCATTGGTGCTACTTATGCTTCTCTGACCACCAGGACATTGGAAACTCTCAGGTTAGGACTTCAATATTTAATTACATAATCCCAATCAGGCCTGGTTTGTTGTGGACCACAACTTGGTAAGGTAACAAGTAGATGCATTATAATATTGCCATTTTAGAAAGCTGAGTAATGTTCTTGGGCTGCTTGCATCTGCACAGATTGTCTCCTGAAAAAACCTTATGTAACCCTGGAAAGAGAAGGAAATAATATTTCAAAGCCTTTGAAAGCTCTTTCTTTAATGAGCAACTATGTCTGTTATTTTATGACAAGAGGGGCTCACTGAAAAATTAGATCAGCTCGGTGCTTTGTGACCACCTAGAGGGGTGGGATAGAGAGGGTGTGAGGAAGGGAGACGCAAGAGGGAAGAGATATGGGAACATGTGTATGTGTATAGCTGATTCACTTTGTTATAGAGCAGAAATTAACACACCATTGTAAAGCAATTATACTCCAATAAAGATGTTTAAAAAATAAAATAAAACAAAATAAAATTTGGTCTAAAAAACAATTAAAATCCTTGGAATGAGATAAAAGAAAAAATTATAACTAGCCCCAAACCCTCTAACACCAGACAAGCCTACAGATGATAACTATTCCAGCATCAGGAATATGAACAATTAATATACAATATAAAGAAAATAGTATATGTCAATTTGGATTTATCGTCTTTTTGCATTTAGTTGACTAACAAGGTCTACTAGGGAAAAGCTTACCTGTTTGTCTTTGAGTCCTCCTCTCTGATTTTTTTTTTAAAACATCTTTATTGGAGTATAATTGCTTTACAATGGTGTGTTAATTTCTGCTTTATAACAAAGTGAATCACCTATACATATATCCCCATATCTCCTCCCTCTTGCGTCTCCCTCCCACCCTCCCTATCCCACCCCTCTCCCATTGTTAATCATCCTGTTTTATGAAATTGCTGTATATATTGCTTTTCAACCATGGAGTATACTTGTTGGGCACTAAAAAGAGGCCTAAAGATAGATATTTGTATTTGAAAAATGTGTCTCTAAACTATCACAAAAATCAGGAAAATGCCATGTAAATTCAGCACTTGACATATTTCCATTTTTATGATGTTTTCGGCACTGCTATGGGGGACTGAAAGCACCACCAAAGATAATAAATTTTCCTATCCACTTGTTAATGAACTAAGTTTATATTCAGTCATTTGACTCTACTATGTAAGACCCCACATAATAGAGGTCACTTATAACATCCACTCTTTGTGAGCTTGACATGTGAAATATTTTTTCAAGTTTTACTGAATTGGCAAATTCATTTTCTAAGAAATATATCATTAGACTGATGTCAGATGGCATGACATTAATGTTCAGCATTTTTGGCATGTCATTCTCCTACAGATATATTTTTTAAAAGCTGGCATAAGTCAAATAACTTTAACTCCAACTCAGTTTCTTTGGGGAAAGTAGCAAGCTGGAAGAATAGTTATCCAAAGGTAATACTCTTCTACTATCAACTCCTACAAATATAGTCCATTTCTCAAAAGTTCATTCAATACAGGTTTATACCTGGCTCATATATCTCTAGCTTTAAGAGAAAAACAGATGGGTATCACTTTTTAGGGGTCCTAGAACTAAAAATATTCATCATTATTGAGAGGGAAAGAGTAATTCCCAAGTCTTTGAACAGACTTTGGGATGGTGCTAGTTTGATTTCTTCGAACCTGACAAGTGAACAAAATCCACAGGGTTATTAGCCTTGTTCCCATAAAACTGATTTTGCTTACTGCCATGGTAGAGATCCATACCCTTTGAGATGAAGAGCAAGCTTTTAAAACCAGATAAGAACTTGTGTAATTATCAGCAAGGCAAAGGTCTTAACCTCACCTTTTCTGGCCTCCATCCCAACTCTTCAGTAAGCCCAAAGTTATTTTCTAAATGCTTAATCAATAAAGAAAGGAACTGACCTCCGAACATTTTAAACTGAAGGAAGAGCGGAGAGCGGGGTGATGTGGAGTTAAAAGAGAATATTTTTCCAGTCTTCCTTGTCATCTAACCATCCCATGAGAGCTAGAATATAGAAAAAGCTAAGTATTTCACTTCTTTTCCTCTCTAAAATTGAATTCCCAGTTGAATGACCCCAAACAACTTCTTTTCAGGGCAAACCACTGCTATGATTATACAGATCATAAGTTATTAGTTTAAGATTCTCATTCTTCATTAACGTTGTCAATGTCTTAACTTATCTGACTCTTGTTTCCCAAGCAACACTCTAATGTGAAAGCTACTCATTTTCTCACAACTTCCATGTACCATCAGGACTTGGAAATAAAAAGGACACATCTTTTACTCTCAAATATTAAATTCAAATCATTTCTTCCCTACCTTCATGTAAAAACACTTCTTCCTTCAAGATTAAAGCCATCTGGCTGAACCACTTTTCCTTACATTCTTCAAAGATTTTGGCATCTGGCTTGTAATCTCTCCTTTTCAAGCACAAATCCTCCCATCATTTTGAGTGACTTCAACAACTCTATGGATGACTATGCCAAATCCTTTCACCCCTAAACTCTTCATCTCCAGGGTCTTCCTCTATGCTAACCCTACCACTCTGCCATACCCTAAACCTTCTCATAACTGGAATTGATCAATCTTTTAAATCTAAAATTCACATATCCTACCTTCAGAGCATTATCTCTTTTCCTGCTAGCCTTCTCACCTCCATCATCTCAGGTCACTTACTCTTTTTTCATACTTGATGAGGAGGCAATACAGCATAATAGTTTACTGATTCAAATTCATTAATAGCTATAGGACTATTAAAGTTGTCTACTTCTTCTTGAGTTAGTTTTGGTAGTTTACATTTTCCTGGGAATTTGTTTATTTAGCCTATGTTTTTAAATATATGAGGCATAAAGCTGATCATAATGTTCTCAGAATTTTTATGCTCCTTTCTATATTTGTATCTATAACTCACTGTTCATTATTAATAATGATTGTCTTCTCTCCCTTTGTTTTCTTTGATCAATCTTGCCAAAGATTTGTCTACTTTATCATTTCAATTGGGTTTTTTTCATCCTCTTTATTATATTTTTGTCTATTTTGTTACCTCTTACCCTTTATTTAGGGTTTTATGTTGTTCTTTTTTTACTTCTTATTTGTATGCTTGACTCACTAATTTCAGCCTTTTAAAAAATCTTAAATAAATATTTAATACTATAGCTACTCCACTAAATACCACTTCACCTGCAATCCACAAATTTGATATACAGTATTTCACAGTCTTCAGTTAAAATTTTTATTATGCTTTCTTCGATCATGGGTTATATATGTGTGTGCCTGTCAGTATCTAGAAATATACTTTTACATACATTTCTGTTATTAATTTCTAATGTAACTGTGTTTTGGCCATCAATGTGGCCTTTATGATACTTTGAAATTTGTAATAACTTGCTTTATGACAAAAACATGATGAATTCTCAAATATGTTCCATGTGGACTTGAAAATGAATATTCTGAGGTTAATGAATGCAGGCTTTTCACAGTCACACACATAAAAACATATCAATTAGATTCAGTGTGTTTAGTTTTATATAAATAAATACAGGAATACAGAAAACCTATAACTATTTAAAAAATCTATTTGAACTATAAAATACTGAGAGAAGTGTGTTAAAAATCATCCTCTATTTTGAATTTTTCCACCTCTTTCCATTTTTTCCTTATTTTACATAGAAACTGTGCATTAGGTGCATTCAAGTTTAGAACTGCTCAAATTTCTATGTATTGCCTCTCTTTATCTTTAGATTTCTTTTAATTAAAGTCTATTTTATCTGATATTAATATAATCACCCTAGCATTGACTTGGCTAGAATCTTAGTGGCATATATTTTTTCAAAAAAATTTTAAATGTTTAGCATTTTTGTGTCCTTAAATTTTAGCATTGTTTCTGATAAATACCATATAGTTGGGTATTTTAAAAATCTGCTCTGCCAAACTTTGTCTTTTACGTAGAAAATTTATTCCATTTAAATTCATTGTGATCCTGCTATATTTAGATTTAGTTATATCGTATTAGTTTCTATCTTCTATTTGTCTCTTTCTCCATGTTTATGTTTTCCTCTCCTTTCTTTCTCTCTTTTGTATTTGTCTCCCATAATCTACTTTTTCCTCTCACAATTTTAAGTTACACACCTTTTCATTATCGTTTTAGTGGTCTCCTAGTAAATTTAGAAAACAAATCAGATACTAAAGTTTTAATATTCCAAATCAGACATACTGTGGCAACCTGGAAACATAATGTGTTTGCTATAGCCATGACAACAAAAAAAGAGTAATTAGCCTGGACTGAGATCCATCTTCCAATAACCTGTAAACCATAATTATAAAGTCTAATAACCATAATAAATTTGGATTTTAAAAAAAATTTTCCCATTCCAGACTTAGCCTTTCAACTCCTTGGGCTACAAAGTAGGTAGCAGCCTTAGAAAGCATCACGATGGTACACATATCTAACATCTAACACATCATGGGGGAAGAAGTTTGGATAGTGAATACAGAGACAAAATACATCTTTGTTAAATCACAGTCAAGATTATTGAAAAAGGGGGGAAAATTTACTTCAACATGCTTCTATTTTCAAGTATCATTAAAGCCCAAATCTTATAGGAATTGTATTTACCTTTTGTGTCTAGTAAAGCATGTAAAATAAGCTTGAAATTTAATATCTCAGCTATCTTGTTTAACTCTCCCAGAGCAAACCATGAACAGGTACATAGTACTCTGTGCTAGTTCTAATATCATAAAAGAGGCCTATTCGGGCTAATGCACACCTGAAGATGAATTTTTCCCCTGATGAATAAAAAAATGCATGCATCAAAATCATGGGTGACAGGTAAAATTTCTGAACATTTTGGGCAAGGACTTGAGGTAAGCATTGGCTTAAGCACCAATGAACATACAGGTATAATTCAGGTTAGCAGCAGTGTTACACAATTCTAGAAAAAGAACAATGGCCCAGGTGTCTTGAAATATGGATATTACTTCTTCCAATAAGTGAAAATCTCTTTTGTATACAGCAAATCACCTGCCTATGATAAATAAAAAAATTATAAATACAGACATAGATATATAAGGACAATGTTGCCAGTTATGGTTGGAAGCAGAGTCAAACAGCGTAAGACCCCATAACTATATAGAGAAATAACTTTTGCCTCAGAAGGGAGTTGTGGGAATGGCAGGCATTTAGAGTTTCATGGAATGCTAAAGACGTATCTTCCACTCTAATAATACCTACATTATTGAGCAAATAAATACCAGACTCAGAACTAGGAATTTTACATGTATTAAGTCATTTAATCTTCATTAACAACCGTGTAAACTAGAACTATTAGTATCCATTTTTTAAACAGATAAGGAAACTGATGCAACAAGTAGTTAATGGATTTGTTCATGGATAGACAGATAAAAAATGACAGAACTAAGCCTTCAAATTCCATGTCCTTGAACCCTTAGAGCACTTACTGTCTCTGCTACTTACTTTGTATGTTAGACAGTTTATAACAAAAATCTCCCAATGAGTATATAAAATTAATGCCCCCAAGTAACCATGCACCACCTAGTGCAGAGCTAAGCACACAATAGATAGCCAGCAAATTCTTTTTGCAATAAGTTGACCAATTACATTGGGCTTCCATGGCTTTTTATATTATATCTACACTCATTCAATGCTAAGTTTTGTAGCAAATGTTCTCTAATGAATTCCCAGGAATGGTTTAGCGAAACAAATGCTAGCAGCAGGGGAGCCTGTGCCACCAGGTTTATACATTAAAGCCAAGCACTGTCTTCATAGTTTAGTTTATCAGGAACAATTTGTTGAAATGTAACAGGCTCATCATTTTATTAGTAGCCCACCGTTTCATGCTAGATACATATTTGGGGTACTTATAATTGGAAAAGAGAAGACTCTCTCTAAATAATAGACTCAAGACTAAAGTTGCTAAAGGGATAACAAATAGATCTTTTCAAAACAGAGTAATAAAATGAATTCACTGAATCACTGAAGTAGCAGCTTACATCTTTAGGGAGTTGTTCTCTATACTGTAATTTTGTATGTGTTACAATGAACTCTTCAAGAGTTGTGTTCAAGATAAGGGAAAGACACAAGAGATGGGTGTCTCAGGGTGGGGCATTCTGAATAGAGTGACATACTGTGTGGTTTTACTGGTATAAATGGATACTTCAGTTTTCTCACGGAATTGACATTACTGATTTACCTCTTAAGTAGGCTATGTTCTTTAAAAAGTCCTTTCAGACTATAAAATTAATAGGACTTCAGTGTAACAGTGTTGAAAATATTTTCTAAAGTATTAAAAGAAGTTCAGAGCATTTATAATCTCACCACCCACAGATAATCAGGATTAAGATCTTGATGCAGTCCTTCATTCTCTACTTTCAAATTTCTCTTCTTTTTCCTTGATGCAGTGATTGGTAACCATGAAGCTGCCCATGTGACTGGCTGTCTCTGAGAGGTCTGACTTTTTTCTAAGGAGAGCAGCTTGTGGTTAGATGATGGAGGACCAATAAAAACTGGCCAAAAATTAAGGCCAAAGCTATGATCTAGCTTTGATTAACACTATACACTAAGCCACTGGTTCTCAAAGTATGGTACCTGGACCAGCAGCGCCTACATCATGGGGGAACTTGTTAGAAATACAAATTTTCAGGCCCACCAGAGCTCTACTGAATCAGTACCCCTGGGTGTGGAGCCCAGTAATCTGTGCTTGAACAAGCTCTCAAAGGGATCCTAATACACACTCAAGTTGTGGAACCACTACTCTAAGCAAATTTGTTACCTGGAAATGCAGTCAAGGTGAGAATGATAACAGCTAACACTTTCTGAGTACTTACTATGATCCAAGTATTGTACTAAACACTTAAAATACATGATGTCATTTATTCCCACACATATATATGAGGTAAGTACTACTGTTTCCATTTTACAAATGAAGAAACTAAGGAGTTCAGGTGACTTGCTCAAAGTTACACTGACAATAAATGGTAGGGTCATGTTAAAATTCCAGGTATAAATCTGCCTCCAGGGCCCCTGCTTTTTTTTTTTTTTTTTTTTGGCTATTGTGAACAGTGCTGCAATGAAGCCACTGGTATCTTTTTTTTTTTAACATCTTTATTGCAGTATAATTGCTTTACAATGATGTGTTAGTTTCTGCTTTATAACAAAGTGAATCAGCTATACATATACATATATTCCCATATCTCCTCCCTCTTGCATCTCCCTCCCATCCCCCCATCCCACCCCTCTAACATAATATATCACTTTCTTCCTTAAAATACTAAGGCAAAACTAGCCTGAATATTCCTATTTGTAGTTCTGTGTAGAAATAAAGACACTGGTCTGAAAAGTAACTCTCTCACCACATGGTGTTCTCCGTAAAGAAAATAAAGTAAGGGAGGCAAATTATGTATTCTTTTGTTCTCCAGTTGATCAAGACACCTCCTATCTCTTTTATCCCAAACTTACTAAACACAATAAAAATTAACTGTAATATAATAGTTAAACTTTGGCGCCAGTGGCTATACAGTTGCTAGTTAAATCATTTACTTTCTCTAAATTCTGTTTCCTTCTCAGTAAAAATGAGATAATAGTGGTATCTCCCCACCAATAAATTTGTTGTGAGGATTAAAATAAGCTGTGTGTGTGTGTGAGTGAGAGACAGACACACACACACAAGAGCACATACACACACACAGAATGTGATAGTAGTAATACATGCTGTTGTTGTTACTATGGCCTTTAGATATTACTTAATGTCTAAATTTTGCCCTGCTCTTTTGATAAATTCATCAGGGCTCTCTATGTGAAAGATGGGAGAAAACAGTTGCAAATGAAGCAACTGACAAGGATTCATCTCCAAAATATACAGGCAGCTCACGCAGTTCAATATCAGAAAAACAAACAACCCAATCCAAAAATGGGCAGAAGACCTAAATAGACATTTCTCCAAAGAAGATATACAGATTGCCAACAAACACATGCAAGGATGCTCAACATCATTAATCATTAGAGAAATGCAAATCAAAACTACAATGAGATATCATCTCACACCAGTCAGAATGGCCATCATCAAAAAATCTACAAACAATAAATGCTGGAGAGGGTGTGGAGAAAAGGGAACCCTCTGGCACTGTTGGTGGGAATGTACATTGATACAGCCACTATGGAGAACAGTATGGAGGTTTCTTAAAAAACTAAAAATAGAACTACCATACGACCCAGCAATCCCACTACTGGGCATATACCCTGAGAAAACCATAATTCAAAAAGAGTCATGTACCACAATGTTCATTTCAGCTCTATTTACAATAGCCAGGACATGGAAGCAACCTAAGTGTCCATCAACAGATGAATGGATAAAGAAGATGTGGCACATATACACAATGGAATATTACTCAGCCATAAAAAGAAACGAAATTGAGTTATTTGTAGTGAGGTGGATGGAACTAGAGTCTGTCATACAGAGTGAAGTAACTCAGAAAGAGAAAAACAAATACCTTATGCTAACACATATATATGGAATCTAAAAAAAAAAAAAAAAAGACTGTCATGAAGAACCTGGGGCAAGATGGGAATAAAGATGCAGGTCTACTAGAGAATGGACTTGAGGATATGGGGAAGGGGAAGGAGAAGCTGGGACAAAGTGAGAGAATGGCATGGACATATATACACTACCAGATGTAAAATCGATAGCTAGTGGGAAGCAGCCGCATAGCACAGGGAGATCAGCTCGGTGCTTTGTGACCACCTAGAGGGGTGGGATAGGGAAGGTGGGAGGGAGGGAGACACAAGAGGGAAGACATATGGGGATATATGTATATGTATAACTGATTCACTTTGTTATAAAGCAGAAACTAACACACCATTGTAAAGCAATTTACTCCAATAAAGATGTTAAAGAAAAAGAGAAGGATTTGGAGATATGAACACTGCTTATGAAAATTCAGTCTGGTACCCCATATATTTAACTGACAGTCAAGCTTGTTGCATTTTCTTCCTTAAGTTTTCAGAAAATTATTTTTATTATTCTAGTTGGAAAATTACAGAAGTCAGCTATCTGGAACAGAATTTCATTATGAGATTAACAGGAAATTTACAGTGTTGGGAGCTTCCAATATCTAGGCAAAGGCTACCTTAGTTTTAGTTTAAGGGAGCTTCTACAAAGCTTTCCTCACTCCCAAGGGACCTCTGAATCTCTAGAGCCCTAACAATCTGACAATTTGGCACTTCTTTGTATGCTGATGTATATTGGTACTATATGTTAGATTTAACTCTCCAACCATATTAGAAATTCTTTGACAGCACAGACCTTCTCTTATATAGCATAGTACTAAACATATGGAAAGGACCTAATGCTCATTTAATTCTCATAAATATTCTATTAAGCCTGGATTATATGCTTACATGTGCGCAAAAAGAGGCATGTAACAGGATGTTCACTACTACAGTACTGCTTGTAATAGCAAAATACTGGAAAAAGCCTAAGTGTCCATCAGTAGGAAAAATTTACTTAAGAGCCATTATGTAGTCATTTCTGTAGTATGGACGACCATGCCTTGGAGACTGGATGTTTTGATCAGCCTGCCACAGTGCTTGGGTAAGTAATGTCATTCTATGTCTCCATGACTCTCTATTGCCCATGCTTCTATGCCTGACCAATTGCTCCTTTTGATTGATGCAGACCTTCTTTTAACTTACAGTAATACTTTTGCTTGGATTATACATAAAGTCCTGCTGCTGTGAAAGCCATTTTTCTCTTAAAGGTGATTTTGCATCTCTTCTGTGCTTCCTATATGCTGATTTCACATTTTACCTCTCCTTCATTGTTCCCCCTCACATATTGACTATTTTGTACATGAAGGTATCATAATATGTAGATTGACGTGATTACACATAGATATTTTCAGAATTTTGCTCCTCTCTCCATGTTCATCTGCAAACACTTGCAATCATCTCTATAGTTCTCTCTATATAAAGCCCTTGCTATCAATTTCCTTATGATAGGGGGTTCGTGGGACATTCTATCGTCATCACCTCCTTTTGGAGACAAGCAGAAATAAATGAGAGTCAATTCATTTTGTTAGGTACTATATTACAAATTCTCTACACGTGTAAAAAAAACTACTATATGTCACTATGCTTTGTATTTAAACTAAATCATTATGCTGTGAAATGAACACATTATTCCCATTAAAAATATGAGGCTTAGACAGAGATAGATATGGAGGCTTGGACAGATCAAGTAACTTTCTTAGAGTGACACACTAGATTATATCTGGCTAAGCCAGGGTGTGGAACTCAGTTGGGCTGATTCCATGTTCTTTGCAGTACAACACACAGCCTCTCTCATCATGCTGTTATTTCCACTTACACAAGGAAGTTACTGATGGTGGTATTATCAGCCTTTTGAGTTAAATCAGACTTGACTTTAGGTTTCAATTCCAACATCAGAAGGGAGATAACAATAGTACCTACTTCCCAGAGATACAGTGTGAATTAAGTGAGGTAACTAATCGATATAAAGTGCCTAGTTCAGTGCCTGAAACATAGGCATTATTTTAAAGGCTTTATATTATTAAGCTGTAATTTTTATCTCCCCCTTTGAATCAAAAGAGAAGTAGTAGTATAATCTCTTACTCTATTCATTTAATTGGATTGCTGGTCACTTTTCTCCTTTGGACATTACTGTATAGTTTATTTCCCTTCCTCAGCCTTAATGGAACCACAGTGGAATTTTCTACTTCTAAAAGATCACCTGTTTACTCAAGTAAATAATAATCACCTTTCCACTCCACATATTCAATGTCTATATCACACGTAGAATAGGCACTTATCACATACTGAAGTACCTTCTATTGTAGTTACCTGTACTTGTTTCATTTCTCCTATAAGCTTCTTGAGATCAGGACTCATCTTTTTAGTCCCAATGTTCCTAACAGGGTGTCTAGTATATCACAGATATACCTTAAATATACACTAAATAAATTAATTAATGGAATAGAAATCTGGGTGACTTCAAGTGTGCTTTGGATGAATTTTATTATTTGACAGGATACTTAAGTCCATTTTCTTTAAAGCATTGCTTAAAACATATTGCAATATATAATTTAACTGATTGGCATAAAGTCATTTATAGCTTATTTATGCAAATGACATCATTCCTTTAGTGGTGTATACAGCCTTAAATCCTATGGAATAAACTAGTACACCACCGTGAAAGATTCTTCCAAAGTGGGTAATAAAGAAAAAAAAAAAACAGAAACAAAACGAAAAGACAACCCACAGAATGGGCGAAAATATTTGCAAGTGAAGCAACCAAGGGATTAATCTCCAAAATATACAAACAGCTCATGAAGCTCCATATCAAAAAGAAAAACAATCCAATCAAACAATGGGTGGAGGGCTTCCCTGGTGGCACAGTGGTTAAGAATCCGCTGCCAATGCAGGGGACATGCGTTCAAGCCCTGGTCCAGAAAGATCCCACATGCCGTGGAGCAACTAAGCCCATGCGCCACAACTATTGAGCCTACGCTCTAGATCTCGCAAGCTACAACTACTGAAGCCCACACACCTAGAGCCTGTGTTCCACAAAGAGAGAAGCCACCACAATGAGAAGCCCACGCACCACAACAAAGAGCAGCCCCCACTTGCCACAACTAGAAGAAAGCCTGCATTCAGCAATGAAGACCCAACGCTCCCAAAAATAAATAAAATAAAATAAATAATAATAATTTAAAAAATGTGGGCTTCCCTGGTGGCGCAGTGGTTGAGAGTCCGCCTGCCGATGCAGGGGACACGGGTTCGTGCCCCGGTCCGGGAAGATCCCACATGCCGCGGAGCAGCTGGGCCCGTGAGCCATGGCCGCTGAGCCTGCGCTTCCGGAGCCTGTGCTCCACAACGGGAGAGGCCACAACAGTGAGAGGCCCACGTACCGCAAAAAAGGGCAGAAAATCTAAACAAACATTTCTCCAGAGAAGACATACAGATGGCCAAGAGGCATATGAAAAGATGCTCAACATCACTAATTATTGGAGAAATGCAAATCAAAGCTACAATGATGTATCACCTCACACGAGTCAGAATGGCCATCATCAAAAAATCTACAAACAATAAATGCTGAAGAGGGTGTGGACAAAAGGGAACCCTCCTACACTGTTGGTGGGAATGTAAATTGGTACAGCCACTATGAAGAACAGTGTGGAGGCTCCTTAAAAAATCTAAAAATAGAGCTACCATATGATCCAGCAATCCCACTCCTGGGCATATATCCCGAGGACACCATAATTCAAAAAGATACATGTACCCCAATGTTCACTGCAGCTCTATTTACAATAGCCAGGACGTGGAAGCAACCTAAATCTCCATTGACAGAGGAATGGATAAAGAAGATGCGGTACATATATACAATGGAATTTTACTCAGCCATAAAAAAGAACGAAATAATGCCATTTACAGCAACTTGGATGAACCTAGAGATTGTCATACTGAGTGAAGTAAGTCAGACAGAGAAAGATAAATATCACATGATATCGCTAATATGTGAAATCTTAAAAAAAAAATGGTACAAATGAACCTATTTATAAACCAGAAATAGAGTCACACATGTAGAAAACAAACTTATGGTTACCAAAGGGGAAACGTGTGGGGGGGGGATAAACTGGGAGATTGAGATTGACATATACACACTACTATATATAAAATAGATAACTAATAAGAATCTGCTGTATAGCACAGGGAACTCTACTCAATACTGTTTAATGGCCTAGATGGGAAAAGAATCTAAAAACGAGTGCAGATACGTACATATGTATAACTGATTCACTTTGCTGTACAGCAGAAACTAACACAACATTGTAAATCAAATGTACTCTAATAAAAATTAATTAAAGAATAAAGGAAAAAATATATATGGGAAAACATAACATCAAAGATAACTATCCATTTCTAGGGTTCTGTATCCAGTTTCTAAATTATCAGGACTCCTTGTATATTTTCCTGTTACCCAATGGGACAAGATAGCATTGGCTTTGGAGACAGAAAACATGGTTTGAATTCAACTATGACTTTGCTTCAGCCACTTTACCTCACTGCACCTCAGTTTTCTGGTGGTAATATCTAGTTTGCAGATTGTTGTGAAAATTAAGATAATAAGTATATATAGCCTCGTATATACTAAGCATTCATTAAATTATAAAAATGATCATTACTGGTATATTCACATGTAAGTTAGATGGTGAAGGGTTTAAATTCAAACCAGTTGTCTTGTGTGTGAGCTGTTTTGGTAAATGATTTGAAAGGAGAACAAATTAAAACAAAGGATTTAAATGAAAAGCATTGTATATGGACTCCAATTATCTTTATCTTTGGTTCTTCCATAATTTTTCCATATTATTTTCAGTTAATTGTGCTTTTATTGGTCTCCAAATTTCTCCAGAATTAAGTCATTTCATGAATAAATGTGAAATCTTCACAATACTATAAAATGAAACTTTCACCAAACACAGTAGCACTTTTCACAGGTGAAATAGAAGCATTTCCTCATTTAAAACAATAGTATGTAGAATTATACATTGGAGTTGGAGTTAAAATTTGATCTATATTTTTCTTTTTATGTTTACTGTTCTCTTAGTTATAGCAGAGAGGGTAGAAAAAAATGACCTGTATGAACAACCAAAGAATATATAGCTACCTTTCTTCTAAAACGACTCAGGCATTGTTACAATTCCAGACTCACTGTACCCAGCTATCCAAACCAAGCCTTCTGGTTTTTATGTCTCACACCCATTGCAATGGATTGTAATGGTTCTGTGCTCACAATTACATGTGTGCCCTCTCCTCTCATATACACTTATTATTCTCAATGTAAATTCCCCACCAGTGCTATAGATTATGTCTCTATGCTATGCACTTACAGAAAACCTAATGAAAAGAATAAATTAGAGAGGAAGAAATTACCAGCTACTAATATGATTCCCAATACCAAGGGCCCTGAACTTCTTTAACGTGTATCAAAACTACTTCCAGTGATTACAGCATCAGTGGAGAAAATGGAAAAAAGAAATTAACATGAATTGAAAAGAACCTCCTTTTTGCTTTTGTTCATATAATAATGTGGTTATGTAATGAATTAAGTGAACTAGGTAAAACGTTAGGCTGTAATGAAACACAGGGTTATGTATTGTTACATTGTCCTGAATAGAACAGAGTAGAGAGTTTTACCACTCTAGGGTACTGGGAGAGCATAGTTATATGAAACACAAAGATATTTCCAGGGATTTCTCCCTTGAAAGAACTCCCTCTCCCCTAAGTGTGCAGAAACTACAAATAATATGTTGCCTCCCTATGATTTGATGGGTACCAAAAGGCTCCCCTGCCCCAAATATTTCCCTTCCAAAGAGACAGAAATCTTCACATTACTCATATCTTTGGAGAGAATTTATAAAGACTCTGGTGACCATATAATTTTATCATCTGAATGGAAAACAACTTAGATATAATGGCCTATGAACTATATCAGACTTACAGATGTGTTTTTTAAATTTTTTACCAGAAAGCAGTACAAATTTAATATACATTTAAACATGGAGAACTTTCACATAAATATCTAGATTCCACACTTCTTTTGAAAACTGATGAAATCTGGCAAAACTAGACTCACATTCCTTCACAGAGACTATTGACTTTGGGCAAGTCATTCCATCTCTGAGTCTTAGTTTCCTCATCTGCAAGATGAAGATAATGATATCTAGGGTCACAAAATTGTTAGTAGAATTAAATGAGATAATAAATAGAGAGAGCTCAGGGCACATTAAGCACTTGATAAATGATAATTATTAGTATTAGTGATTAGGGTACATGCCTTATCTCCAGGGGCATGTATCCTGCAAATTTGGCACCAACCCTTCTATACCAGATTTTTCTCCTAATACAGATGTTGAACATAGGTTGCCATTCTACCAGTACACTTGCACTGCTATTTTCCTTATAATAAGAATACTTCTTTTTTTTTTTAACATTCTATTTTCAAAATGAATGATAAACTGAGAGGACTTTTGTATTTCAGAAAAACAGGAAAGAATACTAAAACACCAAATTTTCTCCAGATGCTTTAAAGATGGCCTGATTTCTAAGCAAGGTAGATTTGTCTACCATGCAAAGTGCTACTTTAAAGTTTCCCCCATTTGGAAGTATTGTTGTTGTTTCCACATTGTGTATTTCAAACTGGTCATTCTTAGTTTCAAGATTTCAAAAAGATCCCAAGATATCTGAGTAGTGCATTAAAAACAAAGTTGGCATGCTTTGCCTTTAAATATCTGTTTGAAGTCAAGATGTGTTCAAGAAAAAAAGACGCTTCATCTTCTGAAGCTGTGATACTTATTCTCTGTTTGCCCCTACCCATTCCTCCACTGATCCATTCTGTACCCTTTTCTGACTCGCTCTGTGCTCTTGAAAAACTAATACCTACCAACAGCATTACTGGAGCGCTCTTGTTGGCTGGCTTCTATTTCTTACCTCTAGTTAGTAGTAACATCAGGAGGAGACTAGAGGGGTGAAAGACAGGGAAGGATAGAAGAGAGGCCAGAAAAGAGAGTCCCTATGTTTATCCCCCCTTCCCCACCCTCCCCGATCTACCTCATTGTGGTTCCTCTTTGGTCAAAGTTCTTGTACTATGGCCCATCTTCCATGGCTCTATACTCTCTGTAAACTACAATAACATCATTCTCTCCCCCTACCCCTTCAGGACTAAGGATGGTAGTGGCTTCCTATTGTAGTTAGTTCCTGGGAACCTCCACATGTCTCATTAGTCCCCTTAACCCTAACTAATCTTCTCTAAGTAGTCTCTTGAAATATTGAATTAGATTCTGTCTCCTGAAGGACTCTGACTGCTACAGAAGCCATTACCAAATTTGCTATTTTGTTTAAAAGATTTTATATAGCCTTAATTTTTTGAACTATACTTGTTAAAGAAATAAAAAGAAAACCTGTGAATATTATACAATGCTGATTCTATGAATTATATAATCTTTATAATTGAATAGATATATAACTATTTAGGTCTTTATTCCTCCAAAGTTTACATAAATGTGTACCATTTTACTATCATTTATTTTGGCATGGGAGAAAACACTGATAAAGTAAAAATAAAGGATAAAAAGCATATGATCATCTAAATAGACACAGAAACAGAATCTGACAAAATTCAATATCCATTTATCATAAAAACTCTCAGCAAATGTGTACAGCTATCTCAACATAATAAAGGCCATATATAACAAACCCACATCTACCATCATACTCAATGTTGGAAAGATTAAAGCCTTTCCTCTAAATTCAGGAACAAGGCAAGGATGCCCACTCTCACCATTTCAATTTACAATAGTATTGGAAGTCCTGGCCACTGCAATCAGACATGGAAAGAAATAAAAGGCATCCAAATTGGAAGGGAAGAAGTAAAACTGTCACTGTTTGCAGATGACATGATACTATATACAGAACATCCTAGAGTCTCTGCCAAAAAACCAAATAAGAAAAAAATGAATTCAGTAAAGCTACAGGATACAAGATTAATATGAAAAAATCTGTTGCTTTTCTATATGCTAATAATGAACTATCAGAAAAAGAATTCAAGAGGAAGAGGAACCAAGATGGCAGAGTAGAAGGACATGCTCTCACTCGCTCTTGTGAGAACACAAGAATCACAACTAGCTGCTGGACAATCATCGACAGGAAGACACTGGAATTCACCAAAAAAGACACTCCACATCCAAAGACAAAGGAGAAGCCACAATGAGATGGTAGGAGGGGCGCAATCACAGTAAAATCAAATCCCATAACTGCTGAGTGAGTGGGTGACTCACAGACTGGAGAAAACTTATACCACAGAAGTCCACGCACTGGAGTGAAGGTTCTGAACCCCACGTCAGGCTTCCCAACCTGGGGGTCCGGCAATGGGAGGAGGAATTCCTAGAGAATCAGACTTTGAAGCCTAGAGGGAATTGATTGCAGGACTTTGACAGGACTGGGGAAAACAGAGACTCCACTCGTGGAGGGCACACACAAAGTAGTGTGAGCATTGGGACACAGGAGAAGGAGCAGTGACCCCAGGGGAGACTGAACCAGACCTACCTGCTAGTGTAGGAGGGTCCCCTGCAGAAGCGGGGGGAGGGCTGTAGCTCACCCTGGGGACAAGGACACTGGCAGCAGAAGTTCTGGAAAGTACTCCTTGGAGTAAGCACTCCCAGAGTCTGTCATTAGCCCCATCAAAGAGCCCAGGTAGGCTCCAGGGTTGGGTTGCCTCAGGCCAAACAACCATCAGGGAGGGAACCCAGCCCCACTCATCAACAGTCAACTGGAGTAAAGTTTTACTGAGCTCTGCCCACCAGAGCAAGAGTCAGCACTACCCACCACCAGTCCCTCCCATCAAGCCTCTTAGATAGCCTCATCCACCAGAGGACAGAGAGCAGAAGCAAGAAGAACCACAATCCTGCAGCCTGTGGAACAAAAAACACATTCACAGAAAGACAGACAAGATGAAAAGGCAGGGGGCTAGGTACCAGATGAATGAACAAGATAAAACCCAAGAAAAACAACTAAATGAAGTGGAGATAGGCAACCTACCAGAAAAAGAATTCAGAATAATGATAGTGAAGATGATCCAGGACCTTGGAAAAAGAATGGAGGCAAAGATCGAGAAGAGGCAAGAAATGTTTAACGAAGACCTAGAAGAATTAAAGAACAAACAAACAGAGATGAACAAAACAATAACTGAAATGAAAACTACACTAGAAGGAATCAATAGCAGAATAACTGAGGCAGAAGAATGGATAAGTGACCTGGAAGACAGAATGGTGGAATTCACTGCTGCGGAACAGACTAAAGAAAAAAGAATGAAAAGAAATGAAGACAGCCTAAGAGACCTCTGGGACAACATGAAACGCAACAACATTCGCATTATACGGGTCCCAGAGGAGAAGAGGGAGAGGAAGGACCAGAGAAAATATTTGAAGAGATTATAGTTGAAAACTTCCCTAACATGGGAAAGGAAATAGCCACCCAAGTCCAGGAAGCGCAGCGAGTTCCATACAGGATAAACCCAAGAAGAAACATGCCGAGACACATAGTAATCAAAATGACAAAAATTAAAGACAAAGAAAAATTACTGAAAGCAGCAAGGGAAAAACGAAAAATAACACACAATGGAACTCCCATAGATTAACAGCTGATTTCTCAGCAGAAAATCTACAAGCCAGAAGGGAGTGGCATGATATACTTAAAGTGATGAAAGGGAAGAACCTACAACCAAGATTACTCTACCTGGCAAGGATATCATTCAGATTCGATGGAGAAATCAAAAGCTTGACAGACAAGCAAAAGCTAAAAGAATTCAGCACCACCAACTAGCTCTACAACAAATGCTAAAGGAACTTCGCTAAGTGGGAAACACAAGAGAAGAAAAGGATCTACAAAAACAAACCCAAAACAATTAAGAAAATGGTTATAGGAACATACATATCGATAATTACCTTAAACATGAATGGATTAAATGCTCCAACCAAAAGACAGAGGCTTGCTGAATGGATACAAAAACAAGATCCATATATATGCTGTCTACAAAAGACCCACTTCAGACCTAGGGACACATACAGATTGAAAGTGAGGGGATGGAAAAAGATATTCCATGCAAATGGAAATCAAAAGAAAGCTGGAGTAGCAATAATCATATCAGATAAAATAGACTTTAAAATAAAGAATAATACAAGAGACAAGGAGGGACACTACATAATGATCAAGCGATCAATCCAAGAAGAAATAAAACAATTATAAATATATATGTACCGAACATAGGAGCACCTCAATACATAAGGCAACTGCTAACAGCTATAAAAGAGGAAACTGACAGTAACACAATAATAGTGGGGGACTTTAACACCGCATTTACACCAATAGACAGATCATCCAAAATGAAAATAAATAAGGAACCAGAAGCTTTAAATGACACAATAGACCAGAGAGATTTAACTGATATTTTTATGATATTCCATCCAAAAACAGCAGATTACACTTTCTTCTAAAGTGCACATGGAACATTTTCCAGGATAGACCACATCTTGGGTCACAAATCAAGCCTCAGTAAATTTAAGAAAATTGAAATCATATCAAGCACCTTATCTGACCACAACTCTCTGAGATTAGAAATGAATTACAGGGAAAAAAACATAAAAAATGCAAACAAATGGAGGCAAAGCAATACGTTACTAAACAACCAAGAGGTCACTGAAGAAATCAAAGAAGAAATCAAAAAATACCTAGACACAAATGACAAAAAAACACGATGATCCAAAACCTATGGGATGCAGCAAAAGCAGTTCTAAAAGGGAAGTTTATAGCTATACAAGCCTACCTCAAGAAACAAGTAAAATCTCAAGTAAACAATCTAATCTTACACCTAAAGGAACTAGAGAAAGAAGAACAAACAAAACCCAAAGTTAGCAAAAGGAAAGAAATTATAAAGATCAGAGCACCAATAAATGAAATAGAAAGAAAAAAAACAAGAGCAAAGATCAATAAAACTAAAAGCTGGTTCTTTGAGAAGATAAACAAAATTGATAAACCATTAGCCAGACTCATCAAGAAACAGAGGGAGATTACTCAAATCAATAAAATTAGAAATGAAAAAGGAGAAGTTACAACAGACACCACAGAAACACAAAGCAACCTAAGAGACTACTACAAGCAACTCTATACCAATAAAATGGACAACCTGGAAGAAATGGACAATTTCTTAGAAAGGTATAACCTTCCAAGACAGAATCGGGAAGAAACAGAAAATAAGAACAGACCAATCACAAGTAATGAAATTGAAACTGTGATTAAAAATCTTCCAACAGGGCTTCCCTGGTGGTGCAGTGGTTGAGAGTCCGCCTGCCGATGCAGGGGACACGGGTTCGTGCCCCGGTCCGGGATGATCCCACATGCCGCAGAGCGGCTCGGCCCGTGAGCCATTGCCGCTGAGCCTGCCCGTGTAGAGCCTGTGCTCCACAATGGGAGAGGCCACAACAGTGAGGGGCCCATGTACCGCAAAAAAAAAAAAAAAAAATCTTCCAACAAACAAAAGTCCAGGTCCAGATGGCTTCACAGGTGAATTCTATCAAACATTTAGAGAAGAGCTAACACCTATCCTTCTCGAACTCTTCCAAGAAGTTGCAGAGGAGGAAACACACACAAACTCATTCTATGAGTCCACCATCACCCTGATACCAAAACCAGACAAAGATACTACAATAAAAGAAAATTATAGACCAATATCACTGACGAATATAGATGCAAAAATCCTAAAAAAATACTAGCAAACTGAATCAAACAACACATTAAAAGGATCATACACCATGATCAAGTGGGATTTATCCCAGGGATGCAGGATTCTTCAATATACACAAATCAATCAAAGTGATACACCATATTAACAAATTGAATAAGAAAAACCATATGATCATCTCAATAGATGCAGAAAAAGCTTTTGACAATATTCAACACCCATTTATGATAAAAATAACTCTCCAGAAAGTGGGCATAGAGGGAACCTACCTCAACATAATAAAGACCATATAGGACAAACCCACAGCAAACATCATTCTCAATGGTGAAAAACTGAAAGCATCTCTTCTAAGATCAGAAACGAGACAAGGATGTCCACTCTCACGACTATTATTCAACATAGTTTTGGAAGCCCTAGCCATGGCAATCAGAGAAGAAAAAGAAATAAAAGGAATACAAATTGGAAAAGAAGAAGTAAAACTGTCACTGTTTATAGATGACATGATACTATATATAGAGAACCCTAAAGATGCTACCAGAAAACTACTAGAGCTAATCAATGAATTTGGTAAAGTTGCAGGATACAAAATTAATTCACAGAAATCTCTGACATTCCTACACACTAATGATGAAAAATCTGAAAGAGAAATTATGGAAACACTCTCATTTACCATTGCAACAAAAAGAAAAAAATACCTGGGAATAAACCTACCTAGGGAGACAAAAGACCTGTATGCAGAAAACTATAAGACACTGATCAAAGAAATTAAAGATGGTACCAACAGATGGAGAGATATACCATGTTCTTGGATTGGAAGAATCAATATTGTGAAAATGACTCTACTACCCAAAGCAATCTACAGATTCAACGCAATCCCTATCAAATTGCCAATGGCATTTTTTACAGAACTAGAACAAATCATCTCAAAATTTGTATGGAGACACAACAGACCCCGAATAGCCAAAGCAGTCTTGAGGGGAAAAAACGGAGCTGGAGGAATCAGACTCCCTGTCTTCAGACTATACTACAAAACCACAGTAATTAAGACAATATGGTACTGGCACAAAAACAGAAACATAGATCAATGGAACAAGATAGAAAGCCCAGAAACAAACCCATGCACCTATGGTCAACTAATCTATGACAAAGGAGGCAAAGATATACAATGGAGAAAAGACAGTCTCTTCAATAAGTGGTGCTGGGAAAACTGGACAGGTACATCTAAAAGAATGAAATTAGAACACTCCCTAACACCATATACAAAAATAAACTCAAAATGGATTCGAGACCTAAATGTAAGACCGGACACTATAAAACTCTTAGAGGAAAACATAGGAAGAACACTCTTTGACATAAATCACAGCAAGATCTTTTTTGATCCACCCCCTAGAGTAATGGAAATAAAAACAAAAATAAACAAATGGGACCTAATGAAACTTCAAAGCTTTTGCAAAGCAAAGGAAACCATAAAGAAGAAAAAACAACCCTCAGAATGGGAGAAAATATCCTCAAATGAATCAACAAAGGATTAATCTCCAAAATATATAAACAGCTCATGCAGCTCAATATTAAAGAAACAAACAGCCCAATCCAAACATGCGCAGAAGACCTAAATAGACATTTCTCCAAAGAAGACATACACATGGCCAAGAAGCACATGCAAAGCTGCTCAACATCACTAACTATTAGAGAAATGCAAATCAAAACTACAATGAGGTATCACCTCACACCAGTTAGAATGGGCATCACCAGAAAATCTGTGAAAAACAAATGCTGAAGAGGGTGTGGAGAAAAGGGAACCCTATTGCACTGTTGGTGGGAATGTAAATGGATATGGCCACTATGGAGAACAGTATGGAGGTTCCTTAAAAAACTAAAAATAGAATTACCATATGATCCTGCAATCTCACTACTGGGCCTATACCCAGAGAAAACCATAATTCAAAAAGACCCATGTACCCCAATGTTCATTGCAGTACTATTAACAATAGCCAGGTCATGGAAGCAACCTAAATGCCTATCAACAGATGAATGGATAAAGAAGATGTGGTACATATATACAATGGAATATTACTCAGCCATAAAAAGGAAAGAAAATGAATCATTTGTTGAGATGTGGATGGATGTAGAGACTGTGAAACAGAGTGAAGTAAGTCAGAAAGAGAAAAACAAATATCGTATATTAACGCATGTATGTGGAACCCAGAAAAATGGTACAGATGAACCGGTTTGCAGGGCAGAAGTTGAGATACAGATTTAGAGAACAAACGTATGGACACCAAGGGGGAAAACCGCTGTGGGCTGGGGATGGTGGTGTGCTGAACTGCGCGATGGGGATTGACATGTATACACTGATGTGTATAAAATTGATGACTAATAAGAACTTGCATTATAAAAAAACAAAGAAACAATAAAAAACAACTGATACTAAACTTTCTTTGGGTTATGTGTATGGAAATATGTTAATATAAATGTTTCAGACATTACATGAAATTTCTAAAAATCTTATATGTTCTGATATAATGTTATAAGTCATAATTCTAGTTATTACTTTAAAATGTATATCTCAGAAATAACTAAATTTCCTTGTCAATTGCATTATTATGGAATTTCCTCAAATCTTTAACTGTGGTCATTTTTAAGTCTTTTGTCATTTACAGACAGTTCTGGGTGTTCTCTGATGCTTTTGCAAAAATGTTGCTAGAAAAGGG
The DNA here is from genome assembly GCF_951394435.1 of Stenella coeruleoalba. Lineage (NCBI taxonomy): Eukaryota > Metazoa > Chordata > Mammalia > Artiodactyla > Delphinidae > Stenella > Stenella coeruleoalba. The sequence continues at coordinate 98,656,774 of NC_137152.1, read as the reverse complement.
TTTCATCTTCAAGGGATTCATGAAAAAGACTCTGGCAAGTACAGGTTTCTGGTAACTGACTATACTGCTGAACTGAATGAATAAGCATTTTCAGAACTCTAATGGAAAACTGATGAATTAATAAAAGGTCTAAGAAAAGATCAAGATGAAAAAAAGTTAATTACATGGGACTGAGTGAACTGATGAGGATGATTATAATTTTTGTGACTTTCTGTTTGAATAAAAAAAAATCCCACAAGGACTCAGAGGCAAAAAATATATAAATCAATTTTCACTGCCAAGTAAAGGAGCTGTTACAGTGGAGGATTACTGGACTGAATGTCAATATTATGACATAGTATGAGTGTGTTTCCTGTTTGGTAATTGCAATCATTGTTGCTTTTGTTGTGGTCATACATTTACAATGCTTGGTGTCAGTTTATTTATCTCTTGTAAAAATAAAATACAAAAAAAAAGAAAGGAAAACAATTCAAGAAGACAACCCCATTTATAATTGCATCAAAGGAATTAATTACCTAGGAATAAACTTAACGACAGAGATGGAAGATCTATACTCCAAAAACTCTAAGACACCGATGAAGGAAATTGAAAATGATACAAATAAATGGTAAGATATCATATGTTCATGGACTGGAAGAATTAATATTGTTAACATTTCCATACTACACAAGGTAATCTACAAATTTAATACAATCCCTATCGAAATACTAATGACCTATTTCCCAGAAATAATCCTAAAATTTATATGGAACCACAAAAGACCCCAAACAGCCAAAGCAATCTTGAGAAAAAACAACAAAGCTGGAGGATTCATGCTTCCTAACTTCAGACTATACTACAAAGCCACAGCAATCAAAACACTATGGTCCTGGCACAAAAACTGACACATAGATCAATGGAACAGAATAGAGAGCCCAGAAATAAACCCATGCAGTTATGACCAATCAATCTACAACAAGGGAGGCAAGAATATACAATGGAGAAAAGACTATCTCTTAAATAAGTGGTGCTGGAAAAACCAGACAGCTATATATAAAACAATAAAATTAGAACATTCTCTAACACCATATAGAAAAGTTAACTCAGAATGGATTAAAGACCTAAATGTAAGATCAGAAATCATAAAAATCCAAGAAGAAAACATAGGCTGAGCACTCTGACATAAATCACAGCAATATTTTTTTGGATCAGTCCCTAAAGCAAATGAAACAAAAGCAAAAATAAACAAATGAGACCTAATTAAAGTTAAAAGCTTTTGCATAGCAAAGAAAACCGTTGACAAAAGGAAAAGACAACCTACTGAATTGGAGAAAATATTTTCAAATGATATGACTGATAAGGGGTCAATACCCAAAATATGTAACAGCTCATAAAACTCAATATCAGAAAAATAAACACACAATCAAAAAAACAGGCAGAAGACCAGAATAGTAAGTTTTCCAAAGAAGATATACAGATGGCCAACAGGCACATTAAAAAATGCTTAATATTGCTAATCATCAGAGAAATGCAAATCAAAACCACAAAGAGATATCACCTCACACCTGTCAAAATGGCTATCATCAAAAAGTCTACAAACAACAAATGTTGGTGAGGATGTGGAGAAAAGGGAACCCTAGTACACTGTTGGTCAGATTGTAAATTGGTACAGCCACTATGGAAAACAGTATGGGGTTTCCTCAAAAAACTAAGAATAGAACTACCATATGATACAGCAATTCCACTCCTGGGTATATATTGGAAGAAAATGAAAATACTAATTTGAAAAGATACATGCACCCCAATGCTCCTTGCAGCATTATTTACAATAGCCAAGATATGGAAGCAACCTAAGGGTCCATTAACAGATGAATGGATAAAGAAGATGTGTATATGTATGTATGTATCTATGTGTACGTACACACACACACACACACACACACAAAATGGAATACTACTCAGATATAAAAAAGAATGAAAATTTGCCATTTGCAACAACATGGATGGACCTAGAGGGTATTATGCTTAGTAAAATAAGTCAGATAGAGAAAGAAAAATACTCACTGTTATCACTTAAATGTGGAATCTAAAAAGTAGAACAAATAAATGAATACAACAAAACAAAAACAAACTCACAGATACAGAGAACAAACCAGTGGTTACCAGTGGGGAGAGGAAAGGGGGCAGTGGCAAGACTGGGGTAAGGGGATTAAGAGGTACAAACTACTATGTATAAAATAAATAAGCTACAAGGATATATTCTGTATATAGCACAGGGAATATAGCCAATATTTTATAATAACTTTAAATGGATTACAAGCTATAAAATTTTGAATCACCATCATACACCTGAAGCTAATAATATTGTAAATCAACTACAGTTCAATGAAAAAACTAATCCTAATAACAATACTAATTATTATTCCATCTGATAGAGTGTCATTTTTCAAATAAAACTTTAGAATTAGTTGAATTACAATACTGTAATTAAGCATTACAGTAGTCCATGTGTTGGAAATACTTACTATTTAATAAAACACTTTTTAGCCCTGGGATTGAGTACACCTTGAAACTCAAAAGATGAAGAAATGTTCACTTTTATTGAAACCAAACCATTAGGATAATCAAATAAATGTAATTTTAGCACCTTGACAACTATGAAACACAAATAACAACTAAGCAAGGTGATGAAGGGGTTTACTAAAAAAGTAATCCTCCAGGATCTGTCCTGTGCCAAGGATAGAATTATTTAATATATTTTCATTTCTAACCAAATTACTGGTCAATAATTATCCATGTTAACTATGATGACCCTAAACTCCTAAAATATTCCAAAGTGCCTATCGAATTATTAAAGGAATCAAGGTATGCTCTTTTTAGTTTCGGTTTTATATACTCTTAATTGCATTATTTTTATATCATATTTTGGTAATCGCCAATGCACATATATGTTTATTTAAGAAATACTGTTGAATGTCTTCTTTATGCAAGATGTGTTCAGAAATGTGGATGAAGTGACAGTGATCAATAATGGTGTTTAAATATTCTGGTTAATTGAGAATAATTTTGAGGGTCATAACACATTTTACTCCATCTCCCTACCATACTGGATACAATGAAATTTGCTCTACATGGCCAAATATGTTAAATAAAAATGTAAAATTACCAGGATTTCCTTTATATTACAATTTTATTAACATTCTTACCAATTTCTAATCTCTCACCTCAGTGGCTACCTTTGTAACAATCAGCAGAATGTTAGCTATGGCTACTTTGCATAAATATTTGTATTTCTTATTGTTTACTTGATAATGTATTCTGCTTTAGGCTGTCTTTAGGCATCTGTGATGGTGACAGGAAATTCATCTCTCTCAAACATGATACAATTAAATCAGTTTGGGTTTGAGTTGATAAAGGATAAACTGCTCCACAAGGTAATACCAAGTAGGATGCATTTACTTTTGGTCTCTCAGGGGAAAGAGAATTTGAACATAAGACCTCACCTCATGTTAGTCTGAAAAATGAGGAACCCATCCCATTTCCAGGTGTCATTTTTGTTTCACATACACATGGGTAACTCAAGGGACATGCCAAAATGAATTCAAATTTTTTAAAGCGGGATTTTCAATTATGGGATTTGGGGAAGAATGTGCCAGTGGGACAGTATACCTCTCTTTCTGCCTCATCCTCTACATCTAATCAACACCAGTGTTTTATGAATTGTAACTCCTAAATATCACTGGAACACACCGTTACTCTCCATCCATATGTCACTTCCCTAAGGGGAAGCCACCCTCACCTCTTAGCTGGACCTTCTCCTAACAAGTCCCCCTACACCCAATCCGTCCCCATTCCAAACTACTTTTCAAATCGCAATATCATTAATCTTTCTAAATAAAGCACAAATCTGATCATTCACCTGCCACCTTGCCTTCAGGCTTCCCTTTGCCTGCTAAGTGAAATTCAAATGCTGTAGCAAGGCATGTGAGTACAAGTCTTATCCCTTGTCACTAACCATCCCCATGCCTCTGTAGTTATACTTCATGCTCTGATTATACTAAACTGCTTACAGCTCCATACATATTTATTTCCTCTCATTTATCCAGAATTTAGCACATGCTAGTAACTTTGCCCGGAACACCATTGACCGCTTCACCTTCGCTTTTTCTAATGCTCACTCTTACTCTTTCTTCAGGTCTCAGCTAAGACAGCCTTCCTCCAGGCAACCTCCTCTGACTCTCAAAGACTGTGCTAAGTATGGCTGCTAGTTTTACCAGAATACTTTATAATTCCTTATTACCACTTAATCCCACTGTATTTTAATTGCCTATTTGTCTAGCTTTGTCACTAGACTGTAAACTCCACGAGAACAATTTTATCTTGCTAATAATTACATCCTCAACCCCTAGTATAATGGTTCCAAATAATTTTTTGTTGCTAATAGACCTCCTATCTTATATCCACATATTTTTTACTTCAAAGAATCAGTGGCCAAGCAGACAATCTGAATACGGGGGCACATTAAAGTCTGGAGGAGGTGGACTGCCACTTGGGTTATCTGTCATATCCAGAAACTCAATCAATAAAATTATATGCTATATAAAGAGCTATTTCTAGGATCTTTTTCCACTTTAGCAGTACAAGGCACCCACGGGAGCTTTAAAATTACAGGGATTTGCCCCTTTTATTACCAGTGTTGTGCAAATTAAAAACATCCTGTCAAGGCATAGAATCCTCTCCACAAGTTACAGAAAAGAAAGAAAACCATTTTAGTACTGAACAAGCACTAAACCAGATTAAAATGCGTGTCACAGGCAACCTGCTAAGAGATTATAAAGGCAGAAAGAGATTCCACCCTATGTATCACCAAGCAGCGACAATGCATTCCATACATGTTCTCAAGATTAACCATAACTTGTCTTCCCATAAGAGGACATTACAACACCATTGCATATGCATTCTTTCATAGTTCATCCCAAATTCATCTGGCATTGAGGTAGCCATTTGTGTTAGCTAACTGCCTTTGTCTGAAGGAAAAACAAAACTGCTATCACTAGGAGGAGCATTTGGTTACAGCTCAGGGAAAGACATTCCTACAGTGATAGGGAGATAGAGACACTATATTCCTTGATGTTTACATTTCAAAGAGATGTTTCCCAGATGCTTAAGAAAAACACTCCTGGGTTGTAAAGCTGGCAAGAGGCTTACCTATTCTTTGAAAAGATCTACAGAGATATCAAAGGGAGAGAAGGATTCACAAATAATAGGTTTCTCACAGAAATATACTGAGAAAGGGAGAGGGAATTTTGCTCTTGGCAATGGGAAAAACCATTAAAAAAAAAATCTACCATTATACCAGTCAGCTCAAATAGTTAGGTAGGGCTTTGTCCCTCCTTAATAAGCAAGCCTCCCTCAGAGAATATATTTTCTCTCTCACAATCTATGTATCTCACATTACAGAAAAAATGAATTGAGAAAGCCACACCCATGGTGTTAAAAAACATATACATGCTAATGAGATGTCCAGATTATATTACTAGTCTGGGCCTTTCCCTTGAACTCAAGACTCATACAGAAGAGATATTAAAATATTTAAAGATTGGTATTACCTGGGTATTGACAAATCAGAAAAGACACCAGCCCATGTTCTATGCAGGTGTGCTGTATATATGCAACTGCCTAATCAAAATTAATAACTTAATTTTACCACTTAATAACTAATTGGTATCTTAAGTATAATGTGTCAAACTTTTATCCCTAAGCTGCTAGTAGCATGGTCTTCCCTGTACCAATAAAATACAACTCTACTGCTTGGGCCCAAAAAATAGCATATCCAGCTTATCAGGAATCCTGTTTTCTCAAACTTAAAAACGTGTCACCAAATCTAAACGTTTCTTATGTCCCCAGTGTTAAGACTCTAGTCAAAATTACCATCATTTTTTGGCATGGATTACTGTAAAAGCCCACGAACCAGTCTCCCTGCTTCACATCTTGTGCTCCTACATTCTCTTCTCCATACAAAAGGCAGAACAATTTTTTAAAAACCCAAGTCAGATCATGCTTCTCTTCAGCTCAAACCTCCAATGACTTCCCATTTCACCAGCGTATAAGTCAAAGTCTATACAACGGCTTACAAGCTCCCACAAGGCCTCCTGTTATTTCCGTCATCTCGTCTGCTATTACTGTCCTTGTTGCTTCCTCCACTATAACCACACTTGCTGTTCCTAAAACTGGCCTTGAGGGCTTTGAACTGGCTATTTCTTCGGTCTTGAACTCTTTCCCCATCTATTAGCATGGCTCTCTCCTTTACTAAAGTCACCAATTTTTGAAAGTATTTTTAAAATATATTTCTACTGAGACATAATTTACATACCATAATATTTACTATGTTAAAGTGCAAAATTCAGTGGCTTTTAGTATACTCACAGGGCCGTACAATCATCACCATTTTATAATTTGAGAAATTTTTCATCACCTCAAAAGGATACTCCACACTCTTTAAACAGTCACTTCCCTGTTCCTCCCGTTTCTTCAGCCCCAGACAACCATTAATTCACTTTGTGTCTCTGTGGACTTGGCTACTCCTGTCATTTTGTACAGATGGAATCATATAATATGTGGCCTTTGTGTCAGGCTTCTTTCACTTAGCATCATGTTTCTGAGGTTCATCCAAGTTGTCATATGTATCACTCACTACTTCATTCCTTTTTATGGGTAAAGATATTCACTGTATCTTGGATATACAATTGGGTATACAATTTGACTGTCTATTCATCTGTTGATGGACAGAAACATTAACTTTTAAGTACAAAAACTATAAGTTCAACATTAGTGTATCCACAATTGTAACTGGTAATGTCAAGATTATATGTGGTATAAACAGAATGCTGTGGAAAAATGATATTTAAATTATTTGCCAGCAACTGTTTTTTTTATAAAGTCCCTTCTAGCTCTTGTTTTATTAAATATGTGAATACAGTATTTTTATTAATCTCTTACCTCTGAGAACTTGTATTTGGGATGGGTTCAGCCAGATCGCTAGGATAGCAATTGAGTTTTTGGGCCATTCCTGTTAGAGTGGTCCACGGTAGCTGTAACCCTGGATCTGATCTGGAATAAGAGAACACCAAGGCATCACCCTCAGGAATTTCACTATCAGAGCAACAGCTTTGCCACAGTATTTTTTTTTTTTTTTTTTTACTGTTCAAAGCCCTATTCAGTGAGGCATTCAACCCTGTGACAGACTTGTGTGCTGTGCACAAGGATGGCTGGAACATTCTGAGAGGTCTTTGACATCATGACTCTCAGGGATCCACCTACCTGGGACTGACCAGCACAGTACTCAGCGTATGTGGCCTTTACTGTCAGATGACAGCTTGGGAAACACCCTGGGCTGCCTGCCTCCTTCCACTTCCAGAGGCAGTCTGGTTGCCTTTAGAGTTGAAACAACTTCACTCAGCCAAATTTGCTTAGACTCTGGCCAAATATAACTTTGTCTTGAAGCTTTTTAAATTAATATTATTTACATATCATAAAGTTCACTGTTTTAAAGTATACAGTTTAGTCATTTTTAGTATATTTACAAGGTTGCACAACTATCACCACGATCTACCTTCAGAATATTTTCATCACCCCAAAAATAAACCTCCTACACAGTAATAGTCATTCTTCACTCCTCTTCCCCAGACCCTAACAACCACTAATCTGCTTTCTATCTCTAAGGATTTTCCTATTTTGTACATTTCCTATAAATGGAACTTACAACCTGTACCCTTTTGTGATGTCTGAAGTTCACTCATGTTGTAGCATGTATCAGAATTCATTCCTTTTCATGGCTCAATAATATCCCATCATAATAGATATACAACATTCTGTTTACCTACATATCCATTGGTGAGCACTTGATTTTTTTCAACTTTTTGAATATTATGAATAATTCTGCTATGAACACTGATGTACAAGTTTTTGTGTGGACATAGTCTTCACTTTTTTTGTTAAATCAAATATCCCCTTCTCAACAAAGCCTGCCCTAACCATCCTATTTAAAAATACCATCCCCTCCCTCTTCATGACATTCTCTATTCCTACTCTCTGGGCTACATTTCTCTAAGATACTTGTGACAATTTGCTACTGTTCATCTTTCTCCACTAGAATGCAAACTACATGAAGACAGAGAATCTTGTTTCTTTTGTTTAATGCTGTAACCTTGGTGCTAGAAAAGAGTCTTAAGCAGAATAGATATACAATATGCATTTTTGACACTTTCTGTTCCCTTTGTTCAGGGCAATTAGTGCCCCCTCTATATACATGCTTGAAAAGCCAATCCTGGGAAGGTCTCATCCATCTACTTTCCATACCAAAGGAATTGGAAAGTGTGTGTGAACATCCTCCAGATACTCTATTTTCTAGTCACCACACCATACTCTCTTCTAAGTAAAATAGAGGACCTAAGAGTACCAACACAGGGGCAGATGAGAGGAGGGCACATATCCCTCAACTTCCTAAAGAAACCGGTGTGAGAGAACTGTCAACATTACATGAACTGTATAATATGGAAGTTAAACATGTGGACTGTGGAGACAAAAGGCCTGGATTTGCCATACTCTGCTGCTTTTTAGCTGTATGACCTTGAGTAAGTTAGTTTCTTTACCTTAGTTTTCTCACAAGTATCAGACATTTCAAGTAAAGAATATGAATAATAATAACAATAATTATACCAACTAACATTTAATGAGAGACAGTATAGTAATGGTAATTAGGAGCACAGTCTCTGGAGCCACACTGCCTGGGCTCAAATATTACTACACTGCTTACTGACTGCATGACCTTGGGCAAGTTACTTAGTCTCTTTGTGCCTCAGTGTCTATAAAATGGGGATGATAACAGTACTTAGTTCACTGGATTGTTGTTGAGAATTAAGGAAGTTTATACATGTAATGAGCTTAGTTCAGTGCCTGGCACCTAGTAAGTGCTCACTATATTTTAGCTATTACTACTGTGTACTATGTTATACACAAAGACCTCCACCATGATTATATCCAAGTAACCCAAATCACTCTCAAAACACTTTACATATGCTGTGCCAATAACAGAATGGTTTAAGTCACAGTGAATTTCTATCTTCCTGACTCAACCGTGTCCCCCTAAGGGCCTATCTCCATAGCTCAAGTATCTAGGAAACTGCTTAGACTATAGCATGTGATAGAGCCTGGAATATGGTAAATAATGGATAAATGCTTGTGGATGGAAGGAAAGGAGGGCAGAAGGTAATAGGCTCCAGTCAAGCTAATTGTTGCTGCTCCTCTGTCCCAGAGTCTACCATGTAAGCCACTTATTGTATATATAAGTCTTGTTACTCATGTAACTCTACATGTTCTGACTTCTTGAGCTTCTAGGCTTGAGGGCTAACAAAGGTAGCTGAGAGGTCTCAGAGGCTCCCGCCTCATTAGCCATATATGTGCCCAGAATAGTTAAGCCTCAATGTGTAAGTTTCCCATCTATCATTTTACATCTCTAACACTGTTTTAATGGGTGGCCTAAATGGGCACATCTTCAGTTTTCAATAAACTCATAAATAATGACACTGATCCTAATAAACTACTTCACTAGGAAACAAGAGGGTCTGTCTATGAAATTTTAAGATAGATTTTAAATTACCAGGAGAAGGCTGATTTCTGTGATAAAGAAGTATGAAGTGAAACAGGTCATTTTATAATAAGCATGGCCAACATCTGTCAGAGTCATCACAAGACAGAATGATAGGGCAGCCTTAATTTTCACATGATGGACTCAAAACTATTGGATACTGGAGGTCTTAGATTCTTTATGTGTATTTATTTTACATTTGAAATGAGCTGTCACTATCAAAATCGAATAGTTGACAGTTCCAAAGAAAATTGAACATCAAAAGCCAGGCAAAGAAAATATTCATCATCTTCTGAAGTTTCCCTCCCAAACTTGGTTCAGATACTAATTAGCTGATATGCCATCAAAGCTTTTAGTTAATACTAAAATACACCATCCAGAGAATTTTCTCATGAAAAAAATATGGCTGTGACAAAATATTAATGATCAGTGAATTGTTAAAATTTCAGGCCTCCAAACAAAATTTTGTTATTTTGAGGGGTTAAGAGGAGCAGAAAAAAAATGATTCTCTAATTTTATCTCCATAAATGGTATCTACTGGTCCCCAAGCAATGCCAGGGAATCTACCCTTTTCATTTAGCAACACAAACAAAATACAAAAACAGAAGCATGTATTTTCCCATGTTTGACTATAATTCCCCTAACCTTCAATGAAGAATGAACAGTAGTCCAATAGTTTCAGGGCAGCAAAGAACAGAACTTCTGAGCTCGAAGTGACAAACTACAAACAGGAAATAATGTATATACTCACTGGATACCCTCAGGAACTCTGGGCTCTCCTGAACTTCTGAATTCAGCATTATCTTTAATTTGGGTATTCACCTAATACTCTCTTTGCCTAATTAACCCCTTTGCAACCGTCTTCTCTATGCCAACATTTTCATACATGTTGTAACACTTTTATACACGTTGTTCTCCCTGTGGTGATACTTTATTCCCTCAATTAAGTTAAATTACATCATTGAGCACCTACTCTGTACATAGCAATATGCTAGTCCCTGAGAATTCTGGAAAAAATAGGGTATGGTCCTTTCCTAATGGAGACTCCAAATTCACATTGCCTAGTGTATGTCTAAACTACCTCTGTCAATGTACTTAAGACATGGCTTTGGACTCCTGTCTCCCAATTAAAAGCTTTCTGCCACCACCTCCAATATCATTTTCACAGTTACACATTATGAATGTCATTTAATTTCTTTTGTTTACTTGCCATATTGCCTCAAATATTCATGTGGATCTATGCAACTGGATGCTAAGCTCTTCAAAGTGATTGACTAGTCAAAATACCTATTTTATATATATATATATATATTTATATATATATATATATATATATATATATATATATACACACACACACACACACATATATATATAAAGGAGGACTGGGTGAATAGCATCAAGTGGTTAACTCCAAAACTGCTACAGAATTAATAAATCTCATGTAATTTTGGTTCTAAACTCAAGTGCAAATTTTCATATTGAGCAAAATAATAATTTATATCCACAAGAAGACAGCTGGTTTACAGTAAAAGAGTATTACATATTATGTATTACATATGATGAGTGAAAACATGTTCAAGGGTTGTCTCTGGTTTACTGTATGACTTGGGGCAAATCATTTCACATCTCTAAGCTACAATTCCCATCTCCATAAAATTGGATAAAAATATTGGCCTTATCCTCCTGTTATTTGGAATCGTGAGACTAAAATGAGCAATCCTGAAGTATATATAAATGTTCAGTTAATTTTCGTTAAATATTATTACTGGCTTTTAATAAAAAATTATTACATTTCAATAACAACATTCCTTCATGGGTTCTCTTCTATTAAATAAATTCTATTCTTTAAATATTTCTTATTTTGTTTTATTACACCACGTTCCAAAAAATTCGAAATAAACAAGGTGATGATATGCCTATACATGTTTTTGTAATTAATCCAGGATCAAAGATTTCTTTTCCATTATCTTTAAAAAAAAATTCCTCTCTTTAACAAGCAAAAGCAAGCAAGATATTTCAGGTAATCCTATGTTCTGGTAATAAAGCTACCATATGTGACACATCTAAATAATAATTTTCAAAAATATATAATGTAATAAATTACCCTGATAATAATTTAAGTTTTTATGACTAAGAAGGCCATCAAGAATTGACAGTTATCCTTAAATTTATATGGAAATGCAAAGGATCCAAAATAATCAAAACAATCTTGATAAGAACAAAGTTGGAAGACTTACACTTCCTGATTTCAAAACATATTACACAGCTGCAGCAATCAAGACAGTGTAGTACTTGCATAAGGAGAGACATATAGACCAATGGAATAGAATTTAGAGTCCATAATTAATCCTTGTTGATCTTCAAAAAGGGTGCCAAGATGATTCAATGGGGTAGGAATAGTCCCTCAACAAATCCTTCTGGGACAAACGGCTATCCACATGCTGAGGAGTCTAGCTCCAGTCCAAAATCCTATATGTTACCTTTCAGGGCAGACCATAAGCAATTATAAAGGTTTTATCTGGCAGGCCTCATGGGGGAAAGCTGTCTTCCCCACACCACATGTGGTACACAGCCAGTGTATTACAACCTCTGAAGGGAATTGCAGTCAAAGACTCGTCCACTTGGCCCCCAACACTGGCCATGCTCCTATGCACATCTGTATTCCTAGCCCATGTGCCTCAATGGGACCTCCTTATGAAGGGTCTTATCTCCATCATTTAGTACTTTTCAACTCCAAGCCCTTCCTCTTCTCCCTCTCCTCAGCCCGTGGGTCCATGAAACAGCAGGAACCTTTTGTTTGACCTCTTGCTTATACTATCACAGTAAGTGAATAAAGGCTTTGATGGTTAATCTCAGTTTGGCTTGTTATCATAATTGACTACCTTGACATCTGGTAATTCCTGACACATGTAAAAGAATGAAGTTGAACCCCTAGTTCACACCATTTACAACCATTAACTCAAAATGGATCACAGACCTAAATATAAGAGCTAAAGATATAAAATTCTTAGAATAAAAAATAGGTGTAAATCACCAGACTTTAGGTTAGACAAAGCCTTCTTAGGACACCAAAAGCAAAAGCAACAAAAGAAAAAAATAGATAAATTTGACTGTGGCAAAATTAAAAACTTTTGTGTTTCAGAGGAAACCATGAAGAAAGTAGAAAGACAACCCCCAGAATGAGAGACTATACTTTCCAATCATATATCTTATAAGGAATTGGCATCCAGAATACATAAAAAATACTTATAACTGAACAATAAAAAGATAAATAACCCAATTAAAAAATGTGTAAAGGATCTGAAACATGTTTCTCCAAGGAAGATATACAAATGACCAATACGTACATGAAGAGATGCTCAACATCATTAGCCATCAGGTAAAATGCAAATTAAAACCACAGTGAAATACTGCTTCACACCCACTAGATTGACTAAAAATTAAAAAGACAATAACAAATGTTGGTGAGGATGTGGAGAAATTGAAACCCTCATGCACTGCCTGTGGTATTGTAAAATGGTTCAATTACTATGGGAAACAGTTTGGCAGTTCTCCAAAAAGTTAAACATAGAGTTATGGTATGATACAGTGATTCAATTTCTGAGTATATAACTAAGAGAAATGAAAATATATTTCTGCACAAAAATTGTTCATGGATGTTCATGTCAGCACTATTCATAATAGCCAAAATGTGGAAACAATCTTAACATCCATCAACTGATTAATGAATAAACAAAATGTGTTATATCCATACAACGGAATATTATTCAGCTGTAAAAGGGGATAAAGTACATTCTACAACATGGATAAACCTTGAAAACATTAGGCTAAGTGAAAAAAATCATAAAAGACTACATGTTGTACAAGAGTCTCTTTTATGAAATGGCCAGAATAGGCAAATCTAGAGGTAGAAAGTAGATTAGTCATTGTCAGGGGTTGGATGGAAAGGGGAAATGAGGAGTGACTGTTAATGAATACAAAGTTTCTTCTTGGAGTGATGAAAATGTTCTAAACTGAGATGCGGTGATGGTTGCATAATGTACAAATGTACAAAAATCCACTGAATTTACTTTAAAGGGGTGAATTTTATGGTATGTGAATTACCTTATAGGACACTTTGTGATTAGTATTAGCAAAGTCAGTCATTATAACATTTAACCAAACAATAAAATGCAGCTTAAGAGAGCCTAACAACCGACAGAATTCTTAACAAATCCCTCTTATTGTTTCATTATTCATGTGCACACAAACCTTTTCTCCATAAACAGAAATCACAACTACTTATTGCTCTGTTTCCAAAATAGTATCATCTGAGTAGCAGAATGATATAATAAATAATGTGCTTCTACCAAAAAGACCAGGATAATAGTTCCACTTCTGTTACTTTGTAAGTATATGTAAGTAATAAACCTCTCTCATTCCAACATCCATCAGAGAAACTGGAACCCTTGTATATTGCTGGTGGGAATGCAACAGCCACTGTGGAAAACAGTTTGGCGGTTCCTCAAAAAGTTAAACATAGAATTATCACATAATCCAATGATGCCACTCCTAGTTATTGAAAACAGGTACCCAAACAAACATGTAAGAAAGTTTATAACAGCTTATTCATAATAGCCAAAATGTATAAACAACACGAATATCTGTCAACAGATGAATGGGTAAACAAATTGTGAGATGTGTGTGTGTACAAACACACACACACGCATAAACCATGGGATATTATTCATCCATAAAATGGAATACAGTACTGATACATGCTACAATGTGAATGGACCTTGAAAAAATTTTGCTAAGCAAAAGAAGCTAGACACAAAATGTAACACATTATTTAATTCTATTTATATGAAATATCTAGCATAGGTAAATTTCACCTCAATGGGGGAAAAAAACACAGTGGGAAATTAGTGTCTGAAATGATTATTTTGCCTAAAAGATTATCTTCAAACACATCTTCTATGAAAATTATCTTCAAACACATGAATCCTTAGCCTCACATACCCTAAGACAGGCTAGATACCAACTGTTTGAAAAATTGGTATCTTAGAATAAATTCTAAAACTGCTTGTGTGAAAATTTCATCCAAAACGGAATGGATTCACGGATGGTGTACAAAATTGCAAATACTCATTCTCTTTCTTGTACCATCTAAATTAATCTAAAACACCTGGATGGTTGACTTTTTCTTTTTACATCCAGGTATTTTTCCTTTTATAAATTCACCTTTCCTTCTTTCCTTGGGTCCTCTCTCTCTCCCTCTCCTTTTAATATTCAAAGCAAAATCAGGACAAATAGAAACTCCCAGAGCTTCTAGGAAATAGACAAGGTCATCAGCTTCTCACAGTCAATATAAACCGATCCCAAAAATATCCTCTAAGCAACTGTATATTTTCAGTTTTTAAAGCAATGTAAACCCCAGTGTTATCATTAAGCTAGAGTGGTAAACATACTGTACCACTCACGTGCCCATTTTCGCATTGGTCCGTGTAAATAATTTATCGATCTATATAAAGAAGAATTCATATAAAGAAATTAACTTTATAATTTATTATAAATACTTTATATAATAATAATTATAATAAATGATTGTCAGTTTTACAGATACTGCCTTGTTATACCCACCTTCTCTGTAAAAGTCTCCCAGTAGTTGTAATAAGAATTGCTCAGAAACAATATGAAGCCCTTATAATTGCAATATAATATTACTGATATTAAAAATTATGTTCGTCCCCTATATCTGTGAGTCTTAAGCATAATATGAGTGGATACCAGTGGGGAGAGGGAAGGGGGGAGGGGCATTACAGGTGTAGGGGATTAAGAGGTACAAACAATTATATATAAAATAAGCTACAAGGATATATGGTACCACATGGGGAATGTAGTCAATATTTTATAATAACTATAAATGGAGTATAACCTTTAAAATTGTGAATCACTGTACTGTATACCTATAATTTACATAATACTGTACATCAACCATACTGCAATAAAAAAAAATTTTAAGAAAAAAAAAATTATGTTGGACCCAGTTCCCTAAATCTGAACCCCTCTCCATTCTGAAAAAGGATGCTAACACCTTAGATCCAGTGAGCCTAAATGAGAACCATTAAATCTGGTACTAGCTAGAATGTATAAGTATGTATGCATATTTTCATTAGTATATGTATCTACACAGTCCCCACCCCACACTCTTCTAGCAACCTATTCCTTTCAAAAGCATTTGGTACTGTGAATGAAAGTGGACTAGAATAGTTTCAGCTCTGAGATGTGCTCTACAGTAAGAGCTAACTGAAATCTGCAGAACTGCAAGCTATATACCAACTACTGGACATGAGCCAAGCTACACAGCACCTCTCTCTACAAATTACATGGAGAGAGTAGGCTTAAAGAAGAATTTCCTTCTCTAAAAAGTGTTTTAATGCTTAGATACCAAGGTGACAGGTTCCTCAGAAACATAGCAATAGGGAGATGATACCAATCCTGAATATGAACACCTTAAGCATGCAATTATTCTATCAGCCCACAGAAGAATACCTATTCTAAATTGTCTCTTTTGTGAAAATATAGGGCAGGACTTGCTATTTGGCACTGCATTTTTATTTCACTTATCTTGGTACTACACTTAATGAAGAGAGAAGATTTGGTTAAGTGTGAAATTACAGTTATCCAATTGAAGAAATGCCTGCTGCTTTCACATACTGCCAATTCCTGAAAAATCTGACAAATGCCCAAAGAACTCCCCACTATAATTTAGATAAATGAAAGTATAAACTTCCAACAAGTAATCATATATATATATATATATATATATATATATATAAAACATATATGTGTAAACATATATGTATGGTTTTCTGGGAGAGAAAAGGTCTTGCTTAATCAATTGAAGGTGAAAAACTCAGAAGCCTACAATCCTCATTCCTTCTAGTGGTCTTCAGTGGAAAATAGGAACTGTAATGGCTACAACGTGAGGTTTAGAGACACTTTCTCTAGTTCTCATGCCACCATCTTCCACTGATCATACGGCTACTGTTTTAGTTGGTCCAACCTGGTTAATATTATATTTTCAAAATAGTAGGAAAGAGAAAAAAAGGGAAACTATGATAATAATACACATCTGACATACACATCTTTAATGATACATTTGTATCCTTCCTGGATGAATTTGAAGAGAATTATGATGAATGAAAAAGCCAATTCCCAAAAGTTTATATACTGTATGAGTTCATTTATATATAACATTCTTTAAATAACAATATTATTCAAAGAATAACAGATTAATGGTTGTCAGGGAATAAAAAGAGGTGGAGGTGGGAAGGAACGATGGGAGTGGATGGGGCTATATAAAAGGGTAACGTGAGGGATCCTTGTAGTGATGGAAATGTTCTGTATCTAGACTGTATCAATATCAATATCCCAGTTGTGATGTTGTATTACAGTTTTGCAACGTGTTACCACTGAGACAAATTGGGTTAAGCACACATGGAATTTTTCTGTACTATTTCTTACAGTTGCATGTGAATATACAATTATCTCAAAATAAAAAGTTTAACAAAAAATCAATTGCAATTATCCTATCAATGAACAATAAAAAAATTCAATTTAAAAACAATACTCAGGGACTTCCCTGGTGATGCAGTGGTTGAGAATCTTCTTGCCAATGCAGGGGACACAGATCCAATCCCTGGTCTGGGAAGATCCCACATGCTGCAGAGCAACTAAGCCCATGTGCCACAACTACTGAGCCTGCGCTCTAGAGCCCATGAGCCACAACTACTGAGGCTGACTGCCACAAATACTGAAGCCCATGTGCCTAGAGCCAATGCTCTGCAACAAGAGAAGCCACTGCAATGAGAAGCCCATGCACCACAACAAAGAGTAGCCCCCGCTCACCGCAACTAGAGAAAGCCAATACCAAACAACAAAGACCCAGCACAGCCCAAAATAAATAAATTAATTAATTTAAAAAAACAATACTCATAAAGAGCATAAAATATGAAGTACTTTGGGATAAATATGATGTGCAAGACCTATATACCGAATACAACAAAACATTGCTGGATGAATTAAAGAAAAATTCATTAAATGAAGAGAGATCTTGTTCATGGGTTAAATTCAGTATTAAGATGTCAACTCTCCCCACATTCAACTATACGTTTAAAGTATTCCCAATCAAAATCTCTCTAGGATTTTATGTAGAAATTGACAAGTTGGATCTAAAATTCGTATGAAAATATAAATGCAAAGGACCTAGAATAGTCAAAACATCAGTATTATGAAGCTATAATAAACAAGACAGTGTGGTATTGGCATAAAGATGAGACAGATTAAAAGAATGTAATGTAAAGTACAGAAATAGATCCACACATAAATGGGCAACTGATTTTCAACAAAGGCAGTTCAGTAGAGAAAGAAGAGCCTTTTCAACAAACAGTCCTGGAATAACTGGATACTTATATGCAAAAATAATAAACAAGGAAAACCTCACACCATGTATAAAAAGTATCTTAAAATGAATCATAGATCTGAACATAAACCTAAAACTATGAATCTTCTAGAGGAAAACACAGGAGAAAAATTTTGTGACTTTGATTTAGGGAAATATTTCTTAGATACAACACTGTGGTATACAAAATTCTAGGATGCATGCCCAGCACAACTACCACTAAGATTTGTGGCCCCTGTTACACACGTACCTTCCCCCAGTTATTCAATCAAACTCTTCTTCAAATCCCATTTACTTTCTAATCTATTCCAGTGTGGTTTCTTTACTTACTCATCACTCTACTGAAACCACTTTTGCTAAGATCACAGACATCCCTGTTGTTGAATCTAATGACTCCTTTTGTAATTCTCATCCTAGAACCTTTTGATACTGTTGGCAATCGCCTCCTTTTCAAGGTATTCTTCTCCCTTGCTTTACATAAAACCACATTCTCCAGATTTTTCTCCTTTTCAGTCTCTTTTGATGGCTACTTTTACTATGGCCATTCCTTAAATATGAGTGCTCACTCCTCAGGGTTCTGTTCTAAGCTCTTTTCTTACTGCTCTACATGCTCTCCCTGGGTGTTCTCAACTCAAATGGCTTCAATCACAACCCATACATTGATGACTCTAAAATTAATATCTTCATCACAAATTCTCTACATTACACTCACATATATCCAACAACTTTGTAAATAATTCCAAAGTGACTTCTCACTGGAAAAACTAAATTATCATCACTCCAATTCCATAATTATTTTCCTACAATGTTACCTTGCTTAGAAAATGGTTGTCTAAGCCAGAAACCAGGAGTCATTACTGAGTCACTGCCTGATCTCTATCCCCCAGCCTTGGCTGATGCATCACCAAGTCTTGTGAACTGTAACACCAAAATCTCCTGAATCTATCTTCACTGCCATAACACTAGTCCATGTTTCCATTTTCTTTCATACTGATTGTAGTAACACCTCCCTAAATGATAGTGCACCTCTCCTCTTCTCCTTCCACTCCACTCTGCCCTGCTAGCTGCACAGAGCTGTAAGAGTGAACTTTGAAAACATATACCTGGTTGTGCTATTTCCCTAACTTAAGAATCTCATGCTCTACCGACTGAGCTAGCCGGGCACCCTATTTCCCTAACTTAAAACCATTCAATGGTTTCTCACTGCAAACAGTACTGAGTCTAATATATGGCTTTACAGTCCTTACTGTTTAGCTTCGGCTTCCCTCCTAAGTTTTACCTACTATTACTACTGCTACCTTCAAGCTCTCTGCTCCAAGAGTGAATTTTCAGTTCCTAAAGATCCTGTGCTTGCTCTCACCTCTAAACCTTTTCACTTACTGTTCCTTCTACACAATCACATTCATTCTTCCTTTCTTCTCTTGGCTAACTAGTACTTATCCTTCATGTCTCATCTATATGTTAAGCCTTCCCTGAGATCCAGGCTGAGATGTTTTTCCTCTCTGTTTACATACTATACTGAACTTCTATCTTAGTATTGATCACAACATATTTGAATTTATTTACTTGTCTATATTCTACTATACACTATAAGCTCCAAGATGGCATGAATCATGCCCTTGTTTACCATCAAACCACTAGAGTTTGGCAAAAATATCTGACACATAGTAGAGGCTTAATAAAAAATTTCTGGTGAAACATAGGAGCACCTCAATACATAAGGCAAAGGCTAGCTAACAGTTATAAAAGAGGAAACTGACAGTAATACAGTAATAGTGGGGGACATTAACACCTCACTTACACCAATGGCCAGATCACCCAGACAGAAAATTAATAAGGAAACACAAGCTTTAAGTAACACAATAGGCCAGATAGATTTAGTTGATATTTACAAGACATTTGATCCAAAAACAGCACATTACACATTCTTCTCAAGTGCACACGGAACATTCTCCAGGATAGATCACATCTTGGGTCACAAATCAAGCACCGGTAAATTTAAGAAAACTAAAATCATATCAAGCATCTTTTCTGACCACAACCCTATGAGATTAGAAATCAATTAGAGGGGAAAAAAATGTAAAAAACACAAACACATGGAGGCTAAACAATACGTTACTAAATAACCAAGAGATCACTGAGAAATCAAAGAAGAAATCAAAAAATACCTAGAGATAAATGACAATGAAAACACGACAATCCAAAACCTATGGGATGCAGCAAAAGCAGTTCTAAGAGGGAAGTTTATAGCAATACAATGCTACCTCAAGAAACAAGAAAAATCTCAAATAAATAATCTAACCTTATACCTAAAGGAACTAGAGAAAGAAGAACAAACAAAACCCAAGGTTAGTAGAAGGAATGAAATCATAAAGAGCAGAGCAGAAATAAATGAAATAGAAACAAAGAAAAAATAGCAAAGATCAATAAAACTAAAAGCTGGTTCTTTGAGAAGATAAACAAAATTGATAAACCCTTAGCCAGACTCATCAAGAAAAAGAGGGAAAGGACTCAAATCAATAAAATTAGAGATGAAAAAGGAGAAGCTAGAATGGACACTGCAGAAATACAAAGCATCATAAGAGACCACTACAAGCAACTCTATGCCAATAATATGGACAACCTGGAAGAAATGGAGAGACTCTTACAAAGGTATAACCTTCCAAGACTGAACCAGAAATAAATAGAAAATATGAACAGACCAATCACAAGTAATGAAATTGAAACTGTGATTAAAAATCTTCCAACAAACAAAAGTCCAGGTCCAGAGGGCTTCACAGGTGAACTCTATCAAACATTTAGAGAAGAGCTAACACCCATCCTACTCAAACTCTTCCAAAAAACTGCAGAGGAAGGAACACTCCCAAACTCATTCTACGAGGCCACCTACACCCTGATACCAAAACCAGACAATGATACTACAAAAAAAGAAAATTATAGACCAATATCACTGATGAATATAGATGCAAAAATCCTCAACAAAATACTAGCAAACAGAATCCAATAACACATTAAAAGGATCATACACCATGATCAAGTGGGATTTATCCCAGGGATGCAAGGACTCTTCAATATATGCAAATCAATCAATGATACACCATATTAACAAACTGAAGAATAAAAACCAAATGATCATCTCCATAGATGCAGAAAAAGCTTTTCACAAAATTCAACACCCATTTATGATAAAAACTCTCCAGAAAGTGGGCACAGAGGGAACCTACCTCAACATCATAAAGGCCATATATGACAAACCCACAGCCAACATTATTCTCAAGGGTGAAAAACTGAAAGCATTTCCTCTAAGATCAGAAACAAGACAAGGATGTCCACTCTCACCACTATTATTCAACATAGTTTTGGAAGTCCTAACCATGGCAATCAGAGAAGAAAAAGCAATAAAAGGAATACAAATTGGAAAAGAAGAAGTAAAACTGTCACTGTTTGCAGATGACATGATACTATACATAGAGAATCCTAAAGATGCCACCAGAAAACTACTAGAGCTAATCAATGAATTTGGTAAAGATGCAGGATACAAAATTACTGCACAGAAAACTCCTGCATTTCTATACACTAAAAATGAAATATCAGAAAGAGAAAATAAGGAAATAATCCAGTTCACCACTGCAACAAAAAGAATAAAATACCTAGGAGTAAACCTACCTAAGGAGGTAAAAGAACTGTACTCAGAAAACTGTAAGACACTGATGAAAGAAATCAAAGATGATACAAACAGATGGAGAGATATGCCATGTTCCTCGATTGGAAGAATCAATATTGTGAAAATGACTACACTACCTAAAGTAATCTACAGATTCAATACACTCCCTGTTAAATTACCAATGGCATTTTTTTTTTTTACAGAACTAGAACAAAAAATCTTAAAACTTGTATGGAGACACAAAAAACCCCGAAGAGCCAAAGTGGTCTTGAGGGAAAAAAACGGAGCTGGAGGAATCAGACTCCCTGACTTCAGACTATACTACAAAGCTACAGTAATCAAGACAGTATGGTACTGGCACAAAAACAGAAATATGTATCAATGGAACAGGATACAAAGCCCAGAAATAAACCCATGCACCTACGGTCAACTAATCTATGACAAAGGAGGCAAGGATATACAATGGAGAAAAGACAGTCACTTCAATAAGTGGTGCTGGGAAAACTGGACAGCTACATGTAAAAGAATGAAATTAGAACACTCCCTAACACCATACATCAAAATAAACTCAAAGTGGATTAAATACCTAAATGTAACACCGGACACTATAAAACTCTTCAAGGAAAACATAGGAAGAACACTCTTTGACATAAATCACAGCAAAATCTTTTTTGACCCACCTCCTAGCGAAATGGAGATAAAAACAAAAATAAACACATGGGACCTAATGAAACTTCAAAGCTTTTGCACAGCAACGGAAACCATAAACAAGAGGAAAAGACAACCCTCCGAATAGGGGAAAATATTTGCAAATGAAGCAACGGACAAAGGATTAATCTCCAAAATTTACAAGCAGCTCATGCAGCTCGATATCAGAGAAAACAAACAACCCAATCCAAACTGGGCAGAAGACCTAAATAGACATCTCTCCAAAGAAGACATACAGATTGCCAAGAGGCACATGAAAAGCTGCTCAACATCACTAATTATTAGAGAAATGCAAATCAAAACTACAATAAGGTATCACCTCACACCGGTTAGAATGGGTATCATCAGAAAATCTACAAACAATAAATGTTGGAGAGGGTGTGGAGAAAAGGGAATCCTCTTGCACTGTTGGTGGGTAGGTAAATTGATACAGCCACTATGGAGAACAGTATGGAGGTTCCTTACAAAAATAAAAATAGAACTACCATACGACCCAGCAATCCCACTACTGGGCATATTCCCAGAGAAAACCATAATTCAAAAAGACACATGCACCCCAATGTTCATTGCAGCTCTATTTCCAATAGCCAGGTCATGGAAGCAACCTAAATATCTGTCGACAGATGAATGGATAAAGAAGAAGTGGTACATATATACAATGGAGTATTACTCAGCCATAAGAAGGAACGAAATTGGGTCATTTGTAGATACGTGGATGGACCTAGACACTGTCATACACAGTGAAGTCAGAAAGAGAAAAACAAATATTGCATATTAATGCATATATGTTGAACTTAGAAAAATGGTACAGATGAACCAGTTTGCAAGGCAGAAATAGAGACACAGATGTAGAGAACAAATGTATGGACACCAAGGGGGGAATGTACCGGGGGGTGGGGTGGGGTGGTGGTGGTGGTGGTGGGATGAATTGGGAGATTGGGATTGACATATATACACTAATAAGCACCTGCTGTATAAAAAAATAAAATAAATTAAAATTCCAAAAGAAAAGTACTTTTGGCCAGGCACTATTTAAATCATTAAAGATTAGAAACAACTTAGATCATCTATCTACTGGAAAATGGTTAAGAAAATTATGATAATATATATATGAATACTTAACAAAATGGGAAAATACTTATGTTAAGTCATAAAAAAATTGATAATTATAGATAAAACAATTTCGATAACAAGTATATGTGTGGAAAAAGTTTGAACAGAAAAACATAAAATGTGCATAGTGGTTACTCCTGAGTAATGATACTTTATTTTCTATGTTTTTGATGATGTGCATTTATAATGGGGATGATAAAACTGGCTTCATAAGTGATAATAATTAATAAAGAATTGTTCGATTCAAATAAATAAATTAATTAAAATTTTCTGGTGAAAGTAAAGGGGCGAGAAGAGGACGGGGAAAGGAAGGAAAAGTCTGAAGAGTCAGTCCAGAAGAGTTACTCTCTTGTTGACTGTTCATTGGGTTCAATTAGTTCAGAAGACAATCTGGAATTTGCTTGAAATAAAAAGTTTGTTTTTGGGAAATCCCTGGCAGTCCAGCGGTTAGGACTCTGCACTCTCACTGCCATGGGCCCGGGTTCAATCCCTGATCGAGGAACTAAGATCCCACAAGCTGCATGGCACATTCAAAAATAAAAAATAAAAACTTTCTTTCTAAACTCTTCCTATTGAGGTAATAAGTAAGAGCTCTGCACACTCAAATTCTTACCTCTACAACCCCTAATTCCTGATCACAAAATAAGTTCTGCCATCAGCCTGGCATTTCCCAAGTGTGCCAAAATAATGTATTTTAGAATCCTCAATATCAATTAAAAGTTGTGATTTTCTTGGAAGAAAGTCAAGAGCTTACTACTAGCAGTACAGTTAATCCCATACTGCATGGAAGCATAGGGAACATCACTAATTCCTCAGATATCATATGTTACTTACAGGAGATTTTTTTTTTAAAGCACAACTCCAATTTTACCCTAATCAACTTACTGCACTTTTCAGATGTTTTTTTAAATTTTTGTTTGCCTTATATAAAACGTGTTTATGAGTCTCACAGGGTAATTTTATGTTAACATATTTTCTTCAACCTATTTTTAAAATTTAACACCATTAATTCCATTACAAGGATTCTTATTAAAGGCACTAAGTGGAAAACATGTTTATCCCAATTCATAAACTAATAATCAATTTTCCACTCTTCTCTCAAATCATTGTCCAGTGTGTATTGCTGAGCTTTTTCATTATAATTGATTCTATAGAGGCTTTCTTCAGATATTTAATCCAGATTATTTGTGACCTTGGACTCCATTCTCAGTAATGCATTTCATTCCAGAGGTTTCCATTTTCTTGGGTACATGTTGAGATTACTTTTCAGAGTCCAAGCTGTATTATAAACCTGAGTAATTCCAGGCAGGCAATATTGTAAGTGTCACATAGCTCCCCAATTAACATCACAAAACATATATATTGCTGCTCCTTACTGTATTATCTCAAAATCCTACAGAGCCTCTATTAAAGACCTGAGGGAAGAATGAAAAAAGCAATGTTTGCTACTTCAGGCTCTTAAGAATAAAGCGATATCTATAGAAAGCCAACCCCAAGTGACTGAAAAGGGTGGAAATCCTGTTAAATCACTACTTTGATTTATTAATTTGTCCACAGGACTCAAATAATCAGTTTCACTGAACTCTATAATTGAACTGACCAATTTTTTACAGAAAGTACAGGCAGTAAGACTGCAAGACTTTTTTCAACTACTGTAATGAATTGTTTCTGAGTAATGAAGCAATCTCCAGATAGCTGATCTGATTGAGTAGTCCAGACAATCCAACAATATCCATTGTGAACACATTCTTTTAGGCAGAACTGGGTAGATAGGATTTATATATCTTTTTGTATCCAACTAGATAATACACATACACATTGGTTGTATCTCGAAGGCTTTCCACTCTTCAAGAAGTAGTCATTGCTGATTTTGCTCTGTCTCATCCCAACCTATCACAGTCACTGCTTTTCTATCTGACCTAGCTTCTTATTTTTGTTTACTGTTTTGAGTTTTCCCCCAAAGAATAATATACTGACTTGGGCACATCAACATATTTCATTAACAGTGTCCAAGTACTGCTGGGAATTAGTAATTCTAACTGTCCTATGAAATTATGAGGATTTATACATAGGTAGTGTGGTGGTGCATTGAGAGTTATACCTAAACTCAAATCTAGATTGGCCACTTAACAACTGTAACATTTTGAGCAAGTTACTTAGTCTTCCCAAAATCCATATTCCTCATCTTTAAAATGAGAATAATAATGATTTCATAGAGTTGCTGTGAGAATTAAATATAAGCATAGGGCATATGGAAAGTGATCAGAAACTCATGGCTCCTTCCCCTCCTGCTTTTTAAACTTTATTTAGATTTGGAGTTTTCCAAGCACTTTACAAAGTAGCATAAGTCTTTTGCTTTCCTCTAGACAATATAAATGGTGTTTTCTCACTGTATGTAACTAACACACTGGCTACATTTGATACTGAGTCCTAACACATTGAAGTATGCATCCAATGCAGTTTTATTATTTGTTGAGATTCCACTAGTTAGGCATTTCTCTTGCTCCTTGTAGCTCCTGTCATTTCCTTTCACATTGAATGGTTCTGGTAGGATTGATGTTCTCCTGCAGTTCCAATCACCATGAAGGAGCAACTTAGAAAGTCTAATAAGTAAACAACCAATCAGCCATGCTCCTTTAGTTTTCATTCCTCTAAATCCAGACAGTAGCAATAACTGAAATCTCCTAAATGTTAGAGCAAGGAAAAATATGAGAATATTTCTGTGGCAATGTACTCAATTCTACAATTGTATAGTCACGAGCATAAATCTCTAGATCTCACAGTAAACTAGTCTCTATATAAAGGCTTTGACAACTCAATGTTGTGAATGGGCCCACAAAATTACAATTCCTATGCAAGTACAGGAATATAGGACATGCATGGGTTTTGACATCCAAGGGCAGGGATTATTGTTGGGAGACAATTATCCATGGGTTTCTTACATGTCTGCATATCTTCTGATCAGAATATTGGGAGTTTTTGTACCAGAGTCTCTTCTCAAGGATGTTTGTATAGCAAACAACTTTGGAAGATGGAGAAAGTGTCTTCCTCCAAGGCAAAGGACAGAGTTGTTTGCTGTTCTTCCAGTGCAAATGGTGGGGAGTTTAAAATATTGGGGTTTCCATACCGTATGCTAACACACATATATGGAATTTAAGAAAAAAAATGTTATGAAGAACCTAGGGATAAGACAGGAATAAAGACACAGACCTACTAGAGAATGGACTTGAGGATATGGGGAGGGGGTAGGGTAAGCTGTAACAAAGCGAGAGAGTGGCATGGACATAGATACACTACCAAACGTAAAATAGATAGCTAGTGGGAAGCAGCCGCATAGCACAGGGAGATCAGCTCGGTGCTTTGTGACCACCTAGAGGGGTGGGATAGGGAGGGTGGGAGGGAGGGAGACGCAAGAGGGAAGAGATAAAAAATAATAAAATATTGGGGTTTCCTAAGCTTGGGTCTTCTCAGCTGTGAAGCATACCCACTACATGTGCAGCATCCCCTTGAGCCATTTCACATTACTCCTATGGTGACTGAAGGGCAATAGGAACAGATATAAATACGATCATGCTGCCATGAATAATAAAGTCCTTTGTCCCTGACCCAGGAATTTCACATTTTCTTTCAGCCTCCATGAAACTGGTAGACTAATTTGTTAGCTTGCAAGTAGGGTGAAACCTCAGACCTTGCACAGATCTTGGCAATTATGACATTGAACATTCATAGAACTTCTACAAACCTCTATTCCTTTATTTGCATAAGATAAATGATAATCATAATACATGCATCTAACTTATGAAGTTATTAATAAGGTTTACATTAGATAATAATTTTGAAAGTTTTCTGTAAACTGTACAGCACTGCATGTATTATATAATAATCATCACTGCCATCTCATTTTCACTATTATTAAAAACATTTCAATTTCCTTGGCCCCTGACTCATTTCTCACTCCCCCATAGCCACTGAATAACTTAATTTACTACTGGATTTTTTTTTCTTTTAGTTACTCATTATTACTCTCTTACCTTAATTATTCCAATAGCCTCCAAAATATTTTCCCCACCTCCATTTTTGAGCCTTGAAATTCATTCTCTACTGTACAATCAGATGAGTTTTACAAAACATGAACCTGATCATGTCCCTTTCCTAAATTTTCAATGGTTTCCCATTACTCTAAGAATAAGGCTCAGACTCACAGATTAGCTTACAAGATCCTTCATGATCTGGTCTCTGCTTCTCTCTGGAGGTTCACATCTCCTATTCATGCCAGTGCATTATGCATATTGTATTGAATTCCTGTTGTATTGAATTCCTTTCAGTTCCTTAAAAGTGTCATCTTCTTTTTCATCTCTGGGACTTTGCATATACTGTTGCATCTGCCCTGAACTATTTCCCACCTTCCCAGCCCCTTTTCACTCACCTAACGCTGCTATTTCTTTAGGCTTCAACCTAGAAGGAGAAAAAAGTGTTGGAGAGTGTACTCTTAAATAAATAACACACATAGACATACACACACATACACACACACTCCTCCATATAGAATGTATTGCTCTGGATGCATGCTATTTGCTCCTTGCTCTCTGATAGTGGTGACTTCAATCTTTGCCAACAAATTTTTTTTTTTTTTTTCCTGAGCTCACAGATACAGAGAACAGATTGGTGGTTGCCGAAGGCAGGGGGTGAGAGGTGGGCAAAATGGATGAAGGAGGTCAAAAGGTACAAACTTCCAGTTATAAAAGAAATAAGTCATGGGGATGTAATGAAGAGCATGGTGACTATAGTTAATAATACTATATTGCATATGTGACAGTTGCTGAGAGAGTAGGTCTTAAAAGTTCTCATCACAAGAAAAAATTTGTTGACTATGTAACATGATGGATGTTAACTAGACTTATCGTGGTGAATCATTTCACCACATAAAAAAATTGAATAATTATGCTGCACACCTGAAATTAATATAATGCTATATGTTAAGTATACCTCCCTAAAAAAAAGTTTGATTTTTTTCATAGCTGTATCATTGCTATTTAATAATTTTACTATGATTGCACAGGACCAAAACTGCTATCAAGGAGTTTCTAATCTGAAATCATGAATTACACCCCCATTTAGGTGTGCTTGTTGCTCTTTGGGAATCAAAGTAAGAAAACACTATTTTCTTCTTTAAAGCTATTGTTTTTGAAAAGGAAATACAATAAGCCTATTAGAGTAAGAAAGAGTTCCACAACAAGATTTGCTCTTTGCTGACACTTTCCTAGTGTCTTGATATTGTCCTAAAGTACATCACCCATGACCTCAGCATAAACAAGATTATCTTTCTAGGAATCTTGCCTAAGACCATTCTTATGTAACTCCTGTCCCAACAGATAGGCTTTATTTTCTTTCCTCTGAGCTTTGTACTCAGACCTCAGTTGTTGAGAAAAGACAGAGAAACACTACTCAAAATCTCTGCAGTTCCTGACAACTCCCCTCCAGCTAAATTCTCACTAAGACAGGCCCTATCAGTGGGTTCCATCACATAAAATGACCAACATTTCTTCAGCCTGGATTGTGGGCTGAGGTTACAAATTGTTTAATGAACCTGAGGATTCAGCACACAGCAAGGAGAAACGTTTGGCTGGCAGATACTAACGCTTCTTACTGAGCAAAAGAAAAATAAAACTTTTTTTTTTTTCCCAGAGAAGCATATTCTCAAATCCTAGAACCACACTTGACTACAGATGTATAGAGAACAAAGAATTTATTTAACTTCTAGGAATGACCACATCCACTTCCAAAGCTGTTATGACTCAAAATAATAACAAAGTAATGGAAAAGGAAGAATAGAATTGCAGAACATTTAAGCTATTGATTATTTGCACTAATGATGGGAAGCACTGGTGCAGAAAAAAAATAAAAAGAACTACAGATAATCCAATAAATATCCTAGCTAATTCAACTCTGCCAAGCTAGGGGTAAATACTGGGTTAACATAAAATAACCACTCAGATATTTATTTATCACTATGTAAGCTTTTGTTTCACTTACCAAATAGCCACTGAGAAGGTGAACTGAACAAACTATGAGGCAGAAAACAGTACTCAATTAATGATGGGAGAAAATAAAAACCCTGGAAAATCAGAATGTAATGGACTTCATCTGTTCACCAACTAATGTAACAAATACATCCCGGACTACAGAGGGCTGACCTTGTTTTCAGTTCAAACTTTTTAAACTTCAGACCAAATGCCATGGATTAAGCTTGATATGCCATCATCAAACCTACCATGTTCTATTTGAAATGTTTAGAATCCTTCCTGTGTCTCAAAATGAAAGGAAGTTCATGCCCGTATGTTTCTGATTCATTTACACTGACTCAACAAAATGTACTTCTTCCTCATGACACTTCATACACAAAGCATTGTTGGATTACTCTGATGAGCCAAATTAGCATTTCCCCCCTTGTATAAACAGTAAATACCATTTTTCATGAATAAACAAGTCGTAGATGATATTATTGCGAGATCTTCTCAGGTTTAAGTGATATAGGTAATTTCAAAGAGTGTGATTTGAGGAGTGTGCTACAACTCTGCCTACCACAATCTATTCCATACCTACCAGCATCCAGTCTCACTCAACACTGCTCACTTTTCCTACTGAGCCAGGTATTCTTATCATCAGTCAATAGATTGCTTCATGAGTTAGACCACAATGGTTCTTACTTATATTCCAAAGGCCACTGTTTAAATGGATGACACAGATCACTATACCAAATTAGTATGTTTTTCCTCTTGAGAGGTAAAGAGAGTGCTGCCCTTTGGGAAAGGCAATAGAAGGCTGACTTTTTTTTTTTTTTTGCAAGTAAAGTGTTGAAGTGGCCATGAGTATACCAGTAAAAGGAAAGCAAGTAAGATGACAACTATGAAAAACTGGCCAAAATACTGTGAAGATCAAGGCTTCACAGAGTAAGGTAGATGGCTATGGTTGCAATTTTCCAGTTTTCTCTTATTATACATAGCTGCCTCGATAGATTTCAAAGGAAATTTGTATGTGTGCAACCATCAGGGACTCAACTCTTATTCAGATTATTCACAGATTTAATTCTGAAACTGTAGCCTTTATAAACTCCATTTTCATAAATCTGAATATGAGTGCATGGCATTCATTTACTATAAAATACAGAGTCGAATGGAAACTAACTTCATTACCTCTCAAAGAAATCTCAGCAAAGCTGTCATAATTTACATGATAGTATGCTAATGGGTTCACTGCTTTATTATATTTCCTCAGGACAGAGTAACCTGACAACTGTCTTTTTAAAACTGCTTTTTTCTTTTTTCTGATCACAAAAGTAAAATAAGCACTTAGTGAATTATTCAAACAACAAAAATACAAATGAATAGAAATTGAAATTTCCTTGTAATTCCACCCTCTGATTTGATAGGGTTCAATTTGAACACTCGTGACCATTTACAATATGGCAGATTTCTACAGGTGCACTATGTCATACATATAATTCCCTAAAAGCTTTCAAGCATGCACTGTGTACTGGTGATGTCTATTAAATGAAGTGAATACACAGCATTTTTTCATTGCTTGAGTACATGATAAATATAGGTCTATATATACAGATCATGTAAGCATATAAACAGAAAATGTTTATATGTGTATACATACACACTTATATACAAACATGCAACTCTTTGTTATAAATAAGCATTTTTAATGAATCCAGACCCTCAGTCAATCAGACATTCTCCTAAACTGCTTCTCTCAGGATTATAATGCCTCTATACTGCATAAATATTCCACCCAGAGGAAAGGAATGACTAGTCTCAATGTTATTTTTACAGGGTATTTAAACATATTGGGTCAAAATTCAACAATAATTCAAAATTAAATAAGTTTCTCCTTATTTTCTGGGATCTACAGCTCTCTTAGGAATCGCACATATGTGTATGTCTGTGTGCATGTATGTGTGTACCTGTGTATAAGGCCAACTGATACAATACAGAGTGTAACATGGTACGCTACTTCTTCCAAAAATAGTTCTGTTAGCAGACATATCACGATACGTGTGGACTATAAATACACAACCACTGGTACTATTTAATGGATGACAAAAAAAAATCTTTCCCCCAGTCCATACTGCATTATCCATTTAGATATATTGATTTATAAATGTCTTTTGCATATACTCATTTCCAGTTTCATGCCCTAGAAATTCTGGACATCCTTGTCAGTCACCATACCGCTTAGAAAAATGTTGGTAATCAAACTGTCAACCACTTATTCTTTTGCTATTTAAATACTGAGCATATAGAAATAAATAAGGTACAATCCCTGCATTTAAGGAGAATATGGCCTACTGGGAAGTTAGGTAGATATATAGACCATACAGCTTAATAAGTACCAGGATAGAGGAAAAAGTAGGTGCTGTGGGATCACAAAGATGTCATATTAACTCAGATTAGAAATGAAGGGGTTCAGTGAAGACTTACAAAAGGAGATGTGATCATTGAACTAATTCTTGAATTCCAGAAGAGATTTACAGACAAAAGAATATGTGGGGCTTCCCTGGTGACGCAGTGGTTGAGAGTCTGCCTGCCGATGAAGGGGACACGGGTTTGTGCCCCGGTCCGGGAAGATCCTGCGTGCCACGGAGCGGCTGGGCCCGTGAGCCATGGCCGCTGAACCTGTGCGTCCGGAGCCTGTGCTCTGCAACAGGAGAGGCCGCAACAGTGAGAGGCCCATGTACCGCAAAAAAATATATATATCTTCGACAACTAAAGATATAAAGAAGGAACCACAATGAGATGGGTAAAAGGGATCAAGGGATCAATCCAAGAAGAAGATATAACAATTGTAAAAATTTATCCACCCAACATAGGAGCACCTCAATACAGAAGGCAAATACTAACAGCCATAAAGAGGGAAATGGACAGTAACACAATCATAGTAGGGGACTTTAACACCTCACTCTCCTCAATGGACATATCATCCAAAGCTAAAATAAATAAGGAAACACAAGCTTTAAATGATACATTAAACAAGATGGACTTAACTGATATTTATAGGACATTCCATCCAAAACCAACAGAATACACTTTCTTCTCAAGTGCTCATGGAACGTTCTCCAGGATAGATCATATCTTGAGTCACAAATCAAGCACTGGTAAATTTAAGAAAATTGAAATCGTATCAAGCATCTTTTCTGACCACAAAACTATGAGACTAGATAACAAATACAGGGGAAAATCAGTAAAAAATACAAATCCATGGAGACTAAACACTACACTACTAAATAGCCAAGAGATCACTGAGAAATCAAAGAGGAAATTTAAAAATACCTAAAATCAAATGATAATGGAAACATTACGACCCAAAGCCTATGGGATGCAGAAAAAGCAGTTGTAAGAGGGAAGTTTATAGTAATACAATCCTACCTTAAGAAACAAGAAAAATCTCAAATAAACAACCTAACCTTATACCTAAAGCAATTAGGGAAAGAAGAATTAAAAAAAAACCAAAATTAGCAGAAGAAAAGAAATCATAAAGATCACATCAGAAATAAATGAAAAAGAAATGAAAGAAACAATAGCAAAGATCAATAAAACTAAAAGCTAGTACTTTAAGAAGATAAATAAAATTAAAAAACCATTAGCCCAACTCAACAAGAAAAAAAGGGAGAAGACTCAAGCAATAGAATTAGAAATTAAAAAGGAGAAGAAACAACTGACACAGCAGAAATATAAAGGATCAGAGAGATTAATGCAAGCAACTATATTCCAAAAAAATGGACAACATGGAAGAAATGGACACATTCTACAAAGCAGAAAGCTAGAAAGCACAACCTTCTGAGACTGAACTGGGAAAAAAATAGAAAATATAAACAGACCAATCACAAGCACTGAAATTGAAACTGTGATTAAACATCTTCCAACAAATAAAAGCCCACGGCCAGATGGCTTCACAGGCAAATTCTATCAAACTTTTTAGAGAAGAACTAACACCTACCTTTGTCAAGCTCTTCCAAAATATAGCAGAGGGAGGAACACTCTCAAACTCATTCTACGAGGCCACCATCACCCTGATAAGAAAACCAGAAAAAGATGTCACAAAGAAAGAAAACTACAGGCCAATATCACTGATGAACATAGATGCAAAAATCCTGAACAAAATACTAACAAATAGAATCCAATAGAACATTAAAAGGATCATACACCATGATCAAGTGGGGTTTATCCCAGGAATGCAAGGATTCTTCAATATATGCAAATCAATCAACGTGATACACCATATTAACAAATTGAAGGATAAAAACCATATGATCATCTCAGTAGATGCAGAAAAAGCTTCTGAGAAAATTCAACACCCATTTATGATAAAACCCCTCCAGAAACTAGGCATAGAGGAAACTTCCCTCAACATAAAAGAGGCCATGTATGTCAAATCCATAGCCAACATCATTCTCAATGGTGAAAACTGAAACCATTTCTACTAAGATCAGGAATAAGACAAGGTTGCCCAGTCTCACTACTATTTTTCAACATAGTTTTGGAAGCTTTAGCCACAGCAATCAGAGAAGAAAAAGAAATAAAAGGAATCCAAATCGTAAAAGAAGAAGTAAAACTGTCACTGTTTGCAGATGACATGATACTATACATAGAGAATCCTAAAGATGCTACTGGAAAACGACTAGAGCTAATCAATGAATTTGGTAAAGTAGCAAGACACAAAATTAATGCACAGAAATCTCTTGCATTCCTATACACTAATGATGAAAAATCTGAACCATTGCAATAAAAAGAATAAAATACCTAGGAATAAACCTACCTAAGGAAACAAAAGACCTGTATGTAGAAAATTATAAGACACTGATGAAAGAAATTAAAGATGATACCAACTTATGGAGAGATATACCATGTTCTTGTATTGGAAGAATCAATACTGTGAAAATGACTCTACTACCCAAAGCAATCTACAGATTCCTAATGACTCTACTACCCAAAGCAATCTACAGATTCAGTGCAATCCCTACCAGTGGCATTTTTCACAGAACCAGAACAAAAAATTTCACAATTTGTATGGAAACACAAAGGACCGTGAATAGCCAAAGCAATTTTGAAAACGAAAAACCGAGCTGGGGAATCAGGCTCCCTGACTTCAGACTATACTACAAAGCTACAGTCATCAAGACAGTACGGTACTGGCACAAAAACAGACATATAGATCAATGGAACAGGATAGAAAGCCCAGAGATAAACCCATGCACATATGGTCACCTTATCTTTGATAAAGGAGGCAAGAACATACAGTAAAGAGAAGACAGCACCTTCAATAAGTGGTGCTGGGAAAACTGGACAGCTACATGTAAGAGAATGAAATTAGAACACTCCCTAACACCATACAAAAAATAAACTCAAAATGGATTAAAGACCTAAATGTAAGACCAGACACTATAAAACTCTTAGAGGAAAACATAGGCAGAACACTCTATGACATAAATCACAGCAAGATTTTTTGACCCACCTCCTAGAGAAATGGAAATAAAAACAACAATAAACAAATGGGACCTATTGAAACTTAAAAGCTTTTGCACAGCAAAGGAAACCATAAACAAGACCAAAAGACAACCCTCAGAATGGGTGAAAATATTTGTAAATGAAGCAACTGACAAAGGATTCATCTCCAAAGTTTACAAGCAGCTCATGCAGCTCAATATCAAAAAAACAAACAACTCAATCCAAAAATGGGCAGAAGACCTAATAGGCACTTCTGCAAAGAAGATATAGAGATTGCCAACAAACACATGAAAGGATGCTCAACAACATTAATCATTAGCGAAATGCAAATCTAAACTACAATGAGGTATCACCTGACACCAGTCAGAATGGCCAGCATCAAGAAATTTACAAACAGTAATTGCTGGAGAGGGTGTGGAGAAAAGAGAACCCTCTTGCACTGTTGGTTGGAATGTAAATTGATATAGCCACTATGGGAACAGTATGGAGGTTCCTTAAAAAACTAAAAGTAGAACTACCATATGACCCAGAAATGCCAGTACTGGGCATATACCCTGAGAAAACCATAATTCAAAAAGGGTCATGTACCACAATGTTTATTGCAGCTCTATTTACAATAGCCAGGACATGGAAGCAACCAAAGTGTCCACCAACAGATGAATGGATAAAGAAGATGTGGGACATATATACAATGGAATATTACTCAGCCATAAAAAGAAATGAAATCGAGTTTTTTGTAGTGAGGTGGTGGACCTAGAGTCTGTCATACGGAGTCAAGTAAGTCAGAAAGAGAAAAACAAATACCGTATGCTAACACATATTCATGGAATCATAAAAAAAATGGTTATGAAGAACCTAGAGGCAGGAAGGGAATAAAGACGCAGACCTACTAGAGAATGGACTTGAGGACACAGGGAGGGGGAAGGGTAAGCTGGGACAAAGTGAGAGAATGGCATGGACATATATACACTACCAAATGGAAAATCGATAGCTAGTGGGAAGCAGCCGCATAGCACAGGGAGATCAGTTCGCTGCTTTGTGACCACCTAGAGGGGTGGGATAGGGAGGGTGGGAGGGAGGGAGACGCAAGAGGAAAGAGATGTGGGGATATATGTATATGTATAGCTGATTCACTTTGTTATAAAGCAGAAACTAACACACCACTGTGAAGCAATTGTGCTCCAATAAAGATGTTAAAAAAAAAAATGAAGAGAATGGGAGAGAGAGAGATATCTGTAGGTGGGTACACACCGACGAAAGGCTATGTGAGGACATAGTGTGAAGGCAGCTGTCTATAAGCCAGGAAGAGAGCTCTCACCAGAAACCTTGATCTGGGATTTCTAGTCTCTGGAACTCTAAGAAAATAAATTTCTTCTGTTTCAACCACCCAGTCTGTGATATTTTGTTATGGGAGCCTGAGCAGAGCAATACACTGTCATCAAGGAAACAAAGTGTTTAGTACAGGGCTAGTACATGGTATGATTGTATAATACATTCTAGTCCAATTTTCATAAGCAGTTTTCAATTCCCCATATTCATAAAGCTAGTCCTAGATCAACAGAATGAAATTAGAGATATGAAAAATGGTTTCTAAATATACCTCTACCATGAACATTTGAAACACTGAAATAAACTCTGTATTGAACCCATGGCCTGATGGATCAAAAACAGCCCAATGCTGAAGGAGTTCAGTCAAGTCATTTCTATAGCATAAAATAATATCTACCTTGAATAGTATTCAAGCATCTTATCTTTTTTATTAACTTCTCAAACGTTTCTCAAATGTGTCCCAACTTCCCATCCCCCTCTTTATTCTAGGTCCTCATCTTGGTTGCCTGGAGAAGCCCAGCTTTACTGTCTTTATTGGCTTCCTTGCCTCTAGTTTTGTTCCCTTCTATACTGCAGCCACAAAAAATTGCAAGTGTAACTATGTTTAAATACTCCCCATAAGACATGGGTTAAATCTAACATCCTTATATATGCAACCATTTTGTAAGAGGGAGATTTATTTGCTTGTATAAACATGGGAAAACACCCAATATATATTGGAGGGAGGGAGAAAGGAGGCGGGATGGAGGGAGGAAGAGAAAGAAAAGAAACCAAAGCAAGCAAGAAAGAAAGAAAAAGAGAAAATATACATATGCATTTATATATACATATATACCATCTAGCAATGTATGTCTGAATGCAGAACTCCAATCAATAACAGACAAACCCATGGGTTAGCACATAAAATGATAGAGTTGCAAGGTAATACTCTGAATGCAGCAATAGGAGTCATTCAGTGGGGCATGAGCAACTAGAAAATGAAAAACTGCCAACAACATGGATATCTCGAAAAGGAAAAAAAACTCATCCAAATATATTCAAGTTCCCCTTTCAACCAAACAAATTCTGGGTTTGGATTTCCAATCCTAGCCAAGATGGAATAATTCAACTACACCTTATCTCTCCCACTGATTACAACTACAATCCTTGCATAAAATACAGAAGTCTCCACCTGAGGGCTGTGAAAAGTCACCAACTACAGTCACAACTTGAATATTAGTAAGCTTCACAGATTTTTCCCTCCTTTGTATTCTGAATTTGACCTGAGAGGAGGTGTAAATGCAGAACTGTGTAGTGAGCACTCAACACAAAAGCTCCAGGAGAAACTCCTTATTTACAGTCAGAGGACCTGGAAGGGAGGCCCATAAAAGTCAAAAATTGTAGAAAAATCCTCTTCTTTTTAAGTTTTTTAAAATAAACTTTTTATGTTAGATTACAGAGTTATTGTGAAGATAGTACAGAAAATTCCTATTTACCTGACACCCACTCTGTTATTAATATCTTACATTAGTATGGTGCATTTGTCATAATAATGAACCAATATTGATACAGTATTATTAACTAATGTCCATACTTTATTAAGATTTCCTCAGTTTTTCCCCAATGTCTTTTTCTGTTCCAGGATCCCATGCAGGACACCATATTACATATAGACGTTATGTCTCTTTAGGCTGTTCTTGGCTTTGAGTGTTTTGGCATTCCTCATTTCTGATGACCTTTACAGATTTGAGGAATTACTAGTCAGAC
Organism: Stenella coeruleoalba; assembly: GCF_951394435.1. Lineage (NCBI taxonomy): Eukaryota > Metazoa > Chordata > Mammalia > Artiodactyla > Delphinidae > Stenella > Stenella coeruleoalba. The sequence continues at coordinate 98,618,630 of NC_137152.1, read as the reverse complement.
ATTTTATAGAATGTCCCTCAACTGGGATTTATCTGATGTTTTTCTCATTATTAATTTGAGGTAATATGTTTTGGGGAGAAAGATCACAGAAGGTGCATACAGTGCATACACATATCATCATATCAAGGAAACATATTATCAATTGACATCATTGTTGATGTTAATTTAACTTTGATCATCTGGCTTAAGGTAGTATTTGTCAGGTTTCTCTAATGTAAATTTATTAATGTTTTTCCTCCCTTTCCATAATATATTCTTTGGAAAAAATTCATAATATGCAACCTAAACTTAGTAAGTAGAGTTGTTCTCTACATTCTTAAGGGTAGATTATCCACACAAATTATTTGGGATTTTTCTTCATTAGGAGATTTGCCTATTCTCCAGCATTTATGTACTTGTTTGATCATTTATTTATGTCAGTTTGACTCATGAATATTTATTTTATACCTTAATCTATTATCTAATGCTATTTTATTTATTTTATTCCTCAAATTTTTTCCAGCATTGGCAACTGAAACTCTTTCAGTTAGCTTCTGTTATCCTTTGACATACTCCACCACTGTGTTTTGGTTCTTTTATTTTTTGTATGGGGGGGCACGCTTTCTTATCTTCTGGCATTGTAAGATGTGCCAAGCTCATTTTGGATATTTCTAGCCCCAGTCCTATAATCAGTCATTTTCCAAAGGATCTCTGGCTCCTTTTATTGGAGAATGGTATTAGAAACCAAGATCTGGGTACTAGGTGTGCTGATTGGTACTACATTGTTGCTGCTTCTATGCTTTCTCAATTGGCAAAGCAAAAAATGCATGTGTATATACTAACTCATGTGTATACCTATGTCTATAAATACTTCAATATATATTCCTTTGTATCTGTATTATGCTAAACATGAACTCATACTAAACTCTCCAACTCTAACCCATTAACACATGGATCAATCTATACTCTTCCCCTTACTTACCTGTATCCTTCCATGTCAACAGGGAGAAAACTAGTTCCCACCATCCAGCATCCATTTACTTAATTGTTTAATTCCAGTACACATGTATAGTGGTTTCAGAATTTTCAACCCATAACCCACAGGAAATAATTTTATAAACTAGAAATGTTTATATGAAGTTCCTTATGTCTTTAGTCTTACAGATTGCATCTATTCCCCAAATTACTATGTCAGCACCTTATCCCCCAACTCTGTTCATTTGTTTCATACATTTGCGAAACATGAATATCCTTTTGTCATTTTATGCAATCCAACCTAGAATCCATCAACCTCCTAAATGAGTTTTTATTTTCATACATTAAGATTCACTCTTGGGCTTCCCTGGTGGCGCAGTGGGTGAGAGTCCGCCTGCCGATGCAGGGGACGCGGGTTCGTGCCCCGGTCCGGGAGGATCCCATATGCCGCGGAGCCGCTGGGCCCGTGAGCCATGGCCACTGAGCCTGCACGTCCAGAGCCTGTGCTCCACAACGGGAGAGGCCACAGCAGGGAGAGGCCCGCGTACCGCAAAAAAAAAAAAAAAAAAAAAAAATTCACTCTTTAAAGTTTTCTGGGTTTTGATAAATGCATACTGTCATGTAGCCACCATTACGGCATCATAACAGAACAGTTTCACTGCCCTAAAAAACTCTGTGCTTTACCTATTCGACCCTTCCCACAATCCTCTGGCAACCATTATCTTTTTTACTGTCTCTATAGTTTTGCCTTTTCCAGAAAATCATATAGCTGAAATCAAACAGTATGTAGTCTTTTCAGATTGGATTCTTTCACTTAGCAATATGCATTTAAGGTTCCTCCATGCCTTTCTGTGGCTTGATAGCTTATTGTGTAAATCACTGAATAATATTGCATTCTATGGATGGAGTACAGTTTATTTATCCACTCACCTATTAAGAATATTTTGGTTGCTTCCACATTTTGGCAAATGTGAATAAGGTTGCTATAAACATTAATGTATAGGTTTTTGTGCAGACATAGGTTTTCAGATCCTTTGGATAAATGCCAAAGTGTATGATTGCTGGATTATATGCTAAGGCTATGCTTAGCTTTGCAAGAAACTGCCAATCTGTCTTCCAAAGTGACTGCACCATTTTGTACTCCCACTGGCAATAATGAGAGTTCCTGCTGCCCTGCATTCTCTCAAGCAGTTGGTACTGTTAGGTTTTTTTTTAAGCCATCCTAAAAGGCGTGCAGTGGTAATTGTTGTTTTCCTTCCCATTTACCAAGAGTTAAAGGTGAACATTTTTGAAATAAAATAAACAATAGAAGTTCCAAGCAGAGAAACATATATTACAATAAAGATCTAAATGGAACTTATAAAACTGAAAAATATAAGATCCAAAATAAAAACTTCACTGGGCTGGGCTCAATAGCAGAATGGACATGACATAGTTTGAAATCATAAGTGAATATGAAGGTAGCATAGATTAAGGGAAATTATAGAATCAGAATAAGAGAGAAACAGATTTTAACACAATGAACATAGCCTCACAAACCTGTAGGAAAATATCAAAAGGCCTAATATTTGTCAATGGAGTCCCTGAATGAGAGGAGATAAAGATTGGTAAATAAAATATATTTGAATAAAATAATAGTTGAAAGATCTCAAATTTGATGGAAAAAATAAATTTATAGAGTCAAGAAGTACAGCATACCACAAAAAGGATAAACTAAAAGAAAACCATGGCTAGATATATAATAATAAATCTGCTAAAAATCAAAACAAAGAAAAAAATCTTGAAAGCATCCAGAGAAAAATGAATTTGCATAATTGGTGGATTGCTCATGAGAAACTACACAGGTCAAAATATAATAGAACAACATTTTTGAAAACCTAAAAAAAAACTGTCAAGAGACCTTCAAGATGGCGGAGGAGTAAGAGGTGGAGATCACCTTCCTCCCCACAAATACATCAGAAATACATCTACACGTGGAACAACTCCTACAGAACACCTACTGAACGCTGGCAGAAGACCTCAGACCTCCCAAAAGGTAAGAAACTCCCCACGTACCTGGGTAGGGAAAAAGCAAACAGAAAAATCATAGACAAAAGAATAGGAACAGGACCTGCACCACTGGGAGGGAGCTGTGAAGGAGGAAAAGTTTCCACACACTAGGAAGCTCCTTCATGGGCGGAGACAGTAGGTGGCGGGGGAGGAGGCCGGAAGCTTTGGAGCCACGGAGGAGAGCACAGCAACAGGGATGCAGAGGGCAAAGCGGAGAGATTCCTGTACAGAGGATCAGTGCCGACCAGCACTCACCAGGCTGAGAGGCTTGTCTGCTCACCCGCCGGGGCGGACGGTGGCTGGGAGCTGAGGCTCCAGCTTCGGAGGTCAGATCACAGGGAGAGGACTGGGGTTGGCTGCAGGAACACAGCCTGAAGGGGGCTAGTGCACCACAGCTAGCCGGGAGGGAGTCCGGGAAAAAGTCTGGAGCTGCTGAAGAGGCAAGAGATCATTGTTTCAGGGTGTGAGAGGAGAAGGGATTCAGAGCACCCCCTAATTAAGCTCCAGAGACAGGCGCGAGCCACGGCTATCAGCAAAGACCCAAGAGATGGGCATGAGATGCTAAGGCTGCTGCTGCAGCCACCAAGAAGCCTGTGTGCGAGCACAGGTCACTATCCACAACCGCCCTCCTGGGAGCCTGTGCAGCTTTCCACAGCCAGGGTCCCGTGATCCAGGGACAACTTCCACAGGAAAGTACACGTCGTGCTTCAGGCTGTTGCAACGTCACTCCGGCCTCTGCCGCCACAGGCTCGCCCCGCATTCCATACCGCTCCCTCCACCCGGCCTTAGTGAGCCAGAGCCCCCTAATCAGCTCCTACTTTAACCCCATCCTGTCTGTGAAGAACAGATGCCCGCAGGTGACCTACATGAAGAGGCGGGTCCAAATCCAAAGCTGAACCCCAGGAGCTGTGCAAACAAAGAAAAGAAAGGGAAATCTCCCCCAGCAGCTGCAGGAGCAGTGGATTAAATCTCCACAATCAACTTGATGTACCCTGCATCAGTGGAATACCTAAACAGACAATGAGTCATCCCAAAATTGAGGGAGTGGACTTCGGGAGTAACTGTAGACTTGGGGTTTGCTTTCTGCATCTAATTTGTTTCTGGTTTTATGTTTATCTTAATTTAGTATTTAGAGTTTAGTATCATTGGTAGATTTGTTTCTTGATTTGGTTGCTCTCTTCATTTTTTGTTTATATATAGATATATATAATTTTTTCCTTTTTCTATTTTTGTGAGTGTGTATGGGTATGCTTCCTTGTGTGATTTTGTGTGTATAGCTTTGCTTTTACCATTTGTCCACGGGTTCTATCTGTCCATTTTTTTTTTAACTATAGTTTTTAGCACTTGTTATCATTGGTGGATTTGGTTTTTTGTTTCGGTGCTCTCTTCTTTCTTTATTTATTTTTTCTTAATTCCTTTTAATTTTTTTTATTTTAAATTTTTTAAAATTGATTTTAATAACTTTTATTTTATTTGCTTTCTTTCCTTCTTTATTTCTCCATTTTCTTCTGAGCCATGTGGGTGACAAGGTCTCTGTGCTCCGGCCAGGTGTCAGGCCTGTGCCTCTGAGGTGGGACAGCCGAATTCAGGACATTGGGCCACCAAAGAGCTCCCGGCCCCATGTATTATCAAATAGCGAAAGTTTTCCCAGAGATCTCCACCTCAATGCTAGACTCAGCTCCACTCAAGGAACAGCAAGCGACAGTGCTGGACACTCTATGCCAAACAACTAGCAAGACAATAACACAACCCCACCCATTAGCACAAAGGCTTCCTAAAATCAAAATAAGGTCACAGACACCACAAAACACACGACCCGATGGAATCCTGGCCAACAGAACGACAAGATCCAGCCTCAGCCACCAGAACACAGGCATCAGTCCTCTCCACCAGGAAGCCTACACAACCCACTGAAACAACCTTAGCCACTGGAAGCAGACACCAAGAACAACGGGAACTAAGAATGTGCAGCCTGTGAAAAGGAGACCCCAAAAACAGTAAGTTAAGCAAAATGAGAAGACAAGAGAAACACACAGCAGATGAAGGAGCAAGGTGAAAACCCACCAGGCCAAACAAATGAAGAGGAAATACGCAGTCAACCTGAAAAAGAATTCAGAGTAATGATAGTAAAGATGATCCAAAATCTTGAAAAGAGAATAGAGAAAATACAAGAAACGCTTAACAAGGTCCAAGAAGAACTAAAGAGCAAACTAACAATGATAACCAGTACAATAAATGAAATTAAAAATTCTATAGAAGGAATCAATAGCAGAATAACTGAGGCAGAAGAACGGATAAGTGACCTGGAAGATAAAATAGTGGAAATAACAACCGCAGAGCAGAATAAAGTAAAAAGATTGAAGAGAATTGAGGACAGTCTCAGAGACCTCTGGGACTACATTAAACACACCAATATTCGAATTATAGGGGTCCCAGAAGAAGAAGAGGAAAAGAAAGGGACTGAGAAAATATTTGAAGAGATTATAGTTGAAAGCTTCCCAAATATGGGAAAGGAAATAGTCAATCAGGTCCAGGAAGTGCAGAGAGTCCCATACAGGATAAATACAAGGAATAACATGCCAAGGAACATAGTGATCAAACTATCAAAAATTAAATAGAAAGAAAATATATTAAAAGCAACAAGGGAAAAACAACAAATAACATACAAGGGACTCACCATAATGTTAACAACTGATCTTTCAGCAGAAATTCTGCAAGCCAGAAGGGGCTGGCAAGACATATTTAAAGTGATGAAAGGGAAAAACCTACAACCAAGATTAATCTGCTCAAAATGGATATCATTCAGATTTGACAGAGAAATTAAAACCTTCACACACAAGCAAAACTTAAGAGACTCCAGCACCACGAAACCAGCTTTACAACAAATACTAAAGGAACTTCTATAGGCAGGAAACAAACCCAAAACTATTAAGAAAATGGAAATAGGAACACACATATCGATAATTACCTTAAATGTAAATGGATTAAATGCTTCCACCAAAAGACACAGACTGGCTGAATGGATACAAAAACAAGACCCATATACATGCTGTCTACAAGCAACCCACTTCAGACCTAGGGACACATACAGACTGAAAGTGAGGGGATGGAAAAAGATATTCCATGAAAATAGAAATCAAAAGAAAGCTAGAGTAGCAATTCTCATAGCAGACACAGTACACTTTAAAATAAAGGTTATTACAACAGACAAAGAAGGACACTACATAATGACCAAGGGAATCAAGCCAAGAGGACGAGATAACAATTGTAAATATTTATGCACCCAAAATAGGAGCACCTCTATATATAAGACAAACGCTAACAGCCATAAAAAGGAAAATCGACAGTAACACAATAATACTAGCAGACCTTAACAACCCACTTTTACCAATGGACAGATCATCCAAAATGGAAATAAATAAGGAAACACAAGCTTTAAATGATACATTACACAAGATGGACTTAATGGATATTTAAAGGACATTCCATCCAAAAACAACATAATATACTTTCTTCTCAGTGCTCCTGGAACATCCTCCAGGATAGATCATATCTTGGGTCACAAATCAAGCATTGGTAAATTTAAGAAAATTGAAATCATATCAAGCGTCTTTCCTGACCACAACCCTATGAGACTAGATAACAATTACAGAAAAAAAAAACCTGTAAAAATTACAAATGCATGGAGCCTAAAAAGTACACTACTAAATAGCCAAGAGATCACTGAAGAAATCAAAGAGGAAATAAAAAAATACCTGGAAACAAAAGACAATGAAAACACGACAATACAAAACCTACAGGATGCAGCAAAGCAGTTCTAAGAAGGAAGTTTATAGCAATATAATCCTACCACAAGAAACAAGAAACATCTCAAATAAACAACCTAACCTTAAACATAAAGCAATTAGAGAAAGAAGCAAAAAAAAACACCAATGTTAGCAAAGGAAACAAATCATAAAGGTCAGATCAAAAATAAGTGAAAAAGAAATGAAGGAAATAATAGCAAAGATCAATAAAAGAAAAAGCTGGTTCTTTGAGAAGATAAATAAAATTGATAAACCATTAGCCAGACTCATGGAGAAAAAAGGGAGAAGACTCAGATCAATAGATTTAGAAATGAAAAACGAGAAGTAACAACTGACACGGCATAAATACAAAGGATCAGAGAGATTAATACAAGCAACTATGTTCCAATAAAATGGACAACCTGGAAGAAATGGACACATACTTAGAAAAGCACGACCTTCCAAGGCAGAACCAGGAAGAAATAGAAAATATAAACAGACCAATCGCAAGCAATGAAAATGATACTCTGATTAAAAAGCTTCCAATAAACAAAAGCCCAGGACCAGATGGCTTCACAGGCGAATTCTACCAAACATTTACAGAAGAGCTAACACTTACCCTCCTCAAACTCTTCTAAAATATAACAGAGGGAGGAACACTCCCAAACTCATTCTACGAGGCCACCATCACCCTAATACCAAAACCAGACAAAGATGTCACAAAGAAAGAAAACTACAGGCCAATATCACTGATGAACATAGATGCAAAAATCCTCAACAAAATACTAGCAAACAGAATGCAACAGCACACTAAAAGGAGCATACACCATGAGCAAGTGGCGTTTATTCCAGGAATGCAAGGATTCTTCAATATATGCAAATCAATCAACGTGATACACCATATTAACAAACTGAACAATAAAAACCATATGATTATCTCAGTAGATGCAGAAAATCTTTTGAGAAAATTCAAAACCCATTTATAATAAAAACCCTCCAGAAAGTAGGCATAGAGGGAATTACCGAAACATAAAAGAGGCCATATATGTCAAACCCACAGCCAACATCGTCCTCAATGGAGAAAAACTGAAAGCATTTCCACTAAGATCAGGAAAAAGACAAGGCTGCCCATTCTCACCACTCTTATTCAACATAGTTTTGGAAGTTTTAGCCACAGCAATCAGAGCAGAAAAGGAAATAAAAGGAATCCAAATCGTAAAAGAAGAAGTAAAGCTGTCACTGTTTGCAGATGACATGACACTATACATAGAGTCCTAAAGATGCTACCAGAAAACTACTAGAGCTAATCAATGAATTCGGTAAAGTAGCAGGATACAAAATTAATGCACAGAAATATCTGGCATTCCTATACACTAATGATGAAAAATCTGAAAGTGAAATCAAGAAAACATTCCCACTTACCATTGCAACAAAAAGAACAAAATATCTAGGAAAAAACCTACCTAAAGAGAGAAAAGACCTATATGCAGAAAATTATAAGACACTGATGAAAGAAATTAAAGATGATACAAATAGATGGAGAGATATACCATGTTCTTGGATTGGAAGAATCAACATTGTGAAAATGAATCTACTACCCAAAGCAATCTACAGATTCAATAAAATCCCTATCAAACTACCCCTGGCATTCTTCACAGAACAAGAACAAAAAATTCCACAATTTGTATGGAAACACAAAACACCTTGAACACCCAAAGCTATCTTGACAATGAAAAATAGAGCTGGAGGAATCAGGCTCCCTGACTTCAGGCTATACTACAAAGCTACAGTAATCAAGAAAGTATGATACTGCCACAAAAACAGAAATATAGATCAATGGAACAGCATAGAAAGTCCAGAGATAAACCCACGCACATATGGTCACCTTATCTTTGATAAAGGAGGCAGGAATGTACAGTGGAGAAAGGACAGCCTCTTCAATAAGTGGTGCTGGGAAAACTGGACAGCTACATGTAAGAGATTAGATCACTCCCTAACACCATACACAAAAATAAGTTCAAAATGGATTAAAGGCCTAAATGTAAGGCCAGAAACTATCAAACTCTGAGAGGAAAACATAGGCAGAACACTCTATGACATAAATCACAGCAAGATTTTTTGACCCACCTCCTAGAGAAATGGAAATAAAAACAAAAATGAACAAATGGGACCTAATGAAATTTCAAAGCTTTTGCACAGCAAAGGAAGCCATACACAGGACCAAAAGACAACCCTCAGAATGGGAGAAAATATTTGCAAATGAAGCAACTGACAAAGGAGTAATCTCCAAAATTTACAAGCAGCGCATGCAGCTCAATAACAAAAAAACAAACAACCCAATCCAAAAATGGGCAGAAGACCTAAAAAGACATTTCTCCAAAGAAGACATACAGATGGCCAACAAACACCTGAAAGAATGCTCAACGTCATTAATCATTAGAGAATTTCAAATCAAAACTACAATGAGATATCATCTCACACCAGTCAGAATGACCATCATCAAAAAATCTAGAAACAATAAATGCTGGAGAGGGGGTGGACAAAAGGAAACTCTTGCACTGCTGGAGGGAATGTGAATTGGTACAGCCACTATGGAGAACAGTATGCAGGTTCCTTAAAAAAGTACAAATAGAACTACCGTATGACCCAGCAATCCCACTACTGGGCATATACCCTGAGAAAACCATAATTCAAAAAGAGTCATGTACCAAAATGTTCATTGCAGCTCTATTTACAATAGCCAGGAGATGGAAACAACCTAAGTGTCCATCATCGGAAGAATGGATAAAGAAGATGTGGCACATATATACAATGGAATATTACTCAGCCATAAAAAGAAACGAAATTCAGTTATTTGTAGTGAGGGGGATGGCCCTAGAGTCTGTCATACAGAGTTGAGTAAGTCAGAAAGACAAAGACAAATACCGTATGCTAACACATATATATGGAATCTAAGAAAAGAAAATGTCATGAAGCACCAAGGGGTAAGACAGGAATAAAGACACAGACCTACTAGACAATGGACTTGAAGATATGGGGAGGGGGATGGGTAAGCTGTGACAAAGTGAGAGAGTGGCATGGACATATATACACTACCAAACGTAAAATAGATAGCTAGTGGGAAGCAGCCGCATAGCACAGGGAAATCAGCTTGGTGACCACCTAGAGGGGTGGGATAGGGAGGGTGGGAGGGAGGGAGACGCAGGAGGGAAGAGATATGGGAACATATGTATATGTATAACTGATTAACTTTGTTATAAAGCAGAAACTTACACACCATTGTAAAGCAAGTACACTCCAATAAAGGTGTTAAAAAAAAAAAAACTTTTAGAGAAGAGCTAACACCGATCCTTCTCAAAGTCTTTCAAAATATAGGAGAGGGAGGAACACTCCCAAACTCATTCTACAAGGCCACCATCACCCTGATACAAAAACCAGAACAAAGATGTCACAAAGAAAGAAAAGTACAGGCCAGTATCACTGATGAACATAGATGCAAAGATCGTCACCAAAATACTAGCAAACAGAATCCAACAGCACATTAAAAGGATCATACACCATGATGAAGTGGGGTTTATCGCAGGAATGCAAGGATTCTTCAGTATATGCAAATCAATCAATGTGATACACCAATTTAACATACTGAAAGATTAAAAGCCATGTGATAATCTCAACTGTTGCAGAAAAAGCTTTCAACAAAATTCAACACCCATTTATGATAAAAACTCTCTGGAAGATGGGCACAGAGGGAACCTACCTCAACATATTAAAGCCCATATATGACAAACCACAGTGAGCATCATACTCAATGGTGATAATCTGAAAGCATTTCCACTAAGGTCAGGAACAAGACAAGGATGTACACTCTTGCCACTCTTATTCAACATAGTTTTGGAAGTCCTAGCCACAGCAATCAGACAAAAAAAAGATATAAAAGGAATACAAATTGGAAAAGAAGAAGTAAAACTGTTACTCTTTGCAGATGACATCATACTATACATAGAAAATTCTAACGATGCCACCAGAAAAGTACTAGAACTAATCAATGAATTTGGTAAGGTTGCAGGATAGAAATTAATGCACAAATTCTCAGGCATTTCTATACACCAACAACGAATAATCACAAAGAGAAATTAAGGAAACAATCCCATTTACCACTGCAACAAAAGGAACAAAATACCTAGGAATACACCTGCCTAAGGAGGCAAAAGACTTCTATTCAGAAAGCTATAAAACACTTATGAAAGAAATCAAAGATGACATACACAGATGGGGAAGTATACCATGTTCTTGGACTGGAGTAATCAATATTTTGATAATGACTATACTACCCAAAGCAAGCTACAGACTGAATGCAATCCCTATCAAACTACCACTGGCATTTTTCACAGAACTAGAACAAATAGTTTCACAATTTGTATGGAAACACAAAAGACCCCGAATAGCCAAAGCATTCTTGAGAAAGAAAAATGGAGCTGGAGGAATCAGGCTCCCTGACTTCAGACTATACTACAAAGCTACAGTCATCAAGACAGTATGTTTCTGGCATAAAAACAGAAATATATATCAAGGGAACAGGATAGAAATCCCAGAGATAAACCCATGCACATATGGTCACCTTATTTTTGATAAAGGAGGCAAGAATATACAATGGAGAAAAGACAGCCTCTTCAGCAATTGGTGCTGGGAACAGTGGACAGATACTTGTAAAGAATGAAATTAGAACACTCTCTAACACCATACAAAAAACTAAACTCAAAATGGATCAAACATTTAAATTAAGGCCAGGCACTATAAAAGTCTTAGAGGAAAACATAGGCAGAACACTCCATGGCATAAATCACAGCAAGATCCTTTTGACTCACCTCCTAGAGAAATGGAAATAAAAACAAAAATAGACAAATGGGACCTAATGAGACTAAAAGCTTTTGCACAGCAAAGGAAACCATGAACAAGACCAAAAGACAACCTTCAGAATGAGAAAAAAACATTTGCAAATGAAGCAACTGACAAAGGCTTAATCTCCAAAATATATAATCAGCTCATGCAGCTCAATATTAAAAAAACAAACAACCCAATCCAAAAATGGGCAGAAGACCTAAATAGAGATTTCTACAAAGAAGATATACAGATTGACAACAAACACATGAAAGCATGCTCAACATCACTAATCATTAGAGAAATGCAAATCAAAACTACAATGAGGTATCTCCTCACACCAGTCTGAATGGCCATCATCAAAAAATCTACAAACAATAATTGCTCGAGAGGGTGTGGAGAAAAGGGAACTCTCTTGCACTGTTGGTGGGAATGTAAATTGATACAGCCACTATGGAGAACAGTATGGAACTTCCTTAAAAAGGTAAAAATAGAACTACCATATGACCCAGCAATCCCACTACTGGGCATATACCCTGAGAAAACCATAATTCAAAGAGAGTCATGTACCAAAATGTTCATTGCAGCTCTATTTACAATAGTCAGGACTTGGAAGCAACCTAGGTGTCCATCGACAGATGAATGTATAAAGAAGATGTGGCACATAAATACAATGAAATATTACTCAGAGATAAAAAGAAACGAAACTGAGTTATTTGTAGTGAGTGAAGTAAGTCAGAAAGAGAAAAACAAATACTGTATGCTAACACATATATATGGAATGTAAAAAAAAAAATGGTCATGAAGAACCTAGGGGCAAGACGGCAATAAAGACACAGACCTACTAGAGAATGGACTTGAGGACACAGGGAAGGGGAAGGGAAAGCTGGGACGAAGTGAGAGAGTAGCATGGACATATATACACTACCAAATGTAAAACAGATTTCTAGTGGGAAGCAGCCACATAGCACAGGGAGATCAGCTCAGTGCTTTGTGACCACCTAGAGGGGTGGGATAGGGAGGATGGGAGGGAGGGAGATGCAAGAGGGAAGAGATATGGGGACATATGTATATGTATAACTGATTCACTTTGTTATAAACAGAAACTAACAAACCATTGTAAAGCAATTATACTCCAATAAAGATGTTAAAAATAAATAAATAAATTCAAGAAGAAACATAAAAAAATCTATAAACAATATATGCTGGAGAGGGTGTGGAGAAAAGGGAACCCTCATACACGGTTGGTGGGAATGTAAATTGATACAGCTACTATGGAGAACAGTATGGAGGTTCCTTAAAAAACTAAAAATAGAACTACCATACGACCCAGCAATCCCACTACTGGGCATATACCCTGAGAAAACCATAATTCAAAGGGAGTCATGTACCACAATATTCAATGCAGCTCTGTTTGCAGTGGCCAGGACATGGAGGCAGCATAGGTATCCATCGACAGATGAATTGATGGAGAGGATGTGGCACATGTGTACAGTGGAATATTGCTCAGCCATAAGGAGAAATGAAGTTGAGTTGTTTGCAGTGAGGTGGATGGACCTAGAGTCTGTCATGCAGAGTGAAGTGGGTCGGAAAGAGAAAAACCAATACCGTGTGTTGACGCACATATATGGAATGTAAAAAAAAATGGTCATGAAGAACCTAGGGGCAGGACAGGAATAAAGACGCAGACCTACTGAAGAATGTACTTGAGGATACAGGGAGGGGGAGGGGGAGGCTGGGACAGGGTGAGAGAGTGGCATGGACATGTATACACTGCCAGGTATAGAACTGATGTCTGGTGGGAGGCAGCTGCGTATCGCAGCAAGATCAGCTCGGTCCTTTGTGACCGCCTGAGGGGGTGGGATAGAGAGGGTGGGAGGGAGGGACACGCAAGAGGGTGGAGATGTGGGGATGTGTGTGTCCATGTAGCTGATTCACTTTGTTGTAAAGCAGAAGCTAACACACCATTGTCGAGCAATTGTACTCCAATAAAGATATTTAAAAAAAAAGAGTATGAATAGATAAGCTTCATTCTGAGGGAAAATAGTTGCAAATCATATATCTGACAAAGGATTATATCCAGAATATATAAAGAACTCTTAGAGATTAAAAACAAGAAAACCTAATTTTAAAAATAAGTAAAACACATGAAGAAACACTTCACCAAAGAAGTTATATGGATGGCAAATAAGCACACATATAGGTATTCAGTCTAACTAATCATTAGGGAAAAGAGCACAAATAATGATCTTGATGAGGTACTACTATGCATCTATTAGAATGACAATGCCAAATGCTGGAGAGTATACAGAGCAACTGGAGCTCTCATGCGTTGCAGGTGGGAATGGAAAATGGTACAGCCACTTTAGAAAACAATCAGGTAGTTTCTGGTAATGTTAAATATATACTTCCCATGTGACCCAGCCATCCAACTCCTAGGTATCCATCAACAGATGAATTTATAAACAAACTGTAGTAAATCCATACAATGGGATACTAATCAGCAATAAAAAGGAATTGGTTACTGATAAATATAACATCGTGAATGAATTTCAAATGCATTATATGCTAAGTGAAAGCAGCCAGACTGAAAAGGCAATGTACTCTAGGTATGACTTGATTTATATGACATTCTGGAAAAGGCAAAACTATAGCGACAGAGAATGGATTGACAGGAGTTAAGAATAGGAGGAAGAGTTTGACTACAAAGGGGCAGCGTGAAGCAGTTTTCTTGGGTTATAGAAACTATTCTGTATCTTGATCTTGGCAGTGGTTTCACAACTCTATGATTTGTCAAAACTAACATAACTGTATACCATAAAAAGTACCTGTAAATTTAGTATACACAAATTTTATTAAAAATTAGGGTGGAGGGACTTCCCTGGTGGTGCAGAGGTTAAGAATCCACCTGCCAATGCAGGGGACATGGGTTCCAGCCCTGGTCCAGGAAGATCCCACATGCTGCGGAACAACTAAGCTCGTGAGTCACAACTACTGAGCCTGCGCTCTAGAGCCTGAGCTCCGCAACTATTGAGCCCACGTGCTGCAACTACTGAAGCCTGCACACCTAGAGTCCGTGCTCAGCAACAAGAAAAGCCACCGCAATGAGAAGCCCGCGGACTGCAACAAAGAGTAGCCCCCGCTCGCCGCAACGAGAGAAAGCCCACATGCAGCAATGAAGACCCAACACAGCCATAAATAAATAAATAAATTTATATATATATATATATATATATATATATATATATATATAAAGTAGGGTGGAAAAAAAGAGGGGATCATAGTCATGCCTACATTTACATTCCAGAAGAACAACATCCCTGGACAACTTTGGGTCCTATATAATTGTATATTTTGGTTTTACTGCTTTTATTTTCATTCTGGATGTACTGCTATACTTTCTATGCTGCAAAATCTTAGTGGCGTTGATCATTAACTAGATATCTGGCCTTTATTATTTCTGTCCTACTGCCCTGAGTAGATAATGCACTGCCGCGTCTGATACAGTACAACGGCCTTTACTTCAACCTATTAGACAAAACACCTTCTACAAAGAGGGGGACAGCACAGCTATAAATGTTTTCAACTCTTTGTGAACAGGTATTACATAGAGTCAGTACACAGTATATTTATTAAGAATAAAAGAAGCAGTCCTAAAGTCACCTGATGATTGGCAATTCCATCTCCTGCATAATAAAATGAGAATATCTGTCATTTCCAGTTTTATTATAAACTCTTAAAACACTTTCAACTACTGTAATAACTTTCAGACGAGACTCTTAAGGAACTTGCTGCTTAAGTACTAAAGCAGACTTTTTCAGAGCCTGAGATATTCTCAAGTAAAAATTCCTTACATTTGTATATTGCTGAACAAGTTTAAAATGCTCTCATGTTTAATATCATTAGATTCTCCTAACACAACCCCAAATGTCAGGCTGGGCCAGTTTGAGCATCCTTTTTTTATAGATGGAAACTACAGCTCCAGAAAGTTATGTGACGTGTACATGATCACACAGTTCAGAAGTAGTTCCTGGGACCCTGATGGAGTTCTCAGAATATTTTAATATAAAGTGGAAACTATTTTTAGGTTCACTTCTTCTTGAAGGTTTGTTTCTCTTACTTTGGGAAGAAAAATATATTGAAAAGAATTTTAATCATTCTTGGATGATTAAAGACTTTACAGTGCTTCAGGGTCTTCAGGGTCAGGGTCCCTCAATTCCCTGACCATCAACTTACATGATACCTATGGTTATTTATTATCAGGGGCAAGATAAGAGTGGGCAGCTCAGAAGTTAAACTAGGGATCCTGGAGATTGATTCCCTGGCTGGAAGACCTTTGGCTTGCCTCTCATCTCAGGTGACTGGAGGTTCTTTGACTTCTGCCTCAACCTCCTGGTTTAGAGGACTTATGCTTAATTCCAGGTATGTCTAACTCCCCAGACTCTACCTTAAGTGCCAGTTTCCCAGTTTTTGCATAATATTCTTCCCAAGGTAGAACAGCAGCACCCCATCAATTATTTATTAAGGGGCCAGAACCCCTACCTGCTACATTCTCAGTCTAAGGCCTAGCCTATTTCCTAAAAAGCTCAGTGGTACATAAGTTGTTTTTTTGTTTTGTTTTTTTCTGAGGCATAATTGACATGTAGAAGTACTTTGAAGCCCATTATATCTCAAGTGACTACTAGAGTGCTGAGAATATTATAAAAGTTAAATATAGATTTGTTGAGTAAATAAGTGAATGAATCAATGAATGAATCAATGAAGTCTAAAAGGTTCTTTATTTGAGGTCAGCAAGTTGGTACTTAAAGGCATTTTGGTAATTACTTGCTGCTTAGGAGAAGGAAGTGGTGATCACAATCTCAAGGACAGTGAGAAATATTTGTAGGTGATCAGGTAATTAAAAACAAACAAAAGCAACTATAGCTACAATTGTGTTCTGATCCAGACTAGAAGGGAGGTCAGCAACCTAGGATCCTGGTTCGGTAAATAGATTTTAATGAACATAAGCATTGAATAACTTTGCATTTTCCCTATTTTGGTTTTTAAGAATGACACTCACATTCTAATTTTCCCTTTAAAATACTCTTGGAAACTTAAACTCACAAATGTTGTCAGTCTAAACAAACATCCCTGATTGAAATTTTCCTTCCTGACTACTCATTGAGGATTATGCGTTTAAGGGCTTTTTATAACTTAATCTGCATAACCTTGAAGAGTCTCTTCATCTTTTAGCTGATTAAAAATATTTTTCACAGCCCGTAAAGCAAGATATAATGCCATGCTATATGTATTTAATAGAGAAAATATGCTTTATGTGCTCCATTAAGTCGTTTGTGAAATTACATTAGTTCCATGCCATTAGTACATCTCTTTCAGACACATCTGTGGCCCTCTCTTGACAGGTAAATTAACAGTTTCATCAATCCATTCAGAGATTTGTAATGACCTTCTAATACAAAAAAAAAAAAAAAAAAAAACCTTATCGGGAGTTACAAAAGATATCAGACATACTCTTCAATAGAATATCAGAGAAATGAATGGGACAAGATAATATCATACTCCTTGATGGATAATGGCATATTTTAGAGATATTATTAAATTATATCCACTTATGGGGCTAAAAAAAATCAAAATATAATATGGGGCAAATACAGATGATTGCAACAATGATGTTTAAAATGCTGTGACTTTTTTAAGATGCCAAAAAATCATTAGTATAAAAATCCTGTTTCCATAACATGAAAACTGCTAAATCATAAGCATATTGTTAAACTTTGACAGTATCCACTCAGCTAGTGTTCCTTTTTAAAAAATATACCACTGCTAATTCTAATCTTTTACTATTTATGAAAGGAGAGTATTGTAGCAAAATGATCATCTTTAACTATCCTGCTCAAAGCTTTTAGTATGATTGATTATTTAATGTTTTGGAGATAAATTTCAGATGTCACTGCCCTCTCTCCTTCAGTCTTTGGTTCTTTTTTTTTTTTTTAAACATTTACTGTTAGTGTATATTGTTTCCATAACAATAAATTACAGCAGAAGCAACCCTTTCCAATGTGCCATTGTCTTAAATCATCTAGCATATCTCCAGTATTTTTGCCATTCACATCCCACTCCCACTTTGCAACTTGTGCTTTGCTAATTTTGGACTGACTGGTATAAAAATTAACATCACCATCACCTCCTCTGTGTCTACTGCAGCTCAAAGTGCTCTCTTCTTCCACTGAATTTTCACAGCACTTAATGTCTATTCATCTCATAAATGCCACTGGGTACTATTAGTAATAATTTCCTTTATTTTCCCAACTAGACTGTAAATTGTTTGGGGGCAGTATGTAAGATGGTTAAAGCTTGGGCTCTAGCATCAGACAGGCTTAGGGTCAAATCCTGGGTCTGCCATTTGACTAGCTATGTGACCTTGGACAAGCTGCTGTATCTCCCCAAATCTGAGTTTCCTCATTTGTAAAATTAGGATGACATTGTAACGTCATGGCATCCCCCCAACCACAGTGTTTATCACTGTTATATAGGTAAATGAAACACTATAGAAATTTGTGGATGGCCAGAAAAAAATTGTCTTACTTCAGTATATCTTTCAAAATATATTGATAAAAATAATATGGCAGGAAATATGCTAGCCTTATTTTTTAGTTCTATAAAACTGAGTTTCAATCTCAGCTGCCTAAGACCACTAATGAATCAGAGCCCACTAGAAAAGGTATTGTACGAGTATAGGTTCCAGAGCCAGACTACCTGTGCTTACATCTCACCTCTGCCACTCATTATCTGTGAGACATAGGATAATCTGCCTATACTCTTTAAGCCTCAGTTTCCTCTTCTGTAAAATGGGGGTATTAACAACATTAGATACATCATAAGGTTATTGTAAGGATTAAATAAGTTAATGAATGTGAGTCATTTGGAACATTACCTGGCATAAAGAAATTATTGTTAGCAATTATTGTTATATTTGTACTCATCATTCAAATATGCTGAATTCTCAATGTTGAATCTTTATGAAATAAACAAATGGTTTGTATACGGAAAAAATATACTGTGGGACATCTCATAGAAGGGGTAATAACCAAAGAGTGCCATCCACATTCGTAGGTCCAAGAAACTCACTGAGTGCCCAAAGCTTTAAAAGCCTATTCCTAAATTCTGTTTTCAGTTATTTACATTCAGTAGTCCATGCATTTTTCAGAGTGACACACTGAGCAACATTTTTATCAGTTGCTCTAAGAAGATAAGAATTACCATTCCAAATTATATTTATGGTCCATTGATTCTCTAAGACACAGATCAAGACCCACCTTTTACAATAAACTCAGCATGTTGCTAGTATCTTTCTTGAGATCCTACAGTACTTTATCATCTAAAGCAGGGGTTGGTGAAATACTGTCTCTGTTAAATCCAGCTGCAAACCTGTTCTTTTACAGCCTATGAGTTAAGAGTAGCTTTTATATTTTTAAAGAATTATAAACAAAAATAATGAATATGTGACGGGGATCACCTAGAGTCTGCAAATTCTAATGTATTTACTATGTGTTCTTTCACCAAAAAAGAAAGAAAAATGTGCTGACCTCTCATCTACAGTCCTCATTTGGCACTTAATCATATATGGTTTAAAGACGTATCTTGTGTTCACTGTTATTGGTAGGTAATAACCGTAATATTCATATCCTCATTATTAGGTGCTTACAGTGTTTCAGGCACTATGCTAAGTATTTAACTACATTACCTTATTTTACACTATAGCCCTATGAGGTGGATAATATTTTAATTTCCTCATTTTATAAATGAGGAAACTGAGATTTAGAGTAGTATGTATCAATGCCAAGGTTACACGGCTAGCCAGTATTTGAACTTAAATCTTATTCAAAAACTCACGGTCTTTTTCCCACTGTGGCCCACTGCTGTTGTTTTTGTTCTCTTAAGTCAGTTAAATCATGTGCATGTGTGTTTAAGCCTAGATTATAAATTCCTTAAAGGCAAAAGCCACGTGTCTCCCACAACAGAGAACGCTACATACACAGTAGCTGTCCAATAAATATTTGCTAAATGCAAAAATAATATAGGCCAATATTTAATCTTTCATAGGCCTACTGAGGGATATGTTATTAAAGAATATAATCATACATTCATAAATTAGGGATGTACCTAATATTTCAAAACTTTCTCCAAATCTTTAAATAGATCTTTCTATTTGAACCTCTATTTTCCTATGCTAAAATGATGCTGTGTTTGGAATTATGTTATCCATAAGTTTCCTTCCTTCCTCCCTTCCTCCCTTCTTCTTCCTCCCTCCCTTCTTTCCTTTTATTTCTCCCTTAAAAAAATATTTAGCATGTTGCTTAATATATGTAAGTTAAAGTGGTGGACAAAATAAGCCTGGCCCATGTTCTCATGTAAACTGAAATCTAGGTTCTTTGCTTCTTGTTCATATATATATATATATATATATATATATATATATATATATCTTAGATGGATCACTTTCAAGTTTTAAAGCATGTAAAATACTTCTCATTAACACTTAGATGTCAAATGCAATTACCTTCCACTTATGGTCCAGGTAAATTTCGCTTGAAAGGCCAGTTGCCATGTGAGTCTAATATATTCCTCTAATATTTCTGCATAGCCTGGGAATTTAAGTTTTTGATAATCTTCTCTGGTTCTGATTTATGGCTTTTGCTGTATTTTCTTTTCTACTATGCATTCTGCTGCTGCTCCTTTATCACTGCCCAGTCTCCAACCAGTTATCAGATATCACTTCTTCTCCTTCATCCTAATCCAATTTCTCCTTGTTCACCTCACACAGTGGCATTTGTGCAAGGCAAGTGAGTAGAATAGACTTTAACTGGAGATCTAGAGGCAGTGATAGTTGAACCTCTAATAAACAAATAAACAAAATATAGCTCACACTCTCACGGAACCCTCAGTCATTTTAGAGAACACAGATATATACTGAAGCATCATCTGTAAAATAACAAAATGGTATAAATTTCTAACATTAATGATTAGGTTAAAAATTTATGCTACACCCATAGAATGAAATATTAAAGCAATCATTTAAAAACTGTGTGTGTTGGTTAGTAGAGTGGGTAGATGTGTGTATATCATGAAAAGATACCTCATGACAGGTTACTTTCGTATACCTTGAACAACATTCTAAAAATTATACACCAAACTGTCATCAGCAGTGATTTTAGGAGAGTGGAATTGGGCAGCGGAGTAGAGGTAAATAATATCCTTTCACCTTTAATATCTACACATTTCTGTATTTAAATGTTTATAATGAACACAATTCTATAGTTGAAACAAAAATAAAACCAGGCCAAAGGCCCATCTGGTTGATATAAACTGTTTGTAAAAGTACTTTTTCATTTAGTGAATCTTCACATAGTGATTATATTTGTGCACAACAAGGCACGTTTGCAATTTGGGGATGGTTTTACCATTTTAGAGAAATGTCCACCTCATCCACCACATTTCATATCATCTACTCTACTAAAAATTACAGATTTGGGAACTTTTATTAGATATTCTATTTCAAGATGGCAAATTAATCCAGAAGTCAAATACTTCAGTTTCAGGACAAATTTGGTCTTAAAAATGCTCTTCAAAATCCTCCATGTAAGAAACAAAATATTGTGAAGAGTAATAGCACTGAAATGAAAAAGAAGTCTCAAATGTTCTGTCAACAAAGGATAAGGGACTAATAGTAACCTACCCTGTTCTGAAATAAGAATGCTAGTATGTACCTTGGCTAATGTTTAGAACAAATAGGACAAAGCGTTATAAATAGTTTAGGTCAATAAATCTTCATGTCAGTAAAAATGTTTTTGAGTTACAAAAGGTAATGCTGTTTTGCAACACCACGGATGATCCCCTGCTGTCCAAGAGAAGTTATTAAAATGAGTAATTGTAGAAATCAATGGAATATGACAGTTTGGGATCATTGCTTGAATTCTAAAAACCCAGCTTACAAACAAATAAGGAAAACATTTCATGTAATATTTTCAGCTTCCTTGGATGAAATGGTTGAAAAGTTAAAGAAACCGCCAAGAACTAGACAGATTCAAGACCAAAATAACATTAGGATAGTAGTGTCAATGGGGGCAGCTGTATTGTTTTATTTTCCATTTTTATTCTCCGTAGGAACAAACAGAAGTAAATTCTAACAAAACTCAGAAAATCAACACACATGCACAGAAACACTCATACATGCAGAGAGCTTATATCACACAGCTAAGCTGGTACACCAAATAAACAGAAAACCCATCAAAAAATATATTTGAAGAGAATTACATTTGTATCTATTTAGAACTTTTTTCCAGACACATCTGAGAATGCCTGAAAGTCAGAAATTCCTCCAAGGATTTCCTTGCCTGATGACACCATTCTTCATTTAAAAGTAGTCCCTGAATATATATCATGATCTAAGGAACACATGGAATTTATCATCACTCTATTTTCTGAACTACTCTAACCACAGGGAAAGTGTAAACAATAGTCTTAACTTTCAGAGGAGGGAAAAAAAGAGATAGCACAACTTTAGAAATATGAGGTGGAGAGGATGACAGTAAGACACTATCATGAGTTTATCTATATGTGGGAAATATAGCCTAAGTGGAGTATGTTTTAACTCTCTTAACTATTTTCTTTCTGTCGATGCCTTCAGTCAGTGGTCCTCAACTAGCCAAGTTTACCTCTCTTCCACAAAGAGACATTTGTCAATGTCTGGAGACATTTTTGGTTTATACGAACTCAATGGGGTGGGGGCATTGGCATCTAGTAGGTAGAGGCCAGGGATGCTGCTAGACATCCTACAGTGCATAGGGCAACGCCCCACAACCAAAAATTATCTGGTCCAGAATGACACTGATGCTGAGGTTGAGAAACCCTGCTTTAAATTATCCTCAACATGACTACGTCAGAAGTCTCTAGAACAAAACAAAGAATTTCCATATCTCTCCAGGCTTCAAGTCATAAATTACTCCAAATTCATCTTCCTTTCACGGCCTTGCACTTCCTCACTTTTCTACTCCAGTTCATTCCTGTCTTATTTGACTTTGCATCTTGGCTCTCAATTTCTATAACTCTATTCAGATTTGAAATCTGACTTCAAACTGCTTCCTTTGGGAGGGAAAAATATTTAGAATGTTTCTTCTGATACCTATCCTTGTGTTCTATATTTTAATCTCAAGCAGAATATATTCTGCTTCCATATATTCTAGACCTCCAGATGAGTCTATCCCTGTCATAGTTGCAATCAACAGTAGAATCTGGGATATTGTCTGTCAGTTAGAAAGACGCTATAAACAACCAACACTTCACAGTAACTCCAGAGGTTACATTTCATTGCAGTGGAAAGGAAAGAGACAGAATTAAGGCACATATCTTTAATCAGCATAACACATCAATTAAACCAATACAGCAGAACTCCTTTATAACGCTGGTATTGGAAGGTAGGAGTACGCCCTCCTGCCAGGTTAACCGCATTATATCAGGCTTCTACTATACAAAGTCATCTTATTTTGGGACTAGGTCTTGATCCATGCTATATCTAATAGTATGATGGCAAGCTGTTAAAATAGGTTTTCATTATATTACTAGAGGGCAGTGCACTATCACTGAAGCCCCAATAAAGATAGTCATGGTTCATACAGGTGTCAGCAAAATACCACACCAGCGAAGAAACAAGCTGGGTCTTTTGGAAAGAGGCACAAAAAGATAGTATCTAAGTTAAACTCTTTACTGATGAATCTTGCTATCTTTTCAGAAATGTTTTTAAGTTCTGTAGGAAGGCTATTGACAAAGTTGTTCTAAGAAAGATAATAGGCGTTTTAGTGGAAAAATCTGTCTCCTACAGCCATAAATTTCCTAACTCCTAGTTTGGAATCAAAGTTTAATTGAGGGTTGCTATGGGGACTCTTTATATGTAAATGTCAATTCACATTAGACCTAAGAAAGATATTGATCATGCCTCTACTATAGAACTTATCACACTGTATTATCTAACCTTGATGTCTGCTTCCTAACATCTTCCAACCTTCCAAGATTACTTCTCTAGTGTATTTCTAGTAAAAAGCAGGAGTTTGTCAAATGGCCACTCTTTAGTTTAAACAGGTTAAAATTACCTTTTGTCTGTATTACTTAGTCTCTTTGACCTCTGTTCCCTTTTTTCTTGCAGTCACTTCTTGGAACTGCTAGACCACTTCTCTCCTGATTGAATGCTCTAATCTCTACAAAGCATCAACAAAGTTGTTATAGGGCAAAACTACATTTCCCTTTAGACCTACAGCAATTCATTCCTTGTAAACTGAACTACAAGATTAGAGAGGTATAACAGACATTATTGGAGGTATGAGAAGGGGAAAAGATTTTATATTGTAGCTACATAAAAAAATGAAACATTGAATATTATTGACTTCTGTTTTTAAAGGTCCTCTACCACTGATATTATGTCACTGGACACATCCTTAAGGTTCTGGCCTTCTCACATGTTGCCTAACTTCTTCCTCTCTCTCTCCTATCCTGTTATTTATTTTGCCCCCCACCCCACCTCTACCTCCAGCCCTATATTCCAATTTCTTGTACAAAGGAGTCAAGCAATATTTTCACACCAGGTTTGCTCCCAACTCGCATTCTCAGACATTCAACCCTCCACTTTCAAGATTCTTACCAAGGAATTTCCCCAAAAAACATTTTTCTGTAAGTGGAATCTGGAGTCAGCTGTTTAACTGTAGACTATACTTAAATCCTTCACAAGAATTCTTTTTACACAAAATGCCTGTTCATCAAAATACAATTCCTTGAAACCATAAACAAAACGAAAAGACAATCTACCGACTGGGAGAAAATATTTGCAAATGATGTGACAGACCAGTGCTTAATTTCCAAAATGTACAAACAGCTCATACAACTCAATATCAAAAAAACAAACAACCCAGTCCAAAAATGGGCAGAAGACCTAAATAGACATTTCTCCAAAGAGATTATCCAGACTGCCAACAAACAGATGAAAGGATGCTCAACATCACTAATCATTAGGGAAATGCAAATCAAAACTACAACGAGGTATCACCTCACACTCATCAGTAGGGCCATCATCAAAATATCTACAAACAATAAATGCTGGAGAGGGTGTGGAGAAAAGGGAACCCTCTTGCACTGTTGGTGGGAATGTAAATTGGTGCAGCCACTGTGGAGAACAGTATGGAGGTTCCTTAAAAAACTAAAAATAGAACTACCATATGATCCTGCAATCCCCCTACTGGACATATACTCAGAGAAAACCATAATTCAAAAAGACACATGCACCCCAATGTTCATTGCAACACTATTTACAAGAGCCAAGATATGGAAGCAACCTAAATCTCCATCAATAGATGAATGGATAGAGAAGATGTGGTATATATTATATATACAATGGAGTACTACTCAGCCACAGAAAAGAATGAAATAATGCCATTTGCAGCAACACAAATGAACCTAGAGATTGTCATACTAAGTGAAGTAAGTCAGAAAGAGAAAAACAAATACCATATGCTATCACTTATATATGGAATCTAAAATATGACACAAATGTACTTATTTACAAAACAGACTCACAGATATAGAAAACAAACTTATGGTTACCAAAGGGGAAAGGGGGTGGGGGAGGGATAAATTAGGAGTTTGGGATTAGCAGATACAAACTACTACAAACAACAAGTAGATAAACTACAAGGTCCTACTGTATAGCACAGGGAACTATATTCAATATCCTGTAATAAACCATAATGGAAAAGATATGTGTGTATATATATATATGTATTACTGAATCACTTTGCCACACACCAGAAACTAGCACAATGTTGTAAATAAACTATACTTCAATTTAAAAAAAGCATAATGGGGGCTTCCCTGGTGGCGCAGTGGTTGAGAGTCTGCCTGCCGATGCAGGGGACACGGGTTCGTGCCCCGGTCCGGGAAGATCCCACATGCCGTGGAGCGGCTGGGCCCGTGAGCCATGGCCGCTGGGCCTGCGCATACGGAGCCTGTGCTCCGCAACGGGAGAGGCCACAACAGTGAGAGGCCCGCGTACAGCAAAAATACATAAATAAATAAATAAATAAATAAATAAAGCGTAATGCCTGGCACATAGCAGTCACATGACAGAAAAAGAAACTTTTATAAAATGTAACATTATATAACCAAAAAATTTAACTTATATTGAAGAATAATTATTAATAATAGATATTCATAATATATTACTGAGGGGAAAAAGCAGACTGCAGAATTAAAGATTATGGAATTATTCCACTATTACTCCACCTCAAAATTAAAGTAATATATCTGAAAGTTGAGTAGTTATTTCTGGGTATGTGCTATTATGGTGATTCTTATCTTCTTTCCTTCATATTCTGTATCTTTAAAATTTACCGCAATTTTCTTGAAAAACATTTGCTATAAATAAAAATATTTTTGATAAAATGAAAAGAAAAGAGGGTGCTCTTTAGAGGGAGTTTTCCTAAAAATGAGGCATAGGTTTAGATGAAGGGAAACATGATTAGAAAGAGATAAAGTAGAGGAAAAACTTAAGCTAATGGCTCAGATACGCAAATCTTTATGTAACTGAATGCAACAAAGTAAGACAAAAAGTAAACTTCCTATAAGAAGGAATTCTTAACTTACACACAATGAGGGCTAATGAAGCGCCAGACTTTACTAATTGCATCTCCTCTTCTAGGGTTAGAACAGAAGCAATAAATAACTTTCTCAAGTTAGGGAGGCAGCAGGTACCAGTATCCAGGATCCAGAGTGAGGCAGGGTTGATCACCATGGATACAACAAAGGCACTTTTTTTAAGAAAAGAGCACTAAACTGTGCATGACCAGGTCTACCCTAGGCTTTATGGTTTTAAATAAGTGAACTTACCTCTATGAGTTTCAGTTTTCTCATGCTGTAATCCCCCCAAACACAATTATTGTCTTATTTGTCTTTGCGTCTTCTGTGGACAAAGTACCTGGTACAGAGTAGTCACATTATAATTGTCTGTTGAATTAATGAAATATAAAATGAAGAGGTTGAATTATGTGATTCCTAGGGCCCTTCCAGTGCCTAATTTCTGTTATTCAATGAAATATTTGTTGAAGATTGACTGTTTATAATGCACTGTGTTTCATATAATATAAGTACAAGTTATGACCATTATTTTCAAGAACCTGATAATTTACTCGGAGAGAAAAGACACCTTGGTGGTTCTCTAGCATTTACTGATACTGCATCTGTCTAATTGTTTATGATAAAATCACATCTAGAAAGAGCAGCCTAAAAGGTGCTCCACTCAAACGAGTCTCTTTGGATGGACAGAGCTTCCGCCCTGCTTCCTACCTCCTCTCCCACTTGCAGAATCTAGGCTGATCATTTCAAGGAAAACTGAAAAACTCCCAGCTCTACTCACCTCACTCTGAAGTGTAAGATGGACTCTGAAACGAAACCTCTGCATCTAAGGTATCTTTGTAGCAAAATCACCTCAGTCCTAAACTGCTCATCTCCAAATCTGACAGCCCAAACTGCTGCTCTTAGGAAAGAGAAAGAAAAGAGATGAAGAGAGTTTTTACTGACCATGTGTGTCACCAAAAGACTCCTCTATATATTGTTGCGTTGTCCTGACTTTCAGTGGGTATGAGGAGAGGGGTTATGTATGCCATTTCTTCTGTCCCCCAGGCCAGGGCACTTTTTAACCTCCTTCTAGTTATATATTATCTATGGTGCCTTGTTATTTTCCTTTTTGAGGTATTTCTCAACTTTTAAAATGAATGCTTCTGGGCTTCCCTGGTGGCGCAGTGGTGAGTCTGCCTGCTGATGCAGGGGACACAGGTTCATGCCCCGGTCCGGGAAGATCCCACATGCCGCAGAGCGGCTAGGCCCGTGATCCATGGCCACTGAGCCTGCGCGTCTGGAGCCTGTGCTCCGCAGCAGGAGGGGCCACGACAGTGAGAGGCCCACATACCATAAAATAAATAAATAAATAAATAATGCTTCCTTTTGCTATACATAAAAATCTCATGAACTTTCTGTACTTTGTATAACAAAACAAGTATGTTTTAAGTTCTTTAAACATAAATTTATTGATATAATTTCTTCAAAGCAGGCATGTTTTTCTCCAAGTCCCCACTCTCCCAAATCACTGATAATGAGGAGTAAGAATGGGCAGGGTACGAAGACAATAACAGATCCTCACATGACCAAATTACTGTCAAACCAGGCAGTAACTAAGTGATGAGAACACTGCATAGGACACATAGTAAGTGTTCTAGGAGTTTAAAAGAGAAACTTTACCTTGACCGGTCATGAAAGGATTCAGGAAGAGGAAGGACTATGAATTGGGCTTTGAAATATGGGTGGGATAGCACCTGATAGAAGACAGGAGCATGAGCAAGGATGCAAATGAAAAGAAGTCCAAAATGTACATGGAGAACAGCAAGCAGAATGGTTTGGCTTGAGTGCAAGTTTCATCCAAAAGCATAGTGGAGACAAGGCTGACCAGGGAAGTAGGAATCATTAGAAGCTAGAGTAGTTGTATTCAAACTTTTTGTTTGTTTTGGTGCAAAATTCCTGAGAGAGATGATAGATATCCATCAGTAACAGAAACATACAACAGTAATTCTGACTCGGGAGTGTATGTGTGGTGGGCAAGTGTATACCATCCTAGGGCACATAAGAGTATCTACTGTGAAGAAGCTGAGTCACTTGTAAAAAGAATAGTCCTTCCCACCCATGATAAAGCATGCCCGCCCCTCCACACACAGTGTAATTTTCCTAGTCTGAAGTACCTTGAATACTTGTTTCAAGAGTTTACATACCATCCTTGAAATTGGTATTCAGGTGATATCCATTCATTCACTCATTCATCATTCAACAAATGTTTACGGAGCAACTGCTATATGACAGACATTTTGCTAAATACTGAGGACACAGAGGTAAGGAGACAGACTGGATTCTGACCTCATGGAGCTTATGGTATTGCAAGGGAGAGAGAAATTAACTCCACAAATAAGTATTTTAGGTTGGACCATAAGAAACTGCCAATACTTGACCATTTTTGACTAACATTAACAGCAACTGTATATGGGTCAACTTACTATAATGACATAATGTGATAACCACTATGAAGGGAAAGTAGCAGGAACAATTAGAGCTTATGCTAAGGGAACTCCATCTATTCTGTGTGTCAGAAAAAGTTTCCTGGAGAAAATGATGCTTAATCTGAGATTTGAATAATGAGTGGCCCTTGACTAGTTGAAGTGGGTATGAGTGCCCCTGACCAAGTGAAGAAGTCAGCATGGTAGGAAGGGCACTCACTCCCCAGTCTTCCTTTCCCTTTTGGCAAGGCTGGTAAGTCAACAGTCCTCTTGGTAGAGTCAAGAAAGTGAGCCAGGTTGATAGGCTCAAGGATCCTGAGGAAAACATCTGATGGCAAAAGATAGTTAGCAGTGGCCCCTGAAGATCAAGAGCAATGAGAGCCTTGATTCAAAACAAAGTATAATTCCTGCACACCACTTTAAGCAGCAAGTATTATTGGAACCCTCAGGTTTCAGGAAAAGACGTGCTCCAGAATTGAGAGTTAGATCATTCCAAGGTCTTTGAGAGTGGGACTTTCCTTCTTTTCAGTGACTATAAAGAAATCTGATTAAATTCCAGCAAATCCCATATACATGCTGTTCACATAAGAAGAGTCTGAAGCTAGTTTTGTATTTTTTTTATCAGCTCACATTAGATTCATTTGTTATTTTGACAGCTGTTTTGTACTGAAGATCTACCTCTAAAAGAGGGTAGGGAGCAACATTTAATTGTCAAGAATTCTCTGGCAAATGCTTGCTTGTGAAAGCGTGCAGAGGCTGTATTTCATGAGAGAAAACCTATTATTTTGGTGTGATTTTTTTTCCTCTTCCATCTCCTTTTCAAGCTGTTAGGATTTATTTTTCTCTGGTAAAGAGAATCACTTTACTTATAACAAACAAGAATTCAGCATTAGATAGGGCCAACTTAGGTATCACAGAAAAGATTTAAAAGTTGAAATACCAAAAAGACCTTGCTACAAAGCAGTCTCCAACACAGTGTAGTTCCACAAGAGAGCTACAGTGTGGTCCCAGTGCCAATAGTGATTCCACACAGAAATACTGGTGAAGAGAGCATTTCTTAACATGTCCATGTTGACTTAACTTCTTAATAGCTATTAAGAGCAGCCATATCTAAGCTCTTGACAGTTTAAAACTTCTAGTGGCACATATACTCAGATGTAGATTGTATATTACTTTTGACCGTATTTCCACATATTTTCTTCAACAGAGAATTTTTAAAATACACACGCACATATAAATGAGTACAGAAACACCTATTATGTGTATTATATACCAGGGATTTGGGTTTTGTATTGCATTTAATCCTCAAAATAACCTTTTGAGGTAGATGTTTTTATCCACTTTTTGTAGATGATAACAATGATGTTCAGAGAAGTTAAGACACTTGCCCAAGATCACACAGCCAGTAAGTGTCTGAGCCAGGATATGAATCCAGGTCTGGCTTCTTCTAATATGCTATACTGCTTAAAATATACTGCTCCAGTCTGATATAGAGAGGTATTATTTTAAGTCCAAGCAACTTCTATAATGCTTCAGAGCACAGAGATTTAAACAGTCAAAAGTCACTACAGAATAAACTAACCTGTTAGCACATTCCTCCAAAACTAAAGAGCTTTTTCCTGGTGTGTGATCAGAGACCTTAAAGGCACCATCAAACAATGCAATTACTTAAAATATATGAGCTGAAGCTAAATCCTCTGCTTATTGAGGATAACAACAATTGTACCACTGGAGAAATCGTATTGTTCTTAGTAGCAGAATCCATTTTTGGGCAAGAGACCTGCTTATTGGATGGTAGGTGGGAGGATAGGGAGTGGGGTGGAGATGGATGGACCAAAAAAGCAACACAAGGTCATGCTTGAATGTCTGCTGAGCTGCTTTCTAAGAAGGCCAGATTAGGTGATCTATAAGGCCTTCATTTTGCTAACTGGGAAAACATTTTGGAAAGAATTGAATTACTCAGGTAACAGGGAAGATTTAAGAGTCTTTGTGAGGGAGGAGGACAAAAAAGGGAAGTGAGGCAGGGGACTGCCAGGTAGAACATTTAAAAAGAGAACAGAAAGATCACACAGGTAATTTTGAATTAAATTTGCTGTGTGGTATGAAATATAATTTTATTCTTCATCAACACATGGAACAACATCAGTAATATTCAATAATAACAATTTACTGATTGCTTACATTGTGTCCAGCTCTTAACATGCATTATGTCATTTCATCTTTATTACAGTCCTACACGAGAAGCACTTTTATTATCCTCACTTGACTGTGAGGAAACTGAGGCTTAAAGAGGCAATAACTTTGCCCCAAATCACAGCTAGGAAGTAGCTGAGTCAGGATGCATACTCTACTCTGCTTCCTTCCGAAGCCCACTCTACTAGGGAAAAGAAGCCAAGTAACAGAAAGAGGGAAGAGGCAGGAGGGGACTAATAATCCCTTTCTGCCTTCTCCTCTTTCCCGTAGTCTCTAATTCTGTTCAAGAAAACCCTGTATTGCACTGGACTAGAGATCAATTTGTTTTCCATTAAACAAAAAGCAACCAATTTCACTTCTGAAACGTTTGTTTAGGGGGTCCTTCTCAATCTTCACATTTTATGAAAACATTCCACAAATGAAGCAAGTTCCCTTTAAGGAAAACCGTAAATTAAAAAAACTAAACTGAAATTCAAAAACACACTCATACCTCCGCATACAGAGTTCATTAGCATGTTTTTCCCTCTGCACAAAAACAACTAGCCATTGAGGTCCTGTTGTTTCTGCAACAGTGATTTGGAAAACACTGACTCTGAAATGGACAAGAAACAAATCCCAGCCCTTCAGAGTCAGTAAGCGTTTACATACATCAAAGCTGCAAGACTTTCAATTTAGCTAACACGAATGGATCACTATATAAGTCACCAGAACAAATGAACACAGTTTAGCTAAAGATGGTATTCAAAATGATCATGGAAATTTACTTAATAATAAACACATTCAAAATTTGTGGATTCTAAACTTTAAATGAATTCTAATCTTTGATTTTTAAGGTTTGTTGACTCTTTGTAAATAGGTTAGTCTTTTCCCTTTTTAAAGCTTTTAAAATTGGTGAGATCAGACACAGTTCTGAACTAAGAGCATTTAAATAAATAGTATACAAAGGAAAAACATACATTGAAATTCCCTATTAATCTCAAAGTACGAAAAAGAAAAACTTAAGACATTTTCCTCCTCCAAGGACATAGTTAAAACTTACATCCAGGACCACTTATTGGGGATACATATAAAGGATCCAGAAAGCTAAATATATCAGAGTGGAAAACTTGATAACCCAAGAATTGGGATCATAGGTTTTTTAAGGGCTGGCAGGTACATAGGGATATTCTAGTCTAACCTCATCGTTTTGCAGTTGAGTAAACGGTGGATCAGAGAGTAAGATGATTCTTCATAGATCATAAAGCTAGATAGTGTGGGTGATATGTCAGATATAAGTGGGACAGTGGCAAGAGGTGTGTATGAAAAAATTAGGCAAGTGTGGGAATGGCAAGAGTATCTGAAAAATCAGAAAAAGCTTGCTCATGCAGGGCTTTGGAGGCTGTTTTAAAGAGTTTAGATTTTAACTTAAAAACTTTGGGAAACTATTTAATGTTTTTAATCAGGGAAGCAAAATATTAGGTTTATATTTCAGAAAAACTGCCCTGGAGGAAGTTGGAAAACATGTCTCAAAGGAGTAAACTCAAGGAAAGAAATTAGTTAAAATACTATACCAATTTGCCACGTGAAAAAAGACAAAAAAAAAAAAAAAGCAAGGAAAGAACAACTTATGAAGAAGGAACCAAGGATGGAGGAATGGAATGACAACAGTGGATAGAGAGATGGAGAAGAGGAAATACAGTTGCAATTTATTAATGCGCTAGAAGTTACACTCAACAGCACTATGTGAAAAAATTAGCTGGATCAGGAAGGAGGTGTCAAGAATAAGCACAGTGTATGGCATGAGATGGTTAAGCACATGGACTCTGGGTCTAGACAGCCTGGGTTCAAATCCTGGGATTTTCTACTTAACTGACTATGTGGCCATGCACAAATTACTCAACCTCTCCATGCTTCAGTTTCCTCATATGTAAAATATACATAATTCTAGTACCAACATCATAGGTTGTTGTGAGTATTGATATTAAAATGTGTAATTAAAATGTGTAAAATAGTAAAAACAGTATCTGGTAAATAATAAGCTATATAAGGGTTCAGTAAGGTTATGAAAAGACTGATTTCTTTCATGATTACTGTTTTCCACTGAGTTTAAAAAACGTCTTCTTAAAGGCAGGAATATGGGGAAAGTATTATGTAAAACATAATATCATACGTATAGTAGATATGTTAATTTTGTGTGTCGGCATTCTATCCTTGGAAGAGTTATTTCACCCACAACATAAATTGTTCTAGTGGAACTGTTTACCATAGTGCCTGATCCTTGAACCATACTGATGGGCATGTGACCCACATCCTACAAATCAGTCATGACAACTTATTTCTTATTCAAGGGATAAGCCCATGACTCAAGCATGAGTAATCAGAATTCTTATAAAAAATTTGCTATATGCACATTGGGAGTGAGAAAAACTCTTTATGAGTTACAAACTGTAAAAGTGTAGGCTTAGGAATATTTTTTATAACATCTTTATTGCAGTATAATTGCTTTACAATGTCGTGTTAGTTGCTGCTGTATAACAAAGTGAATCAACTATATGTATGCATAAATACTCATATACTCTCCCTCTTGTGTCTCCATCCCACCCTCCTTATCCCACCCCACTAGGTGGTCACAAACCACCGAGCTGATCTCCCTGTGCTATGTGGCTGCTTCCCACTAGCTATCTATTTTACATTTGGTAGTTTATTTATGTCCATGCCACCGTCTCACTCCGTCCAGCTTACCCTTTCCCCTCCCCGTGTCCTCAAGTCCATTCCCTACATCTGCATCTTTCTTCCTCTCCTAACACCTACGTTCTTCGGTATGATTTTTTTTTTTTTTTTAGATTCCATATATATATGTTAGCATACGGTATTCGTTTTTCTCTTTCTGACTTACTTCACTCTGTATGACAGTCTCTAGGTCCATCCATATCACTACAAATAACTCAATTTCGTTTCTTTTTATGGCTGAGTAATATTCGATTGCATATATGTGCTACATCTTCTTTATCCATTCATCTCTCGATGGACACTTAGATTGCTTCCATGTCCTGTATATTGTAAATACAGCTGAAATGAACATTGTGGTACATGACTCTTTTTGAATTATGGTTTCCTCAGGGTATAGGCCCAGTAGTGGGATAGCTGGGTCGTATGGTAGTTCTACTTTTAGTTTTTTAAGGAACCTCCATATTGTTCTCCATAGTGGCTGTATCAATTTACATTCCCCCCAACAGTGCAAGAGGGTTCCCTTTTCTCCACACCCTTCCCAGCATTTATTGTTTGTATATATTTTTCATGATGGCCACTTTGACTGATGAGAGATGATACTTCATTATAGTCCTTATTTGCATTTCTCTAATGATTAGTGATGTTGAGCATTATTTCATGTGTTTGTTGGCAATCTGTATATCTTCTTTGGAGAAATGTCTATTTAGGTCTTCTGCCCATTTTTGCATGGGGTTGTTTATTTTGATATTGAGCTGCATGAGCTGCTTGTATATCTTGGATATTAATCCTTTGTCAGTAGCTTCGTTTGCAAATACTTTCTCCCATTCTGAGGGCTCTCTTTTCATCTTGTTTATGGTTTCCTTTGCTGTGCAAAAGCTTTTAAGTTTCATTAGGTCCCATTTCTTTATTTTTGTTTTTATTTCCATTTTTTAAGGAGGTGGGTCAAAAGGATCTTGCTGTGATTTATGTCATAGAGTGTTCTGCCTGTGTTTTCCTCTAAGAGTTTGATGGTGTCTGGCCTTACATTTAGGTCCTTAATGCATTTTGAGTTTGTTTTGTGTATGGTGTTAGGGAGTGTTCTAATTTCATTCTTTTACATGTAGCTGTCCAGTTTTCCCAGCAACACTTATTGAAGAGGCTGTCTTTTCACCATGTATATTCTTGCCTCCTTTGTCAAACATATGGTGACCATATGTGCGTGGATTTATCTCTGGGCTTAATATCCTGTTCCATTGATCTATATTTCTGTTTTTGTGCCAGTATAACATACTGTCTTGATTACTGTAGCTTTGTAGTATAGTCTGAAGTCAGGAAGTCTGATTCCTCCAGCTCTGTTTTTCTTTCTCAAGATTGTGTTGGCTATTCGGGGTCTTTTGTGTTTCCATACAGATTGTGAAATTTTTTGCTCTAGTTCTGTGAAAAATGCCATTGGTAGTTTGATATGGATTGCACTGAATCTGTAGATTGCTTTGGGTAGTAGAGTCATTTTCACAATGTTGATTCTTCCAATCCAAGCACATGGTATATCTCCCATCTGTTGGTATCAACTTTAATTTCTTTCATCGGTGTCTTATAGTTTTCTACATACAGGTATTTTGTTTCCTTAGATAGGTTTATTCCTAAGTATTTTATTCTTTTTGTTGCAATGGTAAATGGGGGTGTTTCCTTACCTTCTCTTTCAGATTGTTCATCATTAGTGTATAGGAATGCAAGAGATATCTGTGCATTAATTTTGTATACTGCTTTACCAAATTCATTGATTAGCTCTAGTAGTTTTCTGGTAGCATCTTTAGGATTCTCTATGTATAGTATCATGTCATCGGCAAACAGTTAAAGTTTAAATTCTTCTTTTCCGATTTGGATTCCTTTTATTTCTTTTTATTCTCTGATTGCTGTGGATAAAACTTCCATAACTATGTTGAAAAACAGTAGTGAGACTGGGCTACCTTCTATTGTTCCTGATCTTAGTGGAAATGGTTTCAGTTTTTCACGATTGAGAACAATGTTGGCTGTGGGTTTGTCATATATGGCCTTTATTATGTTGAGGTAAGTTCCTTCTATGCCTACTTTCGGGAGACTTTTTATCATAAATGGGTGTTGAATTTTTTCAAAAGCTTTTTCTGCATCTATTGAGGTGATCATATGGTTTTTCTCCTTCAATTTGTTAATATGGTGTATCACATTGATTGATTGGCCTATAATGAAGAATCCTTGCAATCTTGGGATAAACCCCAGTTGATCATGGTGTATGATCATTTTAATGTGCTGTTGGATTCGTATGCTGGTATTCTGGTGAGGATTTTTGCATCTATGTTCATCAGTGACATTGGCCTGTAGTTTTCTTTCTTTGTGACATCTTTGGTTTTGGTATCAGGGTGAAGGTGGCCTCGCAGAACGAGGTTGGGAGTGATCCTCCCTCTGCTATATTTTGGAAGAGTTTGAGAAGGATAGGTGTTAGCTCTCCTCTAAATGTTTGATAGAATTCGCCTGTGAAGCCATCTGGTCCTGGGATTTTGTTTGTTGGAAGATTTTTAATCACACTTTCAATTTCAGTGCTTGTGATTGGTCTGTTTACACTTTCTAATTTTTCCTGCTTCAGGCTCGGAAGGTTGTGCTTTTCTAAGAATTTGCCCATTTCTTCCAGGTTGTCCATTTTATCGGCATATAGTTGCTAGTAGGAATCTCTCATGATCCTTTGTATTTTTGCAGTGTCAGTTATTACTTTCCATTTTTAATTTCTAATTCTTTTGAGTCTTCTCCCTTTTTTTCTTGATGAGTCTGGCTACTGGCTTATAAATTTTGTTTATCTTCTCAAAGAACCAGCTTTTAGTTTTATTTATCTTTGCTATTGTTTCCTTCATTTCTTTTGCATTTATTTCTGATCTAATTTTATGATTTCTTTCCTTCTGCTAACTTTGGGTTTTTTTGTTCTTCTTTCTCTAATTGCTTTAGGTCTAACGTTAGGTTGTTTATTTGAGATGAGGAAGGATTGTATTGCTATAAACTTCCCTCTTAGAACTGATTTTGCTGCATCCCATAGGTTTTGTGTTGTCATTTTTTCATTGTCATTTGTTTCTAGGGATTTTTTAATTTCCTCTTTGATTTCTTCAGTGATCTCTTGGTTATTTAGTAGTGTATTGTTTAGCCTCCATGTGTTTGTATTTTTAACAGTTTTTCTTCCTGTAATTGATATCTAGTCTCATAGCGTTGTTGTAAGGAAAGACACTTGATATGATTTCAATTTTCTTAAATTTACCAAGGCTTGATTTATGACCCACGATATGATCTATCCTGGAAAATGTTCCATGAGTACTTGAGAAGAAAGTGTAATGTGTTGTTTTTGGATCAAATGTCCTATAAGTATCAAATAAGTCCACCTGGTTTAATGTATCATTTAAAGCATCAGCTTTCTTATTGATTGTCATTTTGGATGATCTGTCCATTGGTGAAAGTGGGGTGTTAAAGTCCCCTACTATGATTGTGTTACCGTCGATTTCCCCTTTTACGGCTGTTAGTATTTGCCTTATGTATTGAGGTGCTCCTATGTTGGGTGCATAAATATTTACAATTGTTATATCTTCTTCTTGGATCGATCCCTTGATCACTATGTATGTCCTTCTTTGTCTCTTGTAATAGTCTTTATTTTAAAGTCTATTTTGTCTGATATGAGAATTGCTACTCCAG
Organism: Stenella coeruleoalba; assembly: GCF_951394435.1. NCBI lineage: Eukaryota > Metazoa > Chordata > Mammalia > Artiodactyla > Delphinidae > Stenella > Stenella coeruleoalba. The sequence goes on along the minus strand of NC_137152.1, from coordinate 98,581,240 downwards.
CTTTCTTTTGATTTTCATTTGCATGGAATATCTTTTTCTGTCCCCTCACTTTCAGTCTGTTTGTATCCCTAGACCTGAAGTTGGTCTCTGGTAGACAGCATATATGTGGGTCTTGTTTTTGTATCCATTCAGCCAGTCTATGTCTTTTGGTGGGAGCATTTAATCCATTTACATTTAAGGTAATTATCGATATGTATGTTCCTATTTCCGTTTTCTTAATTGTTTTGGGTTTGTTTTCCTTCTTTTGTTTTTCCTGCATAGAGAAATTCCTTTAGCATTTGTTGTAAAGCTGGTTTGGTGGTGCTGAATTCTCTTAGCTTTTGCTTGTCTGTAAATGTTTTAATTTCTCCATCAAATCTGAATGAGACCCTTCCTGGGTAGAGTTATCTTGGTTGTAGGTTTTTCCCTTTCATCACTTTAAACATGTCCTGCCACTCCCTTTTGTCTTCCATAGTTTCTGCTGAAAGATCAGCTGTTAACCTTATGGGGATTCCCTTGTAAGTTATTTGTTGTTTTTCCCTTGCTGCTTTTCCCTGCAGTTACGTGTGCCCACATTACTAAGTTCTAGACAATGGGATGTGGGCAGAAGTGCAGTGTGCAGCTCCTGGGTCATCTTCTTAAGGACAAAGATACTTGCTCTGGATAGTCTTGAACTGTTCTGTGAGAGAGAAAATTTCTTCTCTTGTATTGGAACAACTGTTTTGGACTCTTTATTATAACAGCTTAGCCCATTCCCTAACCAATGGACTAGATCACTTTAGCTGATGAGACATATTACAAAGCCAAAACATGTCACCTTGTATGAGGGCTAATTCCAACTTGAAAGCATCTACTTTGAATGGACTTTGAGATACTTAAAAATTGACAGCCCAAATATTTAGTGTTTCAGAATATGGATATTCAGAGCCTATTAAATAGCATCTAAAAGAAGTACACTTTACTCAGTTGCTGACTGCTTGGCTTTTATGATTGTTTTAAGTAGGTTTCTCTAAGTATAGTATTTACTAAACTGCTTCCCACAGATCATTAAAATCCCACAAGAAGTAAATAAGCATCGTGTGTTTGCCAAACACACATGCTTAGATGCACACACATAAAGGGAGTGGAATAATGATATAAAGAAAGGAGGATCCTGTTGTCACATTTGAGAAACGCTTGGCTAAGCGGGTTTATTGACTATAGTACTTCTCAGACCCTTTAATATGCTTTAATATCCTACTAGCTTGGTTCTTTATTACCATACTATAGTGAGCTGCCATGTGAGGATAGATATGATGTAAAATCCATTAAGCAGTGTCACAAGCTCACTTGAGTTCAGTTAAAAGTGGGATACACTCTTCAGTTCAACTACAGACCATACCATTACTTAAAATCCCACTCTAGACTCTACAAAATTGTGAACTTCTTAGTTCCTAAAGATATTTTTAATCTCTGGTTTAAACAAACAATTCCAGATTTAAATCTACACTCTTTGACGTGGCTTGAGCCCCAGGCCAATTTACTACCTAGGAAAATGTCCATTAAAGCTTATGAAACCAACATGGGTGCTCCTCTTTGAATGCCACTTGATAAAATGTGGAGAATTCTAACTTTGGGCACGAATGCTCCCTTATTTGGTCATTTCACTAACTAAACCAAAAAGGGTATACTCTGAATAAAGTTTCTTGGCATGGAAAGATCATAACTCTACTTTGTTTTGTTACCAAGAAATAAAGGGAAGAGCTTCTTGCTATAGTTTTCCATACCACCAAATTTACTTTAGATTGCTATTGCTTCAAAATCATAAACTCCAATGAAGCAAGCTAGCTAGAATTTGCTAATACAATAAAGTTACCTTTGGGGAATAACCGAAGGAGACTGAAAGAAAAAAAGTGTTCAGCCTAGTCATTGAAGCAGCAAGGATCTTAGATATTTGTGATTTCCATCCCACTTAATAAACTTTAAACAAAGATATGATGGTACTGGTTATCACTTACATTAAGCAGGCTAGAGAATCACATGTTCCAAGTATATGCCTCAGAGCAGAATGATTGCTATGAATCTATGCTCTTAGCCAATATTGATCAGCAACACTTTGCAAAAACACAAGACAATCAAAAATGCTCCATCCATGAGGCAGTTTACATGAGGTGAGAAAATGATACCACTTGTGTCACTCTCTTTATAGTCATTGAGCATGTTCCTACTTCTCCCCTGCCTTTTTTTTTTTTTTTTTTTTTTTTTTTTTTTGCGGTATGCGGGCCTCTCACTGTTGTGGCCTCTCCCGTTGCGGAGCACAGGCTCCGGACGCGCAGGCTCAGCGGCCATGGCTCACGGACCCAGCCGCTCCGCGGCATGTGGGATCTTCCCGGACCGGGGCACGAACCCGTGTACCCTGCATCGGCAGGCGGACTCTCAACCACTGCGCCACCAGGGAAGCCCTCCCCTGCCTTTTATCTTCACATTTTATAAAACTAAAAATGAAATGCGTTTTCAAACTAGTTGAGAGAAAAAAGGCTTTGGGGTACAGTCCTTAAGTATATTTTGGAGCTCATTATGGTTAGTAAAGAAATGAAAAGGCACTGTTAATAAATCGATGATCCACTGCTATGAACTTCCTAGCACTCAGACAATCATAGGCTGATTGCTAACCAAACCTATTGATCTGTACTTTTCAACTAATCTCCATGCTTTGGAAACTTCATCTGGTGCACAAATGGTTAGCAACTCACTTTCAGGAAATGTCTAGATTTCTCCCAAAACGGTTAACTAGAAAAGTATAGTATTTGACTTATATGACACGTAAACAATATGCTTTCTCATGGCAATCCTGACAGTATTTCTCTTCAAGTTCTTTTTAACATAATTTTCAAAACGACTGTATAAACACAGCCTGAACAAAGTTTTCAATGTCCATGCAGAATACATACTATCCACTATGGTCCACCCCTTTCAGTCAAAAAGTTTGTTAAGTGAAATTATAGAAAGAATCTAGTTTCTTTTCAGAGTCTATTCTTAGACCTCCTGAAAACCATTCCCAAATATAGTGCATGTATATGAATTATCAAAGACAAAAAGTCTAGCTTTGTTTCACTTGTCTGAAGGTATAAATGCAAAATATCACTCTTACTGAAATTTAATGCAATGAGAAAAATAAATATTGTGAGCTACCAAGGTTGCATATGTGTATATATGCTCTCAAATGAACAGAGTGAAAATCAGAACCTTGACAACTAGCTATTTCATGTACCCTTGAGTTTTGTGATTTTGTCATTCTAACAACTTGACTTTTCCTGTGCAATTTTGATGTTTAAAAAGATTGCATTTGTAACCACTGGCAGTAGTATTTAAACAGCAGGTATTAATAGGTGGTCCAAGAAGGCAGAAAATTAAAGTCAAGGAGGTCTGGTAATAAAGACTAGGCAAATCTCCATGACACAGGTGAAACAAGGTGTTACAAAAGGCAGAAAGGGAGGGTAGTCTGTCGCACATAATAAGTAAAGATCTAGTTATGGCAGCCTCATTGCACAAATCCAGGGGCACCATTCACATTATAGTTCGCACAATGGTGTCCCCTGGAGTTGTGCAGTGTACAGCTTGCAAGGCCATATGTGACAGTCCTGAGGCTTAGGTAGATAAACAGGCAGTGTCAGAGAAATCAGGTTGCATTTTCAAGGGTCAAAACATAGGAAATGAAATTCTGGGTCTGGATTCTAATCTCTGGGAATATATAATGATAAAGATAATATAAGGGGCTTCCCTGGTGGCGCAGTGGTTGAGAGTCTGCCTGCCGATGCAGGGGACACGGGTTTGTGCCCTGGTCTGGGAAGATCCCACGTGCCGCGGAGCGGCTGGGCCCGTGAGCCATGGCCGCTGAGCCTGCGCGTCCGGAGCCTGTGCTCCACAACGGGAGAGGCCACAACAGTGAGAGGCCCGCGTACCACAAAAAAAAAAAAAAAAAAAGATAATATAAGAACAGAATTTCAAAGGAACCAGAATACTTGGCAAAGGATCAAGCACAGGAGAAAATAGGGGCCTAGTTATGGGTATTGAAGAAGGAGGCAGAGACTTACCTGGTCATGGGAAACAAGGCAAGAAAGACCTCAGTTATTGTACATAGTCAAAATAATATCCTTAGCAAAAGAACCTTGGTGTTGAACTATTCGTCAATGGCTACTTAAATTCCCTTTACTAGAGATTAGGACTATTGCCAGAATTTGCGGTAATTTAAAACTGATAGTAGGGAAATGACCTCTCTTTTGGAGTTCAGATGTATTCAAGGGCAGAATTGAGTCAAACTTTTAACATACTAGCTCCCCTGTTTGATTCCTTGCTCTGTAAACAATGCTAAAATATAAAGATTGCTTAAGTCTAAGACCAAACTATCTGCACAGAAATGAAAAAGTTATCCAAGTACAGAAATGGTTGATCTGCCCTATGCCAAAGACCTATGTGTTTCCCAACGTGGTGAGAGAGAATAACATCTGGATGATTAAAATATTATTTGTCATATGAATTATTTTAAGTTTCTTAGCTATAACAACTCTCTGTCCCCATGTTTAACCTGTTATCTAGTTCACCCCAGAGATATTTTAAGTTAAAGCACTATTAAATCATACTACTTTTTATCTGGAAAAAGATGTTTGGAGCCTTTTTCTTCATACAAGTTACTAGAATTTTTACATGTCTGACGAAGCACTAAGGAATCACTAAAAAAAGGGCATAGGCAAAGGAATTTTTGCCAAATATCACACACACTGGCTAAGTATTTAAAATTCAAGTTTATCTGCAAGACAGCATTAAAATAAATCTATAATATTTAAGAATTACGAATTCATGTTCACAGACCTATGTATATGATGGTATATCAAAGTAAGCACATTCAGCATTAAAAGTTGTGTAGTTTTTAATGAACAAACATTCTCATGCATTGATAAATCAGAACCCTGAAAGCTTATTTTGTATTATGCATGCTTAAAGATGATGATGTTGTGATTTGGGAAAACAGTGATTTCACTAAAGAAGTGGAGAAAGTGAAGAAACTTGTTTAGGGCTAGGGCTAGGGATTTAGGAGTTGAATTTTAGATATGCTGAATTTGAAGTGGCATGGCCTACAGAAAGCTAGCTTGCAGATGGTCAAGCACTTAGAGTACCCAAGTTCAAATCCTAGCTCCACAACTTACTAGTTTATGTGAACTTAGGAAAGTTATGAATCCTCTCTGAACTTGTTACTTCAACTTTATAAGGATAATGAAAGCACCTACCTCACAGAGTCATTGAGAGAATCAAATGAGTCAGCACATGGAGAACACTTGGAACAGTGCCAGGCTCAATAAATAATGTTTTACTGTTATTGGTGTTGCCTTTGCTGTTTTTGCCTCTGCTATTTCAGTTGTTGCTGTTATATTTAGGGGGAAATTCCAGCAGGTATTTATAAAAGCAGAAACAGATTGGGAAAGAGATTTGGACCTGGAAGTAAAGGTTTGATGTGGCACTGATGAGCTTTAGGAGTATAGATTTAGTAGAATGGTAGGAAGAAGTTTCAGCTGAAATGTATTTAAGTTAGGGGTTAAGGAGAGACAGGGTGGTAAGGGTAGAAAGTCAACTTGTAAAGAGAAGTTTAGTTGTAAAAGGAAGGAAAGAAATAAGTAGGAATCTAGAAAGGGCAGTGGGGTCAAGTAAAGATGATTTTCAGAAGAAAGGAAACCTATGGGAGAAGCCATGATCTGTTAGTCACTATTTCAGCAAGTTCCATCTGCTCTCTTAGCTCAGGTAACAGATTTTCTCTCTCCTTCCCTTTCCTCAGCTTATACAATCCTAATGACTCAGCAGTTTTCGAACTCGCTTATTTTCCTAACTCCCCCTCCCAATTTTGTGTCCCAATATCTCCCCCTTTACTTGTTTTGTTAATGGCCTTCTCTCCCCCTCAAACAGTGTAAGGAGGGGCTGTGTAATTTTCACAGAGGGCACAACTGTCCTCAAAGAAAGAACAAAGTTCTAATTTCCTCTGCATGTGGACTCAGCATGCTCTTTTTGATGACCTACTCTCAGAAGTAAATTTTCCACTGTGGCCTCTAATTTTGTGCATAAGATTCTTCTCAAGGTCACAATCTGGTTGCAGGTGCAAAAAAAAAAACTGCATATGAGGAAAGATATTCTAAGTGGAATCTATGGCTCATCAAGCTGTCTCCAACCTTTCTTATTTATTTAAACAGTGATTCTCTTCACATCGTAAAATACCTAATATGACAGCATGGCAGCTATAGTCATGACAACGGCAAAGCTGCCTGAAAGTTTCAGGGTGGCTTTCATGAGGTCAATATACTTTAGTGGAATCTTTCTTGATCCAGGTTATCATCCTCGACTCAGCAGGTTATAAAACAATGATTCACTAAAATCTAAATAACAGGAGAATAATCTATGAATAGAAATTTGACTGTATACTATTATAACAGGATATATACTTACTGCCAGTGACATCCCCATCTCAGCAGCCAGGTACCTTGAATATCAAATTTGTAAATCCTGGTGAACATAGATCAAGAAAAACAGAAGTCTTTTCATTTGGAGTGTGATAGAGGCTAACCAATTTTCCTTCTCTAAAACAGAATCATGCTAGTACTAAATGGGAATATCTGTGTAGACTGATTTAGGGTCTACAATGCACAACTTTAGGGGGTGCCATTCACATTGTAATCTATGTGAATGATGCCCTGTGGAGTTGTGCAGTACCCAACTTGTGAGGCTGTACACACAGAAACTCTCAAAATGCTGTGCCTCTCCTTTCTATGTGTGGGGTTGGTTAATGCCTGATAATCTGTGCCTTTATATTCCAAGTCATTACAACAAGTTTTCCATATTAAAATATTGTTCCTATTCTGTACTTTCCATTCACAACATTTTAGTGCAATGTCCTGATAATATAAAACAGTAGTTCCCAAAAGTTACTACATAAAAGGAAAGAAAAAAAGCCCTTGTTTAAAATGCAGATCTCATGTACCCATATCCAGGGACCCTGTTTCGGTAGGTCTGGGGTAAAACCTAGAAATCTGCATTTTAAAAAGCATTCCTGGTGGTTCTGTAGCAAGTGGTCCTTGAGAAACAACCTCTAAAATGCAGATTACCCTTTTCCAAAGCACTCTCTAAGATGTGGCATTGCTGGTCAGGTTTTCTTTACATAACTAATTTCACCCATGGCATAGAGATTTTTGTCCACTTCCCAGATACAGAACTCTGTCTGATCATGAGATCTCTAGAGTCTGTGACCCTTTGTCCATGAACTACACTAATACTTAGAACAACACTTCAAAGTAAAATGTACTTTTTTAGAGAGAAGTTAGAAATTCAGTGTGAATCTATTTTATTTAGGCTAATTCTATTCTGGTGACTGCCAAATGCTCACAGCATGGCTGATTTCCAGTCAGTACTCTCCTTAGACTAAAATATCTTATTTTTGATAATTTTCCCCACATGATGGCTTCTATTTGATAGGTTAAATCTGGCTTTCTTGTCTGCTTACATCCTTAACCTCTCCAGGAGAGGTTACTGTTTGGATTCCCAGTAATGTTCACAACACTTTCTCCTTTACTATGGCTTCAAATTTAATTAACATGCCATTTAAATTCTTTTCAAAGCCATTAATGAAGACATTAGCCAACCACAGACATAATACCATCCCTCTGCAACTGGAAATCATGTCACCTAGCAAACAAGGCCCATGTTTCAATTGCTTCAGCTCCATTTCAAGGCTTCTACAAGTATAGGGCCATTCACTGGTAATGAATATTTATAGAAAAAATATTTATTCAAACCCAAACTCCATAAATGTGGAGAACACCTAACCAGTAGTCAAAAAAGTAAAACTTCAAACAAAAACCTAACACAAAATCATATAATTAAGGTTTGTGGTAGTTTTGGACGGATGTGATATAATGATCCAACTTGTTCCCTTTCACTGGGTCCTACAATTCCCATAATTAGGGACATTTGAATAGAGAGGTTAAATCTTCTCCAGACTCTGAAAAAATTTTGTCCTCTGCCTTATGAATTTTAGGAGTCCTAATTAGTTAGTGGATTCAATATCTCACCGTCTTTGTTAGACTCTCTCAGATCTTGTGCTCCAGTTTAACTAGTCATCTTTTTCCCCTGGAATTAAGATTTATAATAACGGGAATTTGCATTATTTCCACATCTCAATCTTCAGGGTAACCCAATTTCACCAAGACTGGGATTCTGACTTCCTCTTTCTTAACAGACCTCTAAGGGCAACAGTCCAACACTTGAAATTAAGCCCAAATGCGAAGGCCCCAGTTATCACTGGATGATCTCCCCAATGTTTAACACCTTCCTGTGTCCCAGATCTCAGACTTCTGTTGTGCAGAAGTCCACAATACTTGCAAGAAGAATTCATTACAAAAGAATGTAATGGGATATGTAACAGAAGTAACTTAGGCTGGCACAGTCAGGGAAGGTTCCCGAGAGAGTGACATTTAAGCTAACCTCTGAAGTTAGGCGGAAAGAAAAGGGAGAGAGGGAGAAACTAGGATAAGTAAAACCTACCCAATACCTACCTTGCATGTCTAATAGGCATATCATATTTTAAATTATCCAGAAACAGAACTTTTTATTCTTTACCCCCTACCTCCACCATTACCAAAACTGTGCCTCTTCCAGGTGTATAATCTTTAATATCCTCTGGTCCAGGAGTTCATTTTTTCAATATTTCTTTTTAGGTTTTTTTAAACCTTAATTTTGGGAGATCCTTACATTGTCATATATGTTGCATATCCCTTCCCCACTTTTGTGTCTTTCATTCAACTTTAATTATAATTTTTACTACACCAACTTTTTATTTTTTATATGTCATATGTACCATTTTTTCTTTATGCCCTCTAACTGCCTCATATTTGTAAATATGTTCCACAAACCATGATCATATTTTTATTCATCTATATTTTTATTCCTGTTTTCTCTACTTTTCACACATGTAAATCTTTGATCCATTTGCGATTTATTTTGATGCAAGGAGTGAGACAGGGATACATAAACTACCATTTATTGAGGATTTACTGTGTGATAGGCACATTCATTATTTCATTATGATGTAAGTATCACTCTCCCATTAAACAGATGATAAAACTAATGCTCAGAGATGTTAAGTAACTTGCCGAATGTCACACAGCTGGATAACGGCACAGCAGGAGTTTGAACTCAGGATCACCTGACTCCAAAACCCATGCTTAATCATTCTTCCAAACTTTAGAGTTGTGATGGTAAATTTCATTGGATACTGAATTTTTTATGTACTTAATAACAGGTCTGAAGTCTCTAATCTGTTCCATTTCTAGGCCACCACCATACTGTTTTCATTTCTATTTAGCTTTATAAAAGGTTTTAAAATCTGATAAGGCAATGCTCTTCATTGCTTCCTCTTTCAGAAGTCAGCTGGCTATTGTAATATATTTACTCTTTCAGGTAAACATTAAATCACTTTGCAAGGTACAAAAATACTGCATTGGAATTTTGATTGAGATTGCATTTATATATTCATTATTTTAGGGGGAATTAATATATTTACAATCTTAGAAAAAAAGACACATCTCCCCATCTATTCAGGTCTTTTATATGTCCCTCAGGTAGATTTTTTAGTTTATTCTTAGAGATTCTATTTATTTGTTCTATCTTCCATGTTTTGTTAATGTTTTTGATACTACTGTGAATGGAATCTGATGATGATATGTGTGTGTGTGTGTGTGTGTGTGTGTGTGTGTGTGTGTGTACATATAGAACTCTTTCCTCCTTTTAGATTTCACTTGCATACAATCTTCATATACAATTGTAATTAAAAAATATAGTAATTTGGGACTTCCCTGGTGGTGCAGTGGTTAAGAATCCGCCTGCCAATGCAGGGGACACGAGTTCAAGCTCTGGTCCAGGAAGATCCCACATGCTGCGGAGCAACTAAGTCCACGTGCCACAACTACTGAGCCTGCGCTCTAGAGCCTGCGAGCCACAACTACTGAGCCCACGTGCTGCAACTACTGAAGCCCGCGTGCCTAGAGCCCGTGCTCCGCAACAAGAGAAGCCACCGCAATGAGAAGCCCCTGCACCGCCTGCACACCGCAACGAAGAGTAGCCTTCGCTCGCCACAACTAGAGCAAGCCCGCACGCAGCAACGAAGACCCAACGCAGCCAAAAATAAATACATAAAATAAATATATTTTTAAAATTATAGTAACTTATAATCTGATTTTATTCAATAATTTCACAAGTATTTGTCCAACCTACCTCATCTAATTTTTAAAATATTTAAAAAAGCTTTTCAGAGATACAAAATCATGTACAGGTATATCTATAACACATATAAAGGATGAGGGCAAATATAACATACAAGCAAATACTTACAATATGAGAATCTTACCAATTTTGTCTACTGAAATTGGTAGCTGTATTAGTCATTTTGGGCTGCCATAGCAAATACCATAGGTTGGGTGGCTTAAACAACAGAAATTTATTTTTCAAAGTTCTGGAGATGGAGAAGTCCAAGATCTAGGTACTAACAAGATAGATTTCATTCTAAGACCTCCACTCTTGGCTTGGAGGAGACCACCATCTCACTGTGTGCACATGACCAGACATGCACAAAGAAAGAGAGACCAAGAGAGCATGCAAGCTCTATGGTGTCTCTTCTTAATAAGGAAAATAATCCTATCATATCAGGTTCCCAACCTTACAACCTCATTTAACCTTAATTACTTCTTTACAAGCCCTAAATCCAAATACAGTCACATTGGTGGTTAGGTCTTCAATATATGGGTTTTTGAGGGACACAATTCACTCCACAGCCAACTATTTTACTGAATAGTCATATTGCTCTAATTAAACTTTTTTTTTTACCAGATCCTCCTGGTTTTTCTAGATATATAATCATGAGAAAGTAATGGTAATTTTGCCACTTCATTTTACATAGCTATAATTTAGTGGTTGAGACAATACTGGTGATTTCTTGGATCACTGTCTTGTCCCTGATTATAAAAGAAATGGTTGTAGTGTTTGACCATCAAATATGATGCTGGCTGCTACTTTAATGAAGCATCTTTTTATCTGTATTTTATTTGTTACATTTTTTATCAGTAATAGATGTTGAATTTTATCACTTTTGGCATCTGTCAACATAATCATATGCTTTATTTTTCTTTTTTGAAACTATTACTACTGTAAATATCATCAGATTTGAACTACCTCACATCCCTGAAATAAAATCTACTTGTTTCACGTTCTATTATTCTTTCATTATACTCTTGGATTCTATTTATTAATATTGTATTTCAGATGTTCACATCTGTGTTCCGAAGTGAAAATTGGCACTATTTCTATTTTTGAACTCTGTTGGACTTTGTTATTAAGCTAAACCTGGCTCCATAAAATAAACTTCCCTTCTTTCTCTATTGTCTGATACAACATAAATAATATCAGAACTATTTTCTAATTGAATGTCCTTAACAATTTTCCAGTGAAACTCACTGGGCTCAATATTTTTTAATGGCTTTCTCTCCCCGCTTCCCATGGGTAAGGCTTTTCTCTCTTACTGAGTCAACTTTGGAAATTAACATTTGCATATAAAATCATTTATTCCACCCAGATTTTAAAATTTATTAGCAAAATTACACACAATATACAATTTTTAAACATTTATCTGTGGTTATTTCCTCTTTCTTATTCTTAATGTTATGTATTTGATTTATTTTGCCCTTCCTCATTTATTATCAAAACTATTGCTTTGTGGTTCATCTCCCAGCAAGAGCACACCAGGTCTGCCCATTCCATGCCACAGCTTAGCACTAGATCTGGCGCAGAGAGGTCCACCTAGATATATACAACAAACACTGACAGACAGAAAGGGTGAAATTGACAGGAATACAATAACATTAAGACTTCAACACCCCACTGACATCAAAGGACAGATCATCCAGACAGAAAATCAACAAGGCAACAGAGGTCCTAAGTGACAAAATAGACCAGTTGGACTTAGCTAATATCTATACAACATTACATCCAAAAAACCCAGAATACACATTCTTTTCAAGCACACACAGAGTGTTTTCTAGAACAGATCACATACTAGGTCACAAAACAAGTCTCGGCAAAATTAAGAGGAAAGAAATTATTTCAAGCATCTTTTCTGACACAACGATATGAAACTAGAAACCAACCACAGAAAGAAAAACAGGAAAAGAACAAACACATGGAGACTAAACAACATGCTACAAAAAAACCAATGGGTCAATGATAAAACCAAAGAAGAAATCAGAAAATACCTTGAGACAAATGAAAATGAAAACACAACTTTATAAAATTTATGGGATGCAGGAAAAGCAGTTCTAAGAAGGAAGTTCATAATGATATAGTCCTTCCTCAAGAAATAAGGAAAATCTCAAACAACCTGTCACTTAAAAGAATGAGAAAAAAAAAAAACAAGCAAACCCCAAAGTCAGCAGAAGGAAAGAAATAATAAAGACTGGAGAGGAAATAGAAATTAAAACACAATAGAAAAGGTCAATATAACCAAGAGCTGGTTTTTTTGAAAAGATAAAATCAACAAACCTCTAGCCAGCTTACCAAGAAGACAAGAGAGGAGACCCAAATAAACAAAATAAATGAACGAGGAGACATAACAACTGATACCACAGAAATGCAAAAAAATCATAAGAGAATACTATGAACAACAAATTGGACAACCTAGAAGAAATGAAAAAGTTTCTAGAAACATAAAGCCTGCCAAAACTGAGTCAAGAAGAAACTGAAAATTTGAAAAGACTGGTTACTAGAAGTGAAATAGAATCTGTAATTGAAAATCTCCCTGCAAACAAAAGGCCAGGACTGGATGGCATCACTGGGGAATTCTACCAAATGTAAAAAGAAGAACTTATACCTATCCTTCTCAAACTATTCCTAAAGACTGAAGAGGAGGGAACACTCCCAAATTAATTTTATGAATCCACCATCACCCTGATCCAACATCAGACAGTCACTACAGAAAAAAAAAAAGAAAATTACATGCTAATAACTTTGATGAACATACAGGCAAAAATTCTCAACAAACTATTAGCAAACCAAATCCAACAATACATAAAAAGAATTAGACAACAGGATCAAGTTGGATTCATTCCAGGGTCACAAGGATGGTTCAACAAATTCAAATCAATGTGATACACATTAACAAAATGAAAGACAAAAACATAATCATCTCCACAGACACAGAAAAAGCATTTGACAAAATTCAACATCCAGTCATGATAAAAATTCTCACCAAAGTGGGTATAGAGGGAACATATCTCAACATAATAAAAGGCATTTACCACAAACCCACAGTCAGCATAATACTCAGTGGTGAAAAGCTGAAAGCCTTCACATTAAATTCAGGAACAAGACAAGAATGCCCACTCAGCTCTCACACCTCAGAGGCTCAGGCATGACACCTGGCCAGAGCACCAAGACCCTGTCAGCCACACGGCTCAGAAGAAAAGGGAGAAAGGAAAAGAAAGAAAGAAAAAAAAAGGTATTAAAATAAAAAATATATATATCATTAAAATAAAAAAGGAATAAAAAAGAAGAGAGCAACCAAACCAATAAACAAATCCACCAATGATAACAAGTGCTAAAATCTATACTGAGATAAACATATAAATCAGAAACTAGTTAGTCGCATACAGCAAACCCCAAGTCTACAGTTGCTCCCAAAGTCCACTGCCTCAATTTTGGGATGATTCATTGTCTATTCAGGTATTCCACACATGCAGGGTGCAACAAGCTGACTGTGGAGATTTAATCCGCTGCTCCTGAAGCTGCATGGAGTAATTTCCCTTTCTCTTCTTTGTTCGCACAGCCCCCGAGGTTCAGCTTTGGATTTGGACCCGCCTCTGCATGTAGGTCACCCTCTGGCATCTGTTCTTCATCCAGACAGGAGGGGGCTTAAAGGAGTGGCTGATTAGGGGGCTCTGGCTCACTCAGGCTGGGGGGGAGGGAAGGGTACAGATGTGGGGCGAGCCTGCAGCGGCAGAGGCTGGCATGACATTGCAACAGCCTGAAGCACGCTGTGTGTTCTCCCGGGGAAGTTGTCCCTGGATCATGGGACCCTGGCAGTGGCGGGCTGCACAGGGGCCTGGGAGGGGAGGTGTGGATAGTGACCTGTGCTTGCACACAGGCTTCTTGGCGGCTGCAGCAGCAGCCTTAGCGCTTCATGCCCGTCTCTGGGGACCGCGCTGATAGCTGCGGCTCGCACCCGTCTCTGGAGCTCGTTTAGGCGGTGCTCTGAAATTCCTCTCCTTGCGCACCCCAAAAACAATGGTCTCTTGACTCTCAGGCAGCTCCAGACTTTTTCCCGGACTCCCTCCAGGTTAGCTGTGGTGCACTAGCCCCTTTAGGCTATGTTCACGCAGCCGACCCCAGTCCTCTTCCCGGGATCTAACCTCCGAAGCCTGAGCCTCAGGTCCTAGCCCCCACCAGTCCCAGCTGGAGGGTGAGCAGACAAGCCTCTCAGGCTGGTGAGTGCTGGTCGGCACCGAACCTCTGTGTGGGAATCTCTCCGTTTTGCCCTCTGCACCCTTATTGCTGCGCTCTCCTCCGTGGCTCTGAAGCTTTCACCCCGCCACCCCCCGTCTCCACCAGTGAAGGGTTTTCCTAGTGTGTAGAAACTTTTCCTCCTTCATAGCTCCCTCCCCGAGGTGCAGGTCCCATCCCTATTTTTTTTGTTTTCTGTTTTTGTTTTTTGGGGTTTTTTTGGCAGTACGCGGGCCTCTCACTGTTGTGGCCTCTCCCGCTGTGGAGCACAGGCTCCGGACGCGCAGGCTCAGCGGCCATGGCTCACGGGCCCAGCCGCTCCGCGGCATGTGGGATCCTCCAGGACCGGGGCACAAACCCGCGTCCCCTGCATCGGCAGGCAGACTCTCAACCACTGCGCCACCAGGGAAGCCCCCATCCCTATTTTTTTGTCTCTGTTTTTTCTTTTTTCTTTTGCCCTACCCAGGCACGTGGGGAGTTTCTTGCCTTTTGGGAAGTCTGAGGTCTTCTGCCAACGTTCAATAGGTGTTCTATAGGAGTTGTTCCACATGTAGATGTATTTCTGATGTATTTGTGGGGAGGAGGGTGATCTCCACGTCTTACTCCTCCGCCATCTTGAACGTCCTCCCTATCTATATATTTTACAAAAGTTTTTTTTTAAGAGATTGTCCATTGTGTGATATTACCAATGATCCTTTATGTAAGGATCCAGGCAGTGAATTATTTGTACAATTTTAATTTTAGGGTGAAAAAAGTTCCTTCTTGAGACAAAGTTTTGTATTTCATTTCATACAATAATTTTTTTGTAATAATGAAATATAACTCAATTTACTTCAATTTCTCCCTTGGCTCCCAGGTGCTCAGAACCAAATTTCATATTCAAACTGTGGTAGTAGCTCATCCAAAAGCTCTGGAATATGTATCTCTCTTTCTTCTGATGGTTTCTGTGCTTTCCTTTCTAAAATTTTAATTGCCCTATTTTAAAGATATTGTAGTATTTCAAACCTCTTTGAATATATTTTAAAGTCAATGAAACTTGATATATTTATCGAAAATGAATTCCAAGTTTCTTTTTATCTCTGGAATTCTCAATAATGTATTGCAAACACATACACAGTCTCATTTTGACCCATAATTCCTTTGACTAAGAAAGAACCACAGAATGCTATATATAAAAGGAACTTTAGAGGTCATCTGTTCTAGATAAATCTCTTTACTTTGCCTATGAAGATGAAAATATCTGTTCAAGGCTACATAGCTAGGTACAAGTAGATCAGGGATTAGCACCCATGTTATCTGAATCCCAATTTCCAATCCACTATTCTTTTTATCTACTCTATCATATCCAAAATCAAAAGAAGTTTAATAGCTAATCCCAGTCAGGAAACCTATTTCCTCTCTTGGGCTCTTATCAATAAATACTGCTCTCCCTAGCAATGAAGCTCTATTTACTTTCCAAATTGCTTATGACTTGCTTCATGTGTTATAATATACAAATATATTCTAAACAAAAATTCAATAGTTTAGGCCATCATATTGTACCAGTATCCTCTTTAAATAATGGAGTTCCTTCTTTTTGTGTATTTATATCCCTTTACCCCCATGGCGAAAATTAATTCATGTTTTTTCAGCTGCCCTTATCTTTCTATTGCAAGCCCACACTGAATCAGAGAATCTTGTCAAGCGTATTAGTATGCCCCTACCTCAGAGAACTCTGACTACTGCTCAGCATAATTGAGGAGTGGGGTGTCTGGTTCTTGAGAGTTAATTGGAGTTGGCTGACCTAAATATTGAAGCTTTATTACCTGACCTTTTCTTAAATGAACACACATCTCAAGCCTACAGAGGAAAGGCGGGGGTTGGGGGAAGGGAGTGCAAAAACCAGCTGCCGAGCTGCTGGCTGTTCTCTGAGTGTAATTCCACCTGCTTTCACCTGGTACAGGATTTCCAAGGCTCTGCTAGTTATTTTATCCTTGCTACATTCTATAAACTTAAGTCGAAATAACAGACTCTACATTTTGATGATAAAGAAACTGAGGCACAGAGCTCGGAGGGAAAAAGGCAATAGGCAGAAAAAGGCAAAAGGCTTTTGAGTCCACGTCCTTTGTAAACAACTTTTCCTCCAGCTATTATTATGCTGGCCGTTACCAAGAGCTGAAAGGCAGGATCAGTCCTCAGTAACACAGTAATCACTTATTTCTGGGCTCTTTACTCCCTCTTTCAGCACCCTCACACAGCTCTCAGCTTTCCTGTCATAGAAGGCAAGAAAGAAAATATGAGTAGTGTTTACTGAGCACTTACTGTAGAGGCACTTTCGTATACATCATTTCATTAATTCTCTCATGAACCTTAACTTGTAGGCATGATCAACTTTCTTCTCAAAGACAGAAACTGACTCTTCTCAGAGAGAATAAGTAAAATGACTAAGAATTACAAAGTAGATGGCAGTTTTAGTGTACAAAACCCCACGTGGTCTGAACTTAAGTCCCTCACTCTTTCCATTTTTATCATGTTCTCTCTCTCAAGTGCTTTGATGAATTAATTCATGTTAGGGATTTCAGTGTCACTATTCCAAAGAAAAATGGTGGAAAAGAAGGAATGGCTAAAGTTGAATTTTAAGGTACTGAAACACTCTGGTGGAACAGGTTAAATACTTCGGAAGAGGAGTTATTCTTCCCCTCTTCAAATCACACACCAATTACTCTGTTTATAGGAAACTCTACTCAATACTCTGTAATAACCTATATGGGAAAAGAATCTGAAAAAGAATGGAGATATGTATAACTGGATCATTCTGCTGTACACCTTGTAAATCAACTATACTCTAAAAATAAAAATTACTCTGTTTATGCATAAGAAAGGAGCACCTTGTTAAGGATCTGAAATATCAAAAGATAGCCAAAAATACGTTGCTGAGATTTCTGCCCCTATTGGACCTTGAATAATAAAATATACCATGAATGACAGTTTGAGTATTTCAAGCATGTATGTCCTGGGTCTGCCTTTCATCTTTTAAAATGTAGACACAGGTCCATGCATGCACGCCTGCAAGTGTGCGTGCACACACACATCCCATGATCATATACACTCTGAAGGTCTGTTAATTATCAGGCAATCAGACACTGGGTCTTAATGCTATGACGGAGGCTATTCAGATGCCTGGCTCTAATAGCTGTGTCAAGATGACTTCAAGGCTGTGGAAGGTAAAGGCAAATGTGTGCTGCATATGCTGCCAGGAAAATACCAAGCTACTGACATACTGATAGGAGGTTCTCCCTACCCCCAATCCTCCAGCTCCAATTCTAACGGCCTGCTTACTTGATTCTTAATATCTTCACATATATTCCAATACATTCTAACTCTGAACCTAATCAGTTTCACATTTGCAATCTGAAAAGGAGACATTACAGGCTTGAATATATCATACACATACACACACACACACACACACACACACACAAGGTCTGAGTAACCATTTTCGTTCCATTGTCCTGTAATGGTGTTTATTGTACATTAAGTCATGAACACTTTCTTGTCAGATAATCATGGAAATGAACATTTCCTTGACAGCAAGACTTTTCACTTTTTTATCTCTAGGTCTTCAGAATACTGCCAGGTATCTGGAACATAATAGGAGCTCAACTAATATTTGTAGGAAGATAATTAATATGGTAGGATAATATCAGAAAACATGTGGAGTGAAATCTTATCTGTGGAACAGTTTGTCTCTATACATAGAATCATGGTTTAGAACACAAGATTTAGAATTCTGTAACAGATGCCTCTGCTGCTCCATGTCATAGCCTCCTGGAACAGCTCTGATTTCAGCTGGTGGACAGGTCCAGGGGAGATCAGACAACTTCCCATTGGCAGCTGTTCCACCTCAAGCCTATATAGCATACGGTCTTTCTGCTTTTTACTCCCAAGGCCTTCCCTCATGCCTCTTGGTGTTCCAATAAGTGCAACCCAGAAGGGCAGTTGAATTAATACGCCCAGGGACAACCCTCAGCCATTGGAGGACGGGAGTCAGTGAATAAATCTTTCAGTATCTTCTCAGGTGAATGATTTCGGGAGGTATTTTATATACTTCCAGGAAGTCCCAGTAATATTGAGCCCCTGTTACCCACCGTAGTGACTTAAAAATGCGCTCTTGTATCAGCTTTTCCTTCTTTCCTGACTTAGTCTCCCCTACCCTCTTGCTTTGCTTTCTGAGATCACATCCCAAATAAACTACCTTGACCCAAGTCTTTGTCACAGGCTCTGCTTTCAGGGGAACCTAAATTAAGACAAGTTCATAAGAGCACAGCTAAAATTATGGTTCTGCCACTTATTAGCTGTGTGGCCTTGGACAAATTACTAAAATTCTCTGAGTATCAGTTTCTTTAACTATTAATGGGCGAAATAATAGAATCTAAGTCAAATGGTTGTTGAAAAATATTAGATACAATAATGTATGTAAAATGCTTATTAGCACAGTGCCTAGCCTATCATAAGTTATCAACAAAATGATGATTGTAAATACCACTATGCATCTGACTAAGGTGTTCATATATAGATTGAATCTGTGATAGTCTCACAGTACTCACATAGGTAGCTAGCTGCTACCTAGCCTAGGATGGATGATGCTCCCATCCCCCCACCTTCCTCCAACCCTGCCTCCCCAAGGATGCGTAGCACAGAAGATAACTTGGCACCTATTTAAGTGTTTCTTATAAATCTGACAAGGATGCCTAATGAACACATAGTCAACAGCAGAGCATGCCATACTGAAATCTGACTGGAAGTCAGCTGCCACACTGATTATGGTAGCATCCATGAGGGGAATCAGATCGGATAGGAAGATTGGACTGTAGCAATTTCCTACATCACACTAATCAGGAAGACTCCTCAGGTGTTGAGATTGGTATTTCTAGCCTAATGAGCAGTGAAACATAATGAGCAACTCTTTCATTCAGATGCATTGTCACTGAACAGCACACAAGTGCCAGGCATCAAAATCTCAAGAGGGAACCCTTAGCACACTCTTTTGTCATAGTAGATATTTTTGTCATTCGGCCATGTGAGCTTTAAAAAAAAGGTTCTGTGTTCTCCTCATGAGCTACTTACTCAGATTTTGATCCAGGACATCAGCAATAAAAGAAAAAGTTATCGATTCATTGAACAAACTGTGTTCTAGATAATAACACAGAAGTTTAAAATCAGAAGGAATTAGCAAAGCAGATGAGACAGCATTTGAACAATTTACAGAATACCACAGGTATTCACAGAGGGAACAGCAGCTTTTCAGTCTGTGGTACATGGAAGCACATGCGGGACCAGATGCAGATTAAGGCAGCACATCCCAACTATCTTCACATGATGGCACACATAAGAATGCTAACATTTGTGTGGCATGCTGTGGGTAATGAATGAGACTGATCTTTCCTCCCTCTTACCCAGGAAGTCCCCCATGAAAACAAATCAAACCAAAGCAGAACAATGAAATAAAAATCCACTAAATCCTCAAACATGTTCCTCTCTTCTAAATATACCTGCTTAAAGTTTACGAAAGCAATCCTTCCATTTCCCTATTTATGCTTGACCAGAACACAAGCATACTTACAAACACATTGATAGGAATCCTTTTCATTGGAGATTTCTTACCCCATCTTCAAATAGGCACATACAGGGTTGAAAAGGAGGTTTTCCTACAATCTCAGAAAGAGGTCAGCTTCAATGTATGTGGTGGGCAGAATAATGGCGTTCCAAAGATGGCCAGGCCCTAATCCCCAGAAACTTTGAATGTCAAATTACATTGCAGAGGAGAATTAAGGTATCAGATGAAATTAAGGTCACTAATCAGCTGCTATCCTTAAAGAGATTATCCTAGATTATCTGGGTGGGCTCAACATAATTATAAGGGTCCTTAAATGTGAAAGAGGAAGGCAGAAGGGTCAGTGTCAGAGTGATGCAATGTGAGAAGGAGGACCAACCATTGCTGGCTTTGAGAAAGAAAGGGGCCAAGGAGCTAAAGAATGTAGGAAGCTTTCAGAAACCAGAAAAGACAAGAACAGATGCTTCCCTAGAGCCTCCAAAAAGGAATTCGACCTGCTCACACCTTGATTTTACCCCAGTGAGAGCCATTTCAGACTTCTGACCTTCAGAACTTTAAAATAATACATTTGAATTGTGTTAAGCCACTAAGTTTGTGGTAATTTGTTACAGCAGCAATAGAAAACTAACATAATACACTTCACCAAAAAAGGTACAGGCATAAAATAATTCACTCTTTAAGACTAACTGAAGGAGACATATTTTGTGGTTACTTTCTAGTTATTGCCAACCAATAATTAGCAGGTTTCCAAGTATAGGTCCTCCCAGGGCTTTATAATAACACTTATATAGTGCTATCATAGAGGTATGAAAGATCCTCTTGCACAAAATTATTTTTTAACAACTTGTCACATTTTTAATATTACCTATATAAAGTTTTTCGAGAAGAAGGTGGCCTGTACTCAAACACACAAACAGGTCATCTGAAAAAATACAAATTAACTCCACGCTTTTCAAATTCTAGGTGTTAGGAAAACCACACATAAAAAAAAAAACCCACAATACAAACACACTACAGCTTTCTGGAGTGTCCATTTTACTCTAAGATTGGGGCGCAGTCAAGAGTATCATTTCTCTACTAAAACACACTTAAGCAGATTTGGAAATAAATTAGATTTTTGCATGCGTTTTAGGACAAAACGAGAAGCATTTCACATATAAAACTGTTATTTATTTTTAAGAAAAGCTCCAACTGACTCCCTGGTGTGTGAGTTCATGTTTCTTTTCCTGTAGACAACTTTGAGAAGTACTGCATTAAATCATTATCTGCCATTTTCAATTTTTCTCATTGTGTATATTTGATGTTGCCAGATAGGTTGCAAGCTCCTCAAGAGCAGGGACTGTGTCTTCTATTTCTTTTGTATTTGCACTAGAGTTTCATGTGTGAGAGCTCCAGGTCAGAGTTGCTTTCTGAGCTATGAACTCTTCTCAATAGGTCCAGGTTTTTAAGGTGAGACCTACTCCTAATGGATAAATAATAAGCCACAAACAGACCTAGCCATGTTTATTTCATCATAAATAATAAAATGCAAATACTGCAAGAATGCATGGATATTTACACACTGTCACTGCGTTATGCAAAATCTGCTTCTAGCAGATCTTAGCTAACCCACTGCTCTGACACGAAGTGGGACAGGAAAGTATACGTCATGACAGGATGTTCCACAAGACTGTATGACAGTTTCCTAAAGAACAGGAAATATTGTTCTTGGCTTCTCCTTTTGCCTTCTGTCTCTCCTCATTCCCGAATGGTCTCAGAATTCAAAGGGAAAAGCAAAAATAATCAGGAAGTCTTTGAAAGAGTACTAGAGCCCTCTAATTTGTTGACAGTGGAAGGTTTTCCATTTGTTAGCACATTGCAATTTTCATATCCTGTGCCTTACCCTGCAATTTTACTGAATGCTGCTGACACGGCCTCTCAGCAGAATGAAACTTAATTATTTTCCCTGCTACCTAGTCAGAAAAACTTCCCTCTTCCGAGGTTTACAACATGAAGACAAAACAAACACCTGGTGGAAAAGTAACATATCAGCCAATCAACTGGCTGTTCTGTCAACATAATGGACAGACAATGTATGTACGGATATGGATACAGATACATACACATCTACATATAAGCTATATAATTATATATACTAAATGTTTGATTGATTTAGCATCGTGTAGGTATAGCCTTAAACCCTACTTTGGTAGGCCAGGGTGGTTAGCTCTCAAAAAATTTGTGAAATATGCAACTTGTCCTCCTGTTTCCCATCAATCTTTTAGCGCTTCACTGACTAGTTGTGCCCTGTGTACCCAGCTCCTGATCGTCCCTACAGTCTTTCTTCTCATCCCCTGTCCTCTCATTCCTTCTCATCTCCTGGCCTATGCTTTCAGTTGCAAATAGGGTTCTCTGACAAGCAAACTCTGAGATTAGCATGCAGGAAGTATACAGGGGAACACTCTTTGAATTAATACCTGTGGAGGGAAGGGAATGGAAGGAAGCAGGATTAGACAGAGAAAAGTTGAGCTGTCATACAGTGCCAGCAAAGATCTCAGCGAACCCCACCAAGATGGACTTTGAGTCAGCCTAGAGTGGAGGGGCACAAGCCTTGATACCCCTTTGTCAATCAGTCCTTAGTAGGAGCTACCCCTTGGGTGAGGCATTTTTCTTCCCTCTTCCTAGCAGCTAAGAGAATAAGTCCTTCATTCCTGACACCGTTCTAAGGGTCATAGCACAGTATCTACCACATTCTCTAACAGGGACCACATTACCGAACAATTTAATAAAAACAGATTCCTGCTAAATATTACCATGACCAGAAAAAGTTAAAAACAGAAGTTTCCTTGGGATAACCATTAAGCAATACTGGGACATTTCTGACCCCGTGACAAACCAGCAGAAGAAATGATTTTTCAAGTCCTTTCAAATTGTTCCATAAAAGCAAATGATCACTTTATTGATAGGTCAAGCACTAAAAGTAAGTTGCTGAGTGGAAGCAGCATGAATTTTGAAATCATATAAATTTGGATGAGAATTTTGACTCTAATTTCTATAACTTAGTCAAGCAAGTTACTTCTCTGACCTTCAGTTTTCTCAGCTTTAAAATCTGGCTAATAATAAGCACCTACTTCATAAGGGTTTTATGATCACTCAATGAGATAATCCAGGTAGAATACTTAGTACAGTGCTTGGCTGATAAGAAGTATGGCAATGTAGTGAAGAGGTTAACAGATCCAGCTTTGGAGTCATTAAAAACTAGGGGGTTACCTTCTAGCTTTGCTTCTTACTATCTGTGTAATCTTGGGCAAGTTACTTAACCTAAGTAAGCCTCAGCTTAGCTCTATTTATTATAGTAGGTACTACTATTATTTCCATTTTACCTCAATAAAGCTGGGGAAAAAAAGATCAGGAAAGGAAAAAAAAATTTCCGAAGTTAATTTGTTGTTAATATCTCTTTGTACCTCACCTATTGACCCTAGTTCTAGCTCTTGAAATTAGTCAGGAGCAATTTAATGCCTCTACTCTATGACAGCCCTCTTGTCAGTACTTTGGCAGCCACATCACACTACTCCCTCTTATTGAACTTACTGTTAATTAAAACCCTTTAACCATTCATTCACTCCGCTATTCATCTATCCACATTTCCCCTCCTTCCTTCCTTCTTTCCATTAATCCATTTATTCACCAAACTGTTTAGTACGTACCAGCCATGAACTAGGTGTTCTCAATAATGCAGGGGAAAAAAAGAGCAGTTTCTCTGATCATGCAGTTAATATTCTAATCAGGGGAAGAAAGACAATAAACAAATAAATGGCCACTAAAATTTTAAAAAATTGTTATAAAGCAGAAAAGCTAGCTGTGATGGAGAATAAAGGGAGGGGGCTCATTAGGTAAAGTTTTCAGGGAAGACCCTTCTGAAGAGTTGACATTTAGCTGAATCTTTTTTTCCCATATGCTCAAATTAAAGATAAATTATTTGAAAGCCCAGAAAATCATAAATTAACCACATTTTTCATGAAAACTATAATGTAAATAGGAGAAAAGAATTTGATTTATAAAAAAAGAAAGATTTACAGAAGGAACATATTATTCAACAAATATTTCCCACTGGAAAGTCAATTATTTCTCCTGCTGTTCTGAGGAAATTAGAATCACTAAGAATAGTTAAGCTCTTGAGGAGAAGAGTAAGCTAAACCGGCAATCAAGTTCTGGAGACAGTGGAAACAGGGGAAGAAATTTATAATGAACAATGATGGAATTTACATTTGATTTATATTAGCTACAAATGTTCTATAGGATTCTATCACAACAAGATATTAACCATAAGTGGCCTTGTGAAGTTCATCAGACTGTGACATTTCCTGGGTCTCTAGCATATCAATCAACCAAAAGGGGTTTTATTTCTCCTAAATCAGTGATAATAGGATTTTTTTTTTTCACTTCAGCAAAAGTAGAACTGGCCTTGTGGGACATTTACTGATTAAAAGATTCTTATCCTAAGACCAAATATGTCCCGATACATTATACATTATCCTCAACAGACATCAATTAATGAAAAAGGTATGAAACAAACAGAGCTAGTCAAAAGCCATGGATTTGAATAAAAGAGTCTCAAGAATAAAATTTGTTGGAGGCTTTCTATCACCAAAGATGAAACTCTTTCCCATTTCACTAAAATCAGAAACCCAGCCATTCTGACTGACATATGGTAATTATGATCTATTTTTACAGGAAGATGTGTACCTGTGTGAGTAATAATAAAATTTTGTAATTGATACCTTTTAGAAGATTATAATTCTATGTTCACTTGGATTTTATCCTAATTCTTCCACACTAAGCCCCCACATTCATAAAATAATGTTCTATTTTGCCTGAACCAATCTATAAATTAATTGACGGCATAAGGATTCAGTAGATATTCACAGTGCATAGCACAAAATCTGGCATACAGTAGGTATTCAGTAAATTTTATTAATTAATAATGCTGATTATAATGCTGTTGGCTTAAGAGTCACCTCATGAAAGGCCAGAAAAATGGAAAAGAGGGATGGCATACATAATCTCCAAAACTTGAAAATGAAACACATTTTTGTACTTGATTTTACAATTAATTGAGCTAAATCAAATTAAAATTTCATAGCATTTTGTAGTTCATGAAATAATTTAATATGTAATATTTTATTTACTCTTCCTAACAATGCTGCTAAAATTACTAAGGGAAATTTTATTATCTCCATTTCTCAGATAAGGAAACAAGTTCAGAAAGATTAGAATTACATTAAATCTGTAGGTGGATGGATGGATGGATAGATGGATAAAAGGAAGGAAAAGAAAGAAGGAAGGAAGGGAGGGAGGACGGGAGGAAGATAGATTCATTCCTCAAGACCACATAGTTAAAAGTGGAAGAGCTGAAGCAGCTCTAAAATTATAAAGGTCAAACCCAGATCACTTTCTAGTGGAGAAAAGTTAAATATTATTACTATTATATTATTGTCAACATTATTACTAAGTATATCAGGTTGCCTAACATTGGTAGAGTGCTTGTATTTTTCCCATTCTAAATATATCTTATTACATGTGCCTCACACAATCTGCAAGAGAAGTAGTTTAGGTAGTTTTAAGCCCCTTTCACTAATGAACAGAATAAGTAGCTTATCTAAGGATCCTTAATGTTCAGTTTAATAATTTTCCTATTTGATGTTGATTATTTAAATTAAAACTAAAATTCAATTCATTGATTCAACAAATTTGCTGGAGTATGTAGTGTTCAGAATGAACTTGTGACAAAATAAATAGTAAGGTAAGCTGGACAAGATATTACAGAGATATAAAAGCCCTATTAAGAAGTTTACATTTTATCCTAAGAGGAATCACAAGCCAAAGAATGGTTTTAAAGAGGAGAGTGCTATGACCTGGTTTACACTGAAGAAAGATCTTTCTGGGTTATATGTGGAGATTGAATTGCTTAGGAAAACCATTTATAATATTACTGTAAGACTCTGATAGGATTTGAGAGTGGCCTTAACAAGAATAATAGCAAGAGGGAGAGAAATTTATAGATGAGAGATATTTAGCCACAGTAAGCTCAGTGATACTTGGGCATGGAGGGAGTAAACAAGAACTATGATTGAAACACTTACATGAGGGGGACTTCCCTGATGATCCAGTGGCTAAGACTCTGTGCTCCCAATGCAGGGGGCCCAGGTTTGATCCCTGGTCAGGGAGCTAGATCCCACATGCCGCAACTAAGAGTTCACATGCCACAACTAAAGATCCCACATGCCGCAACTAAAAAAGAAGATCCTGCGTGCCGCAACTAATACCTGGCACAGCCAAATAAATAAATAAATATATTTTTTTTAAAAAAAGAAATACTTACATGAGCAATTGGGTAAATGTTGAAAAATTTACAATGATTTAGGGGACCCAAAACTTGGAAGAGGTTGGAAGTTCAGAGGAAGAAATGGATTCAATTTGGAATATATTGAATTTGAGATGCCTGTGTTATATCCTACACACACACACACACGTTGGAATTATTCAAGGGAGAGATAAGGAACTGGATATAAATTCAGGAATCTGCATTATATTGATAGTTAAAGCACTGAGTGGATAACATTCCCCCAAAATGTTTATGATCTGAGGTGATAAGGATGAATACTTAAAGAATACTAAAATTCAAGGAATGCCCAAGGAAGAATAGCCCACAAAGGAGCATAATAGGGAACATCAAGAAGAGAAGGAGTAAATCCAGAATAGTGTGGTGTCAATGTTTCCAGAAAGACTGCATGGTCAACATTTTTAGAGAGAATGAAACAAAGTCAGCCTTGGTTTTAACAAGAAGTACTTGGTCACCTGGATAAGAGTAGTCCCATCTGTCTCTCATAGACATCAATCACCTAGGTGGTAAAGGCTAGCATTGAACTTATTACTAGGCTAGCATTGAACTTATTACTCTAAATGTCATCTTATCAGGAACTCCTCAGTCAAACACTCTCAAGTTTTCACTAAAATGCCCTAAACTAAAAGCTTACTTATTCAGTAACTCCTTCTCCCAAGAAAGATAAAGATAATAGCACATTTTATCCTCAACAATATACTAGCAAGTTGAATCCATGACATATAAAAAAGAATATACATTATGACCAAGCAGGATTTATCCCAGGAATGCAATGTTGGTTTAACAATCTATAATTCAATCAATGTAATATGTCATACTAATAAATAAAGGGCTAAAACCAAATGATCATCCCAATAGATGCAGAAAGCATTTGACAAAACCCAATACCTTTTCATGATAAAAATAATTAACCAACTAGGAATAGAAATGAATTTCCTTAAGCTGAAAAAAGGTATCTATGAGAAAGTTCACAGTTAACATCATACTTGATGATGAAAGACTGAATGCTTTCTAAGAGCAGAAACAAGACAAGGACATTTGCTCTCACTACTTCTATTCAACTTTACATGAGAGGTTCTAGGTAGGAAAATTAGGCAAGAAAGAGAAATCAAAGTATCCAAACTGGAAAGAAAGAAGGCAAACTTTATTTTCAGATGACATAATCTTGTACAGAGAAAAAACTAAGGAATCCTCTAAAAACCTTCTAGAGCTAATAAATGAGTTTGACAGGGTTGAGGGATATAAGATCATTATATAAAAATCCATTGTATTCCTATACACTAGCAGTGAAAAATCTGAAAATGAAATTAAGGAAACGATTCCATTTAAAACATCAAAAAGACTAAATAATTAAGTAGAAATCTAACCGAAGAAGTATAAGCTTATACACTGAAAACTACAAAACATTTCTGAAGGAAATAAAAGAAAACCAAAATAAATTAAAAGACACCCCGTATTCATGCATTTATGGCAATATACCCCAAATGGCTGTCATCTAACTTCCTACCAAAAAACTCTACTGTGCTTTTTTTGCAGAAATTTACAAGCTGATCCTAAAATTCAGATGGAATTGCAAGAGACCCAGGATGATAAAAACAATCTTGAAAAAGAACAAAGTTGGATGACTCACATTTCCTGACTTCAAAAGTCAGTACAAGGGTACAGTAATCAAAACAATGTGCCACTGTGATAAGGACACATATACAGATCAGTAATATAGAATTGAGAGTCAATAAATAAAACCGCACATTTATGATCAATTGATTTTTGACAAGGCTGCCAAGACAATTCAATGGGGAAAGAAGAGTCTTTTCACAAACTGTACTGAGACGCTTGGATAGCCACATGCCAAAGAATGACGTTCAACCCCTTCCTTAACCATATATAAAACTTGACTCAAATATATCATAAGCCTACATATAAGAGCAGAAACTAGAAAACTCTTACAAGAAAATATAGATGAAAATGTGCATGACATTAGACTAGTCAACTTCTTTTAGACACAAAGAAAAAATAGATAAATTGAATTTCATCAAAATTTAAAACCTTTTGTGCATCAAGTCATATTACCAAGAAAGTATAAAGATAACGAACATAATGGGAGAAAATATGTGGAAATAATTTATCTGATAAAAGACTAGAGACGTGTATCTGGAATATATAAACAACTATTACAACTCTATAAAAAAAGGATGATAACCCTATTCAAAAATAGTCAAAGGATTTGAATACACATTTCTCCAAATAATATATACAAATGGCCACTAAGTAGAAAAAGAGGCTTAATATCATCAGCTATTAGGAAAGTGCAAATAAAAGCCACAATGAGATACCAATTCACACTCACTAAAACGACTAGAATTTTAAAGGACAATAACATGTGGAAAACTGGAATTATCATAAACTGCTGATGGGAATGTAAAACAGTACAGGTACTTTGTTTCTTTTAAAATTTTTAATTTTTTTAACACCTTTGTTAGAGTATAATTGCTTTACAATGTTGTGCTAGTTTCTGCTGTAAAACAAAGTGAATCAGCTATACGTATACATATATCCCCATATCCCCTCCCTCTTGCATCTCCCTCCCACCCTCCCTATCCCTCCACTCTAGGTGGACACAAAGCAGTGAGCTGAGCTCCCTGTGCTATGCGGCTGCTTCCCAGTAGCTATCTATTTTATGTTTGGTAGTGTATATATGGCCCTGCCACTCTCTCACTTTGTCCCAGCTTACCCTTCCCACTCCCCGTATTCTCAAGTCCATTCTCTAGCAGGTATGCATCTTTATTCCTGTCTTGCCCCTAGGTTCTTCATGACCATTTTTTTTCTTAGATTCCATATATATGTGTTAGCATATGGTATTTGTTTTTCTCTTTCTGACTTACTTCACTCTGTATGACAGACTCTAGGTCCATCCACCTCATTATAAATAACTCAATTTTGTTTCTTTTTATGGCTGAGTAATATTCCACTGTATATATGTGCCACATCTTCTTTATCCATTCATCTGTCGATGGACACTATACCGTATCATAAAGACCTACTGTCCTTAAGTTTCCCCTTCCCCAAGCCTCTTGAAATTAGTGGCATTAAAAGGCCACTCTAAAGCAAGAGTCCCCAACCCCTGGGCCACGGACCGGTACTGGGCCACACAGCAGGAGGTGAGTGGCAGGCAAGTGAAGCTTCATCTGTATTTACAGCCACTCCCCGTTGCTCGCATTACTGCCTGAGCTCCGCCTCCTGTCAGATCACCGACGGCATTAGATTCTCATAGGAGCATGAACCCTACTGTGAACTGCACATGTGAGGGATCTAGGGTGCACACTCCTTATGAGAATCTAATGCCTGATGATCTGAGATGGAGCTGAGGCGGTGATGCTAGCACTGGGGAGCGGCTGCAAATACAGATTATCATTAGCAGAGAGCTTTGACAGCACAGAGACCATAATAAATCAATTGCTTACAGACTCATATCAAAACCCTACCAGTGATTGGCAAGTGAAAACAAGCTCAGGGTTCCCACTGATTCTGCATTATGGTGAGCTATATAATTATTTCATTATATATTACAAGGAAATAATAATAGAAATAAAGTACACAATAAATGTAACATGCTTGGGACTTCCCCCGTGGTGCGGTGGTTAAGAATCCGCCTGCCAATGCAGGGGAGGCGGGCTCGATCCCTGGTCCAGGAAGATCCCACATGCTGCACAGCAACTAAGCCTGTGTGCCACAACTACTGAGCCTGTGCTCTAGAGCCCGTGAGCCACAACTACTGAGTCCACACGCTGCAACTACTGAAGCCCACACGCCTAGAGCCTGTGCTCCTCAACAAGAGAAGATAGCACAATGAAGCCCGTGCACCACAACAAAGAGTAGCCCCTGCTCACCACAACTAGAGAAAGCTCATGTGCAGCAACAAAGACCCGATGCAGCCAATAAAAAAAAGTAATGTGCTTGAAACATCCCAAAACCATCCCCCCCCGCAACCCGCCAGTCTGTGGAAAAACTGTCTGCCACGAAACTGGTCCCTGATGCCAGAAAGGTTGGGAACCACTGCTCTAAAGCACAGCTAATTTCTCTGCTTTATATTCCCATGTTTAATCTCACTTAGGCTAGTAGTACAGGTGAAGTTTTTAAAAACACAAAAACGAAAACCAGGAACAGTCAACTTATCACACCAGACTCCTAGTTCTAATACCAATGTTTTCTGAAGAGCCTAAAACATTTATAATTGGCTTTTGTTTGCTTATAACTCCCATCCTTTGTCTTAATTACCAAAAACTGAAAACAACTTTTCTGCTGCACATTATCTCAAATTCAATAGATGCACAAATGGTGAAGTCTGAAATCAAGAGTCATAGATGAGGAATTTTGATATAACTGAATGTGAAGCATTTCATCTCAGGAAAATGGCTTTACTTTAACATACATAGATTTAATAGCACAGGGTTTTTTGAATTGCAAAAAGCAATCATAGTAAGTATATGCAAAATTAGTTACATTCTGTCAACATACAGTAACTTTTTCCACTCAAGAGAGATTTTTTTCATTTATTTCTTGGTCTAGGTGATATAATTTACATTCAAGAAAGCTTATTCCAATGCACAGTCAATGCCTTGAAATAAGCTTGGCCTTGGCTATGTAACACCCACCACTTATCAAACGAAAGTGCGCTATTCAGAAAAGTGGCAAAAGGAAGTTATAAGAGAAAGGGCAAACCACATAAAGAAATATAAAATTGCTCACATGTTTGGGAAAGCAGGATAGGTTTAAAAAAAAAAGCACATACAGAGAGATGAAAAAAATGAAATCAAAAGAGTATTAATCAATACATAGCAGGTTTCTTCCCCAAAGCAGACTGACTTAATATCTAAGAATTTGAGGCAATATATATAGGGTTGAGTTTCGACTCACAAGTTGAGGCTCACTTATTTTACCATATTTTTGAATCACTCATTACATCCCCCAGCAAGTGTCTAATTTAGTTCCAGGTAAGTCCAACTATAGCAGGCCTTTTAATATATAAAAATGTATAATGTTAGAGATCACACTTAATCACCAATGATAACACTTTCAAAAATAAGTACTTTTACACTCTTATTATATAATACTAATCATAAGTGATACAGAAGAATTTTAACCTAAAGCTCAAACATATCCGTGACCTATATTTCTCCTTCCTTCCTAGAGCAATTCCAAAACAGAATTCTTGTTTGAAGGAACAAGAATTATTCTGAAATTTAACATTCCTAGATGTTTGTAAAATAAATAGATTTTTCTTTAATATTCCAAATTACTCTTACCTCAACATAGGGTAAAGAAATCTGGATTCTAAAATCACATTGCTCTGATTACCATCTTATTTTGCCCTTAATTCTAACTCCATTTCAGTTGAACTTATGAGGTGTTACACCTCAAACCACACATGCCAAATACCACTCTGGCATCTGTTCATTTCAACTTATAGAAATGATAAGGACAAATGGACATGATAACTACCCAGTAAAAGATCGTACCCAGAGATAAACCCACGAACATATGGTCACCTTATTTTTGATAAAGGAGGTAACAATATACAATGAAGAAAAGACAGTCTCTTCAGTAAGTGGTGCCGGGAAAACTGGACAGCTACATGTAAAAGAATGAAATTAGAACACTCCCTAACACCATACACAAAAATAAACTCAAAAAGGATTAAAGACCTAAATGTAAGGCCAGACACTATAAAACTCTTAGAGGAAAACATAGGCAGAACACTCTATGACATAAATCGCAGCAAGATCCGTTTTGACCCACCTCCTTGAGAAATGGAAAGAAATACAAAAATAAAGAAAGGGGAACTACTGAAATTTAAAAGCTTTTGCACAGCAAAGGAAACCATAAACAAGAGGAAAAGACAACCCTCAGAATGGGAGAAAATATTTGCAAATGAAGCAACTGACAAAGGATTCATCTCCAAAATTTACAAGCAGCTCAGGCAGCTCAATATCAAAAAAACAAACAACCCAATCCAAAAATGAGCAGAAGACCTAAATAGACATTTCTCCAAAGAAGGTATACAGATAGCCAACAAACACATGAAAGAATGCTCAACATCATGAATCATTAGAGAAATGCAAATCAAAAGTACAATGAGGTATCACCTCACACCGGTCAGAATGGCCATCATCAAAAAATCTACAAACAATAAAGGTTGGAGAGGGTTTGGAGAAAAGGGAACCCTCTTGCACTGTTGGTGGGAGTGTTAATTGATACAGCCACTATGGAGAACAGTATGGAGGTTCCTTAAAAAACTAAACATAGAACTACCATACGACCCAGCAATCCCACTACTGGGCATATACCCTGAGAAAACCATAATTCAAAAAGAGTCATGTACCAAAATGTTCACTGCAGCTCTATTTACAATAGCCAGGACATGGAAGCAACCTAAGTGTCCATCAACAAATGAATGGATAAAGAAGATGTGGCACATATATACAATGGAATATTAGCCATAAAAAGAAATGAAATTGAGTTATTTGTAGTGAGGTGGACGGAACTAGAGTCTGTCATACAGAGTGAAGTAACTCAGAAAGAGAAAAACAAATACCGTATGCTAACACATATATGTGGAATCTAAAAAAAAAAAGAGACTGTCATGAAGAACCTGGCGCAAGATGGGAATAAAGACGCAGACCTACTAGAGAATCGACTTGAAGACACGGGGAGGGGGAAGGGTAAGCTGGGACAAAGTGAGAGAGTGGCATGGACATATATACACTACCAAACGTAAGGTAGATAGCTAGTGGGAAGCAGCCGCATAGCACAGGGAGATCAGCTCGGTGCTCTGTGTCCACCTAGAGGGGTGGGATAGGGAGGGTGGGAGGGAGACGCAAGAGGGAAGAGATATGGGAACATATGTGTATGTGTAACTGATTCACTTTGTTATAAAGCAGAAACTAACACACCATTGTAAAGGAATTATACTTCAATAAAGATGTTTACAAAAGAAAATATTGCAGCACATGGGTTTTTTGTTGTTGTTGTTGTGTAGTTTTATTTATGATATCCCCTTGCCTAAATAAATAAATAAATAATGAAAAGAAAACGAAAATAAGTTGTCAACTGTGTGCAGGCGAGGCGGGAACTCCAAAAATAGGCCATAGCAGAAATAAATATTTCAAAACATTTGTTTTGTCCAAATACCCGTTAGTTGTTCTGGCATAGTCTCAAATGAGTATTACTTTGCAAGTACATAATTTTCAGAGTGCAATTACCTACATTGCATAATGGAGCCTTCCAACAAATCTTTTGATAGGTAGGAGATACCAGAAAGACCTGAGCTGCCTCCTGTAAGTTTTTATAAGTGAGGCCATATTCCATTGTTTTGATTACATTTCAGTCATATCCATTTTTGTCATATTTACACAGACTTAATTATAGGTTGTTCTTAAATAAATTGTCTTGATGGAAGGTGTGGCTATATGGCTTGCCCATTCATCCTACAAGATATACGTGACAGAGAGCCAGTCCACAAATATAAATATCTGAATTCCCCTGGACTATCCGTTATGGCCAGAGCTGGTAAAATAATTTTAAAACATTTTTCCCCTTTCAGGTTTGTTACTGTATAGCTCAGTATAAAACACAAAGAGAAGATATATATTTCTTTAATTTATTTTATTTATTTTATTTTTGGCTGTGTTGGGTCTTCGTTGCTGCGAGCGGGCTTTCTCTAGTTGCGGTGAGCGGGCTTCTCATGGTGGTGGCTTCTCTTGTTGCGGAGCACGGGCTCTAGGCACACGGGCTTCAGTAGTTGTGGCTTGCAGGCTCCAGAGCACAGGCTCAGTAGTTGTAGCACACAGGCTTAGTTGCTCTGCGGCATGTGGGACCTTCCCGGACCAGGGCTCGAACCCATGCCCCCTGCATTGGCAGATGGATTCTTAACCACTGCGCCACCAGGGAAGCCCACAAAGAGAAGATATTGATTACACTCCTGGGAGAATTACACTGAGTTACACACTCTAGGTGTACAAATGAGAGAAATCATTTTACTGCATCCCAAACTCCAAAGGCAATTTCATCATTATTATTTTCCAAACAATTTGTGTTTCTCTGTCAAGGCAGTCCCAGAGAACATTTGGTCAGTTACAACTGATCCTTACAGCACAGACTATGAAACTCCTAAGAAGTGGTCAGAAATAAAGATTGCATTCAAATGCTGAGAAGCACTGACATTTTCTGAGGAATGGCACTGGCAAACACAACATCCTCTTCCCTGTCTCTGGAACATGGATTTTAGCTCTGATGCCGCTTTTTTCCCTGGGAAGCCTTTCCAGGCCTTCTCATCCCTCTCTCTGTGATAGGGGCCTCTCCACTGACTTCCCAGGCTATCCTCTGTTTTTCTCTATAGTAGCAATTATTTATTTTTAGTCATAGTAATAGCTCCCAAGATACTAGAAGCTCTGCATAAAGGTAGCTATGTTTGTCTTATTCACCACTGTATCAGTCTTCATCAAAGGAATGGACAAATAAATGACTGAATGACTGTGCCTGATATCCAATACTTTAAGAAAGTAGCTTCATTATTTTTCCATCTGAGAGCCTTGTCAAAATCAATATTATGTGCTAGACATGAAGCATTATTCAGGGTTGACTAAAGAATGGAACTGGCATTTACTGAGTAGTACCTATGTGCCAAGCACTGTGTAACCCCCTTTACTGGTGAAATTTAATTTATCCTAATCCTTACATCACCTCTACTAGGTAATTAGTATTATTTTACAGATGGAAAATAAACTAGGAAATACAAGAGGTTTTGTACATTTTATCTGGTTCTGTAATTCACTTACTATTTTTATACTTGTACAATGAGAATGGAAATAACTGGGTTCAGTTATCTTCAAAACA
Organism: Stenella coeruleoalba; assembly: GCF_951394435.1. Taxonomy (NCBI): domain Eukaryota; kingdom Metazoa; phylum Chordata; class Mammalia; order Artiodactyla; family Delphinidae; genus Stenella; species Stenella coeruleoalba. The sequence continues at coordinate 98,545,835 of NC_137152.1, read as the reverse complement.
TGAGGACAGGCACATTAGGAAAAGAATACATCAATATAATAATGGTGCCAAGCATCCTGTTAAGCACCTTAGATGTATTACTTTCATGTAGTCCTCAAAGTGGCCATGAGAAACACTTTTGTCCCCCACCCCTCAAAGAAACCCCATATCAATCAGCAATTCCAAGCATCTTTTAATCTTATTCTGTGACAAGTCATTGGGCCATAACTGACTCTGAAAACAAATGGCTTTCTAATATTTATGGTAGAGATTGACAAGAAAAATATGGAATAAATGTTTTCTATACCCCACTATTGTACTGTCACCTGCCCTGGGTATGCCTCATAGGTCTCTTATTACTCTCCCAGAGAAAGAATAATTATGGGACAATAAATCCATATTCTAACACTTACTTAAACAACTCCTAGTATAACACATACTGCTAGGCCAACAGTTTTGATGTAGCATAGTATCTTAGCGGAAGAGTGAGAAATGCTTTTATCCCTTCTCAAATCATGGTCCATGTTTTCTCAGTATACAAGGACATAACCAGCTCTCTTACTTTACTGCCAGACAACAGAATACCAGAGAAGAAAGTTCTGATGATGAAAGTTTGGGGCAGGGACAGTGCAGAGTGGATAGATTGAAGAATCCATCTAAAACATAGAGTACTGCATATAAAAGAAGAAGACCTTTGGGCAAGTGGGGAGCAAGTCATGGGCACCAGACATATGAAAGAGTGAGAAGAAGTAAAGGAGTAGTGAGAGAATACCAAAAGGAAATTTTGGTGACTTGACTAGCACTAGACAGAACGACCAATTAGGAGAACGAACTTCCCTTCACTCTACTGAAAAATGTGGTCCACAAACTACATTTTAAGGAACACTGATCTAGAGGGTCTCATCTAAGGAAAGTCATGTTCTTATTTATTTTTCTCCTGCCTCCACTTAATTGGGGTAAACAAGATTGATACTGTGTTGCAATTAAATAAGTACTACTTATTGCTTATCACACACTTGTAAACCACAAAGGCACACAAACAGTAGAACAGAACCTTTTAGGGAATTGCTTATTCATCACATGGAGTCCATTTTCTCAATGTTATTACTGCCAGCCCTTCTTAGTTTATAATCACAGTCCTTGGGGCAATGTTGATAAATCTGCTTCAATATTTTCACTGTAACATTATATGCTTCCCCAACCTCTCAAAGTCAGAGAATCTTCAAAAGAAAAATGGGCCTACAGTTATGAAACTCTGGCAATAGCCCATTAAAAGAAAAGAGAGTAACAAGTTTTTCATTAACTAAAATCAATAACATACGCCACTGCAGTTTGCCATCGTTGCAAAAACACATTGCATTCCAATCAGAGAGAGTACAAAAGGTTGTAAGTTCTACAAAGTCACAGAGGTAACCAAAATTAGGGCAGTAAACTAGTCAGTGGTATGAAATCAATAGAATCATTGAGCTCCAAATCCTATGTAGAAGTCTTTAAAGCAAAAGTATGACATACAAAGAGAACGTGTAACACAAATTAATAATGACCACTCTTAACCTGACAATAGAAGTTGTGAAACGTATTCTGTTTGCTGTTTGATACCCATCAAAATTAATGAATCATGTTTATTTCATGATTTAGTTTCCTTTTGGTTTAAATAATATTTTCATTCTCTGCTATTCTTTAATTCCAATACTTTTTAAAAGCATGTATGTCTGGCTACAGTCAGAGCTGGTTCAACTGGGTTGTGTTTATTGTTTGTTTTGCTTCTTAAAATGTTTTAAATTTTTATATAACTATTAATTAATGCAGTATTTCAGAACACTTCAGTGGTCCATAAATGAACCAGGTTCTTAGTTTGCTCTCAATCCAAATCCATATTATCAGTTTTATAGATTTTTGGCTATTGGGCAGTACCAGAATTAGGTTGAAGTGAGTGAAGTGCCTGGGGTACAAATTTATGGAGGCACACACTACAGAAGGCACAGCCCTGAGAATGAATGTCCTCTTAAATTCTGTGCCCCAGGCCCCTCACTCACCTCACCCTAGTCCTGGTCCTGCAAGTAGGTAATTACAGTTTAAGATTCCTGGTGACTCTTGGTGACTAACAAAGGGATGTGATCCCACCCGTTTTTTTTTTTAACAAACCAATAAGCATCACAGCTGCAGATATTTTCACTAACTCACCAAGGTAAAAATGTGCTTTGAATATTGGAATAGCAAAGAGGATTTCAGGATGACATTTCATATTCTGTTCACTTAGTCTTGAAATCTAAAAGAAGGCTGGTGCAGGAACTCCAGTAAGTGTTCAGCTGTCTTTGGAACAGAGATTTTTTTCCCCCTCACATGACACCCAATAAATGTTTGTTGAAACAGAGCTACAACTTTAATTTCATGAACAATTAGTACTATGTTCCCACCAACCGAAGTAAGTAACTAGCTCAAACTGGTTTCAGGTCTGTCCCAGGAGATAAACAGTCTCCAACATAATAACATCAGCAGAATTTAATAGTGTTTAGCATTTTCTGCTTATCATAGCAGAATTAAATCACAAAGTAACTGAATTACAGAGTTCCTTACTCTATCAGAAAAGGTTCCCACATGATCATAGTCAAGGTCAGCAGTAGTGTGTTAAATGTGCCTACATTTCATTAGTTGGTGAATCTAGTTTCCAATTCAATTTCTTACTCTCATGAATACAGGTATCAAGACTACTTACAAAAATCAATTTTAAAACATGAAATTAGGAGATAGCATTACAAAGCATTCTTGACCTTTCTAGGATACCCATTTATGAATTTATCTGTAAAAGGCTAAGCACAGGGAGTTAAAGATTCCTTGAAATGTATATAACCAGCTCAAAGAAATAATGCTAGTAGATACAAAATACATGTCATTAAAATAAGTAAGCTCAAATATGCAGCTCTTTGCACTTGGGCACATACCGGCACGTGATACAGAAATTACGTACCTGAGAATTTCTCATGTGTTTTGACCTCAAATTGGAATGAAAAGACTCAAAATTCATGTCAAGAACAGCTCTGTAGGTGCCACTGAAGCCATTCAAATGGTGGGATAAATTTTATGATAAAAACTATCCAGATAACTTCAGACCATAGCAAATATCATTTTAAATATAAAACCCATTCCTTTAAATTTAGATGCTAAAAATCTGCTTAATATGTCCTTCTATTTTATCAAGTAGAGTCAAGTGAACATGATTAAATCTTTAAATTTCAAAGATTTTTCTGAATTTCATGATCACCTGAAAGTCATTTTTTCACATTACTCAAATTACAGGTAGAAATGGAGGTAACATGATGTTTTAAAATGAACAGGTACCTGGTTGCAAGATACAATATATTTGTTTTTTTTTTTTATTTTGAGCGTGGCTCTCCTGTCATTTTATTTCTCCTAAAGCTAACAGCAAGGTCAAAATAAAAGTAGATTCAGTGTCCTAGTTAGTTGGGTTCCCATTAAAGTTTTTATGTAAACAATTTAGTGTATTCATGCTAAAATGGAATCTTAAGTAAATAACCTTAATCACAACTATGTAATTGTCCCTTTTATGTTTTCTATGTGCTTCTCTAGGATATCAGAAAGAGTTACTTTCCTTTATAGACGACAAAGTATTGAGCTATAACTATCAATTTTAGAACACGAGAATATTAGGGTCAAAAAAGCTTCTAAAGAGTGTATAGCCGAACTGCCTCATTTTATAGAGGAAACATGGGCCCATAAAGAAAAAAAATTATACAAATAAGCGGGACAAATTTCAGTGGAAGTAAAACTGACAATATGTCATGTCACTATCATGATCATGTACTATCACATCCCACATGCAGAAAAAACAATTAGAACACTGAAATAGACAAAGAAAAAAGATGGTTCATCTATCTAGATCTGACCTCCAAGATATATGAAACCTTGAACATTTCCTCTAAGTTATTGATTCCCTCAGAAGAACAACTTTTTCCCCACATTTCAACGCTGACACTTGAAGTTTTGCCTTGATTTTGTGTCCATGATAGTCATGTGAGAAAGCTTCTATTTCTCCATCACATGGAGAAAAACTGTAAGTTTGATAACCTGGTAATCTTGTATTTTCCCTTTAAATACCTTTTTAGGTTTTTAAAATTTATTTATTACAAAATAAATGAGCAGACAGTACAGAGTTGCCATACACCACCACTCACAATTTGGCCTATTATTAACATCTTGTATTAGAGTGGTACATTTGTTATAATTAATCAACCAATACTAATAGATTATTATGAACTAAGAATGTAGTTTACATTTACATTAAGTTTGATTCTGCATTGTACAGTTTTATGGATTTCAACAATGCATAAATCAAGTGTCCACCGTTACAATATCACACAGAATAGTTTCACCTCTGTCAAAACTCTTCTGTGTGCTTCATCTAATCAAACCAGTCCTGTCCCCTTGATCTCTGGAAACCACTGATCTTTTTATTGTCCCTCTAGTTTTGCCTCTTCCAGAAAGTCATATAGTTGGAATCATATAGTAAGTCACTTTTTCAGAATTACTTCTTTTGCTCAGCAATATGCATTTAAGATCCATCTCTGTCTTCTTGCGGCTTAATAGCTCTTTTTATCGCTGAATGACAGTCCATTATATAAATATATCACTGTTTGCTCACCCATTCACCTGTTGAAGGACATCTTGGCTGCTTTTATTTTTGCCAATATTGAATAAAGCTGCTACAAACATACATGCACAGGTTTTTGTATGAACATAAGTTTTCAACTCAATAGGGTAAATATCTAGCAGAGCAACTGCTGGATCGTATGGTAAGATTATTCTTAGATTTGTAAGAAACTATCAAACTCTCTTCTAAAGTGGCTATGTCATTTTGTATTCCCACCAGCAATGAAATGAGAGAGGTGAGGAAGCTGTAGAAGAAAAGTCTGAAGATAGAAGAGATTGGTTCATGAAGTTTAAGGAAAGAAGCTGTCTTCATAACATAAAAGTACAAGGTGAAATAGCAAGTGCTAATGTTCAAGCTGCAGCAAGTTATCCAGAATACATAGCTAGGATAATTAATGAAGGTGGGTACACTAAACAACAGATTTTCAAGGTAGACAAAATAGCCTTATACTGGAAGAAGATGCCATCTAGGACTTTCATAGCAAGAGAGGAGAAGTCAATGCTTAGCTTCAAAGGACAGGCTGACACTCTTGTTAGGGGTAATGCAGCTGGTGACTTGAAGTTGAAGCCAATGCTTATTTACCATTCTGAAAATCCTAGGGCACTTAAGAATTATGCTAATTCAACTCTGCCTGTGCTCTATAAAAGGAACAACAAAGTCTGGATGACAGAACATCTGTTTACGACATTGTTGACTGAATATTTTAAGCCCAACATTGAGACCTACAGCTCAGAAAAAAAGATTCCTTTCAAAATATTCCTGCTCATGGACAATGCACCCAGTCACCAAAGAGCTCTGATGGAGATGTACAATAAGATTAATGTTGTGTTCATGCCTACTAACACAATATCTGTTCAGCAGCCCATGGATCAAGGAGTCATTTCGAATTTTAAGACATGATTTAAGAAATACATTTCATAAGAATATAGCTGCCATAGATAGTGATTCCTCTGTCCTTTGGGCAGAACATTCATAATTCAAGGGAAGAGGTCAAAATATCAGCATTCACAGGAGTTGAGAAGAAGTTGATTCCAACCCTCATGGATGACTTTGAGGGGTTTCAAGATTTCAGTGGAGGAAGTCACTGCAGATGTGGTGGAAATAGTAAGAGAACTAGAATTAGAAGAGAAGCCTAAAGATGTGACTGAATTGCTGCAATCTCACGATAATACTTTAACAGAAGAGGAGTTGCTTCTTATGGATGAGCAAGGAAAATGGTTTCTTGACACTGAATCTACTTCTGGTGAAGACGTGAAGATTGTTGAAATGGCAACAAAGGATTCAGAATATTACAGAATCTTAGTTGATAAAAAAGCAATAGGGTTTGAGAGGATTGACTCCAATTTTGAATGAAGTTCTACTGTGGGTAAAATGTTATCAAGCAACATTGCATGCTTACAGAGAAACCATTCATAAAAGGAAGAGTCAACTGATGCAGGAAACCTCATTGTTGTCTTAATTTAAGAAATTACTACAGACACTCTAGGCTTCAGCAAGCACCACCCTTGGTCAGTAAGCAGCCATCAACATCAAGGCAAGACCCTCCACCAGCAATGAGATTACCACTCACTGAAGGCGCAGATGATGGTTAACATATGTTAGCAATTAAGCCTTTTTAAATACGTATGTACATTTTTTAGACAAAATACTATTGAAAACTTAATAGATTACAATATAGTGTAAACATAACTTTTCTAGGAACTGGGAAACCAAAAAATTCATGTGACCCACTTTATTGAAATATTCACTTCACTGTGGTGGTCTGGAACTGAAACCATAATATCTCCGTGACGTGCCTCTTTATCTATAATACATTTAGATTATTTTGTCATGGTTTGCATTCCAATATGGAATCAACTGACTTCCTAAATGATTTTTTTAACTTGCATACATTAAGGTTCAATTTTTGTGCTATAAAGTTCTGAGTTTTGACAAATGCATACCATCATGTATCCACTAACCCAATATCATACAAAGTAGTTTAACTGCCCTAAAAGATTCCCTGTGCTTCAACTATTCAAATCCCTTCCACCTTGACTCAGGGCAACTACTAATCTGTTTATCAACCCTAAAATTTTGCCTTTTGCAAAATGTCACATAAATGGAATCATATCATATATAGCCTTTTCAGACTGATTTCTTTCACTTAGCAATATTCATTTAAGATTTATCCATGTCTTTGCATGGCTTCCCAGCTCATTCCTTTTTACTGCTAACAGTATTCCTCTGTATGGCTATATGACAGTTCATTTACCATTCACCCACTGAAGGCCATTTTGGTTGCTTCCAGTGTTTCACGTTTGTGAATTAAGCTGCTACAAGGTTTTATATGGTTTTATATGGTCCTAAGTTTTCATATCAGTTGAGTAAATACCTAGGAACATGACTGATAGATCACATGGTAAGACTATGTTTAGCTTTGTGAGAAACTGCCAAACTGAGGGAGCTTCAAGATGGTGGAAGCGTAAGACGCAGAGATCACCTTCCTCTCCACAAATCCATCACAAATACATCTATATGTGAAACAGTTCCTACAGAACACCTATTGAACGCTGGCAGAAGACCTCAGACCTCCCAAAACGCAAGAAAGTCCCCACGTACCTGGGTAGGGCAAAAGAAAAAAGAAAAAACAGAGACAAAAGAATAGGGGCGGGAACTGCACCAGTGGGAGGGAGCTGTGAAGGAGGAAAGGTTTCCACACACTAGGAAGCCCCTTTGTGGGTGGAGACTGCGGGTGACAGGGGCGGGGGAGCTTCGGAGCCACAGAGGAGAGCGCAGCAACAGGGCTGCAGAGGGCCAAGCAGAGAGATTCCCGCACAGATGATCGGCGCAGACCAGCACTCACCAGCCCTAGAGGCCTGTCTGCTCACCCGCCGGGGTGGGCGGGGGCTGGGAGCTGAGGCTCAGGCTTTGGACAGATCCCAGGGAGAGGACGGGGGTTGGCAGCGTGAACACAGTCTGAAGGGGCAACTGCACCACAGCAAGCCGGGAGGGAGTCAGGGAAAACGTCTGGACCTGCCAAAGAAGCAAGAGACTTTCTCTTGCCTCTTTGTTTCCTGGTTCGAGAGGAGAGGAGATTAAGAGCGCTGCTTAAAGGAGCTCCAGAGATGGGTGCGAGCCACGGCTATCAGGCCACCAAAAAGCCTGTGTGCAAGCACAGGGCACTCTCCACACCTGCCCTCCCGGGAGCCTGTGCAGACCGCCACTGTCAGGGTCCCGAGATCCAGGGACAACTTCCCTGGGAGAACACACAGCATGCCTCAGGCTGGTGCAACGTCACACTGGCCTCTGCCGCCGCAGGCTTGCCCCACATCCTTACCCTTCCCTCCTCCCAGCCAGAGTAAGCCAGAGCAGACAAATCAGCTGCTCTTTTAACCCCATCTTGTCTGAGCTAAGAACAGACGCCCTCAGGTGACCTACATGCAGAGGCAGGGCCAAATCCAAAGCTGAAAACCAAGAGCTGTGCGAACAAAGAAGAGAAAGGGAAATCTCTCCCAGCAGCATCAGGAGCAGAGGATTAAATCTCCACAGTCAACTTGATGTAAGCTGCATCTGTGGAATACCTGAATAGACAACAAATAATCCCAAATTGAGGAGGTGGACATTGGGAGCGAAGATATATATATTTTTTTCCCTTTTTCTCTTTTTGAGTGTGTGTGTGTATGCTTCTATGTGTGATTTTGTCTGTATAGCTTTCCTTTTACAATTTGTCCTAGGGTTCTCTCTGTCTGTTTATTTTTGTTTTGTTTTGTATTTTTACTTTTTAAAAATCTTTCTTAATAAATATTTTTTTATTTTTATTTACTACATTTTAATTTATCTTATTTTATTTTATTTTATCTTCTTTCTTTCTTTCTATTTTTTCTCCCTTTTATTCTGAGCCATGTGGACGAAAGGCTCACGGTGCTCAAGCCAGGCATCAGGGCCATGACTCTGAGGTTGGAGAGCCAAGTTCAGGACACTGGTCCATCAGAGACCTCCCAGCTCCATGTACTATCAAATGGCAAAAATCTCCCAGAGATCTCCATCTCAACGCCAGCACCCAGCTTCACTCAACGACCAGCAAGCTACAGTGCTGGACACCCTATGCCAAACAATTAGCAAGATAGGAACTCAACCCCATCCAATAGCAGAGAGGCTGCCTAAAATCATAATAAGGCCACAGACACCCCAAAACACACCACCAGACGTGGACCTGCCCACCAGAAAGACAAGATCCAGCCTCATCCACCAGAACACAGGTACTACTCCCCTCCACCAGGAAGCCTGCACAACCTACTGCACCAACCTTAGCCACTGGGGACAGACACATAAGACAAGGGGAACTATGAACCTGCAGCCTGCAAAAAGGAGACCACACACAGAAAGTTAAACAAAATGAGAACACAGAAAAACACACAGCAGATTAAGGAGCAAGGCAAACAACCGCCAGACCTAGCAAACGAAGAGGAAATAGGAAGCCTACCTGAAAAACAATTCAGAATAATGATAGTAAAGATGATCCAAAATCTTGGAAACAGAATAGAGAAAATACAAGAAACGTTCAACAAGGACCTAGAAGAACTAAAGAGCAAACAAACAGTGATGAACAGCACAATAAATGAAATAAAAAATTCTCTAAAAGGAATCAATAGCAGAATACCTGAGGCAGAAGAACGGATAAGTGACCTGGAAGATAAATAGTGGAAATAACTACTGCAGAGCAAAGAAAAAAAAATGAAAATAATTGAGGACAGTCTCAGAGACCTCTGGGACAATATTAAATGCACCAATATTCGAATTATAGGGGTCCCAGAAGAAGAAGAGAAAAAGAAAGGGACTGAGAAAATATTTGATGAGATTGTAGTTGAAAACTTCCTTAATATGGGAAAGGAAATAGTTAATCAAGTCCAGGAAGCACAGAGAGTGCTATACAGGATATAACAAAGGAGAAACATGCCAAGACACACATTAATCAAACTATCAAAAAATAAATACAAAGAAAAACTATTAAAAGCAGCAAGGGAAAAACAACAAATAACACACAAGGGAATCCCCATAATGTTAACAGCTGATCTTTCAGCAGAAACTCTGCAAGCCAGAAGGGAGTGGCAGGACATATTTAAAGCGATGAAGGAGAAAAACTTACAACCAAGATTACTCTACCCAGCAAGGATCTAATTCAGATTTGAGGGAGAAATTAAAACCTTTACAGACAAGCAAAAGCTAAGAGAATTCAGCACCACCAAACCAGCTTTACAACAAATGCTAAAGGAACTTCTCTAGGCAGGAAACACAAGAGAAGGAAAACACCTGCATTAACAAACCCAAAACAATTAAGAAAATGAGAATAGGAACACACATCGATAAGTACTTTAAATGTAAATGGATTAAATGCTCCAACCAACAGACTTGGACTGGCTGGATGGATACAAAAAGAAGACCCATATATATGTTGTCTACAAGAGACCCACTTCAAACCTAGGGACACATATAGACTGAAAGTAAGGGGATGGAAAAAGATATTCCATGCAAATGGAAATCAGAAGAAAGCTGGAGTAGCAATTCTCATATCAGACAAAATAGACTTTAAAATAAAGACAATTAGAAGAGACAAAGAAGGACACTACATAATGATCAAGGGATTGATCCAAGAAGAAGATATAACAATTGTAAATATTTATGCACCCAACATATGAGCACCTCAATATACAGGGCAAATACTAACAGCCATAAAAGGGGAAATCGACAGTAACACAATCAGAGTAGGGGACTTTAACACCCCACTGTCACCATGGACAGATCATGCAAAATGAAAACTAAATAACGAAACACAAGCTTTAAATAATACATTAAACAAGATGAACTTAATTGATATTTATAGGACATTCCAACTAAACACAACAGAATACACATTCTTCTCAAGTGCTCATGGAACATTCTCCAGAATACATCATATCTTGGATCACAAATCAGGCCTTGGTAAATTTAAGGAAGTTGAAATTGTATCAAGTATCTTTTCTGACCAGAATGCTATGAGACTAGATATCAATTACAGGAAAAAATCTGTAAAAAATACACAAACATGGAGGGTAAACAATACACTACTTAATAACCAAGAGATCACTGAAGAAATCTAAGAGGAAACCAAAAAATACCTAGAAACAAATGACAATGAAAACACGACGACCCAAAACCTATGGGATGCAGCAAAAGCAGTTCTAAGGGGGAAGTTTATAGCAATTCAATCCTACCTAAAAAACAAGAAACATAAAACAACCTAACCTTACACCTAAAGCAATTAGAGAAAGAAGAACAAAAAAAACCCAAAGTTAGCAGAAGGAAAGAAATCATAAAGATCAGATCACAAATAAATGAAAAAGAAATGAAGGAAATGATAGCAAAGATCAATAAAACTAAAAGCTGGTTCTTTGAGATCGTAAACAAAATTAATAAACCATTAGCCAGACTCATCAAGAAAAAAGGGAGAAGATTCAAATCAATAGAGTTAGAAATGAAAAAGGATAAGTAACAACTGACACTGCAGAAATACAAAGGACCATGAGAGATTACAACAAGCAACTCTATGCCAAGAAAATGGACAACCTGGAAGAAATGGACAAATTCTTAGAAATGCGCAACCTTCCGAGACTGAACCAGGAAGAAATAGAAAATATGAACAGACCACTCACAAGCACTGAAATTGAGACTGTGATTAAAAATCTTCCAACAAACAACAGCTCAGGACCAGATGGCTTCGCAGGTGAATTCTATCAAACATTTAGAGAAGAGCTTACAACTATCCTTCTCAAACTCTTCCAAACATAGCAGAAGTAGGGACACTCCCAAACTCATGCTACGAGGCCACCATCACCCTGATAAGAAAACCAGACAAAGATGTCACAACAAAAGAAAACCACAGGCCAATAACACTGATGAACATAGATACAAAAATCCTCAACAAATACTAGCAAACAGAGTCCAACAGCACATTAAAAGGATCATACACCATGATCAAGTGGGGTTTATTCCAGGAATGCAAGGATTCTTCAATATACGCAAATCAATCAACGTGATACCCCATATTAACAAATTGAAGGAGAAAAACCATATGATCATCTCAACAGATGCAGAGAAAGCTTCTGACAAAATTCAACACCTATTTATGATAAAAACCCTGCAGAAAGTAGGCATAGAGGGACCTTTCCTCAACATAATAAAGGCCATATATGACAAACCCACAGCCAACATCGTCCTCAATGGTGAAAAACTGAAACCATTTCCACTAAGATCAGGAACAAGACAAGGTTGCCCACTCTCACCACTATTATTCAGCAGAGTTTTGGAAGTTTTAGCCGAAACAATCAGAGAATAAAAGGAAATAAAAGGAATCCAAATCGGAAAAGAAGACATAAAGCTGTCACTGTTTGCAGATGACATGATAATATACATAGAGAATCCTAAAGATGCTACCAGAAAACTACTAGAGCTAATCAATGAATCTGGTATAGTAGCAGAATACAAAATTAATGCACAGAAATCTCTGGCATTCCTATACACTAATGATGAGAAATCTGAAAGTGAAATTACGAAAACACTCCCATTTCCACTGCAACAAAAAGAATAAAATACCTAGGAATAAACCTACCTAAGGAGACAAAAGACCTGTATGCAGAAAATTATAAGACACTGATGAAAGAAATTAAAGATGATACAAATAGATGGAGAGATATATCATGTTCTTGGATTGGAAGAATCAACATTGTGAAAATGACTCTACTACCCAAAGCAATCTACAGATTCAATGCAATCCCTATCAAACGACCACTGGCATTTTTCACAGAACTAGAACAAAAAATTTCACCATTTGTATGGAAAGACAAAAGACTCCGAATAGCCAAAGCAATCTTGAGAATGAAAAACGGAGGTGGAGGAATCAGGCTCCCTGATGTCAGACTATACGACAAAGCTACAGTAAACAAGAGAGTATGGTACTGGCACAAAAACAGAAATATAGATCAATGGAACAGGATAGAAAGCCCAGAGATAAACCCACACACATATGGTCACCTTATCTTTGATAAAGGAGGCAAAAATATACAATGGAGAAAAGACAGCCTCCTCAATAAGTGGTGTTGGGTAAACTGGACAGCTACATGTAAAAGAATGAAATTAGAACACTCCCTAACACCATACACAAAAATAAACTCAAAATGGATTAAAGACCTAAATGTAAGGCCAGACACCATCAAACTCTTAGAGGAAAACCTAGGCAGAACACTCTGTGACATAAATCACAGTAAGATCCCTTCTGACCCACCTCCTAGACAAATGGAAATAAAAACAAAAATAAACAAATGGGACCTAATGAAACTGCAAATCTTTTGCACAGCAAAGAAAACCATAAACAAGACCAAAAGACAACCCTCAGAATGGGAGAAAATATTTGGAAATGAAGCAACGGACAAAGGATTAATATCCAAAACATACAATGAACTCATGCAGCTCAATATCAAAAATACAAACAACCCAATCGAAAAATTGGTAGAAAAGCTAAAGAGACATTTCTCCAAAGAAGATATACAGATAGCCAACAAGCACATGAAAGAATGCTCAACATCATTATCATTAGAGAAATGAAAATCAAAACTCCAATGAGATATCATCTCACACCGGTCAGAATGGCCATCATCAAAAAATCTACAAACAATAAATGCTGGAGAGGGTGTGGAGAAAAGGGAACCCTCTTGCACTGTTGGTGGGAATGTAAATTGATACAGCCACTATGCAGAACAGTATGGAGGTTCCTTAAAAAACTAAACATAAAACTACCATATGACCCAGCAATCCCACTACTGGGCATATACCCTGAGAAAACCATAATTCAAAAAGAGTCATGTACCACAATGTTCACTGCAGCTCTATTTACAATAGCCAGGACATCGAAGCACCCTAAGTGTCCATCAACAGATGAATTGATAAAGAAGATGTGGCACATTATACAATGGAATATTACTCAGCCATAAAAAGGAATGAAACTGAGTTATTTGTAGTGAGGTGGATGGACCTAGAGACTGTCATACAGAGTGAAGTAAGTCAGAACGAGAAAAACAAATACCGTATGCTAACACATATATATGGAATCTAAAAAATATATATATATATATGGTCAGAAGAAACTAGGGGCAAGACAGGAATAAAGATGCAGACCTACTAGAGAATGGACTTGAGGATATGGGGAGGAGTATGGGTAAGCTGGCACAAAGTGAGAGAGTGGCATAGACATATATACACTACCAAATGTGAAATAGATAGCTAGTAGGAAGCAGCCACATAGCACAGGGAGATCAGTTCGGTGCTTTGTGACCACCTATAGGGGTGGAATAGAGAGGGTGGGAGGGAGGGAGATGTAAGAGGGAAGAGATATGAGGACACATGTATATGTATAAATGATTCACTCTGTTATAAAGCAGAAGCTGACACACCATTGTAAAGCAATTATACGCTAATAAAGATGTTAAAAAAAGACAAAGAAAACCAAATTTTGATACAAAGATGGTCTAAAAGTAATAGCATGTATACATATATACTATGAAAATACCAAAAGGAAGCTAGAATAGGTCTATTAGTATAATACAAAGTAAATTTCAATACAAAGATTACTTTGTATATTATATTAAAACATAAATATATATTATACTATATATATTAGTAATATTATAAAATATGACTAGGGATAAAGAAGTTCATTTTGTAACAGTAAAGGGGTCAACTTATCAAGAGGACATAACAATCATAACAGCTTATGCGATTAATAAATAGAGCTGCAAAATACATGAAATAAAAATTGATAGAGCTACAAGGAGAAATAGAAAAATACACAGTTATGATTGGAGACTTAAATATAATTCTCTCAATAACGTATTGAACAAGTAGACAGAAAATCAATAAAGATACAGAATACTTGAAGCACCATATCAATCAAATTGACCTAATTGACATTAATAGAACCCTCTACCCAGCAACAGCAGAATAGTCTTTCCAAGTACACACAGAACATTTACCAAGATAGATCATATTCTGTGCCAAGGAAACAAGTATCAATAAATTTTAAAAGATTAAAATCATATAAATTATCTTGTATATCCACAATAGTATTAAATTAGAAATCAATAACAAAGATATGCTGTTTTATCATTTATCTTTTCCGTTAAGATTAAAATATTAAACCTGTCCCTATTTATATTATATGATTGTCTATGTAGAAAGGCACAAAGAATCTAAAAATGCTCCTAGTAGTAACAACAATAAGAATCTAAAAATGCTCCTAGAATAAGTTCTTGCTAAGTCGCAAGAAACAAGGTCAATGTACAAAACATTATTTCTATATACTAGCAATGAACAGCTGGAAACCAAAATTTTCTTAAGTACAATTTACAACAGCCTAATAAAGGGAAATACTAGGAATAAATCTAAGTAAATAATGTGCTGGAACAGTATGTAGGTAAGTACAAAATACTGATGAAGGAAATGAAAGAAAACCTAAACAGATATATTATGTTCTTATGATATGAAAACTCATATGTAAAGATTCAGTGTACATGTTGATTATATTCTCTCTAAATTGATAGATTTAATCCAATTCTAACAAGATTACTTTGTATCTGAAAACAAGGTTATTCTAAAATTTACATGAAATGACAAAGGAGGTAGATTGACCAAAAATTATTTTTAAAATTACAAAGCTGGAGGGCTTACATTACACTAAGACTTAAAGCTACAGTATTTAACACAGTTCAGTATAGGCAAAATAGTTGAAATACATACTAAAGAAACAGAAGAGACAGTCCAGAATGAGAAAACACATATGTTTAATGAATTTTTGACAAATTGTAAAGACAATTAAATGAATAAAGGGTCGTAGTCTCAACAAATGATGCTGAGGGACTTCCCTGGTGGCGTAGGAGATAAGACTCTGTGCCCCCAGTGCAGGGGGCCTGGGTGTGATCCCTGGACAGGGAACGAGAACCCACATGTGTGCTGAAACAAAGAGTTCACATGCCACAACTAAGGAGCCCACATTCCACAACTAAGGAGCCAATGAGCCAAAACTAAGAGCCTGCAAGCTGCAACTAAGGAGACCTGGAGCCTCAACTAAGGAGCCAGACTGCTGCAACTAAGGAGCCCACATGCTGCAACTAAGGAGCCGGCAAGCCACAACTAAGGAGCCCATGAGCCACAAGGAAGCCACCTGCCACAACTAAAACCAAGCGCAACCAAATAAATAAATAAATATTTTTTAAAAAACAAAAACAAATGATGCTGAAACAACCCTACAGCAAATCACTAAACTGCTCTTTGTCACTGTTGTTCTTAGGTATTATACAAAAAGCATGACCCATAAAAGAATCAATAAATGAGAATTTACCAAATTAAAAAAAACTTTAGATGCACAAAATACACTAGAAAAAGGGCAAAAAAATAAGCCACAGACTGGGGAAAATATTTGCAAATTACTTACCTGATCAAGTACATTTTCACATAGTATAGAAAGAGCTCTTGAAACTCAAAACTAACAAGCTCAATTTTATTTATTTATTTACAGGTTTTTAAGAAATAACTGGCTTATTAACATATGACTTAAAAACCATAAAATTCCCCCTTTTAAATCGTATAATGCAGTGGTTTTTAGTATATTCATTGAACTGTGCAATTATCACCTCTATCTAACAAGCTCTATTTTTTTTTAATTTTTTTAACATCTTTATTGGAGTATAATTGCTTTACAATGTTGTGTCAGTTTCTGCTGTATAACAAAGTGAATCAGCTATATGTATACATATATCCCCATATTGCCTCCCTCTTGCATCTCCCTCCCACCCTCCCTCCCTATCCTACCCCTCTAGGTGGTCACAAAGCACCGAGCTGATCTCCCTGTGCAATGCAGCTGCTTACCACTAGCTATCTATTCTATATTTGGTAGTGTATATATGTCCATGCTACTCTCTCAGTTCGTCCCAGTTTACCCTTGCCCCTCCCCATGTCCTCAAGTCCATTCTCTACACCTGCATCTTTATTCCTCTCCTGTCCCTAGGTTCATCAGAACCATTTCTTTCTTTAGATTCCATATATATGTGTTAGCATACAGTATTTGTTTTTCTCTTTCTGACTTGCTTCACTCTGTATGACAGACTCTAGGTCCATCCACCTCACTACAAATAACTCAATTTCGTTTCTTTTTAAGGACAAGCTCTATTTTAAATTGAGACGAAAATTGAATCGATGCTTCTCCAAAGACCATATCACTCTTTGAATCTGTGCTTCAATATTCTCCATCAGTTTTGGAAAATTCTTGGCCATTAGCTCTTCAGGTATTGTTTTTGTCCTATTCTCTATCCTCCCCTTCTGGAACTCAAATATATATATATATATATATAATTATATATACACACATTTTTTTTCACAGTGTTATATATGTATCTCACATGCTATGCTTTATTTGTTCTCTGTGCTTTATCCCAATTGTTTTCCACTGGTCTACTTTCCAGTACAGCAACTGTCTCTTTTTCAATTGTCTAATCTGCCCTTAACCACATCTGTTGATCTCTCAATTTCAATTACTGCATTTTTTAAAATTTCAGAATGCCAATAAAATTTCTACACATTCCTTTATTTTTTAGAGAATAAATCAGAGCTATTTTAAGGTCCACGTATGATAAATTCACTACATGTATTTTCTGTTTTTTTAAATACTGTCTGTCTATTCACTATTGTGTGTTTTGGTATACGTGCTAAGTTTTGATTGATGTCAGTCACTTTGTGGAAATACTCAATGAGGCTCTCAGTGTTATCTCACTCTTTCAAGTTACCTGAGAGGGTACAGATTACCTTAAACCAGTCAAGAGACAAATTCACCTTAGCCTGATGTTGTCCCTTTAAGTCCTGAACTACCGAATTTCTGCTGTTTTTTTCTTTTTCACAGCTTTTCTCACTTAATTGCTTTTTCTCACTTTTCTATATGTATTATTTTAAATTGAAATAAATGACATTTTTATGATATTGAGTCCTCTGTCCAAGAAAGAAAATGCCTCTTTTACCATCTTTATTAAGGTTCAACTGACATACAAAAATTAATAAGGTTCGGAAACCGTCAAGATGGCAGAGGAGTGAGACGTGGAGATCACCTTCCTCTCCACAAATACATCAGAAATACATCTACATGTGGAACAACCCCTACAGAACACCTACTGAACACTAGCAGAAATCCTCAGACCTCCCAAAAGGCAAGAAACTCCCCACGTACCTGGGTAGGACAAAAGAGAAAAGAAAAAACAGAGACAAAAGAATAGGGACCGGATCTTCACCAGTGGGAGGGAGCTGTCAAGGGGGAAAAGTTTCCACACACTAGGAAACCCCTTCACTGGCAGAGACAGCGGTGGCAGGGGGGAAAAAGCTTCGGAGCCACAGAGGAGAGCGCAGCAACAGGGGTGCAGAGAGCAAAGTGGAGACATTCCGCACAGAGGATCGGGGCCAACCAGCACTCATCAGCCTGAGAGGCTTGTCTGCTCACCCGCCAGGTGGGACTGGCCAGGGCTGGGAGCTGAGGCTCCGACTTCGGAGGTCAGATCCCAGGGAGAGGACTGGGATTCGCTGCGTGAACACAGCCTGAAGGGGGCTAGTGCACCACAGCTAGATGGGAGGGAGTCTGGGAAAAAGTCTGGAACTTCTGAGGAGGCAAGAGACCATTGTTTCGGGATGCACGAGGAGAGGGAATTCAGAGCACTGCCTAAAGGAGCTCCAGACATGGGCACGAACCATGGATATCAGTGCGGACACCAGAAATGGGCCTGAAACGCAGAGGCTGCTGCTGCAGCCACGAAAAAGCCCATATGCAAGCACAGGTCACTATCCACACCTCCCCTCCTGGGAGCTTGTGCAGCCAGCCACTGCCAGGGTTCTGAGATCAAGGGACAACTTCCCCGGGAGAACACACTGCACGCCTTGGGGCTGTTGGAATGTCACGCTGGCATCTGCCACTGCAGGCTTACCCTGCATTCCTTACCCCTCCCTCCTCCCGGCCTGAGTGAGCCAGAGCCCCTTCATCAGCTGCTACTTTAACCCCGTCCTGCCTGAGCAAAGAACAGACGCCCTCCAGCGACCAACACGCAGAGGCAGGGCCAAATCCAAAGCTGAACCCCGGGAGCTGTGCGAACAAAGAAGAGAAAGGGAAATCTCTTGCAGCAGCCTCAGAAGCAGCGGATTAAATCTCCACAATCAACTTGATGTACGCTCCATCTGTGGAATACCTGAACAGACAAGGAATCGTCCCAAAATTGAGGCAGTGGACGTTGAGCGCAACGACGTATATAATTTTTTCCTTTTTCTCTTTTTGTGAGTGTGTATGCATATGCTTCATTGTGTGATTTTGTCTGTATAGCTTTGCTTTTACCATTTGTCCGAGGGTTCTGTCTGTCCTTTTTGTTTGTTTTAGTATAGTTTTTAGTATTTCTTATCATTGGTGGATTTGTTTTGGTTGCTCTCTTCTTTCATTTTACTATTTTTTTTAATTTTTAATAGTTTTTTAAAAAATTTTATTTTAATAACTTTATATTCTTTTTTTTTTTTTTTTTTTTTTTTTTTTTTTGCAGTACGCAGGCCTCTCACTGTTGTGGGCTCTTCCATTGTGAAGCACAGGCTCCGGACGCGCAGGCCCAGCAGCCGTGGCTCACAGGCCCACCCGCTCCACGGCATGTAGGATCTTCCCGGACTGGGGCACGAACCCATGTCCCCTGCACCAGCAGGCAGACTCTCAACCACTGCGCCACCAGGGAAGCCCAATAACTTTATATTCTTTTCTTTCCTCCTTCCTTCCTTCCTTTCTTTCTTTCCTTTCCTCCCTCCCTCCCTTCCTCTCTCTCTCTCTCTCTCTCTCTCTCTCTCTCTTCCTTCCTTCCTTCCTTTCTTTCTTTCTTTCTTCTTTTCGCCCTTTTCTTCTCAGCCGTGTGGCTGACAGGGTCTTGGTGCTACGGTCGAGTGTCAGGCCTGGGCCTCTAAGGTGGGAGAGCCGAGTTCAGGACATTGGTCCACCAGAGCCCTCCCAGCTCCACGTTATATTAAATGGCGAAAGCTCTCCCAGAGACCTCGACCTCAACGCTAAGACCCAGCTCCACTCAATAACCAGCAAGCTACAGTGTTGGACACCCTATGCCGAACAACTAGCAAGACAGGAACACAATCCCGTCCATTAGCAGACAGGCTGCCTAAAATCATAATAAGGTCACAGACACCCCAAAACACACCACCGGACACGGTTCTGCCCACAAGAAAGACAAGATCTAGCTTCATCCCCCAGAACACAGGCACCAGTCCCCTCCACCAGGAAGGCTGCACAACCCATTGAACCGACCTTACCCACTGGGGTAAGACACCAAAAACAACGAGAACTATGAACATGCAGCCTGTGAAAAGGAGACTCCAAAACATTAAGTTAAGCAAAATGAGAAAACAGAGAAAAACACAGCAGATGAAGGAGCAAGGTAAAAACCAGACCAGACAGATGAAAAGGAAATAGGCAGTCTACCTGAAAAACAATTGAGAGGAATGATAGTAAAGATGATCCAATACCTAGGAAATAGAATGCAGAAAATACAAGAAACGTTTAACATGGATGTAGAAGAACTAAAGAGGAAACAAGCAACGATGAACAACACAATAAATGAAATTAAAAATTCTCTAGAAGGAATCAATAGCAGAATAACTGAGGCAGAAGAACAGATAAGTGACCTGGAAGATAAAACAGTGGAAATAACTACCACAGAGCAGAATAAAGAAAACAGAATGAAAAGAATTGAGGACAGTCTCAGAGACCTCGGGGACAACATTAAACACACCAATATTCAAATTATAGGGGTCCTGGAGGAAGAAGAGAAAAAGAAAGGGGCTGAAAAAATATTTGAAGAGATTATAGTTGAAAGCCTCCCTAAAATGGGAACGGAAATAGTCAATCAAGTCCAGGAAGTGCAGAGAGTCCCATACAGGATAAATACAAGGAGTAACATGCCAAGAAACATAGTAATCAAACTATCATAAATTAAATACAAGGAAAATATATTAAGAGCAACAAGGGAAGAACAACAAGTAACATACAAAGGAATCCCCATAAGGTAAACAGCTGACCTTCCAGCAGAAACTCTGCAAGCCAGAAGGGGCTGGCAAGACATATTTAAAGTGATGAAAGGGAAAAGCCTACAACCAAGATTACTCTGTCCAGCAAGGATCTCATTCACATTCGATGGAGATATTAAAATCTTTACAGACAAACAAAAGCTAAGAGAATTCAGCACCACTAAACCAGCTTTACAACAAATGCTAAAGGAACTTCTCAAGGCAGGAAACCCAAGAGGAGGAAAAGACCTACAATAACAAACCAAAAACAATTAAGAAAATGGTAATAGGAACATACACAACGATAACTACCTTAAATGTAAATTAATTAAAAGCTCCAACCAAAAGACATAGACCCACTTCAGACCTAGGGACACATACAGACTGAAAGTGAGGGGATGGAAAAAAATATTCCATGCAAATAGAAATCAAAAGAAAGCTGGAGTAGCAATTCTCATATCAGACAAAATAGACTTTAAAATAAAGACTATTACAAGAGACAAAGAAGGACATGACATAATGATCAAGGGATCAATCCAAGAAGAAGATATAACAACTGTACATATGTATGCACCCAACATAGGAGCACCTCAATACATAAGGCAATTGCTAACAGCCATAAAAGGGGACATCAACAGTAACACAATCATAGTAGGGGACTTTAACACCCCACTTTCACCAACGGACAGATCATCCAAACTGAAAATAAATAAGGAAACACAAGCTTTAAATGATACATTAAACAAGAGGGACTTAATTGATATTTATAGGACGTTCCATACAAAAACAGCAGAATACACATTTTTATCAAGTGCTCATAAACATTCTCCAGGATAGATCATATCCTGGGTCACAAATCAAGCCTTGGTAAATTTAAGGAAATTGAAATCACATGAAGTATCTTTTCTGACCAAAACACTATGAGACTAAATATCAATTACAGGAAAAAATCTCTAAAAAATAAAAATACATGGAAGCTGAACAATATATGACCTAATAACCAAGAGATCACAAATATCAATTACAGGAAAAAAATCTCTAAAAAATAAAAATACATGGAAGCTAAACAATACACGACCTAATAACCAAGAGATCACTGATGAAATCAAAGTGGAAATCACAAAATACCTAGAAACAAATGACAATGAAAACACGATGACCCAAAACTTATGGGATGCAGCAAAAGCAGTTCTAAGAGGGAAGTTTATAGCAATGCAATCCTGTCTCAAGAAACACCTCAAATAAACAACCTAACTTACACCTAAAGCAATTAGAGAAAGAAGAACAAAAACTCCCCAAAGCTGGCAGAAGGAAAGAAATCATAAAGATCAAATCAGAAATAAATGAAAAACAAATGAAGGAAACAATAACAAATATCAATAAAACTAAAATTTGGTTCTTTGAGAAGATAAACAAAATTGATAAACCATTAGTGAGACACATAAAGAAAAAAAGGGAGAAGACTCAACTCAATAGAATTAGAAATGAAAAAGGAGAAGTAACAACTGACACTGCAGAAAAAGAAAGGATCATGAGAGATTACTACAAGCAACTAATGCGAAAAAAATGGACAACCTGAAGAAATGGACACATTCCTAGAAAAGCACAAACTTCTGAGAATGAACCAGGAAGAAATAGAAAATATAAACAGACCAATCACAAGCACTGAAACTGAAACTATGATTAAAAATCTTCCAACAAACAAAAGCCCAGGACCAGATGGCTTCACAGGTGAATTCTATCAAACATTTAGAGAAGAGCTAACACCTATCCTTCTCAAACTCTTCCAAAACATAGCAGAGGGAGGGACACTCACAAACTCATGCTACAAGGCTACCATCACCCTGATATGAAAACCCTACAAAGATGTCACAAAGAAAGAACACTACAGGCCAATATCACTGATGAACATACATGCAAAAACCCTCAGCAAAAGACTAGCAAACAGAATCCAACAACACATTAAAAGGATCATACACCATGATCAAGTGGGGTTTATCCCAGGAATGCAAGGATTCTTCAATATATGCAAATCAATAAACGTGATACACCATATTAACAAACTGAAGGAGAAAAACCATATGATCATCTCAATAGATGCAGAGAAAGCTTTTGACAAAATTCAACAGCCATTTATGATAAAAAAAAAACCTCCAGAAAGTAGGCATAGAGGGAACTTACCTCCACATAATAAAGGCCATATATGACAAACACACAGCGAACATCGTCTTCAATGGTGAAAAACTGTAACCATTTCCACTAAGATCAGGAACAAGACAAGGTTGCGCACTCTCACCAGTATTATTCAGCATAGTTTTGGAAGTTTTAACCACAGCAATCAGAGAAGAAAAAGAAATAAAAGGGATCAAAATCAGAAAAGAAGAAGTAAAGCTGTCACTGTTTGCAGATGACATGATACTATACATAGAGAATCCTAAAGATGCTACCAGAAAACTACTAGAGCTAATCAATGAATTTGGTGAAGTAGCAGGACACAAAATTAATGCACAGAAATCTCTTGCATTCCTATACACCAATGATGAAAAATCTGAAAGAGAATTTCAGGAAACACTCTTGTTTACCACTGCAACAAAAAGAATAAAATACTTAGGAATAAAACTACCTAAGGAGACAAAAGACCTGTATGCAGAAAACTAGAAGACACTGATGAAAGAAATAAAAGAGGACACAAACAAATGGAGAGATATACTATGTTCTTGGATTGGAAGAATCAACATTGTGAAAATGACTATACTACCCAAAGCAATCTACAGATTCAATGCAATCTCTATCAAACGACCACTGGCATTTTTCACAGAACTAGAACAAAAAATCTCACAGATTGCATGGAAACACAAAAGCCCCCGAATAGCCAAAGTAATCTTCAGAAAGAAAAACGGAGCTGGAGGAAGCAGGCTCCCTGACTTCAGACTACTCTAGAAAGCTACAATAATCAAGACAGTATGGTACTGGCACAAAAACAGAAACATAGATTAATGGAACAGGAAAGTCCAGAGATTAACCCATGCACATATGGGAACAGGATAGAAAGCCCAGAGATTAACCCATGCACACTTTATTTTTGATAAAGGAGGCAAGAATATACAATGGGGAAAAGACAGCCTCTTCAATAAGTGGTGCTGGGAAAACCGGACAGCTACAGGTAAAGAATGAAATTAGATCACTCCCTAACACCATACACAAAAGTAAATTCAAAATGGATTAAAGACCTAAGTGTAAGGCCAGACACTATGAGCCAAAGGTAGGCAGAACACTCTATGACATAAATCACAGCAAGATCCTTTTTGACCCAACTCCTACAGAAATGGAAAAAAACAAAAATAAACAAATGGGAACTAATGAAACTTAGAAGCTTTTGCACAGCAAAGGAAACCATAAACAAGACAAAAAGACAACCCTCAGAATGGGAGAAAATATTTGCAAATGAAGCAACTGACAAAGGACTAATCTCCAAAATTTACAGGCTGCTCATGCAGCTCAATATCAAAAAAGCAAACAACCCAATCCAAAAATGGGCAGAAGACCTAAATAGACATTTCTCAAAGAAGATATACAGACAGCCAACAAACACATGAAAGGATGCTCAACATCACTAATCATTAGAGAAATGCAAATCAAAACTACAATGAAATATAACCTCACACCAGTCAGAATGACCATCATCAAAAAATCTACAAACAATAAATGCTGGAGAGGGTGTAGAGAAAAGGGAACCCTCTGGCACTGTTGGTGGGAATGTAAATTGGTACAGCCACTATGGAGAACAGTATAGAGGTTCCTTAAAAACTAAAAATAGAACTACCATATGACCCAGCAATCCCACTACTGGGCATATACCCTGAGAAAACCATAATTCAAAAAGAGTCATGTACCACAATGTTCACTGCAGCTCTATTTACAATAGCCAAGACATGGAAGCAACCTGAGTGTCCATTAACAGATGAATGGATAAAGAAGATGTGGCACATATATACAACGGAATATTACTCAGCCATAAAAAGAAACAAAATTGAATTATTTGTAGTGAGGTGGATGGACCTAGAGTCTGTCATACAGAGTGAAGTAAGTCAGAAAGAGAAAAACAAATACCGTATGCTAACACAGATATATGGAATCTAAAAAAAAAAATGGTTTTGATGTATCTAGGGGCAGGACAGGAATAAAGATTTAGACATAGAGAATGGACTTGAGGACACGGGGAAGGGGAAGGGTAAGCTGGGACAAAATGAGAGAGTGGCATGGACATATATACACTACCAAATGTAAAATAGAGAGCTAGTGGGAAATACCTGCATAGCACAGGGAGATCAGCATGATGCTTTGTGACCACCTTCGAGGGAGGATAGGGAGGTTGGGAGGGAGGTGCAAGAAGGAGGGGATATGGGGATATATGTGCTCATATAGCTGATTTACTTTGTTTTACAGTAAAAACTAAC
This sequence comes from Stenella coeruleoalba, assembly GCF_951394435.1. Taxonomy (NCBI): domain Eukaryota; kingdom Metazoa; phylum Chordata; class Mammalia; order Artiodactyla; family Delphinidae; genus Stenella; species Stenella coeruleoalba. The sequence goes on along the minus strand of NC_137152.1, from coordinate 98,520,587 downwards.
ACACCACTGTAACGCAATTATACTCCAATAAAGATGTTTAAAAAAAAAAAGATAAAGCTACTATGAGCCTCTATGTACAGGTCTTTGCTTTGAAATAACTTTTTTTTTCTCTTGGGCAAATAGCTAGGAGTGGAATGGTGCGTATTCATATGGAAGATATGTTTATTGTTTTAGTAAACTGTTAAACTTTTCTAAAGTGATTGTAACATTTCACATTGCTCTCAGCAGTGTATGAGAATTCCTGTTGCCCCAAATCCTGCTAACAGTTTCAGTATTGTCAGTTTTATTAGTCATTTGAATAGGTATGTAGCAGAATCCCACTGCAACTTTAATTTTCATTTTTCTAATGACTAATGACACTGAGCATCTTTTATGTGCTTATCTGTCATATCTATATCTTCTATGGTGATGTTTCATTCAAATATTTTCTCAGTTTTTTAATTGGGTTGTCTATCTTCTTATTCTTGACTTGAAACAGTTTGTTATATATTCTAAATACAAACACTTTGTCAGATACGTTTTATAAATATTTTCTCCTGTTCTCTGACTTTCCATTTCATTTTCTTAAAAGAGACTTTTGGGCAGCAATGCTCTCTTAATTTCAATGAAAACGAATGCTTTCATAGCGATAATCAGTAGAAGAGATCAAATAAAAATTCATAATTATACAAGATTTAATTCACTAGGAAGACAAGAAAGTTCTAAGTTTACATGTACCTAAAACACCATCTTTGCATTGTCTCTATCTCGTGTGTGTATACAGTGTGTATGTGTCTGTGTATGTGTGCAGGATATTCATACTATAATAAACTATATATATGTACATAAAACAGAAAAAATGGAAGAAATTAAAAATTGACCAACATGTTGATATAATTAATACTATATCTTCTGACACCAATGAAAAATCTTGAAATCAATTACAAAATCTTAAGTAGAAAAACCCTAAGTGTTTGGAAATTAAGTAATACACTGCTAAATAAGTCATGTGGTCAAAGAAGAAATCAAAAGGAAATTTTAATACAACTGTAACTAGACAATAATGGATATATCACATATCAAATCTTTTGGGATGCAGCTAAAGTTATACTTAGAAGGAAATAAATAACCTTAAATGCTTATTTTGGAAAAGAGGACTGAAAAATGATTATTTAAACTGCCAGCTGAAAAGAACAGCAAGCTAATTCTAACTAATACAGAAGAAAGGAAATAATAAAGAGTAGAGTAGAAATCAATTAAATAGAAAATAGAGTATTTTTATTTTAAATACTCTAGAGAGAATAAACAATGCAAAAGAAATATCAATATACAAAGACTGTCTGTACTTTTTACATCACCAACTGAAAAGTAGAATATAAAATTTAAATGTGATACCATTTACAATAACATCACAGATAACATAAAGTCAAAAGACTGTTTAAAAATCCACAACACTAGTAAAGAAAGATATACAATAACTTTACCCAGAAAATTGCAAAACGTTACCAGTAATACCATCTCACCAGGTAAAGAAAAATCATTGAGAAAATCCAAAATCCATTCTTGATACATAACATCAAAAAGAATTAAACATTTTAAAGGAACGAAACTGGGTCATCTGTAGAGACATGGATGGACCTAGAGACTGTCATACAAAGTGAAGTAAGTCAGAAAGAGAAAAACAAATATCGTATATTAACACATATATGTGGAATCTGAAAAAATTGGTATAGACGATCTTATTTACAAAGCAGAAATAGACACAGATGTACAGAACAAACGTATGGGTACCAAGGGGGAAAGGGGGGTTGGATGAACTGGGAGATTGGGATTGACATATCTACACTATTGATACTATGTATAAAATAGATAACTAATGAGAACCTATTGTATAGCACAGAAAACTCTACTCAAGTCTCTGTGGTGACCTAAATGAGAAGGAAATCCAAAAAAGAGGGGATATATGTATACGTATAGCTGATTCACTTTGCTGTACAGTAGAAACTAACACAATATTGTAAAGCAACTATACTTCAATTAAAAAAATTTAATAAATTTAACAAAACTGCAAGACCTGTACAGTGCAAACTAAAAATACTTGAGAGCGAATTTGAAATAGCCCAAGTTCGTGGATTGAAAGACTTAATATTAGGCAGTTTTCCTCAAATGGGCCCATATATTCAATGAAATTCTAATAACAGTCCCAGAGATTTGTTTGTAGATATTGAGAAGTTAATACTAAAAATTATATACAATAACTATTGAGAATAACCAAAATAATTTAAAAAGAGGAACAAAGTTGGGGAAGTCATACTGCCTGATTATAAGGCTTTCTATTAAACTACAGTAATTAAGAAAGTATAGTATTGGCATACAAATAGACATATAGATCAATGGTACAAATCAGACAGTCCAGAAACAGCCCTTTATGGATGTATTCAATTGATTTCTGACAAAGATGCCAAGGTAACTAAATGAGGCAAGGATAGTCTTTTCAACAAGTAGTGGTAAAACAATTGGATATTCCTTTTCAAAAAAATAAAAGGAAAAAAGAAAGAAAACAAAAAAGAACCTCAAACCTTACCTCATATTATATACAAAAATTAACTCAAACGTATTAAATACATAAATGTTTGGTCTAAAACTATTAAACTTATATTAAAAACACAGAAGAAAATCTTTGCAACCTTGGGTTAGGCAAAGATTTCTGAGATATGATGCAAAAATGCATGAAAATTAAGTAAAGGAAAAAAACCACATGAATTAGACTTCATCGAAATTAACACTTTTGTTCTTCAAAAGACACCGGTAATGAAATGAAAAGACAAGTCACAGAATAAGAGATAGTTTTTGCAAAACATATATCTAGTGAAGTAGTTATATCCAGATTAGATTTTTTAAATTCTTCCAATTTAGAAGATAAACCAATACAAAATGAGCAAAAGAACTGAATAGCCACTTTACCTTAGAAGATAATAAGATGGCCAATAAGTACATGAAAACTTGCTCACTACCATTAGTCATTTGGGAAATGAAAATTAAAATCACAATGAAATGACACTATATAACTACTAGAATGCCTAAAATAAAAAGACAACGAGTGTTGGTGAGAATTTGGAGAACTGTAATCTTCATACACTGTTGGTGGAAATGTAAAATGATACTGCCACTTTAAGAAACAATCTTGCAGCTTCTTAAAAAGTTAAACGTAAGCTTACTATGTGACCCATTAATTCTCCTCCTTGGAATCCACCCTACAGAAATGAAAACCTATATGGAAAGACACTTGCATGTGACTATCTATAGCTGTGTAACTCATAATAGCTCAAAATGGAAACAACCTATGTGTCAATCACCACGTGAATGAATAAACACAACATGACATTCAACACAATACTTACTCAGCAATTAAATTAAAAGGAAGAAACTACTGTTTCATGCAACAATGTGGATTAATATAAAAGACATCATGCTACATGAAAGAAGCCAGAAACAAAAGACTACATACTATATGATTCCACTATATTAGACCCCTAAGAAAAGGCAAAACTACATATAGAGAAAGAATGTCAGGGATTGCCTGGGTCTGCAGGTGGAAGCAGAGATTTGCTGCAAAGAGGCACTAGGAAACTTTTTGAAGTGAGAGAAATGTTCTAAAGCTGGATTGCCATGATAATTGCACAAATGTATAAATGAAATAAAACATCAAATTGTACAGTTAAAACGGGTGGTTTTATGGGATATAAATTATACTTCAGTGAAGCTGTTAAAAAATTACTGAGATATATTAAAGAAGACCTCATTTAATGGGGGCATATATCATGTTCCTAGACTCAAAATTTAAGGCCGATTCTCCTCATTGTAATTGCAAGTAAAATCATGCCTATGTTTTTTTTCTGTTTTTTTCTAAAATTTATGTGGAAATTCAAGGTCAGGAAGCATCAAGATAACCTTCAACAAGGAGGGATGACACACAGTCTCAGAAGTCAAAGCTTACTATAAAGCCATAATAATTAAAGCATCATAGTATTGTTATTACGGTAAAAATACCAAAATAAACTATGGAATAAAATACAGAAGCAAAGTTTTCTATTGCTGTCTAACAAACCATCTCAAACTCTGCAGCATAAAACATACCCATTTAGTATATCATGGCTCTGTAGGTCAGAAGTCCAGATGGGCTCAAGTAGGTTCTCTGCTCAGTCTCACAAGGCTGAAATTAATAAATTGGCTGAGCTGGGATTTCATCTGAAGGTGTAGGGAAGAATCTGTTTTCAAGCTCATTCCGGTTGTTGGCAAAATCCAGTTCCTTAAAGTGTAGGTGTGAATTCCCTACTTCCTTCATGCCTGTCAGCTGAGAGCTGTCCCCTCCATCTCCAGGCTGCCTGCATACCATCTCACATGGCCCCTTCTATCATTTAACCAGGAACGGTGTGTTGAGTATTTCTGATATTTCAAATCTCTGGCTTTCCCTTCTGTCACCAGTAGGAGAAAGTGCTCTGCATTTAAGAGCTTGTGATTAAATCAGGCCCACCCAGATAATCTCCTTATCTTTCCACTATTTGGTCCATTGTGGCATATAATACAACATAATTATGGGAGGGCTATATCATCATATTCACAGATTCCCATGATTAGTGTGTGGCATCCTGGAGAGCCATTTTAAAATTCTCCCTGTCACATAGATTCACACATATGTGGTCTCATGATTTTCCACAAATGTGGCACTGCAATGCAGTAAGAAAGTTATTTTCTTCTCAATAAATGACTCAACCTTTTCAATAAGTGATTATATCTATGTAGAAAAAAAATGAACCTTGCACATATGAAAGCAATTTCAGTTGGATCATAGATCTAAATATGGAAATTAAAATAATTAAGCATCTAGAAAATAACAGAAAAATGTCCTCATTTCCTTCAGATAAAGATTTCTTAAACAGGATATTAATGCACTAAACATAAAACAAAAGGTTAATAAATTAAACTTCATTAAAATTTAAGAACTTCCATTTACCCAAAGATGACATTAAAACAGTGAGAAAATAAGCCATAGAATGGGAGGAGATATTGGCAATAAATATATCAGATGAAGGACTCCTATCCAGATTATATTTTTTATTAAAAATTCTATATATCAGTAAGAAAAAGGCAGACAACTTGAATTTTTAAATAGGCAAACGATGTGGAAAAGCCTTATAAAAGAAGATACATGAATGGATAAAAATATTTTTAAAAAATTCTCAACTTCATTGGCTATCAGAGAAATACAAATTAAAAACACAGTATGTTATCACAACACCCCAACCTGAATGACAAAAATAGGAAAAAAAAAAAACTGCTGTGACAGATTGCATTAATAGCGTCAATTCTTCATCACTTGCTGCAACCACAATCTTGCCATGGGACTTTAATTCCTCCCATTAAATCTGTCTCTACCCTCGTCTTTGGGTTTGGCCTTATGACTTGCTTTGGCCAATAGAATAAATCAGAAGTAATGTGTGACATTTTCAAGCCTAAGCCTCAGGGCCTGGAGTGTTTCTGTTAGCCTACATGCATTTTTGCCATCTCCATGAGCAGAGCTTCCCCCGTGTAATTGCTGCTCATCCACCCTCTGGTCTGTGTCCCTGAATAAACACACAAAGAAGAGACCACAACAGAGTCAACTCCAGTCCAGCCAGAACCACTGTTTAGAAGAGAGCCACCCAGGAGAACCTAACCTATATCAGTTGAGCCCGGGACCACCTGCAGATGTATAAGCAATAATAAATCGTTGTTGTCTTAAGCCACTAAGTTTTGTGGTGGTTTGTCTTGCAGCAATAGTGAACTGTCAATAGAAAGTGTTAGTGAGGAGGTGGAACAACCAGAATTCTCATATGCTGACGGTGGGAGTGAAAATTGGTACACCCACTTAGGCAAACTGGCAGTAGCTAATAAAGTTAACCATGTGTTTGCTCTTCAACCCAGCAATCCAGTCCAGAAATGCAAACATATATACACCTCAAGACATGCACCAGATGGATCACAACAGTACTATTCAGAATGCAAAAATGGAAGACAGTATACTACATAGATATATTGTGGTACATTCATATAGTGGAATTCTATAGATAAAGCAATGAAAATGGATGAAAAACAGCAATATTCAACAATATGGATGAACCTTATAACTGTAACTTTGAGCTAAAGAAACAGACACAAAAGAGTATATACTGTATAATTCAATTCAGATTAAAGTTCAAAATTTGGCAAAATTAATATAGGCTTACAGAATAGTGGTTATCTTTGGTAAGGGTAATGGCAGTGTGGAGGGAGCTGAATAAAGAAGCTTCTATAGTGCTGGTTATGTTCTATAACTTGACCTTGCTGGTGGTTATATGGCAGTGTTTACTTCATACAAATTTATAAAGCACTACACTTAGGATTTGTGTACTTTCCTGTATTTATGACCCTTCCCCAGTCTTCCTCATATCAAACTCACACTAGACTATAATGATTTTCTACCAAGTTCTTTGCTTAGGGGTCATATATCTCAAAATAGTAGCAGTTTGGGAACAGAAATTGTAAGTTTATTAGACTTGATCATTCCATTCTATCACATAATGGAAAGGCCTTCCAAACTTGGAAGATGTCCTATATGAACATTTTACTTCCATCTACTTCCCTTTGCTCTTTTCTCAATAATCATTCCTTTCTATGCAGCCCCTTCGTTAAAGTTCCCAAGTACAGTCCCTTGCTGCTCTTCCCTTGGGAAACTCCATCTTTCTTCACAAGGAGAGAGTTCTCCTCCCCTTAATCACTTCCTGCTTTTCTGCAAACTGGAGTGTCTAGAGCTTCAGCTAAATGTTAACAGAGACTCTCATCCGCACAGACATCATTGCCTTTGGAGGGGTCACGTGCAGACCCTAAGTCCCTCAAAGAGTGAAAGTGCATAGTCTCATCTCAGTTCCGCCTCTCTACCAGTGAGATCCACAGCTGATTTCCTCACTAGCCTTCCTAATATTGTATAAACCTTACCGTGTTGAGATTTATTTTTTCTTGGAGTTAATATGACAATTTAATCTCAAATGAACAAGGAATATTTCCCTTGCTAACTTGAGCATGACTTTGCATTCTTTTCAAACAATAAACAAAATTAAAACAAGCCCATGAATTATTTTACTAAGGATTCCCTGAGCTATATTTACATTATGAAAGCCACAACACCAAGCTCTCTTTACATTCAAGAGACTTGGCGCAAGCTCAGTTTATATTCTTTTTCATTTAAATTTCCGTCCCTCATAGACACATGGGGATATGAGAACAGGGACAGTGGTTTCCAGTTCACCATGTCTTTTCCTTTTTCTAAAGATAGAATCCATGTTTTCTTCAACTTCATTGAAAACACAACAGATAGTCTATAAATTTTCCTTTGGTTTATTCTAGTAAATCTTTTTCAATCTCAGTAGAAGGAGCTGCCAGACTGACCTTAGTGCCTGTTTTCAATTTAGTTTCCCTTGCACTATTTCTCGTACACATTTTAGGTTTTAGTCATATGAAAGTTTTACTTTCTTCATTTTCTTAGGCATGGTGTTATTGCTGGTGTTACATTCTCCTGTTCATTTCAATGGTTGTATGAGAAATACATGTGACAGATAGGGACTAGGCTCATATTATCATCCATTAGTGGTTTAAAGAAGTACTTCTGAAACTTTACTGTACATATGAGAACTGAGAATCTTGTTAAAATGCATATTCAGAGTCAGTAGATCTACGGTGGGGCCAGAGACTACACATTTCTAACAAGCTTCAAATGATGCCAGTACTAATGGTCCATGTGCCACAAATTGAGTAGCAAGTATTTAGAAACTGTGAAGACAAACTGCTTGATTAAAATTTCACCTCTTCCACGTACTTTAGCTATGTTAAAAGAAAATTTTCCACAGACAATTTACTGATCTAGTAGGCTTTTATTCAGTGATTTATGAACCAGGCAGCATTCAATCTAGCAGACAAAAAGGAGCTCTGAGGAGCTGTACAAGGCATGAGATTTTTATAGACCAAAGTGACCAGGAACAAGGAACTTACCCTGAGCATTTGCTAATTGGTTAAAGTAAGGTCACTTTCCTTGCACAAAGCAAAGGGAAGTCTTGGAGCTGGGTTAGGTAACTTGTGCTGAGCAGGCAAGCACTGATTGGTTGACCTAGGCTTTCCTTTTCTGGAAGAGCCAAGCAAAGAAACTTAGTTAAGTTCTGGTTTACTGATATGGTACTTTGCATGAGCAGCTCTATCCTGGGCCTAATCTGACTTCTTTAATAGCTATACGACTTGGGCAAGTGACTTGTTTCCTTATCTTTACAATGGGGATCGTAATGGCACCTATCATTTGGAACATAAAGACTGAAGGAGATAATACATGTAAAATATTTAGAAAAATATCTAATGAAGTAAGTGTATAATAAATGCTACGTCTCTGAAGCAATTTGACTTCCATATAAAAAGTAGTAATTGTAGAAATCATCACAATAAAGTCTCAGATAACTTTTCCAGCAGTTGAATTATTCTGATCACTTAGAAGAAATGATTTGTTTCAACCATAGAGAGAAAAAATGTGACTTTTAAAAATATGTCCCAGGCAAATGACAAGGATAAGTGACAACTAGCAGTTAAAGGGAAAGGAACATATATGATGCTAGATGCATATGAATATACATACATACAGCCTTCATTAAATCTTATAATAACCTTGCAAGGCAGACTTCCATTATACAGTATATTATACATTATATTCAATACTATTTCCAATATGCAGTTAAGGAAACTGAGGTTCAAAGAATTTAAGAAATTTGGCCAAAGTCACATGGTTAGTAAACAGCAAAACCAGGATTTGAATAGATTTGCAAATTTATATTTCATTATCATCCTAGAAAAATTAACTGGTTTTCTGAAAGTAGTTCCAAATAGAAAGTGAACTCTCTGTGCATGAATCTCTAAATAATTAAGAGATTCTCAATAATTCCTTCAGCTTCACATGTTTCACCAACCTTTTTTGAACTACAATCATTCCACACCTGCTAGCCTAGCGCCAGTAAAGGCACACACATGGTCAGCATTTCCATTTTGAATGCTGTAGGGGCACTTTGTAACGCAGCTATAATCAATCTGTGTTGGGCTGAGGTTTGTCATTAAAGGTCATGACTCAAGAGCGACTTTAAAATAAAAAATCCTTTCAGCCAATTTAAGTAGAAGCAAGGCACATGAACAGAAGCTGATTTTGCACCTGATTGTAATTCACAGCCAGGTGTCAGACTTAAGTATTTGCTTTATGCTTTCCAGAAGAGGGCTGTTGTGTATTTGCACCTGCAAAAAAATAAGCAACTGTAGGAGAAAATAGAGGTATAGATAGCTCAGCCAATGCCCTTATCCAAAGATGCTCTGAACATTCACTTCCATTTTCGAAAGGTTTATTATGCTAAAATTTCATCACCACAAACACTGCAGAAACCAATGAAAGAAAATGAATATCAGAACACAAGTCCAAAATAAGTGAAGTAAATATTCTAACCCTAAAATTGAAGATAACAACTTGACTGTGATTTGAAGTACTTAGTAACTCCAGAAGTGTCTAAGAATAAACAAATTGTAAGTATGAATATCTTTGACATGAAGCACTGAAAAAAATTCTAAAATTGCAACGAAACCTAGAAGGGCAGTCCTACTGCCATCTAATAAAGCCAGTAGTATAATCAGGTAGGTTCAAGTAAGTCATCCATGATTGGTGATATGCCTGTAAAACAGCTTTCAAAAAGAAACCCTTGATTTATATCATTTGCCAATTTCTGTGGTGTAAATACCCCAACGTAGACTGATTTCACTATGAATGTGACACCAGTGAATGCAGAGTTGGGAACATATGTGTACAAGCGACTCAGCTAAGCTGATGTTAGCTATCTATGGCACACTGATGGCTCAAATCAATAATCTCATCTTCCACCATAGGAAAGTAGAGTAATAAGAGAAAAGTAAACCTAAAAAAATAAGAAGGAAATAATAAAGATAAGAGAGGAAATAAATGAAATAGAGAATAGTAAAATAGTACAGAAAAATCAATGAAACTGAAGATTGCTTTCTTGAAAAGATCAACAAAATTGAAAAACCTTTGGCTAGACTGACCATGAAAAAAGGGAGAAGACATATTTTACTAAATTTAAAAAGATTATAAGAAAATGTTATGCATGATTGTTTGACAAAAAATTAAGTAACCTAGGATATGCAAAAGTTCCTGAAAGACAGATGCTACTGAAACTGACTCAAAAAGAAATAGAAAATCTTATCAGATCTAAAAAAGTAAAGAGATTGAATATCAGTAAGTTTAAAAAATTTCCATAATACACAAAGGTTCAGGACCAGATGGCTTCACTGGAGAATTCCACCAAACATTTAGAGAAGAATAAACACTAATCCTTCACAAACTCTTCCAAAAAAAATAAATAAAGAGGGCTTCCCTGGTGGCGCAGTGGTTGAGAGTCCGCCTGCCGATGCAGGGGACATGGGTTCGTGCCCCGGTCTGGGAAGATCCCACATGCCACGGAGCGGCTGGGCCCGTGAGCCATGGCTGCTGAGCCTGCACATCTGGAGCCTATGCTCTGCAACGGGAGAGGCCACAACAGTGAGAGGCCCGCGTACCACAAAAAAACAAAAACAAAAACAAAAACAAAATGAAGAGAAAGGAACCTTCCAAACTCATTCTATGAGACTTATGTTGCCCTTATATCAAAACCAGACAAAAATAGTAGAAAAAAAACCTACGGACTAGTAATGTGAATATTAACACAAAAATTCTCAACAAAATACTAGTAAAGCAAATCCAGCAACATATAAAAAGGATTCTAAATCATTAATAAGGGGTATTTATTCCAGGGTTGCACAGTTGCTTCAACATTAAAAAGTCAATGTAATACACCATATTATAAGAATTAAGAGCAAAACCCACATCATCATCTCAATACATGCAGAAAAAGCATGTGAAAAGATCCAGTATCTTGACATGATAAAAACACTCAAAAATTAGGAATAGAAGTGAACTTCCTCAGCCTGAAAAAAGGCATCTATGAAAACTCACAGATAACATCACAATTAACAGTATAAGACTGGAGGGGGGAAGATGGCGGAAGAGTAAGACACGGAGATCACCTTCCTCCCCACAGATACATCAGAAATATATCTACACGTGGAACAACTCCTACAGAACACCCACTGGACACTGGCAGAAGACCTCAGACCTCCCAAAAGGCAAGAAACTCCCCACGTACCTGGGCAGGGCAAAAGAAAAAAGAATAAACAGAGACAATAGAATAGGGACGGGACCCACACCAGTGGGAGGGAGCTGTGAAGGAGGAAAGCTTTCCACACACTAGGAAGCCCTTTCGTGGGCAGACACAGCGGGTGGCAGAGGGGGGAAGCTTCAGGGCCGCGGAGGAGAGCACAGAAACAGGGGTGCAGAGGGCAAAGCGGTGAGATTCCCACACAGAGGCTCGGTGCCGACCGGCACTCACCAGCCCAAGAGGCTTGTCTGTTCACCTGCTGGGGCAGGCGGGGGCTGGTAGCTGAGGCTCAGGCTTCGGTGGGATCCCAGGGAGAGGACTGGGGTTGGCGGCGTGAACACAGCCTGAAGGGGTTAGTACACCACGGCTAGCCGGGAGGGAGTCCGGGAAAAAGTCTGGACCCGGGAGAAGAGGCAAGAGACTCTTTCTTCCCTCTTTCTTTCCTGGTGCGTGAGGAGAGGGGATTAAGAGCACTGCTTAAAGGAGCTCCAGAGACGGGCGTGAGCCACGGCTATCAGCGCAGACCCCAGCGATGGGCATGAGATGCTAAGGCTGTTGCTGCCGCCACCAAGAAGCCTGTGTGCGAGCACAGGTCACTCTCCACACCTCACCTCCCGGAAGCCTGTGCAGCCCGCCACTGCCAGAGTCCCGGGATCCAGGGACAACTCTCCCGGGAGAACACACGGCATGCCTCAGGCTGGTGCAATGTCAAACTGGCCTCTGCCACCACAGGCTCGCCCTGCACTCCGTGCCGCTCCCTCCCCCCGGCCTGAGTGAGCCAGAGCGCCCTAATCAGCTGCTCCTTTAACCCCGTCCTGTCTGAGCGAAGAACAGACACCCTCCGGGGACCTACACGCAGAGACAGGGCCAAATCCAAAACTGAACCCCGGGCGCTGTGTGAACAAAGAGAAAGGGAAATCTCTCCCAGCAGCCTCAGGAACAGCGGATTAAATCTCCACAGTCAACTTGATGTACGCTGCATCTGTGGAATACCTGAATAGACAAAGAATCATCCCAAATTGAGGAGGTGGACTTTGAGAGCAAGATATATTATTTTTTCCCCTTTTCCTCATTTTGTGACAGTGTATGTGTATTCTTCTGTGTGAGAGTTTGTCTGCATAGTTTTGCTTTCACCATTTGTCCTAGGGTTTTCTCTGTATGTTTTTTTTTGTTGTTCTTCTTTTGTTTCTTTTTTACTTTAAAAAAATTTTCTTCTTAATAATAATTTTTTATTTTAATAACTTCATTTTATCTTACTTTATTTTATCCTCTTTCTTTCTTATTTTCTACTTTTTCTCGCTTTTATTCTGAGCCATGTGGATGAAAGGCTCTTGATGCTGCAGCCAGGAGTCAGTGCTGTGCCTCTGAGGTGGGAGAGCCAACTTCAGGACACAAGTCCAGAAGAGACCTCCCAGCTCCACCTAATATCAAATGGCGAAAATCTCCCAGAGATCTCCATCTCAACACCAACACCCAGCTTCACTCAACAACCAGCAAGCTACAGTGCTGGACACCCTATGCCAAACAACTAGCAAGACAGGAACACAACCCCACTCATTAGCAGAGAGGCTACGTAAAATCATAATAAGGCCAAAGACACCCCAAAACACACCACCAGACGTGGACCTGCCCAACAGAAAGACAAGATCTAGCCTCATCCACCGGAACACAGGCACTAGTCCCCTCCACCAGGAAGCCTACACAAACCACTGAACCAACTTTAGCCACTGGGGACAGACACCAAAAACAAAGGGAACTATGAACCTGCAGCCTGCAAAAAGGAGACCCCAAACACAGTAAGATAAGCAAACTGAGAAGACAGAAAAACACACAGCAGATGAAGAAGCAAGATAAAACCCACCAGACCTAACAAACGAAGAGGAAATAGGCAGTCTACCTGAAAAAGAATTCAGAATGATAATAAGATGATCCAAAATCCTGGAAATAGAATACAGAAAATGCAAGAAACATTTAACAAGGGCCTAGAAGAACTAAAGAGGAAACAAGCAATGATGAACAACACAATAAATGAAATTTAAAATTCTCTAGAAGGGATCAATAGCAGAATAACTGAGGCAGAAGAACAGTTAAGTGACCTGGAAGATAATATAGTGGAAATAACTACTGCAGAGCAGAATAAGGAAAAAAGAATGAAACAAATTGAGCACAGTTCCAGAGACCTCTGGGGTACATTAAACACACCAACATTTGAATTATAGGAGTCCCAGAAGAAGAAGAGAAAAAGAAAGGGACTGAGAAACTATTTGAAGAGATTATAGTTGAAAACATCCCTAATATGGGAAAGGAAAGAGTTAATCAAGTCCAGAAAGCACAGAGAGTCCCATACAGGATAAATACAAGGAGAAACATGCCAAGACACATATTAATCAAACTATCAAAAATTAAATACAAAGAAAACATATTAAAAGCAGCAAGGGAAAAACAACAAATAACACAAGGGAATCCCCATAAGGTTAACAGCTGATCTTTCAGCAGAAACTCTGCAAGCCAGAAGGGAGTGGCAGGACATATTTAAAGTGATGAAGGAGAAAAACCTACAACCAAGATTACTCTATGCAGCAAGGATCTCATTCAGATTTGACAGAGAAATTAAAACTTTTACAGACAAGCCAAAGCTGACAGAGTTCAGCACCAACAAACCAGCTTTACAACAAATGCTAAAGGAACTTCTCTAGGCAAGAAACACAAGAGAAGGAAAAGACCTACAATAACAAACCCAAAACAATTAAGAAAATGGGAATAGGAACATACCTATCAATAATTACCTAAAATGTACATGGATTAAATGCTCCCACCAAAAGACACAGACTGGCTGAATGGATACAAAAACAAAACCCATATATATGCTGTCTAAAAGAGACCCACTTCAGACCTAGAGACACATACAGACTGAAAGTGAGGGGATGAAGAAGATATTCCATGAAAATGGAAATCAAAAGAAAGCTGGAGTAGCAATTCTCATATCAGACAAAATAGACTTTAAAATAAAGACTATTACAAGAGAAAAGACGGACACTACATAATGATCAAGGGATCGATCCAAGAAGAAGATACAACAATTGTAAATATTTATGCACCCAACGTAGGAGCACCTCAATACATAAGGCACATAGTAACAGCCGTAAAAAGGGAAATCTATAGTAACACATTCATAGTAGGGGACTTTAACATCCCACTTTCACCAATGGACATATCATCCAAAATGAAAGTAAATAAGAAACACAAGCTTTAAATGATACATTAAACAAGATGGACTTAATTGATATTTATAGGACATTCCATCCAAAAAAAACAGAATACACATTTTTCTCAAGTGCTCATGGAACATTCTCCAGGATAGATCATATCGTGGGTCACAAATCAAGCCTTCGTCAATTTAAGAAATTTAAATTGTATCAAGTATCTTTTCTGACCACAACACTATGAGACTACATATCAACTACAGGAAAAGTGCTGTAAAAAATACAAACATATGCAGGCTAAACAATGCACTACTTAATAACCAAGTGATCACTGAAGAAATCAAAAAATACCTAGAAACAAATGACAATGGAGACACGACGATCCAAAACCTATGGGATGCAGCAAAAGCAGTTGTAAGAGGGAATTTTATAGCAATACAATCCTACCTTAAGAAAAAGGAAACATTTCAAATAAACAACCTAACCTTGCACCTAAAGTGATTAGAGAAAGAAGAACAAAAAAACCCCAAAATTAGCAGAAGAAATCATAAAGATCAGATGAGAAATAAATGAAAAAGAAACGAAGGAAACAATAGCAAGGATCAATGAAACTAAAAGCTGGTTTTTTGAGAAGATAAACAAAACTGATAAACCATTAGCCAGCATCATCAAAAAAAAAAGGGAGATGACTCAAATCACTAGAATTAGAAATGTAAAAGGAGAAGTAACAACTGACACTGCAGAAATACAAAAGATCATGAGAGATTACTACAAGAAACTCTATGCCAATAAAATGCACAACCTGAAAGAAATGGACAAATTCTTAGAAATGCACAACCTGCAAAGACTGAATCAGGAAGAAACAGAAAATATGAACAGACCAATCACAAGCACTGAAATTGAAACTGTGATTAAAAATCTTCCAACAAACAAAACCCCAGGACCAGATGGATTCACAGGCGAATTCTATCAAACATTTAGAGAAGAGCTAACACATATCCTTCTCAAACTCTTATAAAATATAGCAGAGGGAGGAACACTCCTAAACTCATTCAACGAGGCCACCATCACCCTGATACCAAAACCAGACAAGGATGTCACAAAGAAAGAAAACTACAGGCCAATATCACTGATGAACATAGATGCAAAAATCCTCAACAAAATACTAGCAAACAGAATCCAACAGCACATGAAACGGATCATACACCATGATCAAGTGGGGTTTATTCCAGGAATGCAAGGATTCTTCAATATACGCAAATCAATCAACGTGATACACCATATTAACAAACTGAAGGAGAAAAACCATATGATCATCTCAATAGATGCAGAGAAAGCTTTCGACAAAATTCAACACCCATTTATGATAAAAAACCCTGCAGAAAGTAGGCATAGAGGGAACTGTCCTCAACATAATAAAGGCCATATATGACAAACCCACAGTCAACATCGTCTTCAATGGTGAAAAACTGAAACCATTTCCACTAAGATCAGGAACGAGACAAGGTTGCCCACTCTCACCACTCTTATTCAAAATAGTTTTGGAAGTTTTAGCCACAGCAATCAGAGAATAAAAGGAATCCAAATTGGAAAAGAAGTAAAGCTGTCACTGTTTGCAGATGACATGATATTATACACAGATAATGCTAAAGATGCTACCAGAAAACTACTAGAGGTAATCAATGAATTTGGTAAAGTAGCAGGATACAAAATTAATGCACAGAAATCTCTGGCATTCCTATACACTAATGATGAAAAATCTGAAAGTGAAATCAAGAAAACACTCCCATAACCATTGCAACAGAAAGAATAACATACCCAGGAATAAACCTACCTAACAGACAAAAGACCTGTATGCAGAAAATTATAAGACACTGATGAAAGAAATTAAAGGTGATACAAACATATGGAGAGATTATACCATGATCTTGGATTGGAAGAATCAACACTGTGAAAATGACTCTACTACCCAAAGCTATCTACAGATTCAGTGTAATCCCTATCAAACTACCACTGGCATTTTTCACAGAACTAGAACAAAAAATTTCACCATTTGTATGGAAACACAAAAGACCCCGAATAGCCAAAGCAATCTTGAGAATGAAAAACAGAGCTGGAGGAATCAGGCTCCCTGACTTCAGACTATACTACAAAGCTACAGTAATCAAGACAGTATGGTACTGGCAGAAAGACAGAAATATAGATCAATGGAACAGGATAGAAAGCCCAGAGATAAACCCACGCATACATGGTCACCTTATCTTTTTTTTTTTTTTTTTTCGGGACGCAGGCCTCTCACTCTTGTGGCCTCTCCCATTGTGGAGCACAGGCTCTGGACACGCAGGCTCAGCGGCCATAGGTCATGGACCCAGCCGCTCCGTGGCATGTGGGATCCTCCTGGACCTGGGCACGAACCCGTGTCCCCTGCATCAGCAGGCGGACTCTCAATCACTGTACCGCCAGGGAAGCCCCTGGTCACCTTATATTTGATAAAGGAGGCAGGAATGTACAGTGGAGAAAGGACAGCCTCTTCAATAAGTGGTGCTCGGAAAACTGGACAGGTACATGTAAAAGTATGAGATTAGAACACTCGCTAACACCATACACAAAAATAAGCTCAAAATGGATTAAAGACCTAAATGTCAGGCCTGACACTATCAAACTCTTAGAGGAAAACCTAGGCAGAACACTCTATGACATAAATCACAGCAAGATCCTTTTTGACCCACCTCCTAGGGAAATGGAAATAAAAACAAAAATAAACAAATGGGACCTAATGAAACTTCAAAACTTTTGCACAGCAAAGGAAACCATAAACAAGACCAAAAGACAACCCTCAGAATGGGAGAAAATATTTGCATATGAAGCAAATGACAAAGGATTAATATCCAAAATTTACAAGCAGCTCATGCAGCTCAATAACAAAAAAACAAACAACCCAATCCAAAAATGGGCAGAAGACCTAAATAGACATTTCTCCAAAGAAGATATACAGACCGCCAACAAACACATGAAAGAATGTTCAACATCATTAATCATTAGAGAAATGCAAATCAAAACTACAATTAGATATCATCTCGCAGTGGTCAGAATGGCCATCATCAAAAAATCTACAAACAGTAAATGCTGGAGAGGGTGTGGAGAAAAGGGAACCCTCTTGCACTGCTGGTGGGAATGTGAATTGGTACAGCTACTATGGAGAACAGTATGGAGGTTCCGTAAAAAACTACAAATAGAACTACCGTATGACCCAGCAATCCCACTACTGGGCATATACCCTGAGAAAACCATAATTCAAAAAGAGTCATGTACCAAAATGTTCATTGTGGGTCTATTTACAATAGCTAGGACATGGAAGCCACCTAAGTTTCCATCATCGGATGAATGGATAAAGATGTGGCACATATATACAATGGGATATTACTCAGCCATAAAAAGAAATGAAATTGAGTTATTTGTAGTGAGGTGGATGGACCTAGAGTCTGTCATACAGAGTGAAGTAAGTCAGAAAGAGAAAGACAAATACCATATGCTAACACATATATATGGAATCTAAGAAAAAAAAATGTCATGAAGAACCTAGGGGTAAGACGGGAATAAAGACACAGACCTACTAGAGAATGGACGTGACAATATGGGGAGGGGGAAGGGTAAGCTGTGACAAAGTGAGAGTGGCATGGACATATATACACCTCCAAAAGTAAAATAGATAGCTAGTGGGAAGCAGCCACGTAGCACAGGGAGATCAGCTCGTTGCTTTGTGACCACCTAGAGGGGTGGGATAGGGAGGGGGGGCGGGATGGGGGGGGCGGGAGACGCAAGGGGGAAGAGATATGGGAACATATGTGTATGTATAACTGATTCACTTTGTTATGAAGCAGAAACTAACACACCATTGTAAAGAAATTATACTCCAATAAAGATGTTAAAAAAATGGTATAAGACTGAAATACTTCCTAAATTCAGGAACAATACAAAGATATCTGCTCACGCCACTTGTATTCAACATTGTACTGGAAACTCTAGGTAGGGAAACTAGGCATGAAAAAAATAAAGGCATCTAGATTGGAAAAGAAAAACTAAAACTCTTTTTGCAGATGACATGTTCTTGTATATAGAAAATCCTATGGAAACCATTAAAAAAAACTATTACAATAAATGAGTTCAGTGAGGCTGCAGGATACAAGATCAATTTACAATAACTACATACTAGCTAAGAAAAAGCAAAAATGAAAGTATGAAATTATAGAAATTTCATTTCGTATAACGAAAAACCCAAAATAGTTAAGTATATATTTACCAAAAAAGTGCAAGATTTATACACTGAAAACTTAAAAGCATCTTGGATAGACATACAGATCAATGGAATAAAAATGACAGTACAGACATAAACCCATACATTTATGATATGTTGATTTTTCACAATGATGCCAAGACAATTCAATGAGAAAGAGTAATCTTTTCAATAAGTGATACTGTGATAAATGGATATCCACTTGTGAAAGCATGAAGTTGGACCCCCTACATTACAATATAAACAAAAAGTAATTCAAAATAGATCGAAGATTTAATTGTAAGAGTTAAACTATAAAATTCTTGGAAGGAAGTAAAAGAGTAAATGCCCATGATCTTGGATTGAGCAATGATTTCTTAGGTATGCCACCCAAAGCACAAGTGACAAAAGAAAACAGATAAATTGAACTACATGAGAATTAAAAACTTTTCTGCTTCAAAAGACACCATCAAGAAAGTGAAAAGACTACCCACAGAATCGGGGGAAATCTTTACAAATCATGTCTGATTAGAGAATTGAATTGAGAATATATGAAGAACACTTTAAATTCAATAATAAAAGGACAAATAACCTAATTAAAATACAGGCAACAGATTTGAAGGAAAACTGTTTCGCCACTCACAACACTTCTGACACCAAATGCGTGGGTTTTCCCCCACACCAACCAATTTTCCAACTCTCAGGGCACCAATGGGTGTCCTATAATGTAGTTCAATTACTCCAGGTAGTTGGCTAGCATCAGATTCCACAGGCTTAAGGGCTCAGTCTCACAAGACTGCCCTCACTTCAGATGCCAGTCACAAGTTATGAGTCCTCAGGGTACTCACACTGCTGTCCAACTTGGCTACGAAGTTGGAGTTTCTCACAACCTCCCACTGCTTAGGTTCAGTAATCTGTTGGAATAGCTCACAAAACTCAGGGAAACATCTACTTATTGTTACCAGTTTATTACAATGAATATTATAAAAGATACAGATGAAAAGCAAGATGAAGTACATACATAGGAAAGGATCCAGAAGAATCCTGAGTAAGGAGCTTCTGTTCCCACGGAGTTGGGGTGTACTGCCCTCCAAGTATCTGGATATATTCATCAACCTGGAAGTTCTATGAACCCCATATTTCAGGGATTTTTATGGAGGCTTTGTCACATAAGCATGATCAACTATTAACTCAATCTAGAGTCCTCCTCTCTCCTCTCCCCACAGGATGGGGGTGAGGCTGAAAGTTCCAAGTTTCTAATCATGACTCGGTCTTTGTGATGACTAGCCCCCATCCTGAAGCTATCCAGGAGCCCACGAAGAGGTGCCTGATTTGAACAAAAGACACTCCTTACCACCCAGGAAATTCCAAGGTATTTAAGAGATCTCTGTAAGATGTTCCAATCATCACCATCACTCAGGAAATTCAAGGATTTTAGGAGTTCTGTGCCAGGAACCAGGGGCAGAGACCAAATATATATTTCTTATTATATCACAAGATTTCCTCTGAAGAAGACACACAATTATCGATTATGCACATAAAAATGCACAAAATAGTCATTTGAGAAATGTAAATCAAAACCACGAGATACCACTTCATGCCTTAAATTTTTTTCTTTAAAAAAGCAGACAATAACAAATGTTAGTGAAGATGTAGGCAACTGGAACCTTCATACACTGCTGGTGGGAATGTATAATACTGCTGCTGTGGATAACAATTTGGCATTTCCTCAAAATCTTAAACATTGAGTTAACATATGACTCAGTAGTTAGATACCTACTCCTAAGTATATACCCCAAGGTAAATAAAAATGTAGGTCCTCACGAATGCTCGCACACAAATGTTCACAGCAGCATTATCCATAAGAGACGCAAAGTGGAAACCACCAAATGTTTGCCAACTGATGAGTGGATAAATAACATGTGGTATATTGATACAATGGTATATTCAACAATAAAAAGAATTGCTAATAAACACTATAACATGGATGAACCTTGAAAATACTATTCTATGTTGCATGATTCCATTTACATAAAATGTCCAGAAAAGTCAAATCTATAGAGACAGAAAGGATATTAGTGGTTTCCTAGGGCTGGGAGTGGGGGATATGGGGAATGACTGCCAATGGCTACTGGCTTCTGGGAGAAAAAAAACTGATGTAAAATTAGACTGTGGTGACAGTTGCACAACCCTATAAATTTACCTAAAAACACTGAATTGTATGCTTTAAATGGGTGAATTATACGACATGTGAATTATAATATTTCAATAAAGCTTTACAAACAAAAGTAAAAGCAGCTGACATTTAGTGAGTACTCATTAAATTCCCAAGACTGTGTTGTTTCATTTATACTTAATATTTCATCTAATTCTCATGATAACGCTATGAGTTAGGTATTATCATTAACACCTTTTTAACAAAAGAGTAAGCTAAGGATCAAAGAAGTATTCCTAGGCCCTAGATACCATAGCTAGTAAACGGTAAAACTGAACTTGAACTTACGTTTGATTCCAAAGCCCATGCCTGCAATTGAAGTTACTACCCTACACTGCCTGGTCATCAGAAAAAAGGTGATCAATGAAGAATAAGTAGACATAGTGAAAGTGTGTAGAACAAGAAAATAAGGGTCTGAAGATAGAATCTAGGGACACTGTAACTTGAGGGCAAACAGAGAAATAACTCACAAAGAGGATGAAAAAGATTAGTAGAAAATTCAAATAATAGTAGCTCCTTGGAAAAATATTAAATATATATCAGGCACTTATGTTAGCACATTAGATGCTGAGAATACAACAATAAACAAGACGTAATTGTTGTCCCCAAAATAGAGAAAATAAATAACTTTAAAAAATCATAGCTAAAATTGAGATTTGGCTTAGCATTTCTAGACTACTATTTAATGCTTATTCAAGGATGTATTCACGTGGATTTCAGGAAAGGCAGCCAGAGGCAAAGTTACTTTGCAAAAGCTGTCTCCAGCATCCCATTACTCATCTTTTTGTACTATTCCCTCTCCCAACACACATCCCCTCCAAGCCCCTTTACCTTTCTGATGCTTAGCAATCTATTTTTCCTGCTTCTACTGTTATCAGGAAAGAACCAGCTATCAGTCATTTAAACCCCACTATGAATGAGTTAGTATTATGTGAAATTTTTGATAGAAATAAGTAACCAGTCTTACCAAGATTTTCTGAAATGTTAAGTGCTCAGAATCACATATTATTTAGTCTGTTCCATTTACTGTGTGTGTGTGTGTGTGTGTGTGTGTGTGTGTGTATGTCTTTCAAACTATTCTATAAATACTTTGAGAGCAGAGGCCATATTTTCTACATACCTTAGAGATATACTATTGCTGGGAGAGGGGAAAATATATGCTCAGCACTTGGTTGACTGAATAATAATGTTAATTTTTTTCTCAAGTCTATCGGATCTTTGTTTTCATCCAGTTGTATTCAGATATAATTGACATACAGCACTATATAAGTTTAAGGTATACAGTATAAAGATCTGACTTATATACATCATGAAATGATTATCACTTATTAAAGCTTAGTGACCATACATTATCTCATATAGATTCAAAATTACAGAAATTGAAAAAAAAAGTTTTCTTCGTGATGAGAACTCAGAATTTACTCTTAACAACTTTTATATATAACATATACTGGGGTTAATTATATTTATCATGTTGCACATTAGATCCCTAGCACTTATTTATCTCATAACTGGAAGTTTGTACCTTTTAACTACCTTGATCCAATTCCCCTCCCACCACACCCACCTCTGGTAACTACAAACCTGATCTCTTTTTCTATGAGTTGGTTCATTTTTGAAGTTTAACTGATCTACAACACTAGGTTAGTTCCTGATATACACATAGTAATTTAATACTTGCATACATTTCAAAATGAACACCATGATAATTCTAGTTACAATCTGACACCATGCAAAGATATTACATAATTACTGACTATATTCCCCACACTGTATATTTCATAAACTGATTCATTTCTTTTTCAACCCGAAGTTTGTACCTCTCAGTCTCCCTCACTTATTTCACTCATCCTCCCACCCACGTCCCTCTGGCAACCACCTGCTTCTTCTCTTTATCTATAACTCTGTTTCTCTTTTGTTATGTTTGTTCATTTGTTCTGCTTTTTAGATTCCACACGTAAATGAAATCATACAGCATTAGTCACTCTGCATCTGACATACTTCACTTAGCATACTACCCGCTAGGTCCCTCCATGTTGTCACAAAGAGCAAGATTTCTTTCTTTTTATGGCTGAGTAATATTCTATTCTGTGTGTATGTATGTGTGTATATATAAATACATCTCACACAACTTCTTTATCCATTCATCTATTGGTAGGCACTTAGATTGCTTCCGTATCTTGGCTACTGCAAATAATGCTGCAATGAACATAGGGGTTCATATATGTTTTTGAATGACTGTTTTCATTTTTATTGGATAAATACACAGGACTGAAATTTCTGGATCATATGGTAGTTCTATTTTTAATTTTTGAGGAATCTTTTTATTGTACTCCACAGTGGCTTCACCAATTTACATTCCCACAAAAAGTGCATGAGGGTTCACTTTTCTCTACATCCTCACCAACACTGACTTTTTGTTTGCTTTTTGATAAGAGCCATTCTGAGAGTTGTGAGGTGATATCTCAATTTGCTTTTCATCTGCACTTCCCTGATGATCAGCGATGCTGAGCATCTTTTCATGTGTCTGTTGGCCATCTGTATGTCTTTAGAAAAATGCCTATTAAGGACCTCTACCCAGTTTTCAATCAGGTTGTTTTGGGTTTTATGTCAAATTGTATGAGTTGTTTGTATATTGTGGATATTAACTCCTTATCAAATACATCATTTACAAATATCTTCTCCCATTCAAGAGGTGGCCTTTTCATTTTATTGATAGCTTCCTTCCCTGTGCAAAAGCTTCTTTAGTTTGATGTTTATTTTCACTTTTGCTTCCCTTGCCCAAGGAGACATATGCAAAAAAGCACAGTAAGCATACTAAAGAGATATGCAAAAAAGCATTACTAAGACCAATGTCAAACAGCATACAGTTTATTTTTTCTTCTAGAAGTTTTATAGTTTTGAGTCTTACATTTAAGTCTGTAATTCTTTATTTATTGATTTTTTTGCGGTACGCGGGCCTCTCACTGTTGTGGCCTCTCCCCTTGCGGAGCACAGGCTCCGGACGCGCAGGCCCAGCTGCTCCGCAGCATGTGGGATCTTCCCAGACCGGGGCACGAACCCGTGTCCCCTGCATCAGCAGGTGGACTCTCAACCACTGCGCCACCAGGGAAGCCCACTACCCCTACTTTTAAAATGAGTAAACTGAGGTATAAGAAAGTTCAACAACAAGTCTAAGGCCATACAACTAACAAGTAGCAGGTACAACATTCAAATATCATGTTCCATATCCTATGCTGATAACATAGAGACCTCCAAATACCTTCAGACTATTGCTGAGAGTAAGCCCAAGAGGAGAAACGGTGAATTCTCCTATAAGTTTGAAATAGCTGATTTGGCAGGTGAAAGTGGGAAAATGAAAAAAAATATTTAACTTATTTTTTAAAGAAATATCCCTTTAAAGTGTTCTGAGCCTTAAAAATTAACTTAATGTAACCTGCTCTGCAGAGGCCTTTGTGGATGCTGAGAGCTTTTGTTCATGTAACACCATAATTAGTTGTGCCTTCTGTACATTCTATAGCTCCTGCTGACTTGCAAAGGAAATATTTATCTCATTTCCAACCTCCAAAAAATATTGCTGTTAGAAGTCTCTGGAGTTTTCTTTAGAAATGATTCAGCACAGAATACTAATTTTTCCTTAAAGTTATATCAACTCATTGCCAAATGGACAATTTCAGGAAATTTGCCTGTTCTCACTTGCAATGCAGGTATTACCTCACTTCCCATAAAATATAGTATCAACTCAAGGCAGACAAATAACATTTTCCATCCATCAGTCAAGTGCTTTCATTGCGCAGTTTTATCTGCTATCCAAAAAGCTACTTGTTTACTGGGTACTCTTATCTTTTCTCTGCATGAACTGCCCTTGCAATAAAGAAAGCCTAGAATTTAGACAGTGCATGATTTGGTTTTGATTTGAAACCAAGTCAAGATTTCACTTTGACTCCCTTCTCTTAGATGCTTATATTTCATACAAAGCCATAATAACAAACCTGGCCTGAACTGTGAGCATCTCTCTCTATTATGGGAAGAAGTAGAAATATCTCCTGAGTAGCTCACCAACAATAAATTAATCTCTGAGTTTTGTCAAGGGATTTTCTCAGAGTAATAAATGATCTGATACGATTGCAACTGCTGACACCTAGTCAAAGCAATATAAAAAGGGAACAGTCTATTGACTCTTCTGAGCATTTCACTTTAGAAATAACACTCAGTAGATGTCAAAGGGTAGAATGAAAGCATCGTATTTTTCAATTGCCAAATGACAAGGATGCTCTTTAGGAGGAACTGAAAGGCCCATCTTCCCACAAATCTCTCCCCACCATATCAGGTTTCCTGAACATTCTGCCATCACTATCTCCTCTCAGAGAACTGCTAGAGGGAGATATAGTCATTTTACTCATTTAAGTTAAGATTGTATTACCTGAGAAAGTTTGGTATCTCTCTTCTATGACATTTATCATGCTGTGTCATGCCTCTTTATATTCTGACTCTCACATAAACTCTTAGATCCTTGGCAAAGGGGACAAAATTAGGCTGCATTCCCAGTGCCTAGAACAGTAACCAAAGTCTAGTAAGTCACTTATTTGCATAGTAAGCATTTCAGAAATACATAACCGAATGGAGAGAGGAAGAAGTAAAGAAGATATGAATTACAAATTACAATGACAGGAATATATTTATGTTATTAAGTCATTAACACCCAGAACACAAAGCAAGCCCCTAAAACAAAGGTGGCAAACTGGTCACTTTTCAAGTTACATGTAGCCCATGGATAAGCTTTATGTAACTCATACAGTGTAATCCAGAACATTCTTTTTTAAAAAAAAGTAGTTGCCAGCATTGAAAAACTAGGAAATTTCATATTTTTTCCAAAAATACATTTAGCTTTTCATGAGAAGTTAGAAGACAGATCAATATATCAATCAATGTAAGGTCAATAATCCTATATGGCAATCATCTGTTGTCCCCATTATGATGGGGCATGCGCCTTCCTTTTGTTTACAGTCCCTGTGACCCATTTTCTTTATGTTAGCTGCCTAGCCAATATAACTATTTGAGATTGTGCCCTAAAGGAAGAAGATACAAGACAAGTATGTCATCTACGAACATTAGGAGGGATAGAAGAGAATTAGTCACTAAATTAGAAGGGTATGAGTGAATAGGAACCAAAGTGAGAACCACCACCACTTCATGAGGGCACTTGGCATCTTGCACAAAGGAGCAGCAGTGCTAAATAAAACCTCTGCATCACTTCATAATTTTTAAAGAGTCAATCCTATAAAGAGGGATGACCATAGGACCAAGTGTTAAAATATCCTCTTCCTTTATAGATTATGATGTAATATTTAGAGTAACTTAGAACTTCACACGACAAACATTATTTTCACTGAAGAGAAGGTTTAAGTTAATGTCAAGGCTGAAAATAAATAGAGAAAGTGGTTCAGATGGTGTTTGCCCAATTAAAAGAGCCAATCAATAATTTCTTTTCATGAACCTTGGAATATAATTTTGCTTTCTTCCATTCACATGCAAATGCATTATTTCAAGTGCACAAAAGATGCACAAAGAAAAAAATTCAAACATTATGTATCCTAATACTAGGGGTATAACATGCCAAGTGAATTTTTTTTTATAAAGCTTTTGTTTCAGTTTTTGTTGAATAAGACAGCTGTTTCTATTCATCCAGGATTTTTTTCTTTCTTTCTTTCTTTCTTAATTTTTTTTGAGGAAACTGGTGACTGTGATCATAGTAGAATGTCTTCCTAAATCATATGCAAAATAACAAAATTTTCTTCTGAACTATCATTGACAAATGTAAAGTGTTTCTACAACAAAGTTAAATTTTATAAACCCAAATGTTTGTTAGAAGCAATGAGCACTATGGAAACAATTTCTTAAATATTGTCGGGTTTTTTTCTGCCTTTCAGGCCAAAAAATTTCACCAAAAGATGGCAAACTAAAAGACATTAGAAATAAAATTACAATAAATGTTTGCCCCAACAAGATTTTGGGATACTTCCATGTACCATTAAAACCAGTAATATTTCTAAATTATTTAAGAACTAAACATACTACTTCCAATGTGAAATGCTTTGACTAGTTTCCTTTTTACTATGAGAGGCTATATAAAACAAGAAATGTGAGGTAGGTGAATAAAAATGCTTGAGATGAGAAAATATGTATTCATGTATAAAGAAAAATAAATTCAAATTAAGGAAATATTTAAATGGGTTTTAAACATCCCACTTTTTTCTGTTCTTTCCAAAAAATTAATAAGTTTTAACCTAAATAACTGAATAAAAGGCTATTCCCCACCACTGTATTTTTAGGACTTGAATAAAAAAACAGGGATACCTTTTGAACATATTATTATGATTTTTGGTTTTAATTTATAAGGACTTATTGATTTCATTGAAGGACATCCTATTTGTCATGGTTGAAGTAAAGAATGTTCTTTCAAAATCCCAGATGTTTATTGAATACCACCTATGTTCTAATAATAAGAGAAGTAATAATTATTGAACACTTATTAGGTACCTTGTTAATTGTTTTCTAACTTTTACATAAATTAATTCATGTTATCATGGTTCTAGGTACTTCGTATCTATCTTCTCACTATAGAAATATGTATAGTCACATTTTCTTAAGTGTAAAATGGGTATAATAATATCTACATCATAATGTGGCTATACACACACACACGCACACACACACGACACACACGAGAGAGAGCTGTACATATAATTATTATCCCCATTTTACACATAAGAAAATTGAGACAGAGCACTAAAGTAGCTAACAAAATATCACATCGCTAATCAATGGTAAAAATATTTTGATCCACGCCTCTCAAACTCCAAAGCTCATCCTCATTCCATTTGGCTGCACAAACTTACACCGTGATCAATGGCTTCCATCTTTTAAATATGAAGGTGCTGTTTTCCAAGTAATGAGACTGACTTTTAAAAGAGTCATACACTCTTTTGTTTTATTACCTTTGTGACCAAGAGAGTAACAGAATCTTTATGGAACAGAAATAACTATGTCAAGATACACTACTGGGTTAAGTGAGATGATTTGGATGACAGCTGTTGGTCCATGTCTTTAAAAGGCAAAGCAAAAAGAAATGGATTTAAACTTGGGCCTTCCAGCAAGCAGAAACTCCTTATACCAGACAAGTTCAACTGACAGTTACCTGGCCAAACCCCCCAAAATTGAATCTTGGCTTCTAGAAATGTGTGACAAAGCTGAACTACTCTTTCTAAAGGCAATCTACCAAACTGCATAACTGTACTGCAGTTGCCTTTTTCTCAGGCAGGTAGAGCCTGAGACCTCACCTCCTTTGTCTCACTCAGAGAAACAAAGAGATGATGACCAACAGGAAAAATGAATTAAAATTACCTTAGTTAGATTCATCAACAAAGAGAGATTTGTAAATATGATGATGAGCTATCAAAGCAAAGCTTTCCGTTTCTTCATTTTTCATCTTATTCTTGAGAAGATCAATATCTTCCTTCAATCATCTAATCTATGGCAACTCATAAGATTTCGATAGAACTGCATTCCCTCAGTTTGGCAGTACGTATCAGTACGAACACATCCTTTCGAGTCTAACAGTTCAAATTCCATCTTTTGTTTGAGACTCAAGGTCACAGCTAACGATTTCCTCATCTCTAAAATTAACATAATACTAAGTTCATGCGGAAGTTATGATCAGCAAATGAGATAAGGCAGTGATTTGCAAGTATTCATTTTTTAGCCCCAGAAACTTTTCTTCAAACTAAAGCTCTCTGGGGAAGCCCACCTTATACAACAGATAAAGGCAGAGCTGCTCTTGAAACCTTCTGGGTAGAGGAGGAATTCAAGAGGAAATTTGAAAATCATTGTGATTATGTATACAAAATTTCTAGTACTTGACATATAATAGCAAAAAATAAATGAGAGCAATTATCTGTCCTTTAAATTAGCAGTTAAAAAGAAAACTTGAGTCATGGACCACTTGAGTCATGGCTATAAGGCTGGAAGCAAAATATCTTTTGACCCTTTTGCCTCACTATAACAAGTTTAGTCTGGAAAATGGTGACTTCAAACCCAATTCTTCCAAATCAGACTACAATTTGAATGCACTATGGCAGTTTACTATTTAACATAATTGTATCAAAAATTTACCATTAGCACAAATTATTATCTTTAACATGTTTTTTGTGTTGAAAAACCTATGAGGTATAATGAAAAGTGCATCAGACCAAGTATTAAAGGACATGACTTCTAATCTGAATTCTGCTACTAACTACCAAATGAAAGTCTTTATAACTTCTAAATTTATTGTTTTTCTTCTATCACAGAGGTCAGCACACTTTTTCCATAAAGCACCAGATACTAAATACATAATGTTTTGTGGACCATAAAGTCTCTGTTGTAACTACTCAACTCAGCTGTTTTGGTACAGAAGCACTAATAGACAATGCCTAAGCAAACAGGCATGGCTGTGTTTCAATAAAATTTTATTTACAAAAACAGGTGCTGGGTTGGATTTGGCCTACCAGCAATAGTTTTCCAAAGCCTGCCTTGGAAATAACAGGGTTGGACCAGATTACTAATTTCAAACCTGGCTAGGCATCAAAATAATTTGGGAGAACTTTTGTAAATTACAGGTTTCTGACCCACATCCCACCCGTGTAACCTACTGAATCAAAATCCCCAGGGTTAAGACCCAAGAATCTCTAAGATGCAGGCTCCTAGAATAATTTAAGCACGGGTCTGTAGACAATGTTTAACGATCACTGGACTAGATGATTTCTAACGACTCTAACATTCCAAACTCTAACATTCTTTGATAAATAGGGATTCTCACCAGTGGTTTTGATCAGTTTGACATACTTAAAAATACAAAGCAGGGTTTCCCTGGTGGTGCACTGGTTGAGAGTCCACCTGCTGATGCAGGGGACAGGGGTTCGTGCCCCGGTCCGGGAAGATCCCACATGCTGTGGAGCGGCTGGGCCCGTGAGCCATGGCCGCTGAGCCTGCGCATCCGGAGCCTGTGCTCCGCAACGGGAGAGGCCACAACAGTGAGAGGCTCGTGTACCACAAAAAAAAAAAAAAAAAAAAAAAAAATACAAAGCATTATATATTGAAATAATATCACTGCTTTTGATGAGAGAAACTTTGAGAATAATTTATTATCACTTGGAAGATATCAACAGATTAGTTTATATCAGAAAAATATGTAGAAAACATGAACATGCTATAAACATTACTACTCCAAAAAAAAAAAACAGAAGTCCTTGGGTTTCACTTTCTGAAATATTTTTCTTGCAGCCGTGGTTTTTAAACTTTTTGGTCTCAAGAAGCCTTACCATTCTTTAAAATTACTGAGAACCTTAAAAAGCTTTTGCTTATGTGGGCTTAGGCAAAGCTTGTGCTTATCTATTTATATTTACCATATTAGAAATTAAAACAAAAAAAAATTTAATATTATTATAATAATAATAAACCTATTACGTGTTCTTGTCCTTCATACAGATGAAAAATGTGTGTCTCCAAACACAGGGAACACATAAAATCCCATTACCTAGATGAATATTCGTGGTGTGATACAAATGTGGTTATACTCCGATCTATAAGTGAAAATTTTAGCTGTCATCTATGTTATCCATATAAGGTACTAGAGATGATTTGCATATCTGTGGTACCACTAAACAGCAATGATTACCCAGGTACCATTTCCTCAAATATGAGAATAATTCAATTCCAGAATCTTAATTTGGGAGTGTTTGCTGGATTCATTTCTAGTACCAATTACTCTCTCAGTTAAGGACCCAGAAAAAAGCAAAGGACACACTTAAATTAAAGGGATAGTGCACTATCCCAGGAATGCTACCATCCTTAGATCCCAGACAGGTAAGGGAAGAAAGTAGTAATAGGAAACCAGAAGGAAAAAAAAATAGAGAAGGCTATCTTGAGAGGAGTTTTGACCTCTTTTTCAAGTG
The DNA here is from genome assembly GCF_951394435.1 of Stenella coeruleoalba. Classification (NCBI taxonomy): domain Eukaryota; kingdom Metazoa; phylum Chordata; class Mammalia; order Artiodactyla; family Delphinidae; genus Stenella; species Stenella coeruleoalba. The sequence goes on along the minus strand of NC_137152.1, from coordinate 98,489,625 downwards.
ATGAGACCATCCAGAGGCAATCCTACAGGGAGGGAATCAAGAGAATAACTTCTCTGACATTATTCTCCTCCCACTCTCTGCTATTCTGCTAAATCCAACCAGAAGATGTAGGACAAGGAGACCTATTGTTGTAGTCCATACAGATCAGCTTCATGAAGCAAGAAAGAGAATGCATTCAGATGGGACAAACTGAATATATCTGGCTCATCACTCTTTAATACTTGCCCATCAGAGGGGTTTTGCATGATATTGTTGCTTTAATTAATTACTGCCTCGCTCAGTAATTCATTCAAAAGATTTTCACATATTTTATGGGCATTCAGGTTTGCTCATCTGACGTTTTCCCTGTCTATTTTCTTTGTTCACTTTTCCATTGTTTTCTTTTTTTTTTTTTGTATTAACACTCAACTTTCAAGACTCAGATCATGCATAACTTTATAAGTCTTCCTGACTTCTCACCTGCCCAGCAGGAACCCCTACCTCCTTTGTAGTCTACTGCAACACAAAGCAATAACTTAGAACATACAGCACTTGATTGAACTTACTGGCTTAAATCTTTGTCTTCTCAAATAGTGCTTACACAGTACCTAGAACCTAATCTATGCTCAATAAATGTTTAAATAAATGGTCAACAAATAGGCTCAGGGCATTTGTCCTCTGGTTACCCAGAGTGAAGAACTGAAATTGCAGCTAGAGATAAAAATTTTGGAGTCCAACTGTTTTTAGATCTTAATTGAATTTGTGAAGATTGAATGAAGAACAGAGTCAAGGTTAAAAATCGGTAAATCTATTACCCCAGTGACAATAAGAGGCAAAACAAATAAAAAGGGAAGAAAAGAATGGAGAGAGAAGAAGAAAGAAAAGCAGGAGAGTGTACTGTCATGGAAGCCAGATGACAGAGGAGTAGAGAGGAAAAAAGAGAAGGAGGAGGAGGAGAGGCTGCAGAGAAAGAGGGTGTAGATAGGGAGGAAGAGGGGGTAAGAAGGGGAAGAGGAAGGGGAAGGAGAAGGAAGAGATTACCAATATGAGATACTAAATACAGTATCTACTTACATAAACCTTGTGATCAGCCATCCCATTCAAAAAGAAGTCTTTTGCGGAAATGAATTCTACACAAGTGCAGAGAAAACTTACGGTGGCTACCTAAATAACTGAATCTAGATATTCATGTATAAATATGAATGAACACATTCATTAGACCATGACAAAAACCAACACCATAAAAAGGACAAAAATAAACACAAAGAACAAATGACTCTAAAGGAGATAGGCAATTCAGAAAAAGAATTTTCAATTCTTTTTTTTTTCCTTTTGCAAAAAATCAATTAATGTAATATACACAAAAGTGAATTAAAAACATGTACAGCTTAAAAGTTATTAAAAAGCAAATGCCTATGTTACCACCATCTGAATCAAGAAATAAAATATTTCTGGTACACTAGAAAGCTCCCTCCCAATATCCTTTCCCTGTCCCTCCTTGGAGAGGCAACCAATACCTTCATTCATATAATTATCATGTTTTGCTTTCTTTATAATTTACCATATATCCATTCATTCCTAAAAACTACAGTTTAGTATTTTTAGTTCCTGAAATTTATATAAATGGAATAATACTGTATATATTTTTGGTGACCTGCTTGCCCAATATTATATCTCGGAAATATATTCTCATTGTTGTAGGTAACAGTAGTTACCCATTTTCTTTCCTGTCGAGTATTATAGTACATGAATACACTATTATTTATTTGTCTAGTCTACTAGTGATAGACAAATGGATTATTGCTCCCATTTCTCATTCCATAAGTTGCTTCTCACTCTGTCAATTATTCACATTAATGTGCAGAAGCTCTTAAGTTTGATGAAGTCCCATTTATCTATTTTTGTTATTGTTGCCTATGCCTTTTGTGTCATACCCAAGAAATCATATTCATATCCAATGTCATGAAGATTTTCCCCTATTGTTTCTTATAAAGTTTTATACTTTTAAGCCTTATTTAGGTCTTTAATCCATTTTGAGTTAATTTTTGCATATGGTATAAGAATCCAAAATCATTTTTTTTCATGTGGATATCCAGTTTTCCCAGCATAAATTTTTGGGCAAAGAACAGTATCTTCATTATGTGGTCTTGGCACCCTGGTACAAGACCATTCAACCATATACAAGAGGGTTTATTCTGGTCTCTCTGTTCTGTTCCATTGGTCTATAACTCTGTCTTTATGAAAGTACCACATTGATTTGATTACTGTAGCTTTGTAGAATGGTTTGAAACCATGAATTGTGAAGCCTCCAAACTTGTTCTTTTTTTTCAAGACTGTTCTGACTATTCCAGGTGCCTTGAGATTTCATATGAGTTTTAGGATGGAATTTTCTGTTTCTGAAAAATAAAAAAAATGCTAGTAGAATTTTGATAGGGATTACATTTAATGTGTAGATTGCTTTGGGTGGTACGGACATTTTAAGGATATCAAGTCCTCCAATCTATGAACACAGGATAGCTCACCATTTGTTTTTATTTTCTTTAATTTCTTTAAGCAATGTTTTATTTTCAGTTATACAAGTCTTTCACTTTCTTGGTTAAGTTTATTCCCAGGTATTTTATTCCATTTTATTCTATTCTGAATATGATGATTTTCTTAATTTCTTTCTTGAGTGGTTAATTGTTAGTGTATAGAAATGCAACTAATTTTTGAGTTGTTTCATATCCTGCAATTTGATTAATTTATTAGTACTAACAGGGGTTTTTGTAGATTCTTTGGGTTTTTCTATATATAAAATCATGTCACCTGCAAACAAAGATAACTGTACTTCTTCTCTTCCAATGTGGATGCTTTTTTTGTTTTTCTTGCCTAAATGCTCTGGCTAGGATTTCCAATACTATGTTAAGTACAAGTGGTGAGAGTGGGCATCCCTGCCTTGTTCTTTATCTAAGGAAAAAAGCTTTAAACTTTTAACCACTGATTATGACGTTAGCTATACGCTTCTTACATATGGTCATTATTATGTTGAGGTAGTTTGCACTTCTACTCCTAGTTGGTTGAGCCTTTTGATAATGAAAAGGTCTTAAATTTGTATAATGCTTTTTCTGCATCAACTGAGACATTCATATTGGTTCTGTCTTTCATTCTATTACATTGATTAATTTTTGTATGTTGAACCAACCACGCATTCTAAAAATAGATTCTACTTGGTCATGGTGTATAATTCTTTTAATGTAATCTTGAATTCGATTTGCCAGTATTTTGCTGAGAATTTTTTTCATCAATATTCATCAGGTATATTGGCCTATAGTTTTTCTTTCTTATAGTATTTTTGTCTGGCTTTGATATCATTGTAAAGTTGGCCTCATACAATCAGTTTGGAAGTGTTTCCTCCTCTTCAATTTTGCTGAAGAGTTTGAGAAGGATTGGTGTTAGTTATTTAAATGTTTGATTAAATTCTCCAGTGAAGCCATCTGGTCCTGGGCTTCTATTTGTTGGGAGGTTTTTGATTAATGATTCATACACCTCACTAGTTATAGCCCTCTTCAGAACAGAGTTTGTTTTTTATTTCTTCATGATTTATTATTCCTGGTAGATTGTATTTTTTCTGGAAAAGTTTCTATTTTTTTCTAGGTTATCAATTTGTCAGCATATTATTGTTCATAGTAGTCTCCTGTAATCCTTTTTTTTAATTTGTGGTTCATCAGTTGTAACGTTCCATCTTTCATTTCTGAATTTAGCTATATGAGTCTTCTCTCATTAATTAATCTAACTAAAGGTTTGTCAATTATGTTTATCTTTTCAAAAACTGAATGCTTAGTTTTATTTTTATCTGTTTTACAATTATCTATTTCATTTATTTCTGCTCTAATCTTTATTATTTCTTTCCTCTTGCTAAATTTTGGGTTTAGTTAGTTCTTTTTCTAGTTCCCAGGTGTAAAGTTATGTTGTTGATTTGAGAACTTTCTTATTTTTAATGTAAGCCTTTTCCACTATAACCTCCCTCAGTACTGCTTTTGCTGCATGCCGTAAGTCTTGCTACGTTGTGTTTTCATTTTAATTTCTCTCAAGATATTTTTGAATTTCCCTTTTGATTTCTTCTTTGACCCACTGGTTATTAAAGAGTGTTTTGTTTCAAGTCCACATATTTGTAGACTGGCCAGTTTCCCTTCTGCTACTGATTTCCACTTCATTCCACTGTGGTCAGATAAAATGTTTGGTATGATTTCAATCCTCTTAAATTTTAACATTTATTTTGTGGCCTACCATGTGGTCTACCCTGGAGAATGATCCATGGGCACTTAAGAAGAATGTGTATTCTACTGTTTCCCTGTGGGCCATTTTTCCTTATTTCTTTGTATGCCTTGTGATCTATTGTTGATTCTAAATATATAAGTTTTTAAATGTAACATCTGTGATTACGTCCCAGTTTTTATTCCATATAATTGTTATTTTGCTTTAACAATTTTTTTGTCAATAACTGACATTTTGTAAATTTTATTAGTCATTTTGAAGACCAAATTCTGATCATACTGATCTTCTCTATTGAATTATTATTTTCCTTTTCATTAAATACTTATCTTAATTTTATTATTCCCTTCCATCTACTTTATTTGGTGTAAGTTTGATGGCATTTATCTAATTTTAAACATGTATCCATAGATTATAACTTTGCAACCAATATTTATTCTTCTGCAATATATACACTTAAGGTGAAAATTTTCCTTTTAAATTCCAATATAAAATACTTTGTTTTCATTCAGTTCAAAATACTCCCTGGTTTCCACTGTAATTTCTTATTTTATATGTGGATTTAGATTTTTTTTTTAATTTCCAAACATAAGAAGTCTTTCTAGCTATCCTTTTGCTATTTATTTTTAGCTCAATTGCATTGAGATCAGAGAACATGCTCTGTATGAGAAAAATCCTTTAAAATTTGAAACGTGCATTGCAGCTCATTATATGATCAATTTTTTAAATATTTTGTGTATGCTTTAAAAGGCTGTACTCTTTATTAGTTGCATATAGTGTTCCATAGATGTCTATTAGGTCAAGTTTGTTAATCGTGCTATACAAATCTTCTATGTTCTTCATGATTTGTTTAACCTATCAATTTAGAGAGATGTGCTATAATGCCCTATAATGAATGTGGATTTCTTCCACACACTGTTGTTCTGTAAAGTTTTGCATTATATACTTTGAGGCTATGTAATCAAGTGTTACATAACACCCTAGTGTTACTTTCCTGGTGGAAGCAAGACTTTTGTTATAGTAACTCTATCTTTAGATAATTTTTGTCCCTTTATAGATTATTTCTGGTAGCAGTGTATCACTGTATTAACTCTTTTGATTAGTATTTGCATGATATAATCTATTCTACCCTTTTACTTTAACCTTTTTATATACTTACGTTTTAAGAATGTGCCTGTTATAAACTCAATATAGTTGAACTTTTTAATACATTCTAAGAAATTTAGTCTTTTAACAGGAACACTTAGTCCATTTACATTTAATGTATATCTAATTTACATTTAGTGCATATTGGGCTTATATATGACATTTATTTTGTCCTGTTTAAGCTAATTTTGTTTCATTTTTCCTTTCTTACTTCCTTTGAAACTGATTTTTTCTTGTTGCTATGTTATTCTTTCCATTAGTTTAAATGATATACACTCCATTTCTATTCTTTTAGTGGTTTCTCTAGAAATTATTGTGTGCATATTTAACTTATTCAATTCTAAAGGGGATGAATATATCTTCCCTCCTTGTAGATCATATGAAAAATGCAGAACACATTAATTTCTTTTACCATCCACTCAGTTTGTGTTTCTCCTTCAGCTGCGAAAAATATTTTCATTGAGTATATATTCTTCTAGGCTGTGCATTAGTTTATTTTGGCCCATTGAGAATATTATTCTACTGGCTTCTGGCTTCCATCACTGTCATTGAGAAGTCAACTGTTAATTCAATGGTTGTCCTTTTCATGAATGTTTTTTTGTTTGGAGGTTTCCTACATTTTCTTATCTTTAGTGATCTGTACGTTCATTAAGATGTACTGAGTGTTCAATTTATTTTTATTTCTCTTTCTTGGGATTTTTAAGGCCTCTTAAGTTGTTTTCTTTTATCAGTATCTTTAATTAGTTTTGGAAAACTCTTAGCTATTATCTCCTTAAAGTGATAATACCACTTCCAAAGATGGGATGAAGAGCATTATTCTTTAAGTGAATTGGCCTTTAAACACAGCACAAACAGACTTAACTAAGGAAGAGGAAAAAACAGAAGCAAACTATAATGTTGACTCCTAACTGACCATCCTACATTTAGTTCTGATAAAAGGATAAGGTCCTTGAATCAAAAGGAAAAAAATATGGCCACAGCTTCACTCTGCTCCAGGCAGACTATGAAGAAAGCCAATGATGGAGAAGGTTGTTGATAATTTTTATAGCTGGCTGGGTGAATAGGGTGCTGAGAAACTGAGTAATATGTTTTCTGATTGAAGGAGGAACAGCATTATAGTAGTTCCTGTGATGATTAAAAGCAGAAGCATGAAATGCTTTTTAGGGGCTTGCTGAGTGTGGTTCTAGTTATTGGCAACTAAGGCGAGACTTCACTAGTAAAGATATTAAAAGGTGTTCAGAAAAAAACAATCACATTCTTACATTTCAAATATCACCTTTGTAATTATATCAAAATGGCTGAATTATAATAATGTTGCATCAGCCTGTTTTACATTTAAGACCTACAAGCTTCAGCTAATTTAGGAGGAAACCACCTGATGTCAAAAGGAGAAAGCCTCACTATAAAGTGCCAGATGTAATGTAGGTACATACAGGTTTCAAAATGAAATTTTCTGTATAAAGAAAAAATAATGTTAGGGACAGGAAGTAATCAAAGTGTAATACCAGCAGATACTTGCTATAATAATTTTTTGAGTATACTACAGCAAAATAAAAAATGAGTGCAAGAGGTAGAAGAAACAGTAGTGAGCAAAGAAACCTATAAACTTATTGGTAAGATTCATTCATTTGGATGCTTATTGTAAAAAACAATAACAATCATGGGCTAAATTGCTAATAATTACAAATAGGAAGGGTAGTGTGTGTGTGTATGTGTGTGCATGTGTTTTGTTGTCTGTGTATGTGTCTGTGTCTATACCTGTATGAATGTTGGTGTGGGGTAAAGGGGTTCTGCAACCTATTAACTGGTTCCTGGAGTTCATCCTGATGAATGCTGAATTTTGTAAAATAAGTTTCTCTATCTATTGGTCATATGTTTTTTTCCTCCTTTATCCCATTAATGTAGTGAATTACATTATCTTAAATGTTAAAACAGCCTTACATTTCAGGAATAATATGTATTTTAAAACCTTTCAACAAAAAACTTTTAAGACACAGTGTACCAACAAAGAAATTCCTCTAAACATTCATAAGAGAAAAAATGAAAATCTTACCCAAAAAATCTTCCACAGATTAGAGAATGTGAGTTATTTCCAAATTCATTCTATGAGACAATCAAAACCTTGATTCTAAACCTAACATATTTACAAGAGAAAAAAATTATATGAGGATAAAAGTCCTTAACTTACTAATAAAAGCAAAACAAATCCAGAAATAAACTAAAAAGTTAATACATTACAACTAAGCATGGATTGTATTTTACTGAGAGATTTACAGCATCTATGGAGGTTATCATACAATTTTTCGTCTCAGATCTATTAATTTTTTTCTCTAATGGGGTCAATTTTATTAAATTAAGTTTATCTAGGAACATCATCCATTTTATATAGGTTTCCAAATTTATTACACAGAAGTCTGCAAGTAGTCTGTTGTGACATCTTTACATTATTTATTTCAATACTTCTTTCCCCCATTGCTTTTTCTCATATTTGCAATTTCTCCCCCACCCCTCTTTTTTTTCCCTTGGATTAGGTTCGTTAGTAGTTTATCTTGATAATTATTTTTTAAAAGCAGAATTTTAATATATTATTTAAATCTACTGTTTTTCTCTTCACTGTATTATTTACTTCTGCTCTTCTTGGTATTATTTCATTACTTGTGCTTTCATTTGGCTTATTTGTGGTTCTATTTCCAGGTTTTTGACCTGAGATTTTAATTAATTTTTTTTCATTTTTTCATCTTTATTGTTAAGGTATTTAACCTCTAATCACCTGTGTAAATATGCACCATAGATTTTAATATGTAGTATTTTAAATGTCATTATTTTTTAGAAATTTGGGGATTTTGATTTGTATTTCTCCCTTCACACAGGAGGTGCTTAATAGCAATTCCCCATCCCATTCACCATGGAATTATCTATTATTTATGTTCTTTATTGTCTTATTGCATTGTGTTCAGAAAGTGTTCTTTTAATAATTCTACTTTATGGGACTTATTGATATTTACATTATAAGCTAATACATGACAAATATTTCTAAATTTGCCATGTGTTCTGATGAAGAAACTACTTCCTCTATTATCAGGGTGAAAATTTTGATATATACCCATAAGATCTACCATATTGTTTATGTTGCTTTGGTCTTTCATTACTCTCCCCTACCCCCATGTTTTTTAGTCTACTTGTTATATCTTGTCTATGTCTTAACTGGATTAAATTTCTAGTTATTAGTGTATATTTACCTATGTGTCCATTCACCTCTTATAGTTTGTTTTGTAAAGGTGGTTGTCTCACTTTGGTGCATAGATATGCATAATTGTTATAACTCTTTATTATAATCTGAGGGTTACGGCCTTTTTAAAAACTGTCCTTTCATAGGAAAACCGTCAAATATGTGGAAATTAAACAACATACTCCTAAGCAATCAATGAGTCAAACATGAAATCTAAAGAAAAAATAGAAAATATCTTTACAAAAATGAAAATGAAAACACAACTTGCCACAACTTATGAGATACAATAAAAGCAATACTAAGAAGGAAGTTTACAGCAATAAACAAATACATTAAAAAATAAGAAATAGCTCAAATAAAAAACCTAACTTTAAACTAAAAGAACAAACTGAGCCCAAAGTTAGTAGAAAGAAATAATAAAAATTAAAGAATTAAAGATTCTCTATAAATGAAATAGAGACCAGGAAAACAATAGAAAAGATCAATAAAACCAAGAGTTGGTTTTCTGAATATTAACAAAATTAACAAAATTTTAGCTAGATTAAGAAAAGAACAAAAACTCAATAAAATCAGAAATGAAAGGACATTACAACTGACTCCACAAAAATAAAAACAATCATAAGAGACTGCTATGAATAATTATACACCAACAAATTGGATAATCTAGAAAAAATGGAAAATTCCTTATACATAGGACATACCATGCCTGAATCATGAAGTAGTAGAAAATCTTAACACACCAATAACAAGTAAGTATATTGAAATTGAGTCTGTAATCAAAAACATTCCAATAAAGGAAATTCCAAGAACAGGTGGTTATACCAGTTAATTCTACCCAACATTTGAAGAAGGATTAACACCAATCCTCAAACTTTTCCAAAAACTGAAAAGGAGGGAACAATGTCAAACTCATTTTATGAGGCGAGCATTACCCTGATACCAAAGCCAAATGAGGACATGGAATGAAAAAACAAACAAAAAACAAAAACAACTACACACCAACCTTCTTTATGATTATAAATGAAAAACTCCTGAGCAAAATACTAGCAAACTAAATTCAAAAGCACATCAAAATGATCATACAGCATGATCAAGTGGAATTTATCCCTGGTAATGCAAGGATGCTTCAATATATACAAATCAATAAATGTGACACACTACATTAACAAGATGAAGGATAAAAATCACATGATCATCCCAATACATGTAGAAAAAACATCTGACAAAATTCAACACCCTTTCAAAATACTCAACAAACTGGGTATAGAAGAAATGTACCTCAACATAATAAAGGCCATATATGACAAACCCACAGCTAACATCTAATCAATGATAAAAAAATTGAAACCTTTTCATCTAAGCTCAGGAGCAAGGCAAGGATGCATGTGTGAATCCAGACACTATTATTTCAATTAAAGAATGTACTCACCACACTTCTGTATGAAATTATGTGTATACACGTATAAAAGAAAAAAACATAAAACATGATGTCAAAAAGAACTGTAAATACATTAGAGATCACAACAGAAGACAACGGATTAAAGATGTCTATAAAAAGCAGAGTGTATCAGTTAGGATTAAAAGAACCAAGAATAGAAGCCAGCTGCCCAATATATAATTATTTATAGTAGCAAGCTTTGAAACCTAGATGTGCCTCGATAGAAGTGTGAATAAATGCATTATTGTATATATACCACAGCAGTTATAAAGAATAAGCCAAATCTTACAAGTAACATAGAAAAATCACCAGGTAAAGCAAGCTACAGAATAAAAGCCATAAGTGTGTGTATGTATGCAAATGATTCTACACATAAACTCATGGAAAATAAGTTGAGGGAAACATTTCTATGGGGAAGAGAGGGGAACTGAGGAAACTGGGGAAGTGAGATTTTCCCTTTTTATTCTTTTTTTTGTGTTTTAATTTTTATGAGGAAAATATATTCACATATTTAAAGAGATATACAATTTCAAAAGCAATGTCACATTCTCTTACTTTCAGGATTTTACAGAAATCATTTTTTTTCTCTTTTCAGACTTAATTTTCCCAGACTAAATAATCCTCACCTTGTAGGTATGCTTTCACACCTCAGCCTACTGAGCATTTGGATTTTTTATTTATGTGATAGACTCTTTTACCCAGGAGGATTATGAAGCACTGGAAAGTGCCTAGAGGAACTCAAATGAAATGACAAGCACCATTAATATCTGAGTAATTGGTCTAATTCTACTTTCACCTTATTTCTTCCTGCCAAACTAGTTTTCTATGGCTTGCAGAGTGAACAGATGTAAAATACACTCATAGTTCTAGGCACTGATTGCTTTTTCAGAAGGGAGTAAGCAACACTCTCTGCTATTCGTTCTTTTTTTTGAACATACGTTCCCTGAAACTGAGGAGTTGCATGAACTTAAAATTCTCAGGGGCCCTTAGCAAAGCATTATGAAATTTGTCTTCCTGAGGCCACACCACCATAAAACTCAAGTTGTATTCTGAAGTGACATTTCACAAAAATATATGTTTCATGGACATATTAAAAATGTAAAGGATACTTTACATTTTTATGAGCCTAGTAATATATGAGCCTAGCTAGAGTAGCCTTGTACATAAAAGGACCAACTTGGGGCTTTAGTGTAGTTAGTTTATAGAGGCAGAAGCAAATGTTCTTTACTTTTTCCATTACAAAACACCAATTGGCTTCCGGTTGACAAGCTGGCTTTAGTAATGACAAGAGTGATTGAGTTCTGTCCTCTGAATGATACAGGCAGATCTGTCTAGGAGCCATCCTACACAAGTAAGGATGCAAATGAAACTCACCTAGGAAGACATTGGACAGGGTAAGTATAGAAACACCAAAGAAGTAATGAGGAACATAGCTGAAACCTAGGGAACACAGCAGAAACCCAGGGGTTAAATTACCAAGAAAATGAAATTATGTTGTAACATTTCATATTCTCATTATTAAAAATGTCACAACATTGTATTTAGTTTTATTATATTTTCTATTTTTATTGTAGTGATTGAGTGTTCACAAAATTGGACATGTTTTATAGCAATTTCTATATCTTTTACAATAATTGACAGGGTAATATATAACCCTGAGAAAAGGTTGATCATTAAAATACAAGATAGCTCATTCTTAACACAAAGGTTACAAACAGGAAAAAAAATGACATTAAGTTAATCTAGGTTTATTTTATCATTTCAAGTAGCATATTTCTATGATAACATGTTTTAATATTAGTCTCAATCCTCAAATGTATATGTGCGTGTGACAGTGTATCTGTGTAAATATCTATATATATCCACCTTGTAATTTTTCTAAAAGATATTGTTTGTACACTTACACATACAATCACACATAGATTTATAATTGGAATTTTATCAGTATATTAAATATACTGAAGTAATAGATTCTTAGGAGGAACATAATTGGAACAGATTTTATAATTCATTTGGTTTACAGCCACATCATTGACCATGAAGGATATCCTCTGAGGTACCCTTAAAAGATGATCTAGGAGGCTTCTCACTTGACGAAGTGACCTGTCCTGCCTTTGAAGCAATTCTAATTATTTGAAATTTAGGACAAGAGTTTCTTCCATGTAAATCCCATCTATACATTTTGGTTCTTCCTTATATAACAGTACAATTGACCTGTGAACAACACAGGGGTTAGGGGCACTGACCCTCCGCACAGTCAAAAATCTGCAAATAACTTATAGTCAGCCCTCCATATACAGCCCTCCTCGGTTCCTCTGTATCCACAATTCCACAACTGCAGATTCAATCAACCATGGATCATGTAGTATTGTAACATTTACCATTTTTAAAAATCCATGTGTAAGTGGAACTACAAAATTCAAACCCGTGTTGTTCAAGGGTCAACTGTAATTCTCAAAGTAGAGTGACCACATGCTAGTGCATGTACAAATGATCCACTGGGATAAAGGAAGAAAACATTCTAATTTACATATATATGTAAATTTTTTTGAATGACAAGAGTGGGAATAGCAGAATAAGGACCTCTAAAAATTTTCACCTTAATAAAATAAAAATAACCCTGGTAAAAACTGTCAGAATAAACTTGTTCAGAATTATGGAAATTAAACAGTCTTACAGCAGTTGGGGAGAATTTATTCAAGAAGAAAACTGAATCTCAGTAAAAACAGGAAGATTTTTGGCTTCTAATTTGTTCTATTCCCATCTCCCCTTTCCCAAGCTGTGTATTATCCTTGAAAATAAATAACCTGCAATGACTGTGAAAACCAGTGGCTTGGTAACCAATGGAATGAGAACAGGGTTGGAGCTCTTTCAAAGTCACATTTCCAGAGAATTATCATTATTTCACCAGTCTAGTGGTTTCCTGGAATACCTCATTCACAAGAACTCTCTTTCTTTGAACTGAATCAGAGCTTGCCCAGTGAGAAGAAATTTTCCCTTGCAAACATTTGTCAGAAATATTCAGTAGCAATGGGTTAATATCACAGCTGCCGAGAGGATAAGAACTGGTGTAAACAATAGGCTAACCAAAACACTTAAAAAGAAAGCTAGGGAATGAGATGTTCATAGGGGGCTTTTTCTTGGGAATCTACAAGGCCATGTGCCTGTGTAGTACTCTGCTCAAGAAAGACGTGAGAAGTCTGTAAGTTCTCACTACTGGCTAAACTTAAGGCTCTGCACAAGCAGGAAGTAAACACTGAGTCAATGAAGTAAACTACCTGGCTAATGGTTTAAGACATGCCTTATCAATACAGAGCTCCTCAAAAGAGAAAAGGAGACCTACATTTGCATATATCCAAGGAAATCTCTATTCAATATTGGTTGACAACAAAGATAACTGAGCTGAGACTTCAGTGGCCACACAAGACAAAGAATGAATACATTACTGAATTAGTTCAGAAAAGTGTAAACTAGCAACAACAACAAGCAACAATAACAATAAACCCTGGAGAGGGGACAGAATTTGATGTCTAGAGTTACCAAAATACATTATTTGAAAATTTCAGTTTTCAACAAAAAAAATTAAGAAGCATGCAAAAGAACAAGAAAAGATGGCCTGTAGATAGGATTTTAAAAATTAACAGAAAAAAAAATTAACAGAAACTGTCCCTGAGGAAGACTTACTAGACAAAGACATTAAAATCAGCTATTTTCAATGTGTTTAAAGAACTCTTAGAAACAATGCCCAAAGAACTAAAGGAAAGTATGAAAATACTGTCTCACCAAACATAATATCAAAAAAATATACAAAACAAATTTTAAAAGACTCAAAGGAAATTCTACAGTTGAAAAGAACAACACCTGAACTGAAAAATCACTAGACATCAGAACTGAACAAACAGAAGAAAGAATCAATGCACTTGATGATGAGTCAACTGAGACTTGAATCTTAGGAAGAGAGAAAAAAAAAACTTAAGAAAATTGAAGAGCCTAAGAGATGTGTATGACACCAACAAGCATACCAACACAGGCAAAAATGGGAGTCCCAGGATAAGAGAAAATGGAGCAGAAAGTATATTTGGAGAAACAATGGTTGAAATCTTTCTGAATTTAAAAAAATACATAAATTTACTCATCTAAGATGCTCAAACTCCAAGTAGGATGAAATCAAAGATCCTCACAGAGACACATTATAATCAAACTGTTGAAAGATAAATAGGGAATTTTGAAAGCCACAAGAGAGGAGTGACTCATCATGTAGAAGGGATCCTCAGTAAGATTAACAGCCAATTTCTCATCAGAAACTGTGCAGGCCAGTATGGAGGGGTACAAAAGTTTCAAAGTATTAAAGAAAAAGATTGTAAATCCAGAATCGATATGTAGCAAAACTACCCTTCAAAAATGAAGGGGAAATAAGACATTCTCAGGTAAAAGCTAAGAGTCTTTGTCACTAGAAGACTTAACCTACAAGATATACTAAAAGGAGTCCATCAAACTGAAATTAATAGATGCTAGACACTACCTTGAATCATAAAGAATTAAGAGTAAAGGTAACTACATAAGTAAATCTAAAAGACAGTATAAATGTATTTTCTGGCTTATAATTATTATCTTCTATTAATTTAAAAGGCAATTGTATAATGCAATAATTATAATTATATATCTGTGTTGATGACCATATTAGGTATAGACCAGCAATTTATATGATGATAAATTTATGACATCACAAAGGAGGGAGAAAAAAATTGAGCTATATAAGACCAAAGCTTTGTATGCAATTAAAATTGAATCATTATTAATATGAACTAAATTGTTATAAATTAGTATGTTAATTGTAACCCCTAGAAAAACCGCTAAGAAAATAACTCAAAAATATAGCAAAAAAATAATAAAAAATTATATGATGGCTAATTTTATGTCAACTTCATTGGGCCTCAGGTACCCAGATATTTGTTCAAACATTATGCTCATTCTTTCTGTGTTTGAGGGTGTTTTCAAATGAGATTAACATTTAAATCATTAGACTCAGTAAAGCAGAATGCCCTGCCCAATGTGAGTGGGCCTCATCCAATCAGTTGAAGGCCTGAATAAAACAAAAAGGCTGACCTTGCCCTAAGTAAAAGAGAATTCTTCCTACCTGATGGCTTTTGGATTCAAACTGAAATGTCAGCTCTTCCTATGACTCAAGCCTGCTAGCCTTTGGACCAAACTCCACCATCACCTCTCCTTGGTCTCCAGCTTGCCGACTAAGATCTTAGGACTTACCAACTTCCATAACTGTGTGAGTCAAGTTGTTATAATAAATCTCTGAAGAATCTTGACTAACACAAATTAAAATGGTGTACTAAAAAATACCTATTTAACTCAAAGAAGGCAACAAGGCATTAATAAATGAACAAAAAAAAAGATATAAGACATGTAGAAAACAAAGAAGAAACTGGGAGATAAATTTCCTACCTTATCAGTAATTACATTAAATCTAAATGGATTAAAGACTCCAAGAAAAGGAGAGAGATTGACAGAATGGATATAAAATGTAATTCAACTACATGAGCTTAAGAACAGGTACACTTTAGATTCCAAGTCAGAAGAAGGTGAAATGTAAAAGTAGAGAAAAAGATATACCATGCAAACAGTAACGAAAGGTAGGCTGGAGTAGCTAGAGTAATACAAAACAAAACACACTTTCAGACCAAAACTGTTACAAGAGACAAAGAACGACATTTCATAATGATAAAAGGATCAATATATAAAGAATATATAACAATTATAAGCTTACGTGCACCTAACAAGAGGGTTCCAAAATACATGATGTAAAAACTGACAGAACACTGGGCTTCCCTGGTGGCGCAGTGGTTGAGAGTCCACCTGCAGATGCAGGGGACACGGGTTCGTGCCCCGGACCAGGAAGATCCCACATGCCACGGAGCAGCTGGGCCTGTGAGCCATGGCCGCTTAGCCTGAGCGTCCGGAGCCTGTGCTCCGCAACGGGAGAAGCCACAACAGTGAGAGGCCCACGTACTGCAAAAAAAAACCAAAAAAACAAAAAAAAACCTGACAGAACAGAAATATACAAATCAAAAATAACAGTTGGAGACTTCAACACCACACTTTAATAATGGATTGAACAACTAAGCAGAAGGTCATGAAAGAAACAGAAGACTTGAACAACACTATAAACCAACTAGACCTAAGAGATATCTATGGAACACTCCATTTCACAACAGAAGTGTATATACTTTTTTATGATCTAGCAAAGGTTTATCTCTGAAATTGTTCCGTGTATGCTTCACAAGAATGTAGTCATGTACATTAAAAAAAATCTCAAATAAATAACTTAACCTTCCAACTTAAAAAACTGGAAAAATAAGAGCATACTAAACTCAAAGCTAGCAGGAAGAAAGAAATAATGGAAATTAGAGTAGGAATAAATGAAACAAATAATAGAAAAGTCAGTTCTTTTAAAAAAATTAACAATATTGACAAACATTTGGCTAAACTGAACAAGACAAAATGTAGAAGACTCAAATTACTAAAATCAGAATTGAAATAGAGGACATGAGTACCTACCTTACAGGAGTAAAAAGGATTACAAGGGAGTACCAAGAGCAACTATATGCCAATAAATTACATAACCTGGATGAAATTTACAAGTTCCCCAAAATACAAACTACTGAAACTTATTCAAAAAGAAATATATCTTTATATATGTAATTATATATCTATAAACAAGTAAAAAGATTGAATCAGTAACCAAAAAGCTTCCCATAAAGAAAACCCCAAGATGAGATGACTTCACTGGTGAATTCTAGGAAATGTTTAAGGAATAATTCAAACCTATTCTTCACAACTTCTTCCAAAATATAAAAGAGGAGGAAATACTTCCCAATCTACCCCATGTGCGACTGTTACACTAATACCAACACTAGACAAGGAAAAAGCTATTAATATTACTTATATAAAGGTGTAAAAATCTTCAACAAAATATTAGCAAACCAAATCCACCAGCAGAGCAAAAGGACCAAGTGGGGTTTATTCAAGGAGGGTAAGGTTGTGGATCAAGATGCAAAATCAATCAATGTAATACATCATATTAATAAAATAAGGGACAAAATCCACATATCTCAAGAGATGCATAAAAAGCAATGGAGAAAATTGAATATCATTTCAAGATAAAAACACTCACACATGGAGGATAAACAATACACTACTTAATAACCAAGAGATCACTGAAGAAATCAAAGAGGAAATCAAAAAATACCTACAAACAAATGACAATGAAAACACGACAACCCAAAACCTATGGGAGGCAGCAAAAGCAGTTCTAAGAGGGAAGTTTATAGCAATACAATCCTACCTTAAGAAACAAGAAACATCTCAAATAAACAACCTAACTTACACCTAGAACAATTAGAGAAAGAAGAACAAAAGAACCCCAAAGTTACAAGGAAGAAAGAAATCATAAAGATCAGATCAGAAATAAATGCGAAAAAAATGAAGGAAATGATAGCAAAGATCAATAAAACAAAAAGCTGGTTCTTTGAGAAGATAAATAAAATTGATAAACCATTAGCCAGACAGATGAAGAAAAAAAGGGAGAAGACTCAAATCAACAGAATTAGAAATAAAAAAGGAGAAATAACAATTGACACTGCAGAAATACACAGGATCATGAGAGATTACTACAAGTAACTATATGCCACTAAAATGGACAACCTGGAAGAAATGGACAAATTCTTGGAAAGGTATAACCTGCCAAGACTGAACCAGGAAGAAATAGAAAATATGAACAGACAAATCATAAGTAATGAAATTGAAACTATGATTAAAATTCTTCCAATAAACAAAACCCCAGGACCAGATGGCTTCACAGGCGAATTGTGTCAAACATTTAGAGAAGAGCTAACAGCTATCTTTCTCAAACTCTTCCAAAATATAGCAGAGGGAGGGACACTCCCAAACTCATTCTACAAGGCCACCATCACCCCGATATGAAAACCCTACAAAGCTGTCACAAAGAAAACAATAGGCCAATATCACTGATGAACATAAATGCAAAAATCTTCAACAAAATACTAGCAAACAGAATCCAACAGCACATTAAAAGCATGATACACCATGATCAAGTGGGGTTTATCCCAGGAATGCAAGGATTCTTCAATATACGCAAATCAATCAATGTGATACAGCATATTAACAAATTGAAGGAGAAAAACCATATGATCATCTCAATAGATACACAGAAATCTTTTGACAAAATTCAACACCCATTTATGATAAAAACCCTGCAGAAAGTAGGCATAGAGGGAACTTTCTTCAACATAATAAAGGCCATATATGACAAACCCACAGCCAACATCGTCCTCAATGGTGAAAAACTGAAACCGTTTCCACTACGATCAGGAACAAGACAAGGTTGCCCACTCTCACCACTCTTATTCAACATAGTTTTGGAAGTTTTAGGCACAGCAATCAGAGAAGAAGGGGAAATAAAAGGAATCCAAATCGGAAAAGAAGAAGTAAAGCTGTCACTGTTTGCAGATGGGAAGATACTATACATAGAAAATCCTAAAGATACTACCAGAAAACTACTAGAGCTAATCAATGAATCTGGTAAAGTAGCAAGACACAAAATTAATGCACAGAAATCTCTGGCATTCCTATACACTAATGATGAAAAATCTGAAAGTGAAATTAAGAAAACACTCCCATTTACCACTGCAACAAAAAGAATAAAATACCTAGGAATAAACCTACCCAAGGAGAAAAAAGACCTGTATTCAGAAAATTATAAGACACTGATGAAAGAAATTAAAGATGATAAAAACACATGGAGAGATATACCATGTTCTTGTACTGGAAGAATCAACATTGTGAAAATGACTCTACTACCCAAATCAATCTACAGATTCAATGCAATCCCTATCAAACTACCACTGGCATTTTTCACAGAAATAGAACAAAAAATTTCACCATTTGTATGGAAACACAAAAGACCCGTTAGCCAAAGCAATCTTGAGAAAGAAAAACGGAGCTGGAGGAATCAGGCTCCCTGACTTCAGACTATACTACAAAGCTACAGTAATCAAGAGAGTATGGTACTGGCACAAAAACAGAAATATAGATCAATGGAAGAGGATAGAAAGCCCAGAGATAAACCCACACACATACGGTCACCTTATCTTTGATAAAGGAGGCAAAAATATACAATGGAGAAAAGACAGCCTCTTCAATAAGTGGTGCTGGGAAAACTGGACAGCTACATGTAAAACAATGAAATTAGAACACTCCCTAACACCATACACAAAAATAATCTCAAAATGGATTATAGACCTAAATGTAAGGCCAGGCACTATCAAACTCTTACAGGAAAACATAGACAGAACACTCTATGACATAAATCACAGCAAGACCCTTTTTGACCCACCTCCTAGAGAAATGGAAATAAAAACAGAAATAAACAAATGGGACCTAATGAAACTTAAAAGCTTTTGCACAGCAAAGGAAACCATAACCAAGACGGAAAGACAACCTTCAGAGTGGGAGAAAATATTTGGAAATGAAGCAACAGACAAAGGATTAATCTCCAAAACATACAAGCAACTCATGCATCTCAATATCAAAAAAACAAACAACCCAATCCAAAAATGGCCAGAAGACCTAAATAGACATTTCTCCGAAGAATATATACAGATTGCAAACAAACACATGAACGAATGCTCAACATCATTAATCACTAGAGAAATGCAAATCAAAACTACAATGAGATATCATCTCGCACTGGTCAGAATGGCCATCATCAAAAAATATACAAACAATAAATGCTGGAGAGAGTGTGGAGAAAAGGGAACCCTCTTGCACTGTTGGTGGGAATGTAAATTGATACAGCCACCATGGGGAACAGTATGGAGCTTCCTTAAAAAACTAAAAATAGAACTACCATATGACCCAGCAATCCCACTACTGGGCATATACCCTGAGAAAACCATAATTCAAAAAGAGTCATGTACCACAATGTTCATTTCAGCTCTATTTACAATAGCCAGGACATGGAATCAACCTAAGTGTCCATCGACAGATGAATGCATAACGAAGATGTGGCACATATATACAATGGAATATTACTCAGCCATTAAAGGAAACAAAATTGAGTTATTTGTAGTGAGGTGGACTGACCTAGAGTCTATCATACAGAGTGAAGTAAGTCAGAAAGATAAAACAAACACTGTATGCTAACACATATATATGGAATCAAAAAAAAGGTCATGAAGAACCTAGGGGCAAGACGGGAATATAGATGCAGACCTACTAGAGAATGGACTTGAGGATATGGGGAGGGGGAAGGGTAAGCTGGGACAAAGTGAGAGAGTGGCATGGACATATATACACTACCAAATGTAAAATAGATAGCTAGTGAGAAGCAGCCACATAGCACAGAGAGTCAGCTCGGTGCTTTTTGACGACCTAGAGAGGTGGTATAGGGAGGGTGGGAGGGAGATTCAAGAGGGAGGAAATATGGGGATATATGTATATGTATAGCTGATTCACTTTGTTATAAAACAGAAACTAACACACAATTGTAAAGCAATTATACTCCAATAAATATGTTAAAAAAAGATAAACTCACTCAACAAACTTTTCTCAACCTGATAAGCGGCATCTACGAAGAAGACACAGCTGTTATCATACTTAATGGTAATAAGATTGAAAGCTCCTCCCCCCCCCCCGTACCCGGAACAAGACAAAGATGCCTGTTCTTGCTGATTCTATTCAACATTTTCCTGGAGGTCCTAATTGCCAGGGAAATTAGGCAAGAAATATAAGGAAAGAAATAAGAAGAAATAATAGGCATCCAAATTAGATAGGAAGAAATAAAACTGTATTTCAAATGATATGATCCTATAAAGTAAAAACTCTAGGGGATCCAAAATAAAACAATTAGAACTAATATTAAATGATTTTCAGCAAAGTTTCAGGACATAAGAGCAATATACAACTCCATTTCTATATACTAGTAATAAATCTGAAAAGAAAATTAAGGAAAAATTCCATTTACAATAGCCTCAAAAAGAATAAAATCCTTAGGAAAAATTAACAAAAGAAGTGTAAGACTTGTATACTGAAAACTATAAAACATGATTGAAAGAAATTAAAGTAAAACAAGTGGGAAGACATCCAGTATTAATAGATTGGAAGATTAACAATGATAAGACAGCAATACTCCCAAACTAATCTACAGATTCAACTAAATCTTGCCAGGAGCTGGGGGATAGTACAATAGGGGAGACTGCTATATGGTTCAATGTTTCATTTTGGGGATGATGAAAATGTTCTGGCATTAGGGAATAAACATGGTGACATACCTTTGTGATTATGTTAAGAAAAAACATTGAATTATAGACTCTAAAAGGGTGAATTGTATGCTACGTGTATTATATCTTAAGAAAATATAAACTTTAATAATTCACACACATACACACAGTGAATGTGTGCTCAAACTATTCTTACTAACATCAAAAAAAATGTTTTACAACAGCCATATTTTATCAATAGCTCATATTTACTTTGTGATTAACTTACTCAACACTTAGCATTACCTCCCCAATCTTTTCTACTCTTACCACCAACACCACTACCAGATGGGGTCTGTGTATACAGATGGAAGCAAACAAAAAAACAACTTTCCTTGCTATAAAGAGTAAGCAATTGAACAAATGAGTCAGAAATCAAAGTGTTAAATCTGTTACTGTTCCAAAGATAAATTAACATCATCTGTGGCAGAGCATGGCTAAATATTCAACCAAACCCATTTCTTCTTCCTGGGCACACGAACTATATTTTCCCATCTGTTTACATTTAAGTGGAGCCAGTTAACTAGTTCTAGCCAATAAATGGTAGGCAAAAATAATATATGACACTCCCAAAACGTGTTTGTTGAAATGTCCTACGTGATCCTTCATGTTCTTTCATTCTGCTCATTGATGAACAGACGTAGAGAATCCAGACTCACACCAAAGCCCTAATGAATGCTGAGCCACTAGATTGAAAGAATCACAATGCTTCAGTGTTATGGACTGAATGTTTGGGCACCCACAACCCAACCAAATTCATAGGCTGAAATCCTAAACTCCAAGGTGTTAGTATTTGGAGGTGGGGTCTTGGGAGGTGATTAGGTCATGAGGATGGAGCCCTTACAAATGTACTTAGTACCCTTATAAAAGAGACCTCAAGAAGGTCTCTTGCTCTCTCTACCATGTGAGGGTATAAGGAAAGAAGTCATCTGCAATCTGAAAGAGGGTCCCCAACAGAACCCAGCCATGCGGGCACTTTATCACAGATTTCCAGTTTCCAGAAGTGTGAGAAATAAATTTCTGTTGTTTATAAGTCACCCAGTCTATGTTAATCTGTTATAGCAGCCCAAACTAAGACGCTGAGTCATCATTGATGGAGCGCCACCAAAGAGCCACCCACACCAGAATTTCCACATTGGACTCTTTATGAATGAGAAATAAACCTTTATTGTGTTAAACCACTGAAGTTTGGTTACTATAGCCATTAGTGTAAATTATCTTGATTAAATACATCATCTCTCAGAAAAATTATATGAGGAAGTTAGGGGCTTCTCAAAAGTCACCCCATCAATGTGCATAAAGTTTAGTAGTATGAGAATAGTAAGTATAAATTTACAACTGTGAAACATTTTTGACCCTGTCAAAATGTCCAAAATTATTAATGGCTCTTTTTTCTACTTAGACTAGAGAGATAAGCCAATTTTGGATTGAGCAGTAATTACAGAGAAAAATAGTTGAAACTTATAGAGTAAGATACTTAAATTTGTGTCAAAATATGTGTTTCTTTAAAACTTTTAATATTCATGTTTATTATCTTAAGAGTCCATTTTATGAAAAAATTAAGGTCAAGTAGAAAAATACACCAGTGTTTATCCTCAATTACTCACATAAAGAGAAGACCTAGCAAACTGGTATAGAGAGAGCCATAGCCAAGCATCCCAATTCACCTTGTGGCTCCTATCCATTTTACAGGTAGGATTCCCAAGGAAGAAAAAGCCTAGATGTATAAGCAGAGTTGTGTCTTAAGAGAATTAGGGGTTTGCTAGATTACTGGAGACACAGGACACTGAAAAACCAATTAGAAGGTTTTTATAACAATCAAGATTGGTCCTCAATTGGAAAGGTAGCAGCATAATAGACAATAAGGAGTAGGCAGAATCACGCACTATAAATATCATTTCAAAATCTGCATTATCTTCAATAGTTTCAGATGGAGATTGGAAGAATGATAAATAGAAAAACAGAACTTGGAAATAAGAAAGGGAAGACATACTGGTAGGGGCCAAGATAATGAATTTAGAAACCATTTACATAGAAATGATATTTGAAGTTACAAGAGGGTGAGCTTTTTGAGAAAATCTAAACAAAGGGCTGAACATACAGTTACCCATGAGAAACTGGAAAGTAAAATGTCAGTAAGGAATATAAAACAGAGGAATAGGAGAAAAAGAAGATGAATCAAGAACATAAAGTCTCAAGGAAGCAAAGGGAGACATTTTAGGAAGTCGACAGTTAGAGGTTGCTTAACTCTTTTAAGAAATAGCTAGCAGCAAATAAATCCATATACCTTATTCTATCGCTTTTCTTCTGGACACATTTTACCACTAATATAGAGAATAGCAGATTATATTGTGATAGTGGTTCTAACAACAGTGAGAGAGAGAGCCAACACCAGTCCTATCAAGAACAGACTCTATCATGTGTTTGTTGGCACTCTGTATATCTTCTTTGGAGAAATGTCTATTTAGGTCTTCTGCCCATTTTTGGATTGGGTTGTTTGTTTTTTTGTTATTAAACTGCATGAGCTGCTTATAAATTTTGTAGATTAATCCTTTGTCACTTGCTTCATTTGCAAATATTTTCTCCCATTCTGAGGGTTGTCGTTTGGTCTTCTTTATGGTTTCCTTTGCTGTGCAAAAGCTTTTAAGTTTCATTAGGTCCCATTTGTTTACTTTTGTTTTTATTTCCATTTCTCTAGGAGGTGGGTCAAAAAGGACCTTGCTGTGATTTATGTCATAGAGTGTTCTGCCTATGTTTTCCTCTAAGAGTTTGATGCTCAACATCACTAATCATTAGAGAAATGCAAATCAAAACTACAATGAGATATCATCTCACACCAGTCAGAATGCCATCATCAAAAAATCTACAAACAATAAATGCTGGAGAGGGGGTGGAGAAAAGGGAACCCTCCTACACTGTTGGTGGGAATGTAAATTGGTACAGCCACTATGAAGAACAGTGTGGAGGCTCCTTACAAAAACTAAAAATAGAGCTACCATATGATCCAGCAATCCCACTCCTGGGCATATATCCCGAGGACACCATAATTGAAAAAGATACATGTACCCCAATGTTCACTGCAGCTCTATTTACAATAGCCAGGACATGGCAGCAACCTAGACATCCATCGACAGAGGAATGGATAAAGAAGATGTGGTACATGTATACAATGGAATATTACTCAGCCATAAAAAAGAATGAAATGATGCCATTTGCAGCAACATGGATGGACCAAGAGATTGTCATACTGAGTGAAGTAAGTCAGACAAAGACAAATATTATATGACATCACTTATATGTGGAATCTAAAAAAATGGTACAAATGAACCTATTTATAAAACAGAAATAGAGTCACACATGTAGAAAAGAAGCTTATGGTTACCAAGGGGGGAAGGGGTATAAATTGGGAGATTGGGATTGACATATACTATACACACTACTATATATAAAATAGATAACTAGGGACTTCCCTGGTGGTGCAGTGGTTAAGAATCCACTGTCCCCAGTGCAGGGGACATGGGGTTGATCCCTGGTCCAGGAAGATCCCACAAGCTGTGGAGCAACTAAGCCCATGCACCACAACTACTAAGCCTAAGCTCTAGAGCCCGTGAGCCACAACCACTGAGCCCATGTGCCACAACTACTGAAGCCCGCACACCTAGAACCCATGCTCCGCGACAAGAGAAGCTACCGCAATGAGAAGCCCGCAGACCACAACAAAGAGTAGCCCCACTCACTGCAATTAGAGGAAGCCCGCATGTAGTAATGAAGACCCAATGCGGCCAAAATTTAATTAATTAAAAAAATAGATAACTAATAAGAACCTGCTGCATAGCACAGGGAACTCTACTCAATACTCTGTAATAAACTATATGGGAATAGAATCTAAAAAAGAGTGGATAGGGGCTTCCCTGGTGGTCCAGTGGTTAAGACTCCGTGCTTCCACTGCAGGGGGCACAGGTTCGATCGCTGGTTGGGGAACTAGGATCCCACATGCAGCAGAGCCAGAAATAGTAATAATAATAATAATAAAATAAAAGAGTGGATATATGTGTATGTATAACTGATGCACTTTGCTGTACAGCAGAAACTAACACAACATTGTAAATCAACTATATTCCAATAAAAATTAATTTAAAAACTAATTTTAAAAATGAAATAATAGTGACAGTAGTAATCAAATCACTATGGTATTTAGATTTATTGAAAACATTTACAAGAGGGATACAACAATTTTTTTAAATTATCAATATCTACACTATAAGAAATCACATCCTGTGCAACTATTTAAACTTCTGATGAACACTTTTTAATATCATACTAGGTATCTTCCCTTTGCCCACATAGATCCATCCACTAATCTTTTCCACCCTCTTCTATAAACAGGCCCTATGTAGAGATTCATTCCATGAAATCAGGCTCCTTACACAAGATAGCCTTCCTCACTTGTATAAATAGGCAATTCACACACACACAAATACACACACCAACATATTGGTAATAAAAGAAATATGAATTTTAAAAATACTATTTTATTATCTTAAATTCATATCCCCTTTTTTTAAACAGTAATATCCAGTGTAGATAAGTGTGTAGAAAAATGGGTACTTTCATACACTATCAGTAAGAATGTAAATTAGTAACTCTTCCTAAGAAATAATTTGAAAAAATGAATGAAAAGCTTAATAATGCCCATTCTCTTTGACCCATAAATTTTAATTGTGAGATTTAGCACTAAGAAATCACCATGGAAAAATCACTAATATTTAACTATAAGTGTTTATCAGAACTACATATATATAATATGAAAAAAATTTTTAAATCTAAATATCAAAAATAAGAAATTAAGGAGAGGGATCAAGATGGCAGAACAGGGGAATGTGGAGCTCACTTCCCCCCACAAACATATCAAAAATACATCTACTTGTGGAACAATTCTCAAAGAAAACCAACTGAAAACTGGCAGAAGATCTCCTATACATTCAAAGCTGCAAGAAAGATCTCCACCAGGTAGGATGGGGGAAAAAAAGGCATTAGGGCAGAAGCAGAGCCCCTGGGAGGGATCTGTAAAGGAGACAAGGTCCATACAGGCAGACCTTCACTCTGGGGGCCCCTTGCCTGCTGGGAAATCCACTGGGACAGACAGAAAGTCTGGAGAAGCCTAGGGTCAACTTGTGAGGAGTACACCCATGCTGGCTTGCTAATAATCAGGGTGGAGAGAGACCAGCACTGGCAGCTGCCACCTCACGGCACTTTACAATCCAAAGTGGGAAAGGGGTGGGGGCACAAATACATGCAGTAGCTAAGCCTGTCAGGCAGACAGGCCATGGGAGAGGACTCAAGCTAGTTGTGTGGAGACAGCCTGGAGGGCCCAGGGTATGGTCCGGGCCAAACCATGGAGCCCACTGTCAGTGTGCAGATATGAGGGGGCTGGTCCAGCCACAGAGCCCACTGTGAACAGGCACACAGTGGGGGTGGGTCCAGCCACTGAGCCCATTGTCAACATGTGCACAGCAGGGGTGGGTCTGGATGCAGACTTTGTCAGTGCACACACCAGGAGGCCCAAAGAAACACACAGCAGCTGGGTGCTGAGTCTCTTGTGGACTGGCCCTAGGCAGGAGTACTCTGGAGTATTACCATGATACCAAAACCAAGACAAAAACACTACACAAAATGAAAATTACAGGCCAGTATCTAGGAATAAATTTAACTAATGAGGTAAAAGACCTATATGCTGAAAACTATAACACACTGATAAAGGAAACTGAAGATGATTCAAAGAAAGAAAGATAACCCATGATCTTAGATTGGAAGAATTAATATTGTCAAAATGGCCATACTACCCAAAGCAATTTACAGGTTTAATGCAATCCCTATCAAAACACCCATGACATTTTTCACGGAACTAGAACAAATAATCCTAAAATTTACATGGAACCACAAGAGACACAGAATTGCCAAAGCAATCCTGAGGAAAAAGAACAAAGCTGGAGGGATAACCCTTCCACACTTCAGACTATACTACAAAGCTACAGCAATCAAGTGTGTGTGGTATTGGCACAAAAACAGACGTATAGATCAATGGAACAGAATAGAGAACCCAGAAATAAACCCACGCACATATGGTCAATTCACCTATGACAAAGGAGGCAAGAATATACAATGGAGAGAAGACAGTCTCTTCAGCAAGTGGTGTTGGGAAAGTTGGACAGCTATATCTAAAATCAATGAAATTAGAACACTCCCTCACACCACATACAAAAACTCAAAATGGTTTAAAGACCTAAATATAAGACATGATACAATAAAACTCCTAGAAGAGAATATAGGCAAAACATTCTCTGACATGAATCACACCAATATTTTCTTAGATCAGCCTCCAAAGGCAAAAGAAATAAGAGCAGAAATAAACAAATGGGACCTGATCAAAATTAAAAGCTTTTGCATAGCAAAGGAAACCATCAACAAAACAAAAAGACAACCTAAGGAACAGAAGAAAATACTTGCAAATGATGTGACCAACAAGGGATTAATATTCAAAATATAAAAACAGCTCACACAACTCAATACTGAAAAAGCAAACAACCCAATCAAAAAAATGGACAGAAGACCTCAATAGACTTTGGAACAAAGAAGACATACAGATGGCTAACAGGCACATGAAAAGATGCTCAACATCACTAATTATTAGAGAAATGCAAATCAAAACTACAATGGGGGGATTTCCCTGGTGGCGCAGTGGTTAAGACTCTGTGCTCCCAATGCAGGGGGCACGGGTTTGATCCCTGGTCAGGGAACCAGATCCCACATTCATGCCACAACTAAGAGTTCGCATGCCACAACTAAGGAGCCAGTGAGCTGCAACTAAGGAGCCAGCAAGCCACAACTAAGGAGCCTGCCTGCCACAACTAAGGCCCAGCACAACCAAATAAATAAATAAATATTTTTTAAAAACTAATTAGTTTTTTTTTAAAAAAACAAACTACAATGGGGTATCACCTCACACCACTCAGAATGGTCATCATCAAAAAGTCTACAAATAATAAATGCTGGAGAGGGTGTGGAGAAAGAGGACCCTCCTACAATGTCGGTGGAAACGTAAATTGGTGCAGCCACTATGGAGAACAGTATGGAGGTTCCTTAATAAATTAAAAATAGAGCTACCATATCATCCAGCAATCCTACTCCTGGACATATATCCAGAGAAGACAAAAAATCTTAATTCAAAAAGATACATGCACCCCAACGTTCATAGCAGCACTATTTACAATAGCCAAGACATGGAAACAACCTGAGTGCCCATCAACAGATGACTGGCTTAAGAAGATGTGGTGTGTTAGTCAGCCATAAAAAAGAATGAAATAATGCCATTTGCAGCAACATGGATGGACCTAGGGAATATTATACTAAGTGAAATAAGTCAGACAGAGAAAGGCAAATATTATATGATATCAGTTATATGTGAAATCTAAAAAATAAAGAAATGAATTTATATAGAAAACAGAAACAGACTCACAGATATAGAAAACAAACTCATGGTTACCAAAGGGAAATGGGGTGGGGGGATAAATCAGGAATACAGGATTAACAGATACAAATTACTATACATAAAATATATAAGTAACAAGGATTTACTATATAGTGCAGGGAACTATATTCAATATCTGAAAATATATACACACACATGCATATATATATCTTAATCACTTCGCTGTTCACCTGAAAATAACACAATATTGTAATCAACTATACTTCAATTTTTGTAAAAAAGTTTTTTAAAAGAAATTAAGGTAATACCTCCAAATAGGGGAATATTGCGTATTCACAAATCAGGGCACAAACAACATATACAACATGATGCCACTTTTGTAAAATGTGCTCAGGTGTATATATGCACATGCATATGCATTAAAAAATAATCTGGAAAGATAATCACCAAAACATTAACACTGGCTAGCTCTGTGTTAATTTCCATTTTGATTCCTTTTAACTGCATTATTTATTTTTATTCTCCAATGAGCATGAATAACTTGTATATTTTTTAAACATAAGTATATATTTTAAACTTCCGTCAAAATAAATTCATATATATATAAATATAATATTCCAAGAAATGTTACATCAAAATGTAAACAGTATTTATCTCTAGATTGTGAGATCATGAATCACTTTTTACATTCTTCTTGCTATTTATCTGTGTTTTCTAGAATTACTATGTATCATTCAGGTATTTAAAATAATACAAATTATAAAATATACTCATTTACTCTGAGAACTATGACTTAATAATATTCAGGACTCTTAATTCTATTAAAACAGATTTAGAAGCTCCCACTCCAATATTTTGTTGTGGTGGTGATGGTGGTAGTTTAGGGTTTATTTCTGTACAAAAAGAAAACAGTACATCTTACATCAGAATTTGAAAATATTTAGGTGAGATATTTTTCACAACCAGCTCAGGTATAAGGCCATCTTGCCATCCTAATTGTACAGAACACAAACTCAATTCCCTAATCCTAGAGGTGAAATGCTGGTGCAGACAGGAACAAAAGGTTATGATTACCAAGGTAAAGGAAAGAATTGCTCCCTTCTTTGGGAAAGGTATGAAGAGCTGGGGCAATGCATTTACAAACACTTTTTCCATTTAAAGACTGGGGCAAGACTTGAGTTAGAAGGGAAAGGATCATATAAGCTATTCTAATCACTGTTTTGTCGTGTGGAGGAAAGGATAAACAAAGCAAATATAATCAAACACTTTAGAAAACAAATGAGAGGCCAACACATAGTATAGCTGTTTAACAACATGAGCTCTAAGACCAGACTTTCTGAGTCTAAATCCAACTATTATCTCTTATTAGGTCTATAACCTTGGTAAGTTGTTTAACTTCTGTGCCTTAGTTTTCCTAGTTGACAAATGGAGATAATAGTAGTAGCTACCTTTTAGGAGAATTAGACTCAATAACCTCTCAATAAATGCTAGCTAATAATAGTGAGCTTTGTAAAAAGAAAAAATATAGTATCATATTTAAGAGCCCAAACTTCAGTTACCTGTGTGACCCAGGTCAAATTAATTAGACTCATTATGCTTCAACTTCTCATCAGTAAAATGGGTCTAAATACAATATTCCCTTAAAGAGTTATTATAAAAAATTAAGTGAAATAATATATAGAAGGAGTATGGCACATCATACACATTAAATAAATAAAATTGCAGGCCCAGATTCTCTCTCTAGTCTTCTCTATCTGGCTTTATGCCTCAGGAGCCTGATCATTGAAATCACCTGCCCTTTGGCTTTCAGTTGGGTTCAGCCAATGGGGAGCATCAGCAGAAGACCAGAGGGAAAGAGGAGAGTAAGTTCAGGGTATTCATTCCCCTGGTTCCCTTCTTGTGAGATTTTACTCTGGCTGGCTGTATTTCTCAAAAGAAAGTCCCTGCTCTTAAAGCCAATTTTACATGACCCCCCTCTCCATCTGGGTTCCAAGAACCACTCTCTCCCTTTGTCTCTCAGGACTAGGGATGGTGACAATGTCAGCTTCCCTTGGTTCTTGCACTGTCTCTTGTGGTTCCCATATACTTTGTCCACACATTTGTGAACAGTCCCTTGGTAAATAAACCCTCCTCAAATTATTGTAATATGAATATTTCATTTATTTCCTGCTGAGGTCCTGACTGACTCAGAGAGTATGCTGTGACAGAGAATGAATCCTTACCATTTTATTATCCAAAAATTTGAAGACTTTGTGTTAGTAATGAGATATAGGCATTTAAGAGGGCTTGAAAATCCCTTTGTCAGTGTTCTTCCTTTATGAGAAAAACAAGCAAGAGACGCCCATGGATCCCAAAACAGAATCAGTTTAAGGTGCAGAAGTGATGGAGGGAGGGGATAACCTGATGCCTCTAGGCCAGTTATCCCACAGCTTGGAGGATTTCATGGGCCTCTTACTGAAAATACCTACCACAGTAAAACATATCCACTACACGGAAGATTACTTCTAATACTCAGACCATATTTCATCAGAAACATCTGAGGACACTGACCTTATTAGTAAGCAGAGACACTTTAAGTTGCTTCATTATATAAAAATAAAGAAGTGCAGTTGATTTTATATGTCCTGGTTTCCTTTTATTCCCACTCTCTGGGAACCCTATCTTATTTTCACCCTTGTTGAAGTAACACTAGAGAACAAAGTTAAAGTGGCTTCCATAGCAAGGGACCCAAATTTTAGCCATGCTCAGTGATACTTTCAAGACATCAACCTTTGTCCTTGATGTGGTACCCAGAGAAGAGCGCTTCCTTCAGAACTTTGTTTTTCATATGCTGCTAAGTTAGTCAATGCCTTTAAATGCATTAATAATTAGTAAACTACAGTGTGTCAAATTATCTTTATATGAATAGTTTGTGTGGATTACACTTGCCTTGTGGATGTGGAACATAAGCTCCTCAAATACATATACATTTTTCTCTTATTCCATGTAGCACTGCTAGGATTTAATAATTGCAATATTATGTGCAGGCAAGTAACCTTAACGCTGCATAAAAAGCCTCAAAGCCTCTAAGGTTCCTAACCAAGGTAACTGCAATTGGCAACCCGCTTTTGTGCATAGGGAACAATTCGGTGATTTTCCCTGATTGATGCATTTCCAGACTTCACTAAAAGCCAGGAACTCATGTAAGTAGATGTCTGAATAAGGAAAATCTGACAGAAAAGTGTACATGCCACAAAAAAATGAATTAGCACAAAGTATGCATGGGGAGCAGCTGAAAGGCAACATTAAATGGAAGTAAAAGATAAAGTCCTTTGACTTTCATGTATGTTAAATGAATATTAATTAGGTATGCTTTTGGCAAATTGACTCGTATAACAGCTGCCATCTGGAATCATAAATGCAATCCTAAGCCTAAACAAAGAATAGTACACTGCATGATTCAAAGCATAGAACCCACAGTTAATAGCATTCTTTTTTATGTATGATTTATAAATGAGCACCATAATAAAAATCATTAAATTAAGGTACAGTTAAATGTACTTTTACAGAAAATTTAACTCCTGGATAACTTTTTTTCTTCCAAGATAACTAGAAACCTCCAAAGTCAATAAAACAAATGCAGAACTGTCCATCATTTCAACTTTGATTTCTGAAATATTTAAATGCCACTTTTACTTGCTATTTTTAGACAAATTTTTAATGGATTTCCAAGGGCAGGGGGACTCCATATGTTTTTACGAATATTTGTTGGATTTTGTAATCCAATGCTGACACTTCTTAACTGTAATTAAACTGTGTCCTGAATCATACTATACCTGGAAAATTGAACTATTCATGCTGCAAATTGAATTCCTCAAAGTGAATCCTTTATAAATAATGTACATTAACATAAAAAACTACCTAAATTAAATAAAGTCATTTCTATTTCTCAAAGGAAGTTTGATTTGCAACTCCATCAACTCCAATAAGACATATCAGAAAACGCAAATGGCAAGATGAACCTCAATCCTATGATAATTAAAATCTAGCTGTTTCTTAAAGGGGAATAGTACTGCACAACTACTGTTTACTAAATTTTAGAGGCTTAATGAACTTTAGAAATCATACATACGACATCTTCCCCATATTACACATCAAAGGACAGAGAACAAAATAAATCAGGGAAAGTGCATATGTATAACATCTACCTAACCCCCACAAAAACAAAAAGAAACAAAAATGGAGACTAACAATACTAATTAAAAAAAAATCTAGGAAAGTATACTACCGCGTGTCAGAAATGGAATGAGAAATAATGAGTTATGAACCTAAGTAGACAAAGCAAACTGGGAACAGATAAAGAAATTCCATGTTCATGATCATACCCATGCATACACAGCAATATGGTCATGCACCAGCTGAAGATGGCCCTTGAGGGAACTCTGAAGAGCAATAAAAGTATAAAGAGAGGATTATAGCAACATGGAAAACTGAGCGAACATGGAAACCCCACCTCAGCTAAAAACACATCGAACTGTAGGGTAAAGTATATATTTAAAAAATTAAATGCCCAAGTATGAAAAAAGAAAGTAAAATTCCCACTTGCAAAGAAAGTAGACAAAACTTAAAAAAACAAGAGCAATTAACCCTTGAGCAGAAGCTTAGGAGGCCCAGGGCATTAGCTGACTAAATTATAGGTCCTAGGGTTTAGGGCTTAGGGTTGTAATGCCTACTGAGGAACAAGAGATGACCTTGGGCCCACGGCACGAAGATAAAAACATGGTAGCAATTTCCTTTGAGTTAAAGGTGGACTAGAAAAGCTCCATTGATCAGCTAAGGGGAGAAAAATTGGAATTTTGATTAACTGGGGTTCAGGGTGGGGAAATAGTCTCCCGTAAGAAATCAAAGTCCCCATACATGTGCCATACAAGTATCAGATCTGAATTTAAAACACAAACATAGTAGGGGAAACCCTGAAACATGAAATTAACATGATGAAGGTTTTAAAATGGAGGAACTCCTGGGCTCTGAACAGAAGCAAATATAAAATTACTCTGATACAGCACTTTTACAATCAGGGACACATGGATCCTCCATGCTTCCCATCCTCTACACCTTCAAGTAAACCAAAGATGAGCTTCTAAAAAAAGAATTAAAACCACATGAAGAAACAATCTATTAGGAGAGATATATCAGTAAAAACAAACAGAAAGATTAGTACCTCTAAGAACTTAAAATAGAGCAATCTGAGAAAAGACATAAAATAAGTATGTTTAAAATGACTGAAGAATTTAAAAAAGGGAATGAAGAGTAGAGCTTCAGGATGGCTGAAGAGTAAGACGTGGAGATCATTTTCCTCCCCACAAATACATCAGAAATACATCTACATGTGGAACTGCTCCTACAGAACACCCACTGAACGCTGGCAGAAGACCTCAGACCTCCCAAAAGGCAAGAAACTCCCCACGTACCTACGTAAGGCAAAAGAAAAAACAGAGAAAAAAGAATAGGGATGGGACCTGCACCAGTGGGAGGGAGCTGTGAAGGAGGAAAGGTTTCCACTCACTAGGAAGATCCTTCGCGGGCGGAGACTGCAGGTGGTGGAGGGGGGAAGCTTCGAAGCCATGGAGGACAATGCAGCCACAGGGGTGCGGAGGACAAAATGGAGAGATTCCCACACAGAGGATGAGGGCAACCACCACTCACCAGCCCGAGAGGCTTGTCTGCTCACGTGCCGGGGTGGGCGGGGGCTGAGAGCTGAGACTCAGGCTTTGGAGGCAGGATCCCAGGTAGAGGACTGGGGTCGGCTGTGTGAACAGAGCCTGAAGGGGGCTAGTGCACCACAGCTAGCCGGGAGTGAGTCCGGGAGAAAGTCTAGAGATGCCAGAGGCAAGAGACTTTTTCTTGCCTCTTTGTTTCCTGGTGCGCGAGGAGAGGAGATTAAGAGCGCTGCTTAAAGGAGCTCCAGAGACTGGCGCGAGCCACAGGTATCAGCATGGACCCCAGAGATGGGAATGAGACGCTAAGGCTGCTGCTGCAGCCACCAAGAAGCCTGTGTGCAAGCACAGGTCACTATCCACACCTCCCCTCCCGGGAGCCTGTGCAGCCCGCCACTGCCAGGGTCCCTGATCAAGGGACAACTTCCCCGGGAGAACACACGGTGCACCTCAGGCTGGGGCAACGTCACGCAGGCCTCTGCCGCCGCAGGCACGCCCCGCACTCCGTGCTCCTCCCTCACTCCGGCCTGAGTGAGCCAGAGCCCCCAAGTCAGCTGCTCCTTTAACCCCGTCCTGTCTGGTCAAAGAACAGATGCCCTCAGGTGACCTACACACAGAGGCGGGTCCAAATCCAAAGCTGAACCCCAGAAGCTGTGCGAACAAAGAAGAGAAAGGGAAATCTCTCCCAGCAGCCTCAAGAGGAGCAGATTAAATCTGCACAATCAACTTGATGTACCCTGCATCTCTGGAATACCTGACTAGACAATGAATCATCCCAACTTGAGGAGGTGGACTTTGGGAGCAATGATATATTTTTTCCCTTTTTTGTTTTTTGTGAGTGTGTATGTGTATGCTTCTGTGTGTAATTTTGTCTGTATAGCTTTGCTTTTACCATTTCTCCTAGGTTTCTATCTGTTCGTTGTTGTTTTTTTTCAGTATAGTTTTTAGCGCTTGTTATCAGTGGTGGATTTGTTTTCTGGTTTGGTTGCTCTCTTCTTTCTTTTTTTATTGCTTTTTAAAAAAAATTTTAATAATTCTGTTTTATTTTTTATTTTAATAACTTTATTTTATCATCTTCTTTTTTCTTTCTTTCTTGTTTTTTCTCCACTTTACTCTGAGCCATGTGGATGACAGGCTCTTGGTGCTCCAGCCAGGCATCAGGGCTGCACCTCTGAGGTGGGAGAGCCAAGTTCAGGACATTGGTCCACAAGAGACCTCCCAGCTTCACGTAATATCAAATGGCAAAAACCTCCCAGAGATATCCATCTCAACACCAAGACCCAGCTCCATTCAACAACCAGCAGGCTACAGTGCTGGACACCCCAAGCCAAACATCTAGCAAGACAGGAGCACAGCCCCACCCATAAGCAGAGAGGCTGCCTAAAATCATAATAAGTCACAGACACCCCAAAACACACCACCAGACGTGGACCTGCCCACCAGAAAGACAAGATCCAGCCTCATCCACCAGAACACAGGCACTAGTCCCCTCCACCAGGAAGACTACACAACCAACTGAACCAACCTTAGCCAATGGGGGCAGACAACAAAAGCAATGGGAACTATGAACCTGCAGCCTGTGAAAAGGAGACCACAAACACAGTAAGTTAAGCAAAATGAGAAGACAGAAAGACACAAATCAGATGAAGAAGCAAGGGAAAAACCCACCACACCTAACAAATGAAGAGGAAATAGGCACTCTACCTGAAAAAGAATTCAGAATACTGATAGTAAAGCTGATCCAAAATCTTGGAAACAGAATGGAGAAAATACAGGAAACATTTAACAAGGACCTAGAAAAACTAAAGAGCAAACAAACAGTGATGAACAACACAATAAATGAAATTTAAAATTCTATACAAGGGATCAATAGCAGAATAACTGAGGCAGAAGAACAGATAAGTGACCTGGAAGATAAAATAGTGGAAATAACTAGTGCACAGCAGAATAAAGAAAAAAAAAATGAAAAGAATTGAGGACGGTCTCAGAGACCACTGGGACAACATTAAACACACCAACATTTGAAATACAGGGGTCCCAGAAGAAGAAGAGAAAAAGAAAGGGACTGAGAAAATATTTGAAGAGATTATAGTTGAAAACTTCCCTAATATGGGAAAGGAAATAGTTAATCAAGTCCAGGAAGCACAGAGAGTCCCATACCGGATAAATCCAAGGAGAAACATGCCAAGATACATATTAATCAAACTGTCAAAAATTAAATACAAAGAAAACATATTAAAAGCAGCAAGGGAAAAACAACAAAAAACACACAAGGGAATCCCCATAAGCTTAAAACCTGGTCTTTCAGCAGAAACTCTGCAAGTCAGAAGGGAGTGGCAGGACATATTTAAAGTGATAAAGGAGAAAAGCCTACAACCAAGATTACTCTACCCAGCAAGGATCTCATTCAGATTTGATGGAGAAATTAAAACCTTTACACACAAGCAAAAGCTGAGAGAGTTCAGCACCACCAAACCAGCTTTACAACAAATTCTAAAGGAACTTCTCTAGGCAAGAAACACAAGAGAAGGAAAAGACCTACAGTAACAAACCCAAAACAATTAAGTAAATGGGAATAGGAACATACATGTCAATAATTACCTTAAATATAAATGGATTAAATGCTCCCACCAAAAGACACAGACTGGCTCAATGGATACAAAAACAAGACCCGTATATATGCTGTCTACAAAAGACCCACTTCAGACCTAGGGACACATACAGACTGAAAGTGAGAGGACGGAAAAAGATATTCCATGCAAATGGAAATCAAAAGAAAGCTGAAGTAGCAATTTTCATATAAGACAAAATAGACTTTAAAATAGAGACTATTAGAAGAGACAAAGAAGGACACTACATAATGATCAAGGGATCAATCCAAGAAGAAGATATAACAATTGTAAATAATTATGCACCCAACATAGAAGAACCTCATTACATAAGGCAAATACTAACAGCTATAAAAGGGGAAATCGACAGTAACACAATCATAGTAGGGGAATTTAACATCCCACTTTCACCAATGGACAGATCATCCGAAATGAAAGTAAATACGGAAACACAAGCTTTAAATGATACATTAAACAAGATGGACTTAATTGATATTTATAGGACATTCCATCCAAAAACAACAGAATACACATTCTTCTCAAGTGCTCATGGAACATTCTCCAGGATAGCTCATATCTTCGGTCACAAATCTATCCTTGGTAAACTTAAGAAAATTGAAATCATATCCAGTATCTTTTCTGACTGCAACGCTATGAGACTAGGTATCAATTACAGGATAAGATCTGTAAAAAATAGAAGCACATGGAGGCTAAACAATACATTACTTAATAATGAAGTCATCACTGTAGAAATCAAAGAGGAAATCAAAAAATACCTAGAAACAAATGACAGTGGAGACACAACGACCCAAAACCTATGGGGTGCAGCAAAAGCAATTCTAAGAGGGAAGTTTATAGCAATATAATCCTACTTTAAGAAACAGGAAACATCTCAAATAAAGAAGCTTTAAATGATACATTAAACAACATGGACTTAATTGATATTTATAGGACATTCCATGCAAAAAAAAAAACAGAATACACTTTCTTCTCAAGTGCTCATGGAACATTCTCCAGGATAGATCATATCTTGGGTCACAAATCAAGCCTTGGTAAATTTAGGAAAATTGAAATCATATCACGTAACTTTGCCGACCACAATACTATGAGACTACTTATCAATTACAGGAAAACATCTGTAAAAAATACAAACACATGGAGGATAAACAATACACTACTTAATAACCAAGAGATCACTGAAGAAATCAAACAGGAAATCAAAAAGTACCTAGAAACAAATGACAATGAAAACACGACGACCCAAAACCTATGGGTGCAGCAAAAGCAGTTCTAAGACAGAAGTTTATAACAATACAATCCTGCCTTAAGAAACAAGAAACATCTCAAATAAACAACCTAACCTTACACCTAAAGCAATTAGAGAAAGAAAAACGAGGAAAACCCCAAAGTTAGCAGAAGGAAAGAAATCATAAAGATCAGATCAGAAATAAATGAAAAAGAAATGAAGGAAACGATAGCAAAGATCAATAAAACTAAAAGCTGGTTCGTTGAAAAGGTAAATAAAATTAATAAACCATTAGCCATACTCATCAAGAAAAAAAGAGAGAAGATGCAAATCAATAGAATGAGACATGAAAAAGGAGAAGTAACAACTGACACTGCAGAACTACAAAGTAGCATGAGAGATTACTACAAACACCTCTATGCCAATAAAATGGACAACCTGGAAGAAATGAACAACCTTCTGAGACTGAACAAGAAGAAATAGAAAGTATGAAGAGACCAATCGCAAGCACTGAAATTGAAATGGTGATTAAAAATCTTTGAACAAACAAAAGCCCAGGACCAGATGGCTTCACAGGCGAATTCTATCAAACATTTAGAGAAGAGCTAACACCTATCCTTCTCAAACTCTTCCAAGATATAGCAGAGGGAGGAACACTCCCAAACTCATTCTACGAGGCCACCATCACCCTGATACCAAAACCAGAAAAAGATGTCACAAGGAAAGAAAACTACAGGCCAATATCACTGATGAACATAGATGTAAAAATCCTCAACAAAATACTAGCAAACAGAATCCAACAGCACAAAAAAAGGATCATACACCATGATCATTTGGGGTTTACCCCAGGAATGCAAGGATTCTTCAATATACACAAATCAATCAATGTGATACACCATATTAACAAATTGAAGGAGAGAAACCATATGATCATCTCAATAGATGCAGAGAAAGCTTTTGACAAAATTCAACACCCATTTATGATAAAAACCCTGCAGAAAGTAGGCATAGAGGGAACTTTCCTCAACATAATAAAGGCCATATATGACAAACCCACAGCCAACATCATCCTCAATGGTGAAAGACTGAAACCATTTCCACTAAGATCAGGAACAAGACAAGGTTGCCCACTCTCACCACTATTATTCAACATAGATTTGGAAGTTTTAGCCACAGCAATTAAAGAAGAAAAACAAATACAAGGAATCCAAATTGAAAAACAAGATGTAAAGCTGTCACTGTTTGCAGATGACATGATAATACACATAGAGTATCCTAAAGATGCTACCAGGAAACTACTAGAGCTAATCAATGAATTTGGTAAAGTAGTAGGATACGAATCTGATGCACAGAGATCTCTTGCGTTCCTATACACTAATGATGAAAAATCTGAAAGTGAAATCAAGAAAACACTCCCACTTATCACTGCAACAAAAAGAATAAAATACCTAGGAATAAACCTAACTAAGGAGACAGAAGACCTCTATGCAGAAAATTATAAGACACTGATGAAAGAAATTAAGGATGATACAAATAGATGGAGAGATATACCATGTTGTTGGATTGGAAGAATCAACATTGTGAAAACGATTCTACTACCCAAAGCAATCTACAGATTCAATGCAATCCCTATCAAACTACCACTGGCATTTTTCACAGAACTAGAACAAAAAATCTCACAATTTGTATGGAAACACAAAAGACACCGAACAGCGAAAGCAATCTTGAGAAAGAAAAACGGAGCTGGAGGAATCAGGCTCCCTGACTTCAGACTATACTACAAAGCTGCAATAATCAAGACCGTATGGTACTGGCACAAAAACAGACATATAGATCAATGGAACAGGATAGAAAGCCCAGAGATAAACCCACGCATAGATGGTCACCTTATCTTTGATAAAGGAGGCAAGAATATACAGTGCAGAAAGGACAGCCTCTTCAATAACTGGTGCTGGGAAAACTGTACAGCTACATGAAAAAGAATGAAATTAGAACACTCCCTAACACCATACACAAAAATAAACTCAAAATGGATTAAAGACCTAAATGTAAGGCCAGACACTATTAAACTCTTACAGGAAAACAGAAGCAGAACACTCCATAACATAATTCACAGCAAGATCCTTTTTGACCCACCTCTTTAAGAAATTGAAAGCAATACAAAAATAAACAAATGGGACCTAATGAAACTTAAAAGCTTTTGCACAGCAAAGGAAACCATAAACAGGACCAAAAGACAACCCTCAGAATGGGAGAAAATATTTGCAAATGAAGCAACTGACAAAGGATTAATCTCCAAAATTTACAAGCAGCTCATGCAGCTCAATATGTAAGAAACAAACAACCCAATCCAAAAATGGGCAGAAGACCTAAATAGACATTTCTCCGAAGAATATATACAGATTGCAAACAAACACATGAACGAATGCTCAACATCATTAATCACTAGAGAAATGCAAATCAAAACTACAATGCGATATCATCTCACAGCGGTCAGAATGGCCATCATCAAAAAATCTACAAACAATAAAGCCTGGAGAGGGTGTGGAGAAAAGGGAACCCTCTTGCACTGTTGGTGGGAA
The DNA here is from genome assembly GCF_951394435.1 of Stenella coeruleoalba. Classification (NCBI taxonomy): domain Eukaryota; kingdom Metazoa; phylum Chordata; class Mammalia; order Artiodactyla; family Delphinidae; genus Stenella; species Stenella coeruleoalba. The sequence goes on along the minus strand of NC_137152.1, from coordinate 98,448,609 downwards.
TGTAAATTGACACAGCCACTATGGAGAACAGTATGGAGGTTACTTAAAAAACTAAAAATAGAACTACCATACGACCCAGCAATCCCACTACTGGGCATATACCCTGAGAAAACCATAATTCAAAAAGAGTCATGTACCACAATGTTCATTGAACCTCTATTTACAATAGCCAGGACATGGAAGCAACCTAAGTGTCCATCAACAGATGAATGGATAAAGAAGATGTGGCAAATATATATAATGGAATATTACTCAGCCATAAAAGGAAGCGAAATTGAGTTATTTGTAGTGAGATGAATGGACCCAGCGTCTTTCATACAGAGTGAAGTAAGTCATAAAGAGGAAAACAAATGCTATGCTAACAAATATATATATATGGAATCTAAGAAGGAAAAAAATGGTCATGAAGAACCTAGGGGCAAGACGGGAAAAAAGACGCATTCCTACTAGAGAATGGACTTGAGGATATGGGGAGGGGTTAGGGTAAGCTGGCACAAAGTGCGAGAGTGGCATGGACATATATACACTACCAAATGTAAAACAGATAGCTAGTGCAAAGCAGCCACATAGCACAGGGAGATCAGCTTGGTGCTTTGTGACCACCTAGAGGGGTGAGATAGTGAGGGTGGGACGGAGGGAGACGCAAGAGGGAAGAGATATGGGGATATATGTATATGTATAACTGATTCACTTTGTTATAAAGCAGAAACTAACACACCATTGTAAAGCAATTATACTCCAATAAAGATGTTAGAAATAAAAAGGGAATGAAAACTATAAGAAATAAATAGGACATCAGCAAAAAAACTGGTCATTTCAAAAAATAATGAAACAGAATCCTACAAATTAAAATAAAAGTTATTACAATTAAAAAGTCCATGATTTAGTTGAATGCCAAATGAGAAAGACAAAAGTGAAGAAAAAATTTGAAATATGAAAGCTAGACCTGAGAAAATTATCCTAAGTACAACACAGAGAAACGGAAAGGTACAGATTTTGAAAGGGAGTTTGAAGGATGTGAAGGACAAATTAAGAAGGTCTAATATAAATTATAGAAAAATATATTAGAAACAATGTAAGGTAGGCAATATCTGAACAGTTATTGGTGGCATGTTTTCCAAAATTGAAGAAAATCATATTTGACGGGTGCAAAGAGAATTTAAAATTCCACACATATACATTAAAGGTATTTACAGACAAGGGAATCTTAATTTTGTTACTCATAGACACTCCCTGGAAAACTACTAAATAATGTAATTCAGCAAGAAAGGAAATACGGCCCATAGTGAAGGAGTGAAATACAAAAGGCAATAATAAACAAAGAAAGTGGTGAAAAACAAGAGTTAATGTAAATAAAATTAGCTATCAACAATACACATAACAGCCAATTATAGTTTAAAACAAAGTGAAAATAATGTATTAAATAACTATTACATAAGCAATGGGAGGAATTGATTAAACTGTTATAAGCGCCTTCAATTGTCCGAGAGGAAAGTAAATATTTTGCTTGAATATTTAATATATTGAAAGTTGTACCATATTCATTGATGGAAATATTCAATACCATGAAGTTATATCTCCCTCCCAAATTAATCTATAAAATCAATTCTATCCCAATTTAAAATCATCAATAGAATTTCTCCTAGAGCTTGAGAAGCTGACTTTACAATTTGTAAGAGATAGCCAAGACACAATTTTGAAGAAGAACAAGGCGTAAATACAAAGTTCTGTAATACATCATGATTTACGATAATGCTTCGTAAGTCAGTGTGATATTGGCCCCAGGTAGACAAACTAATGGGACCAAAAAAAAGAAGTACACTCAAGTACCTATAGAAATATGGTTTATGATAAAGAAGGCATCACAAATCAGTGGAAAGAAGAAGGGCTACTTATTATAGTAAGACTACTGGTTATACATATAGAAAATATAAAATTTGAGCCCTAGCATGCATCATGAACACATAACTAGAGGAGAATAATTATAACACTGTGACAGATGAGAATTTCTTAGGTAAGACGAAGAAAAATTCATATTGATAACACAGAAAAAGATAAGTATTAGATGGAAAGAAAGGTAAATGCTTCTAGACCTCAGGTGGGGGTGAACTGATATTGATATATATCGATAGATAAAGATATAGAGCATTATCTAGTAAAACTGAAGATATTCATACACTGTGACCCAGGTCTCCCATTTCTAAGAAAATACCCTAGAGAAACTCTCCCATTTCTGCACATGTACAGAAATGCTGATTGTAGAATTTTTTGGAAATGAAAAGGTTTGGAAAGAATCAAAATGTCCACTAGTAAGGATCTACATGTGTCAATACATTTCCAAATCACTGGACTTGCCAATAAAACATAACTAAAAACATCTGATGTGAACAGGACATATAATATGACAGGTTACAGGTATTCTACAATCACTTCAGCACAAAATGATACAACAATGCATTCAAATATAGCATTGGTAATAAAGGAGAAAAATGTCAATTGAGGAACTATTTATATAAATCTGACCTAGGGGAAAATATCCAATAAACATATACATATTCATATATTAATACTTATCGAAGTGTTGGGATTGAGGAGAACAATTACAGTGTAACACTATCAGGAATGATGACTACCATACCATTTTTCTACTTCCCATGTCAGATCTAAGAAGAGAGATTCAGCAAATGATACTATAAAAATCTTAGGCCAAAACATTCAGCTACTAAGCTCCCAAACCCTATAGATATGTAGATAGATTTTCTGCATGATTCTAAATATTCAGCCTGGCCTGTATGGGCCTTGAATTAGCCAGATGGTTCAATTTGTACTACTGTGTTTTATAATTGCTTTTAAGCCCTATTATGGATTTTTTTTCCCAATCCAAGGAAAAAAGTTCTTTTCTGGTAAATAAAGAATGAACTGTGTATTGACAATCACTAGCAGGAACTCAGTAAATGTTTGATTTAACCATATTACTTCATTAATTTATTCAATAAGAACTTATTTAATGCTTCTCATGTATCAACTGCTATACTAAGCACTGCTTTGTTTCTGTTGTATTGCTTCGGTAATCCTTCTCACGCCTGTCACTGGGTATAATTTCATGACATATTACTCTTGTAGTCTATCAGAGGAGGAAGAAACTGTCCACATTTTATAGATCCTCTAACTCCAGGGTACCAATACCAAATGACGCAGCATGAGATCTTAGATAATACTCACCATACTAGAAGAAATCTATCACCACCACTGGCAGTCACAAAATAAATATCAACTTACCAAAAAGAGGTGTATGTATATATAAATATATATATATACACACACATACGCACACCCACATTGTCTAAATTCTCACAACATAGGAAAAAATGGACTCCAGTTCTTAGGTTTGAGAAATAAACATAAAATTACATTCTTCCTAGGGAAAGCAGCAGAAGCTTTAATGCCAATCTCTTCCAGGGTGGTTGAATGTTTTGATTAGAGTAAAAAGACTGTGGATTTCCTGAGGTGATTAATTAGCAGAGCAAGCAATGCAATTTGCTATGATTTCAAAGCAAGTACATCTTTAATTTATGTATCTCAATAAACAGGAACAAAGCAAAAATGCAAGTGTCAATAGATCTAATGCTAATATTTCCTATTATTACACAATTGTAATGGCAGTATTTTCTGATACAGGATTACAGCAGTTATGGGTCCAATGTCCATCTCTAAGCCTTCTAGAGCTCTATCCTGCTAGGTATGAGAGTCAATGTTTGCAACTTTAGAACGCAATAGAAATTTCACCATAGTGCATTGTGCAACATTATCTGGAGAACTACCTGAAGGTAGTTCTTGCTCCTGCTCCAACTGGTCATCAGGTTGGACACTACACAAGGAGTATCTGAGGTCAGGCTTACTCACCCTAATATTTCCATTACCTTCTACATGGGACATACATGAGTAAATTACTACTAGAACTTTGGGCCTGCTTGATTTGCATTTCCATAACATTTTAAGGAATTAAAACAAAAAAACATAACCTAACATTACTTTTAAAACTCCCCTGTGAGGTGAACTCAATAATCTCTGCTACCCCTTACAACTCAGAGACTAAGCACTCCCATGAGAGTGGGACATTTTTAGGGCCAACCTTGGCATTTTGACAGCCCTGAGGATTTCATTTGACTCAGAACCACAGAGACCGTCCAGAAACTAAAAAAAAAAAAAAAAATTCTCCTACGTTATCTTCAAGAGGAAGAATATTATTTTAGAACAGTCCTTTTAGCATAGGAGGGTCTTTCACCAAGAATAACCCAAGGCCAAATTTATGTCCTATTATTTATCAGAGAGCTTTTAATATCCTTGTTATTCATAGACAGAAATTAGAAATGTAAATGAAGTTGTGGGTTGACTTTCCTGTCCCTAGCACTAACAAAGGGGCAAAGAGGCCTCTAAGATGAAAATGAGGGAAGGAAAAGCAGACTTTCACCTTCTCCAGTTCCATTTTGAGCTCACAGCTCTGTTAGCAAGAAGCACAAAACAGAACTACCTCCAAAGACTCATGTCTCCAGGATTAACCATGCCCAAGAGAAATATAGGGAAGGAAAAGGTCATAGAACTGGCATAGAACAATGCCAGTCAAACAAGATGTGAAAGAGTCAAAATAAGAACTCTCAGGTTTTTGTAAATCCCTCTAGGAAGTCTCACCTAACCACATGCACCCTACAACTTTCAACACATTGTTATCAGTTGATACAATGTGGACTGACACTTATTTACACAGATGCTGACTAATATGTTTAAAAGAAAGTTAACTACTATTGGTTGTGTGTCTAACATATGAAAACCCTGTTAAACACTTTAGCTTATTTTTATTTGCCTTTCCAGATTCATTTTCATCTATTATTTAATGAGTCCCTACTACATTCTAGGTACTGTTCTAGGTGCTGGGGATATAGCATGGAACAAAACAAACAAAAGTCCCTGCCATGTTGAATTTACATTCTGGTTGAGAGAAAGAGACAATAAAAATCAAACATGATACAGATTTAGAGACCAAGTGTAGACAATTTTAAGGAATTTTGCAGCAAAGAAGAACAGAGAAATTAGGTGGAAGGTGGTGGAACATAGGGGAGTAGATTCAAGAGATTGGTTTCTTTTAAGATGGGATGAAGAGCATATCTGTGTGCTGAAAGGAGTAACCAAGGAGGGAGAAAAATTGATAATGTAGGAAAGAGAGGAGATAATAGCTGATGTAATATTGTTGACAAGGTGAAAAGGGTTATGATCTTGTGCAAAACTGGAAAGATTGGTTTTATTAGGAGCACAAGGAATTCATCTATTCTAACTAGTAGGAAGGCAGAGAAAATGAATACAGATTCTGATAGGTGAGTAGATATGGTGATAGGAGTCAACAGAATCTACTCTGGGGCCAAGACCATGCTTTATATTCTTTCCCTAAGTCCTTATATCCATGCTCTACTAGAAGGTCAAATGGCACTGGCATGAAAACAGATACTTAGATAAATGCAGTGAAATCAAAAACCCAGAAATAAACCCATGCATATATGGTCAATTCATTTTCAACAAAGGCACCAAAACTATACGATGGGGAAAGGATAGTCTCTTCAATAAATGGTACTGGGAAAAATGGATATTCACTTGCAAACAAATGAAATTGGACCACTGTCTTATACCAAACACAAAAATCAATTCAAAATGGATTAAAGATTTGAATGTAAACCTGAAACCATAAAACTCCTAGAAGAAAACACAGGGGATAATTTCCTTGACACTGGTCTTAGCAATGATTTTGTATATTTGATACCAAAAGCAAAGGCAAAAAAGGCAAAAAATAAACAAGTGCGACTATATTAAAATGAAAAAGGCTTCCGCTCAGCAAAGGTAATCATCAACAGAATAAAAAGGAAACATACAGAATGTAAAAAAATATTTGCAAACCACATATCTGATAAGGAGCTACTCTCCAAAATATATAAGGAGTTAATATTCAAAATATATTAGGAACTCATACAACTCAGTAACAAAACCAAATATCCAAATTAAAAAAATGTGCAAATGATCTGAATAGACACATCTCCAAGGAAGACATACAAATGGCCAATAAGTATATGAAAAGATGCTCAACATCACTAATTATCAGGGAAATGCAAATCAAAACCAAAATGAGATATGACCCCACACCTGTCAGAATGGCTATTAAAAAGACCACAAATAATAAGTGCTGGCAAGGATGAGGAGAGAAGGGAATACTTGTGCACTACTGGTGGGCATGTAAATCGGTACAGCCACTATGAAAACTTCTATGGAGGTTCCTCAAGAAATTTAAAATAGAACTACCATATGATCCAGGGATTCCACTTCTGAGTATACATCTGAAGGAAACAAAACCACTAGATCAAAGAGATATCTGCAACCCCATGTTTTTTGCAGTAAACCGACAATAACCAAGATACAGAAACAAACTAAGTGCTTACCTATGGATGAAAGGATAAAGAAAATGTGTGTTTTTTGTATATAACACAATGGAATATTAATCATCCTTTAAAAATAAGGAAATCCTGTCATTTGAAACCCCATGGATAAACCCGAAGGGCATTATGCTATGCAAAATAAGCCAGATAGACAAAGACAAATACTACATGATTCCACTTATATGTTGAATCAAGAAAAAGAAAACAGCTGAACTCATAGAAACAGAATGGTGATTGTCAAGGGCTGACAGGTGGGGAAAATGTGGAGCGGTTGGTAAAAGGGTACAAACTCTTAGCTGTAAGATGAACAACTTTTGAAGATCTAATGTACAGCATGGTGACTACAGTTGATAATAATGTATCATAGAACTGAAATTTCCTAAGAGTACATCTTAACTGTTCTCACACAAAAAAAGTTAACTATGTGAGGTGGTGGATGTGTTAATTAAATTGATGGTGGGACTCCTTTCAAATAGGGCTTCCCTAGTGGCGCAGTGTTTGAGAGTCCGCCTGCCAGTGCAGGGAACACGGGTTCGTTCCCCGGTCCAGGAAGATCCCACATGCCGCGGAGCGACTAGGCCCATGAGCCATGGCCGCTGAGCCTGCGCGTCCGGAGCCTGTGCTCCACAACAGGAGAGGCCACAACAGTGAAAGGCCTGCGTACCGCAAAAAAAAAAAAAAAAAAAAAAAAAAATGTATACATATATCAAATCATCACACTGTACACTTTATATATATTACAATTTTGTTAATTATGCCTCAGTAAGCTTATAAAAAATACTTATTGTCAAAAATGTATATATACAGTCCCACAAGTAGCCATCATTGGTGAAATGGAAAGAGAACTGGACTTGGAAGTAAAAACAGTGTGTTTGAGTCCCAACTCCACAATTTACTAGTTTGTGATCCTAGGCAAATTACCTTAATTCTCTGATCTTCTGCTTTCTCAACTACAAAACAGGACAGCTAAGACAATTACTAGGAAATTGTGTGAAAGTACTTAGTGACTAAAGCCAAATGATTTTGAAAATAACTTTAGCTGCAGACAGGTCATTCTGGTCAACTGAAATGCCATGCAGAAGCCCAATATATAAGAGGATTAAAGTAGAGATGATTTGGTTAACATGGAAGTAGGTGGCCTGAAATGCTACCCACTCACCCCTCCCCCACTTTGACAGCCTTTGAGAGGGGTTTTCAAAAATCTCTATAGCTCTGAAGAGCAGTCTGAAAACCACTGAAACCTACAAATAGAATATATAATTATTGTTAACCCCCTGTTCATATGTTACATGTACATGCCTTTCCTGCCTGGGATGACCTGACTGTCCTATTGATAAAAGCACCTCTACAGTTCATTTACAAGCACAGAGCCCAGCAATGCCTAAAGAGCAGTGCTTAATCCAAACTCAGCCTCCCCACTGTCGAATCTGTTTTCTCCCCTTGGTTCTTAGGCTGGTCTACCATAGGAGCCAGCTGCTGCCCTTGCTTATGGGGGAACAGGTGGGGAATAGCGTGTATCAATATATATTTCCCTGTCCCCTAAAATCCAGCAACTGGTTATCTATTTCCTATCTAACCTTTTGTCGGATTCTATTGCAAGTGGCCACAGAATTAGATTTCAACTGATACTGTTGTGATAAATGTCCTGTCAAGCTACCACTCTTTTCTCTATAATGTATAACTCTTCTTCACCTTGTCAAATCTTAATGAATTTTTTCATCATTCTCTGGTTAAAGAGGCTGTAGCCCTTTCTCCAGAAATAAATTAATTTTGGACGAGCCAAACCATGAGGTCATTTCTGTAACTATTTTCATTGCCATTATTAACTTGTTTATAGACCAGCAATATAAGAGTAGTAATTCAGTGCCTAAGTACTGGAGCTACAATTCTAGGATTCAAACTAGTTCTGCCACTTAACTATCTGTGTGACTTTGGGGGAGTTAGTTAACCTATCTGCATCTCAGTGTTTTCATGTAGTTTGGTGATGATTATGATAATGATGATAATTGTAATAGTTGACACTTGCTGAGCCCTGTCATATGCCAGGTATTATTTTAATCCCTTTACATGAAAATGGTACTTACCCCACAAAGTTGTGGTTAGGATTAAATAAGATAATATTATTAGAGTTCATAGACTAATACCTGCATATAAGTGCTCAATAAATATCAGATATGATTATTTTTATTATTGTTAATTCAAGAAATGTTTAATGTGCACTGCATGGTACTCCTTGGGGAAAACGTGCTTAAAAATCAGAGTTCACACTGTCAATAAATTTGTTTGGGAGACTAACATGTACACAAAAGTCGTTTCTTTTTTTCCCCAGCTTTATTGAGACATAAGTTAAAATAAAAGTGTAATTTCAAAGTGCACAACATGATGATTCGATACACATAAATATTGTGTATGATGACCATAATAAGGCTAGTTAACACATCCATCACCTCATACAGTTACCATTTAGGTTTTTTTATGGTGAGAACATTTAAGATCTACTCTCTGAGCAACTCTCAAGTATATAATACAGTATTATTAACTATAATCACCATGTTGTACATTAGAGTCCCCAGAACTTATTCATATTATAACTGAATAAGTTTATACCCTTTGACCAACATCTCCACATTTCCCCCACCCCATGGCAAACACTGTTCTACTCTGTTTCTTTGGTTTTGGCTTTTTTAGCTTCCATATATAAGTAAGACCATGCCATATTTCTCTTTCTCTGTCTCACTTATTTTGCTTAGCAAAATGCCCTCAAGGTCCATACATGTTGTTGCAAATGGGAGGATGTCCTACTTTCATGGCTGAATAATATTCCATTGTGTGAATGTGTGTGTGTGTGTGTGTATATATGTGTGTATATATATATATACACACACACACACACACATATATACACACACACACACACACATATATACCAGGTTTTCTTTATCTATTCATCTGTCAATGGACACATGTTGTTGCCATGTCTTGCTACTGTGAATGATGCTACAACAAACATAGGAGTGAATTGATCTCCTCAAAATAGTGATTTCATCTTCTTCAGATGCATACAGTTGTTCTTCAGTATCCACGGGGGATTGATTCCAGGACCCCCTGTGGTTACCAAAATCTGAGGATGCTCCAGTCCCTTAAATAAAATGATGTATTTGCGTATAACCTGCACACATCTGCCCGTATACTTTGAAGCATCCCTAGATAACTCATAATACCTATGACAATATGAATTCTGTGTAAATAGTTGTAAATACAACATAAAGGCTATGTAATTAGTTGCCAGCACATGGCAAATGCAAGTTTGGCCTTTTAGAACATTCTGGAAAAATTTTTTTCGAATATTTTCCACTCATGGCTGTGGAACTGCAAAGGGCTGACTGTATTCAAGAAGTAGGATTGCTGGATCATTTGATAGTTCTATCTTTAATTTTTTAGGAACCTCCATATTATTTTCCATAGTGGCTGTACCAATTTACATTTTCACCAATAGTACACTAAGGTTCCATTTTCTCCACATCCTCACCGGCATTTTTTATCTGGTCTTTTTGTTAAAAGCCTTTCTAAGAGGTGTGAGGTGATATCTCACTGTGGTTTTGACTTCACTAATCATTTCCCCGATGTTTAGTGATGTTGCGCATTATTTTACATACCTGATGGCTATTTGTATGCCATCTTTGGAAAAAATGTCTATTCAATTCCACTGCCCATTATTTAATAGGACTATTTGGTATTTTGCTATTGAATTATATAAGTTCCTTATATATTTTGCATATAACCACTTATCAGATATGTGGTAGGCAAATATTTTCTCCCATTCCATAGGTTGCCTTTTCATTTTGTTAATTATTTATTTCCCTTGCAAAACCCTTTTAGCATGACCTAGTTCTACTAATTTTTGTTTTCATTGCTTATGTTTTTGATGTCATATCTAAAAAAACCACTGCCAAGACCAAAGTCAAGGAGCTTTTTCCCTGTTTTCTACTAGGATTTTTATGACTTAAGTCTCACATTTAAGTCCATTTTGAATTTATTTTTGTAAGTGGTATAAGATAGGGATCTAGTTTAATTCTTCTGCAGGTGAATATCCAGTATTCCCAAAACCATTTAGTGAAGAAAGTTTATCCACTGAATATTCTTGGCTTGTCAATTATTACTGGGCTGTATATAAATGTGTTTATTTCTGGGCTCTCAATTCTGTTCCATTGGTCTGTAAGTCTACCTTTATGTCAGTTCCATACTGTTTTGATCAAAATAGCTTTGTAATACAGTTGGAAATCAGACATATGTTGCCTTCAGCTTTGTTGGTTTTTCTCAGGATTGCTTTGGCTACTGCAGGTCTTTTGTGGTTCCATACAACTTTTAGAATTGTTTTCTATTCCTATGAAAAATGCCATTTGAATTTTGATAGGAATTGCATTGAATCTATAGATGGCTTTGGGTAATATAAATATTTTAACAATATTAATTCTTCTGATCCATGATCTCAGGTATCTTTCCATTTATTTGTATCTTCTTCAATTGCTTTCAGCAATGTCTTAGTTTCAGTGTATGGTCTTTAACCACCTTAGTTAAATTCACTCTTAAGTATTTTATTATTTCTGATGCTACTCTAAATGGAATTGTTGGAGTTAAGATGGTGGAGGAGTAGGAGGACGTGGAGTTCATCTATCTCCATGGATGCATCAGGAATACATCTATAGATGCAACAATTCTCACAGAACACCAGCTGAAAGCTACCAGAAGACCTTGGACACTGGAAAGGACAAAAAAAAAAGGAAGGGAGATGGAGGAGGAGAGGAAGCGGGATGGGACCTGCACCCTGGGGCTGGGGAGCTGAAGCAGAGGAGAGATTCCCGAATGTGGGGAAACCCCCTCTCAGACGGAAATCAATTGGGCCAGAAAGGAAACATTTGAGGCTGTCAGAAGAGGGTGAAGCGGCCGACCTGTGGCAGACGAGACACAGTGAGAAATACACCTACCTGCCCCGGTCTGTAACGTGTGTTCATAGGTGTACAAGGGCGCTGGGACCTGGAGTGTGGGGACTGGAGAACAGGCCTGGAGTGAGAACTGCTGTTGGCTGTGGGGAGATGGACTGAGGGGACGGGAGGGAGGAAATCCACAGCAGGGAATGCCTATGGAGGAGGACTGGAATGTCACAGAAGCAGGGCATTATTGCTGAGTCACACGCAGGGGGAGGAGTCACTACTGCAGCCTCTCTCTCCTCAAAAAACGTGCTGACGGACAACAAAAGAAGCCTCTCAGAGCTGGCTCTCGCATGCCGGCACCTGAACAATAGAGAAAGCCCTCTCAGGGCTGGCCCTCACACACCTTATGCCAGGCACCAGAAAAGGCCCTCACGGGCCATATCTCTTGCACCTGCAGCCACCGGCTTCCCTGCTCATTTGGCACCGCCAGGGCTCCCTTGATACAAGCAGTCATACCACCTCTGCACCCGGTCCTCACAAAGGCAGACTGAAGAGCTCCAAGGCAGCCTCAGGATCAGATTCCTGTGGGTGGACCACACACAGAGGTGGAGATAAAACCAAAGCTGAACCCCAGGGATGGGGTGCCTAAGGAAGAGGATAGAAAATCTTTCCATTAGCTGTACAAACTGCACATTTAATCCCCCATGATCAGCTAGGTAGACCTGCATCTATGGAATATCTGAGTGGACAATGAGTGTTCCCAAAAATGAAAATTGTCTAGCTCTGGCAGCTGTGGACTTGGGGGCAAGCACACACAGGAACTGGGCCAGAACACAGTCTGAGTGGTTCCCACAGGGCCCATAGCAGGTCCAGAGACCAGCCCAGAGGACAGGAGGGCCTCTGGGGGAGGTGGAGGTGGGCTGTGGCTAACAGCATGTGCAAGGACACTTACAGCAGAGACCCCAGGGGAACATAATTATGACTATTAATTTCTATAATTTCTATTAATATGACAATTATGTTTTGATTCATTCTGTTGTTGGCTCTGGCTTTTTTTCTTTTTTGTTTTTTCTTCTTGTTGATTTAGTATTTTTTTTAAATGTAGTCTTTTAGGATCTTCGTGTTTTATAACATTATTTATTTTTTTATATATTTTACTTTGTTTTTCTGTTGTTCTGTGTTCTTTTACCTTATTTTTTCTTCTTTTTCTTTAGTATATATATATATATATATATATTTACTATTTCCATTTCTAATTTGCTTTTCTGTTGTTCTGTGTTTTTTCCCTTCTTATTTTATTTTATTTTATTACTTTTTAAATCATTTCTATTGGTTTGTTCTGTTCCTTGCTTTATTCTTCAGTTGACACACTGCTTTGGTTTTGTTTTTAGGTTTTGTGTTTTTGTTAGTTTTGATTCTCTTTGATTGTGTTTTGGGTTTTACTGTTTGGGTGATTGTTCTCTTGCTTTTTGTCTTACTTGTTTCTGTTTGTGTTTCTTTCGCATGTGTGTGTATTTCCTTGTTTCTGTTCTTGTTTTTTGATTTTGTTTTTACCATTTCTCAGGGGTTTTGTTTGTCCTTTTATTTTCTTTCTTTAATATACTTTTTATTTTATTTTTCTATATTTCTATTTCTATGTTGCTTTTCTGTTGTTCTGTCTTCTTGCCCCTTTCTCTTTTTCTTTATCAATTTTGCTGGTTTGTTTTGTTTCTTTGCTTCATTCTTCACTTGGCACTTTGCTTTGGTTTTGTTTTTTGGTTTTGTGTTTTTGTTAGTTTTCTTTTTAATTGTTTGATTTTGTTCTTGGGTTCTATTATTTGTCTGCTTGTTCTCTGCTTTTTGTTTTATTTGGTTCTGTTTTCCTTTCTTTGCTGTGTGTCTGCATGTTTCCCTACTTCTGTATCTGTTTGTTTGATTTTACTTTTTACTATTTGTCTGGGGGTTTGTTAGCCTTTTTTTTTTATCCCCTTTATTGCCAGGATGAGCGACTTGCAGGGCTTTGGTTCCTCGACTGGAAGTTGGGCCTGAGGCTCTGGAGTGGGAGTGCCAAGTCCAGGACTCTGCACCACTAGAGAATTCCTAGCCCCATGGAAGTTTAATCATCGAGAGCTCTCACGGAGGCCTCTACCTGAATCCAAGATATGGCTCCACCCCATCTGCCTGAAGTTCCCAGTGCTAGACACCTGACACCAAACAACAAACAAGACAAGAGCACAAACCCACCGATCAGCATACAGACTACCTGAAGTCATACTAATCTCACAGGCACCCCAAAATACACTACCTGACATGGCCCTGCTCATCACAGGAAAAAGACTCAGCTCTATCCACCAGAACACAGGCACCAGTCCCTCCCATCAGGAAGCCTACGCAAGCAACTGGGCCAACCTCACCACTGGGGGCAGAGAAGAGAAGCAAGAGGAGCTACAACCCTGTGGCCTAGGGAAAGGAGACCTCAAATACGGAAAATTAGACAAAATGAGAAGACAAAGAAACATCTTGCAGGCAAAGGTGCAAGATAAAACCCCACAAAACCGGGCTTCCCTGGTGGCACAGTGGCTGGGAGTCCACCTGCCAATGCAGGGGACACGGGTTCATGCCCCGGTCCGGGAGGATCCCACATGCCGCGGAGCAGCTGGGCCCGTGAGCCATGGCCGCTGAGCCTGTGCGTCCGGAGCCTGTGCTCCACAATGGGAGAGGCCACGGCAGTGAGAGGCCCATGTAGCGCAAAAAAAAAAACCACCCACAAAACCAAATAAATGAAGAAGAAATAGGCAAACTACCTGAAAAGAATTCACAGTAATGATAGGAAAGATGATCCAAAATCTCAGAAATAGAATAGAAAAAACACAATAAACATTTAACAAGCACCTAGAAGAACTAAAGAGCAAACAAACAGTAATTAACAATACAATAACTAAAATAAAAAATACCTTAGAAGAAATCAATAGCAGAATAACTGATGCAGAGGAACGGATAAGTGAGCTGGAAGATAGAATGGTGGAAATGACTGTCAAAGAGCAGAATAAAGAAAATAGAATGAAAAGAATAGAGGACAGCCTCAGACACCTCTGGGACAACATTAAACATACCAACGTTCGAATTATAGGTGTCACAGAAGAAGAAGAAAAAAAGAAAGGTTCTGAAAAAATACGTGAAGAGATTATACTCAAAAATTTTCCCTAACATGGAAAAGGAAATAGTCAATCAAGTCCAGGCAGCCCAGCGAGTCCCACAGAAGATAAACCCAATGAGAAACATGCTGAGACATATGTGACTCAAAGAAAAATTTAAATATATATATATATTAAAAGCAGCAAGGGAAAAGCCACAAATAACATACAAGGGAATCACCATACATTTAACAGCTGATCTTTCAGCAGAAACTTTGCAGGCCAGAAGGGAGTGGCAGGATATATTTAAAGTGATGAAAGGGAAAAACCTACAACCAAGATTACTCTACCCAGTAAGGATCTCATTCATATTCGACAGAGAAATCAAAAGCTTAACAGACATGCAAAAGCTAAGAGGATTCAGCACCACCAAACCAGCTTTCCAACAAATGCTAAAGGAACTTCTCTAGGCATGAAACACAAGAGAAGAAAAACCTATAAAAACAAACCAAAAGCAATTAAGAAAATGGTAACAGGAACATACAAATCAATAACTACCTTAAATGTAAATGGATTACATGTTCCAACCAGAAGACAGAGGTTCACTGAATGGAAACCAAAACCAGACCCATACATACGCTGTCTACAAGAGATCTGCTTCAGACCTAAGGACACATACAGACTGAAAGTGAGGGGACAGAAAAAGACATTGCATGCAAATGGAAAACAACAGAAAGCTGGAGTAGCAATACTCATATCAGACAAAATAGACTTTAAAATAAAGACTATTACAAGACATAAGGAAAGACACTACATAATGATCAATGGATCAATCCAAGAAGAAGATAAAACAATTGTAAATATCTATACACCCAACACAGGAGCACCTCAATATATAAGGCAAATGTTAACAGCCATAAAAGGGGAAATTGACAGTAACACAAAAATAGTAGGGGACTTTAACACCCCACTTACACCAATGGACAGATCATCCAAAATGAAAATAAATAAGGAAACAGAAGCTTTAAATGACACATTAGACCAGATAGACTTAAATGATATTTATAGGACAGTCCATCCAAAAACAACAGAATACACTTTCTTCTCAAGTGCACACAGAAGATTCTCCAGGATACATCACATCCTGGGTCACAAATCAAGCCTCAGTAAATTTAAGATAACTGAAACTGTGTCAAGCATGTTTTCTGACCACAATGCTATGAGACTAGATATCAATTACAGGAAGAAAACTGTTAAAAATACAAACAAATGGAGGCTAAACAATACACTATTAAACAACCAAGAGATCACTGAAGAAGTCAAAGAGGAAATCAAAAAATACCGAGAAAAAAATGACAATGAAAACATGACAGCCCAAAACCTATGGGATGCAGCAAAAACAGTTCTAAAAGGGAAGTTTATAGCAATACAATCCTACATCAAGAAACAAGAAATATCTCAAATGAACAAAGTAAACTTACACCTAAAGCAATTAGAGAAAGAAAAATGAAAGAAAACCAAAGTTAGCAGAAGAAAACAAATTCATAAAGATCAGATCAGAAATAAATGAAAAAGAAATGAAGGAAATGAAAGCAAAGAACAATAAAACTAAAAGCTGGCTCTTGGACAAGATAAACAAAATTGACAAACCATTAGCCAGACTCATCAGGAAAAAGAGGGAGAACACTCAAAACAAAAGAATTAGAAATGATAAAGGAGAAGTAACAACTGACACAGGAGAAATACAAAGGATCATGACAGGCTACTACAACCAACTATATGCCAATAAAATGGAAAACCTGGAAGAAATGGATAAATCCTTAGGAAAGCACAACCTTCTGAGACTGAACCAGGAAGAGACAGAAAATATGAACAGACCAATCACAAGCAGTAAAATTGAAACCGTGATTTACAATCTTCCAACAAACAAAAGTCCAGGGCCAGATGGCTTCACAGGCGAATTCTATCTAACTTTTAGACAAGAGCTAATACCTTTCGTTCTCAAACTCTTCCAAAACATAACAGAGGGAGGAACACTCTCAAATGCATCCTACGAGGCCACCATCACCCTGATACCAAAACCAGACAAAGAAGTCAGAAAAAAATAAAACTACACACCAATATCACTCATGAATATAGGTGCAAAAATCTGCAACAAAACACTAGCAAACAGAATCCAACAGTATATTAAAAAGGATCATACACCATGATCAAGTGGGGTTTACCCCAGGGATGCAAGGATGCTTCAATATATGTAAATCAATCAATGTGATACACCATATTAACAAACTGAAGGAGAAAAACCATATGATAATCTCAATAGATGCAGAAAAAGCTTTTAACAAAACTCAACACCTACTTATGATGAAAACTCTCCAGAAAGTGGGCATAGAGGGAACTTACCTCAACATAATAAAGGCCATATATTACAAACCCACAGCCAACATCATTCTCAATGGTGAAAAACTGAAAGCATTTCCTCTAAGATCAGAAACAAGACAGGGCTGCCCACTCTCACCACTATTATTCAAAATAGTTTTGGAAGTTTTAGCCATGGCAATCAGAGAAGAAAAGGAAATAAAAGGAATAAAAATTGGAAGAGAAGAAGTAAAACTGTTACTGTTTGCAGATGACATGATAATATATACAGAAAATCCTAAAGATGCCACCAGAAACCTACTAGAACTAATCAATGAATCTGTTAAAGTAGCAGGATACAAAATTAATGCACAGGCATCTCTTGCATTCTGATCCACTAATGATGAAAAATTTGAAAGAGAAATTAAGGAAACACTCCCATTTACCATTGCAACAAAAAGAATAAAATACCTAGGAATAAACCTACCTAAGGCGGCAAAAGGCCTGTATGCAGAAAACTATAAGACAGAGATGAAAGAAATCGAAGACAATGCAAACAGATGGAGAGATATACCATGTTCTTGGATTGGAAGAATCAACACTGTGAAAATGACTATACTACCCAAAGCAATCTACAGATTCAATGCAATCCCCATCAAACTACCAATGGCATTTTTCACAGACTTAGAACAAGATATTTTACAATTTGTATGGAAACACAAAAGACACTGAATAGCCAAAGCAATCTTGAGAAAGAAAAACGGATCTGGAGGAATCAGGCTCCCAGACTTCAGATTATACTACAAAGCTACAGTAATCAAGACAGTATGGTACTGGCAGAAAGACAGAAATATAGATCAGTGGAACAGGATAGAAAGCCCAGAGGTAAACCCACGCACATATGGTCACCTTATCTTTGACAAAGGAGGTAAGAATATACAATGCAGAAAAGACAGCCTCTTCAATAAGTGGTGCTGGGAAAACTGGACAGCTACAGGTAAAAGAATGAAATTAGAACACCCCCTAACACTACACACAAAAATAAACTCAAAAAGGATTACAGACCAAAATGTAAGGCCAGACACTATAAAACTCTTAGAGGAAAACACAGGCAGAACACTGGATGACAGGAATCACAGCATGATCCTCTTTGACCCACCTCCTAGAGTAAAGGAATTAAAAAGAAAAATAAATAGGGGCTTCCCTGGTGGCACCGTGGTTGAGAGTCCGCCTGCCAATGCAGGGGACGCGGGTTCATGCCCCGGTCCAGGAGGATTCCACATGCCGCAGAGCGGCTGGGCCCATGAGCCATGGCCGCTGAGCCTGCGTGTCCAGAGCCTGTGCTCCGCAGCGGGAGAGGCCACAACAGTGAGAGGCCCACATACCGCAAAAAAAAAAAAAAGAAAAAGAAATAAATGGGACCTAATGAAACTTAAAAGCTTTTGCACAGCAAAGGAAACCATAAAGAAGACAAAAAACCCTCAGGAGAAAATATTTGTAAATGAAGCAACTGACAAAGGGTTAATCTCCAAAATATACAAGCAGCTCATGCAGCTCAATATCAAAAAAAGAAGCCAATCCAAAAATGGGCAGAAGACCTAAATAGACACCTCTCCAAATAAGACATACAGATTGCCAACAAACACGTGAAAAGATGCTCAACATCATTAATCATTAGAGAAGTGCAAACCAAAACCACAATGAGGTATCACCTCACACCAGTCAGAATGGCCATCATCAAAACAATCTAGAGTCAATAAATGCTGAAGAGGGTGTGGAGAAAAGGAAACTATCCTGCACTGTTGGTGGGAATGTAAATTGACATAGCCACTATGGAGAACAGTATGGAGGTTCCTTAAAAAAATAAAAATAGAACTACCATACGATCTAGCATTCCCACTACTGGGTATATACCCCGAGATAACCATAATTCAAAAAGAGACATGTACCACAATGTTCATTGCGGTACTGTTTACAATAACCAGGACATGGAAGCAACCTAAGTGTCCATCAACAGATGAATGGATAAAGAAGATGTGGCACATATATACAATGGAGTATTACCTAGCCACAAAAAGGAATGCAATTGAGTTATTTGTAGTGAGGTGGATGGACCTAGAGTCTGTCATACAGTGTGAAGTAAGTCAGAAAGAGAAAAACAAACACCGTATGCTAACACATATATATAGAATCTAAAAAAACGGTACTGATCAACCTAGTGGCAGGGCAGGAATAAAGATGCAGGTATAGAGAATGGAGTTGAGGACATAGGGGCAAGTGTAGTAAGCTGGGACGAAGTGAGAGAGTAGCACTGACATATATACGCTACAAATGTAAAATGGATGGCTAGTGGGAAGCTGCTGCATAGCACAGGGAGATCAGCTCAGTGCTTTGTGACCACCTAGAAGGGTGGGATAGGGTTGGTGGGAGGGAGGCTCAAGAGGGAGGGGATATGGGGATATATGTATACATATAGCTGATTCACTTTGTTGTACAGCAGAAACTAACAAAACATTGTAAAGCAATTATACTCCAATAAAGATGTAAAAAAAATTGTATTGCATGATTGAATCAGAACCCCTACAATAAAGCATGCTGGGGAGAACTAGAAAAATAAATAAATGGAATTGTTTTTTTCCCCAGATAGTTTGCTATTAGTGTATAGGAACAATTGATTTTTGTATTTTTTATTTTGTATCTTGCAACTTTACTGAATTCATATATTATAATAATTTTTGGTAGAGTCTTTAAAATTTTCTATATACAAGGTCAAATCATCTACAGAGATAATTTTCAAACAGATACTTGCTTCTTGCTTTCTGATTTGGGAGCTTTCTATTTTTTTTCTTGCCTAAGTGCTCTAGCTAAGACTTCCAGTACCATGTTGAATAGAAGTGGCAAGAGTGGGCATCCTTGTCTTCTTCCTGGTCTTACAGGTAAAGCTTGCAACCTTTCAGAGTTGAGCATGATGTTAGCTTTGGACTTGTCATATGTGGCCTTTACTATGTACATTCCTTCTACACCCAGTTTGTTGAGAATTTTTATCATGAAAGGATGCTGAATTTTATCAAATGCTTTTTCTGTACCTATTTAGATGATCATATGATTTTTATCTTTCATTCTATTGTTATGGTGTTTATTGATTTGCATGTATTAAACCATACTTGCATCCCTGGGATAAATCCCACTTGATTATGTTGTATCATCTTCCAACGTGCTGTTGAATTTAGTTTGACAGTATTTGGTTAAGAATTTTTCCATCTGTATTCATCAGGGTTATTAGCTTGCAGTTTTCTTTTCATGTAGTAGTCTTATCTAGCTTTGGCATCAGGGTAATGTGGGCCTTGTAAAATGAGTTTCAGAGTACTCTCCTCTTTAAATTTTTTGGGAAGCATTTGAGAAGGTTTGGTGTTTATTCTTCTTTAAGTGTTTGCTGAAATGCACCAATGAAACCATGTGGTCTTGGGCTGTTCTTTGTTGGATGTTATTTGATTACTGATTCTATCTCTATACTCATTATTAGTCTACTCAGATTTTTCTGTTTCTTCATGATTCAGTCTTAGTAGGTTGCATATTTCTAGGAATGCATTCATCTCTTCTAGGTTATCCAATTTGTTGGCATATAATTGTTTATAGTAGTTTCTTACGATTCTTTGTAGTTCTGTGATATCAGTTGTAATGTTTCCGCTTTCACTTCTGATTATTTGAGTCTGCTTTTTTTCTTAGGCTACCTAAAGGTTTGACAATGTACCTTAAGTCAGCCTTGTTTGGAATTCTGAGGCTTTCTCAGACTTTGTCTATGGATACTCCTGCTCCATACTTCCTGTTCCCTCTTGGAGGAATTCTAAAGATTGTATGCCTTCTCTCAATTCTGCAAAGCCAAACCAGGTGCTGACAGCCCCCTATTTGCTTTCCCTAGGGCAGTGCTGGATGCTCAAGTTTGTGTACGTTCTCCCACTCCCACAAAGTTGGGCTGGCTTTCTGATGTGTTCACTAGCCATCAGTAAAGGCTCAGTCTTGCCACCTTTAGGGACTTGCACAAGGAACCAGCCACAAGGCCAAGTAGGGTGTGTGAGTAAGGTGCACAAAGCACTAGGGGTGCCCCATGGGCCAGTTGGGGAGATAGGTAGGCTAGGTGTCCCCAGTGGCAAATGGACAGGCTCTGTGATGGAATCTGCCAAGTGGTTAGTGGGATCTGCATCTCTTTGATGCCGGCCCAGATCTCTACCTGTTTTCCCAGCTGCTCCACTTCCCTCAGTCATGCAACCCACCCTCATTATTCTGGATGGCGTGAGAAGAAGTGCGTCTCTTTGGCAGCATCTTGCACAACTGGAGAAGCTGGGAGCTCACTCACATGCTTTCACTTTCCCCTATGGGAGAATCATGGATCAAGAAAGTCTCTCTTGGCACTGAGCTGTGCTGCCTTTGGGGAGGGGTGAATGCAGGTCAAGTAAAACTGTTCCTCTTACCATATTCAGTGTGTCCAATCTCAGATTGTTTTTGCTCCAATGGTGTGCTAGAACTTCTCCCCTCAAGTCCCAGACTTCCACAAAGGCACTCTCATCTATAAGGTGATTGTCAAAATTGATGTTCTTTGGGGAAAATGGTAGAAAATTCCTATTCTGCCCTTTTGATTAAAAGTCATTTTCAAAGCATCACACATGCTATTATTGATTAATGCAAATGGTGCTATATTGCCATAATGGATGGGTACCTATGTCTGTCAGGGTAATTCTTACAGAGCTTCATAAAGGAGCTAAGGTTTGAACTGAAATTCTTATAATTTTAATAATCATTAGAAGTTATTCAAGTAAAGAAGGGAAAGAAGGACATTCTAAGCAGAAGAAAAGCCATGTACATGCGCAACTGGCAACTAAATACAAATTAAGTCAAGTTCAGATAATTTCTAATATTTCAGTAAAACTAGAAAGTAGAAAGGAGGGGAGGGATAAAGGGCAATGCAGAAGTAGAGGTATTATATGTTATATGGTAGCAGTTCTCAGACATGCTGATCTTAGAAGCCCCTTATACTCTTAGAATTATTGAAGACGCCAAAGAGCTTTTGCTTACATGGCCTACATCTATCCATATTCATGGTAATTAAAATTATAACGAATTTTACAAACACTAGAATACTTGAATACATAAGCACACTTTCTATCAGCTGACAGAACGACGATGTCATCACATTGTCACATACACTCTAGAAACTTCACTATGTACTTTGGAGAGGATGAGCATTGAAAAGACATTTCCCAAAGCACGAAAAAGGTGACATTTCAAGGAGATGGGGATCAGTGGTAATAACTCTATCCCATCAGTATTAGTCAATCATCTATGTAAGGTTTATAGAAACATATTTCAATCTTGTACCTTTATCTACAATTGCTTTGAAGACAATGTGCATATTTTTATCTCTGGCAGGGACCTATAATTACAAGTATCAGCCCAACCCAGCCCTACTTGGACATCTCTCCATGGATGCCCTCCCCCCAACCTGAGTATTGGCACATAACAGTCTATTAGAATTCATTCAGAAAATATTCATTGAACATCTATTATGTCAGGCACTATTTCAGGGGTTGAGGAATCAGTTGCGAATTACACAGACAAAACCGTGATTTCATGAAGCTGGAATTCTGGTGAGGGTGACAGACAATAAAAATTAAATCATTGAAATATGGAATATATTAGAGTGTGATAACTTCCAAGAATCAAAGTAGCATATCTTTTAGTTGAGCCAACCACAACTCAGTCCCATTAGCATGTAAAGTATACTTGTTTTCTGCCTTTCTTTATAGAGCTCATTCATTTTCACTCGTATGTTAGCAAAAGGACATGTAAGAAGATCTATAGTGTCCAAAGTCTGTGGTTAGGTTAGCTGGTTATAGAACAGTGCACATGAATCCATTTTTTAAAGTCCAAATCTTACTTGGGCATATTACTCTTCAATTTCTTACATGACCAGAGCCTAGATTTTAACTCCATCATCCGTCTCACAGATATATTCCCTTGGTTAAAAGGAATACTGGGCAAAAGAGTACAAAAAATAGATAGACAAAGCTTAACCTCAAGCCTGAAGTAACAACTCCAAGCTCATGCCTTACTGAAAACAGATCAAGAATGGCATTTTCACTCAGTAGCTACATAAGAAAGATACAGATAACACACTCATAAATGTAGTTCATAGAAGACAGCAGTATTCTATATTTACATCAATCCAAAGGGTAAAACAATGAGCCTGTTTAAGTTATTTATATATGGCAGTCTACATTTATTCTGAGGAGATGCTCTGACATCGAATGTTTAGGCATGAGCACTGAAAAAAGGTCATCAGCATGGGCACATTTCTTTGACAAGTTATTTGAACATTCAGTGCAACATCACAATTATAAAGTACAGCATCAGGAACATTCGCTGAAGCCCTTGGTAGCAGTCCATAAGGAGTTTTCTTTTAATATATTTCCATTAAATGAAATAAATGAAGGACTTTGGAGAAAGGATATACAAGTGTGCCTCTGAAAAATAAGGCCTTCTATAATGAATACACTGAATTTAAAATTATGTGCTGCGGGACTCTCTGGTAGTCCAGTGGTTAAGACTCCATGCTCCCAAGGCAGGGGGACCGGGTTCAATCCCTGGTCAGGGAACTAGATCCCGCATGCTGCAACTAAAGAACCTGCATACCGCAATTAAAGAACCCACGTGCTGCAACTAAAGAACCCACAAGCTGCGACAAAGATCCTGCATGCAGCAACTAAGACCTGGCACAGCCAAATACATAAATAATAAAAAAAATAAAAAATAAAATTACGTGCTGCATTCATGAATCAAGGAAGTTGGTCACTTGAGCAAGTCTGAATCAACTATGCAAGAATAAACTACTTCTTAAAATTGCATTATTTTCATGCAATACTTTAAATGTAAAAATAATTAGCCATCAGGGCTTGATAGTTTGCTTAGTGACCATTCTTCTAAATCCAAGGTGATGTAAAATCCATATAATATCAAGAAAAATGTGTAAGAGACTGTGCTTAACATTTTATACATCATTCCATTTAATCCTTACAACTTTTTAAAGGCAAAAGGATAACAGATTACCAGTTTATCAGATTTAAAAAAAAAAAAACAGAACAAAAAAAGAACAAGGCTCCCAAAGATTCAGTCATTTCCAAAACATCTGAGCACCTGCTATAAGTTTTGTGCCAAGAAATCTATTA
This sequence comes from Stenella coeruleoalba, assembly GCF_951394435.1. Classification (NCBI taxonomy): domain Eukaryota; kingdom Metazoa; phylum Chordata; class Mammalia; order Artiodactyla; family Delphinidae; genus Stenella; species Stenella coeruleoalba. The sequence continues at coordinate 98,424,511 of NC_137152.1, read as the reverse complement.
AAGTTGACATCTGCTGTTTCTGCCTGATCTGGACTCATTCTCTTTTTGACAACAGGACTCCTATTGTTCTATGGAGGCCCACTATTTCCCCACTCTCTAACCATACATTTCTGGTAGACTGACACCACTCCACCCTCAGCTCCAGGCATGAGCATGTGACCAGGCTTGGCTAATTGGTATATTCCATAACTCTGGTCTCAGAGATTGGTTCACAGATAGGTATTTGGCCCAATGAGACTTAATTCCAGGACATTTTATGAAAGTTTTGGCAATTTGAGAACACTCTTCCACTGGAACTGCTAACTCATGTCATAAACTTAGAGGCTTAGAACCAGCAACCCCATGGAGAATGTCAGCTGGAGAATAAAGTCATCCAAAAGGGACACAGTCACTAAATCATGGTGGGAGATTGTAAGAGTGGAAGGAGGAACAGAGAGACAATCTGGATTTCTGCATTTGAACTTCCGGATGAGACTGCCTAAAGCAAACCCTGCCACTGAATTTCTCATATATATAAGGCAATAAATCCCCTTTTTACCTAAACTACTTTTGAAGTTGGCTTTTTCCCTGAAGTTAAATGAATCTTAACTGATTATAAGGGTTCAGGTATAAAGCTATCAAATAATAGTGACTGGATTTGAACTAAAATCCCTGGCTTTAAAATCTGTGCTTTTTTTTTCCATTTTGCAGGAGTGACTCCTCAACATACTTATCAATATGTACTGCTATTCAATTATTAGCGGTCTCCAAGAAAAATCTCCGAGTTTGCCACTAACTACTCATTCTTTCATTTGTTTAGCATGAGTATTACCTGTTAAGGAAACAGCCTTATACCATATACTTTAGAGGGCCTAACAAAACAGTGCTATAGTTGTTGATCTGAGTATATGCGTTCCTGTCCTTAAGGATTTTTTAGACTTAATGAAGAGGAAATGTGCAGAAAGCTAAAACATTTCAAAACCACACAGGTAAAAAATGGAACAGGGTAAGAACACAAGAGCTGAAAGTTACAGAATAATGGATTGTTACAAATATTGAGCATGGATCTCCTTATGAACAGAATCAGATGGAAAGAGGGCAGCCCATTAACACCCTGAAATTCAAACCAAAGACTGCACTTTATATGGAAGCACACTTCCATCTGCCATCCAGTGTGAAATTAACACCATAGTACACTTTCTGACTCATTCAAGTGATGATATTTTCTATAAAATCTTCCCTGAAATCAATATGCTTCTGTTCTTGGTCTGCCGTATACTCTACTTGTCAGCCATTTTCTTAGATACAAAACTATTCTGAAGAATAAATTGTGATTGTGCCCTAGCTCTTATTAGCCTCTTTTTATAGCCCATGATACATCCTCCATTTTTCTTTTTTTATTAAAAGAAATAATTTCCATCACTTGTAAGTTTATAAAGCAATAAGCTGCTCTTGTACAGAAACCATTTCCTGGTAATTACATGGTACTCGAAATGAAGTAAGTAAAACTATCACCATTATACTAAATTTAACTTAAAACAGTTATTTCCCTATGTATTTTCTTAAAATTCTAATTATCATGCAAGTTTGGTTAGGAAGAGCTGGCTGATTTTCATCTCCACTCATTAGTTTTAAAACTAAGCTGACTAGGAAGAAAAGCTATAGAGATGGATTCAAGAGGGAAAAGGGCTATACCTTTGTGAATAAATGAAGTAAACTGATTTTAATAATCTTTAAAATACGGTGGACTTTTGTACTTGTTTCCTCTGCCTGGAATACTCTTCCCCCAGACAGTCACATGCCTTGCTTCCTAAATTCACTCAAGTCTGTGCTCAGATGTCACTTCCTCGTAGGGACCTCCTTTGACTACCCTAAATAAAACAGCTAGGGTACTCATCACTCTTTATCTTCTAACTTGCTTTATTTTTCTTCCTAGAACTTACCATTAAGAGATCTTATGTTACTTCTTTAATTTTTTTTGGAGAGAGGGGCAGAAATTTTGTCTTCCCCAGTAGCTAGAAAAGTGCCAGGCAAATAGAAATTACTCTATAAATATGTATTGAATAAATACATAAATTCAGGAACCTAGTTTTTGGATTATTCAGTTCCATAGCTTCTTCTAACCTTTTAGTCTCTTCACTGATTATTAGCATCCCCATTTAAGACTAAGTAAAGGAAATAAAATAAGCTCTTCAATAGGACTGAAACAGGGATTTTAAAAATACAAATACGGGGCTTCCTTGGTGGCACAGTGGTTAAGAATCAGCCTGCCAATGCAGGGGACACGGGTTCGAGCCCTGGTTCGGGAAGATACCATGTGCCGTGGAGCAACTAAGCCCGTGCGCCACAACTACTGAGCCTGCACTCTAGAGCCTGTGAGCCACAACCATTGAGCCTGCACTCTAGAGCCTGTGAGCCACAACTATTGAGCCTGCATGACACAACTGAAGCCCACACGCCTAGCGCCTGTGCTCCACAACAAGACAAGCCACCGCAATGAGAAGCTCATGCGCCGCAACTAGAGAAAGCCCACGCGCAACAAAGACCCAACGCAGCCATAAATAAATAAATACATTTTTTAAAAAGAAAATACAAAAGATCAATGAAGATTTTCAAATATCTCATCTCATTAGAAGTCATATGAGGGACAAATTTAAGAATAAATTACAATCTTCCACTTCCCAAATGACTCAAGTATTTTTTATATTATTAAAACTTCCAGTGTTCTTGAATACATGAGAAAATGGGCAGTCCTAGACATTGGTGGGGAGTGTATAAACAGTACAGTCTTTCCTGAGGGTAATTTGGCAATAGATATCAAAACCTTAAACGCATATTGTTTGATATATTAATCATATTTTACAGGGGTTCTCCTAAGGAAATTATTTTTGATACATTCAAAGATCAAGCTATATGGAGGTTCCTTAGAGTATTCTTCATAAGTCAAAAATTAGGAACAACCTAACTGTCAGAAACTGAGGACTCGTATAAACAACTATGGTGCATCTGTGCAAAATTATTTTATACAAACAATAAAAATATTAATGAACAATATTAAATGTAATGGAAAGTGTTCATAATATATTAAGTGTAAAATAAGTTATTAAACAATTTTTACAGTATGATTTCCTTTTTAAATATTTTAAATGTGTAATATGACTTTATTATATATATTAATATAATTTAATATAGTTCTAAACATGACCTAAAAGCCACAAACTATAATGGAAATGATGCAAGATTTGACTATATAAAGATTATAAACCTTAATGGTAAATAATAAGGATTATAAAATAGAACAAGATTAAAATATATGTACAAAACTGGAAATGATTTGTAACATAAAAAATATGTAATGTAAGTGTTATTATACCAATTTTAAAAAAGAACTAGAAGGATATTAACCAAAATGCTATCACTGATTATCCCATGTATGTAATTACATCACAGAATGATTTTTCTTCTTTTTGCATGTATTTTCTAAAAATCTGTATAATTGTTAACATTAACTTTGAAATGATATTTTTAAATAAATGCTAACTGGATTTCCTTAAAGTCAATCAGCTTGGCCACTGGGGGAAATTCAAGTAAACGTATACTGAGAAATTTTCTTAAACTATCTGGCTGGATTTTTTTTATACTTCACTCCAGATCTAATCAGATGCACACATATATACAGATATATAATCTAATTTCTTGACAGTACTTCATGTATTTAAAAAAGATGATACTTAGTCACTTCTATATTAATGACACAGAAGTCTTTTAGCTATACTGTCTCAAAATGAATAAAAACTAATACAACTCTATGTTCTCTCTAGTCTCCGAGTAAAACACTAAGATGTTATTTCCCAGTGTTTCATGTGGCATATGTGATACATTTATCTTTGCTTATATTTTTATAAAATGGAAGCTCTCCCTTTTCTGCCTGTCCAAATTCTTTAAAAACTATTTCTTACAAGAAGTCATTTCTGACTTCTTCAACTCACAATGGACTTCCTCTTGGCATTTAGTGCCAAATTCAGTATTCCATTATATGACTTCTTCTGAATATTTGCTATTTCTAATTCCTTCCCACTTAAATTGGAAAACTCCATATAGAAAGAAGGTTTAGTCTCATTTTACATTCCTCACAGAGTAAATACTTGTAAATTTGACAATATTGGCTTGCATGTTCATTTATAAAATTAATAACATGTATCCTAAAAAACCTTCGTGCTGTAAAACAACTAAAAGTCTGGTAAAATTACATATATATATGTAATTTATATATATATATGAATTGAAAAGAAAGTAAAGCAATCTTCACAGGCCTTACTAAAGAGGTAAATAAGAAAAAACTGAAGTCCCAGATGCTGTGAAGGCATATGCTGATTCCTCTTGATTTTGAGCCCATTTCCATGGCTATACATGATGAAGAGCATGGAAGACAATTACGGTACTCAAAGGCAGAAGTCTGATAAGGAACTCCTGAACAAAGCTAGGATTGCGAAAGAGTACATCCTCTGCAAAAAAAACGTGAACTAGAGAAAAGCCCACCCCACAGAGGCAGACACCCTGCATACCTTCCAGTCTCAATCTTAATGCAGGGCAGAGGTAGAAAAGTATCTTCTCTGAGAATCTAACAACAACAAAGATCTCAGATGGAAGTGCAGTCTGAATTTCCACTATCTCTTGCCTGAAAAACCCCAACTTGAAAATTTATTTTAAATTGTAGTGGGTTAATAGAAAACCCAAGTATCTGATAAAAGCAAATCAAAGCCCTCTCTACAGGAAAGCACTTCGATCATAGGTATCAGCAAATTTCCCCAAATACAGTTCCATTTAACAACCAACATTGGACTCACAACCAACAATTATAGAAACACAAGAAAGCAAGAAACTAGGGTCAAAATCCAGCACAAGTGTGCATGCACATATGTACAAACATTGCAAAATCATACTCAAAAAGATTTCAGAAATGAGCTTGTCAGATACACATTACAAAGTAAGTTTAATTTTTAAGAGGGTATCAAAAGTATCAATAAGGAACAAGAGACGTTTTTAATGATCAGAAAGAACCAAACAGAACATCTAGAAATAACAATATATAATTAAAATTGCAAAAACAAATCAACCAACAGTATAAAAACAGAACAGGTATAGCTGAAGATAAAATCAGTAAACTAGAAAATAGCTGAAGTAGTAGCACAGAATACAGCAGAAACAAAAGGCGGAAAATATGAAAGGTTAAGAAACACATAAGATAGAGACATCTAATACACATCCACTGTATTACAGAAAGAAAAAAGAATGAGGGAGAGGCAGTATTCAAAGAGACAATATTCCAAAACTGTTACACAAATGAATCCTCAGATACAGAAAGCACAGCGAATTTCAAGTAAGATTAAATCTAACCACAGTGAAACTGCAGAATAGCAAAGACAATGAAAAAAATTAAGCTGTCAGAGAGAAAAGACAGAATGTACACACACACAAAAATTTAAAAATAGATGGACAGTGAACTATACAAGAGTAATAATAAAAACTAGAAAATAGTGTGGTAATACCTTAAAAGTACTGAGGTAAAATAACTGTTAGCCTAGAGTTGTGTATCCAGAAAATGATCTTCAGACAAGTTAAAGGTTTTCAGACAAACAAAACTAAAAGGGTTCATGACCAACAGATATTTACTAACGAAAATTTCACAGAATATAATCCAGGAAAACAGAAAATGATCCTAGAATGGAAGCAAAAAGTAATAATGATTATATTGAGTACATGAATTCCAGAACCAGGCAATCATGGATTTATACCAAATATAAGTACTTTTACAAAGATAAAGTAAATGTTATAGAAAACTGGAATTTAACTAGATCAAACTAAAGGAGAAAACTAAGTAAAAAACGGGGAGGAAATCAAGGCTATGACATTATAAAATGAATGTGGTTAATTCATTCCAACTTATTAAGAATTGTTCATCCCATACTAAGCATTTTGTCAGAATGTTCTGTCCTTTTATAGACAATAATGACATCCTGGCCTACCAGTACTAGAACATGCTCTGTCAGTTATTTCACAGGGAAGGAGGATTTGCACAGAGATAGTCATACTCTTTTATTCAGAAACCCCTGGTGACAAGTGACCCACGTTTACAAGGAATATGACTAGTGCTAATGAGGGCTGCAGTGTCCAACTGAGCAACAAAGCAAAACTAACTGAGCATTCTCTGAGAAAAGTTGGCTCAATTAGGTGAAATTCCAACAGCTCCACTATAGTTTCAGATTGCCTTTATCAGAGAGACTGCATTCTACTTCAGCCTGCTAACCAAGAAGACCTGGAACACACTGAAGACTATTCCGTCAGACCAAAATTAGGAGCGAAAAATCCAGGAAATCTTTCTTCTTCATCCTTAGTTGATGAGTTGGCTCAATTAAATCACTTGCAAAAGCCAACCAGCCCAGTACTGAGAGCGAACGGATCACTAATGGTCAATAAGTATGGATAATTTATGACCCAATTAGCTGCATACAAAGAGAATGAGAAGCTTGGCACCTATTAAAAATTGAGAGCTCAAAGATAGCCACTCTTAAGGAAATCTCAAAGGGAGCAGGAATGTTGTTAGGTTCATGAAGCATCCCAGCACTCTCGTTCTATGTCATTTACTATCTTAAGTTGGCTGACTTAAACCCACAAGGAAAGCAAAGGATTTCTTACCTGATCTTCCAACACTGGAAGTGAGGACTGGGGGTGGGGGGAGGCGGGGGGGTTGAGAAAAAGTTAACAGAAGAGGGACATTAAGCCTTCTCATTTCTTTAAACACCTGTTCTTCCTCTGTGCCTTGTTATAGAATTCTACAAATACATACATGATAATATGATAATGCCTTACTTTGCAAATTATATTCCATTTATCATCTCATTTTATTCCAACATGTACCCAATGGAGTAAAGAAATTTTTATTCTCCATGTCCTAAAGATAAAGAAACTAAGGAACAAAAAGATAAGTGACTAGACCAGGAATACATGGTTTGTCAGCGGTAGAATCCTTAATTCCCATTCCACTACTCTACTGAGTATGATTGTTAAGAACTTGGGTTCTAAATTCATACAACCTGGGTTTGAATCCCTGCTATGCCACTTGTTACCCATGTGAGATGGAACATATCATTAAACTCTCTAAGTCTCTGAGTATGTTTTCGGTTTTTTGGTATGTGTATGTGTGAAACTAGGTTGCCAATGAAGATTAACTGTGATAAAACATATAAAGTCAACTACATATAGTACATCCTCTGTGTGTAATTGATTTACTAAGCATTTTGAACTGAGTGGCTCTAATTTTCTCCAATCACTGCTTTCCTCAACCCTACAGAAATTGCTTTTCTGGTACCTTACTGCCTCCTGGGCATATTTCAAAAATACTTAGTCATTTTCGGCTATTACATGTCAACCCAGTTTAAAACTTTAATATTCAATTCAATTTAATTTAATCCCTTCCCTGCCCCTGCCACTCACCTCCACCCCCCCAGGCTGGCCAGGGCTCACAGCCCCGGGACTCACAGTGAGAAGTGGGAATAAGGAGTGGGCTTCACTTATACTTCCCCTTCCTTTCCAGCACCACGGGGTAGGGGAATTAAAAGTCTAGTTCTGGGGCTTCCCTGGTGGCGCAGTGGTTGAGAGTCTGCCTGCCGATGCAGGGGACAGAGGTTCGTGCCCCGGTCTGGGAGGATCCCACATGCCGCGGAGCGGCTGGGCCCGTGAGCCATGGCCGCTGAGCCTGCGCGTCCGGAGCCTGTGCTCCACAACGGGAGAGGCCACAACAGTGAGAGGCCCGCATACCACACACAAAAAAAGTCTAGTTCTGGGATTCTTCCTCCCTCTCTCTATTCAATGCCTCACTTCTCTGGTGTTGGAGTACTCAAAGGGAAATACTGGAGGAAGTACAAATCTCTTTTCTTAACTGCCCACGACTGTAATCCCCTCTTTGCTAGTTGTCACCATCTTTACGGCTAATGCTGACTGACCATGGATTCTGCATCAGGCATCAAATGGGATGCATGAGATTTTGGGGAACTGGTACAAAAGACTACGCATAGCTGCCTAATGTGAACCATCTGCCTCCTGTTCACTATCTTCCACCACTTCCACCCACTTGCAGAGTAAACTACATCCCTGTTAATGAGTAGCCCTCTCAGATGGTGTATCAACAAGACAGCTCAGGTCTAGCTACCTTCTGCAGTGACCAACTACCCATGGGAAATTCATGCATCCCGTCCACAACGACCCATGAGAGTGTAAAGTGATTCACTAGAGCACATATTCTCACCCTTTTGCCTCTCTACAGGTTCCTTTTTCCCAACTTAGCAAGGTGCATATTAGTAAGATTTATGCCCTTTCAGGAAATGAGATGCCAATCTCCCCTTACTGAAGACAAGCCACCATTATTTCTCACCTGGATACCTGTAATAGCTTCCTAACAGGTCTCACTGCTTCCAACCTTGCCAATTTTTAGCCTAGTCTTATTACAACAGCCAGAATACTCTTGTGAAAACTCAGGTCAGATCAAGTCACTTCTTTGCTCAATTATCTCCAGAGCTCCCCATCTCAGTGAGTAAGAATCAAAATCCTTAAAAGGGCCTATAAAACCCTACATGTTCAGTTTCCCTGTTACTTCTCTGACTTCTTTCCTACTGTGCTTTTTCTCTTGGTTATTTCATTCCAGTCACACTGTTTCTTTGCTGAATGTTGTTTCCTCTGCCTGGAACGCTCCTACCCCCGATAACTACAGATCTTTGCTCAAATTCAATTTCTTGGCAAAGGCCTACCCAATCATTTTATTTAAAATGCAAACTGTATCCTCTGGCACTCCCTACTCCACTTCTCTGCTTTATTCTTCTACAAACCACTTATCAGCATCTACAATATTATATATTTGTTTATTTTCTGTCTTTTCCCCTAAAATTTAAGCTTCAGGAGGGCAATGGATGTTTTGATCACTGGTCTATTTCAGCAGAAAAACAGTGCTTAGCACATAGTAGATGCTCAATATTTGTTGTTAATAGTGGTAATAGGAGACATGACAGATGGAGGCAAAAAATGAGAAACTCTCAGTTTTGTTGCTCTTCTTTTGATATATTTGGATATCCTGGAAACCAGAAATGTATTTTTCTGAGAAAATTATAATAAATGTTGAAACAAAATATAGAGGAGGTTCTTCCCATTTTCTAGGTATTAGCAACTATGACTCAAAACTACATACTATTCATTCCACATTTCAAAGGTCAAAAAAAATCAGGACCAGAAAATTCCCTCAGGATTAAGAGATGATGGAACCAGCCCAGCTATCCAATTGCCCCAAAATATATTTTATAGCTGTTATTTTGAATAGCTTGGATCCAATGAAAATTCAAATACATTTGATTGTTATGCCTCTCATCTCTTTTAGTCTAATTTCTCCACCACCATTTTTTATGACACTGACTTTTTGCAAAATATAGGCCAATTGTCCTATAGAATATCCCACATTCTAGATTTGCCTGATTATGTCCTTATATTATTATTTAATTTGTACCTCCTTTTTCTGTAACATTAAGATCTATAGGCTTGATTAGATTTAGATTCAACATTTTGGAGCAAGTATTTGAAAGGTGATTTTGTGTAATTGATTTTGCCTAAATCAAAGTACCAAGGCACAAAATTCCTGGTCATTCCACTATTAGTGATAGGAAGTTTGGTCATTTTATTAAGATACTGATCACCAGATTTTTCTTTTATAAAGGTACATGTTTCTCTTTGCATTTAAAAATTATCTGTAGAGTAAAAACTATGACACCATTAAAACTTTCTCCCCAAAGCCTTTTAGCCACTGTTTTCAGCAGCCATTTGCCTCAACCAATTATTACATTGTGGGTCACAAAATAGTTTTTTTTAACTTTTTTTTTTTTGGAGTATAGTTGCTTTACAATGTTGTGTTAGTTTCTGCTGTACCACGAAGTGAATCAGCAATATGTATACATATATCCCCTCCCTCTTGGACCTCCCTCCCACGCCCCATCACCCACCTATCCAGGTCATCACAGAGCACTGAGCTGAGCTCCCTGTGCTATACAGCAAGTTCCCACTAGCTATCTATTTTACACATGGTAGTGTATATATGTCAATCCTAATTTCCCAATTCATCACACCCCCCTTCCTCCACTGTGTCCACATGTCTATTCTCTATGTCTGCATCTCTATTCCTGCCCTGCAAATAGTTTTTTTTTTAATTCCATCATTCTTTCCACATTTATTAGCTGGCATTCTTCCTTTTCTTTTATTGTTTCCCTGAGAATTTTTTAATACTGGAAAAAATAATAGCATATTTATGCTGATAAGAAATATCCAGTAGAGAGGAGAAAAGTGATGCAAGAGAGAGAGGGAAGAACATTTGGAGCAATATTCTTAAGTAGGAGAGTCAGGATTTAGTGCACAGTACAGAGGATGGTCTGTGATAGGAGCAAGAACATTTTTTCCAAAGTAAGAAAAGAGAAGGCAGGGTAGGTGGGCATAGAAGAAGATGAGTAGATGCACTGTTAACAGTTTATGGTTAATTATTTATAGTTTAGGAAACAAGGTCATCAGCAGAATGTTAGAGTAGGGAAATAAGACTGTTGGGCTCACTGGAGATTACTAATGATGAATTTAAAATGAGACCAGCCAACACAGTTATGTGTTTTCCTCCAGCCATATTCAGCTGTACAGGTGTTGACATAGAATAGGGTGAGAGTTATATTTAATCTTTTCTGTGGTTTTGCCAAGTAGTAAGTAAAGAACAAAATGAAAAAGTGAAGAGAGAGTTAAGGATATATGACAGGAAGAAATTATAATGATTGCCCATGACATTTAAGCTAGATAAGAAGTAAAGACATGAGGGGTTTAAGGGACAGCAAAATGGTGGTAGGATCAATGGACTGTAAGCCCTGGCGGAGTTAATATATTGCTGGAATTGGGTTCTAAAGAAAGTAGGCTAGAGAGAGAAGAATTATCACTCAAATTTGAGTGCCTAAAACTGGGATTTCTAATGGGCTACAGCAATTGTTAAAGACAAGGTGTGGAGTATGACCATACAAGTCAATATCTAAAGGTAGGGTGGAGGACAGATATTATTTAGAAGAGTGGAGGTGAAGGACTTAAAAGTCAATGTTACTGGAAAGATCATCTTTACTCATAATAAAATCATCAGAAAATATGATGGGAGTAGCATTGTAGGGAATGATAGTGATCCAGGAGCTAAAACCTTTAAGAAATGGGAGAAAGTGAACTATAGATTAACTAATGTCAAGGAGATAAAGTCTAGTGACATAAGATTCCAGGCTGGGCAGTTTTGAGCTGGTAAAAAAAAAAAAAAAAGCCTGTAAAGAGCAATGGGGAGAGAAAGGAGGGCATCTACCCCATCTCCAGGCCTATTTATGTGAAGGATGTAAGAAAGAAAGCAACCATCACATGAAAGGGCTGCAGGAGAAGCAGTATCCTCAGGAGAGACACAGCTTTCAATTAAAGCAAAAAGGGAAAAGAGCTTTCCAAAAAGCAGTTGAAGATATAGGAGATTTGCTGATGCCTAACAATGAATTCCAGAGGACTCAGTGAAAGGCGGTTGGGGAGGAATAGAAGATGGGATCAGAAAAGGGGTATGTGGAAGGATATGCAGATTAGAGTTTGGGGGACAAGTGATTACCTGGACATCTTGTGATGACTAAAATAAAGAGATAAAGAACATAATTAGATCAGTGCCAGGGTTCTAAATGCAAATGGAGTGGGCAGGGGAGGGGGGGAAGTAAGCTGTTAGTTTATGTAAGGAAGTAGAGGAAAAACAGGCTTCTTATCAGAAACATGCAGTGTTTGGGGGTACACACTTGAGCCCTGTTCACAAAGGTATCAAGTTCCATAGAGGAATAGGCTTACTCTGAGCAGTCAGAAGGCATCTAGGCTCCCTACTGACTCCAGCCAACAAGAGGCCAAGTAAGGGGTGGCCTTACCTCAAGCATAAAGGGTTCCTTATTTTATCTTAGCCAATGTAGATCAATGGAGTGACTGTCTAACTCCAAAAACACAGGGCTCATCTTGACCCCTCCCAAAATACCAACAGAGAAGTGCATTTATTTTGAGCATGGAAGCACCCACTTAACTCCAAGCTATTATTTAATAATCATCTCAAGTCATACGCATTTTTGAAATTCTAAAAGTCAAAGACAACTGCTGCTCAAAAGATACAAAACTGTTTCCCTACTGAGACTTCCAATTTAAGCAATCCAATCATAACCCAGCATCTTGTCTATATAAGCACAAAAGAATGATCCTTTTTACTACCCAATATACCTCATCTTAATGCAGAGCTTTGAATTCTTAAGCTAGTTCACATTAGAATACAAGGGTACTCATTTTCAATTTGAAAACACTGGATAATTCTGATAAATTTCCAACTCTCAATTATAAATCCTATAAACATATTCACATCATTGTACAGACAGAAAGATCAAATATTTACCCCAAGGTCAGGACTGTAGAGGAAAGAAGAAATTGTTCCTATTGGCTTAGCCTGAAAATTTGGTAAGAATATACATTTCTACCTAGGATAAAGGGTCTTATTGGATTACTGCAATAATTTCCAGTTCAAATTAGGTTCAAAATATGTCGAGGTGGACATTTACTTTAGAAATTGCTTCCTTTAGGATGATATACATTTTTCTTATAGTTAATTAAAACACTTCTCATTTTATGACTCAAAAAAACAGAAGCATCATGAATTCACAATAAGCTGAAGGGTATGTTGGACAGGATCTAAGAATTAGAAAAGTAATTCTGTGTTTTTGTACAATTCCCTACTTAATCTCATTGTCTGCTAAATTATGTATTTTAAAATAAAATAATGGCTTAAAAGCCTTCTGAGAACTGAGAATGTACAACTCCTTAGCCAATTTCTATGGGGACTATATGCCTAAATATAACTGAGTTCTCTAAGACTGTTTAAAGTAAGTGATGATGACAATCAACCAACAAATATTTACTGATCACGTACTATAACAAGGTATCTTCTGAGGAAGATGGAGTCAAAGAGATTTAAGATGGCCTCTACTTCAAGAAGTACATCATGTGGCTGGGGCACTGAGAGGTAATTAGGACAAACACATACCAAGTCAAAGGATAAGATAAGTCAGTGTGTACTAAGTTTCAAATTACAGGCACAGAGAGGAAGTGCTTTACTTGTTGAATGGAAGGCAAGATTAGTGAGGGCTGGGGTGGTCAGAGAAGACTTCCTGGACAAGATGAAACCAGTGGAATCTTGAGGAACAGTTAAGATTCAGAGAAACAGAGGAGGGTAATGGTAGCCTAAGAGGGGAAGGGGCATGAGAAAACTCACAGGGGCATCAATATGTTTGGCATTTATGAGGAACAGTGAAAATATGACTGTGGCCAACATTAGAAAAATTTTGGTAATTCAGACATCATTAAAAATCTTAACTGAGCACGACTTTGCAAATGATGCTTTCCTTTGTAAATTTTCAAGGTCTCATTTAAAAAAACAATTCAAATCTAAAATCAGTAGCTTTCATAAACCAAAATCAATAAATTAAGAATACCTTCAATATGCTTTGAACTGGGACCTATAATTAATTTGTGCATATTAATAGGATTTGTTGTTTATGGTAGTTTATTACTTGATGTAGTTAGTCTGAATTTTAATTTTTTCATTGAATTACCTCATCTGCTTATTAGCACCCATTTATATCAATCTTTAACATGTGCTATATTTAAAAGTTAAACTGGGTTTCCCTGGTGGCGCAGTGGTTAAGAACCCGCCTGCCAATGCAGGGGACACGGGTTCGAGCCCTGGTCCAGGAAGACCCCACATGCCGCGGAGCAACTAAGCCCGTGTGCCACAACTACTAAGCCTGCGCTCTAGAGCCCATGTGCCACAACTACTGAAGCCCACGCACCTAGAGCCTGTGCTCCACAACAAGAGAAGCCACCGCAATGAGAAGATGGCGCACCACAACGCAGAGTAGCCCCCGCTCGCCACAACTACAGAAAGCCCACGCACAGCGACAAAGACCCAATGCAACCAAAAATAAATAATAAATTAATTTTTTTTAAAAAAGTTAAACTATTTTTAAACTACAATTTAAGTCAGACTGGCTTTTCCCCAGGATTCTGAAATAGGAAGATTTGTCTCTAACTCAAACTCTCCATCTGTAAAATAAAGGAATTAGAATAGATCCATGGTTTTTAAACCATTTTTTTAAATCAATGTAATACCTTTTCAAAAACAATAACATTCAAAATAATAACTTATTCAAAGACATAATAGAGAAGACAGACTCAAGAATATCTGTTCTACCTGAACCATGGGCAGGGGATCTAGAGCTATCTCTGTTATTCTTTTTCTTTGCCCCTACAGTGGCCCCAAGACATTTTTTCAGAATCGCAGGGTTCCAGGCAACACAATTTGAAAACCATAGAATCCTGGATGCTAAGGGCCCTTGTAGTTCTAAATTTCTCCCATTCTAAGGAAATACCTTCAAAAGATTTAGTCAGTACATATTAATATGTAATTTACATTTTAATAACAATCTTTTACTAAAATCTAACTCCCAAATCTACAAACATTTTGGCAAAATCCATTACGTGTATGGATTGTCATGCTTCTGCAGGAATTGCATAAAGGACTGCAGAGGAGGGAAAATCAGTCTTTGACACTGCTTACCTTCCCTTTTGGCGTCTTTGGACCTGACAGCCCAGAGCACACTCCCTCTCACATCTCACCTCATCCCAACAGAGGTGGCTCACTAGAGCCTATCTACCCTAGACGACAATCCATTCTCCATAACTCTCTTTTATCTGAAAATATCTTTGTCCTAGGTCATATTTTCCTCTAGGAATTACTGCCTGTCTGATGATAATTAACTTTGCTTGAACACTGCCTGCTAATATGACAGTGGATGTTGCTGATTAGTGAATGCCTTACTCCATCCAGCTAATATGTTTACAGGCTAAAAACAATATTGCCATTATGAGAATCTGGGGAACTACTGTTAGTAGAGGAGATGACTTTAGAGAGGTAGGTCATTCAATACCCCTCAAATCGCAATATGCTGGTGGTGATCTGCTTTTCTTATGCACTGAGGACCCTGTTTAATAATTAAAACAATTGCATCTTCTTGCAAAAATTGTGATGTCTTTTGTCTCAGTTGATTTTATTGTTCATATAGATTTTTAAAAGCCCTTGTACATGAAGACATGGCATTACCCATAGATAGTTTTCACCTATTTTTAATCAAGAACTTTATACTACCACCCTGTTGCTAGTTCAGAAACCTAATTTTCCTTCAGAAAATACTTCTTTTTCTTTATAAAATCCATCCAATGTGGAGATGGGGGGCCTGGAATATAGAAAAGAGCGCAGAATTTCCCAATCAGGTACAGGATGCCAAAATGGTTTATAATGAGGAATCTGAAACACTTCATCAGATTATAAACAAGTCTTCTGAAACATACGTAAGCTTCTATTTTCATCTGGTGTGAACTAAAGTTAAGAATCATGCTCATTCCCAGTACACACAATCCGAATGAGGTTGGATGAAGGTGGTCCAAAGGATTCCTGTATATCAAAGGAACTCATCTTGAAGCTTCATTTTGGGTGGGACTAATGTATGCCTAGACGGCTGAGGTAATTTTAACAACAGGAATCCCCATTTCCTCCTAGTCCACCATCTTTAGTGGAGATAGGTTTAATACATGAACATTTTTTCATCAAACCTCTTATACATTTATACATGCGAAGTATATACATTTTCCCTACTAACATCATTCTTTTGGGAGCTAACCACTACATTACTCTATTATTTGATATACCAATGTCCCAGGTTATTAGTTACCTTAGAATAGTTTCTTTCAAAACTTGCCACAGACGTCATCTTTATAAAGAAATTCATTTTTCAAACTATCGCATTCACAAGAATTGTGTCATTTCACAAAAACCACAATACAGCAAAGACGACAAAACAGCTGCCCTGATACAAAGGGCAGATTCTGAAAGAGGACCAGACACAAAGCCCAATGGAGACCTGAAAAACTTTTTCAAAACCAAGCCCAAGGAAGCGTGGCTTTGTGTTGAAAAATATCACAAGTACCTCAGATACCACTAATTTTGAAATTACTGCCACCTCCCAGTGAAGTGCATTCTTGGAAATAATGAGGTATTGATACATGTTTTTTAATCATGCTGCATCTAAAAACTCCACCAAAATACCCTTTCCTCACAAATATTTAATGAGAGAAAAATCTCAGCAAAAACACATGCTCAGAAGTTCTATTTTGTGTTCAATTTCATACCAAATGAATTTATGCAGATAGAAATGAAATATAAGAGATGTGTCAGAAGTAGAGGATTCAAATGTTATTGCTTAAATGGAAGATGGATGGAAAGAAAGAGAGACAGACAAAGAGACAAGTGCTAGACCACTCTCATGGTTTAGGGTTTTGATTATGGAACATATATAAATCTTGTCAATGACTTGCTGGCATCCCCCAGAATGGTCTTGTGGATCAAGCTCATTGCCAATGACCTGGGCAAGCTGTTATATACACTCTGTCACTGTTGCACAGCATGTGTACGTGAATGAAGAAAAGCTTTCTAAAGTAACAAACTTCTAAGTAAGAGGAGTAATAGCTAATAATGTTGTCACATTAAAAATCTGATAGATTCATCAAAGCAAAGATGCTTTTCCAGGAAACACACACACACACACACACACACACACACACACACACACACGCAGAGACAGACATTTATTTAAAGAATCTCGGGTACTAAGTAATCAGCCTGACTAATTCTATCATCATATGGGGCCAGAAACAGAAAAGTGGACTGAGATGGCCCAAGCAATATAAAAGAGATTCACATAAACAGAAACCAGTCCTCAGAATGTAGCTAATAATTTTGCCAAGATTCCCCATGTTGTGTTTTTTTGTATAGAGATATGATAGATTCTTAGTATTTAATTGGAGAAACTAGTTCACAGAGGAGAATAAAGATACCTAGGAGAAGAAAGTTGCTATTGAACAAACAAATGGGACAGTGTTCATTTGAGTAAAGGAAAACTTTACGGGGTGGAACTCTGGTACCTCTGATTATATCTGCTTCCCCTACTTGTGATTCCCTCTGACTCTGACCTCAGCTTATCTAAATCCTTCTTATCCACAGGGATTTCCTCAAGGCCTACCTCCTCCACAATTCATTCACTCTAACTCACATTGATAAAAGCTTTCTACAAACTGCTACTGAAACAGAGAAATAACATACAAAATTTTACTAGGTTGGTCTCTGTTTCCTGTGTGATTTTTTTTTTTTTTTTTTTTTTTTTTTCTGCGGTACACGGGCCTCTCACTGCTGTGGCCTCTCCCGTTGCAGAGCACAGGCTCTGGACGCGCAGGCTCAGCGGCTATGTCTCATGGCCCCAGCCGCTCCACGGCATGTGGGATCTTCCCGGACCGGGGCACAAACCTGTGTCCCCTGCATTGGCAGGAGGACTCCCAACCACTGTGCCACCAGGGAAGCCCTCCAGTGTGATTTTTGCCTCTCTATTCAAATAGACTGCATGGTCCTTGAGGACAAGAACAATTTCTTATATATTAATATGCCTAGCAGTACTGTTTAGAAAAACCCAATAAATAGTTCAGAACTGACTGACATAGATTAACTCACTAGTCCACCTTAAGATGTATGCTCCACCTCTACAAGTTGGGAAGCATTAAAAGCCAAAATGAGAATAATGCTGAAGTTAGCTTGTAATTGGAATATGGGAGACTGCACAGAATCTTGGGGTCTTATTGCCAGGAGGAACAGTAAGGGATTATTTGGTCCAGCCTCCTGTCTTCAGGCAGATGGGTATTTAACCAAATTAGTTCTCTTATTAAAGAACAGAGAGACAGAAACATCCAATTCTTACCTTGAATGTTATTTCCAATATCTCCCCCCCACGTTAAAAATTCCTACTTTCTGAAAATGAAACTGCCTACATTAATCTATACTATCTCAAACACACAGTGATTCCTCTGATTATTTCTTCTTCATTTAAACTGACTGATTCAGTTGGGTATCATGTTGCCAGAGCCACTGAGAAATGGTTCATGCTAGATCACTAATTCAGAAGAGAACAATCTTACTCCCTTCTCTTTATGTCCAGCCTCCAATCCTCAGCAGTTTTGGTCAAATGCCAAACACATCCACAAAGAAATGGAAATTCATAATAAATTCCCTCCATCTTGGTACACATCGACCTGTCAAAGTTCAACAGTGTGTTAACATGAAATCTCAATATCTTACAGTTCAGGTCATGAGAATGCTTTTCAATCCCTTTTAACTTTGGGCCTCGCCTTAAATCAGGCCAAAGTGGTAAAGTCCACCTTGGCTCCTCAGGACGGACCCTTCAGCTCTAAGGCTAGGGGGATTTTTAGTGTAATATCTCAATAGAAGCTAAATCATAAGTGGGAAGCATTTAATCTCCATGGTCCCAACCAAACATAGTTTATAAAAGCACTCTGTGAAGTAAAAATGTCTACATTCTATCCAGGTTTGGAGAATTCCTTTCAGCATGGCTTCTCACCTACAGACACAAAGAGGGACATAACACTGTCTTTGGTCTTGCCTTTGACAGTATTACAAAATACTTAAAATTTCTCTTAGCGAAGAAGCACTTTCCAACCCAAATGCTTGACATAAGATGAGTGAATAATACATATGCAAAATAAATTACCTTTCCTTTTCAATTAATTTCACTGTATACATGTTACTAAGATCCTCCCTACATACCCGGCACTTTTGTTAGACACATGGGGAGTCAAAAGAAGAGGATAAGGCCTTTAACAATGAGGTGCTGCCAATATGGTAAGGGAGGTGAGGCATCTTGCATGAAACAATTATAGAACTAACATATTCCTAAAATCTGGGTACAAGTAGAGAATCTTCTATTTCCCGACTAAACACATAGGCATAATTTTCAAATATTCTACCATGCCTTCTTTGAGAAAGCTATATTCATTCCAAATTTAATTGTATTCATGAACTCAATTTCTTCCTGAATTTGAAGGATAAGAAAATACAGCCAAAAGAGCACCATACCAATAGCAATTTATACCTTTTAAGGTGCATTCCACTATTGCAGTCACTCCAGATATAACAACATCACTGCATCATGCTCAAAGTCATGTTTTTTAAAAGCTTCCTTAAAGCCATCAATATGAACCAGGCCATATAACTATATGAAAATGGTTATCCTCTTAATAATCAAAGAAATGTCAATTAAACAAAAATACAGATGCTGTTTTTGTTCATTAAATTGTCAAAGATATTTTAAAAATATATTACTGATTAGAAGAGGGAAAGCGTAGGTAAATTTCCTTAAATCACTAATGCTTTGAACATAACATGTTATAATCCTCCTGGAGAGTAATTTTTAAATAGGTAACACAAACATTTACTAAATGTGCATATTCTAATAGCTATTTCAGCATTTAATTCAGCATTTAGCTACTGTGGGAGACAATATCTGGTTCTCCTCTACTTTGGAGCAAATGGGAGCACGGACTTTCCCCGCCTCTTTGAGGTTAAATGTGTCCACATGACTAGCTCTGGCCAGTGAGCTGTGAGCATCTATGTTTCACTTCTATGCAAAAGCACTTAAGAGCCAGTAGGCAATTTTCTATATTCTCATTCCCTGCCAAGGTATTCATGAGAGCACATGTTGAGAGGGTGCCAGAAAATGAAGGAGCCTCAGTAAGTTTGGCTCTCTACTTAATAATCAGAACTCTCCTGTCACCCTATAATGTAGTTGTAGTGTGAGCAAAAAATAAACCACTGTTGTTTTAAGCTACAGAGATTTTCAAGTGTTTGTTGTCACCACATAACCGAGCCTATCCTAACTGATAGAGTTTATCCTAAAAAATAAGTATAAATGTACATAAACAGATTTTTAAAATAACTCTAGAAAATTGGAAACAACCTAAAAGCCCCTAGGAATTTAAAATTACAGGGACTTCCCTGGTGGCGCAGTGGTTAAGAATCTGCCTGCCAATGCAGGGGACATGGGTTCGATCCCTGGTCCAGGAAGATCCCACATGCCGCGGAGCAACTAAGCCCGTGTGCCACAACTACTGAGCTTGCGCTCTAGAGCCCGCGAGCCACAACTACTGAAGCCCTCGTGCCTAGAGCCCGTGCCCCGCAACAAGAGAAGCCACCGCAATGAGAAGACCGCGCACCACAACAAAGAGTAGACCCCACTCGCCACAACTAGAGAAAGCCCACACGCAGCAACGAAAGACCCAATGCGGCCAGAAAATAAATTAATTAATTAAAAAAAATAATTACATATAGTTAATACTATGTAGCCATTCAAAATGAGGCTTTACACATATATTTATTGACAAGGAAAGATGTTCATGATATAACAGAGTGAATAAAGCAGATTATAAAAACACATACAGTATGATCCAATTCTGTTGTCACAAATACACATTATACATATATACACGTGCTATGAACACATATCAAAATGTTAACATTGTCCGTCTTATGAGCTTATAGTGATTTTTTTTCCTATTTCTGCTTGTCTGAGTTTTTTAATTGTCTAAAATGTACATGCATTACTTGTGTAATAAGAAAAACAATAATTTTTAAAATGAGCCAGGGTATAAGTCTCAGTTATGATAAGCCTTAGAGACTTACTGTACAAGGTAGTGCCTATAGTTAACAATACTGTATTGTATGCTGAAAAATTTGGTAAGGGGGTAGATTTTAAGTGTTCTTATCACAAAAAAATCATAATAATAGATAGAGGGCAGGAGGACACTTTTGGAGGTTATGGATAGTTTATGGCATAGATTGCGGTGATGGTTTTATGGGTGTATATTAACCTCCAAACTCATCAAGTTGTATATGTTAATTATACACAGCTTTTTGTATATATCAAAAATAAATAGAATAAATTATCCCCTCAAAAAAATTAGCCAGATCACTAATGATTTAAAGGCCTCATTGAGGTTGATTCATTTTAAGAAACTAAGTTTTTTTTGCCTCTATGACTAGGAAATAAGCTATATTTTCATTTAACTAAAACTAAGAAGTACTTTTTAAAAGCCACCTCAGATAACAAGGATCTTCAGCATAAAATGGATAAGCCTGATTTATTTCCTTTCATTTTCCTGGGGGATGGGCAGCTGCTCTTTTACTCACAAACCTGCTGTTACAAGCAGGAGATTCAAGCAAAGACCCTGAGGGGTGATTTGTAACCATTCATGGTGAGCTCAGGGGAAGAAGAGAAACTACTGTTATGCAACTCACGGAAGCACTCAACATTCTCTTTTCAACTTCATTTTGGTTCTACCACTTCAAGTTTCACATACTACCTGCATTTTGAAAGGTGATTCTAATATAACAGATACCTTTTAAAAGGCATACAAAGTTCCTTTTATTTAAGAGAGTTATACCACTGAATGCCCGTATCTGGATGACAATATATGTCTCCTATTACTGTCACAATGCTTCACTACTGATTCCCATGGGTACAGGGTGGGGGAGGAGGCTTACATGTCCAAAAAAAGGACATGTTATACTATGAGTTGATGTGTACTCCTGGGGCAATTTGTTTGATACTTTTATTTACCAACCCCCCCCTCAAAGAAAACTAGAAATGCCAAGAAATTGCTACACTATAAAGAAGTGCACAGACTGAGAATGTCTAAAGGCAACAAAGGGCCACATTTGGGAATATTCAGTTTTAACCAGAAAATCACCTAAACTTCCCACATTTAAACATCTGTGCTGATGCTCAGATAGCTGAGGTTAAAAGGGGAAGGCATAGGGCTTCTCTGGTGGCGCAGTGGTTGAGAGTCCGCCTGACGATGCAGGGGACACGGGTTCGTGCCCCAGTCCAGGAAGATCCCACATGCCGCGGAGTGGCTAGGCCCGTGAGCCATGGCCGCTGAGCCTGTGCGTCCGGAGCCTGTGCTCCGCAACAGGAGAGGCCACAACAGTGAGAGGCCCGCGTACCGCAAAAAAAAAAAAAAAAAAAGGGGGGGGGGGAAGCATAACAGTCATTTATTCAACAAGCATTTATTGAGTATCTATCCACTATGTGCCTGGATTGCCATGACACAATGGTGAACTGAAGCAGACATGATCCCTGCCCTCCTGAGACTTACAGGAGATAATACAAGGTGATAATAGCTATGAACCAAAATATATACAAAATGTGATGGGTCTTTGGTGATGGAGGGTGATGAGTGAGGAACAGTTTGGCAATGTATGCAGACTACTTTGTTAGCACTGAGAGAATGGGTTAAAGAAATAAATGAATAAATCAGAGAGACTGAGTTAGAAGCCTATTGCAATAATTAGGTCAGTAAACAATGAATGCCTAATCTTAAAAGGCAGTAGCAGCGGGGATGGTGGGAGGTGGGGGGATGTAGAAGATATATAAAATGTTGATTTCAACAGCACTTGGAGATCAGTTGTAAACTAAAAGATTTGGGGCAAAAATCAGGTATGTAACACAGGTTTCTGGCTTTGTCAACTAGGTGAATCTAAGTGTCCTAAAATAAACAACATAGCAAGTACTGGGAAGCGGGAGTGAAGAGGTTATTCAGGAAGATAGAAAAGACTGTGAGTTCAAGATGTATTTATACTGGTACCAACCATGATTCTAAATACTGAGACTATAGCCTGTCCTCCAAACTTATCCTCTTTCTTATCACTTTATTTCCTTTCCAGCATTTAACTTATTTGTTAACTATCCTATTTCATCAAATCTAAGATATCTTCAACTGCAAGGCACACAAATATTTTAGGTATTAATAAAAAAGAAAGAAAATGCTTCCTTCTTACACTGATTCTAAGACACACCCCAATTACATAGATGTTAAAATGTAGAAAAAAATGGGATCTCAGAATCAATGAAATAAAGTATTTTGTTTAGATATTTGTTTTCTTATTTGTCTGTTATGTTCCACTAAAAAGTAAGCTTCATGAAGGCATAGGCATTGTTTCTTTTGGTCATTATTGTATTCTTAGCAGCTAGCACTGGGCCTAGCACCATAGTCTCTGCCTAATAAATATTTGTTGGTTTTGAAGAAGGGATGAGGGAGGGAGAAGAATAAGCAAAGATAGGTATGGTCTCTGATCTCATGGAGCTTATGGTCTATGGAGCCAATCTGAAGGACAGATATGATCAAGTAATTTTAATGGAGAAATGCAGGATGCTGTGGGGAATGTATAAAAAGGGAACAAGCATAATTTGAAGGGAGTCAAGGATGGCTTCCTGAAAGAAGGAAGAAGTAGTGTTTCACCTCCATCCTGAATAATCAACAAGAGTGAGTTAGGTAAGGAAGATGGGAAATTAGTTTTATAACACAGACAAGCACACACAAAGGTCCTGAGATAAGAGAGAACATGCCATGTTTGGGAAACTGAGAGAAGATCATTGTGGCTAGAGTATAGCAAGTGAGAGAGAAAATGTCAGGAGGTGAGATTAGAGGGTAGGCAAGGACTAAATTTCTTTAAATTGAGATATAATTAATATACTATAAAGTTTAAAGTATATCGTTCACTGTGTTTTCTTTAACATTCGCAAGGTTATACAACCATCAAACTATCTACTCTCAGAACATTTTCATCACCCCTAATAAAGTTCATTCATATATCAGGACCTGAAACAGCAGGGAAGGGGGCAGGGCACAACCTTTAAAAGAATGACATAGCCATAGGACGCGACAAAAACTGGTTAGAACCAACTAGGTCCAAGATGGCAGAAGATTCACCTTCCAGTAGAACTTGAGCCTCATTATACACTCATTGTAATACATCAGTATGCTAAATGACACATCCACAAGCACCATGATAGTTCAGAGGCTAACCATAACAGGCCAAAAAGTGGGCGGTTGCCCAATTCCTGGAAATCCATGCACCTTCTCCAAAATAGTTGAAATAATCCTCCCACTCATTAGGCTATGAAATTACCCGGCCCATAAAAACTAACCACACCATATTTCAGGGCCTCTCGCCTTCTCAGATGATGCACACTCTGTCTGCAAAGTGTGTTTCTCCCAAGGCCATTCTCGCCTTTTGAGATGGACCACATTCTGTTTATGGAATGTGCATCTCTCTAAATAAATCCACTTCTTACCTATCACTTTGCCTCTCACTGAATTCTTTCTGCAATGAGACATAAAGAACCTGAGCTTCATTAAGTCCTGAGACCCGGTGTGTGATCTCAATTAAAAGACCTGGGTTCAAGTCCCAATCTGGGTTGCGTGGTTTCAGACCCACAAAATGGAGGCCACACGCAGTGGCCTGGCCCATATCACAAATCTGAACCTAAGTAAGCCTACACTTACAGGAAATACCTGTCAAGGAAATCTAACATAAACCAATTATAACCCTCCAAGTCAGCTTTAGTGAATTAAAGATTACCCTAGAAAACAGGACATGCTAGTCTTATAAGGAAATCCCCAACCTCCTAGCCAATCATGCCCTTTTCCACATTGCCTCGTCTAACTCTCCATCAAACTCGCTCTTGCCCAAAATCCCTTGGGAAGCATGCTCCACTGCTTGTGAGGTACTGCCCCATGAATGAAAAATGTCGCCTGCCATATCAGTAAACAAAGGATGTTGCAGCCATCA
The DNA here is from genome assembly GCF_951394435.1 of Stenella coeruleoalba. Lineage (NCBI taxonomy): Eukaryota > Metazoa > Chordata > Mammalia > Artiodactyla > Delphinidae > Stenella > Stenella coeruleoalba. The sequence continues at coordinate 98,399,844 of NC_137152.1, read as the reverse complement.
AGGAGACTCAGGATGGAACAGGATACTCACCACCTAGCAGTCAACTGCTGCAGCCACCCCCAACAATGGTGCACCCTGAGGAGACTCAGAATGACAAAACACAGGATACTGGCCCCAGATAGCTGAGGTGCACATCAAAGAGATGATTTCAATGAGCCCAGACTTTGCACCTTCCCATACCTAGAAAAGCGCTAAATTCCTTAACTTGAGATATCTGGTTTTCTTTAATTAACAGTAATCTTTTGATGTTATGACTACCTGGTCTTTGTGGCAAAAACTCCTATATATCCTGCCCCCACCCCTTGCCTCTTTGGAGCAGTCCCTCAGCGTGATCGGAGAGTCCTGTCTCCCTGGGTTGAAGTCCTCAGAATGTCTGCCGAATAAAGCATAACTCTCAAACTTTAGGCTGTGCATTTTTTTCAGTCAACACCCCCAACCCATGGATTGTTTTCCCTTGAATAAAGGACATCAAACTCATGACTAAATTGTATTATTTTTGTCATTTGACACCCCAAAAAGAAGTCCAATACCCATTAGCATTTACGTTCCCCTCCTCCCAACCCCTAATCTACTTTCTATCTCTATACTTTTGCCTATTCTGGACATTTCATATAAATAGAATCATACAATACGTGGCCTTTTGTTTCTGGCTTCTTTCACTTAGCACAATGATTTCAAGGTTCATCCACGTTGTGGCGTGTATCAGTACTTCATTGCTTTTTACAGCTGAATAATATTCCTTTGTATGGATAATTTGTTTATCCATTCATCAATTGACGGACATTTGACCTGATTCTACTTTTTAGCTATTATGAATAATGCTTCTAAGAACATTTGTGTACAAGTTTATACCTGGGCATTTTCAATCTCTTGGGTATATACCTAGGAGTAGAACTATTGGGTCAAATGGTAACTAACTTGTTAAGTAACTAAAGGGTCAGATATCAGAGTTTCATGTACATCATCAAATGATTTTGCATTTTACTCTACAGGACAATAGGAAGCTAGTAAAGAGTTTTTAAAGCATGGTATTGTTCGATTTACATTTTTAAAACCGTCTTTGGCTACTATATGGAGAATGGGTAGAAAGAGGCAAAAATGGATAAAGGAAAGTTAATTAGAGGTCTATTGCAAGACTCAGGAAACAGATGGTGACTAGGACTAGAGAAGGTAGTAGCAGTGGAACTGGGAGGACACAGATGGATTTGAGAGATACTTGGCAGTACGATTAACCTGATGTCATCATTGATAAGATACTGTGAGCAAGGGGGGGGGGGAGGTGTTAAAGATGGTTCACAGGTTTGCAGTTACTAATAACCTCTGCCAGAGCAATTTCAACAGATTGGTAGGAGAGGAAGCCAGATTACAATGAGTTCATTCAACAAATATTTATTGAACACCTACTGTGTGCTAAACACAGAGGATATACAGCAATGAAGAGAATAGGAAAAAATCCCTGTCCTCATAGAGCTTATAATTTAGCAGGAGGAAGGGGGGGGGGGAGGTCAACGCAATCAATCATGTAGTATGATGGAAAGTGTTAAGTATTACAAACAAAGAGTAGTAAAGCTTATCTCTAAAGGAATTATAATAACAGATATTTAAATAACGCTAATAACTGCCACATACTGTTCTGCGTGCTTTACATATATTTAGTCATTTAATCCTTATAACACTATGAGATAGGTACAATTATTATCCCCACTTTACAAATGAGGAAACTGAGACACAGAGAGTTTTTTTGTTTTCTAAAGTAACTTTGCCCAAGTTTACATAGTTTGTAATTGGAATGGCTGAAATTCAAACTAAGATATCTGGCTCCAAAGTTTGAGCTGGTAACTGCTACACTATACTGAAAAAGAGAGAATACTGTCTATCTGAAAACACAGCACGAAGGGAAGATTTTATTTTCAACCAAAGCTATTTAAGTATGTGTACAGGGTAAGGCAAAGGAAGTAATAGAGATTGAAATTATTTATAGAGGGAATACCTTATAGAACAAAATTTCAGGAAGTTAAGAGGCCTTAGAGAAGATGGTATTTGTGATGCTTCCTAAGGATAAAATTACCTTAGGATATCTTACTTGTTTCTAATATTTGAGTAAGCAGGACTAAAGGAGAGCCTCATTCTGGTACTTTGAGTATGTTTTGGTCAACTTTTCTAGATTATTCTGTCTAAATTCTCTGACTTCTCCAAAAATCCAAATGGAAAAAAAGAAATACGTATAAGAATATATGAAAGAAGAGATAAATATAAGAACAGCTCTGAAGCTGACTGACACTCAAACAGAACAGGTGAAGTTAAATTACAGTAAGTTGCCACAAAGGGAAGGAAAACATTGGGTACAGAATTCCACTCTCTTTCATGATTTCTTCTGAGAAAGCCTAGAATAAGGTCTAGAGCTATGGGGATTAATCAAGGACCATCTTTCTGCACTTCAAATCCTGTTTCCCATTTCTTAGCTTAATATTACCAAAATGACTCCCAACTCCCCAGAACTCAGTCCAGCTGCTTTATTTGGTTTGGGAGTGCTGTGACCTCCTCCTCCTTTACATACTGATCTGTATATGCAGAGGGAATGAGGATGAATACTTTGCAGTTAGCTGAGAGGCCAACTACATAAGGACTCAAGAATGGAAAATTGTAAAAAAAGAAAAAGAGTATTGAACTACACTACAAATTAAGATCTGACTGCAATAAGCAAAGGTTTACCAGATACCAACGCATAAACAGGCATCTGTGCTAGAGGCACGACTGTGCACTTTTAGGTCTCTCAAAGCTCAACCCACCATCTGCCTATTCAATGCACGAACAATTTCCGGGAAGGGCCAAGAGAAAGCAAATCTCTTGATTTAAAAGGAACAGAGGGAAGAAAAGGATGACAAACATGGGGACACATTCTATAAAAACTCTGTGGATATTAGTACTCCCTATTTTTATTCTTAAACTGACATGAGTCAGCCTCCGTCCACCAGAGGAACATGATGCAAAGCTGTCTGCCTATTTAAATTAATCACATCAAGATTGGAAAATCTGAAATGACGTTTATTGAGGATGTATAACAACTGGTGTATGCTAATCCTCTTCCTCATATGACTGTCTACCATATCTGGTATCAACTACAGGCTCTGAGGTGATCTCTATGACTGACTGACTGACTAATCCCAGTTTCAGTAAGCCCAGGCCACTTTAGGAGGGAAACAGGAGCAGCCCACAGAATGACCTGCAGCAGGCAGATTTACTTTACCCCCAGATAAATGATTCATGGCAAAGGGTGAGATTTGACTTGGAAAAAAAACATGATGTGTGGAATAGTAAAAGGAACAAATGCTGCTGCAAAAATTAAATGCTTGCCACATGGAAGTATAATTTAAATATAGCTATTGCTAAAAGACTAAGGGCTGAAAGGATCTATACCTTGGGAGGCCATTTTACTCTCTAACAAGGATATTAAGAATCTTAACACCTACAAGTACCAGTGTACATTTTTATAAAATGACTCTCTTCTCCCTTCTCTCCTCTGCTCAACTTCTGGCCGAAATCTAAAACAAAAACCTACAGATTTTAACTTTCTGTTTTCCAGGGATATAAAGAAGAAATGCTATTATTTCAGTATATATTCAATATATATACTGAAATACTGTATATTTCAGTATATATATATATATATATATATATTCCCAATTGTCATAAATATGAAGAAAACCCATATCCCCAGCATTCCTGTCAGCTGCAAAGCTGCTAGACTCAAAGGCTTGGCAGTTGGACTTGTTGGCCTATGAAGCCAAATAGGTTTGTAAAAACTAAATGAACATCCTCAAGGTCTAATTCGAAGAGAAAATACTGTCTATTTGAACCTAGGAAATATAAGCAAATAAGAAAACTTCTGGAACACTGAGGTTCAAGTTAACAGGGTGGCAAGCCTAAGCAAAGGTTTGGTGTGTGACGTAGGAGATAGTTTTGACTCTCTTCCTGTCTGAGGAGCAGTTCTTAAAACATGCCTAGCAGCAACAGGGCCAGTGCCATTGAGAAGCCAATAAGACAGGCCTTCCTCTTTGTGGACTACTCACCCCACTGCAAAATGCATTGCCCCACAATATAAACCGCCTTGCATATATGCACACACGAAGAAAGTAAAGAAAACACATTTTCAATTATGACTAAGGATCAATCTGATCAGCCAGAAATTTTCTCGTTATATTGTATTTCCCTACGTTTCTTCACATAATGAGCACATTTGCTCTTAAAATCCATTCAAGGACATACATAACTGAATAAAGAAGCATTTAAATTTTATTCAGATGACAGTGGAACTAAAAATTCAGTAAAACAGAAAAATAGTTCTAACAGTTAAAACAAGCATACAATTCCAACATATGATTATTAAACTGCTTGTTCCTGAAAGCAGTTTAATAAAGCTACATGGAGTCCTTTTCACATGCAAAAATAAACATACACACAAGTTAACCAAACAGCTCATTTTGGCTGTCATTGAAATACAAAGAAATCATTGGATAATGAAGAAGAATTCAAGTACAGTTGTCCCACAAAATATGAAAAATCATAGCGGGTCTAAACTTACACTTCCCCCAAAGCTAGCACCATTATTACTATTATACACCAAAAACCAGTGAGTGTGACTACCTTAACAATGACACAGACCCAAAGGTCAAAGCTTATGTCGTCAGGGACGCAAACATGAGGCATCTGCCCAGTGCTCCTTAGCTAGAATTCCTTTTTCTTTCAATTCACTTTGGGCGTCTTTCCAAAATTAAAAGCCAGAGAGAACACTCTCAGCTAACTATCCACCTACAATTTAGAAATAAAAGAACAAAGTGTCTCAGGGCTCTTGGGCAGGGAGTGGGCAAGGAGTAAGAGAATGATGCCCTTTTTATTCTCAGATAATGGACCATCAATATGCCAAATCAATAGTACCCAAAAATCCACCAGATATTTGGGCATCTTTCTCTTCTTTATGTCTTCTCACAGAAGACTAACAATACTCCTCTACAGAGATATAAAGAATTATGCTGAAGCAACAGTAACTACAAATACAGTTTGAAAACATATTGGAGGAAATAAAGGAAGATTCTAGAAGTTTGTGGGTTGTTTTCTCATTTTTTTGCATTCAGACCTCAGATGCATATTCTCTAGGCTGCATTCATACACTATCATATATCACATTGCAAGATGTTTCCCTAACAGTTGGATGTAAGTGTAATTTTGTTACTCAGATCTCAAAAAGTGAAAAGAGGCTGGGGATCAGGAATTCATTAACTTCTTACCAGATTTTGGGCAAATCATATATCTTCTCCACATTCCACATTTCTTACCTGCAAATTTTTGAAAATGACACCTTCTTCAGCTAACTAACCTCCTTTTATTATGAGGGCCAAGCAAAAGCAGTAAATAAAATTGGAAGCAATATATAAAAGTTGTAAGAGAACAGATATGAAAAATGTGTCTGGTCATTTAAAATAATAATATGGCATGATAGTAAACAAAAAAAATGTGGGGGGGACTGCCTCTGGTGATGGTGAGTTCCCTGTTACTAGAGACATCCAAGGATAGGCAAATAATACTTATCATGAATTTAGTAATGCAATTCAGTCATTGGATTTACAGTAGTGATACCGAGCAGGGCCCTGTGTGGTTCCTGGGCACAAAAACCTTTCTGTGTTCCCCATTTCTTTGATTACAGGAAACAGGCTTTATTCAGCCTCCATGACCTTCCCTGAGTTCCAAAGGGCAGGTTCAAGTAGTTGTTAATTAGGGAAGGGAGGGGATATGAGACAAGGGAGAAACAAACAGTCAAGAGAAACAATAGTGCAGCCTTGGGGCAAGGTCCTGGTTCCTCATCAAGGGATACACACAGCAATATCTTTGAGCTGTTTTGCAGATACTTAAACCTCCACCAGGTGGGAGAAGTTAAGCGGTAGACCCCAGATGGGCTGGAATCAGAAGGTTGATGATGCTGACTCCCACTTACCTCACCACCAACCAATCAGAAGAATGTCCAAAAACTGATCACACCTTCTTTGAACCATTATTATAAAACTTCTCACTACCCTCTCTCCAAGGGGGACACACAGTTTTGAGGGCATTAGCCTGCAGTGACCCCCTTTGCCTGGCAAAGCAATAAAGCTATCCTTTTCTACTTCACACAAGACTCTGTTTCCAAGATTTAATTCGGTGTCGGGGTACCGAGGCTGGATTCGGCTTCAGTAGTAACTTTTAAGGTCTTTTCAAACTTAGTGATTCTTTTGACTCTTTGACTCTGTGAATGCTGCTATGAATTATTTTCTAAAGTGATCATTTTTTGCATAGCAAATACTTATTAATTTTATAAACCTGCCTCTTCACATGTTGGGTCTATTTAAAGATGGCGAACACCTACAATTGTATCCGATGTCTTTATTCTCTTTCGTAAGATAGATATGAACATATACATTTCATTAAAAACAGGCTTATCTTTAAAAATGAATTCTCTTCAGAATCAAAATTGAGATTAAAATAATCAGAAAGCAGGTGAAGGGGTAAGGTTTAGAGAACTAGCTGGTAAGAAGTTTGGGAACAACTAAAGTGAAGATTCAAATGTATGTATACACAACCTCCAGAATTAAAAAGAAAGACAGAAAAGGAAGGGAAGAAGGAGGGGGAAAAGAAAGGAGGAAAGAAAACGAAAGAAATCAACCAACCCTGGTTTGTGACACCTATACAAAGTTGTTAAATAAGAGTACCCATGAAATTGTTCACCAAAGCCACCTGATGTCCCTTTCAAACTGAAACAACAGAACTGACTGGGAAAAAGTCTTGGGTATTTGCCTACCTCTTAAACAATGTTCAAAAAATCCTGGAACACTTACTGTGCCAGGATACTCAAACTGTAGCTATCAACTTGAAGGCATTTACCACTGAGCCATAAGACGTCATACCCTTTGATCAAAATGCATTCACAACAAAGCGTCACTAATTGCCTTTTCAAGAAATAACTAAGCCCAAGATAACTAAAATCTGACTCCTTTCTTATGTTTCAAGTATTATTGACTAGAAATGCCAAAGAATCAAAATCTCATTAATAAGCACTTTGCTTGTGATCAATCACTAAGTCCAATAAAATTATTTTTCTTACAAAAATAACCATTTTCCAAACCCTGTAAGAAAAAAGGAAAAAAATAGTTTTGAAAGAACCTGCTTTTGAGCCCCTCCTCCTCCCCACCACCAAGCAATCTGATTGGTAATAGCTTCCATTACTCAGGGCATAATTTTTCTTTCCTTGTTCCTTAGTCTCAAAGACACAAAAAGAAAATAAAATGCTGTACATATTTTTAGAGTGATCAAAAGGCTAATCAGACCTAATTCCAACCTCTATCCCAGAGAAAATCAATCAATAGTTGTCTGAGTTCCAAATCCTCCTTAAACTGTGGAAAGCAGCGCTTCTTCCACTAGGATTAGAACAGCAATGAAAAACAGATTCTAAAAGTGTTTTTTTTGTTTGTTTGTTTTCAAGGACTATTACTCAATTTTTTGAAAATCAGAATATGCAGTATTTTTCACTAAAAATAAATAGTTCTTTGGGTTACAGAATCTCAAAAAATGCCCCAAATTAATTATTGGCAGCTAACCCAAGATACCCATGCTAGTTTGATCCCCCATCTTTATCCAGGACCTCCCTTGTCTCAGCAACAAGTCCATCTGCTTGCCTGTATCACTCTCTCTTATTGCAAAACCCCATCTCTCTTTCCACCCCCAGACCACCCTGCTTACAGCATCCCCAAAGGGCACCCATATTCTCATGTGTAATTCCTTCCCCCTCCATCCTGACAATTCTTTCTTCAAGGTTTCCACTCCTTTTAAGGCTCCTCTTCACTTCTGCTACCTCTCTTTGCTTGTTACTAACCCCAAACCATACCACTTCCATTTCCTTTGGAACCCTTCAGATATCCAAATTCCAAACCCTTGGTGTTCCTAAGAGCTAATCTAAAACCACACACTAAAAAGGATAAACTAGCAAGGATTATTTGTTTCATTCAGAGCTGACCTTCATATGTAGAGATAGTCCTTTTGATCCACCAGCAGCAAGACGTGTGTAGTGCTTTTCTGGTAGTAATGTGGCTGTGTATTATCTCATTTTTCCCCCCTCCAGCTAGACTGATATCCGTTGAAAGGCTTATGTATTATTGAGACATCTGCCTTAGATTTTGAAGTGAAGAAAACTAGTCCATAAATGCAGGATTTGACTCCCCCAAGTACCCTGCTCTAACAACTGAAATACCATTGAGGTAATAAGTGAGGCAATATAATCAGTCCAAACTTCATAAAGTCTTTCCTTCACTCATTCAGCAACTATCTACTAGGCACTGACCTAGGTATTATGGATATACAAACTCCAAGATATGATCTGTATTAGTCAGGTTTCTGATGCAATAATGTTGTATCACAAATAATCTCAAAATCTCAGTGGACTATCACATTTATTTTGCACATTCATGGGTCTGTGGGATAGCTGGGGTTTGACTGATCTCAGCTGGGCTCATCTAAGGTAGACTGGACTCTAGACTTCAGGTTAGGTCCAGGTCTGCTCCAGTCTTCATCCCTGGACCTAGGCTGAAGGAAGAATGGATACTTGGGTCATGTTCTTCTCATGGCATAAGTCAGAAGCTCAAGAGGGGTGGGTTGGCAGGCTGTTATATACACTCATATTCCATTGGTCAAAATCATATGACCAAGTACAAAATCAATGGGATAGGAAAATATATTGTGCCCACAGTAAGCCACAATGAGGGTAAAGATGAAAGGAAGCACTGTAAGCAAATAATACAATCTATCCACATGGTCCCTATCATAAACAACTCCCAGCCCAGTAAGGGAGATATATGGGAGGAAAAAACAGCCAAAACTCACCTTTACCACCTTACACATTTCTTTGACTCTATCTCATTTACTTTGTAGAACTCCAGACTGACCCCTCCTTTCCCCAAAATTCCCCTCAAAGAGTTCTGAAGCCTTAGCGGGTATCTCAAATGCCTCTGAGATCTGCTTTTCTCAACCACCATGTGGCATCTGACATTTTTCTCCTGTCCTGCTCAGCTAGCAAAGGCAATGCCTGATTGCTGCCAAAGACAAAAGTGGCAGTCACGTGATTGATGCCCACCAAAGATACCACAGTCAGCTGCACTCAACTCTGTGCAAAGGATATGGCACCAATGTCTGTACCATGAACACCTAAGTTCCATGGCAAAGATACATTAAAGACACTATTGCCACCAATACTGTTGATATTTTAAACTCTCAGGAGCTCACGTGTTTACTGAAAAAAAGAAAAGAAACAGCTCTTCAAAATTCTAGTCACACTTATTCCAGGCATGCAATAAAAAGAAGGTCTGAGTAATAACCTACTATCCCCAGAAAACAGCCCTTAAGTTCCTAGGGTCGAGGAAGTCACTTTATTAACTTCATTGTTTTTACCCCTATGATAAGCTGTTCCCCAGAAGTTCTTAATCCTACACACAAATAGATCTCTGGTGGGCCAAAACTTTTCTGAATGCTTTGGTAAACACAACTCAAGGCTGAGATCTGACTTGCATAACCCTAATACAACATGATGAATTCTATAAGAGATTTAGGTTTTAAAAAAATACTAAGGAATAAAAGAGAGTGATTTATTTGGCTGAAAGGGTCAGAGAAAGCTTTACACATGAGATGACCTTGAGTGTTGGTTCACCAAGTACACAGCGAGAGAAGGCATTATAGACAAAGGGGAGGGTGCAACTAGTGTGCATTAGTCAGTGGAAAAGACTCATCTTCTCTTGACCTGCCTAACGATCAAATGGCAGATGAGATAACCAAATGTATGCTTTCTCCTGCCAACTGGTCTATCTCCTGGGTCAATCTGTGATGGCAGAAGGAAGCCAGGCTCTAGCACTGTACAATACCAAGAAAAAGAAATCTAAAAAGTAAAGTGCTATTAATTAGTCAAGGTGGAAAATTTCCTAGTTCTAGCTACAGGTGTCATGTTTTGCCATCATTGCCAGAATATCTAGAATTAGTAGTAAAAATTCTAGGGAAGAAAGGTGCTTCTGGAAAGTACAACGGAATTTAAGAAAAGAATCATATTCTAAGTATCAAGAGCTGAACACTGTTGAATTTCTCTATGTTCTCTAATGGCCCCTGGTTACACTGCTGAGTAAACAAAAATACCTCATCCCCCTCTTCTGTTTATCCGCCCATACCTACCCTGCTAAAATGGAGGGGTCAGAGAACACGTGTACTTGTTAGCTCTGTTAGGTGTAGTTGATGTTCTACAATGTGTGCACAACATACTGTGAGCTTTCCTCTGAACTACCAGTTCCAGCTTAAAATCATAATGCCAACCTTATCCCCGAAACTTCTGTGAAGTTGGAAACACTGCTTGAATAAGATTTATATAATAAAATATATTATATTTATATAATAAATAAAAATACCATAACGGAAGAGAGAGAGATATAAAGAGAAAGATGGAGAGAGACAGACATCAAGGAAGAATGCAAGGGAAAAACTATATTTTAGTACTTTTTAATGGTACGTAGTCCTTGCATTTTGAACAAGAGGCCTCACATTTTCATTTGGTACTGGACCCCTCAAATTTAGCAGCCTGTCTTCATCTGTAATGCAATCCCTGAAGACGAACAATAGAACTAGTGCTAGTTATCAGAAAACTCCCTCCTTTCTTTATCTGAAACATTTCCTTCTACATGCCTGGTCACTACAAAGAGGCCGTTGTTCATGTGCAAGTCTTATAGATTGTGAATGTCACAGCTTATTCTCCCCTTTGATAAAATTCCCATACAGCTAAATACTTTGCTATAATGAGCAGACCTGACTAATAATAACTTCCTCCAAGGGAAAATACAGGAAATTGAAGTAATACATTGCTTTGAATTTCTTTATAGTGCTGGTATGTACAAATCGCCAGAGTAGAAATAAAACAGTTTCCCCCCATAATTGGCAAAATTCATGAATTACCACAGAAAAAAGAGAAACTAAAATAATTTTTATAAGAGACTTACAGTGCTAAAGCATTGGTTAGACACACGAAGCCGCCAGACTGAGACTACTGGGCCTCTTCTACCGTATTTGTCTACTGACTTGTCTCATGACCCACAAAAGCAAACCTCAGGTAAGAGCAATAAAAAAGAAATCTAGTTCGAACTTCCTCCACATGTTGCTCATTAGACAAACTGTAGACTGTTAAAGGTGGAAAGCAACCACACAATCATATAATTCATGCTTCTCATTTTAGATGGAATAACTAAGGTCCACAGAAATAAAGTGACTCAAAAAATGTAATCTCGGGATTGAAAAGATCCTTAAGGGTCTTGTTACCTAACTCTCCATTAGATGTTGCAACTCCAAGTACTTGAAAACTCCCAGTTATGGGAAGCTCATTAAGGACATTTATTTCCTTTTTCAATACTTCTTTCTCATATTAAGTCAAAGTCTATATTTACTATAGCTTCTATCCATTGGTCTTAGCTCTTACATCTTGAGGCCACTTAGTAGAAGTTACATGTTGGAGGACAGCGATTGTGTCTGAACTAAATCTTCTTCTTTAACCCAAATATTCCTCGATTATTCCTCAATGTCCAACCTAAGATCATATACCATACTCAGTGACAAATAAAGAATGAGACTTCGGGACTTCCCTGGTGGCGCAGTGGTTAAGACTCCGTGCTCCCAATGCAGGGGGCCTGGGTTTGATCCCTGGTCAGGGAACTAGATCCCACATGCATGATGCAACTAAGGAGCCAGGCGAGCTGCAACTAAGGGGCTCGCAAGCCGCAACTAAGACCCGGCGCAACCAAATAAATTAAATAAATAAATATTTTTTAAAAAAAGAATGAGACTTCAATCCTCTTAATTTCTTTTACTGTTCTCTTTTCCCTCTATCCCATGACTGTAAAACATGACTGATAGAAATGTGGGCTCAACTAGAATTACCTAATTAAGCAAACTAATTTTTTACCTAAACAGGGACTACCTAAAGGCCTCTAAAAAACTTGAATCTGACAAGCTACGTTTATCCCCACGTCTCTCTCCTACATCTCACTAAAATCCCTCATATTCCAAGGACCACATATCCCCAAAGAGTTCCTGGCCACTAAGCTTCTGTTAGGATGCTATTTAACTTATTTGAATAATTCAGCACTTTCAGCATTTTGCATTAATATAGGCCACAGCAGGATAAAGAAACCAAAGCTAAGCCCAGATGCCTCGTCACTAAGATAAAGAGATGTAAGGCCTAGAAAATCCAGAAATTCGGGATAAAGAGGAGAAAGAAGCAGAGGAGAGTCTGGCTGTACTGATTAGCTTGTTTAGTACCCTGTGCTGTTTGAATACATCAAGCCTTAAAATCATTATTGTCTTCTGGGGTACGTGCAATAACATAATAACAACAAGATACCATTTCTTTAGCACTATATGTTAGGCATCTTACTTGCAAAATAATATTATTAAACTTCCTCCCAGCTCCCTTCTATGTGACTGATGTTATTCTCATTTTACTGTTGAGGAAATTAATGTTCAGAAAGATTAACTTGGCCAAGGTCATACACCCAGTAAAGTGACACAGCCAACATTTTGCTGCTTACAAGGCCCAGGATTTTACCATCCTCCAATCTCTTACATATAGGATTCTGTGAAGGTCTGTGTGAACTGCAGGGAAGGAGATGAAAGGAAATAATGCATACTCTTTAGGAAAACTGACAGAATCAGGTCTGGAATCCACTCTGACTCCACTATACCCCAGGATCAGGCTGGTCTTCAGGAACCAAGGAGAAAGAAATCCAGAGCTCAGTAAGTCAGGGATACTGAAGCTGAAGCAACAACATTAGTTAAGAAGACCAAGGTAGGTTTGACCCTGTGTGGGGCCAGCTGGAGCAGGTATTAAAGACTCTACGATTACATTCATACGTTTATCCTCAATTGCCTAGAACAGTGTATGGCACATAGTAGGTGCTCCATAGGCACACAGTAGGCATACTTGTTAAATGACTGAATTATAATCAAGTTCTTACAACTCGTGAATATTTCAAAGCAATGTAAGTGCTGAAATAATTCAGAGCTAGGGAATGATCCTGTGGGCCAGGCTTATTCCAGGAATGCATCTAGGAAATCCTCCCTTGAGAACAGTAATGAGAATGCTAGGAACAACTTACATGAGGTTATCACAAACCAGCCCTTTTCACAAATAAGTACTCCAAACTGGCCCTGTGGAAAGGATTTATTTTCCTCTGTCCCTTTTAAGAATAAATTTCTTTACAACTGTTAAATATGAGTATATACAAATCTAGTGGTTTCACCTCACTTCACAGGAAACAATCAGTTTAGAGAGCTAAAGCAAGCACTGATTTCTTACAACTCAGCACAGGATACTTTCTGATGTCCAAATACTGTAGAGAAAGTGACACTACTTGAAATAAATTACACTCTATTCGGGTAAGTAGGAGCTGTGATTTGCCACCATGCTTGTTTACATTCTCACTCTTTCATAAGAGTCAATGACTGGCAATGGACTTCCTTGTCATTTATTTTAATTCACTTCTCAATGAAGTTTTTAGCAGATATTAAATAAGATAGTGCCAGGATAACTGTTACATTATCAAAAACAAATACCATAAAATCTCAATTAATTGGAATCCAACTAACAGTCCTTTCAATTAAACTGTTTTTCCCCACGGTGTTCACATTTTAGTAGAAAGATTATTATCACAGGATAAACTTGTGTCAGAGGTTTATTAAAAACATCAGTAGTAACAAGCCAAATTCTAGGAAAAGCCCTGAGGTCGGTACAGATTCAGCCCAGTCTCTTGCTTGTTAATACTAATCCTGGACCATGATCACTGATTTATACCACGATACCCTTAACGTCCTGAACTGTGGTTTAGGTTAGAAGAGGACAGGAGATTCTGAGAAAGCCTGGGTCCTGGAATTTAGGGCCAAAAAAGCCAGGCATCTGATCCAGGAAACACTGTCAGTTATATTACTTTTGATAGACAGGCATGGGGAGATCCAAAACCAGGTATGAGAAAGGATAGGTAGGGCAGTGGAAAGTAATCCCACAATTCTGGATATTCAGTTAATCGTTAGGCCAAACAGGCAGTCAGTTGGAACAGCGTACAGCCTAAAGCAAATATGCTGAGTCCCAGAAAGACTGGGGTTCATAAAGTCAAGAAATTCAGTTATTGAGGTAGCTGATTTTACTGATTCATCCAGTAAAATTAATTAATTAATTAATTGTATTTATTTATTCTAAAAACTCAGATACAGGAAAATAAGACAGGATCCCAGTGGTTATATGTGGAGGCTTTATAGCCAATCATGAAAGGGTTCACAATTCCATTTCTTCCACTTAACTACTTGTAATGGTTAATTTTGTGGCAACCTGCTTAGACTATAGTACTCACCTACTTTGCTAATCTAGGTGTTACTTGTGACAGAAAACCTCAATAGACTTTGGAACAAAGAAGACATACAGATAGCTAACAGGCACATGAAAAGATGCTCAACATTGCCAATTATTAGAGAAATGCAAATCAAAACCAAAATGAGATATCACCTCACACCTATCAGAATGGTTATCATCAAAAAGTCTACAAATAACAAATGTTGGCGAGGATAAGGAGAAAAGGGAACCCTTGTACACTGTTGGTGGGAATGTAAATTGGTTCAGCCACTATGAGAAACAATATGGAGATTCCTCAAAAAAACAAAAATAGAACTACCATATGATCCAGCAATTCCACTCCCAGGTATGCTTCTGGAAAAAATGAAAACACTAATTTGAAAAGATACATGCACCCCATGCATGTATCTTTTCAAATTAGTGTTTTCATTTTTTCCAGAAGCATACCTGGGAGGGAGGGAGACGCAAGAGGGAAGAGATATGGGGACATATGTATATGTATAACTGATTCACTTTGTTATAAAGCAGAAACTAACACACCATTGTAAAGCAATTATACTCCAATAAAGATGTTAAAAAAAAAGATACACGCACCGCAATGTTCACAGCAGCATTATTTACAATAGCAAAGACATGGAAGCAACCCAAGTGCCCATAAACAGACAACTGGATTAAGAAGATGTGGAATATATATACAATGGAATATCACTCAGCAATAAAAAAATGAAATACTCCATTTGCAGCAACATGGATGGACCCAGAGAATATTATGCTTAGTGAAATAAGTCAGACAGAGGAATACAAATGCTATATGATATCACTTATATGTGGGATCTGAATAATAATACAAATGAATGTATATGCAAAACAACTAGACTCACAAACACTGAAAATAAACTTGTAGTTACCAAAGGGGAGAGGGTGGGAGAAGGGACAAATTAGGGATATGGGATTAACAGATACAAACTACTATAAATAAAATAGATAAGCAAGCAGAATTTACTGTATAGCCCAGGGAATTATAGCCATTATATTGTAATAACCCATAATGGATTATAACCTGCAAAAATACTGAATCAATATGCTGTATACCTAAAACTAACACAATATTGTAAATCAACTACACTTCAATTTTTAAAAGTCTTATTTTGTTAATAATATTTGCATAAGATGTGAAGAAAATGCCACAAAGAGCTTTGGAGGGCAATTTGATAACACATAGTTATTAAGATTGCTTGTACCCAAAGATAAAATAAATTCAATCATCTCCATTACCGCTACAGAAAATACTTGCACCTGTACACACAAAGCCATATACAAAATTGTTGATTGTAGCCCTGTTTCTACTACTGACAATTTGGAAACAACCTAAAAACCCATGAAAAGGAGAATAGCTAAATTAACTATGGAGTGTTCATATTATAGGACAATACAAAGCTAGTAAAATGGATGAGCTAGCTACACATGCAGCAACAAATACTCTCCCAAGACACTTTGTTGAGTGAAGAAAACACAAGTTGCAAGACACTTTGTACAGAAAAATACCAATTATGTGATCATGCACACAGGAATACACAGGCACCTACACACACAGACACACCCCAATAGGAGCATACATATGGAAGTATGAAAAAGCCTGGCAAAATTTTGGAAGGATAAAATCAAACTCATGGAAATAGTCAATTCTGAGAAGAAAGAGTAGACTGGAGTTGGGTCTACCGTCTCATATATAATGTTTCATTTTTTTAAAAAGAACAATGTAATTAAGACATTAATTAAAGTTAGAAAGAAAAGAAACTCTGACCCTGGAATGAGAAGACATAAAATGCTGAAGAATTCTCCCTGGCATGAAATAATTCTCCTTGTTCACAGCTACCAACTACTTGGCCCTGCACATCTCTTTTGGGCATGGCTCTACAGCTCTACATTTCCTCAGCACCAGGCCACAAATCTGTCCAAGCCAACGACTGCTTCCCTGGACTCACAGGCACGAAACCATATCCAAAAAGGAAACTGGTATTGGATCAAAGCGATTTGAAATGAAAGTCCATCTCAACTTACCAAAATGTCCAAGGTCCTCCATTTTCTAATAGTTTGCAGGGCTGAAAGCCAAAACAAAGGAAAAAAGGTCAAAACATGCATATTTTGAGAGCTCACACCTCTCTGCTTGTCACACTCTGCATATTTGGCCCTTGATTCAACTATTTCAATAGAGATTTTCCCATTTTTAAAACTTGCAAACTTGTAAGCTGCCTCTTTATCAGTAAGTTAACTACAATTTGCCTCTCAGTTGCCAAAGCACCAACTATATGTAACTTTTTTTTTTTAAGAAAATGAACGGTCTCTGGAGTTTTGCTCCTCATTTGGCACTAGTATATATCCCATACATCTAAAATAAGAATATTCTAACAATGGTAAAATGACCAGGGCTTGTTTAATCACAAACAATTACCTTTGATGCAGACTGTGTTTTGCAACAAAAGAACCATTTCATGGTTATACAAGGCAATTAAACTACAATAGTGGTATATACATCTTATCTTGACTACTAGATTATAAATTGTAAATGTCATAGAAATAATTTTAAAGGTACCAATTTTGAACACTTACTATGTATCAGTTACTCTATGACCACTTTAAATATATTATTGAATTTAAATTTTAATCCTATAGCAAAATGTAAAGAAAGTATTATCAGCCCATTTATTAGATGAAGAAAGTGATGCTTAGAAACATTAAGCAACTTGCTCTCAAGGTCACACATCTGGTAAGTAACAGAGTCAGGGTTTGAGTCTGGTTTTGTTATATTACAAAGACAGCAACAACTGCACACATAATACAACCTTTTATATATCAAATGGAGAAGCTGAATCTGGGAAAGAGATTGAGAAAATGACCCCATGGGAGTTTGCTTGGTAGCAGGGACTCTATCTCACACATCTTTGTATTGCCCACAACACATAGCCCAGTTACTTGCACATAATACTAAACAAATATTTGTTCAATAAGTAAATAAATGTAAAGTTACAGAAAAATAAAATAGAAGGCTTTCAATATGCTATTCCACTCTTAAATAAATATCCCATTTTTAATTCATTCTCAATACATTACTTGCTAAAGGACAACACTCCATACAAAATAGAGCTATCTTAGACTTGTCATCACTTATTTGAAGCAGCATAAGCCCAAAAGAAAATTGCAAGATTAAAACAAAATCAATGAATGGATTTGACATTTTATGAAATCAAAATGAACGTACTACCTGTGACATGCTTTTAGTTCTTGTTTTGAAAATTATAGCTAATTTTAAATATTACACACCATATCTTCTCTTTGCTTTGAAAACCTTACAACTACCATTGGCCAAAAGCAATAAAAATATGAGTAGCACCTGAAAAAGAGAAATGTAATGAATTAAATCTCTACCTAGGTGGGAAGGTAAAATGGTTCAGCCACTTTGGAAAATAGTTTGTCAGTTTCTTATAAAAAACATACATTTACCATATGACACACTGATTATGTTCCTAGGTGTTTAACTAAATGAAATGAAACTTATGCTCACACAAAAACATGCATGTATTTATGCAGGATTTATTCTTAATCATCAAAATCTGGGGAAAAACTCCTATCAACTAGTGCATAAATAAATTGTAGTGCATCACATCAAATAATGGAATCTCAAAGCTTATTTAGCAATTAAAAGGAATGAACCACAGATATGTAACAACATGGATGAATGTCAAATTCATTACGATAACTGAATAGCCATCACAAAAGGCTACACGCTGTATGATTCCATTGATATGACATTCTGGAAAAGGGAAAACAATAGGGATGGAAAAGAGATGAGGGGGCTACTGGAAATGTTTCGTATCTTAATTTTGTTGGTTTGCACTTGTCAAAACTTACAGAACTGTATGCTAAATAGGGCAAATTTTACTGTATGTCAATTATACCTCAATTTTTTTAATTAAAAAAAAGCCTCACTTATAATGAAACTATTCGCAGTTTTTAGTCCTATCTTGTTTCAAAAAAGGAGGGGATATGCCTACAAATAGATCTAATGCAAAAGGTAACAAATTTTATAATCATTTTAAAAATAAGTGCTATCATTTGAAATAACAATGTAATAAATTGTGATGATCGAAGTTCCTTCCCCCAAAAAAGTGAGTAAGGAAATCATAGCAGAGAAAACACACGGGCAGTACAATTCAGATTAAACTAGCAGTGAGGTTAGTACAAAAATGCACACTATAATGTCTTTCCACTTCCTAGAGAATGTTCACAAATTTAGTTTAGGGCATCCCAGCAACTGATACAAACAGGGAGGTCCAATGGGTTACATGAGTCCTGTTGCTGTTCAGTAAAGAAAAAAACAATCCAATTTCTTAGGAACAGAAAGAGAAACACGTATTATAAGCCAAAAATTAAAAAAAAAGGAAATGGAAAACAAGAACACTGAGATAGAAGCAAAATATAGAAAGAAAAAAATGGCAGGATAATAAATAAAGCCAATGATTGGGTATAAGGGAAAAATAGTACAACTAGCAAATAAAAGATTACACCAATTAATTAAAAAGAGGAAAAATGCAAACCACAGACATACCATCTCTCCCATTCTCAGGGTCTTTGCTCTTATTGTTCCCCCTGTTTAGAATACTCCTCCCCCAGCCCTTTCCTTGACTGACTTAGCTTAAAAATCACCTCCTCAGAGAGGCCTTCCCTGATAATGCAATCTGAAGTAGACCACCCTACCCACATGACCAGGTCTGTCTACTAGACTACAAGCTCTATAAATGAGGACAGAGCCTTTTATCTATTTTTTTTAACTGCTTCACCCTTAGTGCCTGAATGCACGCTTGGCACACAGTAAGTGCTCAAAAAATATATTCAACCACATGTTTTAATCAGAATAAGAGGAAAACTTAAATCCTCTTGGGTATTTTCAAATAAATTTGGTAATCATTCATTAAAAAAGAATAAATTTCTACTAAAATAAAAAAATTAAAATCAGCACCATAAGAAATAGAGATGCATATACTCCAACAATAGAAAAATACATTTTTTTAAGACAAATGCTTAAGTCAACTGGAACTGATGGATTCAGTAGAACTTCTTTCAAACTTTCTTACACTACACATTCTTTTGCTTCAAATTATTTTTAAATACAGATAAAGGAGGTATGCTACCCATGTCATTGTATAAGGCAGATATGGTTTTATTCTAAAATTGAGAAGAAAAGTACCAAATGAGGGCATTCTAGGCTGATCTTACTTTTGCTCAAACAATGTGTGTGTTTGTATATACATATATCATATATATTATTATATATTATTTAAGCTATGTATGTGTGTATAACCTGACTAAAATCCTAGAGTCTTAAGAAACAGAACACTAGGACATAATTTTTTAAACTATCAACTATAACTATTTATTTTATGAATACAAGCTAATATAATGCGTTAATGGGAAAATATATTAAATTATTTTTTCAATAGCTGCCAAGAAACACTGGTAACATTCAACATATTTTCTTGATTAACAAAACTACACGTTTTCATTCCTAACATGAAAAGGACACATTTAAAAAACAGAATCAATAATATATTTTAACAGAGAAGTATGATCGGAATTACTTTCTCTAAAATCAAGAACAGGCAAAAAGAGAACCCCACAAATGCTGGGTTTTTTTTCCTGGTTGCCACTCTCTTTTAATGGAATATTGACTAAGATTATCAGAGAGAAGAAAAAGGAACTGAAGGTACATTTAGGAAAGGAAGATACTAAAAATCATTTCTTGCTTATGACATGAATATACAGTACTCAGAAAATCCAAAGAAGTTAACCAGAAAATTACCTGAGGTAATAAAATGAGTCCATCAGAATTGTGGAGTGAAGTAAGTCCACAAAAATAAATTAAATGCATCCCTATATACTAATAATACAGAAAATACAATGAATAATTCAAAAAAGAAATGAGATTACATTCACAGTAGTTACTAGAAACATTAATGCCAGTGCATTAAGTTTGTGACACAAAGAAAATTGAGACCCTAATGAGTGAAAAGTGGAAGATTTAAATAAATGAAGAAATGTACCTTCCTCATTGTTAGAAAGATTAAAAATGAGAGTGCTCAAACTCACAAATACATACTACAACAGTTGTCAGAATTATGTGATATTTTAACTAAATGAGGGAGACTAATCAGTGGTATAGAATGTGCAGAAACTCAAATAATTATTATAATAACTAAAAATATTGTAAACAATATAAGTAATACAGAAATGGAGAAGAGAATCATTTATAAATGTTTTACCAGGTGGTTACATACATGGTTAAAAATAAATAACTCGGAGGGGGGCTCTCAAGATGGCGGAAAGATGCGGAGATCACTTCCTCCCCACAGATACATCAGAAATACATCTACACGTGGAACAACTCCTACAGAACACTCACTGAAAGCTGGAAGAAGACCCCAGACCTCCCAAAAAGCAAGAAACTCCCAACGTATCTGGGTAGAGCAAAAGAATAAACAGAGACAAAAGAATAGGGAGAGGACCTGCACCAGTGGGAGGGAGCTGTGAAGGAGGAACGGTTTCCACACACTAGGAAGCCCCTTCGTGGGTGGAGACTGCAGGTGGCGGAGGGGGGAAGCTTCGGATCCGCAGAGGAGAGCATAGCAACAGGGGTGCGGAGAGCAAAGCAGAGAGATTCCCGCACAGAGGATCGGTGCCGACCGGCACTCACCAGGCCGAGAGGCTTGTCTGCTCAGCCGCCGGGGTGGGAGGGGGCTGGGAGCGGAGGCTCAGGCTTCAGTGGGATCCCAGGGAGAAGACTGGGGTCGGTGGCGTGAACACAGCCTAAAGGGGGTTAGTGCACCAAGGCTAGCCGGGAGGGAGTCCGGGAAAAAGTCTGGACCTGCCGAAGAGGCAAGAGACTTTTTCTTGCCTCTTTGCTTCCTGGTGCGCGAGGAGAGGGGATTAAGAGCGCTGCTTAAAGGAGCTCCAGAGATGGGCACGAGCCATGGCTAACAGCGCGGACCGCAGAGACGGGCATGAGACGCTAAGGCTGCTGCTGCCACCACCAAGGACCCTGTGTGCGAGCACAGGTCACTATTCACACCTCCCTTCCGGGGAGGCTTTGCAGCCTGCCACTGCCAGGGTCCTGGGATCCAGGGAAAACTTCCCAGGGAGAACGCAGGGCGCTCCTCAGGCTGGTGCAATGTCCCGCCGGCCTCTGCCGCCACATGTTAGCCCCGAACTCCATGCCCTTCCCTTCCTCCCTGCCCTGAGTGAGCCAGAGCCCCTGAATCAGCTGCTCCTTTAACCCGGTCCTTTCTGAGCGAAGAACATACGCCCTCTGGTGACCTACACGCAGAGGTGGGGCCAAATCCAAAGCTGGGCCCCAGGAGCTGTGTGAACAAAGAAGAGAAAGGGAAATTTCTCCCAGCAGCCTCAGGAGCAGCGGATTATATCTCCACAATCAACTTGATGTACCCTGCATCGGTGGAATACCTGAATAGACAACAAATCATCCCAAATTGAGGGGGTGGACTTTGAGAGCAAGATTATTATTTTTTCCCCTTTTCCTCATTTTGTGAGTATGTATGTGTATGCCTCTGTGTGAGATTTTGTCTGTATAGCTTTGCTTTCACCATTTGTCCTAGGGATCTGTCCGTACGTTTTTGATTTTTTTTTTACTTTTTAAAAAGATTATTTTCTTAATAATTATTTTTTATTTTAATAACTTTATTTTATTTTATCTTACTTTATTTTATTTTAACCTCTTTCTTTCTACTTTTTCTCCCTTTTATTCTGAGCCGTGTGGATTAAAGGCTCTTGGTGCTGCAGCCAGGAGTCAGTGCTGAGCCTCTGAAGTGTGAGAACCAACTTCAGGACACTGGCCCACAAGAGACCTCCCAGCTCCACGTAACATCAAACGGCGAAAATCTCCCAGAGATCTCCATCTCCACACCAACACCCAGCTCCACTCAACAACCAGCAAGCTACAGTGCAGGCCACCCTATGCCAAACAACTAGCAAGACAGGTACACAACCCCACCCATTAGCAGACAGGCTATCTAAAATCATAATAAGGCCACAGACACCCCAAAACACACAACCAGATGTGGACTTGCCCAAAAGAAAGACAAGATCCAGCCTCAGCCACCAGAACACAGGCACTAGTCCCCTCCAGCAGGATGTCTACACAATCCACTGAACCAACTTTAGCCACTGGGGACAGACAACAAAAACCATGGGAACTACGAACCTGCAGGCTGCAAAAAGGAGACCCCAAACACAGTAAGAAAAGCAAAATGAGAAGACAGAAAAAAACACAGCAGATGAAGGAGCAAGATAAAAACCCACCAGACCTAACAAATGAAGAGGAAATAGTCTACCTGAAAAAGAATTCAGAATAATGATAGTAATGATGATCTAAAATCTTGGAAAAAGAGTAGAGAAACTGCAGGAAACATTTAACAAGGACCTAGAAGAACTAAAGAGGAAACAAGCAACGATGAACAACACAATAAATGAAATGAAAAATACTCTACAAAGGATCAATAGCAGAATAACTGAGGCAGAAGAACAGATAAGTGACCTGGAAGATAAAATAGTGGAAATAACTACTGCAGAGCAGAAGAAAGAAAAAAGAATGAAAAGAACTGAGGGCAGTCTCAGAGACCTCTGGGACAACATTAAACGCACCAACATTCGAATTATAGGGGTTCCAGAAGAAGAAGAGAAAAAGAAAGGGACTGAGAAAATATTTGAAGAGATTATAGTTGAAAACTTTCCTAATATGGGAAAGGAAACAGTTAATCAAATCCAAGAAGCACAGAGAGTCCCATACAGGATAAATCCAAGGAGAAACACACCAAGACACATATTAATCAAACTGTCAAAAATTAAATACAAAGAAAACATATTAAAAGCAGCAAGGGAAAAACACTAACACACAAGGGAATCCCCATAATGTTAACAGCTGATCTTTCAGCAGAAACTCTGCAAGCCAGAAGGGACTGGCAGGACATATTTAAATTGATGAAGGAGAAAAACCTACAACCAAGATTACTCTAAACAGCAAGGATCTCATTCAGATTTGATGGAGAAAATAAATCCTTTACAGACAAGGAAAACCTGAGAGAGCTCAGCACCACCAAACCAGCTTTACAACAAATGCTAAAGGAACTTCTCTAGGAAACAAACACAAGAGAAGGAAAAGACCTAAAATAATAAACCCAAAACAATTAAGAAAATGGGAATAGGAAAATACTATCGAAAATTACCTAAAATGTAAATGGACTAAACGCTCCCACCAAAACATACAGACTGGCTGAATGGATAAAAAAACAAGACCCATATATATGGTGTCCGCAAGAGACCCACTTCACACCTAGGGACACATACACACTGAAAGTGAGGGGATGGAAAAAGCTATTCCAGGCAAATGGAAATCAAAAGAAAGCTGGAGTAGCAATCCTCATACCAGACAAAAATAGACTTTAAAATAGACTATTACAAGAGACAAAGAAGGACATTACATAATGATCAAGGGCTCCATCCAAGAAGATACAACAATAGTAAATATTTATGCACCCAACATAGGAGCACCTCAATACATAACAGCCATTAAAGGGGAAATCGACAGTAACACATTCAGAGTAGGGGACCTTAACACCCCACTTTCACCAATGGACAGACCACCCAAAATGAAAATAAATAAGGAAACACAAGCTTTAAATGATACATTAAACAAGATGGACTTAATTGATATTTATAGGACAATCCATCCAAAAACAACAGAATACACATTTTTCTCAACTGCTCATGGATCATTCTCCAGGATAGATCATATCTGGGGTCACAAATCTAGCCTAGGTAAATTTAAGAAAATTGAAATCGTATCAGGTATCTTTTCGAAACACAACACTATGAGTATAGATATCAATTACAGGAAAAGATCTGTAAAAAACACAAACACATGGAGGCAAAACAATACACTACTTAATAACGAGGTGATCACTGAAGAAACCAAAGAGGAAATCAAAAAACACAAAGAAACAAATGACAATGGAGACACGACGACCCAAAACCTATAGGATGCAGCAAAAGCAGTTCTAAGAAGTTTATAGCAATACAATCCTACATTAAGAAACAGGAAACATCTCGAATAAAAAACCTAACCTTGCACCTAAAGCAAATAGAGAAAGAAGAACAAAAAAACCCCAAAGTTCGCAAAGGGAAAGAAATCATAAAAATCAGATAAAAAATCAATGAAAAAGAAATGAAGAAAACGACAGCAAAGATCAATAAAACTAAAAGCTGCTTCTTCGAGAAGATAAACAAAATTGATAAACCACTAGCCAGACTCATCAAGAAAAAAAGGGAGAAGACGCAAACCAATAGAAGTAGAATGAAAAAGGAGAAAGAATAACTGACACTGCAGAAACACAAAAGATCATGAGAGATTACTACAAGCAACACTATGACAATAAAATGGAGAACCTGGAAGAAATGGACAGATTCTTAGAGACGCACAACCTGCGAAGACCGAATCAGGAAGAAATAGAAAATATGAACAGACCAATCACAAGCACTGAAATTGAAATGGTGATTAAAAATCTTCCAACAAACAAAAGCCCAGGACCAGATGGCTTCACAGGCGAATTCTATCAAACATTTAGAGAAGAGCTAACACCTATCCTTCTCAAACTCTTCCAAAATATAGCAGAGGGAGGAACACTCCCAAACTCATTCTACGAGGCCATCATCACCCTGATACCATAACCAGACAAGGATATCACAAAGGAAGAAAACTACAGGCCAATATCACTGATGAACATAGATGCAAAAATGCTCAATAAAATACTAGCAAACAGAATCCAACAGCACATTAAAAGGATCATACACCATGATCAAGTGGGGTTTATTCCAGGAATGCAAGGATTCTTCAATATACGCAAATCTATCAACGTGATACACCATATTAACAAATTGAAGGAGAAAAACCAAATGATCATCTGAATAGATGCAGAAAAAGCTTTTGAGAAAATTCAACACCAATTTATGATAAAAACTCTCCAGAAAGTGGGCATAGAGGGAACTTTCCTCAGCATAATAAAGGCCATATATGACAAACCAACAGGCAACATTGTCCTCAATGGTGAAAAACAAAAATCATTTCCACTAAGATCGGCAACAAGACAAGGTTGCCCACTCTCACCACTCTTATTCAACATAGTTGTGGAAGTTTTACCCACAGCAATCAGAGAAGAAAAGGAAATAAAAGGAATCCAAATCGGAAAAGAATAAGTCACGCTGTCACTGTTTGCAGATGACATGAGACTATACACAGAGAATCCTAAAGATGCTACCAGAAAACTATTAGAGCTAATCAATGAATTTGGTAAAGTAACAGGATACAAAATTAATGCACAGAAATCTCTGGCATTCCTATACACTAATGATGAAAATCTGAAAGTGAAGTTAAGTAAACACTCCCACTTACCAATGCAACAAAAAGAATAAAATAACTAGGAATAAACCTACCTAAGCAGACAAAAGACCTGTATGCAGAAAATTATAAGAAACTGATGAAATAAATTAAGGATGATACAAATAGATGGAGAGATATACCATGTTCTTGGATTGGAAGAATCAACATGGTGAAAATGACTCTACTACCCAAAGCAATCTACAGATTCAATGCAATCCCTATCAAACTACCACTGGCATTTTTCACAGAACTAGAACAAAAATTTCACAGTTTGTATGAAAACACAAAAGACCCCGAATAGCCAAGGCAATCTTGAGAACGAAAAACGGAGCTGGAGCCATCAGACTCCCTGACTTCAGACTATACTACAAAGCTACAGTAATCAAGACAGTATGGTACTGGCACAAAAACAGAAATATAGATCAATGGAACAGGATAGAAAGCCCAGAGATAAACCCATGCACATATGGTCAACTTATCTTTGATAAAGGAGGCAGGAATGTACAGCGGAGAAAGGACAGACTCTTCAATAATTGGTGCTGGGAAAACTGAACAGGCACATGTAAAAGTATGAGATTAGATCACTCCCTAACACCATACACAAAAGTAACCTCAAAATGGATTAAAACCCTAAATTTAAGGCCAGAAACTATCAAACACTTAGAGGAAAACATAGGAAGGACACTTTATGACATCAATCACAGCAAGATCCTTTTTGACCCACCACCTAGAGAAATGGAAATAAAAACAAAAATAAACAAATGGGACCTAATGAAACTTCAAAGCTTTTGCACAGCAAAGGAAACCATAAACAAGACCAAAAGACAACCCTCAGAATAGGAGAAAATATTTGCAAATGAAGCAACTGACAAAGGAGCAGTCTCCTAAATTTATAAGCAGTCTATGCAGCTTAATAACAAAAAAACAAACACCCAATCCAAAAATGAGCAGAAGACCTAAATAGACATTTCTGCAAAGAAGATATTCAGACTGCCAACAAACACATGCAAGAATACTCAACATCACTAATCATTAGAGAAATGCAAATCAAAACAACAATGAGATATCATCTCACACCAGTCAGAATGGCCATCATCAAAAAATCTACAAACAATAAATGCTGGAGAGGGTGTGAAGAAAAGGGAACCCTCTTGCACTGTTGGTGGGAGTGTGAATTGATACAGCCACTGTGGAGAACAGTATGGAGTTTCCTTAAAAACTACGAATAGAACTACCATATGACCTAGTAATCCCACTACTGGGCATATACCCTGAGAAAACCATAATTCAAAAAGAGTCATGTACCAAAATGTTCATTGCAGCTCTATTTACAATAGTCCGGAGTTGGAAACAACCTAAGTGTCCATCATCGGATGAATGGATAAAGAAGATGTGGCACATATATACAATGGAATATTACTCAGCCATAAAAAGAAATGAAATTGAGCTATCTGTAGTGAGGTGGATAGACCTAGAGTCTGTCATACAGAGTGAAGTAAGTCAGAAAGAGAGAGACAAATACCGTATGCTAACAAATATATATGTAATTTAAGAAAAAAAAATGTGATGAAGAACCTAGGGGTAAAACAGGAATAAAGACACAGACCTACTAGAGAATGGACTTGAGCACATTGGGAGGGGGAAGGGTAAGCTGTGACAAAGCAAGAGAGAGGCATGGACATATATACAACTACCAAACGTAAGGTAGATAGCTAGTGGGAATCAGCCGCATAGCACAGGGAGATCAGCTCGTGATTTGTGACCACGTAGAGGGGTGGGATAGGGAGGGTGGGAGGGAGGGGGATGCAAGAGGGAAGAGATAGGGGAACATATGTATATATATAACTGATTCATTTTGTTGTAAAGCAGAAACTAACACACCATTGTAAAGTAATTATACTCCAATAAAGATGTTAAAAAAAAAAAACAGACAAAGTAGACATTACATAATGATCAAGGGACTGATCCAAGAAGAAGATATAACAGTTGTAAATATTTATGCACCCAACACAGGAGCACCTCAATACATAAGGCAGATACTAACAGCCATAAAAGGGGAAATCGACAGTAACACATTCAGAGTAGGGGACTTTAACACCTCACTTTCACCAATGGACATATCATCCCAAATGAAAATAAATAAGGAAACACAAGCTTTAAATGATACATTAAGCAAGATGGACTTAATTGATATTTAATAGGACAGTCCATCCAAAAACAACAGAATACACATTTTTCTCAAGTGCTCATAGATCATTCTCCAGGAAAGATCATATCTGGGGTCACAAATCTAGCCTATGTAAACTTAAGAAAATTGAAATTGTATCAAGTATCTTTCCCGACCACAACGCTATGAGACTAGATGTCAATTACAGGAAAAGATCTGTAAAAAATACAAACACATGGAGGCAAAACAATACACTACTTAATAACCAAGTGATCACTGAAGAAATCAAAGAGGAAATCAAACAATACCTAGAAACAAATGACAATGGAGACACGATGACCCAAAACCTATGGGATGCAGCAAAAGCAGTTCTAAGAGAGAAGTTTATAGAAATACAATCCTACCTTAAGAAACAGGAAACATCTCAAATAAACAACCTAACCCTGCACCTATAGCAATTAGGGAAAGAAGAACAAAAAAACCCCAAAGTCAGCAGAAAGTAAGAAATCATAAATATCAGATCAGAAATAACTGAAAAAGAAATGAAGGAAACGATAGCAAAGATCAATAAAACTAAAAGCTGGTTCTTTGAGATCATAAAGAAAATTGCAAGACATTAGCCAGACTCATCAAGAAAAAAAGGGAGAAGACTCAAATCAATAGAATTAGAAATGAAAAAGGAGAAGTAACAACTGACACTGCAGAAGTACAAAAGATCATGAGAGATTACTACAAGCAACTGTATGCCAATAAAATGGACAACATGGAAGAATGGACAAATTCTTAGACATGCACAACCTGCCAAGCCTGAATCAGGAAGGAATAGAAAATATGAACAGACCAATCACAAGCACTGAAATTGAAACTATGATTAAAAATCTTCCAACAAACAAAAGCCAAGGACCAGATGGCTTCACAGGCGAATTCTATCAAACATTTAGAGAAGAGCTAACACCTATCCTTCTCAAACTCTTCCAAAATATAGCAGAGGGAGGAACACTCCCAAACTCATTCTACGAGGTCACCATCATCCTGATACCACAACCAGACAAGTTTATCACAAAGGAAGAAAACTACAGGCCAATATCACTGATGAACATAGATGCAAAAATGCTCAATTAAATACTAGCAAACAGAATCCAACAGGACATTAAAAAGATCATACACCATGATCCAGTGGGTTTTTTTCCAGGAATGCAAGGATTTTTCAGTATACACAAATCAACGTGATACACCACATTAACAAATTGAAGGATAAAAACAATATGACCATCTCAACAGATGCAGGAAAAGCTTTTGCCAAAATTCAACACCCATTTATGATAAAAACTCTCCAGAAAGTGGGCACAGAGGGAACTTTCCTCAGCATAATAAAGGCCATATATGACAAACCAACAGCCAACATCGTCCTCAATGGTGAAAAACTGAAACCATTTCCACTAAGATCAGGAAGAAGACAAGGTTGCCCACTCTCACCACTCTTATTCAACATAGTTGTGGAAGTTTTAGCCACAGCAATCAGAGAAGAAAAGGAAATAAAAGGAATCCAAGTCAGGAAAGAAAAAGTAAAGCTGTCACTGTTTGCAGATGACATGATAATATACATAGAGAATCCTAAAGATGCTACCAGAAAACTACCAGAGGTAGTCAATGAATTCGGTAAAGTAGCAGGATACAAAATTAATGCACAGAAATCTCTGGCATTCCTATACACTAATGATGAAAAATCTGAAAGTGAAGTTAAGTAAACACTCCCATTTACCATTGCAACAAAAAGAATAAAATATCTAGGAATAAACCTACCTAAGGAGACAAAAGACCTGTATGCAGAAAATTATAAGACACTGATGAAAGAAATTAAAGATGATACAAATACATGGAGAGATATACCATGTTCTTGGATTGGAAGAATCAACATTGTGAAAATGACTCTACTACCCAAAGCAATCTACAGATTCAATGCAATCCTTATCAAACTACCACTGGCATTTTTCACAGAATTAGAACAAAAAATTTCACAGTTTATATGGAAACAAAAAAGACCCCGAATAGCCAAAGCAATCTTGAGAACGAAAAATGGAGTTGGAGCAATCAGGTTCCCTGACTTCAGACTATACTACAAAGCTACAGTAATCAAGACAGTCTGGTACTGGCACAAAAACAGAAATATAGATCAATGGAACAGGATAGAAAGCCCAGAGATAAACCCACGCACATATGGTCACCTTATCTTTATTAAAGGAGGCAGGAATGTATAGTGGAGAAAGGACAGCCTCTTCAATAAATGGTGCTGGGAAAACTGGACAGGTACATGTAAAAGTATGAGATTAGAACAATCGCTAACACCATACACAAAAATAATCTCAAAATGGATTAAAGACCTAAATGTAAGGCCAGAAACTATCAAACTCTTAGAGGAAAACATAGGCAGAACACTCTATGACATATATCACAGCAAGATCCTTTTTGACCCACCTCCTAGAGAAATGGATATAAAAACAAAGTAAACAAATGGGACGTAATGAAACTGCAAAGCGTTTGCACAGCAAAGGAAACCATAAACAAGACCAAAAGACAACCCACAGAATGGGAGAAAATATTTGCAAATGAAGCAACTGACAAAGGATTAATCTCCAAAATTTACAAGCAGCTAACGCAGCTCAATAACAGAAAAACAAACAACCCAATCCAAAAATGGGCAGAAGACCTAAATAGACATTTCTCCAAAGAAGACATACAGATTGCCAACAAACACATGAACGAATGCTCAACGTCATTAATCATTAGAGAAACGCAAATCAAAACTACAATGAGATATCACCTCACACCGGTCAGAACGGGCATCATCAAAAAATCTAGAAACAATAAATGCTGGAGAGGGTGTGAAGAAAAGGGAACAGTCTTGCACTGCTGGTGGGAATGTGAATGGTACAGCCACTATGGAGAACTGTATGGAGGTTACTTAAAAAATTAAAATAGAACTACCATATGACCCAGCAATCCCACTACTGGGCATGTACCCTGAGAAAACCATAATTCAAAAAGAGTCATGTACCAAAATGTTCATTGCAGCTCTATTTACAATAGCCTGGAGATGGAAACAACCTAAGTGGCCATCATCGGATGAATGGATAAAGAAGATGTGGCACATATATACAATGGAATATTACTCAGCCATAAAAAGAAACAAAATTGAGTTATTTGTAGTGAGGTGGATGGACTTAGAGTCTGTCATACAGAGTGAAGTACGTCAGAAAGAGAAAGATAAATACCATATGCTAACACATATATATGGAATGTAAGAAAAAAATGTCATGAAGAACCTAGGGGTAAGACGGGAATAAAGATACAGACCTACTAGAGAATGGACTTGAGGATATGGGGAGGGGAAGGGTAAGCCGTGCCAAAGTGACAGAGTGGCATGGACATATATACACTACGAAACGTAAAATGGATAGCTAGTGGGAGGCAGCCACATAGCACAGGGAGAGCAGCTTGGTGCTTTTTGACCACCTAGAGGGGTGGGATAGGGAGGGTGGGAGTCGCAAGAGGGAAGAGATATGGGAACATATGTATAACTGATTCACTTTGTTATAAAGCAGAAACTAACACACCATTGTAAAGCAATTATACTCCAATAAAGATGTAAAAAATAAATAAATAAATAAATAACTCAGTCAGACCCACGCCTTACACTGTAGATTTGCAGCGAATTCCAGATAACAGTCAAACCTTTAATGACAAAGTATTTTGTTAAGTTATAAATTTAAGTTATGTTTTAAGAATTGAAATTCAGTGTCAGGAGAAGTCAAACAAAGCTAGTATCTGAGAATAAAAACAAATTCACTACATTGGGACAAGAAGGATTCAGCTAAAGGCAATGGGGAAGAAGTCCAGCCCAGCAGGCCAATGCCTGGAGAATCTGGGCATAAGAGATGGCAGTCCAGGTAAGCAGTCAGCATTAGGGAAGGCCAGAAGAAGGGGCAGCTGTTGGTGATGTGGTAGGCAGGTAAAGAACAATGTGAGTGGCAATGAAGATAGGCATTATTTGGCTAGGCAGTAAATGTCCAGAGTTGTGGCAGCAAGTTCTGCAGTCCCAGTTGCTAGTCTGGGACTTAGAATCAGAATTCAAGTTCCTGAAAGAACAGGGGAGGAAAAGGCAAAGTCCTAGTCTTTTCTTTTTTGGCTGCACTGGGTCTACTTTGCGGTGCGTGGGCTCTTCCTTGCAGACTTCTCTCTAGTTGTGGGGCTCGGGCTCTAGAATGTGTGGGTTTAGCTGCCCCGCAGCATGTGGGATCTTAGTTCCCTGACCAGAAATCGAACTCACATCCCCTGCACTGGAAAGTGGACTCTTAACCACTGGACCGCCAGGGAAGTCCCCAAAGCCCCAGTCTTATAAGAATCAGAAACTAGGTAGATTATCAAAGCAGAGGCCCTGTCACAGAACTGCTGTACAAGTATAAACACAATTACAAGGAATGAGGCAGAAACCAATTTAGTAGAAAACGGATTGATCCAGTTCAGGCTTAGTATACAAGTAGAGGTTAAGTGGTTCTAACTGTGAGGATTTAAAGAGCTTGGGGATAGTGAACTAGATAGTTCACTACGAAATGGAATTTTATTGCAGCTGTGGAAGGGAGATATATTTCTGACTTTTAAAGAAATAGAGTATGCCATCTCATACAACATAAATGTATTCAAATGCCTTAAAAATAAAAAGGCTGTTAAGCTATGAAATGTAATAAAATGAATATCAAAAGGAAGTATCATAATGGGAAAAATTCATGAGAAAAATGTAACTGATAAAGGCTCACTATCCAACTCAAATAAAAAATTAATGCACATACATCAGGCTAATACTTAGATTCTACTTGATAAGTTAACGAAGATGAACAGGCAGTTTATATAAAAAGAACTGAAATAGGATATCATCATGTGAAAAAAGAAAAAGCCTCATTAGCAATTAAATGAATACAAATTAAAACTTAAACGTTCCATTGCTGGGCTTCCCTGGTGGCGCAGTGGTTGGGAGTCCGCCTGCCGATGCAGGGGATGCAGGTTCGTGCCCCGGTCCAGGAAGATCCCACATGCCGCGGAGCGGCTGGGCCCGTGAGCCATGGCCGATGAGCCTGCGCGCGTCCGGAGCCTGTGCTCCGCAACGGGAGAGGCCACAACAGTGAGAGGCCCGCATACCACAAAAAAAAAAAAAAAAAAAAAAAGTTCCATTGCTTATCTATTAAACTAACATAAACACATACAGTTTATAAAGTCAATTGCTAGCAGGAATTCGGGAAATGGGTGCGCTTATACATTGCTATTGGCTCCGTAAATTGATTCAGTTTTGCAGGATGGTAATTTGGCTATAAAATAAAGAATAAAGAAACCACTCATAATTTTCCTCCTACTAATTCCATTGTAAGGAGTACACCCCTAAGGAAATAACCGAAAGGAAAACATGATTTGTACTATGATTCTCATGGCAGTGCTCTGTGCAACTACTGGGTTGGCCAGCAAGTTCATTCAAGTTTTTGTAAGATGCTACGAAAAATCCGAACGAACTTTTTGGCCAACCCAATATAAAGACTAAGAAAGAGTCCAAATGCTCTTTATTACTGATAATGTAACAAAGAGATCTTTTATAGAAATTAAAAGTGACAAATGAGAAGAATTTGTTATATATAATATGTAAAACTGTTATGTGAAAAAAAATTAGAGCACAAAATAGTAAGTACACAACAACACAACCATGTCAAAAGGTATAAAACCATTTATAATTTTCTATTTCTTCTGCCAGCTTTGGTAAGATGTATTTTCCTAGGAATTTGTCCATACCAACTAAATTTTCAAATTTACCAGCGTAAAGTTGTTCATATCTTTTTTACATTTAAAAATCTACTGGAATGTTCCCCTTTTCATCCCTGATACTGGTTATTTGTGCCTTCCCTGGTTTTTAGTTGGACAATGTTGTTAGAAGTTTATATATTTTATTAATCTTTTCAAACAACCAACTTTTGGCGCTGTTGAGTTTCTCTACTGTAGGTTTGTTTTCTATTTCATATCTGTTCTTGTCTTTACTTTCTTTTTTTTTTCGGTTATCAGAAGATAATTGACTTTCTCTTTTTTAATTTTTATTTTATATTGGGGCATAGTTGATTAACAATGTTGTTAGTTTCAGGTGTACAGCAAAGTGATTCAGTTATACATATTCATGTATCTATTCTTTTGCAAATTCTTTTCCCATCTAGGTTATTACCGAATATTGAGCAGAGTTCCCTGTGCCATACAGTAGGTCCTTGTTGGTTATCTATTTTAAATATAGCAGTGTGTACATGTCAATCCCAAACTCCCAATCTATATTTCTTGAATTTTATTTGCTGCTTTTTCTAACTTCATGCAATGGATGTTTGTATCATCACTTTTCAGCCTGTCTTTTTTCTAATGTATTTAAGGCTACAAATATCCCTCTAATAAGAGCTACATCCCATAGTGTTGATATATATTTTTATCATTCAATTCAAAATATTTCCTAATGCCCATTATAATTTTTTCTTTGACTTAACGGATTATATAGAGGTATACTGGTAATTCTGCAAATATTTCATAATTTACTGGTTATGATTTTGCTATTGATTTCTAGCTTGATTCCATTACAGCCAAATGATACACTCTGCGTAACTTAAATCCATAAAAATTTATTGAGATTTGCTTTATGGCCCAGCATATGGTCAATTTGGGAACATTTCTGTATGCAATTGAAAAAAATGTATAATCTGCAAGTGTTAGATGTAGTTCTCTGTACATGCAGTGGTATGTTGGTAAATGTTTAACAACTGACTCTCAGATACCCAGATGTGCACTGCTGGACAATTTCCATGATGTGAATACGCTCACCATCCAATTGCAAGCAATCAACATGAGATCACTGATGCACACATGTGACTCTCACATGTCAGTATGGGCTACTTTATCACTGTATATATGTCTTATTAGATCAAGTTATCAGTTGAATAGTTCAATATTTGATATCCTGACTGATTTATTGCTATGGACTGAATATTTGTGTCCCCAAATTCACATGCTGAAATCTAGAAGGTGTGAGTTTTTGGAGGGGCTTAGGTCATGAGGGTGGAGCTCTCATAAATAGGAGTAGTGGTCTTAAAAAAGAGAGCCCACAGAGCTCTCTAGTCCCCCTCTGCCATGTGAGATTGCAGCTAGAAGATGGCCATATATAAGGAAGTGGGCCCTCAGCCAACACCAAATCTGCCAGTGCCTTGATCCTGGACTTCTCAGCCTCCAGAAGTGTGAGAAATAAACTTTTGTTCTTTATAAGTCACCTAGTTTATGGTATTTTGCCATAGCAGCCTGAACAAAGATATTTATCTCCTATTATTTAGCAAGAGAGGTGTGTAAAATCTCTTTGATTGCGGATTTGCCAAATTTCCCTGGTATTTCAGTCAATTTTTGCTTTATATATTTAGAGGCTATGTTATTAGGTGCATACAAATTTATAATTGTTTTCTTCCTGAGTGGCTGAAACTTTTATTATATACAGTCTGGTTTACACCCTCGTAATTCTTTTTGCCTTAAAGTCTACATTATTGGCATGGGAGGAGATACTGACCAGGAGAGGTCTAGGGTTGCTAGACTTCCTAAATGCAACCATACAACCAAGACTTAATGTGCCCATGTTTCTCCCAATCTTTGATGCCCCACCAGATATTTATTCAGGTGAAAAATCTGTTTATTACTATCTGAGCCAAGATCTCAACTTCATTTTATATAAAATGCTTTGCATGGTTTTAATATACACTGGATTTTCCAGGAAAGCATCTACTTATATAAGCAGAAGATTGTTCTGCTTATATAAGTTCACAACTTAAGCAAGAATTGTTCACCATTTAAGATAATTATATCACCAATGGCAATAAATATCACTGCATTTAAGTCATCAACACACCACCCTACATTTATAGAAGTTGTATTCATAGTAGTTCAATGTGTGAATGGAAATATTTATTATAACATATATATCAATAGTAGTACCTGAGCATATACATATTCAAATACATATTCTATTAAAAATTATTTCTTCTCCTTTAGCATTTATAGTATATTTATGAATATATACATATGCCTAGATAAAGATATTATCTATGAGTTTCATTACAGCTTTTAAGAGTTAATTACAAAATACTTGTTACAATTTAAAGTATTTTGCTGAATATTTAAGAAAAAAAGGACTTTTTGAATATGGGCATCTTTTTACAGGAATTGCAAATAATTCTGAGGACACAAGGCTTCTAAATTTCTGGGCACTAAAATCTGAACCCAGATAATTATATTCACAAAAAAGGTAGCAGGCCATTGGTGTGAATTATGTTTTTAAGTTGTCAACACCAAGGCATTTCTAATTCCTGTGCAATTCAAACAAACCAGGTGACCTACTACCAGTAAGCCAATCCCAAGAATATACTGGCCATTTGAAATAACTCACACAGTGGAAGAAACGTCAAGTGGCCCATCCAGTGCCAACAGCTTTGGCTTTTGCTGACCATCAATCCAAAGGGTATAGTCTTTATATTAATTTGGTTGTGGCAAAAACAATTCTAGCCAATTAGAGTTGAATAAAAAATAGATATCCATTTGTCTTGCAATGTGCACCTCTCTCATGCAGACTTTGGTGATTATTCCATCCCTTGAGAAGATTTTCTTCTCTAATGCTTACAGACTTTACAATCTGTACATGACAATCTTATCCTTGTGCTCTCAAGGTAGCATTATACCGTGACTAAGAGAGCAGGTTCTTAGACTACCTAGGCAAAAATCCCAGCTATTCTGCTTATTAGATGCGTGACCTTGGACAAGTTACTTAACCTTACTGTGCCTCAATTTCCATTTGGAAAATGGAGATGTTAACATCTACTTCATAGAGATTGTTGTGAAATGTAATTTATGCATAAAGTGCTTAGAACAGTGCCAGTTTTCATTAGGTAGCTTTTATTCGTTCTTTTAACCTATTTTTAGTACACAGTATAGGATACAGTGTCTGTTTACAAAGTACCAGTTAACATGACTTTGTGGTATAAATTTGACTATGGAACTAAACAAAAGAAAATGCCCTACCCAGAGACCAAACCTACAAACCTTGAACACATTAGCATGAGCACTAACTCAAAGCTTTCCAAAATGTGTTCAAAAGACAGTTTACCATACATACATTAAGGATCTATTATCTGTCAAATACTGTGCTAAACCCTAGAGACACAGTAATGAATATCACAAATGTGGTCTCTTCCACCCTTACAGTGGAAGAGAGAAACAAGTAAGCAAACCATTTGAATGTAACCTTAAGAGCTATATGATGAAGGCGTAAAAAGATAAAGAAAAAGTATTTCCCTAATTTCTGGAGGAATTGGGAAAAGCAGATGGGCCCTAAGAGACTACTCTTCACAAAAGAAACATTCAGGGTAGCGAGTAGGTTGGATGGAGAGTGATTATCCTACATTTTCCAGAGAGCTAAAATGATGCCCGGAAGATCACATGTTTGGAGGGCAGGCTTTGGAACACAGGTGAGCATGAGGAGGGAGGCTAGCAAGATGAAACAATGCTGTAGAAGGTAATGACTATTGCTAACACTGCTGATAATATATAGGAAACTTAAGAGGGTAATCCCTGAAAGTTCTCATCAGAAGGAGAATTATTTTCCTTTTTTTTCTTTCTTTTCTTTTTACTGTATCTAAGTGAGAAGATAGGTGTTACCTGAACCTTCTGTGGCAATCATTTCACAATATTATGTATATCAAACCATTATGCTGTACACTTTAAACTTATACAGTAATGTATGTCAATTATTTCCCAAGAAAACTGGGGGAAAAAGGATGAAGGGAGAGACTGTGCTTAATTCCACATTATGGAGTTTTAAACCACTGTTAGAATCCATGTTCATTGGCTCTTCAGTCTTTTGTAATCCTGGTCAGAATCCTTTGTTGGACAACTGCAAGTCTAAATTGCTGGTGAGCCTAGCTCAGGTTATCAGGTTATTTTAAATATTATTTTAAGCATAGGAATATTTGAACATTTTACATCCTTTCAGTTTTCCATGTTCTTCCTTGGCAAGGACACCACATTTACTGCAAAATTAGAGTCCAGAAATCCCTCTGTGAACTTGACATCAACTTAATGTAGCAAACGGTTTCTGACAGTTTCTCATGGCACGTTAGGATATTTTTTCCCAGATTCCTATGACAATGTGAGAACTCTGAGATGCAAGGACTTTTTAGATCTTTAGAATTTACTTCTGGAACTAGAGCTTTAGGAGCTGACAGCTGATATCTCTCAAATTCAGTTCAAAAGAAATTAAAGATCATTTTAACAAATCCTATTAAAACAAACTCATATGTGCATGCTCCCATATTTAATCTGTATCCTCATCTTTAAACCTTGTATTACAGTTATTGCTGTAGGTGTCTGTCCTATTACAAGATTTCTGAGAGCAAAGGACCATATCTTTGTCATCTTTGTAATCCACAGCACCTAACATAGCACCTATAGGTAATAATAAATATTTATTGATTGACTGACAGATTGATTAAATAAATGGTAAAGCCACTTCTTATCTCTATTATAAAACCTCATAAATTCTATTTAAATATGGTTCTTAAAGTGCTTTGTTAGCCCATTTAGAAAGCAATTTTGCTAATAATAGAAAATTGGGTAACTACAAGCTTTTTCAAAAGATGAACTGATTCTGAAAGCAGATGTATTTGATTTTATGTTATGGTTGCTAAGGGAACACCTAAATGTAAATTTCATTTTACATAAGACTCGATTAAAATATTGATCAGAAAAAAAGGGAAGAAGCTTCAAGCCAAGTAACAAAGTGACTGGAGAAACTGCTTTCTGATTGGAAGGAAAAAAAAAACAGATTATGTTTTATGTAATCAATCTCTCTATTTCAGCATGTATGTAGAGAGGAAAGCTAGTAGTAGTACGGAAGCAGAGAGGAGATGCTGTTCTTCTCTTACTCCCTGACAGTTTCCATCTCATGCTAAAATTCAGAAAAGCAGAAAAGGCAAAGTAGCTAAATACTAGCAATTTAATTCCTTCTGCACTAAGTGATCTAGATTTCAACTTAGAGCTCACATTTTGGGGTAAACCTCCCCTACCCTCAGAAGGGTAAGGTGCCTTAATACATGTTCCTACAGTACAGGGGAACCTCTCCTCTAATGTAAATTCTGGGAGACAAGGGGCCATGTCTTACTCATGCCTATATCCCTAGCACCTGACTCGCTTCCATTTTCAGCCTCTTCTCTTATTCCCCGCTTCACACTCCACACTCCAAATGGGACTGAAGAAAAATAATTGAATTTCTGCAATAGGCCGCTCTCTCTCTTATCTTTGGACTTATTACACAGACTGTTCTCTCTACAAGATTTCTGAGAGCAAAGGACCATATCTTTGTCATCTCTGTAATCCGCAGTCCCTAAGCCCTATCATTCCCTGACAAAATCTTTCTCATCCTTCAGTTCTCTGCTTATAAACCACTTCCTTCAAGACCTCCCTAACTCTCCAAGTCTGGGTGAGGGGGACCTCTATGTGTTTCAGGTCTACCCTAACATGGCACTCATCTCATGGTAGTTTACTTCATAGTGGAAAATACCTCATCTCATCTCCAGCACCTAGCACAGTGCCTGCCACATCATATGAGCTTAATAAGTAGTTGATGACTGTGTAAAAAAAAAGATTGCCTACTGTAGACAAAGGAATCTGACAGGTGTGGGGTGATACAGGGATGCATATGACACAATTCTTGCTCACAACATCAGAAAGGATCCAAACAAATACATAATTAACGCCAACACAAGGCAGACTGTAATGAATGCTATAATTAAGGAAAACATGCACTCTGAATTTTCTGGAAACATCTTGATTTCAAATAATCTATCACATTGTTCCTATAAGTATACTTATAGTTGTCAAAGCATGTGTCCTGATTTTACAGTTCAGCAAATGCAGTCACTGTAGTTATAACTAAAGTATAAGCAAATTGCTGTGGGGTACAGAAGATGGAAAGACTTATTAGAGGAACTGCAATTTAAATTGGGCTTTGAACAGGGAGAGTGACAGGCAGAAATGAGTAAAGGGGAGAGAAATTTCAGGCAAAGGAAATCAGCCTAAGCAAAAGCTCTGAGGGAGGAAGAAGAAGGATGGCGCCAAGGAATGATGAATAAACCAGTATGACAGGAATAGGGAACAATAAGTCACCTTAAAGCTTAAGGAACATTAGAAATGGCAAAGGAATTCCTGACCTTTGGTTAGCTGTAAGCAGATATCTTTCTCACAGGGGAGCTAAGTTGACTGTTTACACAGGAAGACAGGCTGCAGAGGCTGTGACACTTGGTGAGGTGCCAGAGCCACGAAAGCTTCTTAGGAATGGGGAGAAATTGTAACTCTAGGAAGAGTTAGAAAGAAGCCTTGCTTGGTGGTGGGGGGGGGGGGGGCGGTGTGTAGGGGATGGGGCAGGTGGAAGGACGAGAAGAACAAGACTGCTATACTATTTTTTATTTACTTTAACTATATATCTTTAATGGTGATGTGTAAACTACTAAAAAAGAATTCTAATTAGGGGTGGAATACAATTGAGTAGAAGAACATGCTAATCTATTTTTCAGTTAAGCATGCCTACAGAAAGCATCATTTAACTGAAAGAAAGCAAATATCTAAGAGGGGATAGTCTGAGTCTTACTATAGTGCTAGTGATATCCCAATACCTAAAGCTAATTTATCTGTACATATGTATAGATTCACAATATTATCAACCAAGTTGTGCCTTTATTGATAAGTAGCACATAACATTCTTGCTTAATTAATTGCTTCATTACAATGGGTTTTTGTAGACAACACCTAATTTACTTGAATATTTGCTTTCAAATCTCTGATGCTATTTACACTTAATTTTCATGCAGTTCACAGCATAGTAAAGAAAGCCTTGCAAATCCATTCACTTAACCATATCCCAATCCTGGGGATATCTACGAAAGGGACATTTGGTTTCTGCTGTTCATTGCATCAGCTGCAGATATGAACTGTCTCTACATGGCATGGAGAACCTGAGCAGAGGAACCTGACAGGAAGACTAGGCAGCTCCCCTAATCCGCCAGCTCCAGGTCTTCCCAGTGCTGTGGCTTTATTTGGTTTATTCTAGGAATTCATTTCATCAGATACTGACAAATTCAAATATAAAACTCTCCAAAACAAATTAGAAATTATTTTTAAATTATCCACACATTCATACTAGACCCTCAGTTAGAAGAGGCCCAGTGACCATTAGTTCAAACCTTTTATTTTAGTGACAAGGAAACTAAAACTCAGATATGTTAAGGAACTAAGCCACGGCCACCCATATAAGTGTGCAGGTTATTCACTACATGTACCCAATATGAGTAGAATACCCCCCCCTTGAATTGTGCAGTGCACAACCTGTACAACCATATGTGTATCCTGTAGGCCCTTGATCATAGAGCTAGCTAACTGTAGAACCAAGAAGGTTCATGGTTAAGTATGGAAGATGTGGAGACAACCTACCTGAGTTCAAATCCCACTTCTGCTAAGTGCTAGCTGTGTTACCTTATACAATAGCCAAGTCTTTTTAAACCTCAGTTCCCCCATATTTAAAATGGGGATAATGACATTACATACTTAGGGTTGTTGTGAGTATTAAACACTTAGCAAAGCCCTAATAAATCCTAACCTTTTATTGTTGCTGTCATCATTTTTTCAGTCTAAAGCACAGCTCTCCTAATTTCCACTCATTATTCCTTTCACTACCTTCCTTTACATGAGTAGGCAGAGATTTGCCATTTAACAAAGTATTG
Source organism: Stenella coeruleoalba (assembly GCF_951394435.1). NCBI lineage: Eukaryota > Metazoa > Chordata > Mammalia > Artiodactyla > Delphinidae > Stenella > Stenella coeruleoalba. Next base: position 98,357,854 of record NC_137152.1, on the reverse strand, counting down.
GCTAGTTACTGCAATGATTTCTGGTACAATTTCACTTAGAATCCATACTAACAATAAAAATAACAAACATACATTGAGTACTTTTGCCAGGCCCATTGCTAAGCACATTTATGTACATCTCATTCAATTCTCACAACAACCCTAAAAAGGAAGTAGTCTTATTATCTCCATTTTACAAATGAGGAAATCAAAGTTCATTAAGATTAAATCACCTGACTAAGACCCTTCAGCCAGTAAATGGCAGCACCAGAATTCAAACCCAAGTCCATTTGGTCCCAGAGTCCATGCTCCCAATCACTGTGCTTTGTAGGGGAGGAAAATTTTTCCTCTACCCTTCTAGGTTCTGTTAGCTGTTGTAATAATTAAACTTGCATAAGACAGATTAACAGGAGAAAAACAAATTTAACTTTGTAGGTCCGAGAGTCTCACATAGACATGAAAGGCTCAAAGACAGTCAGGCAATTAAGGCTTACACGCATCCTAAGCTAAGGAGACGGGGATGGAGTCTGGAACTTCAAAGGGGAGGAAGACAATTCACAGGAAGATGGGAAGAGCAAATTTGGGGTAAATAAATGTTTGCCATGCCATGCAGAGATGATGGGGCACAGAGAGAAATTTGAACAAACAAGTCCTGCTGAGCTACCCCCAGCTTACCACATTGAGCCCATAGTTATCTCTGGTGATAGTCCTCTTCCTGGACCAGGTCCTCTATCTCAATTCTTTTAGGCAGTTAAGGGGGAGGTAAAAAGCTCCTCTTGAGTCTGTTGGGCCTTGATTATTTTCAGCTCATAATAATCCACGTGCCAAAGTGGCACATTCTGGGGCGGCCTACCCTGAACCCCATCAGCTTCTCTCAGTATGATGAAAACATCTGAGTCTGTTTCATATTTCACTACAGTAGCCTTTGACCTGGACTACTCAGTCCCTAGACCTCTGCTCATTTGCTCACTCACCCAGAACCCAGGCCAGCTCTGAAAAAGATGTACAACAACCTGTTTCCTTTGCTATGTTATTCAATTACAAATGTCAGAATCTCAATCTGCAATGTTATACAATGGCTACCATGAAGGGTAAATATTTCTTAGGTGCTAATTTCCTATTCCCTTCATCTTTCTTCTGGTGCTCCTTTGCTGTTTAATGTTCTGAAAAATTAATCGTTTAATTTCAAGTGTTGATTTATTAAACCGACACTGACAGTGATATCTTAGCTGAATATTTTTGAGTTCATCATCTCTGCATAGCAGGTAATGGTACTGCTGCAGGAAAAAAAAAGCCAGGGAGAAGAGAACAAGGGAGAAAATCTTCCCTCTCTTTGCTTTGAAGGAAAAAGTAGCACCACAATTCTGAGTCAGAAGTATTACTAAGAAACTCTGAGAAACAGGTAACAAAAAGTAAATCATGTCTTTACATCATTTGACTCAGTGGCATCTCCAGGGTTAACACCAGTCATAATGAAGCCAGAAGGCAAACTCAAATGAACAGAGACATATAAAGTATTTACACTGTGTGTATATATATATATATATATATATATATATATATATATATATATATAAAATACATGTACTACGTAAGTAAATGTCAGCTAAAATATGAATCTTAAGGTAAATGCTTGTAGCTTCTACTTATCAGTGACCAATAGCTATTGAACATAACCAAGATAAAGAGAAGTTTTTAGAAATATCTAGGAAGACTATGATTAAAGATATAATGTAAGTTTTTTCTTAACTTACATAGATTCCACATGACTTGCAACTACTGGGTCAACTTATGTTTGCTGTTATTGTTGTTTCTTCCAAAACAAAGCAATGATGGTTCACTTTACCTGTAATTATGAGCTTTCTCATGTACATGTTCTATAAACAGGATCAGTCCCTTCCTCTAGGCCAGGGGTCAGCATACCTCTTTCATAAAGGATCAAATAGTAAATATTTAGGCTTTGTGGGCCACACATTCTCTGTAGTAACTACTCAGCTCCGACACTGTAGCAGGAAATCAGCCATGGACCATATATATAAAGGAATGTGGGTGGTTGTGATCAAATAAGAATTTATTTATAGGCACTGAAATTGGAATTTTATATAATTTTCACATGTCACAAAATATTATTTTTCATTTGAATTTTTCAACCATTTAAAAATGTAAAAACTATTCTTAGCTCATAGGCTACACAAAAACAGGCAACAGACTGGATTTGGCCTTGACACCATAGTTGCCAATTCCTAACCTAGGTATGGATCAAGCAGATCCTAAAAGGAGGTGATATATATTTTGACTTTGATATTGATCCTGTAGAGTCAGAAATGGATAATGGCAGAACTTAATAGGCTACATCAATTATCAAGGTCACCTGAGGTGCCATGTCTCATAATACTGTAAGGTTCAGATCTGGAGAGTCACAAACCCCCACAATAGCAGCTCTAAATATGAGATCTTAATTCTGACAGTTACTGACAGCAGGAAAAAAAAAGAAAGAAACAAACTTGCAACTGGCAGGAGATCCATATTAACAGGTATTCTTTGGTTCCAAAGAAACACCATGAATAAATGTTTTCAATCATTTCCTTTTTGTTTGATATATAGTAGGAAACTGATAAAGAACAATCACCTTTACTTTCCTATTTCATCAGTAGCTGCTCATCCTGGCATACTTAATTTAGCTTCCTAAAACAAAGGCCTCATCCTTCTAAGGCTAGTCAACAGCTAGTCTAGTCATTTTCTGTAATTGCTTAGGCGTGAACATCAATAAACAGCACACCTCTCTCTCTCTGGAATTCTGGTAAGATAGAAGTGGCACTCATGTAACTGCAATGATATCAAAACAAAAGAATCCAGTTTTCATATGGGTCGTTCTAACATGGCTTGAAACTCCATGAGGGTAGGGATCATGTGTGCTTTGCTCACTGCTCTATCCCAGAGGCCTAGCACAGTGCCTGAAATATAGCAAGTTCTCAGTAAATAAGACAATATCATACGGTGGTTAAGAGTGTACACTTTGGAGTTAGACATGGATTTGAATCCTGGCTCCACTTGACCTTGCAAGTCACAGGATCACGGAGCCTCAGTTTTCTCATCCATAAAATGAGCATAATAATAGTGGATTGAATTAGGTGGTATCTATAAAATAACAACATGGAACCCGACATGTAGAAAGCATTAAATAAATACTAGCTGTGATTCCTTCTCCTCCTCCTCCTCTTGTTTTTCTTCCTCCTCATTATTAATATTGGTTCTCCTCCAATTAGTGTGTTTCAGCTTATTCACTGAGTCTCAGGAACTTTCACTGTGGTCTAGGGTATCTATTGATATGGAGATACTACCCTTCAGCCTGTCAAGGTTTTTCATAGGGGACTTAACCCATGGTTTTCTGAATAATATTTCCTGATAGTGTTCATTCTGGTTTGCCCAGAACTGAGGGTATACCCAAGACTTTCAGGGTTAAAAGTGGATGAACAAACTAGGATGAATCTGTCATCCTGCCCTTACATGTCCTTTCCTTGTCATCCTAGCGTTGAGATGCCACCCATGAAAAATCAATTTGCATTTGGGGGTGGGTAGATGAATAAGAGAGGAGGGAGGATAAGACTCAAAGCCTCTGGTGGGGACCAGAACAGAATGCCAAACAAGAGTGTCTGTTTTTCCTCCTCCCCCAACCAGAAGCTTTTAGCACTTCATACAATGGTTAATCAACTGGCTCCAGCCTAAGCAGAATTGGTATTTACATTCAGTCCCCTCTAAAATGCTAATTAAAATTATTTGCAGCTAAAGGAAGTTTGAAAACTCCTTTCATTACATAGACAAAGACTGGGAAGGTGGTATTTCTCTCTTATTTTTCTTTGTTTTGAGCTCTTATTCCACAGATCAAAGAGCAACTAGGCCTTTTGCAGCTGGCCCCTTCTAACTTCTGAAGTTTTATTCGTATGAAAATCTAAATATAAACTTCATGCTTGGCTGCTGAGAGGCAAGAATCCCTTCTTTGACACGGTTTCCTCCATACAGCTGGAGGAACTGCACGGACTGCTTTTCTGCTGAATACAGCTCCTCATGACTCATGACTTTGGAATGGGGATGGCCTTGGAGGAAGATGTCTCTCATTGAAAGAGAAATTACCTCTTTTCCTTTTCCCCAGCAGCTTTACAAATCCCTGTAGAAATCCTCCAGAATTAACTGGAGAGTGCAGGCTCCTTTCAAAGGGAGTGTGAAAATCTGCTGCATACAAGGTAACCACGCATCTCAGGAAATAGTTTTATAATAACAACATATGACATAATATATCATTAATATATGATAAAATATAGCATTATAACAAGTGCTAACATTTACTGAAAGTTTACTATATGCCAGGAACTTTGCATGCAAAGAGTAACTCATTTAATCTTTTCAGTGAGCCTGTGAGATAAAGGGTATTATTGATAGGGACAGAGTAAAGGGACAAAGTAGGTGATTAAATAGTTAATCCTGCTAGGGGACTGTAAGTAGAAAAATATGGGAGACACCTGTAAGTTAATGATTACTCAAGAAAGCAGGTTTACTTAACCACAAAACCAAGCAGGCTTGCCTAGCCACAAAACCATGAGACAGAAGCATGAGACATGCCCCCAAACAATAAAACAATGGTGGCATGAGGCCCACATCCTACCCAGTGGGCTAAGTTGATGATCCCTAGGACATGCTCTCTGCACACATAAAAAATAATAATTTATGGAAAAGTGCTCATTGTACAGAGACCTCAAATAATTTTTACAGTCCTGGCTTGACCATGTAGGGACAAAGCATACTCCCCTGCCCAACCTGGAGGAGGAGCCGATGATGGAAGCATGACGTCTACTCAAGAATGAAGAAGAAAGTAGTCTTTCACGCCCCCTCCTTTTCCTTTGATTATAAAACTGTAGCCCACTAAGTTCTCAGGGTGCAGCACTCTCTCACTCACCCGCTTGTAAGCTTCACAAGCGTCCTATTCTAATAAATCACTTCTTATCTATCACTTTGCCTCTCGCTGAATTCTTTCTGTGATGAGATATGAAGGACTGGGCTCTTTGGAGACCCATGGAACCGACAGCGGTTTCATTATTATCTGTGTTTTACAGTGAAGAAAATCCAGGCTCTAAGAAGTTAACTAATCTGTACAAAATCACACATGTAGTAGAAGGCTGATCTTAAATATTAAATCTAAATTATATAACTGTAGAGCCTACAATCTTAAACAGCAAACTGACCATTGCTTCATTTATTTTCACTGAAGAAAAGTGAACTGGAGAGAGATGGTTGCAAGATGATGGAGGGTGGAAAACAATATAATCACAAACAGCCTTAAGAATGTGCTTTTTCATGCACTACCTAAAGATCAAGAATGATATCTGGGCAATGTGTGCCCTATGTAAAAATTAATAAACAGAAACCTAAATTAAATAGAGTTGGGAGACCAGAACGGGGAGTTCTCATGCCCTGAGACAACAGCAAAGACCTCCTCCTATTTGCCACTCCAAAATGTGTCTCTTCAGCATGGGGATTAGTTTAGGCTGATTATTTTTAAAAAACAGAAGACTCAGGAAATCTTTCTTTTTTACCTCCCCCTTAGCTACCTAAAGAATTTAGATAGAGGATCTGTTCCTAGAATAAAGCTATCACCAGAGCTATCTGCAAAGAATACGGGCTAGGTGTGCTGGGGGAAACTCTAGGCAGGGCTTAAAGATCAGAGTCTACTCTGTGTCCCACTGTCTCTGCCTGCCTGGCCCAGGAACATTTATTTACCAAACACTTGTTTTTCCATCTCCATGTGAATTGCTTTCTTCCCCTCTGAAGTCCCAAACCACTACCCCCAACATCCTCTTTTGCCTGTAGCTAAAGATGGTATTCAAGGTGAGGGTTTCAGCCATTTTGGTGACTTACTCAGTTCTCCTGGGTCTCTCCCATGTATACATGTTATTAAAATTTTGTGTGAATTTCCCCTGTTAATGTGTTTCATGTCAATTTAATTCTTAGACCAGCCAGAAAAACCTAGAAGGGGAGAGAAAATTTTCTTCTTCCCTGACACTGGCAACAGCTCAGCCAATGAACAGTCCTGGACTCTGATTACTATAGCCCTCCCAAGTTCCCTTTCCCCCCTATAAGAGTTCTCCTCTCCATTTTTACTGGGGGCTTGCACATGGCTTGCCATGGTTGCAAACCCAGAATTGTAATTCTCTGCTGATCCTGAATAAACCCATTTTTGCTGGAGAAATAACTGGCAGTCTATTCGTTTTAGGTCAACATCTACAAAGCAATCATTGGCTCTTCAAGGCAGAGGTTTACCTTAACACGGTTACACATTCAGTGGTAATGCACATGACTTTGCTGAAGAATCATAGATATGCCAGGAATGGATTCTGAAGGTCTTCTAATCCAACCTCCCAATTTATGCTTGAATCTCTCTGTGTAATTTGTTATTTAATCTAAATTTGACTACCTGTAGGATGGAGAACTCACTACCATATAAGATCATTTTTTATGTCTATAAAGCAAGTTATATTTGTACTGAATGAAAATCTGTCATCTTAGAGTTTTCACCCACTGGACTTAATTTAACTGCTTCAAGACCCACACAAATTTCTTAACTGTGCCCCTCCTCAATTATGTAACTTATATAACATTTACTGTATACCAAGCACTGTTTTAAGTGCTTTGAGTATTAAATCATTTAATTCTCATAACAACCCTATGGGGTAGATATTATTATTATTATGCCCAATTTTACAAATAAGAGAACTGAAGCAAACAGAAGTGAAGTGGCTTGCCCAAAGTCAAACTGCTAGTAAATTCAGAGCTGCCTTCAGAGTCTGTACTCAACTATCATATTATATTGACCCTCAAATCTTTTCTAGAAATAATAATCCTACTTCCTCTAAACATTTTTATATGGACAGCTTTTCAATTCACTCATTATATTGGTATTCTTTCTTTGAACACATTTGCTTGACTACAGCCCTTTTGCTCAGAACTAGTAACTGCTCTCTAGCTATGCTCTGATGGAGTCTGGGTAGAAGGGGGCTGTCATCTCCGTGCTGAATATCTTCTGGTTACCTCTTCCAATTTACTCTCTGCTCTGTGTCCTACAAGGCTGACCTCTCTGTATTTCATTAACTAGGCTCTCTTGCCCTACGGCTCTCAGTTCGTTTTGGCCTAAAGAAATCAACGGAGAGAGAATGGAGGAGGAACATGAAGATGAGGAGGAAGGTATTTTATCCCCCTGGCACTCACCCCTGCTGGGTCTCAGGTTGGCTGTAGTTGTGTTTCTCTACCCAAGGTACAGTTCCTATCAGTAGATGCTCTCTCTGAACTACCCTCCTGGAGTTCCAGGAACTGCTCTCCCCTCCTTGCTCCTTCAGGTCTAAGAAAGGCAATGGTTCTGAAGAGGAGTAGCATATACCACCTCAAAATATGCCTCTTTGGCATAAGGAATATTTTAGGCTGATTATTTTTGAGAAAGAGTAGACACTGGAAAAGCTCTGAAAACAGAGTAAAAGTTACCCTTTTGTAAGAGATATTTACATTTATAAGGGAAATCTTCATTTGTAAGGGGTCTCCCTCTACCAGGAAGAGAATGAATTTCTAGAAAATCTTGTCAGTGGAGACTGTGACCACTTAAATCTGCATAATAACCTTACCGTTGTTTACTGTGCTCTTCCTGGTCACCTCCCATAACTGGTTTCCCCTCCCTTCAACAGCACCCCACCCCCAACATCTTCTTTTGTCCTTGGCTGGAGATGGGATGTAAGGTTGCAGCTTGGGCCTGGACCATTTCAGGGAGTTACTCAGTTTTCCTGGGTCTCTCCCATGTATACAGGAAGTATACATGTTATTAAACTTTTGTTTTTCTCCTGTTAATCTTTTTATTACAGGGCATTCTCAGCCAAGAACCTAAAGGGTAGAGGGAAAATTATTTTTCCTCCCCCACGGTTCCATATTATTGCCAGCCTCTGAGTGTTTCACTTATCTCTTATTAGTATCTATAGCCCTCCCCATACCTCTGTAAATACCCCCTTAATAAAATGCTTCTCAAATTTGCCTTTAGAGGGTATAATCTTTTTCCTGCCAGGGATGTGAATGGTTCAATCTCCTTCCCTCTAAATTTTATGCTTGATTTAATCCAACCTAAGAGTGAATTAGCTTGCTGGGATCCTGTACAGGGTACTGATGGAAGCCTCACCTAAGAGGTTGAACCATATACCTTTAGGGTTTTCTTTAATCCTGAAATGCAGTAATGCTATGGTTTAGAATTTGCCCTTTTGTCCTTAAACATTTAACACAGAACTCATTAATTCCCTCTAAGTCCAGTGTACATTAAAACTAAAATGAGTAAGCAAAAATCAATAATACAAAATACAGCTGAACACTGTTATTACATGATTTTGGACATACATAGGTCAAAGGAAGCCCTTTGAGACTTAAAAACCCTATACAATAAAGTCTAATACAATTTCTGTAAGAGAATTTGCTTTACCTCAACAGTAATATTATAAAAGGATTTCACTAAACACAGAAAGCACAAATAAATCAACATCTAAAAAGACAAATGGGGAAAAATTTAGTCTGAAAACTATTTCTGGGCACTCTGTATTTGTAGTTACAGGTTCAGAAACACGAGAGTCTAATCATCTGTTACCAAAGTGAAGTGTGGAGCTGGTATTGATTTAGCTTTAGTTACTTAGAAACAATATTGATCCTTAAGAGATACATTTCAACATTTTGCATTCAGGGCATAAAGTAGTTCCATCCAATTGATTAACAGACACTGTATATCATTTTTTTAATGAGATCTTTTTCTCCTGACTGAGATACTAGTACTCCAGTGAAAGACTAAAAGTGGATTTTACAGCTGAAAAGTTAACATAAATGAGTTTCCGTTCCATCTTGTAAAAAACAAAAACAAAAAAAAACATGGCAGATTCATTTTTAGAAAATGAGTGACTGGTGAAAAATGGATAAGACAGCTTAGCGCCTATGGAGAAATAGCTACCTCTCTGTTCCCCTGACAATCATACCATTTTCCATGCACATTTTGAAATTCACAGATGAAGTAAGAGATTCAAAGTGTGCTTCCCAAAAGTCTCCTCAAGTGTACACCACAGAACAGTGAAAAACATCATGATAATTTCCAGGTTTCTAAATTAGAAAGGTCTCAAATGAGGTTTAAGCCCCTCTTGTTTCCAGTTAAAGAATTGTGATCCTTTCTAACACTGCTAACTAACAAAGAGACTCGGAGTCACTTCTCCATCAACTGAGATATAGGGAATAGACATATTCTTCCAAACATTTAGGGAAATCATAGAGCCAGATAAAAGAGACTAAGGGGTACCAAAAATGGAAAAGCAGTGACGTGTGATAGAAATGCCTGGCTCTGAGTTCCAGCTCATCATTGAGTGGTAGTGTGACCTTGCACAGGTTTACTTAAGCTCTCAGCATTTCATCTATAAAAATAAAGATAAAGGGGCTTCCCTGGTGGGGCAGTGGTTGAGAGTGCACCTACCAATGCAGGGGACACGGGCTCGTGCCCTGGTCCGGGAAGGTCCCACATGCCACGGAGCGGCTAGGCCCGTGAGCCATGGCCGCTGAGTCTGTGCGTCCAGAGCCTGTGCTCCGCAACGGGAGAGGCCACAACAGTGAGAGGCCCGCGTACCGCAAGAAAAGAAAGAAAGGAAAGAAAAGAAAGAAAAGAAAAGAAAAGAAAAGAAAAGATAAAAGTTCCATTTCACGTGAATGTTCTGAAAAGTCAATGAGATAATGTATGTGAAAGACCCTAGCAAAATAATCACCACATAGAATTTTTCTCAATAAACGAAAGTTTCATTTCATAAAAAATGATTTGTGTTTAAGTCATATAATCTAGTTAGAGCAATAAACCACATGTCTTAGAAATAAACAGAGAACACTTTAAGGCAATATAGACTCAGGTGTCACATGGAATAATCTCAGGTTTCAAAATTGGTATTTTTATGAGAAATAACCATTCTGTGGATTAGTCAAGGGAGTGTTTAATTCCTAAGCTATCAATTCTCCATATCCTATGTACTCAAGCTCAGAGACAGACAACTGGTATTTCTATTGGTTTCAATAAAACACAAAAGTTAATCTGTAATATGATGTACCTCTAACTCAAGTATCAAGGATGCCTAGATTATCTGTTGCTCTTGGATTAACTGTGCCAATATTATGCTCCAGTGGATAGAGATAATAATAAATTTGCTCTTTTATCTCTGCACTTGGCCCAGTAGGCTCAGCCTGCTTGCTAATGAGGAACTTTCAGGGGCTATCCAATGTGTTTAGGTATTTGTCAGCATCCTTTCAATTTATAAAGTGGTTTATACTTTTCAAAGTGCTTTGACATGCACCTGAATTTCCTACTGAGCATTGCAAGGCAGGACTTACAGATTTGGTTGTGATTATTTAAATGTACAAAGAGACATTTGCACAAGCCCCCCCTCACCCAAGCACAAAACACAAACTATAGCAACTAAGTACATTCCAAGTACAGACTTGATTCCAACACACACTCACTTCTTGGGTCATTTACAGCAGATAGCACACTCGTTGAGCACAAGTATAAACAGTCTAATTTAAGAATGGCCACGTAGCAGGAAACAAGGGAGCATCTAAAATTGCAGCAAGCCAGAGGAGCATTTCCTGCTCCCATAGACACCCGCAATTACTAAAAGTGTTGCCAACAGTAAGTTGGAAGTCAGGAAGAAGAATACAATGAACATACTATGTACAGCAAACAAGCAAGTAAACAATTAGGCTCTCAGGACACTCAAGAGAAGGGCCAGCTAGGGGCAAAGTAAGCAGCTTCCTTCCTTATCCCACTACCTATACTAAAGCACTGAATCCATCTCAATCTTTCTTCTCTTCTACGTTTGCTGCTGAGAGAAAACAGTCATATCCCAACTTTTCTTTGGCCTTCATTTCCTTTAAAATATCCACATTTTATGCACATAGCTACCAAATTTCCAGGGATCAGAGACTGAACCACGTTTCCTTTGGATACAGATTCAGTTCGGAACAGGATCTGGACAAAGGTAAAGTGTATCTCTATTCTCTCTGTCAGCAACAGTCCTAGGAATCCATTGCTTTTCTGCTGCCCGAGTCACCCAAATCTGCTACTAGAGCTACTCGAGCATGGAAAACCCTTCCCTTTCCTCCGGAAACATCACTCAGGCTCTTATTCATCACTTTCCAAAGTCATCACTGAAAACTCATTTCTGCTGAGGTGTCAAAGGACAGTCAGTGTGATACAATATCCTGTGGTTATTGATATTTTTCACAAGAGTTTATTTCCAGGAGGCACTATACCTTGAGTACAACAAAAAGTCTCTAACAATAGGGACTTTAGCTGTTTGTGGCAGGTCAGTGGGAGAAAGATTTTGGATCACATCTTCACCCAACTCTGAACTCACTGCCACTTGTTCCTTGTGACTTGGCCCTGACTCTTAAGCCCCAGCTTTCCCCTTCAGGCTCTGGTTTGGCCCATTCCTTTGATACCTATTGTTTCCTGGCGCCTGCTCCAGCACTGGACCCTCAGAAGTCAAATTCCAACCTCAGCACCTGGTCAAGTCTGCCTAACCCACTCACCCAAAGGTGGAAATCAGACAGAAAAAAAAAATTAAGTAAGATAGAGGAAACAGTCCCCTCTATCAGGAAAAGAGTGTAAGAAGAAATACACCCAATTATAGAGTGTATATACACTCAATAACCTCAATATAATCTTAATGTGGTAAATTCCTTTGTACCTAGCAATTTAAGAAGGCTTTATATAGAAAGGGACATTTACTAGGTTTTTTTTTGTTTGTTTGTCTGTTTTGTTTTTTGTTTGTTTTTCTTTGCGGTACACGGGCCTCTCACTGTTGTGGCCTCTCCCATTGCGGAGCCCAGGCTCCGGATGCGCAGGCTCCGCGGCCATGGCTCACGGGCCCAGCCGCTCTGCGGCATGTGGGATCTTCCCGGACCAGGGCACGAACCCGTGTCCCCTGCATTGGCAGGCGGACTCTCAACCACTGAGCCACCAGGGAAGCCCCTTATTTACTAGATCTTTAATGTCAAAGGGAAGTTCACCAGTCAGGGAAGAGAAGGACATTCTCAATAGCTGGGACTGAATATCAAAAAGCCTGGTGTGTTTAGGAAAAAGCAAGAGGCTTCATGAGGTTGGGAGATGCCTGATGCTTAGAAGGTGCTCAGTAAATTTTTTTATTATTGTGGTAAAATACACATAACGTTCATCATTTTAACCATGTTTAAGTGGAAAGTTAAGTGGCAATAAGTACATTCACACTGTCGTACAACCATCATTATCAACAGATTTTTTGAAAGAATGAATGAATATAATGAGATCATAAAGGACCTTATAAACCATGCTAGGGAGTATGGTCTATATTCTGCAGGCAGTGGGAAAACATTTAAAGGTGACAAGCACAAAAGAGGAAACAAGAAATCGAAAGGTATTTGAGAGGTAAAATTTACAATGATTATCAACCCTGACTACACATTAGAGATTAAAAAAAATCACAACCATGCCTGGGTCCCATCCCACACCAAATAAATCAGAACCACTGGGGAATAGGACTTGCATACATATATACTAAAAACTTTCCAGGTGATTCCAATGTGTAGCTAAGGCTAAGAACAGCCACTGCACTAGAGCAGAGAGTCTGCTCAAAATCAAAGTGTGGCCCTCCGGATCATCAGCATTACCTGGGAAGTGGTCAAAAATCCAAATTCCCAGGCCTCACTTCAGACCTACTGAATCAGAAACTCTGGAAGCAGGGTCCAGCAGTCTGTGCTTTAACGAGACCTCTAGGTGGTTCTGGCGCACACTAAAGTCTGAGAACCACTGATCTACAGGAATTGTAGAAATTGTAGATTTATTGGAGGAAACAGAAAGTGAGTGACACAGGGATGGCCAAGATGAAGCCCAGGTTTTACCACTTTTAGAATAACCATCTGGTGGGTGGAGGGATTATTATCTAGGGTAAGAAACAAGGGAAAATGGGTCCCATGGAAGACCAGAATTAAGAAACTCTTGGGAAGAAAAGTAGAATTTATCCAGAACCAATTAACTTGAAACCCCTTCCCATGCTTATAAGGTGGATGGGTGCTCTTCCTGCTCTCCATATGGACAAACCTGGAAAAGAGGACTGTCAAATAATGTAGCTTAGCCAGGGTAAAAAATGCCAGTTCAAAGACAGCTTAGATTCATCCCTCTTTAAGGAGTCCTGCACGTACCCTGGGGCTTAACCCTCGCTCCCCCCATTCTCTCAGTACCACATGCCTAGACAGCCTATGCTCTTGTATGGCTCCCCTGGCGTCCTTTCTGCTAAAAGGCAAGCTTGGAAAATGGGAAAAGGCAATCTTTCTGAACATACTACCTTTGTTATTATCATTAAATGCCAAAATTGAATGTTCATCTGATTTCTCTGATATTATGAAGTGATAAGATATTTAATAGAACTTGTTGCCTTCAAACAGCAGTTCAGAAATCTCTGGAGGTTAAATCTTAAATTACTTTACAAGAGATTTATCAGCAAGGCATCAGACAAATGGCTGCTTGAAGAGTACTTCAATGTGTATGTGTATGCTGTAATCAATCAAATTGACTGACAAAGATATCTGCAATCAGTTTACCAGGAAAAACTTCAGTAGTACTTTGGTCTTGGAAGTTCCTGTTGTTGTACTTATGATTTGCTTCAAAAAATGAGAATATTTATTAATAAAGTCATCTCCTCTTTCCAAGCACAAAATTGACAGCTTTGATTTTCCCACAGAAGAGTTAGTCTCCTCTTGATAAATGTAAGTTCCACTGAAATTGATCAATGTGATACCAACAACCAATGTGACTTCAACAAGTCTGAAGTGAGTATATAGTATGGGCTCAGCTTCATGCCAGATTACAAGGCACTGGTTCTCAAATGTGGCTGCACATCGGAATGACCTGGGAAGTATTATGCATAACTAATGCCTGAGCCCCACCCCTAGAGATTCTCATATAATCAGTCAGGGTTGGAGTCTGGGCACAGGAATTCAGAGAAGATCCCTAGGTCATTCTAACATACAGCCAAGGCTGAAAACCACTTTATAAGAGATTTTAATGAGTAGAACCTATCTGATGAAATGGCAGATATATGGGTAACAGCGGAGAGCAATAAAATATATTTTATCAAAAAATCTGTTTGGAGAGGAGCTTCAAGGTGGCGCAAGAGTAAGACGTGGAGATCACCTTCCTCCCCACAAATACATCAGAAATACACCTACATGTGGAACAACTCCTACAGAACACCTACTGAACGCTGGCAGAAGACCTCAAACCTCCCAAAAAGCAAGAAACCCCCACATACCTGGGTAGGGCAAAAGAAAAAAGAATGAACAGATACAAAAGGATAGGGACAGGACCTGCACCAGTGGGAGGGAGCTGTGAAGGAGGAAAGGTTTCCATACACTAGAAAGCCCCTTCGCGGGCGGAGACTGCGGGTGGCGGAGGGGGGGAAGCTTAGGAGCCATGGAGGAGAGCGCAGCAACAGGGGTGCAGAGGGCAAAGCGGAGAGATTCCCACACAGAGGATCGGTGCAGACCTGCACTCACCAGCCCGAGAGGCTTGTCTGCTCATGCGCCTGGGCGGGTGAGGGCTGGGAGCTCAGGCTCAGGCTTCAGTCGGATCCCAGGGAGAGGACTGGCGGGGTGAACATAGCCTGAAGGGGTTAGTGCACCACGGCTAGCAGGGAGGGAGTCTGGGAAAAAAGTTTGGAGCTGCCGAACAGATGAGAGACTTTTTCTTGCCTCTTTGTTTCCTGGTGCGCGAGGAGAGGGGATTCAGAGAACCGCTTAAAGGAGCTCCAGAGACGGGCACGAGCCGCGGCTATCAGTGCGGACCACAGACACGGGCATGAGATGCTAAGGCTGCTGCTGCCGCCACCAAGAAGCCTGTGTGCGAGCACAGATCACTCTCCACACCTGCCCTCCCGGGAGCCTGTGCAGCCCGCCACGGCCAGAGTCCCGTGATACAGGGACAACTTCCCCGGGAGGACACACGGCGCGCCTCAGGCTGGTGCAATGTCATGCCGGCCTCTGCCGCCGCAGGCTCGCCCCGCACTCCATACCCCTGCCTCCCCCCGGCCTGAATGAGCCAGAGCCCCCGAATCAGCTGCTCCTTTAACCCCATCCTGTCTGAGCGAAGAACAGACGCCCTCAGGTGACCTACACGCACAGGCAGGTCCAAATCCAAGGTGAACCCCGGGAGCAGTGCGAACAAAGAAGAGAAAGGGAAATCTCTCCCAGACGCCTCAGGAGCAGCGGATTAAATCTCCACAATCAACTTGATGTACCCTGCATCTGTGGAATACCTGAATAGACAACAAATCATCCCAAGGTGAGGAGGTGGACTTTGGGAGCAACAATATATATATTTTTTTCCCTTTTTCTCTTTTTATGAGTGTGTATGTGTATGCTTCTGTGTGTGATTTTCTCTGTATAGCTTTGCTTTTACCATTTGTCCTAGGGTTCTGTCAATTTTTTTCTTGTTTTTTACTTAAAACAATTTTTTTTCTTCATAATTATTTTTAACTTTAATACCTTTATTTTATTTTACTTTATTTTATTTTCCTCTTTCTTTCTCTCTTTTTTTTCTCCCTGTTATTCTGAGCCGTGTGGAGGACAGGCTTTTGGTACTCCAGCCAGGCGTCAGGGCTGTGCCACTGAGGTGGGAGAGCCAAGTTCAGGACACTGGTCCACAAGAGACCTGCAAGCTCCATGTAACATCAAACTGCAAAAATCTCCCAGAGATCTCCATCTCAAGGCCAAGACCCAGCTCCACTCAAAGACCAGCAAGCTACAGTGCAGGCCACCCTATGCCAAACAGCTAGTAAGACAGGAACACAGCCCCACCCATTAGCAGAGAGGCTGCGTAAAATCATAAGGCCATAGACACCCCAAAACACACCACCAGACATGGACCTGCCCACCAGAAAGACAAGATCCAGCATCGTCCACCAGAACACAGGCACTAGTCCCCTCCACCAGGAAGCCTACACAACCCACTGAACCAACCTTAGCCACTGGGGATAGACACCAAAAACAATGGGAACTACAAACCTGCAGCCTGCGAAAAGGAGACCCCAAACACAGTAAGTTAAACAAAATGAGAAGACAGAGAAATATGCATCATATGAAGGAGCAAGGTAAAAACCCACCACACCAAACAAATGAAGAGGAAATAGGCAGTCTACCTGAAAAACAATTCAGAATGATACTAAAGATGATCCAAAATCTTGGAAATAAAACGGAAAAAATACAAGAAAGGTTTAACAAGGACCTAGAAGAACTAAAGAGCAAACAAACAGTGATGAACAACACAATAAATGAAATTAAAACTTCTCTGGAAGGGATCAATAGCAGAATAACTGAGGCAGAAGAACGGATAAACGACCTGGAAGATAAAACAGTGGAAATAACTACTGCAGACCAGAATAAAGAAAAAAAATGAAAAGAATTGAGGACAGTCTCAGAGACCGCTGGGACAACATTAAACACACCAACATTCGAATTATAGGGGTCCCAGAAGAAGAAGAGAAAAAGAAAGGGACTGAGAAAATATTTGCAGAGATTATAGTTGAAAACTTCCCTAATATGGGAAAGGAAATAGTTAATCAAGTCCAGGAAGCACAGAGAGTGCCATACAGGATAAATCCAAGGAGAAACACGCCAAGACATATATTAATCAAACTATCAAAAATTAAATACAAAGAACAAATATTAAAAGCAGCAAGGGAAAAACAACAAATAACACACAAGGGAATCCCCATAAGGTTAACAGCTGGTCTTTCAGCAGAAACTCTGCAAGTCAGAAGGGAGTGGCAGGACATATTTAAAGTGAAGAAGGAGAAAAACCTACAACCATGATTTTTCTACCCAGCAAGGATCTCATTCAGGTTTGATGGAGAAATTAAAAGCTTTACAGACAAGCAAAAGCTAAGAGAATTCAGCACCACCAAACAAGCTTTACAACAAATGCTAAAGGAATTTCTCTAGGCAGGAATCACAAGTGAAGGAAAAGACCTACAATAATAAACCCAAAACAATTACGAAAATGGTAATAGGAACATACATACTGATAATTACCTTATATGTAAATGGATTAAACGCTCCCACCAAAAGACACAGACTGCCTGAATGGATACAAAAACAAGACCCATATATATGCTCTCTACAAGAGACCCACTTCAGACCTAGGGACACATACAGACTGAAAGTGAGGGGATGGAAAAAGATATTCCATGCAAATGGAAATCCAAAGAAAGCTGGAGTAGCAATACTTATATCAGACAAAATAGACTTAAAAACAAAGACTATTACAAGAGACAAGGAAGGACACTACATAATGATCAAGGGATAAATCCAAGGAGAAGATATAACAATTGTAAATATTTATGCACCCAACATAGGAGCACCTCAATACATAAGGCAAATACTAACAGCCATAAAAGGGGAAACTGACAGTAACACAATCAGAGTAGGGGACTTTAACACCCCACTTTCACCAATGGACAGATCATCCAAAATGAAAACTAAATAAGGAAACACAAGCTTTAAATGATACATTAAACAAGATGGACTTAATTAATATTTATAAGACATTCCATCCAAAAACAACAGAATGCACATGCTTCTCAAGTCCTCATGGAACATTCTCTAGGATAGACCATATCATGGGTCACAAATCAAGCCTTGGTAAATTTAAGAAAATTGAAATCATACAAAGTATCTTTTCTGAGCACAACGCCATAACACTAGATATCAATTATAGGAAGAAATCTGTAAGAAATACAAACATATGGAGGCTAAAAAATACACTACTTAATAACTAAGAGATCACAGAAGAAATCAAAGAGGAAATCAAAAAATACCTAGAAACAAATAACAATGAAAACACGATGACTCAAAACCTATGGGATGCAGCAAAAGCAGTTCTAAGAAGGAAATTTATAGCAATACAATCCTACCTTAAGAAACAAGAAACATCTCAAATAAACAACCTAACCTTACACCTAAAGCAATTAGAGAAAGAAGAGCAAAAAAATCCCAAAGTTAGCAGAAGGAAAGAAATCATAAAGATAAGATCAGAAATAAATGAAAAAGAAATGAAGCAAACGACAGCAAAGATCAATAAAACTAAAAGCTGGTTCTTTGAGAAGATAAACAAAATTGATAAACCACTAGCCAGACTCATCAAGAAAAAAAGGGAGAAGACACAAATCAATAGAATTAGAAATGAAAAGGGAGAAGTAACAATTGACACTGCAGAAATACACAGGATCAGGAGAGATTACTACAAGCAACTATATGTCAATAAAATGGACAACCTGGAAAAAATGAACAAACTCTTAGAAATGCACAACCTGCCAAGCCTGAATCAGGAAGGAATAGAAAATATGAACAGACCAATCACAAGCACTGAAATTGAAACTGTGATTAAAAATCTTCCAACAAACAAAAGCCCAGGACCAGACGGCTTCACAGGCGAATTCTATCAAACATTTAGAGAAGAGCTAACACCTATCCTTCTCAAATTCTTCCAAAATATAGCAGAGGGAGGAACACTCCCAAACTCATTCTACGAAACCACCATCACCCTGATACCAAAACCAGAAAAAGATGTCACAAAGAAAGAAAACTACAGGCCAATATCACTGATGAACATAGATGCAAAAATCCTTAACAAAATACTAGCAAACAGAATCCAAAAGCACATTAAAAGGATCATAGACTATGATCAAGTGGGGCTTATTCCAGGAATGCAAGGATTCTTCAATATACACAAATCAATCAATGTGATACACCATATTATCGAATTGAAGAATAAAAACCATATGATCATTTCAAGAGATGCACAGAAAGCTTTTGACAAAATTCAACACCCATTTATGATAAAATTCCTTCAGAAAGCAGGCATAGAGGGAACTTTCCTCAACATAATAAAGGCCATATATGACAAACCCACAGCCATCATCATCCTCAATGGTGAAAAACTGAAAGCATTTCCACTAAGATCAGGAACAAGACAAGGTTGCCCACTCTCACCACTCTTATTCAACATAGTTGTGGAAGTTTTACCCACAGCAATCAGAGAAGAAAAAGAAATAAAAGGAATCCAAATTGGAAAAGAAGAAGTAAACCTGTCACTGTTTGCAGATGACATGATCCTATACATAGAGAATCCTAAAAATGCTACCAGAAAACTACTAGAGCTAATCAATGAATTTGGTATAGTAGCAGGATACAAAATTAATGCACAGAAATCTCTTGCATTCCTATACACTAATCATGAAAAATCTGAAAGAGAAATTAAGAAAACACTCCCATTTACCATTGCAACAAAAAGAATAAAATATCTAGGAGTAAACCTACCTAAGGAGACAAAAGACCTGTATGCAGAAAATTATAAGACACTGATGAAAGAAATTAAGGATGATACAAATAGATGGAGAGATATACCATGTTCTTGGATTGGAAGAATCAACATGGTGAAAATGACTCTACTACCCAAAGCAATCTACAGATTCAATGCAATCCCTATCAAACTACCAAGGGCATTTTTCACAGAACTAGAACAAAAAATTCACAGTTTGTATGGAAACACAAAAGACCCCGAATAACCAAAGCAATCTTGAGAATGAAAAACGGAGCTGGAGGAATCAGGCTCCCTGACTTCAGACTATACTACAAAGCTACAGTCATCAAGACAGTATGGTAGTGGCACAAAACCAGAAATATAGATCAATGGAACAGGATAGAAAGCCCTGAGATAAACCCACGCACATATGTTCACCTTATCTTTGATAAAGGAGGCAAGAATATACAGTGGAGAAAAGACAGCCTCTTCAATAAGTGGTGTTGGGAAAACTGGACAGCTACATGTAAAAGAATGAAATTAGAACACTCCCTAACACCATACACAAAAATAACCTCAAAATGATTAAAGACCTAAATGTAAGTCCAGACACCATCAAACTCTTAGAGGAAAACACAGGCAGAACACTCTATGACATAAATCACAGCAAGATCCTTTTTGACCCACCTCCTAGAGAAATGGAGATAAAAACAAAAATAAACAAATGGGACCTAAAGGAACTGCAAATCTTTTGCACAGCAAAGGAGACCATAAGCAAGACAAAAAGACAACCCTCAGCATGGGAGAAGATATTTTCAAATGAAGCAATGGACAAAGGATTAATATCCAAAACACACAAGCAACTCATGCAGCTCAATATCAAAAAAAACAAACAACCCAATCCAAAAATGGGCAGAAGACCTAAATAGACATTTCTCCAAAGAAGATATACAGATTGCACACCAACACGTGAAAGAATGCTCAACATCATTAATCATTAGATAAATGCTAATCAAAACTCCAATGAGATATCATTTCACACTGGTCATAATGGCCATCATCAAAAATCTACAAACAGTAAATGCTGGAGAGGGTGTGGAGAAAAGGGAACCCTCTTACACTGTTGGGTGGGAATATAAATTGATACAGCCACTATGGAGAACAGTACGGAGGTTCCTTAAAAAACTAAAAATAGAACTACCATATGACCCAGCCACCCCACTAGTGGACATATACCCTGAGAAAACCATAATTCAAAAAGAGTCATGTAGCAAATTGTTCCTTGCAGCTCTATTTACAATAGCCAGGACATGGAAGCAACCTAAGTGTCCATCAACAGATGAATGGATAAAGAAGATGTGGCACATATATACAATGGAATATTACTCTGCCATAAGAAAGAACAAAACTGAGTTATTTGTAGTGAGGTGGATGGACTTAGAGACTGTCATACAGAGTGAAGTAAGTCAGAACGAGAAAAAAAAATACCATATGCTAACACATATATATGGAATCTAAAAAGAAAATAAAAGCAGTCAGAAGAACCTAGTGGCAAGATGGGAATAAAGATGCAGACCTACTAGAGAATGGACTTGAGGTTACGGGGAGGGGGAAGGGTAATCTGGGACGAAGTGAGAGAGTGGCATGGACATATATATACTACCAAATGTAAAACAGATAGCTACTAGGAAGCAGCCGCATAGCACAGGGTAATCAGCTTGGTGCTTTGTGGCCACCTAGCGGGGTGGGATAGCGAGGGTTGAAGGGAGGGAGATGCAAGACGGAAGAGATATGGGGACATATGTATATGTATAACTGATTCACTTTGTTATAAAGCAGAAACTAAAACACCATTTTAAAGCAATTATACTCCAATAAAGATGTTAAAAAAAATGGTAGTTAGGAAATAAACCTTTGAATTTGGTGCAAAAAAAAATCTGTTTGAAGATGAAAAGATAACAAAATGTAGGGTCCTAAAAAGTACCATTTAGGTTCTCAAGTAGGGAAGACAAATGATGGAAAGAGTTTTAGGAAAATTAGTCTAGCAGTGCTATTCAGGATGGACTGAAAAGGAGTATCAATGAAAGCACAGAGACAAGTGGTGAAACTATTAAAGAAAAAAAAAAGCTAAATAATTATGCCATCGCTTTTACAATGAAGCCAAATCTTCTCAGCATAGTATTCAAGACCATCTATAATATGTTGTCAATCTATATTTGTAGTCTTATCTCTCACCTTACCTCCTTATGCAAGCCACAGTCTAACCCAGTGTTCCTCAATGGGAGATGATATGTTAATAGGCGTTATGCGAAGTAAAGGTTCCAGGACCCTTTTTCACTGATTGAAAAAAAGTTAAAACAGGCTTCTTTACTTAAGGATTTCTCATAACCTATAATAACCTCCTCTTTGACAACCACTGTTTCATAATCCAGATTTTCTCACTGGGCCATGCTTCTAAGACGGTTCTTTCCTTAGCATCACTCTTCAATGCTACTTTGTTTATAAATAAAAAGTACAGAATAACCTTGTGTTGCATGCTCTGATTGGTTTTCTTTTATTTAAATGGGCAACATAAACCTTCAGAGACCATGTGAAATACTGAGTCAAACCCGTATGCTCTTAAGAGAGGATGGATTTTCTGATCTATTTAACACCTATTAAGGTATCATAAAATAGAACTGTAATCCATGCCCTACAACTCCTTCTGACACACACATCTCATTATTTATTTTTGGAAGGACAAATTACATCAGTCATTACTTGGAAAATAAAATAGAACAGTGTCACTGAAACATATATAATACTTTAAAACCAGGCCCTATCAGACCTTGCTTGAAAAGGTTGCAACTGCTTAACAGTTAAACTTAAAGGGATACATCTATTTGCAACTCTAAATATTCCATTAGTAGCTAGGTCCTGTCAGGACTCTGGTTCTAAATGATGATCTCCAAGAGCTTTCTAATTTGCCTGGGAAAGTTGCTTCTAGTTGAGTTGGCATTCAAAGTTTCACCCCAGGGGCAATTTTATTTTTTAAATGTTGAGGTAGAAACCACCAAATAGAGCCACATAATTGGCACCTCCAGTGGCAGCAGCTGCAGAGAGGTGAGGTAGGGTGAGCATTCTCAAAGGCAAGATCTGATTTGCACTCTATTGCAGAGGCACAAGGGGAAAATACACTGTTTTTCCTTAAGTGAAGAGGTTCAGGTAGGAAAATTTGCTGGAGACTTCAGAGGCTTTCCTTTGTTAGGTTCCTTCAGAATATTACTCATGTCTATTAAAAGACCAGCTACTTTATCATTGTTTCTGACTGGAATCACCCTTTGGATATATCTATCAACCTACAAACAATCCCTGGGTGCCTAGGAAGTGCCCAACACCAGGCCTGGGAGCCAGAAGACATGGATTTTAGGCCTGGCTCTGCCTCAACGTAGCTGTGTGACTTAAGCCCCTTTCCGATTTGAGGCCTCAGTTTCTTTAGCTTTCAAAGCAATTATCATTCCTACCCTATTTCTGACATGGGATTGTTAGAGGAAATAAGCGAGATAATAGATATGAAAGCCCTTTGGAAATATACTATCAACTTTTGTGTACCAAGTTAAAAATATTCCTTCTCATGGATTATAGGTTGCAAGGAGCAGAGACCTGCTGAAAGTAGATTTATTTTAGAAAAGGAGACTTGTTTTATGAATGCAGAACATTTCCATAAAATACTATTGTAAGAAGTACTGGACCTTACAGGAACTAGAAAGTCAAAAGGCAGCTTCTCTGTCTCCCTGTCCTCCCCACCCACCACCTCTAGGCCATGTGGTCACCCACCTCCATTTCTCTATATGTCTGCCTTATTATTTTCCTGCTAACCAACTTGTGCATGTTCATGACTCAACAGTCTAACTGACTCAGTCTTTGTAATCTCAACTCCACAGTTTTTGGAGAATCTGATGTCCATATAAATATCAGCCATAGTAAAGAGAACAGGATTGTGTGAGAGTCGGACAGAATGCTCCTTCTCAGATGTGAATGAATCAAGTTCACTAAGATGATTATAGTGATGGTAAAGAAAACGGCTGGCACTTCCATGTAGAAGTGTGAGGACTATAAAATTACATAAATAACCTGTCACCTCATTAGAGTCTCATTAAAAGCAGAATTACTCTTCCCAAAAGCTCAAATGAGGTTGTCTATTTGTAACAGAGAGAGAGATGCCTCTGCATCATAGGGAGAGAACGGGCATGGTTCCTTACCTATAACTAGTGGTAAGGGAAAAACTTGAACATTACTAATGCCTTTCTATTTCTCTGGCTTGCATGATTCATGGTTTAAAGAGAGAGAGAGAGAGAGAGAGAGAGAGAGAGAGAGAGAGAGAGAGAGAGAGAGAGAGAGAGAGAGAGAGAGAGAGAGCCTCTATAATCCATTTACCTTACCTGTCCCCATTTGCCACTGAAAAACCAATAAAGTTGCAAAAAATGATGCTTTCAGATATTTGTAAAAGTTAACTTAATTGAAAATTTATGTTTTTTTAATAAATTTATTTATTTATTTTTGGCTGCATTGGGTCTTTGTTGCTGCACACAGGCTTTCTCTAGTTGCGGTGAGCGGGGGCTGCTCTTTGTTGCGGTGTGTGGGCTTCTCATTGCAGTGGCTTCTCTCGTTGTGGAGCGTGGGCTCTAGGTGCACAGGCTTCAGTAGTTGTGGCACGCAGCCTTCAGTAGTTGTGGCTCGCGAGCTCTAGAGCACAGGCTCCAGTAGTTGTGGCATGCGGGCTTCAGTAGTTGTGGCTCGCGGGCTCTAGAGCACAGGCTCAGTAGTTGTGGCGCACGGGCTTAGTTGCTCCGCAACATGTGGGATCTTCCTGGACCAGGGATCGAACCCATGTCCCCTGCACTGGCAGGCGGATTCTTAACCACTGCACCACCAGGGAAGTCCCTGCTTTTTAAACTCAATGAACTAAATGAAAAAAACATTTTAACTTGATTTTTAATGTGACATTCTTAAACCTTAAAGGAAGATTTTCTATGTATAAGTAACTGAGTGAATTTGCCAAAGGACAGACCTATTTGAGAATGGGTCAGTGTCTCCAGTTGAGCTTTGATAAGCACATATTACCACCTCCCTTCCTATATCCACCAGGGCAATCACCAGTTTCACCCCCGTGGTCAAAATCAGTATTGCAGTGTGAGTGAATCTAAGACTGAAATAAATCTTCCCAGTAGAGAGTTTTGAAGGTCCTACTAAACACGTGGAACTTAGATATTTCTCGCAAATTCAAAAGCAATCATCTTATTTGATGGGTAATGGATGGAATGACAAAAAGCATGCCCCCGTCTTGCAAATGATGTGAAATGGACCAAGGATGTGACTTTGGTATCACTGATCACACTTGCACAAGGAGCAGCACGGCCACAGAGTAGCTCTGCAGTTTATATCAAGAGCAGAGATACCTTACTTAGCTAAGCCTGGCATCTGTGCAATCAGAGACTATCTATTCATTGCATGAACATGAAATTCAATAGATAAGTTATGGCACCAATTCTGAGAACAGGCAGAAAACAGCCCCCCTGGCTACAAGGTGGCATTTGAGTCATATTTTTATTTACTATGTATCTCTTCAGTGAATCCAGATACCTGGGTTTTAAAATATCTGCCCATGTGAAGAGATTACACTGGAGCCCAAGGGAGAAAGAGTTTTATAATCTATTCTTATTTTCTTCTTTTTCCTATCTCACTTTCCAGGACACACATGAAGCATGAATCTCTCCAGAGAGGAGAACAAGACTACAAGATGGGAAATAAATACAGTCATCTTTTGAAGACTTCCCATTTACCTACCAATCTCCCTCTTTCATGTCATAGCTGCTTTCAAATCATGGAAGAATGAATTGGGTTCCCTTGTTATGATGAAATAGAGTGCTTTCTGCCATGTGGAACACACAGTTGTACTTTCAATAGATATTTATCAAATATATCATGCAGTGTAGCTAGACATGGAAATTAGAATTTTTTCCAGAAAAAAAATCATTACAGAGGTCACACGTTATGCATATACCTTCAGCATACAAGAGAAGAAGCCCAAGATTCTTGGGAAGACAAATCCAGACTCAGAGAAAGATGCTGGTCCACTGTATGTATTTGGGAGGGGGTGGGGGAGTAACAAATGAAATGTAATTTTCAAGGCAAGATATCATGAGCTAGCCCAACAATGACCATTGCTACCTGCTAACATGTTTATGCACCTGCTTTAATTCTAAGCTCAACAAAGTGTATTAATTCTCAACTATTAGTATATTTCAGAATCACCTAAGAATTTTATCAAAATGTAGACACTCAGGTCCTAACCCCCTAAGTTCCTAATTTAGAAAATCTGTGGTAGGTCCTAGTAATGTACATATTGTTATCAAGTACTCTGAATGGTTCTGATGCCTTCAGGTAAGCTATTGCTTCCAGTAGCCCATTATAAAAACCACATAATATGAACATATTGACCCATGACCTCCTAATGGCTCTTTTAAAACAGTGATCTTAAGAGATAAGTTGATTTTGTGTGTAGGATTTTGCTTGAAATAGAGGGAAGAGGAAGACTGGAACTTGAGGTACTGCTGGGGTAGGAGAACAGCAATACAGGGACGTTAGCCCAGTGGTAGCCTGAGGCTGTGTATGGGCATAAGATGAAGACAGTTATGATGAAGCCAGATTAAAAGAAAAATGGGAGCAAGTGGTAGAGAACTGAAATTCTTGACTTCTTTGCAGCAAGCATGCCCCATACGAGAAAAAATAAGTGTCCAGGAAGTATGGCTATCCAGTCAATAAATCCCCCGTGCTATCATCTCTGCTGTCTTCTCTCTTGGTTGCCTGCTTATACTGATGGTAGCAGCACCACTAGGCAAAAGATATAGAAGACAAACATGGCACCATCAGAAACATTCCCATGAATGCTCCCAGCAGAACGGTGCCACAGAAAGAGCTATGGACTGGGGTCAGGAGACCTGGGTTCCAGACCAGGCTCACCACTAATTTCACTTCACTTCTTTGAGGCTTATTTGTCACTCCCTTGACTAGAATCCATAATTCAGTCCCAGCAGGCAGGGCAGCTGAACAAGCAGAGGGTTGCAGCAAGGAAGAGGAGGGCTGAGGGCTGAGGAGATGCAGACCAAATCATGTTCCCTCAAGCACTGCTCAACAATGGAAGAACAGGAGATTGATTCAAGATGGCAGAGTAGAAGGACCTGCACTCACTCCCTCTTGTGAGAGCACCGGAATCACAACTAACAGCTGAACAATCATTGACAGGAAGACGCTGGGACTCACCAAAAAAGATACCCCACATCCAAAGACAAAGGAGAAGCCGCAATGAGACAGTAGGAGGGGCGCAATCACAATAAAATCAAATTCCGTAACTGCTGGGTGGGTGACTCACAAACTGCAGAACACTTATACCTCAGAAGTCCACCCACTGGAGTGAAGGTTCTGAGCCCCACGTCAGGCTTCCCAACCTGGGTCTGGCAACGGGAGGAGGAATTCCTAGAGAAACAGACTTTGAAGCCTAGTGGGATTTGATTGCAGGACTTCAACATGGCTGGGGGAAACAGAGACTCCACTCTTGGAGGGCACACACAAAGCAGTGTGTGCATTAGGACCCAAGGGAAGGAACAGTGACCCATAGGAGACTGAACCAGATCTACTTGCTAGTGTTTTAGGGCCTCCTGCAGAGGCAGGGGGTGGCTGTGGCTCACCATGGGGACAAAGACACTGGGAGAAGAAGTTCTGGGAAGTGTTCCTTAGTGTGAGCCCTCCCAGAGTCCACCATCAGCCCCACCAAAGAGCTGGGCAGGCTCCAGTGCTGGGTCGCCTCAGGGCAAAAAACCAACAGGGAGGGAACCCAGCCCCACCCATCAGCAGACAAGCAGATTAAAGTTTTACTGAGCTCTGCCCACCAGAGCAACACCCAGCTCTACCCACCACCAGTCCTTCACATCAGGAAACTTGCACAAACCTCTTAGATAGCCTCATCCAGCAGGGGGCAGACAGCAGAAGCAAGAAGAACTAAAGTTCTGCAGCCTGTGGAACAAAAACCACATTCACAGAAAGACAGACAAAATGAAAAGGCAAATGACTATGTACCAAATGAAGGAACAAGATAACACCCCAGAAAAACAACTAAATGAAGTGGAGATAGGCGACCTTCCAGAAAAGGAATTCAGAATAATGATAGTGAAGATGATCCAGGACCTCAGAAAAAGAATAGAGGCAAATATCGAGAAGATGCAAGAAATGTTTAACAAACACCTAGAAGAATTAAAGAAAAACACCTAAAAGAATTAAAGAACAAACAAACAAGAGGTGAACAATACAATAACTGAAATGAAAAATACACTAGAAGGAATCAATAGCAGAATAACGGATAAGTGACTGGGAAGACAAAATGGTGGAATTCACTGCTGCAGAACAGAACAAAGAAAAAAGAAGGAAAAGAAATGAAGGCAGCCTAAGAGACCTCTGAGACAACATTAAACGCAACAACATTCACATTATAGGGGTCCCAGAAGGAGAAGAGAGAGAGAAAGGACCCAAGAAAATATTTGAAGAGATTATACTTGAAAACTTCCCTGACATGGGAAAGGAAATAGCCACCCAAGTCCAGGAAGCACAGAGAGTCCCAAGCAGGATGAACCCAAGGAGAAACACACTGAGACACAAAGTAATCAAAATGACAAAAAATAAAGACAAAGAAAAAATATTGAAAGCAAAAAAGGAAAAATGACAAATAACATATAAGGGAAATCCCATAAGGTTAACAGTTGATTTCTAAGCAGAAACTCTACAAGCCAGAAGGGACTGTCATGATATGTTTAAGGTGATGAAAGGGAAGAACCTACAACCAAGATTATTCTACCCCGCAAGGATCTCATTCAGATTCGACAGAGAAATTAAAACCTTCACAGGCAAGAAAAAGCTAAGAGAATTCAGCACCACAAAACCAGCTCTACAACAAATGCTAGA
Organism: Stenella coeruleoalba; assembly: GCF_951394435.1. Classification (NCBI taxonomy): domain Eukaryota; kingdom Metazoa; phylum Chordata; class Mammalia; order Artiodactyla; family Delphinidae; genus Stenella; species Stenella coeruleoalba. The sequence goes on along the minus strand of NC_137152.1, from coordinate 98,329,455 downwards.
GGAACTTCTCTAAGTGGGAAACACAAGAGAAGAAAAGGACCTACAAAAACAAACCCAACACACCATAATAACTAAGACAATGGTAAGAGTAACATACATATCAATAATTACCTTAAATGTGAATGGATTAAATGCTCCAACCAAAAGACACAGGCTGGCTGAATGTATACAAAAACAAGACCAATATATATGCTGTCTACAAGAGACCCACTTCAGACCTAGGGACACATACAGACTGAAAGTGAGGGGATGGAAAAAGATATTCCATGCAAATGGAAATCAAAAGAAAGCTGGAGTAACAATATACATATCAGATAAAATACACTTTAAAAGAAAGAACGTTACAAGAGACAAGGAAGGACACTACATAATGATCAAGGGATCAATCCAAGAATATATAAGCACCCAACATCAGAGCACCTCAATACATAAGGCAACTGCTAACAGCTATAAATGAGGAAACTGACAGTAACACAGTAATAGTGGGGGACTTTTAACTTCACGTATACCAATGGACAGATCATACAGACAGAAAATTAATAAGGAAACACAAGCTTTAAATGACACAATAGACTAGATAGATTTAGTTGATATTTATAGGACATTCCATCCAAAAACAGCAGATTACACTTTCTTCTCAAGTGCACATGGAACATTCTCCAGGATAGATCACATCTTGGGTCACAAATCAAGCCTTGGTAAATTTCAGAAAACTGAAATCATATCAAGCATCTTTTCCGAGCACAACCCTATGAGATTAGAAATCAATCACAGGGAAAAAAACATAAAAAACACAAACACATGGAGGCTAAATAATACATTACTAAATAACCAAGAGATCACTGAAGAAATCAAAGAGGAAATCAAAAAACACATAGAGACAAATTACGGTGAAAACATGACGATCCAAATCCTATGGGATGTAGCAAAAGCAGTTCTAAGAGGGAAGTGTATACCAATACAATCCTACCTTAAGAAACAAGAAACATCTCAAATAAACAACCTAACCTTACACCTAAAGCAATTAGAGAAAGAAGAGCAAAAAAACCCCAAAGTTAGCAGAAGGAAAGAAATCATAAAGATAAGATCAGAAATAAATGAAAAAGAAATGAAGCAAACGACAGCAAAGATCAATAAAACTAAAAGCTGGTTCTTTGAGAAGATAAACAAAATTGATAAACCATTAGCCAGACTCATCAAGAAAAAAGGGAGAAGACTCAAATCAATAGAATTAGAAATGAAAAAGGAGAAGGAACAACTGACACTGCAGAAATACAAAGGATCATGAGAGACTACTACAAGCAACTCTATGCCAATAAAATGGACAACCTGGAAGAAATGGGCAAATTCTTAGGAAGTTATAACCTTCTAAGACTGAACGAGGAAGAAAGAGAAAATATGAACAGAACAATCACAAGTAATGAAATTGAAACTGTGATTAAAAATCTTCCAACAAATAAAAGTCCAGGACCAGATGGCTTCACAGGCGAATTCTATCAAAGATTTAGAGAAGAGATAACACTCATCCTTCTCAAACTCTTCCAAAAAACTGCAGAAGAAGGAACACTCCCAAACTCATTCTATGAGGCCACCATCACCCTGATACCAAAACCAGACAAAGACACTACAAAAAAAGAAAATTATAGACCAATATCACTGATGAATACAGATGCAAAAATCCTCTACAAAATACTAGCAAACAGAATCCAACAACACATTAAAAGGATCATACACCATGATCAAATGGGGTTTATCCCAGGGATGCAAGGATTCTTCAATACACGCAAATCAATCAATGTGATACACCATATTATCGAATTGAAGAATAAAAACCATATGGTCATCTCAGTAGATGCAGAAAAAGCTTTTCACAAAATTCAGCACCCATTTATGATAAAAACTCTCCAGAAATTGGGCATAGAGGGAACCTACCTCAACATAATAAAGGCCATATGGGACAAACCCACAGCAAACATCATTCTCAAGGGTGAAAAACTGAAAGCATTTCCTCTAAGATCAGGAACAAGACAAGGATGCCCACTCTCACCACTATTATTCAACATACTTTTGGAAGTTTTAGCCACAGCAATCAGAGAAGAAAAAGAAATACAAGGAATACAAACTGGAAAAGAAGAAGTAAAACTGTCACTGTTTGCAGATGACATGATACTATACATAGAGAGCCCTAAAGATGCCACCAGAAAACTACTAGAGCTAATCAATGAATTTGGTAAAGTTGCAGGATACAAAATTAATGCACAGAAATCTCTTGCATTCCTATACACTAACAATGAAAGATCAGAAAGAGAAATTAAGGAAACAATCCCATTCACTATTGCAACAAAAAGAATAAAATACCTAGGAATAAAGCTACCTAAATCAGTAAAAGACCTGTACTCAGAAAACTGTAAGACACTGATGAAAGAAATCAAAGATGACACAAACAGATGGAGAGATATACCACGTTCTTGGATTGGAAAAATCAATATTGTCAAAATGACTATACTACCCAAAGCAATCTACAGATTCAATGCAATCCCTATCAAATTACCAGTGGCATTTTTTACAGAACTAGCACAAAAACTCTTAAAATTTGCATGGAGACACAAAAGACCCTGAATAGCCAAAGCAGTCTTGAGGGAAAAAAACAGAGCAGGAGAAGTCAGTCTCCTTAAGACTATACTACAAAGCTACAGTTATCAAGACAATATGGTACTGGCACAGAAACAGAAGTATAGATCAATGGAACAGGATAGAAAGCCCAGATATAAACCCATGCACCTATGGTCAACTAATCTATGACAAAGGAGGCAAGGATAATCAATGGGGAAAAGACAGTCTCTTCAATAAGTGGTGTTGGAAAAACTGGACAGGTACATGTAAAAGTATGAAATTAGAACACTCTCTATCACCATACACAAAAATAAACTCAAAATGGATGAGAGTCCTAAATGTAAGCCCAGACCTTGTAAAACTCTTAGAGGAAAACATAGGAAAAACACTCTTTGACATAAATCACAGAAAGATCGTTTTTGATCCACCTTCTAGAGTAATGGAAATAAAAACAAAAACCAGGGTTTCCCTGGTGGCACAGTGGTTGAGAGTCCGCCTACCGATGCAGGGGACACGGGTTCATGCCCCAGTCTGGGAAGATCCCACATGCCGCGGAGCGGCTGGGCCCATGAGCCATGGCCGCTAAGCCTGCACGTCCAGAGCCTGTGCTCCGCAATGGGAGAGGCCACAACAGTGAGAGGCCTTAGTACCGCAAAAAAAAAAAAAAGACAAAAATCAACAAATGGGACCTAAAGAAACTTAAAAGCTTTTGCAAAGCAAAGGAAACTACAAACAAGATGAAAAGATGACCCTCAGAATGGGAGAAAATATTTGCAAACGAATCATCAGACAAAGGATTAATCTCCAAAATATATAAACAGCTCATGCAGCTCAATATTAAAAAAACAAACAACCCAATCCAAAAATGGGCAGAAGACCTAAATAGACATTTCTCCAAAGAAGACATACAGATGGCCAAGTAGCACATGAAAAGCTGCTCAACATCACTCATTATTAGAGAAATGCAAATCAAAACTACAATGAGGTATCACCTCACACCAGTTAGAATGGACATCATCAGAAAATCTACAAACAACAAATGCTGGAGAGGGTGTGGAGAAAAGGGAACCCTCTTGCGCTGCTGGTGGGAATGTAAATTGATACAGCCACTATGGAGAACAGTATGGAGGTTCCTTAAAAAACTAAAAATAGAATTACCATATGACCCAGCAATGCCACTACTGGGCATATACCCAGAGAAAACCATAATTCAAAAAGACATATGCACCCCAGTGTTCAATGCAGCACTATTTACAACAGCCAGGTCATGGAAGCAACCTAAATGCCCATTGACAGACGAATGGATAAAGAAGATGTGGTACATATATACAATGGAATATTACTCAGCCATGAAAAGGAACGAAATTGGGTCATTTGTAGAGACGTGGATGGATCTACATACTGTCATACAGAGTGAAGTCAGTCAGAAAGAGAAAAACAAATATCGTATATTAACGCATATATGTGGAACCTAGAAAAATGGTACAGATGAACTGGTTTGCAGAGCAGAAATAGAGACACAGATGTAGAGAACAAACGTATGGACACCAAGGGGGGAAAGTGGTGTGGCGGGGCGAGGGGTGGTGGTGGGATAAATTGGGAGATTGGGATTGACATATATACACTAATATGTATAAAATAGATAAATAATAACCTGCTATATAAAAAATAAGTAAAATAAAATTCAAAAAAAAAAAAAAGGATGGAAGAACCTTCTCTGCCACTCAGCCAGCAGACCAACTTCAAACTTCAAAGGGAAGGGAAAAAAGGAAAAAGACACACAGGCAGATTAATGCTGCATGTACCACAAGAAGTACAGCTAAATTCAACAATGTCCAGTCTCTAGAGAAGGATGCAAAAACCACATCGCCAATAAAGCATTGTACAGAAGCTTGCAAAGGCAAAAATGCAAACTAGAGAAAAACTGAAGGCAGAGAAGCACCTGAAGGGGTTAGAGGGGCTTCCAGGCCTAGATCTGTGTCCAAATGGGATGAGGGGTGCCAGTTCTAGCCATATGGACAGACACGCTCTGGGCAAAAGCCTGAAATCGCTAATTAGATAAATGTGGGTGTTCAGCAACCCAGCTGCTCCTCTTACTGTATCCCTGTAACCCCTTTGGGCTCCCAGCCCCCACCCCAAGTATTCACTGTCCTCCTGCTGCTTGTCCCCTGGCTTTTCAGGAAGCCCTCTGGCTTCAAAATCTGCTCTCTGCTAGGTGACTGCAGGTCAGAATCAGATAAACAGACACCTCTAACCAGAGAAGAGGCACGTTTTGAAAACACCTTCAAAAAGTAATTCCAAAAGGTAGAAATTTCAGTCTCCACAGAAATTTGGTAGAGGACAGAACTGATCCAAGGCCTGACTGCCAAACAGAGAAACATTCTATGGTCTCAGTCTCTCGTTTCTGTACTTTGTTCTTCCTGCTTGCCTACCCTCTAAAATCTATCTTGAACAGGTAACCAGTGTCTTCATCCTCTCTCCCCTCCTTTTATCAAATTCTGCTCCCATAAAAGAAACTGCAGGATTCTAATTATGCAGCGATACATATATAAACCAGGCAGTGTTCACAGTGGCATCCCTGAGTAGTGGGATTATGAATGAGGTATACATTTACATTTGTCTTTCCTATATTCTGCACGTTTTCAACAATAAACAATATTTACTTTTATTATTTTAAAAAAACTGCAGTGTCATTAATACCTCTATTAGGATAGGACACTGTGTTCTTTTCCCAGCAGTGGGTAAATTTCAAGGCCTCTCTCACTGTCAAATGACAGGCTCTGTCATCTCCTATTGAAAGGGTTTCTGGATTTAGTGAGCAATTTGGGGTGAGGGGAATTACAACCCTTCTCCTGTGCCCTGAAGTCAGAGAATCCATCCAAAACTGGGACTGATTCCAAGTACAGACCTGGCAGGTAAGGTTCATCTTGATATTACTCATGAATGTTGGAAGCAATAAAATCACTAAACCCTAAATCGCGTATCAAATTTCTTATTTCCATTTCCATTTCTAACTGCTAATAGAACTGACCTATAAAATAATGACCCTTAGAGTTGATAGCTACACGCAAAGTACTTTGAGGTGGTAGATCAAAGGAATCTGTGGCCGGAGTGATTCTTGATTGTTTCAAGGAATTTTTAAAAAGGAATTCCATGATATCCTTATGGGCAAGATAAAGAAATGCGGAATGTCTAGATAACAATACAGTGAGGTGCAACCTTAACTGACACTGCCAAAAGGCTCAATGTCAACCTTCACCCAATCCTATACAACATGGTAATCAGTAACTTGAATGAAGATATAGAGAGCCTGTTGGTCAAAATTCCAGGTGACAAGTAGTTTAAAAGAAGAGCAAATACACTGGTTGACAGAATCAAGACATAAGGAGTCAAAACAGAATAGGAATAAAGTACCACACTTGTGTCCCAAAAATCAAATGTATAGGTTCAAGACAGGGAGATCTGACACATGAAAATGTTTTAGAAGTTTCTGTTAACAAATTCTGTTGAGTCAACAGAGTGCTGTGGCTCCTCAAAACTGCCAATATAACTGCATTAAGAGAAATGTACTATCAGTCATTACAAAGCCAATAAATAGGCTGCAATAGGCAATTGATCCAAAAAATAGAGCTGTTCTTCTTCATAGGATTCTGGGTTTGGTTATGCTTATTCTTATCTAGAGGCAGTAGTGCCCCCAGTGAGCATATGAAAATGTGTTGGGGGTATTTGGGTTGTCACAATGACTCAGGAGAACCACTAGCATCCATTGGGTAAGGGCCAGAGATGCTAAAAATCTTGCAAATGTGCAAAAGGATCCTACATGTATACAGAACTTTCTTGTCTAAAATATAAACAGCATCCATCCCCAATGAGAAACATTAAACTAGCAAGAGAAACCAGGATTGGGAAGAGTCTAGGAACCAAGTCATAAGAGGCAGAGTGGAAATGACTGAGAATATCTAGCCCGGAAGAAAAAAAAGGGGGCTGAAAAAGAATAATAACTCTTTCCAAACATATGAAGCGCTGTGTTAATTACTTAAGGTTTCATAGTTAACTAGTAGAGAGGTAGGCCAAGAACTCAATCTCTGGAGGCAGATTCTTTGAGCCGTGGGTAGGAGGTAAGTTGGCCTTTGGAACCTGCCAGATATGGTTGGTAGGCTTTACTACCTGCTTCTATTGTGTACTAATATAGCAGGGCTATCATAAAGATTAAATAAGATGATCAAAATGAAGGCCTTACTTTGTGTCCATCATGTCAAGACAGCTCAGTAAATACTAGCTACCAGTATTTTGAGGCAGTGTAGCATGGCAGTTGGTTTAGATTCTGATTCAAGTTACGTGGGTTTGACTATTATACAAGAAACAGTATGCAAGGTGGTTAGAAGGGTGGATTCTGAAAACACCCTGTGATAGCCTATGCTTAAATAGTGGCTCTGTTATATTCTGTGTGATCTTGGACTCAAATCACTTAATCTCTCTGTGCCTTAGTTTCCACATCTGTCAAACAGCAATAACAATAGTACTCCCATTGGGCTGCTGTGAAGATTAAATGATCCTATAAATCATGCTTGGGAGAGTGAATGTCACACAGTGAGCATTATATAAGTATTTGCTACAATTATCTACTGCTTGTGAGCTTTGTAATCTTGAACAGTTTACTTAACACAGCTTCAAGTTCCTTGTCTGCAGCATGGGGATAATAATATTTTTGTGACGATTGAGGAAGGTACGACACACAAAGCTCCTAGTACAGCACCTGCCAGGCATATCATAAGTACATGAAATGTTAACTAACATTATTATCAGTGGTGAAAGGCAACAAGAGCACAAGCAAATCAACCCCTCCATCATTCTAATAAACACATAGTTAACATGTGCTATAACTTCTCCTAGACATTATTTGTTAACAACAATTTCTGGAGATGAGGCTCAAACCTCATCCTTTTTTTCAAAAATTTCCAAGGTGATTCTAATATGCAGCCAAGGTTGAAGACCATTGCACTGGACACTGTATTTCCCTGACCTCCCTCAAATCTTACAGCAGTGAGGCAACAGAGATGACTAGCTCAGCTTCCTCCAGAAGGAACAGAACGCTGGGGCACATAGAAAAAATGCATACACCCTAACAACAAGCCTTTTCAAAATGAATCTTTTTTTCTGTGATCTGAAAATCAGTGCAGTAGAATCGACAGAAGGCAGGAAGGCAGTACAGTCAAAGCAGTGACCACAAACATAAGACATCTTTAGAATTTCATGCTTTTATTTATTTTTAATCTGTGTGAATTTTGCCATCTATTACATAGTGCAGCTGCATTTTGACATTAAGTTGCATTTACCACGTAAGTAAAACTGCCTCTCCAAGAAGACACATCACGTTTATCCTATGGAGCCTCATACACGCTGGCATAATGCCACATGCTTTTGGTAGGCAGCTTTCAAAGATGACCCCCCCAGCCCCCAATGATCCCTGACCTGTTATTATCAAATATACCCTACATTTTACAGCTCAAGAAACTGAGGCAAGATCAAAGTGCTAGCAAGTATCAGAGGCAGGATTCTGACTCAAGCAGTCTAGATCCAAAGCTCATTATATGCATCCAGATAGACTAAGGTTTGAGGTCTAATCTCAGTTCTGCCATTCACTCTCTCTTTGACCTTGGATAAGCTATCTCAATTCACTGAACCTCAGTTTCCTTATCCATTAAATGGGAACACTTACAGTGCAAAATTCTCAGAGTTGTTATGAGGATTAAATACAATTTTGGATCTAAAGTATACGGCACAGAGCTTGATTTGGTAATCTGTTGCCATTATTAAAGGCCCTCCACTAGTATTTGTGGAGGCTGAGACAAGAGCACAAATGGAGGCCCACATACCAGGCGTCTACACATTTTAAAAATATAAATCAAAATTTAAGAAGTTAAATAAAATATGTTCTCTCCTCCTACCTTGAAAAATATAATTCATAACTTTGAAGGCCAGGTTCAAATTTTGAATTCTCAGATTCCCCAGAGCTCTGCACCAGAATATGTCAGTGGCCCCAGGTCACTGGCCTGCTCCCTTCTCTTCCCACTCCAAGCTCTGTTCTACAGAGTGCAGGGCCTTGCACACATGCATGTAGATATTCCAGCCCCCAAATCCAAGTTCTGACTATACTAGGGTTGTCAGATTCAGCAAACAGAAATATAGGGTGTCATACATTTTATCTGGCAACCCTAGACTATACTCCCTTCCACAGTTTCCTTCAGGCCTAAAGGGGAACACATTGGCAGCACTAAGTCCTCTTCCTATGGAGAGGGGCAGCCAAAGGAGGGCCAGAGTATGGACCTTTTAGAGCATGGAGCCCAGGGCAGTAGCACCCCTTGCCCAGGTCTAAGATTGGACAGGCCCTAAGTAATTAAATGAGCTTTATTTCTGGATCTCCTTTCTAACCTCCACTGTTTCATCTTCTGTACTGCTTTCTCTCACACCAGTGTGCTCAAACAGCGTCTAACACCCCAGTTCCCTGGTTCCTATGCTCCTGATTTATGTCTGGCTCAGAAACAGTGAAAAAAATCCTTGTCCATAGGGTTATATTCATTCATGTAATCTATATAAGCCACAACTCAAATCCTCTCTCCACCCCCATTCCCACTCATGATTCCTTAATAATTCCTCTGAATTATTGCCAAAGATTTCTGGAGAACAGTGAGGGGAGGGAAAAAGTTATACGTGTGTTTTTGTGTGCATCCAAGAAATAAAATAATAAATAGCAGTCCGGGTAAATTCCAAGAATAAAATGATGGAGCAGGCAAAGGCAGCCAGGCCATCATTAAATGCATCACATTAAGAAATGGGATTCATTTTGTTCAACAATCATCTTGTAAAGGTATATTTATCAAAGACTGACTAAATGTAATAAAGCAAGGCACAAATAGAATGGGCAACATTTTCCCCCAATTGCTTGAAGTGTTATATTTATAATCTGTTCATCTACACAGAAAAGACTCTAAAGCTGAGGGATGCCACAAGCCACATTTCCATATTCATAGCAAACCCAGAGATAAAGAAAAGTCAAGTCAAGGACATGGATCCTGGCACTGAAATTACATCCATCTTTCAGGAAGATGACACATAAGCCAGTCAAACAGACAGAGTTGGTCAAAATGCGTCTCAACAAGGTGATAGAGGACTGACATCTGAGCACAGCTCTAGAAGACAGAAGTAATTTCCCAGGAAGACAAAAATGACTTGGGGGTTTAGGGTGATTGCAACCTCAGGAGGCAATAACAGTGGAATGTGTCTGCCAAACATGCTAATGCCAGCTAAGGCAGTTTAACAAATATGAATAATGTTTTCTGCTTCATTAGGCACTTACATGCCAGGTACTATGCTAAGTATTTTTATGTATATTATCTTGTTTAATCCTCACAAACATCCCGGCAATTATTATTCTTCCCATTTTATAGAAGAGGAAATGGGGGTCCAGAGAGGTTAAATACCTTACTCAATATAACACAGTAAGACACACAGCTGCTATTTGAACCCAGATATGCCAATCATTTGTCAGATCACTCCTGATTCAAGACCCACACCCCCAGGGAGAAACTGATGGCATGTACAGAAGAAGATGACCAAGGCCGTGAGGGGATTCCAAACTATGCCACATGTGGAAAAGTTCAAGAAACTAAAGATATTCATCATGAAGAGAAAAAAACTTAGGTGGACATAAGATCCATGAACTCGGGGATTATGTGTCTTTTAATCACCCATATATCCCCACTTTCTACCACAACACCTACCAATATAGTAGGTTCTCAATAAATATATGTTGAATAAATGGATGAATGAATTAATGGAGGAAAAGATAAATAAATGACTTCAGCGCTACCTTAAGATGTTTAAAGGGTAATCATGTGGAAGAGATATTATTCTAAGAATCTATTTGGCTCTAGGGGCAGAAGCTGTAGGGTGTCAGATATTAACTAAAAATAATAAAGATTTTTCTCAGGGTTGTTACAGTCCATCAGGAGAATGGGGTTATCTTGGGAAGTCATAAATGTCTTGCTAGTAGAAGTATTTTCTTTTATTGATCATCAACAGATAAGCCAGTTTTGTGCTTTTGTTTTCCTTGTACAAAGAAGAGAAGAACAGGAAGGCCTTCTGGCTTACTAGAGGTCATCAGGTTGACCATTTAGGTTCAGGGCATCATCCTTACCTTTTGAATTCAAATTACAACTTTGACCTTAAACACCAAAACTCAAGTATATATATGTAAAGTGGTAGTTTGCTTGAGTTTCAGAATGTGATTTGAATTTTTTTACTCCAACTCTATCTTTAAGTCTACCTACCTAGTCCATAGAATTGCTAACCAATGAATTGCTAACTAATATATATGAAAAACCAACAGATCAATGCTATTTGAAAAAGTCTGCTCACCCTAGTTAGTTGCTTAGAATCCAGTCCTCATGATCTGATTAACTGACCACCACCTAATTCATATCAGCCTGGTTTACCATAATGGAGGAATGTGGATAAGATGAAGAATTCTAACAGCTAAAATACAGAAAATGCTGTGGACCTATCATCGGGCAGATACATTTGATCCTCAATATTCATGAATTCCATATTTGCAAAATTGCCTCTCCCTAAAATGTATTTGTAATCCCTAGATCAATACTCATGGTGTTTCCACAGTAATTCATGGGCATGCAAATGTGCAGCATGGAGAAAGTTTTGAATTTCCACAGTGTGCACATTTCCAGTTGAGACGGAACAAGGGAATCCTCCGCCTTAAACAAGTGTCCTTTTCACAGTTTATTTAGTGCCACATTTTTGTATTTTTTCTTGATGATTTCACTATTTAAAATGGCTCCCAAGGACAGTGCTGAAGTGCTGTCTGCTGTTTCTAAGTGCAAGAGGCTTCAATGAGCCTTATGGAGAAAATACATGTGTTAGATAGGCTTCATTCAGGCATGAGTTATATACTGTGCTGTTGGCTATGAGTTCAATGTTAATGAATCAACAATATATATTAAATAAGGTGTCTTTAAACAGACACATATAAAACCAGGTTATGTATTGATCAGTTGACAAATCAGCTCACAGGAACCTAACCTAACCTAATTCAGTGTTTGTGGCAACTTTATAGAACATAACTACCATGAATAACAAGAATCAACTGTATATACTTTGAGAATCTCCTATTCCTGTCTGAGGTGAAAGGGGTCCTTGCTCAACATCCACGATCCCACCCTGGCTTCCTGGAGCTCACGTGCACACATCTACACACACATGGGCCGCAGCACGGCAGAGAAGGAACAGAGGCACATAAACAGAGACTCTAAGGTCTCAAACTCAGCCTCCTCAAGATAGAGTATCTATAATTCTGAAACAGGGAGACCAGCGAATCCAAGCCCTTGCTCAGGCTTTTCAATCCCAGCCAAACAGCCACCAATCTTCCCAAGGATGACATTGCCTGTGGCCTAGTTAGACATACTTTCTTCTTCCTGCTCAGGCCTCATGCTGGAGAGTAGGCTTCTTACTTAAAAACAAAGCTTTTCAAAGATTTCTACTTTTGTTGAGAAATAAGCCATTCTGGTAAAGAGCTTTGCAGTGGGAGGCAAGGTACAAAAACAGAGTATAGGATTTGTCTCAGTGCTCAGCTGGACAGAGGACATCATGCTATCGCAGTCCCAACTCATCCAGACCAAGTGCGCTATTCCCTGAAGGCTGAATGGGCCCTGAGAGAGGTGACACACTGGGTCTCAGAACCCTCCCTCCCCAACAGAGAAACCAGTCAGCTCTAGGGGCTGCAGAAAAGTGTTCCCCGCTGCTAATGTCAGTGAAATAACGACTGCATCCATTAGGAAAGAACTCCCACCACCACAGCTAGGAAACAGAAGTCCAGCCTACCTGGCTAGATTTCCAACTAAGCAATTAGCCACTGAGCTCCCCAAAACTTCAGATCACAGTACTTGCCACAAACACATGCCACCCACTACCAAGAGAAGTTTCTAAAGAAATGAAGTGGGTTTTTTTGGGGGGGTTTGTTTTTTGAGAAAAGAGCACTTGACAAAAGGTACTAAAATACTCAGAATAAAAATCTCAAGCAGAGCTGTCAAAGGCATCAGAGTAAAGCACTGCAAATACATGCAAGAATTTGTTGTGCTTCATCAAGCCAGACCACACTGCCACCTACTGAACAAGAATGCCCTTTTCCTTGGCCTTGTCTATCCTGAATGCTTCCTGAATATTCATTTTGGGAAATGTGGCCATTCGTTTCCCCCTTCTCAGAGCAGTTTGGCAACAGGACAGGCAGCCCCCTCTATGAACCAGCACCATCTTCTCTGGTGCCCACCCACCAGAGGAAACAAAGTAATTGGATGGCAAGCCGGCACCATTAGACACTGACTCATCTGTTCCATGACAGAAGGTGGGGGAGGCACAGTCCAAATGAATGTGAGGAGATGCACACCACCCCGAAAACAACTGAATCACAAGGCAATCACACAGAAGAAACTGCTGACAAGCGTTTGAAGCAAGGCACCCATAACTGTGAATCACGTAGCATAACAGCTGGGTACCAAATGATTTGTAAATCTAGAAGATTCAGAAATAACTATGCAGCGACAACCCACATGAGATCCAATTCCTAGTCCAGATCCCCTGGACTGAGCCCACTGAGAAGCAGCAATGGGCCTGTGATTAATTGCTTCCCAAACTGTTACTTGCCATCAAGCACTCACAGTTAGTGCCCTAGTTTCAAGCCTGAAATCCCAAATTACAAGGGGAAAGAGTCCAGGGGAAAACTAGATACCCAGGATGAGAGGCTGATATTTCCACTTGCCAGGTAAGTCTGTTCTAAGTAGGTAAAGCTCATTTCTCAAGACAGAGATAAGAGGCAAGGGGAGTAAAAAAAAAGTAAAGGAGAAAAAAAAAAGGGAATAACAGTGACAACTCCATTTACTGAATGCATATTATATGCCTGATACTTCTCTAGGCATTTTAATATGCCACTATTTCTAATCCTTTCAATACTAGACTAGTTTTACAGAAAAGGAACAGATTCCGAACAGTAAAAGTACTTGCCGAAGATCATATAGATAATGAGATACAGAATCTGGATTGTAACTAGCTATTAGAAAGTAAGGGAGAAACGAAAGATACTACTTGGTCAGAGCTGCTGCCTTTGTCAGATGAACAAGAAGTTATTTTCCATACCAAAATTAGAGAGTGGTGACCACTTAATGTAGTGCTGTGGCTAGGCAAGATAAAACCACACCTGTGAGAAGTCATTTTCTTCTACTCCCCCTCTAACTGAATGGTTCCCATTATCAGAGAGATAGTAATACTTTGAACTCTTGAGACTCTGTGCTTAAGGAGAAGGTTGAGGCCTTATTCCACAGAGAAGGATAATTCACAAGTCACCGACTGCCAGTAAATTAATCTGTGGCTTACCTTTAACTGGTCACTCCAAACAATAGAGCTGTGTAGTGAAAACTCAGAAAACTTCTAAAACCTTTCATCAATTTTCTGTGATTCATAACACTTCGGGGAATGAATAAACCAAGTTCCAGTGGATACCAAGAGTCATACTAGGAAAAGCCAGCTTCTCTCAAACCTTCCCTAGTGCCAAGGAACCTGTTAAGCATTTGGATTATATCCAAGTATATACCAACCTAGGATGTGCTACCAGCTAGAAAGAAACTCAGATATCAATCACCTAATATAAAACTCTTATTTGACAAACGAAGGGACTAGGACATAAAAATAGAAATTCCTCATCCAACATCTTCCTTCTATCATTCATTCAAGAGTCTCAAAGCCCTGTTGTACTGGTGTTGTAGCATGTTCTGGGAAATGTAAACAAAGTAGAAGATACAGTCTTTGCCCTCCAAGAGCTTCTGATAGACCTCTAGCTATAGATCCTTTTAAAAGGATCCTTGTAAAACATCACAATATTCTGTGGATCTGCTCATATCAATTATACTTTTAGTGTTCACTGATTATGAAAATCAATAAATAATCAAAAGCTGCTATGAATTCAGTTATGCTCTTAAATTCATTTGTATTTAAATAAAGCCTATACATGAATCTGAAAAATTATATGTATGCATTTTTAAGAAATCATTTATTTAAATCTCAAGACAGTTCTTGGTAAGCATGCTTATATAATACCTCATAGCTGCAGGTCACAGGCAGAACTACTGCTGTAGAGGAAAAACCTGAAGACACTGCAGCCAGATCCAACTTTATACTCTGGCAGAATTGGAGGTGATATATGATATGTTTTACTGGATTCCAGGAATATTTACCTGCCCCAATATATTCCCTTCCCCACCCCCTGAGATCTTTTATTTCCCTCTGCCATACTCCACACTCTCAACTTTCTGAAATTCCAACAACCAAAGCAGAAATGGTTTCACAAGCAATTACCACTCAAATGCAACCCTTTCAGAAAGATGGACAATCACAAATACCGTTACATAGGTTCTTTATACCTATCTAGCTGAGTTTAAATAAAAGACATTATGAGAGGT
This sequence comes from Stenella coeruleoalba, assembly GCF_951394435.1. NCBI lineage: Eukaryota > Metazoa > Chordata > Mammalia > Artiodactyla > Delphinidae > Stenella > Stenella coeruleoalba. Next base: position 98,314,321 of record NC_137152.1, on the reverse strand, counting down.
CGATGACTGACAGGTTATTTCTAGCTGGGAAGACCTAAAAGCAGTCTGGGCAGGGTATGTCAGCATTTGGGTAGGGGCAAGGACTTAAGAAATTCAGAGAAGAACTTGAAGATACTAGATGCAGGAAAAATGGTGAGGAGGTAAGAAGAAAAGAATGGGTATCAAAGGCAAATTTTACTAAACTTGAAAAGTTCCCTTGAATCATCTCATACTACAAAGTATCATAAGAGTACATCATGGAGTGCTAAGTGTTACGGTACACACAATAACTGGCAGAACAGTTAAGAAAAGAAACAAGATCTCTTTGTATGTTGGACTATTTTGAGAAGGCTTCATGGAGAAGTAGGGTATGAACTGGACCTTAAAAGTATAGGCAGGATGTGAAGAGCTGAGGGAAGGGTATCGCAGGTCTAGAGGAAATCATTAAGCAGAACTGAGCATTGGGGAGAGAGTGGGAAACAATGATCAAGTCAGCCTGGATGGAGCAATGGGTAGATATTGAGAGTCATGAGAAATAAGACTGGAGAGATATGGTGGTATAAGATCATGGAAGGCCTTAGAATCAGATAAAGGAGTTAGTTCATTCTTCTTATAGACAGTGGGAATATCCATGTGTTCTTGAACAGCTGAGTGGCATAGTGAAAAGGGTACACTAGTCCAGCAGTGATATGCAGGGTATTTGTTACTGATGCATGGCTTTCAAAGTTAAAACCCCAGTTTTTTCAACTCATTACCTATGAGGCCATAGGCAAGTTATGCAACCCCTCTGAGCCACAGATGTTTTTGTCTCTAAAATGTGAATAGTAATATATACTTCATCTGGTTGTTGTGAGAATCAAATGAGATAATCTTCATAAAGTACATTATTACAATGCCTAGCCGAGCATACACTAATTAATAAATAGTAGGCATTTATATTAAAATTATCATTATTATCATCATTACCAATAATACCAGGGAAAGTAATTAGGAAGCTGTGGCAGTAATCTAGAAGTAATCTATTATTTAGGCCTAGATAGAGGCCACACGGAGGAGGAATTGACTCTCAAACACATTCCAAGGAGACATTCGACAGGATTTGGGGATAGACTGCACATGAAGGCTGAAGAAGAATGGAGTGAGAAAGAAGATCCCAAGGCCCAGGAGACTTGGATGCTGGAAGTATGCACAAACGGCAAGAATGGAGAAGGATATTAGAAAGAGTAGGGAGGCTGGGTGGTAGAAAAAATAATACATTTCTTTTATAAAACATTGATTTTTAGGTAATTGAAATATGCCCAAGTGATAGTCCACCCATTGTGACAACATTGTACTAATAAGGTCCACAGGACAGAACTGGAAAGGTAGATCTGGGAAGTAACTACAAGGAAATCATAGTTGAAGCCAGATAGTAGATGAACTTGCCAAGAGGATGAATGTATCAGGAGAACAGAGGACGAATAACAGAGCTGGGAGAACAACCATAATGATGGAATAAGATAAGGAAAAGCATAGGAAGTGTTTAAGAAGTACGGAGAGAATAAGTAGCACCTCTCTTTAAGAACAGTTACACTAGAGTGCAATAAAAAGGATTCAAATTAATCACAAAAGAGCATGCCCAAGCTAAGGCTGGAATGGTCTTAAAAAAAGATATGCTTATCCGCCTGGAATAATTCATGGTTCACTGGTAATTTAAAATGGAATTGTCACTTAATACATTCATTTATTCAAAAAGCATTACAGGGGTTCTACAAAGCATGACAGTAAGTGTTTTAGGAGCTACAATAAAGTATACAAAGTCTGTTCTGGGAGATGGGAGGGTAAGAGATATATTAACACATATTTTAAAACATTTAAATCATAATATCAGAGTAAAATAGCAATTTGAGACAACAATTCATGTGCAGAGTAATATGTAATTGTCAGATAACTGCTAAGAGTTCAGAAAAGAAGAAAATGTATTTGGTCTAGAGTCATCAAGGAAGGCTACCCAGAGGATGCAAACTGCAATTGGGATTTTTAACCATGGGTTAGTAACAAAGTAATTGGAACAAAATTCTGATACTTTAAACTATTAATCTTTACCATGAAGACTATTTATCTAAAGGGGTTTGTCCTGGATGTTGATCACCATAGAGTCTATAAAATGAAAGCCTCTCCAAGCTGATGTTCCTAGAACTCTCTCAGTATGGTCAGTATCAAGTTTGCTTTCCCTTCTCAACTTCACCTCATAGGGCTCTTCCTGGGCAGTTTAGTAATTCCAATTAGAATCTTACAACTTTTTATGAATGCAACTTCCCAAGAGCTAGAAAATACACTGGGAAGAAAAACCTTATAAATAGAAGATGGGCCTGGCCTTGATCCACAGTTTTTCTGAGTTTCATGTTTTTATACACAAGGCAAAGCTAGAAATCATGAAATGCCGAAGGTGATCAGGGAAATAAAAGCATCAGGTACCTGATCTGGTTGAGGAGCCTTGCATTCAGGGAATGGAAACACACATTGCAAAAACTTAAACAGTAATATAATGTTTTTAATGCTGATCCCCCAGGAGAACCGAGAGAGGAGAAAAGGGGCAAAAATAAACGGTCCGGGTTCATTTAGCCTCAAGGAATACTGGCTCTGAAGGGCAAAGGGATGGAGAAAGGGGAGAAACAGGACTTTGGTTTCCTAGTAAAGTCTGATATTAAGATGCAGGAAATGGTTTTTAAATTACACGTGTCTCATTCTATAGCATACAGAGCTGCTGATTATCTGAAGTACAAAAGAAAAGTGGCCATGTCCTGAAGAAGGCATTACCCTTTGAAGAGAATATTAGGTTGTTGTCCTTTTGCATTTCCCAAAGACAACCCACTGAAATTTCCCAGAACAGTAACAGAAGGACCGCTTTGCAGAAAAAGGAACAGCAGGAAGTCTGTGATGACAGGAAGGTCTCGCTTAAAGGAAACCTGATGTGTGATTTATTTTTCCCTTTACATAAGAGATTATCTGAGTCAACTGTTAGATTTATAAAATCATTCTTTGCTGCAAATACAATAATAATAACAACAACAACAACATGGATAACAACAAATTTCTAAAAAGCAATAAACCAAATGTTCCATGGCAATTACCCCCTGGAATTCACTTGGGCAATTACACAAAGTAAAATCTGGAGGTGAAGACAAGAAGTGCTGATAATAGGTTTCTATCTTTTGGTAAAAATCAGAGTGAAACTGTAAAGTAGCGTGAGGAAGGCCATTCCTTAGGCAAACCAGCAGGGCTGCACAGTTTGGAAGGAAGCCAACCTAGCACTAAAGTCAGGTGGCCTGGGAGCAAGGAAAGGCGATGGCAAAGAGAGAATGAAGGAAAAGATGGAGACAGGTCCAAACTGGTAAAGGGCATCAGCAGAGTTAATGTGACACTCAGAGTTTCCTAGGTATTCTCATGAAGCCCTCATTCCCACTGTCCCTTCTTGCTTCCCCTTGGGGTTTCTGGGAAAGACATTTTGTGACATCCAAGATGACATCCAAAAAAAAATATGGTGAGGGATGCATACTCAGGAAATATCTCTGACTGTTAACGCTGGTCTTGCAGAGCCAATGCCCTAAGTCTTTATTTGCAAAATTAGATCAGAGATGGGGATTTCAAACCAGGTAATAAGGACCTAAAGAATCAAGGCTAAATCAGAACAACACAAAGTTCTCACACCATGGCCAAGGACTAGCTGTTTCTGGGGAGCAGTGGGAGGTTCTGGAGTCCCAGATTATATATCTCTGTCTCTAAATCATCCAATTAGTGAATTTGAGTTTCTCTTCCCCAAAGTCTCTGTCTATATCCAGGCTATTACAGTCTTTTAGAATACCTTGTGAAAGGTTGAAAGGCTTTAATATTTGAGAATTTGTTTCTGCTGCAGTTAATACATTTTACAGCTACCTGCCTGTCAATACCTGAGCTTCCAAACAAGAGTTTTAGGGTAGGTTAACTCCTTTATCCACAGAACAAGCAAGTGTAGAAGAAGCATCTACTATGTTCACAGTACTGTGAAGGTATACAAAGGAAACTAAAAACAGAAATAGAATGGGAATAAGAATCATAATGTAATGTGTCATAATTCACTTAAAAAATCTCTTCTCACCTGAATTTGACCACCCAAAGTCTTTTCATCCTTCAAGGTCACTGTAGGCTCATACACACGGCCTGAAAGCTCCCCAATATCCATTCTAACAATGGATATAAGTGCAAATGACATAATTAGACAACACATTCTCAACCTGGGGTGGGAGTGGAGGTGAAAGAGTGCTACAGAGACAGGGAGCAGTGAGGAATGGAGCATAAAATCTTCTGGGGAAAGAGTTATGTGGGTGGTTTTTAAAAAGAAATTCTAAAATGGTCATTTCTTTGATGTGTTTTTAGTCACAGCATTTTGAAATTCAAAACATTAACAGTATGACATTTTCATGTTTATCAGAGGGGCATGGATTAGAAAACAAGAAATTTCCTTGGAAAAGAGACCATGTTTAGTTCTACTTTTTATCTTCAGCACCTACCACAGAGCCTGGCATACAGGAGGTGTTCAGCAAAAGTCTGTTAGTTGAATGGATGGATGGATATGAATGAATGAATGCATGATAGGAAACTTGAAGCATTAACAAAAACAGTCACATAAACAAACTAGAATCCTTCTGTTTCTTACCACTGCTAAGACGTGACATTTTTCACTAATACCACTTAGAAGAAGAAACATAGGAGGGCTGGAGATTACCAAATCCTGCCATCAACATAACAAGTGGCAACACTGAAACCAAAGAAAGACTTAAGAATGCTTGTGTTGACTTTATCAAGGAATTTAACTGTATAAATCAGATCTCAGAGGCAAATTAACAATGACCCAGACACCAGAAAGACTGTCCACAGCAAAACCAACAAATGATTCCAATCTCCTCTCTTGCAGATCAGAGGCCTCAAAAAAGTGTGAGCAATTTAGTTAAACTTGTCAAAATGTTTAAATTTTCCCTCTTCCAGGCATGTAGTAGGATTGCACTTCCTAGTCTCCGTGTGGTTTCTGAGGTTCTACATGACTAGTTCTGGCCAATGGGGTGTTACTGAAAGTGACATATGCTGATTATGAACCAGAGAATTGTTACTGTAAGGACCTTCAAAGGTCTCTTTTTTTCCCTCTGCTACAAAGACTAGCAATGCTCCCTATAGTTGTTTCTCCATCAGCCTGAGTCATAGAGTAAGGTTAGAGTGAAGGTGACGGCAATGCAGAGCAGAGCCCAGCCCCCAAAGACCTGAGATGGATGCACAGCTTGAACAGACAGGAAATAAACCTTTTATGTTTGAAGCCGTTGAGATTTCATTGGTTCTTTGTTCTTGCAGCATAATCTAGCCTATCCTGACTAATACGACTTGGTTTACTATAATCAACATAGTTTATATGCCTTAAATTGCTCTGACCCATTCTTCAAAGCTTCGAATCTAATTGCTACTAGCAATTAACATTCCACCAAGAATGAAATAATATAGAGAAAAGCAATCTTGTATTTAAACATTGGAACTATGAACAAAGAAAAAGAACATGCAAAAAGGGAGATATATGCCAGCAATTCCAGTAATTCTAACATAAAAAAATAAACAGATAAATTCTGAAACAATTTCAGGTGGCAGGAACAGACTCTCACCATCCCTCCCTGTAATGGAAACTCATTAAATACAAAGGGAAATGTCTTGAGAAACTAAAATAGCAGACCACACTCAAGATGGCCCACTGAAAATAGACTATCCTTGAGACAGTGATGGGAATTCCTTAGAGGGAAAGCGAGAGGTAATGGGAATTCAATAAAGACACCACATACATGAGTCGTTCTAAAGCTTAACATAATAATCTTCATGTGTATAGCACTTTATAGTACATGAAGCTCTTTCATGTGTATTTCTTCATTTGAGCCTCACAACTACCTTATGAAATAGACAGGGTAGGGAATATTACCTACATTTAATTGATGAAAAATAATAAACCCAGATAAGTTGTGAATTGTCTAAGATCAAATAGCTAACACATGTCAATGGTGGGATTAGAACCTCTGCTTCCTAACCCCTACTCCATGCTTTTTGGATGATATCACATGTACTTCTAACAAAACACATGAGGTCACTCACTTTATAGAGCTAAAATTATATTGTTAGCTTCCTACAATCACTCGCAATCTAAGCATAAGCTTTATTTGCTTAATTACCATCTGAGCAATAGGTGTGATAGCCAAGTTTATATTCTGTTTGAAGATGAGACACTTGCAACTAAGATGCTGTATACTATGCATTAAACATGCCATACTGTTAATTCGTTTCTCAGCAGATGATGGTTCTGGACGTAAATTAGCATTGTGCTTTTTCAGATCCAACAGATGTTTCTGGGTGTTTAGTTTTATAATTTTTTTCTCACTTGAGATATTACATGCAGTAATCAAGCACTGCACGTACTGACAGATAACTCTCCTTACAGCAGGGTATGAAGGCTAGAACCTAGAGTCCTCCAAGCTGGGTTAAGGTTCAGGGATGTAATTCTTAATTTTCCTTTCTACATCTATTCTTTGGAGATGTTTTATCCCACTACAGTAATCTGTATACTAGAAATATTGAAGACTTATGGATGGGTCTTCTTTCCTCCACCAGGGACCAGGTACTACACCTGGAGAGTTCTCTAATTTTACGACTCAATAAAGACCTTTAATTAAATTAGGTAACCAATTTCCGTAGCAATCACTAAGGTAGTCCCTAAAATAGTCCTGACGTGGAAGAAGCGTTGCTGACTTTGCCAATCATTAGGTACTCAAAAACCAAGCATGTAGCAGGGAAAAAATCCACTCATACTGCACTCAGATGCATAAAGAAAGTGTAGCTTATTCATTTATTCTATAACTGATCTGATATTCCTCATAAACCCTCACCCACTTGATAGAAGATAAAAAAGATAGAAGAGAAAATTTTACCTAGCTCAATTTGTTCATTTTAGCCCAATCTAATAATTTAAACTCTAAGGTACAGTCTCTTTATATAAATTCAGTTTTTAGAATGTGCTTTCCATCCCCCTGCTCATCCCTAAGATGACACACTTGGGCATTCTGAAAGGGCTTTCATGAATATCAGAAGATATTAAAATGGAGTCTTTTCAATCTATTTAATCTTATACCTCAAAAGATTAAGAATAAAAAAATTATTCACAAGTATGCTTCCATCCCAAAGCCAGGCTCTTGAACCACCAATGCAAGAATTTTGAAGGTGGTGTCCAACAACCTTTAAAGGTTTCACAACCCTTAGTGCAATATCCACCTCCGGTATAAGTGAGTTGAGGTTGAGGAGGGATTGGAAAATGGAAGAAACAATTCCTTTCAGAAATAGTTGAAGCTCATAGAACTCAAAATCAAAAAACCAAACAACCTGATTAAAAAGTGGGCAGAAGGACTGAATAGACATTTTTCCAAAGACAAAATGCAGATTGCCTACAGACACATGAAAATATTCTCAACATCACTAATCATCAGGGAAACGTAAATCAAAACCACAATGAGATATCACCTCACACCTGTCAGGATAGCTATCATCAAAAAGAACACAAATAACAAACGTTGGCAGGGATACGGAGAAAAGGGAAACCTTGCACTGTTGGTGGGAATGTAAATTGGTGCAGCCACTGTGGAGAACAGTATGGAGGTTTCTCAAAAAACTAAAAATAGAACTATAGTATGATCCAGCAATTCCACTCCTGGGTATCTATCCAAAAAAATACAAAAACACTAACTTGAAAAGATTCACGCACCCCAATGTTCATAGCAGCATTATTTACAATAGCCAAGATATGGAAGCAACCCAAGTGTCCATCAACAGATGAATGGATAAAGAAGATGTGGTATGTGTATATATATATATATATATATATATATATATATATGTACACACATATACACACACACACACACACACATACATACATACAATGGAATACTACTCAGCCATAAAAAAGAATGAAATTTTACCATTTGTAGCAATGTGAATGGACTTGGAGGGCATTACCCCAAGTGAAATAAGTCAGAGAAAGACAAATACTGAATGATCTTACTTATATGTGGAATCTAAAAAAATACAACAACCCAGTGAATATAACAAAAAAAGAAGCAGACTCAAAGATATGAAGAACAAACTACTGATTACCAGTGGGGAGAGGCAGGAGGGGCAATATAGAAGTAGGGCAGTAAGAGGTACAAACTACTAGGTATCAAATTAGCTACAAGTATATATTGTACAACATTGAGAATATAGCCAATATTTTACAAAAACTATAAATGAAGTATAACCTTTAAAAATTGTGAATCACTATATTATATACCTGTATCTTATATAATATTGTACAGCAAATATACTTCAATAAAAAAGAAACAGTTGTTGACTTCTAGTAATATTATTCTTCCTTCTCCCCATAGGAGAAGGGAGTTGATGTCTTTCCATTACCTTAATTCAACTGAGAGGGCCCTCAAGAAGAACATTCAGAGGGCTTACTTTTTATCCCCTGCCATTTAGGGGTAACAGGAGCCTAGTGTCTATCTGGAAATCTAAAGGGCAAGAGGTTGTGGCTGGCTAGCTGTTCTGAGAGTAAAGAGAGGATGGTGCATGGACAGTGGCCTACACTCCCAGAATTTGTCCACATAAATGACACATTAGTATCTCTTTTGGACCATATATTTCTTTCCTATTACTCCTGTAACAAATTACCACAAACTAAGTGGCTTAAAACAAAACAAGTTTATTATCTTATAGTTCTGGTGGTTAGAAGTCCAAAATGAGTCTTACAGGACTAAACAAGGTGTTAGCAGGACTGGTTCCTTTGAGGGCTCCAAGGGACGATCCATTCCTTGTCCCTTCCTGCTTCTAGAGACTGCTGGCATCCCTTGGCTTGTGGCCACATCACTCAAATCTCTATTTCCACTATTACATTGTCTTCTCTCCCCTCTGATCTGCATCCCTCTTATAAATACCCTTGTGATTATATCAAACCCTCCCAGATAACCCAGGATAATCTCCTCATCTCAAAATCCTTAATCACACCCACAAAGTCCCTTTTATCATGTAAGGTAACCTATTCACAGGTTCCAGAGATTCAGACACTGACATCTTTGAAAGACCATTATTCAGTCTACCACAGACCAGAGTGAGCTTTCTTAAATCCTCCATCTCAAAAGGGCTTTAAGCCTAGAGCAATGGGACCTCAGCAGAAAGAGCCTGAAGATACATCATCAAAATTAGGAGTGGGCAGGAATGGGAGAGTGTTCCTTAATAGCCATCCAGAAGACAGGCTAACTTTGCTAAAGAATGTGGAGGTAAGAGATCACCAAATAACTAAAGATGACACCTCAAGAGTAAGGTTTAATACCTGCCAAACAGATACATCAAAGTCAAGCCACAATAAGACCTTTCAGGTAAGATTTTCTTATTTCTTACTTCTCATTCTTCTACCCACTGTGACCGAAAGAGTTCATAAAATGTGGCTATCACATTGGGGGAAGGGATAAAAGGAGATGCACAATGAAAGGAGAAAAGAATATAAAAATATGCCCCCTTTTATACTACAGTTAAGTCTGAAACAAACCATTCTCAGGGAGGGAAGAAGCTTTAACTTCAAATGAAGTTCAGAATATTAATTATTACATAGGATTTGAAATTTTCATTACTGAAAAGAGACAATTCTTGGGGCAAATGTGACCAGGGGACTTTTAATCATCCAAAAGCTTTAGGACCTGCCAAGATTTCATCCTGTGGCAAAGAAAGAACCAAATCACCAAGCAGGTTTGAGCAAGCAGTGAGGGAGATGGGAAGAGTGCAGGCGCCTTATGACTTCACTTTACTAAGTTCTACGTGTTCACTGTAACCATTACATAACTTTGTAGCAGAAGGAAATGGGAGGCAAGCTCACAATCATGCACGGATTCTTGTAACTGTCCTCTAACTCTGATTCCTTGGGGCTCTGTGGCAATGTGACTTGTCTGCCTAGTCACCGCTCACTCTCTTGGCATTTGCTGCTAAAGCCAGGGATTGGTAAATTCTAAGTTTTCTTTTATCATGGTCATGGCCTGATGGTCCTTGCTGCTGATTAGGCACTTGTTAACACAATGGACACCCAGATGTTTGGCTCGGAATTAACATTTGGTCCTTAGCCCAGGCTAACCACCCCACAAGGCTCATCTAGAGAGCTGCTTAACTCCTGTAACTGAACCCCCTCCAGGAAACCCACCAGCCAGAATCTCAGCTAACTAACTTCCATATGCTCCTCCCAGCAGAGTCATAAAGAAACTTCTTTCTAGTTCCAACTCCGCAAAGGAACAGAGAGCAGCCCAGGGCCAGGATCAGCTACGTAATTTGCGGGATTAAGTGCAAAATGAAAATGTGTGACACCTTGTTCAAAAATTAATAATTTCGGGCTTCCCTGGTGGCACAGTGGTTGAGAGTCCGCCTGCCGATGCAGGGGACACGGGTTCGTGCCCTGGTCCAGGAAGATCCCACATGCCGTGGAGCGGCTGGGCCCGTGAGCCATGGCCGCTGAGCCTGCACGTCCGGAGCCTGTGCTCCTCAACGGGAGAGGTCACAACAGTGAGAGGCCCGCATACCGCAAAAAAAAATAAATAAATAATAATAATAATAATTTCAAGGTGAGGAGAACAGAGCATTAAGCCCAGTACAGGGCCCTTCTGAGTACAGGGCCCTCTATCACTGCCCAGGAGCACTAGAGTATTTCTGTCTAACCATGCTATGCCACCAGTTTTATACTGGTGTGGCCTTTCCCAACCAAGAAAGTGAAAGGTAATGCAACTGCAGCAAAAAGCAGGGAGAAGGGGGTTAAAGACATCAGCTGAATATTCTTAAACTATTATCCTCAGTTACAAACATCTCAGCTTTAAACTGCACTTTATAGCTTTGGGTTTGCAAAATGCTTTTATATCTATTATCTCATTTGTTCTTCCTGGCATCCTTGAACAGCAGGTAGGCATGAGTCTCACTTTACATTTGAGGAATCTGGGGCTAGAGAGGGAAAAGAATTCATCCAAGAATATACAGTTAAGATGAAGTTAGGATGATATATACAATCCCAGACTGGCATGACTCCAAATGTAGTTTACTAAATTATACACCTTTATCTTATTACTCTAAGAACCAGGAATTATGCTTGCTTTTCCATCTTTCCACAACATATAGCCTCATTGAGCCCACAGAGGATGCACGTGCATGGCAGACTTGCTTCCCTTCTTAGCACTGCTCTTCCTCTTGACGTCTCTATCCTCCACCACCTCCACCACCCCCCCCCCACACAGTGTCAAAGATCAAGTCAGAGACTTGGTCAGCTACAGTTCAACTGCCACTCAGCATGGATACTACTAGTCAGAATCAGATTTACGAACAAAGCTTAGGGAGACCCCAAACGGATATTCTGATGGCTGGGGGTGGGGTGCAAAAAGGTACTACTCACCAAAAGAATACCCTTTCCACTGAAGGACTGATGTCTGAAACTCTCCTATGAGAGGCCTTCTTTTGAGTTTTGCCAGCTTATTCAAATGCAAATGTATTAGGATAGTGACAAGTTAAGCCTTTAAGTTATTCAGACTTTACTGTGAATATGTTTCCTATTCCTTCCTAAGACCAAGTTTTGTCAGGGTATAGAAAGCATGGGGGGGGGTCTCCAAACAAGCTAAGGAGAGGGATCATCCAGTGGGGGGAAAAAAATCAGGGAACTAGGTGATCTACTTTATATACTCTCCAGTTATGCCTGCTGCCCTTCCTTCTCTCATACAGATAGATCTCAAGTGACAGGAAGACTGATTTTTAAGGAACTACCCTCTCTTCTGCTGGGAGAACTTGGTTTAACATGTTTTTTCCTCACAATTAACTCCTTTCTGCCTAAATAAAAAAGAATGCCTGTAACCCTGATACCCCTAAGTCATTAGGGCAATTTTAAAGGCTCTCTGTAGAAGTTCCACTTAGATTCACTTACATTTGTTAAAGGGGATAAAACCCTGAATAGGAACCCCACTTCTGTGGAGATGAAAAAAAATCAATAGAGGTTTACAAAATGTAAAGTCAAAATTGCACATAAAAGGCTCTCTCTCCAGGACCAAGATTTTTGGGATAAATAAATACTTGACAAGAAGAGCATTCAGATACTTATCAAGTAATATTTGCAGTTTGCTCAGATGGTTAGAAAATTAAAACAGTATGGGCCAAGAACATAAACCTTCTGGTTTACAATGCAGCATCACTGAATTAATAAAAACCTGACATCGTTAGTATTCCAGAAGCCTCAACAAAAACGTGATATACAACTAAAACAGGTGAGGGATTTTTTTAAAAGGCTGAAACATTTTAAACACTCTTTCCTAGAATAACTGTCAGCGTACAAAGCATGTCAGTGTAGAGCTCTTTGAAAAAGATGCCAAAAGGCTCTTTCACTGCTGTGTGGCAGCCATATTTGACTAAATACCACTCTAGCCCCCAGTTTTTTAAAGCAACTACCACCTACACAATTCCTTTCCCCAGAAACGGTTACCCTTTTTCCTCTCCTGGCACTAATCTCGAGTGTCTGCAGTATATAGTTCAGGGATAAAAGCAATATAGCTCTGCAGGTAAAGTCAGTATCTCGCCAGAGAAGCAACTAGGAACAAGCAGATAAGAGAAGTCAGTGTCCTTATCTGCAGCAGGAAGTCTTGTAAAGCCAGAGATTTCAGAAAAGTGCCTGAGCCACACAGTTCCAGGCTTTGAGGCCACAGCCCAGAAGCACTTAGTGCAAAAATAGGCACACTCATCCATTCCCACAGTTACAGGCCAAACAGCCCCAAAAAATGACTGACTCATAATTACCAATGAAACTGAAAACGGCACTTTGAGACCTAAGAGGTAAGATGTTCCCCTCAGAAGTTGAAGTCAGTAGCAATAAGGGCCCCTTTTCCTACTACATCTTCATCCTCCATTAGAACAGAACCTGAGGAAACAGACTAGATCTTAATCATTGCATAGGTAATGAAGAGGTAAATAGGTAATCGGTAAATCAAGTGATGATTGTAAAGTCCTTTGCTTCTCATAGTTGCCAGGTTCCCACAACCCCCTTTCACCCAGTGGAAGACAGTGATGTCTACTAGTAGCATAGTTTCAAGGTAAGTTCAGAGTACTTGCCATTACACTTTCATCTCTGCCTCTGTGAAAGAAGAAAAGATTCTAAAAGGCTAAGGAGGGAACTGTGTTTAGATGCTCTCCCCCTCATAGCACCCTGTGATGGTGGCAGGGCCTCAGAGGAACATGGGTGCATGACGGTATCCAGAGAGGCTACATCTTGGGCCCTGGGGCACAAAGACTCAGCAAAAATCCATGGAAGTCACAACAGAACTTACCTTCAAGGGACTGTGCAGGCTTGGATGAGGAGTACGTCAGTGGTGATCAGTATGAACCAAAGAACAAAGAGCCCTCCCGGCACGTCCTATTCTGTGCTAGACTCCCAGGATCACTGCACGATGTAGGAGGCATGGGGATAGGAAAAAGGACCAATAATAATTGAGATTGAATTTCCAACTAGCCTGATAAACTGGGGGCTCAGAGCAGATTAAATCTGATTTAGAGAAAACATATAAAATATTTCTTGTGCATCTGAGTTTATGAAGTTAAATTCATGCTCATAACACTACCTTCTCAACTCTCCTGACCCCTGCCAGCAATTCAGACCCACTGAATACCTAAAAGATAGAGGCTCTGTGACCTCAGGAGTTGTATAAGATGCTTCATGCATCTTTAGCAGATTCACAGGAAAAAATATTGAGTTCCAAAAACATGTCATTCAGCCACGTGAAATCAGCACCCTGAATAGGCAGGTGCAATGTGGGTCCTTCTTAATCTTTACTTTTATACTTTAGGCTTATAGTCACACATGTCTCACTCAGGTAGCAAGGCAGGGGAGTGAGTACAGGGGAGTCCCCAAACTGAGCATTAGAAGAAAACAGCTGGATTAGCTGAAATTCTCCGGAGGTGGAGCTGATTGTAAAACACCCTGCTGGGGGACCATGCAGACTTTATACAATTACCTGCATGTTTGCTGCAGCCCTGGGTCTGCTACAGAAATCACAGGCAATCAAATTAACACATGTATCACAGTGTGCACCAATGAATTCCCAAGGTTTCAGCCCAGCCTGATTACTATTAACAACATACCAAGGGAAAGAAGGATTAAGGGATAAACTATTCAGTCATCATGCTATGAATTAAATCAGTTCAATGGTGACTAAGACTTAGTTTATGTCATTCCATGTCCAAAATACCCTTCCCCCTCCCTCTGGCAATCTCCATCCTTCAAACCCTAGCTCTAGCCCTATCTTCTAGGTGAATTCTGAACTGCTATTGTAGGTCATGTTACCCAATCAAAGCCTTGTATAAAAACAGTATTCTACAAGTCACTAATTACTTCATCCATGGTAAATATGATTTACTAACTACATATAAGTTCCTTAATCACAAGGATGAGAGCTTTTATTTCTTTTGTATCCCCTCAATCAGTGGCTCTTAAACCTAGAGACTTCATGGGTAAGTAAAATCTTCACAAAAAGACTCTGGGGATCTGATAAAAGGTTGCAAAAATTTTATTTGACCAAATAAGGACACTTTAAAACCAACTAGTAGATTTCTACTTTGTATAAAGGTGAACTAGGTAATAAGAAATAAAGACCAACTTTTCCCCAAAACAACTAGAAAACTTGGCATAAATATTTTAAAAGTTTATTATCTGAAAAAGAAAGAAAAAAAACCAATTCTATTTACAAAATAACAAAATTTAAGTCTCTATGAAGGCAGTGGAGAACTAAAAAGATGGCAAAAGCTTGTAAAGATATAAAAGGAGAAGGAAACCAAGGAAGGTTAAGCTGGATCTTTCATTCTGGAATAAGCAGATGAGAGACTAAGAAACTGAACAATAAATTTGAAAATCTGATGAGGTTAGGGGAGAAAAACTGAAATCCAGAGTCTACTGGGGAGGAGAGGGTGCATGCTGCTAAATGCTTTAAGTTGGGGCCACAAGGGTTTATGTCCTAAGAATAGGATGGACTGGTAAAGACCAGCTCACTCAGGGACTATGCATAGTAGTCACTGAAACTGCATTAAGGTGATCCAGGACTGTGAGTTCCCACAGACATTTGTCAGTTGAAAAAGGGTATGATCCTTTCTTTAGGAAGCTACTGTCATACTAGGACTCAAACTCTTACTATAATATTTTTATTATACCCAGCACTAAATCAAAAATGAGTACACAGACAAGATAATAATGATAGAAAACCAAAAGAAACATCAGAAGATAAAGATAATGGAGATATCATACATGGGTTTTTTAAATAACCACGGTAAATATATGCAATGAAATAAAAGATTATAAATACTTGAAAAAAACACTAGAAACTATAAAAAAGAAACAATGTTCTAGAATTAAAAATACAATAACCACAGTTAGGAATTCAACCCATGAACTTAGAAGTATATTAAACAGGGACTTCCCTGGTGGCACACTGGTTAAGAATCCGCCTGCAAGTGCAGGGGACATGGATTCGAGCCCTGATCCAGGAAGATCCCACATGCTGCAGAGCAACTCCCATGCACCACAACTACTGAGCCTGTGCTCTAGAGCCCATGAGCCACAACTACTGAGCCCTCGTGCCACAACTACTGAAGCCCGTGCACCTGGAGCCCATGCTCCACAACAAGAGGAGCCACCACAATAAGAAGCCCGCACACCACAATGAAGAGTAGCCCTCGCTCACCACAACTAGAGAAAGCCTGCGCACAGCAATGATGACCCAAAACAGCCAAAAAAAAAAAAAAAAGAATATTAAATAACTCTGAAGAGAAATTTAGTGAACTAGAAAATAGGCCAGAAAAAAACAGAAAACAGCAGAGAAAAGTGTGGAGGAAAAACGTCTCAAAAGGGGAAAAGAGAAAAAGAGTGTAGAAGAGGTAATATTTGAGGAGATAATGACTGAGAAGGTTCTAAAACTGGAGAAAGACATAAAATGAAAGATGCAAGGTACCCTATAAACCCCAAACAGGAAATAAAATCATTAAAACCATACATAGGCACATCATAGTAAAACTGATGAAAAACAAAGAGAAAGCCTTAAAAGAAATCAGAATACTAAAAACTACTGAATTCTATACTTTAAAATGCTTAAAATAGTGAATTTTATCTCAGTAAAAAAAAAAGCAAAAAAGAAAAAAAAGAAAACAGAGAATAAAGATAGATTATGTTCAGTATATTAATTAAACTTGCTGCTTACCTCAACAGAGACAACGGAATCCAGGAAAAAAACAAAAACTGAATGATAACCTCAAAGTGCTGAAAGAAAGTAGCTGTTAAACAAAACCAAAATATATTTTTCACTGCCTAGAGTCAAACTGAGAGAAATAGTAAAAGAGTGTTCTTCAGGAGGAAGGAAAACAATCCCAGATGCAGACATAGAAATGCGCGAAGAAAGCAGTAGACTACAAAGCTTAAATTTATGGGTAAATCCAATTGCAACAAAAAGAATAAAATACCTAGGAGTAAACCTACCTAAGGAGAAAAAAGACCTGTATGCAGAAAACTATAAGACACTGAAGAAAGAAATTAAAGATGATACAAACAGATGGAGAGATGTACCATGTTCTTGGATTGGAAGAATCAACATTGCGAAAATGACTCTACTACCCAAAGCAATCTACAGATTCAATGCAATCCCTATCAAACTACCAAGGGCATTTTTCAGAGAACAAGAACAAAAAGTTTCACAATTTGTATGGAAACACAAAAGACCCCGAAGAGTCAAAGCAATCTTGAGAAAGAAAAACGGGACTGGAGGAATCAGGCTGCCAGACTTCAGACTATACTACAAAGCTACAGTAATCAAGACAGTATGGTACTGGCACAATAACAGAAATATAGCTCAATGGAACAAGACAGAAAGCCCAGAGATAAACCCACGCACATATGGTCACCTTTTCTTTATTAAAGGAGGCAGGACTGTACAGTGGAGAAAGGACAGCCTCTTCAACAAGTGGTGCTGGGAAAACTGGACACCTACATAAAAAAGAATGAAATTAGAATACTCCCTAACACCATACACAAAAATAAACTCGAAATGGATTAAAGACCTAAATGTAAGGCCAGACACCATAAAACTCTTAGAGGAAAACATAGGCAGAACACTCTATGACATAAATTACAGCAAAATCCTTTTTGACCCACCTCCTAGAGAAATGGAGACAAAAACAAAAATAAACAAATGGGACCTAATGAAACTTAAAAGCTTTTGTACAGCAAAGGAATCCATAAACAAGACAAAAAGACAACCCTCAGAATGGGAGAAAATATTTGCAAATGAAGCAACTGACAAAGGATTAATCTCCAAAATTTACAAGTAGCTCATGCAGCTCACTATTAAAAAAACAAGCAACCTAATCCAAAAATGGGCAGAAGACCTAAATAGACATTTCTCCAAAGAAGATATACAGATTGCCAACAAACACATGAAAGAATGCTCAATATCACTAATAATTAGAGAAATGCAAATCAAAACTACAATGAGGTATCACCTCACACCGGTCAGAATGGCCATCATCAAAACATCTACAAACAATAAATGTTGGAGAGGCTGTGGAGAAAAGGGAACCCTTTTGCACTGTTGGTGGGAATATAAATTGATACAGCCACTATGGAGAACAGTATGGAGGTTCCTGAAAAAACTAAAAATAGAAGTACCATATGACCCAGCAATCCCACTACTGGGCATATACCCTGAGAAAACCATAATTCAAAAAGAGTCATGTACCACAATGTTCACTGCAGCTCTATTTACAATAGCCAGGACATGGAAGCAACCTACGTTTCCATCAACAGATGAATGGATAAAGATGTGGCACACATATACGATGGAATATTACTCAGCCATGAAAAGAAACGAAATTGAGTTATTTGTAGTGAGGTGGATGGACCTAGAGTCTGTCATACAGAGTGAAGTAAGTCAGAAGGAGAAAAACAAATACCATATGCTAACACATATATATGGAATCTAAGAAAAACAAAAAAGGTCATGAAGAACCTAGGGGTAAGACGGGAATAAAGACACAGACCTACTAGAGCATGGACTTGAGGATATGGGGAGGGGGAAGGGTAAGCTGGGACAAAGTGAGAGAGTGGCATGGACATATATACACTACCAAACGTAAAATAGATAGCTAGTGGGAAGCAGCCACATAGCACAGGGAGATCAGCTAGGTGGTCTGTGACCACTTAGAGGGGTGGGATAGGGAGGGAGATGCAAGAGGGAAGAGATATGGGAACATATGTATATGTATAAGTGATTCACTTTGTTATAAAGCAGAAGCTAAGACACCATTGTAAAGCAATTATACTCCAATAAAGATGTTAAAAAAAGAAAAGAAACGAAATTGAGTTATTTGTAGTGAGGTGGATGGATCTAGAGTCTGTCATACAGAGTGAAGTAAGTCAGAAAGAGAAAAACAAATACCGTATGCTAACACATATATATGGAATCTAAAAAAAAAATAAATGGTCTGAAGAACCTAGGGGCAGGACAGGAATAAAGACGCAGACATAGAGAATGGACTTGAGGACACGGAGAGGAGGAAGGGTAAGCTGGGACGAAGTGAGAGAGTGGCAAGGACATATATACACTACCAAATGTAAAATAGATAGATAGTGGGAAGCAGCCACATAGCACAGGGCGATCAGCTCTGTGCTTTGTGACCACCTAGAGGGGTGAGATAGGGAGGATGGGAGGGAGACACAAAAGGCAGGAGATATGGGGACATATGTATATGTATAGCTGATTCACTTTGTTATAAAGCAGAACGTAACACACCATTGTAAAGCAATTATACTACAGTAAAGGTGTTAAAAAAATCTCTGTACAATTAAGTGCTTTATGTATTATATCATTCACAGTAGGCTTAACTATCCTTTTTTTAACAGATGAGAAAACTGAGCCTTAGAGATGTTAGGTGAATAACTAAGGTTGTAGAGCAGGTCCAGCCAGGTCTAGGACAGAGGCCAGTTGCACAACAAAGCACATGCTCTGACTGGCCCCCTGCACTCCCTATATCATTGCAACATGTTTTATAGATTCCAGTATATATTAAATGTGAGTTTTTATAAAATTAACCATATTGATGACATCCTGCAGCACTTTTGCGCTTCTGTCTTCCATTTATTTTGCTTCTCTCTTCAACTTAACTTGCTTACAAATAATGTACTGAATGAATTTTATGTGAGGCACTTCATAACCTACCCTTGGATCTTTTCTTTTTTAATCCCTGTTAAAGTGGCTACTTCATCAGTGGTTTTATTTACATTTTTCCCATAAAACATTGATTTTTTTAATTAAAGAATTTGTTTACTTGAAAAAAAAATTTATGGGTAAATCCAGATGAATACAGTTGAGCTTTGAACAACACAGGTTTGAACTACTAGGGTCCACTTATACACGTTTTTTCCCCAATAAATATGTACTACAATACTACACAATCCATTCTTGGCAGAATCCCTGAATGCAGAACCATGGATACAAAGGCCAACTATAAAGTTATATGTGGCTTTTCCACTACACAGAAGGTCAGCGCCCCAACCCCCATGTTGTTCAAGGGTCAACTGTATTGACTCTAAACAACAATAACAATAATAATAATGTCTTGTGGGGTTTAAAATATAGAGAGGGCTTCCCTGGTGGTGCAGTGGTTGAGAGTCTGCCTGCCGATGCAGGGGACACGGGTTCGTGCCCTGGTCCAGGAAGATCTCACATGCCGCAGAGCGGCTGGGCCCGTGAGCCATGGCCGCTGAGCCTGCGCGTCCGGAGCCTGTGCTCCACAACAGGAGAGGCTACAACAGTGAGAGGCCCGCATACCGCAAAAAAAAAAAAAAAAATAGAGATTTAAAATACAATTAGAATAGCATATAATTTGAGAAGGGGTTAAAATGGAGTTACTGTGTTTGAAGCTTGGAAGAAGCCAAGGATTCACGCTATAATATCTAGGGCATCCACTAAAATGATAATAGAAGAGTATGTAGTTACCATGCTAATACAAGGTGAAAAAATAAGAACTAGTCAATCCAAAAGAAGGCAAGATAAGAGAGGACAAAATGAACTTAGAATGAATGGAAAACATATGAAGGATTTGGCAATATAGATTTAAATGCAAATATATGTACTAATTATAGTGCATGTAAATGAACAAGACACTCCAATTAAATTGTCAGACTAAATACAAATATATATGCTTCATACAGGAAACACATCTTAAATATAAGAATATGGAAAATTAAAACTAAAAAGATAGAAGGATATGTCATGCACACTCCAACTGAAAGAAAGATGATGAAGCTAGACTAATAGACAAAGTAAACCTTAAGGCAAAAAGCATTACTAGAAACAGAGTGGGATGTTTTGTAATGATAAAGGGATCAATCCATTAAGAAGATAAACAATTCTAAATTTATATAAACCTAATAACATATCTTTGAAATATATAAGGAAAAATTATACAGGATTAAAAATGGAAATAAGCTGTTCAAAAGGTTCAAACTTCCAGTTGTAAGATCAGTAAGTACTAGGAATGTAATGTACAACATGATGGCTATAGCTAACACTGCTGTACAGTATGTTTGAAAGTTGTTAAGAGAACAAACCCTAAGAGTTCTTATCACAAGAGAAAAAAAACATGTTTTTCTTTTTTTTTGCATCTATATGAGAAGACAGATGTTAACTAAACTTATTGTGGTAATCATTTCACAATATATGTAAGACAAGTCATTATGCTATACACCTTACACTTATAGAGGCATACCTCAGAGATATTTCAGGTTTGGTTCCAGACTACTGCAATAAAGCAAATGTTGCAGTAAAGCAACTCACACAAATTTTTTGGTTTCCCAGTGCATATAAAAGTTATGTTTACACAATACTGTAGCCTATTAAGTGTGCAATAGCATTATGTCTAAAAAAATAATGTATATAGCTTAATTTAAAAATACTTTATTGTTTAAAAATGCAAACCATCATCTAATATCACAGGATTGCCACAAACCTTCATTTTGTTAAAAACATAGTATCTGAGAAGCACAATAAAGTAAAGCGCAATAAAATGAGTTATGCCTGTACACTGCTGCATGTCAATTATATCTCAATAAAACTGGAAAAAAAAGCTGAGACCACACACACACACACACACACACAAGAGAAAATGGAAACAGACAAATCCACAACCACAGTGGGAGATTTCTGGGTGAATTTTATCAAATATTACAGGATCCATGAGAGGTCTCAGAGGTCTTTTCTAGTGAATTTTATCAAATATTACAGGATTCATGAACATAATATATCACCAATCTTAAACTCTTACAGAGTTTAAGTTTAAAAAAACGGAACACTTCCTTAATTATTTAATAAAGTCAGCATAATTTTAACTCCAATACCTGACCAAAAAAAAAAAACATTATTAGAAAGAATAATTACGTGCCAAAATCATTCAAGAACATAGGTGCAAAAACCTAAATATAAGATTGCAAACTGTACCCCATATTATATAAAAATGACCATGGTGAATTTATTCCAAGAATAAAACAGGTTTTTTTTTAAACATTGATTTTACAATGTTATTTACCACACTAACAGAATAAAGGTCAAAAATCAAACAACCATTTTTGTAGATGTGGAGAAAGTATTTGATGATATCCAACACCTCCTTTTGCTAAAAACTCTTAGCAAATTGGGAAAAGAAATAAAATTTCTTGATTTGATAAATGGCATCCACAAGAAAAACATGCAGTTAAAATCATACGTAATGGTGAAATAGTGGCCATTTGGCCCTTAAGTTTAAAATCAGACAAGCATTTCACTCTCAGCACTTCAATACTGACCTAGAGGTCCTAATGAGTGAAATGAGGCAGGAAAAAGAAATAAAGCCTTAAATATTAGAAAGGAAGAGAAATAAAACTTTTTTTCATATATGACATAACTGTATACATAGAAGATTCTAAGGAAGCCACAAAAACCCTTGAAATATTTTAAATTATTAATTAATTTTAAAGTCAATAAACAAATCAATTGTTTTTTACCCTAGGTACAAGCAAATTAGAAAATAAATTCTACATTATTATTCACAGTAACATCAAAATAATAATTTTATAAAATAAATTTAATAAAAGATGTGTATAAGGTATCTACTGAAAACTATAAAATACTGGTGAAAGAAATTAAAGGATATGTAAAAAGAGTATGATATTTATTATGCTCATGGATTACAAGACTTCAAAATATCAATTCTCCCCAATTTGAGCTACAGCTCCAAAGTCAGAAGACTTACATTACCTAATTTAAAGACTTATTCTATGTAAAAATATAATTATTAAGACACGGTTATTGGTACAGCAGACAAATAGATTAACAGACTAAAAAGTCCAAAAGTAGAGCCACATAGATATGGTCGACTGATTTTCAAAAAGGCACCAAAACATTTCAATTAGGGAAAAGGTTTTTCAACATATGTTGTAGGAATTACAGGACAATCATATTTTTTAAATGAACAAATGGTTCAATAAATGGTGCTGAACAACTGGACAACTATACATGAAAAAAGTGAATCTAGATACGGACCTTACACCCTTCATGAAAATTAACTCAAAGTGGATCATAGACCTAAATGTAAAATGCAAAACTATAAAACTCCTAGAAGGTAACATAAGACAAAATCTAGATGACCTTGAGCATGGCAATGACTATTTAGATACAACACCAAGGGCGTGATCCATGAAAGAAATAACTGAACTGGACTTCATTAAAATTAAAAACTTCTGCTCTGCAAAAGATGATGCCAAGAGAATGAGAACACAAGCCACAGACTGGGAGAAAATATTTGCAAAAGACACATCTGATAAAGGACCGTTATCCAAAATATACAAAGAACTATGGATTTGGGGTGATGATGATGTAGGTTCGTAGGCTGTAACAAATGTATTACTGTGGCGTAGGATGTGGAGGGTGGGGGAGGTGGGGCATGTGTGGTGGCAAGGTGTACTTTCCATTCAATTTTGTTGTGAATCGAAAACTGCTCTAAAATCTATTAAAATGGGGGGAAAAATAACGTTGACCTCCACCTCACACACTACACAAAATTTGGGATGTACGGTAGTGGGGGAGGCAGGGGTGAGAGGAATAGTTAAGTAATACTTTCTGCTTGATTTTGGAATCTAAAGCCCCTCTAAAAAAATAGTCTATTAAAATAGAAAGAAAATGGACATTTACCTCTACATCCCAGCATAAACAAAATTTAGTTGTTTATGGATAACAGATCCAGTTTTAGCATGAAAGCTAAAACTGGAAAGCTTCTAGAAGTAAACATAGGTGAATATCTTTATCACTTTGGGCAGGCAGATTTTTCTTGTAACACAAAAATATTAAACATAAAGGAAATATTGATGAACTCTTCATTAATTTCTCTATCAAAATACACCATTAAAAGAGTAACAAGAAAAGCTACAGACTTGGGAGAATATGTTTTCAGTGCATATATCTAAAAAAGGACTTGTATTCAGAACTTAGGATCCCCACAATATAATAGAGACAAAAATCCAAAAAAAATAGCCAAAGAGCTAGACACTTCACAAAATAAGGTATCAATATATGAATGGCCAATGAGTACAAGAAAAGGTACTCAACACCATTAATCATCAGAAAAGTGTAAATTAAAACCAAAAGAGGATAATACTTCACAGCCACAAGAATGGCTAAAACTAAAAAGACTGACAACACTAAATATAAGTGAGGCTGTGGAATTCTTAAGGAAAAGATATGATTACTCATCTCTTTGTCCCTAGTAACCAGTACTGTACCTGTAAATAGGAGAGTGTTAAGTAAATATTCCAGGGATAGCTGGATTGATGAATAGAAGGGAGAAAAGGTGGCAGAGGAGGGCAAAAATGAGAGCAGCAGGAAAGAAAGGAGGGGAAAATGGAGGGTAGAAAAATTAGAATTAGGCAGCTCCTTATTTAAGTAAAAATCACACAGTGTTTAAACTGTACTGTTTGAAAGTAAAATACATTTGGAAAACAAAACAAATATCAAATCAATCCCTCTTTAACAAAATCCAAAACATTTTCAAAACTTAATTACAAAAAAAAATTCAGGAGGTCCTTTATACAAACAACTTGGCAGAATCTGAAGTACAAGAAATTCTATATTCCATAAGGGACAAAGACCAACATAAAACTGAACTACCAGTTAAGGCCCCTCCAAAATTTTTTTAGTATAATTTACTGTTGTGATAAGTTATTCTCATTAAGTTTTCTGTGTATTAAACATGTTCAGGCATCACAATTAATACTCGAGGCCCAAGTTTATTCAGATCTGTGTTTACCAAACGCCCCCTATTACACATTACACCAAATGTGCCCTATTATACATTTAGGATCCAAATAACAGAGGACTCAGTTTGGTTCTAAAATACCATGTGATTAACAATTTTGTATTTTCTAGGTAACTCAAATTATTTAGATATAAAATTATACATTCATAACATAAAAGTATACTGGTCTTTTCACTAAACCATATCTATGTCGAATGAGATCGGGTATGTTACCCTATACTCCAGTTCACCTTCAGCAAACTGCCAGGGCTTTCCTTTAAACTCCCACCACTGTTGCCATCCTTGTTCTACCCAGAGGTGGGGTCTGGAACTAATCTTGTTACCATGGGTAAGAGGTCTTTGATATAAGCCATGGATACCCATATACCCTACATATCCATTATTATTCTTCTAAATGTTTGAAACCAAGTGAGATTGACAGGTAAACACAAAGCCTAAAAACACATCATATCCCCAGGGCCTGCCCTCAAAAAAATTTTGGGAAGCTAGAGAAATATATCTTCATATTGAATTCATATTGAAAATTCCCCATGTACCCTCTGTCATCAGAATGTTCCTTTGATTCTCAGGAATCCCCATGAAAGGTCAGGAGCTTACCATTTTTAGCACTCTGTGCCCAGATCTTTGCTCCTACTTTTCCAAATAAAAAATGTTTCCATCCACCACTCCCTTATGGTTTCTCCTCTGCTACATGATATGTTACATAAAAGGATAAAGAAATTTATGTAGAGGCAAGAATAGTTAACCACGTGGTATTTCCCCTTCTAGGAAATATTTTTAAATGGTTACAAGGGGTCTCTAGAAACAAGCATAACACACATATGACTAGTGGTACTGACTACTCCACAAGTCTCTGGTATTGGCTGCCACAATGCTAATTAATCCCCCGTTAGAACATGTACACTACAGAAGAAGCCCTTCAACATAAGGCAATACTGTCCACTTCCTTCAACATTTTGAGGGCAAAGGAACCATGCTGCCTTCACACTTTTCCAAAAGAAGTTAATTCAGCATTCAGAATTGTGTGAAACACCTCTGTATTTGGCACCACCGTGTGCAGTAAAGGGTTAACTCAGAAGGCCTGGTTTTTCCAAAGGTCTTCAGGGCTGACCCTTAACAGGCTACAGGGAAATAACCTATAAACCCTTGGAACATCCTGCCTGATCAGAATGTCTTTGTATACCTGGGGCCTTGGACCACACCAGACAGAATATGCTAACAATGTGATTTAACTTGAACACTGCTTTTTGTTACCCTGGGCCACACTGGAGTTTGATCACGGAGGAAGTGGGGGGGCAGTGGCGGGCCTGTGCTGGAGACTGAGTAGCTAAGGTCAGTCATGTGGAGCTCCATGCCTACACGACTGACCCCTAATAAAACCCTGGCCACCAAGGCTCCAATGAGCTTACTGGTTGGCAACACTTTTCATGTGCTATCACACTTTGTTAATGGGAGAATTAAATGCTGCCTCTACAACTCCACTGGGAGAGGACAACTGGAAGCCTGTGCCCAGTTTCTCCTGGACTCTGCCCTATGTGCCTTGTTTCCTTTGCTGCTTTTAATTTGTATCCTTTCACTATAATGAGCCATAACGGCAAGTACAGCTTTTCTAAGTTCTATGAGTCCTTCTGGCAAATCATCCAGAGAGTTGTCTTGACACAACTATGTTTTCTTATTTTCATACAACCAATAAAATAGTCTTTTGTTGATAAGTTGTGTGCTAGCTTGCTCTTGTATCATTGTGTGCTTGAGCTGTCTCTCTCTCTGCCTATGTCTGCTGTCTGTCTGTCTGTCTGTCTGTCTGTCTGTCTGTCTCTCTCTCTCTCTCTCTCTCTCTATATATATATATATATATGCTCACCAGATAGGAAATTAATTTATTGCTATAAGCAACCATTTTGACAAACTACAAGAAAAGACAAGTGTGAAAATGAGAGTTATTTATATTCAGACAAATGGCAGACAAGTCTACACAACAGCCCAAAGGCAAAATATCAGTGGCTCTGGGAGGGAGACAAATTAGCCCGGCATTTTTAATTAAAATTGGGCTGCTTCCTGGAATGCAAAGATTTTTTTTCCACTTCTCTCTCACCAAAGACAGCAGCCACATATTTTAAGTATGTTTCTAAGATTAAAATTGCAAGCATTAAATTTGAGCATATATGAAAGTGCATTAGATAACCTTTACTGGGCTTTCCCTGACATCCTTACTATAATTTGAATTTTCATAACTAAAATATCCACTCGTAGATAGAAAATTTGAAGGCAGAAAGGTAAATTTTGACTTTCTGGCATTTTTTAACACTTACAGCCTATTTTCATCATCCAAAGCTATTACAAAATGTTCTAGCCAATGTGGAGGGACAGAGAGAAAAGATAGTATAAAACCCAAGGAGTGGAAAGAGAAAGCAAGAGCAAACGCCATGTAATATCTAAATGCTCTTACCTCTCCTATACCTCATGGGACTGAGAATACTCTGCCAGCCATGGTAAGATGACACAAATTCAGTCTTATCCTTTCATGCCTTTCCACCTCCTTCCTCTCAAGCTTTCCTAACTTCTTTCCTTTTGGACAGAGCCCTAAGCAGGACGCTTTCCTGATGCCTAACCAAAATGGCACCACAGGCACCTGAATTTCCTTCTTAACCAAACTTTGCTCAACTTCTTGTCTTTTCATAATTCTATACTCTTCCATGTGTCTCTGGGTGGTAACAGGCTCATCAGATAGGGTACAAAGATTCTGGCTCCCAAGCCAGGCAGTCTAACTTTACTATCAAGTTCAGCATTATACTCTATTTGCTCTAGAATAATTTTCCTATAAATAGAGCACTGGAAGGAGATGAGCAAACTCTTGATCTGAAGCTCCAGCCATAAATGAAGTCAACTATGAAAGAGGTTTGTTTTGTCATTCAAATAACGGTTGTCTCATACCTTTAGGTGAGAACTACCTTGCTGGAACCTGGCAATAATTTCCACTCAATCTAGAAAACTGGTTATCTTTCCTTCCTCTTAAAGATACCTAGCTCTTGTCTGGTCATCCTGGGAATAATATTCAACTCAACTTGGATTAGGGAATTCAATCTCCTGTCTACATGTCTTTTTAGAATAGCAAAAGGTACAACATATTTTTTCTCATCTATTTTATTTAGGATATTCACCATTCCACAAGTTGTGAACACTGAATATTCCATAAACTGAGACCAGCAGAGGAACTATTATTTGTATTTGATGTTCTTCTGTCCTACTTTCTGGGCTGTTTCTGTTCAAGCTTATCTCAAAACCTCTGTACCCTTTCATGCAACATTCAAGTAACAAATTTAGTTATCATGCAGGTACTGTATGCCAGGTACTCTGCTATTTGCTGAGTTCCATTTCTCCTTCAAACTCGGGTGTTTTTATATGATGGTGGTTTACAATACTACCCCTCCAAGATAAGACATTTGCATTTTCACAGTGACCTTGAATACCCTATACCTAGGAAGTAATTCTAATGGTGAATTTATAGATGATGAAAGATATCTCTGGAGAGATATCTCTGAGATATTTTCTAATACTCTTCAAATCATAACCTGTAAGCCATCAACTAGATTTCATACTAGTAACAAAAGCTAAACTTGTACCCAAAATTTTCTTTCAAATCACCTCATCAAACAACTATGCTTATACCCGCCCTTGGACTGGAGCATTCTCTCAAAAGACCCTATCAAGCATAAAGTGTGAAGGCCATTTCTGCAGGTGACAGTCCATATGTAATTCAGAACAATCTCTGAACATGTGTACCCTTGTTCTATTGTGGTATTGATTTCATTGAGTCCTGGAGCTCTCTTTAGATTAAAAGTAGCCTCTCAGCTGCCTCTCCCAGACCTCCAGAATGAAGACTTCATATAGCAATCTTAGATTAAAAGAAAAGAACAATAATTGATGCTTATAATCCTAACTTTGAGTAATCATGATGAAATTAAATAATAATTAGCATACTACACTTAAGAAAAAGGAAAGCTGGGAAGAGAGTAAGTTGTTTCAGAAATACATCCCTATAAAATGAAGTATATGCATAGAAACAGGCCTGAAAAGACGTTCACCCAGCTGATATGATGGTTATTTCTGGATAACAGGATTATGAGTGATTTTTAGAAACTTTTCGCTTGATTATATTTTCTAATCTTTCTACAATAAACACGTTTTGTAATTATTAAGCTATTTTCAATAAAAATAATTAAAATCTGTGTACAAGTACTGAGGAGTACTTAAAGAAGTGGCTTTTAGAGTCACAGACATCTGTAAATAGTATTTTATTAAGGTATTGTAGGCATCTAACACAATGCCTAACACATAGAAAGTGAATAATGAATGTTCATAGAATCAGACCAAAATGTGTCTTCCTTTGTACACAAGGAATGATTTTAGCATTTCATCTGCATTGTTTGCACTGTTGAAATGCCTATATTTTAAATTAGTAATCTTTGAATTTGGCTTGTATTTTGGATATTACCTGATAAACTCTCTTTCTTCCAAATTTATCTCGTTTGTAAACTTTGGAAATTGGGCTGGGCTGCAATTCTTCAAAGAATCTTCTATTTCACTACATTAGCTTTGTTTTAGCAATACTGTTGGAGGCTCCATACATAAGCATTAGTCTAAATCACCCAAATCTGACCCTAAACTCTCAAACCCTCCCATAAAAAATGTTAAGGCTTGGAATATTACTGAAATAACCTCTCTGAAATCACCAGAAATTCTCTAATTTAAATTCAATCATTACCAACACTCAAGCACTAGAGACTAAAAGATTTTGATCTCAACAACAGAGTGAGTTTTCTTTGTAGCCATGCATTTTGAAAATATATCCAGGTGGAAGTGTGACTTTGCAAAGCTGCTTAATTTTGATCAAGAGCTATTTCTTTTGGCTACATTCTCTTACTAATATACTGACAGAATTCATGAAAGAAATAATAATGATGTGTAGCATAAATCCAAAAGAGGAAAGAGGTAGTAGTTGGGGCTTTGGGTACTGATGGGTATTCTTTTATTAAGCAATCTTTCTTAAAAAGCTTGAAATGTAAAAATTCATTTTAAAAACACAGTTTGATAGCTCCTATTGGTTAATTCATCAGCTTAAACCACTTTTTTTTTAAAGGAAAATCAGATTCTATTCAGAACTACACCACTGTTGAGTACTACACCTTGAAGAGGGTACACTGGGTACTACAAAATCAAATGGCTGCTTCTCCGTCAAAGTGAGCCAAGCATGAGCTTCAACTACTGCCATTGCTCTGGTTAAGAAACTCTTGAACAAATCTGGTAGGCTGGGCCTAGGAGAAAAGAAGTTTATTCCTACAGGAAGAGAGAGAGCCAGATGGGAAAAAACAGAAACCTTGACCCTGCAACAAAGTCTTAGTGTTCTGAGGGGAGAAGTGACTCCACATTTAGCAAATGACTACTGCTCAACTCTTGTCCTTGGCCCACCCCCATGGATACATGTCTGAGTTCTAAGAAGAGAGAATATTGTACGTATAAGTTGCAAAATGCTGTTTCAACAAAAAGCTCTAATACTTTGGGAAAGAAGCATATTATTCTGGAACTCCGCTAACCACACAGGACAAAATGAAAGAGAGGTCTCTCTGCCACAGAGAACTGTTTATCTGTTCCACCATCAGTGCTTTGAATTATCAGAGCGTTTGTGTCTAGAGGAGCAGCAGTAGTGTCCAAGGGAAGAATGGCAGCAACCAGCAGGAGACTGCCATTTCCCCTGAGGGGTAATAGAGCAATGATGCGGCCCCTAAGAGCCAGTAGAGTACAAGTACCAAGTACCACCCCACCACACACAAACAGTAGACTACAGTACCTAACAGTGACAGCAGTATCCAGTGGGAAACTAGTGCCAGGTAAAAGATAGCACAGAAGGAGAAGTGCCCAGCAGAAGCACACAGCATAAGCTGTGTGGGTTCACTAGTTGTATCTGGACACTCTGAGAAATATTAGGCAGAGGATAGGGAAGAGCAAGAAGGGGAGAAGGGCTTTGCAAAGAGCTAGAGGTCTTGTATACGTAGGTAGAAGCAAGGGTCTGTGAAATTTAGTACTGTTAATGTTCCTCAGTTTCCTCACCTGTAAAATGGAGGTAATCATACTCTTATATCAAAGCATTGTTGTAAGAGTTAAATGAGATAATATAAAAAGCATTTAGAATAATCTCTGGCACAAGAAGCACTATGTTAATGTCCTTACTGTTATAAAATCATGCTGCAGGGCTTCCCTGGTGGTGCAGTGGTTGAGAGTCCGCCTGCCGATGCAGGGGACATGGGTTCGTGCCCCGGTCCGGGAAGACCCCACATGCCGCGAAGCGGCTAGGCCCGTGAGCCATGTCCGCTGAGCCTGCGCATCCAGAGCCTGTGCTCCGCAATGGGAGAGGCCACAACAGTGATGAGGCCCGCATACCGCCAAAAAAAAAAAAATCATGCTGCAGTACATTTATTTTTGTTATTTATTCAATCAATCAATAAAAGGCTGAACTTTAATGTTAAAATATCCACAATTTGTTGTCTTAAGTACTACCCAATGTAGATTTCTACAGGCTTAGGTATAATGAGCAACTCCAGCTCATCTTCAAAAATCCCAGATAGGGACGTCCCTGGTGGTGCAGTGGTTAAGAATCCACCTGCCAATGCAGGGGACACGAGTTTGATCCTTGGTCTGGGGAGATCCCACATGCTGCAGAGCAACTAAGCCCGTGTGTCACAACTACTGAGCCTGCGCTCTAGAGCCTGTGAGCCACAACTACTGACCCCATGAGCCGCAACAACTGAAGCCCACGTGCTGCAGCTACTGAGCCCGCGTGCTGCAACTACTGAAGCCTGCGCACCTAGAGCCCGTGCTCCACAACGAGAAGCCACCTCAGTGAGAAGCCTGAGCGCTGCAACAAAGAGTAGTCCCCACTCACCGCAACTAGAGAAAGCCCACGTGCAGCAACAAGACCCAATGCAGCCAAAAATAAAAAATAATAATAATAAATAAAATTTAAAAAGCATCTCTCATACTACACCCAACTTCCAATTTGAAAAAAAGAATGCTTCCCTGGTGGCGCAGTGGTTGAGAGTCCACCTGCCAATGCAGGGGACACGGGTTCGGGCCCCGGTCCGGGAAGATCCCACATGCTGCGGAGCGGCTGGGCCCGTGAGCCATGGCCGCTGGGCCTGCACGTACGGAGCCTGTGCTCCGCAACTGGAGAGGCCACAACAGTGAGAGGCCCATGTACCGCAAAAAAAAAGAAAAAAAAGAAAAAAAGAAAATCCCAGATAAATCTATGGCTATGTAAATATGAATACAACAATGATATAATATTATTTTTTTAATTGCAGTAACAGATAATTCACTTGCATTTTAGAATTATTGTCCTTTATAATCAAGTAAATGTCACTATAGGTGTAATGACTTTCACTAACACTCAATGTGAATGTGTTGCCAGGTTCACCAGCTATTCGTTTATTCTTTAGCACTATGCTTACAATTTGGGTAACTACATTGGTGTCTGGTTTATACTGACTTGACAAATTAGCTAATCTCACCTAAGGTGTGGGAAACTGATTCAAAGATCGCTTAGTATATGTATTCTCTAACATTCTTTTTTCCTTCAAAGTATAATTTCACTAAAGTAACAAGACTTACCAAAAAAAGTTTCTACCTTAGAGTAAGACTTAAAGAAATAAAAACATTTGGTTCATAAACTCTCAATTGTGATCCATAATTTCTGACTCCCTATGAGAGAGATGTGAAAAATGATCCTCCAGATACCCTGAATCTCTTTCATAGAATCAAAAGCTTTCTGGAGGGCTTCCCTGGTGGCGCAGTGGTTTTGAGAGTCCACCTGCCGATGCAGGGGACACAGGTTCGTGCCCCGGTCAGGGAGGATCCCACATGCCGCAGAGCGGCTGGGCCCGTGAGCCATGGCTGCTGAGCCTGCGCGTCCGGAGCCTGTGCTCCGCAGCAGGAGAGGCCACAACAGTGAGAGGCCCGCATACTGCGAAAAAAAAAAAAAGCTTTCTGGAGCTCCTGAGTGTATGTGAGGTTTACTGCAGTAATTTGGAGCTGTAGGACAACCCTCATAAAGAACTTCTTCACTCTAGAATTTTCTCACATGAAAGATTGACTTTTAGCTGCCCATTACAATATCTTAAAAGAGAGACTGCAGCTGTTTTCACCCATGCCCTAAGCTTTCAATCTGTGTTTCCTCTCCTCCATGGCAAACAGAGGAGAGAAACAGAAAGACAGAGGCATGTCAGGTTCCAGTCCGTGACTACCAGCGGTTTCCCAGTTGGTACAAATGGATGGGTGAAGTTGCCATCTGCTGAAATGGGTAACACTGGAAGACCACTAGGTGTTCAGGCAAAGATGTAAGTTTGCCTTTCGTCCTTCAGAACTCCTCAGCACCAAGTACGCAGGAAATTTATGCAGTCATCTGCTTATCCAGGCCAAGACCCGTCTCCTAGCCTACCATTCTAGACTATTCCTGACCCCTTTTTTCTTCTCATCACACTGACAAGTAGAACCTCCCAATTCTGTGTCCTATTTCCTCAGGAATTTTCTCTTTATGGTTTATTTCAGAAACAAATCCTAACTAAGGCATTGATGGAGGCCAAATGGTTTTGGATGTTCTTCCATCCATCTTATCGTAATTGGGCTATAACACAAACTTCCAAAGAACCAAATAAAAATGGGAGTTTGGGGTCCTATAGCAAGGTCAGGGAGGAATACATTTTTGTGCAGGTGGACATTTCAGTGCCCATCATATTATATAATATACAAGACCCTGGTCTCATTTTAATAAAACATCAAAGGAAAGATAAGTAAATTCAGACATCCTCCTGTGTGGAACTTTCTCCAGTTGTCATCAGGCAGAAATGACAACTCCCTGCCTTGAACTCACATAGAACTTTCTTTTAAATTTTTTATAGGGAACTTACCATTTTAATGTTTTTATTCTATTTACCTGTGCATATGTATTCCCACATACTGAGAACTGACTCAATTCCTGCACTCTCTTACTTCCCCCTCTTGTTCCTTCTCTTCTTTCCC
This sequence comes from Stenella coeruleoalba, assembly GCF_951394435.1. NCBI lineage: Eukaryota > Metazoa > Chordata > Mammalia > Artiodactyla > Delphinidae > Stenella > Stenella coeruleoalba. The sequence continues at coordinate 98,280,814 of NC_137152.1, read as the reverse complement.
CCCTTTACACATACACACACACATACACACACACACACACACATCCCACACACACACACATTCTTTCTCACTCTGTCTCTCTCTCTCCTACTGCACAGTGCTTTGCAAATAATGCATGTGCAGTCAATGGCTACGGAATAACAGATTTAGAAAATAGATTTTAAAGTTTTATTTGTACATGGAGAAAGTCATTCTATTCTGGCCTATGATAAAAAGGCACCACAGGCAATCAATTTTTGTCTCTCTTAATCACAACGATAATATGCCTCTTCCAAAGCCTTGTCTAAACCAGGTTTGCTTTTATTTTGTATTTGTTTAGCAAATTGAAGAAAGTACCTTATATACTTTAAACCTATTGACATTTCATCTAATGCCAAGGTCAATAGTTAAGATTTCTCCTTAAGATACTATGAGACAAAAGACAAATATAAATCTACAGATTGGTTTGTAAAAGAACCTTATTAATTTAGACCACAATAATGGGAAATTTGTTATCATTTGAAAACAGTTTGATATGAAAAATTATAACATGGACAAAATTTCAAGGAACATATTTATACTTTTAACCAACAATTTCAAGCATTTTAAAAGAAGTCCATTGTTTGCCAATAACAGATATGCAAATAAAAGATATGAAAATTATAATTACCTACTCACTAAGGAAGTTTCTCTAAGAAACCCTATTAAACTATACTGTTTAATATTTCTAATTCTTATAATATTTTAATTGTTTTTGTCTTTCTCCCTCCACTAGAAATCAAGCTTGATGATAATAGGGTTTCATCTATTTTGTTCACTGCTATATTCTCAGCACTTAGAACACAAGCTGGCATGTAGAGATGTTTAATAAATAGTTGCTAAATAAGTAAAAGAATAGATGATATCACTAAGTGTATTTGAAGGTGATAGAATTTTTTTTTTTTTTTTGCGGTACGCGGGCCTCTCACTATTGCGGCCTCTCCCATTGCGGAGCACAGGCTCTGGACGTGCAGGCTCAGCGGCCATGGCTCACGGGCCCAGCTGCTCTGCGGCATGTGGGATCCTCCCTGACCGGGGCACAAACCCGCGTCCCCTGCATCGGCAGGCAGACTCTCAACCACTGCGCCACCACGGAAGCCCAATAGAATATTTTTAAAACACTGAAATTTTATTACTCAAGTTCAAATTGTGGACTAATGCAATAGTCCCCACGGTGTTCCAATCAGCATCCCTTATTAACTTTAACTCCAAAGCTTTGCCATTTTGGAAATTACCACTACAAATTAGTAGAGAAATCTTCCGTCTTCTACAAAGCTGTAAGGGTGGAATCGCTTTTAGAATGCCAATATAAATTCAAACACATATAAAGAATTTAATTTCCTTGGTTTGCTCTGTTTTCAGCTATTCCAACCAGCTCATTGACCAAAATAATATACAGTTGATCTATAAAGTAGATAAACCATAGCATGCCATGTATTAGGGAAGACATTTTATGCAAATTTCTTTTAAGACTGAATTGCTCATAAAGCCTTAAACAACATCTTTTTCCCCCTCTGCCATCTTCCCTCCTACACCACCTATCACCTACTCCAAGCATTTCTGAGCATTAGTGTTCAATTTCCATGTACTTCACTCAAGCAAACAGGCTGAGAAACTTGTGGTGTTTAAAGAGTGTCGTTTTTAAAGAACAAAACAATTATCCCTAATCTCCTCTTCAAACAAAAAGAGGTTTCAATGTTGAAAGCATGTGTTCAATCTCCACCAGCTCATAAACTTTAATGTTCTTATTGTCATTTGTTTATTGTGTTCTTTGATCATTTCTGACACCACTATTATCAACTTTCTCTATATTAATGCCATTTTACGACTTGTAAGTAATACAGCAGAAGCAGAGGTAAACAGCCAGCAAGTGGAATGGCTTGGCTTTCACAAATGCACCGGATCTTACTACTGGTTATTGCCTAATCTGACTCTTCCATCCCATCCTAGATAAGAATGCTTCTAAAAGTCTTGCAACAAAATAATTTGAAAATGCTTAAAACATTTCTCCATGGGCCGTCAAAGGAACCAGACCTTTATTATTCCAAAAGCCTCCTGGAAATTCACCCTCTATGTCTGAGTGTTTTGACAAAAAAAGACCGTATCAAACATTAAACATGCTGAGAAATGTTTGAGGCTCCAATACATACCTAAAACAGAATCATACAAGATCCCTTACCCATCCAGTAGGCCAGTGACATTCAAACTGATCTTTTTTCTCTAGCAGTGAAATATGCACTTTCCCCTCAACCCAACCTGAAACAAAAAATATCTTACATAGCAACTCGGTCCATGAAACATATAAGCAGAGTGGCTCTCCTTGAATCAAGTGTGGAAGACCAGGATACCCACCAGCTTAAGAGCTGGTGATGTCAAGCCTCAGCCAGCAGCGAACCTGGCCTAGAGGCAGAGCAAAGCAATAAAGGGCCAAGGAATCAGGCAAAAGATTAGAAAATAAGGGTTAAGACTTAGGCATGCACAGGTTCCAGTAAGAGGGATGCTGAATGAATAACAAGAGAGAAGGTATAGATCCAGCTGCCTTCCTATACTGCTACCTCCCAGACCACACACTCAGACCAAGCTTTGTTGAGCACAATGGTAACTATTTTGCTATAAGTGTAGTGATGGACTCAGGAATGTGGATTACCTATAAGGATTGGGTGGCTGTGTGGTTAAAAATACCCAGCAGTGTGCCAGATGCTTAAGTTAACATGCCCCCAGGAGACTGGCAATCTGCCTTCACCTCTAAAGCTGGCACTAAAGGGCTACTGGCAAGCTAATATGAGCACCAAGTTGCCCTTCCAGGTGCAGGAAGAGATTTCCATCCAGGCAGACCTAGGAGACACTGCGGATTAGGCTCTAGCCCACCACAATAAAGTGATTATCGCAATACATAGTGACTCACATGAATTTTTTATCTTCCCAGTGCATATAAAAGTTATGTTTATGCTATACTGCAGTCTATTAAGTGGGCAATAGAATTATGTCCAAGAAGACAATGTACATATCTTAGTTAAAAAATACTTTATTGCTAAAAATGCCGTTCATTATCTGAGACTTCGGCGAGTCATAATCTTTTTGCAGTAGTAACAAAGATCACTGATCAAAGGTCACCATAACAATTATAGTAATAATAAAAAAGTTTGAAATATTTTGAGAATTACCAACATGTGACACAGAGACATGAAGTGAGCAAGTGCTAAAATGGTGCCAACAGACCTGCTCAACTCAGGGTGGCCACAAACCTTCAATGTGTAAAAAGTGCAATATCTGCAAAGCACAATAAAGTGAAGTACAGTATATATGCTTGTGTATTTACTCTATCTAATTGAGTCCAACAAAAGGCTTTTATCAAAAGGATGCCCAAGATAAGGATACGGTCTGAGACCCTGGTACAGACTTAAACTACCCGGTTCCTGACAGGTGCTAAGCCACAATTATGGCCCTCATAGGCTTTCTGCATGTAGTTTAAAAAGGTGTGTTCCAATCAACTGAGGTAAGTAGCTGCAGATTATTCTATCACTAGGACTGCCACTCTTTACATTTGGCAGCCTGAGCCACAGTAAAAAGAATGCCAAAGAACAGCCATAAAAATAAGTAAAATATGGTTGCTACATCCTTGGAGAATAATTTTTTAAAAATCAATTAATGGACAAGGGGAAGGAAACAAGTGTGTATGACTGCAAGTGTGAGTGTGTGTGAGAGAGAAAGAGAGACGTCTTGTGCAACTTGTGATCTGCCTCTTAAAACATAATACATTTCTGCCCCTGCCTCATTGTGGAACTTTGGATGAGTCTTTTCTCCGTTTGGGGACTCATCTACCCCAAAGGGAAAATGATGGCTTCAGTATGAATGATCTGTGCGGTCTCTTGCAGCTCTCATAGTCTCTGGTTCTAAAACTCCTTTTGAAAATCTAGATTTCAGCTATAGGTACAAAGACCACAGAGGGACTGAGTAAGTCTTCCTTTCCTTGTATCTTTCCTTCATCTTCTAATTGTGCCTTCATTTTCCATTTGTCATAACAGTAATTTATGTACCCTCCCACCAGGCAATCTCTGCCTCATTTCCTGGCAATAAAGAATAATTTCTTTTATTCTAAATTAAGAGCTATGGGAAGCTCTGAATCCATCCCCTAAACCTTTCTTGTGAGGCCCTTTGTAAGGAGAATGGCGGGGGGGACTGCTGTCCAATGTTGTGAAGGACACCATCCCGTTTCACCTGCCAGTTATCCTCAAAGCATCCTTCAGGACCCTTGGATAAGGGGTAAGATGACACCCCATTCAGTTATAGAAGAGAACTTGGGTACAAGAATAAATGGTGAAATAAGTAGAGGACAGGAGACAGTACTGTGCCCAAATCGCTCCTTATCTCTGGTTCCCAGGACTTCACAGTCAGTCCTGAGGAGCTATATGCCAAAAGTGGGGGATGCAGCAAGAGGTCTGCCCAGTTGGAAAGAATATTTTATCATTGATGTTGTTTAGAATTTTTGCTATACGGTGATAAAATGCAGATCAACTTTTAGTTTCATTATTGTTTCTAAATGCTCTATAGACAGTGCCCATGGGAAGTTGATCTAAGAAAGTGAAATGTAAAGGAAACATCCCTGTATTGAGAAGACCTGGGTTCTAATAAGAAGAATCACTAAGCATCCGGTAGGCTGAATAACGGTCTTCCAAAGATATCTGGTCCTAATCCATGGAACCTGCGCATGTTACCTTATATGACAAAAGGGACTTTGCAGGTATGATTAAATTAAGGATCTTGCAATAAGGAGATTGTCCTGGATTATCTTGAGATGGGCCCTAAAAGCCATCACAAATATCCTTAGAAGAGAGATGCAGAGGGAGATACTACGACAGAGAAGAGAAGGCGATGTGACAACTAAAGCAGAGGTTGAACTAATGTGGCCACAAGCCAAAGAATATCAACAACTACCAGAAGCTGGAAGAAACAAGGAATGAATTCTTCCCTGAAGCTTCTACAGGGAACCAGCCACACTGACATTTTGATTTTAGCCCTGTAAGACTCATTTCAGATTTCTGATTTCTCTAACTGTAAAATAATACATTTGCGTTGTTTAAGCCACTAACTTTGTGGTGATTTGTTACAACAGCCATAGGAAACGAAGAGAGCATCTGCTGTATACCAGGTATTGCATCAGATGCTTAGCACAGATCATCTCATTTCATCTCCACATCAGCCCTGTAAAATATTTATCATACTCATTTCACAGATGAGGAAAGTGAGGCTCTCAGGGATCACTCAACCAATTAGTGGCACAGCCTGAATTGCAACTCAGATATGTCTAACTTCAGAATCTACTTTTTGCCACTACAACATGTGGTAAAAATAACCATAATTATGAGAGTTTACACTCATCCGAAGCCTTTACTACTAACCTCACAGGTATGATTTCTGTTAATCCTTCCAATAATCTCAAAACACTGAGATTTAGGTTTAAAAAACATTTGGTAGTTGGGTGATGATGGGAAAATTACTTATTCTCTGTGACTCAGTTTGTTCTCTGTGAAATGGAGCTGAAAATAGTATTACCAGCCTCATAGGTGTGTTGTGAACACCTCATAGGTGTTAACATTTATAAAGAGCTTATAACAGTGCTGGGAACATAGTAAGTACAAAACTTTAAACATAACCATGATGATATATTCTCTCAGGAATGTGGTCCTGCCTCATCTGCTAACTGACTGGGTGAGTTTGAGCTAGCTCCTTGACTAGATTAGAATGGCTTCAAACACTGATATTTTACGATTCGAGGCCTCTCCAGGCCTCAGTCTCCCCAAGTATGAAATGAGGGCTTTGGAAAATAATGAGCTCTGTCATTCTATGATTGCATGAGAACCCTGGTAGTCGCTAAGAGCCTCAGGGGTTACATAGCTGCTGCACTTCCCAAAAACTAAAACTATTTATCGTGTCCGTACATGGTGAGTTTGAGTAACACAGATTAATGAGAGCTCAAGGCAACTAGATCATTCCATGTCACAAAGTAGTTTATCTGTAGATGAAAGTCTCTCTCTGTCAAGTCCTTTTAGTCCAATTAGATGCTTTCTTCCTAAAATGAGGCAGATCATTAACTGGCTTTTGAAAAATGTAAAGGCTCTGGTATTTCAAAGCAATGTGCACTATGACACCCAACGCTATTTTTACCAATATGTGACCTTTTGTCATTTCTTTTGTCTCCTTATAACTGCTGGGAGATAGGCCTAATGTTCATGGATGTCAGGTACCTCATTTAGCATGACAGAAGCTTGGTAGGAAAGGAGTAAAAGCTCAAGGTAAAAAGACTCATGCACAAACCAAAGTTTCTCTGGTAGAGTCATGTCCCATGGCAGTAAGAGATCACAGTCCACCACCTATAGAGGCGCTGCTGGGTACCAGAGGAATGACATGTGTGGAAGGACAAGCATGGACATAAGACAAAGAGTCCCAGAATGGTGACCCTGGAGGAGAAAGCAAGCTGCTTCTACTCTCACCATAGCCGAGCCCAGTCCTGCTGGTATTTATCTTTTACCTGAGGAGCTAACTGGCCAGCAATGACTGGCTTCCATCTTTCTTTTCGGCAGACTTAAACTTTGTACACTGTGGTATCTTATAACTAGGTGTATGGACTAAATGTTTGTGTGTCCCCCCCCAAAATTCTATGTTGGAATCCTAAAGCCCCCACTGTGATGGTATTAGGAAATGGGGCTTTGGGAAAGTGATTAGTTCATGAGGATGGAGCTCTCACGAATGGGATTAATATGCTTATAAAAGGCCCACGGAGCTCTCTCACCTCTTCCACCACTGTGAGGGCACAGCAAGAAGAACCAGGGAACAGGCCCTCACCAAGAACCCCAACCATGCTGGCACCCTGATCTTAGACTTCTAGCTTCCAGAACCGTGAGAGACAAGTTTCTGTTGTTCATAAGCCACCCAGTCATGGTATTCTTTTATAGCAGCCCAAACTGACTGCAACACTAGGTTAACAGTTTCTAGTTGTTTTCAGAAAATATGGGAACCCCTCTTTACCATCAAACATTTTCTCAGACTTCCACATGACAATAGCTATACTTCACTACTGATGGTTGAGAAAACATGGTGACAAATAGTAACTGAATCCCAGGATATATACATTCAATAAGGCTACATACATGTGCAAGTAATATATTTATCCAGTTTCATACAAGTATTTTCTGAAGTCCTTAAAATAATTTTATCCTTCCCTACTCCTGAGGCTGTTGTCAAGTGGGCATTTTGTCTCTGTTTTCCTCCTACTTCCTTGTCCTGATATGGCCACCAAGCCTCCCCCTCAAACATGGTTGCTATGTGACTGGAATTCAATGCTCTGACCAATCTTATCTGCTATTACTTTGCTGCTGGTTTATCCAACTTCTCTCCCTTGCAGTACACGTGAAACCCAGCGCAGAATCTCCCTGTAAAACTCAAAGTCCATCTTCCAACTCTTCCCATACTATCCGATTTCAGTTCTCTCAACTCTTCCTTGGACCCTAGTTCTGATGCCCCATGTTCCCCATTCCATAGCCAACTTATCTGGTGGAAATGAGGGAAGTGTACCAACATGGCCTGAGGAGAAAACCTTTGAGCTGGGTCTTGGGAGATGAGCAGGAGTTCCACAGGCAAGGATAAAGGAAAAAGCATTCCAAAATGAGGCAAAACTATATAAAGTGTTGAGCAGTAGTTAGAAAAGGAGCATGTGTTAAATGTGCAGATTTCTGGACCCTACCTCCAGAGATTCTGACTCATAAGTCTAGGGTAAGGTCCAGAAGTCTACATGTTCAACATATGCCCCATACAGTTCTGATAGTGGTGGTTTATAGATCATACTTTAAGAAACACTGATCTAGAAACAGGTTTAGTAAGTCACATACAATTTGTTCATCTTTAGAGCTGTTCAGGGAAATCCCACTGAGGGTCAAGGGTAATAGTTTGGGTTCATCTGAAGAAACTGGCTCATGTACACACTGAGATACAATCCTGATCCCTTGGTATTGCTGAGTGATGGCATGCTGAACGAATCCGGCCTAAGATGGAGCTAGTTCTTCCTTTACCTATCTTTCTGACTTCATAAAAGCCAAATTTCCAAGTATAAAATGAGCATTATTTTTTTGTCCTGCAAATCACAAGACAGAAGATACTTCTTTTGTATACCTAACCACCCTTGTGTCAAAATTTTATGACACCTCACATTTTAAGAAGGCACTTCATGGTTTTTGGTCTCAGAGCTCTTGCCATCTGCATAAAGGTAGTTTCTGCACATGACTCAAAATGCACTTGCAAATTGGCACTGGAGGAACAGGGTAAAGGGAATGTAATTTGCATATATGAGCAAGTTTGTAAACCTGATGGTTAACTCAGTATGTTAAGGCATAAAGCTCATGAGGCCAAGGTTATGAGTTTAATCTACATATGAATTATATAGCTGTTCTCCATCACTTAACAGACTCTACCCTTCCCCCAGCTCACCAATGAGCAAATATAACTGGGCTAGGCATCAGTGTGTGGCTAGCTCTGTGCAAGATATCCCACCTATGTGAATATAATGAAGATGTAGAGCACATGTTTTAATAAGAATGGGTAGGACTACTACCTTTTTTAAAAATAAAGTAAAACCAGACCTTTTACCTGAGACTATTCAAACATAATGGTGTTATGTGCCACCTTTTGTATCTTTAGATAAGTATGCTAAAGCATCCTTCTAACTGAGTCAAGTAGGGAGGAAAAGTGTGGTTAGTGGTGCTTTGTGGATGGATGTAAAATGGAGGAGAGCACTCTGCCAAGGTAGCTTCAAAATGCAAAAGTTGGATATATAATTTTATTTGTCAATCATACCTCAATAAAAGCAAAATGCAATAGTTGTTTTTATTGTCTAAATGGAAATATATTTTTCATATGGTTCTTTGGACTTCTGAATTCTTCTCTGATTTCCACTAAAGAGCATAAAAGAAATTAAAAATTCCATCAAGAAAAAGGTCTAAGTAGCTGTCTTCTGTTTGAATGGTCACTGGCATAACTCAAGGAGGCTTAGGCCCAAGGCAGGCTGGGGCCTTGCCAAGAAGGCACCTTTGTGAATTGCAAAGATGATAAGACTAGTCTGTATAGAGACTGGGAAATTGGCCCCAAAGGCCAGTTTACGAGAGGGCAACTCAATCTCCCATAGGATATGATGGTTTCTGTCCTAAACCTGAAAACATTGGTCTACTATCCAATAAGGTCGGTGACTAAGTCAGCAAATAATACAAGAAGTAATCAAACACTTAGTCAGTAGTCAGGTTCTAACTGATTCTTCCATATATAACAAGTCCCCAAACCAGCAGCTAACCAAAAGAGAGCAGTTTCTTACCTCCCAAGAAGGTACCGGCAAGATGTTTTAGAGTATTAGAGCCCTAGTTAACTGAGTCAGTGTTCCTGATAGGATCCTATCCTAGATGGTAATGATAATGATAAGATGGAGACAGACCTAGGCTAGACCTCTGAAACTATTGCCTCCAGATAAGTTAATACAAATAATGAACATAACACAGTGCTTGGCACAGAATAAGTCCACAATAAGTGTTAGTTCTTATAATAATTACTTAGAAAACTGCAACACAACTGCTTGGTTACCCTTGCTTTCCACTAGGCCAACTCTGAAACCCATTTGTTTTCCTCAGCCTCTGTTCTTCTCTTGCTGTGACTTAAAGATCATGTAGGAGTTCAGAGTTCACAAGTATACCACATTTGGAGATAAACAATAAGACAATTTCAAATGGTCAGACTGAGGCTGACAAATGCCATATTGCATGACAGTTAAGATACTGAGCTCTGAGAGCAAACCATCTGGATTAAAATCCTAGTTTGTCCAAACCAAATGTAACCTTAGGCAATTTGCTTAACTTTTCTGTGCCTCTATTTGACCCTCCACAAAATGAGCATGATAAAAATCTCACTGAGTTGTTCTAAGAATTAAATTGATATAATACATGTAAAGTACTTAATAGGGTACCTAGCACACAATAAGCACTCAATAAGTGTTAACAATTGTGATTATTACTTCTTTTCTCATTCAGGACTGGCTCAGGAGGCATGACCAAATCTGTACTTTTGGATATATATGGGCTCAGCTGGGAAAAGCTGACGAAGAGGGATAATAAAGAAATAGGGCAAGAGCTGCTAATAAAATGGTAATGGCTGATAGTGACTTCGGGTGGCCCAAGAGGATACATTTAAAGTTTAATAAGGCCTTAGGTCCCTTAACCTGAAGCAGTGAAGGTTTCAAATACTGTGGCACATATAAGGGGGAAGACTTGATGGTAATCAAGGACTTCTAAGCACCCCCCCCTCACTTCACAGCAGGAGGGCAGCTATTTATTCCACCTAGGCACAGGGCCAGAGAGTGCTTTGGTCCAAAGGCCAGTGCAAAGTCAGGCCACAGAGACTGCCTATCTCCTCATTTTGTAAGTTTCTCAAACTGGTTTGGTTAGGGAAGATTCTTTTTCATTTATGCTAGCAATTTTTCCATCATAGTGCTTTACACAACCGTAACCCCACACCCAGCCAAAATGGCAGTTATTACATTTGGCTTAATGAAAAGAAAACTAATGAATATAACTAAGGTGATTAGCCAAAATGAATCACCAATTTAAGGAGGAGTGCTGGCTCAGCAGGGGCACTGCTCACTTCCAGGTGTGGACTCCAAACTGCAGCTTCCAGCGCCAATAGAAAGGAGTTTATGGGGGAGGGAAATCACCCCAGTGGCATCTAAATAACCACCCTTTCCTCTCCTATGCCCTCTCAAGCCCTGCCCTTTTCACTCTCAGGGTGACTTCCACAAGGAGTAGAATATTCACATTAGGGAAGGCAAAGAGCACCTAAGAGCCTGGGCTTTGGAGTCACACTAACTTGGGTATGAATCCTAGCTCTTCTATTACTAGCTGTGTGGGCTTGAGAGAGGTATTTACCTTGGATGAGCTTCAGATTCTTCACCTAAAAATGTGGGTCAAATTGGTAACTATCCCATAGGTCTGTTATAAGGATATAATGAGATTATTTCATTCAACAAATGTTTAGGGAATGTCTATTTCATAGCTGGCTGAGACTGTGGTAGGTGCTACAGATACATCAGAGAAAAAGCTAGACATGGCTTCTGCCCTCATGGAACTTACAGTCACAAGGGGGAGACAACAGTGTCCCCTCTATGCTATAACTTGACTTCATGTTTACAGCAGGGCAGTAATAATTGATGGCTGGATGTGTTTTACAACTAGAAACTAGGCCTCTTGCCCACCTTTAACCACAATACTACCTGCCTGAGACCGTATTTCTGAAAAATTGCCCTCTCTCCAGGTTGCTTTCATTGTTGTGTGCTGCTTATTAGGACATCTTTGCTGTTTTTATTCACTCATTCAGCATCGTATATTGGTGGAACTGGAAAAAGGCAAGTGTGGCTTGAACAGTGAGGGAGATGGGAGAGTGGAGGGAGAACAAAGTGGACAGGTCTGTTAGGAGCAATTTTGGGCCTTTCAGGATATATTAAAGATTATATATTTTATATCAAGTACAATTGAAAGCCATTGAAGAGTTTTAGGTACTACAACAAGGTGCTTTTGTGTTTGCAAAAGATCCCCCTTTTCCAATATTTTATAATGAACATTTTCAAAGTTACCAAAATATTCAAAGAATTTTACAGTAAGCACCCACATACCACCCACTGAGTCTATAATTTACATTTATTAGACTTGTTTTATCACCTGTGGGTTCATCTAGTCATCCTTCTATGCATCCAGTCCACCTTATTTTCATATGCATTTCAAAGTAAGTTGCAGTCTTCAATACACTTCACCCTAAATACTTCACCATGCATATCATTAACTGGAGTTCAAGATTTGTTCATTTTTTTCTTTCCCCCAAATGATCACTTTTATAAATCTGACTACAGAATAGCAGTTACCTCTAAGAGGAAGCTCAAAGAAGCCTTCTGGGGTGCTGGAAACAGTCTATTTTGATGTAGGGAATAGTTACATGAGTATATACATATGGAAATATTAATCAAGCTATACACTTGAGATTAATGCACTTTGTACATATCACTATATGTGCGGCGGGCCGTTTCCGACCAGCAGAATAACGAGCCGCCACACGCAAGATTCTTCTCGTATCACACTTTATTGGAGCACAGCTTGGTTGAAGAAAGATGGAAGGAAGACCCCGCAATCCTATAGCAGTCTGCTTATATAGGGATTAAGAACATGTGTCGCTCTGTGATTGACTTTCGCCGATGGTGCGATTTGTGAGCCAGCATCGGATAGGTCGCTACTTTAAAACCTCATTAGTATACTTAGCGCAAGCGCAGTGGCCACAGGAAGGATGACTCAGCTTATTTCAGCTTCCTGCCGCGTAGCAGTTAGCTGACCGCGCCCTACATATATGTATGTCATACCTCATTTAAAAAAGTAAAAAGAAAAAATCTGACCAAGGTATAGACGCAGATTAAAACGGAACAAGTATGTGAGAGGTGAGACCAGTTAGAAAGCTATTATAATCCGCAGAGAAAATGACAGTAGCTTCCACTATGATGGTGATATTGAAGAAGGAAAGAGACAGATTTATTATACATTTTGGGAGAAAAACTAACAGAATTTGTCAAGGTTCTGAATGTAGGATGCAACTGAATAGTTGGTGGTGCCATGTAGTGACAGGATACACAGAGGGAAAAGCAGAATGGAATTGAGGTGGCAGGCACTGTAGGAGGCACAGTCCACTTTTGAAACATTTGGTTTCAGTTGCCTCTGAAATATCCAAACACCAATGTCAAATTTTCAGTTAGATATACAGGTCTAGAGCTCAGAAGAGCTATACAGGTCTAGCTCCTCATGTCTAGGAGTAAAGATAGGAATTTGGGAGTCATCAGCACATAGATGGCATAGATGGTATTTGAAGACAAGATAATGGATGAGAATACTTAGGGAGAAAATGTAGCACGCAGGGAAATGAGACTACAGATAATTTATGTAAAGCATTTAGCACATACACTGCACATAGTTAGAAATCAATGAACAGTAGTTGCTCTTATTATTATTCCTCATCATCATCATCATTGGACCTAACACAAGAAAAAGGGCCAGAGCTTGATAGGTAGGAAAGATACTGAGCTTGGAGTTAACTTTAAGAGCTCAAAGATGCAGTCATCTCTTTCTGTTCACTCTGTCCCTGAATAACACAAAAGACAGATGCCTGAAAAAGCAGAATATTTCACTTTTAGACCATTTAGAAAACATATAATGAGTGCCTAATCTGGGCCTAGGCACTATGGATACTAAAATTTATAATAATAGCATTTCCATTTAGGAAGCATCTACTGTATCTGGTACTCTATAAGCATTATCTCATTTAATCCCCACAAAGATTCTCTGCAGTAGGTTGGTATAATTATCCTCATTATACAATGATGAAACCAAGACTCACAAAGGTTAAAAAGTTGTCCAAGATCAGAGAGAGAGAGTTAGTAAGTACCTCAGCTAGGACCCAAACTCAGGCAGTTTGGATCCAGAATTCACACTTTTTCCATTATATTACATTACCCCAAGATCACTTAAGAAGATAAAGTAGAGCCATAAAATCCTAACCAAAAAATTAACTGTATGTTATAAACCACATTAGAATAATAGCAATAATATCTAATAATTGCTGAGCAGGAGCTATTCTTTTTGCCAAGTAGTGTCCACAGTCTTTTACCTATATTAACCCATTTAATCCTCACAACAGCCAACTTGATAAAGTAGGCACTATTACCATTCTCACTTTATAGGTGAGAAAATCAAGGCACGGAGAGCTTAAGTAACTTGTCCAAGGTCACACTTCTCATAGTGATGAAGCTTGGATTTGAATCCAGATAGTCAGGTTCAGAGACCAAAAGAACACTGAGGAATTCACAGAAGACACCATGGGGATGGTAGGATTTGAGCTAGACCCTTAAAAACTGTAGGATTTCGAGAAGCTAGGAAGAAGGCATTCCCTTTGAAACAACTTGCATGAGCAGCAGCAGCAGCAGCAGCAGCTACCAGACTCTCCAGGGCAGAGCTGGAGAGGGTTAAGAAGTCTGAATGCATCTCCATCACTATCCCCCACACAAAGCTACCCACAACAAGATGCACAGTTTTTCAGAGAAGCACAAACATAGGAGAGACCAAAGGTAATATTCAGGGAGCTGCAGATTAGGATTATAGGACTTGAATGTCAACCTAAGAACTGTTATTTGTTTGGCTTCAGCTCATGTGTCTGGGGCTAGTAAGCAGAGCTTGACACTCCAAATATTAGGCCCTCCAGTCCCTGTCCACTTGTTTTATTTTGTTGCTGTTTGTTTCTCTAATTCCTGCTGGATAGCTTAAAAACAATAAAGTGACTAAGAAAGCAACAGCCTAACCGAAAGGGGCAAACGGGTGACGATACAAGAAGGGTATGAAAAAGGAAAAAGAATCATAACATGTTAAAAGTATTTAAATGGGCAGGGGTTGCTACAGGAAGCCAGGATATAACCGGTAATCATTCAAATGTCTTAACACCTCAGCCCAAAGGATGGTGGAGTTGCAGGCCCTGAGGCAAGTATGGAAGATCAGTTTGGTAAGAGGCATCTTTCAGAGTCTCTCAGTTCATACCATGTAAGGTGGTAATGGGATGGTAATAAGCCCCACTTAAATTGTCTTTCTTTACAGTTTAAGTTTTAAAATTTAAAACAACGTTTCTTATTGCAAACTTTTTATATACACATTGACGAATACTTGAAAAATGTGTACACATGTGTGCACACATGCAAACACACAGAAAAAAGAAAGCAAGCATCACTCCTAGTTACACTACTCATTCTTTCACTCAAGAAGTATTTACTGAGCACCTCCTAGAATTAGCAGAGCAGAATTTCTCACCCCTCATCCCTATCTACCTTCTTTCTTATTAGCATCTTTAGTGATGAGTGACAACTTTAGCAAAATAATGAGCCACCAATATTAATAAGAAAAATATCTGTCACATACACGTACCACTCAGAAGCAACTGCAAGATTTAAGCCTGCTTCCAAGAAAGACTTTAATCAACTATTCTACAAAATCATCCTCAATATTCCCTGAAAAAAGTCTCAAATGAAAGTCTATGGCTTTGATTATTAGATAAAGAGCCAGAACACTGGGGGAAGGCAAAAGATAGAAAATGGAAGCTGGAGGGTCATTAGGGAAAGAACGGACTCCTAGAGCATTCATGTAACTCAGAACTGTAAGTTGAACAACTGGAAAAAGTACAGAACTCTTTTTTGCACCATGCTAAAAATTCAGTGCATGTTCATAATTAGAGACTCACAAGATTGTGTTCTTTCTGGTGATGAGCTTCATCTCGAAGCCCTTCCAGACAATTCAGGGCATAAATGGCAGGGTTATTACAAGCCAGATGCTGGGGATGCATCACTGAACAAGAACAATAAACACAGTCCCTGACTTCGCAAAGCTTCGAGTCTAGTTTCCAGACAAACAAACAGGAGTTTTCAAATCTGTGTGATGTGCTATAATCAGGAAAGCACCGAAGGCTGTAAGAGCTGCAATTGAGGGGTCAGAGAAAGTTTCCTAGAGAAAATGATATATAAGAATAAAACTTTTTACTGATAAACTAAAAAAAAAAAAGACAATGGAAGAAGAAAATAAAACCACACTGCAAATAACACAAAAGAGAATTAATACTGTTGAAAAGCTGGTAAGAAATATATGGTATACAGGATAAAAAAAGGTTAAAAAAATGGAAATGAACAAAAAGTTTAACAGGATTCAAAATAACACAACAGATACGTAAAAGATAGACAAAGGAGATCCAAAACAAATACAACTGAGGAGCATAAAAAATAAAACAAAACATGGACTAGAAAATATTTAAATCTCCCCAGAAACAAAAAACCCAAATATATAGATTGAAAAAACATACCATGACCCTAGAAAAATTGACACAGAACACTCAGCACTAAAATATATCTTAGTAAAATAACTAGATTTCAAGAACAAAGAACGCTTTGGGTATCTAGACAAAAAAAAGAGAAAGACACTGATAAGGAATATTATTAGGCTGGCCTCAGATGTCTCCAGTGCAACAGTCAACACTACAAGAAAGTGAAGCAATGTCTGTCCACAAAATCTTCAGAAAAAGGAAAATGTCAGCCATAATCTGCTACATAGTCTTTCATGAACAAAAGTAACAAATGTGTTAGATTATACAAGAATTTATAGAATAACATTCCAGTAAGCGCACCTTGAAAAAACTGCTGCAGGACAAATGTCAGCCTATTCAAAAGATGGATGGAGACTCTCTAGCAAGAGCATTAACATTGAGCACGGAAACCACTTAACTACAGGACTAAGATTAAAATAACCCTGGAAATTACGGTTACAGAGTAAGATAGAAATCTTATAAATGAAAATGCAAAACATTATATAACTAAAAAAATAAAGATAGGGAGGGAGAGAAAAGGTAGGGTGTATTGATTTCTTCATACTTTAAAGTTGGTGACCAAAGGATATCATCTAAGACTGATAAATCAAATCAAATGTATAGGCATATTTAAAAGTGTAAAGCTAAACAAATAAGCAAGAAAATAATATAACTAACTATAATTAGGAGAAGAAAGAGTAGGATGGCAGAAAAAGGCGGTAGGAGTAAAATGACATAGATTTATTTTGTCTTTACTCATGCAGAGTCAACAGACCAGTTTCAAAAAATGGAGGATTAAGAGGATGTCTGTACCCATGACAATGACCCTTATTCAAACTTTGAGAACTAAACTATAGGACTGTTTACATAGTTACTGATTATGATGTTATTCTACAATCCCAAGGCAGTGGGTCAAGATGAACTAGGCTGTCAGCATGTTTAAAGTAAACATGAAGATTTATAATGTGTACCTGGTACCTGGTTTAGGGTCCACACTATGGCTAATCATGTGTCAATTATATCTCAATTTAAAAAAAAGAACAGAGACTAAATTTTAACCAATTTTTGGTTACAACTACAATAGAAATAGACCTCAAGCTATTAACTCTTACAATTTTTCCTATTAGCACCACTAATATCACATCTGGATATACCAAAATATATACTGCTTTTTCCTCCTTTTAAAAGAAGTATACCTAAACCACTGAGGCTTTTCTACAATTCTATTATGGTTAACAAATTTACATACAACTAAAAAAAAAGATGAGTTCTACTTTTTCCAGTTTTCTTGAGATATAATTGACATATAACATTGTATAAGTTTTAGGTGTACAACATAACAATCTGATTTATGTATGTATTACAAAATGATTACCACAATAAGTTAACATTCATCACTTCACAGTTATAAATTTGCTTTCTTATGATGAGAAATTTTAAGATCTACTGTCTTAGCAGCTTTCAAATATACAGTATTGTTAACTATAGTCATCATGATGTACATTACATCCCAAGGATCTACTTATAGCTGTAAGTTTGTAACTTTTGATCATCTTCACCCAATTTCCCCGACTCCCCACCTCTCTGTTTCTATGAGTTTGGTTTTTCTAGATTCCACATTTCATAAGTGAGACCATACAGTATCTGTCTTTGACTTATTTCACTTAGTATAATGCCCTCAAGGTCCATCCAAGTTGTCACAAAAGGCAGATTTCCTTCTTTTTATGGCTGAATAATATTCCTCTGTGTGTGTGTGTGCGCGCGCGCTTCATGTTTTCTCTATCCATTCATCCATCGATGGACACTTAGGTTGTTTCTGTGTCTTGGCTATTGTAAACAATGCTTCAATGAACACAGGTATGCAGATATCTCTTCAGGACAGTGATTTCTTTTCCTTCAGATTTGGTATTTAACCAAAAGTGGAGTTGCTGGATCATATGGTAGTTCTGATTTCAGTTTTTTGAGGAACCTCCATGCTGTTTTCCATAACGGCTGAACCATTACATTCCCACCAACAGTGTACAAGCGCTCCCTTTTCTTTATATCTTCACCAACATTTATCTCTTGTCTTTTTCATAATAGCCATTCTAACAGGTGTGAGGCGATATCTCACTGAAGTTTTCATTTGCACTTCCCTGGTGATTAATGATGTTGAGCATGTTTTCCTGTACCTGTTGGCCATTTGAATAGCTTCTTTTGAAAAATGTCTATTAAGTCCTTTGTCCATTTTTAATAGGATTGGTTTTTTGCTATTGAACTGTATGAATTCCTTAATTATTTTGGATATTAACCCCTTATCATATGTGGTTTTCAAATATTTTCTCCCATTACATAAGTTGCTTTTTCATTTTGTTGATAATTTCCTCTGCTATATAGAAGTAGATGAGTTTTAACTTAGGGGTCCATAATAGAGGACTGCTTAAATAAGTTATGGTACATCCATAAAATGGAATATTATGAAGCCATAACGAAAGAAAAACTAGTAGGGCATATCTACATATGGGTATAAAATGATCTCTATATATTTTAAGTGATAAAAGCAAAGTGCAGAATGGTAGGTATGGTATAAATGTGTGTGTGCATGTGTGTGAAGAGATTATATATACACATTTGTACTTATGAAATTAGTACACTGACTGGAAATGTGTCTTCTGATCAAAATGCAATTTTTTCTCCCCACATCCCAATAAAATTTAATTCAATGAGAGGACTATTCCCTTGTTCATGGATAAAAACTCCAATAGGCCTATGACTTTTCAGCTCAATCATTTCCAGTAATAATGAAAAATCCCAACTTTACCTAAATTAAATCTCTCCTAGCTCAGGGTGCGAGGTTGCAATGTAGCAGCTCCTTCTGCTAGCATGTTTTCTCCCTGATCGTGCTCTCTCCTACACCCTTATAGTGGAAGCTCCAGGTCAAAGAGGTGGGGGCAGTTGAGGGATAGAATAGTTCTTACTTGACTAACACAGGGCTCTTTTGAGTCTGGGTCTAGAACCTGGCAGATAATTAAAGTGGACCATATCTCCTGGATTGCTTCAACGGGCCATCTCTTCTGTTGTTCCTATGACCCAGCAGATGCAGCTCTCGTTGCTCTAGGACCAGGAGTTTAGATTGCTAACTGGGACTCTATCTTCAACCCTTGGGCATCTGGCAGTAGACCTCCTGTGTATTTCTGCTTAGGTTTCCACATCCCTCTGTGCAGCTCCACTGTACAGGATCCAAGATGACACCATGACAACTCTCCCTCTTAATGCCCCAAATCCATCTGCAGAAACACTTATGCAATGCTTGCTCTGACAATCTCTGGAAGTATAGACCAATCTGGGAGCCAGGAGACAGGTGAAGGGGGAAATTTATTTTGTACTCTGTATACACTGCATTCTTTTTTTTTTTTTGTACTGAGTATATGTATTATCTAAATTCATGAATAAAGTGTATTCTAAAAAGCAAGCCATAGGGGCTTCCCTGGTGGTGCAGTGGTTGAGAATCTGCCTGCTAATGCAGGGGACACAGGTTCGAGCCCTGGTCCAGGAAGATCCCACATGCTGCGGAGCAACTAAGCCCGTATGCCACAACTACTGAGCCTGTGCTCTAGAGCCCGTGAGCCACAACTACTGAGCCCGTGTGCCACAACTACTGAAGCCCGCATGCCTAGAGCCCACAATGCAGTGGCTCTGCAACAAGAGAAGCCACTACAACGAGAAGCTCGTGTACCACAATGAAGAGCATCTCCCACTTGCCGCAACTAGAGAAAGCCCGCACAGCAACAAAGACCCAACACAGCCAAAAATAAATACATACAATAAATAAATAAATGTTTTAAAAAGCAAGCTATAGATTGGTAGAAAATATTTGCAATTCACATATCAGCCAAATGACTTTTACCCAGAATATATGAAGAACTCTTATAAGTCAATGCTAGAATGACAAACAATAGAAAAATGGGCAATATATTTGAAAAGACACTTCATAAAGAAGATATATAAATGCCAAAAAAAATATAAATGCTCAACCTCATTGATCATTATGGAAATGTAAATTAAAACCATGATGAGATAACACCAAATACCCGTTGTAATGTCTAAATATAAAAAGAATGGCAACACTGAGTTGGAGAAGCTGTGGAAAAACTAAAACTTTCATATACTGCTAGTGGAAAATATACAGTACAACTGCTTTGGAACACAGTTTAAAAGTTTATTAAAATATTAAATATCTAATATGATATGCCACATTAACAAATTGAAGAATAAAAACCATATGATCATCAACAGATACAGAAGAGTCTTTTGACAAAATTCAAGATCCTTTTATGATAAAAACTCTCCAGAAAGTGGGCATAGAGGGAACATACTCAACATAATAAAGGCCATATATGACAAACCCACTAACAACATACTCAATGGTGAAAAGCTGAAATCATTTCCTCCAAGATCAGGAACAAGACAAGTATGCCCACTCTCACCACTTTTATTCAACATAGTATTGGAAATCCTAATCAGACAAGAAAAATAAATAAAAGGAAACCAAATTGGAAACAAAGAAGTAAAACTGTTACTGTTGGGCTTCCCTGGTGGTGCAGTGGTTGAGAGTCCGCCTGCCGATGCAGGGGACACAGGTTTGTGCCCCAGTCTGGGAGGTCCCACATGCCGCGGAGCAGCTGGGCCCATGAGCCATGGCCACGGGGCCTGCGCGTCCGGCGCCTGTGCTCCGCAGCAGGAGAGGCCACAACAGTGAGAGGCCCACGTACCGCAAAAAAAAAAAAAAAAAAACTGTCACTGTTTGCAGATGACATGATACTTACCATACATAAAAAATCCTAAAGATGCCACCAGAAAACTACTAGAGCTCACCGATGAATTCAGTAAAGTTGCAGAATATAAAATTAATATTCAGAAATCTGTTGCATTTCTATATACTAATAACAAACTATCAGAAAGAAAAATGAAAGAAACAATCCCATTTACCATTGCCTCAGAAAGAATAAAATACTTAGGAATAAACCTACCTAAGGAGGTAAAAGACTTGTACTCAGAAAACTATAAGACACTGATGAAAGAAACTGAAGACAACACAAACAGATGGAAAGATATATGGTGTTCTTGGATTGGAAGAATCAATATTGTTAAAATGACCATACTACCTAAGGCAATGTGCAGATTCAATGCAATCCCTATCAAAATAACCATGACACTTTTCACAGAACTAGAACAAAGAATTCAGAAATTTGTACGGAAACACAAAAGACCCCGTATAGCCAAAACAACTTGAGAAAGAACAGAGCTGGAGGAATCATGCTCCCTGACTTCAGGCTATACTACAAAGCTACAGTAATCAAAACAGTGTGGTACTGGCACAAAAACAGACACATAGATCACTGGAACAGAATAGAGAGCCCAGAAATAAATGCACATACTTATGGAGAACTAAATGAAAAGGCAACCTACTGAATGGTAGAAAATATCTGCAAATGATATGATCAATAAGGGGTTAATATCCAAAATATATAAACAGCTCATACAACTCAACATCAAGAAAAACAAACAACCCAATTAAAACAATGGGCAGAACTGAATAGACATTTTTCCAAGGAGGAAATGCAGATGGCCAACAGATACATAAAAAGATGCTCAACACTAGTAATCATCAGAGAAATGTAAATTAATACCACAGTGGGATATCACCTCACATCAGTCAGAATGGCCATTGTCAAAAAGTCTACAAATAACAACTGTTGGCAAGGATGTGGAGGAAAGGGAATCGTCATACACTGTTGGTGGGAATGTAAATTGCTGCAGCCACTGTGGAAAACAGTACGGAGGTTTTGCAAAAAACTAAAAATAGAACTGCTGTATGACCAGCAATTCCACTCCTAGATATTTACCCACCCCCCCAAAAAAAACCTTATGTCCAAAACTTGTGCATAAATGATCATACTAGCTTTATTCATTATCCCTAAAAACTAGAAACAACCCAAAAGTATATCAACAGGTGAATGGATAAATGGAATACTACTCAGCAATACACTGGAATGAGTACTGATACACACAGCAGGGATAAGCCTCAAGATCATTTCACTGAGTAAAAAGAGACTGACAAAAAAGAAGAATAGCTCATAAGATTAATTTAGAACTTCAAAAAGGCAAACTAACCTATAATGATAAAAAGGAGATCAATGGCTACCTGAGGGAAAGGGTAAAGAGAGAGATGAACCGTAAAGAGGTACAAGGAAACTCTGAGGTAATAGAAACATTCCGTATCCTTATTTCATAGATACATAAATATGTCAAAACTCAACACACTGTACACTTTAAATATATGCAGTTCACTGTATGTAAATTACTGCTCAATAACTTTTTTTATTGAACAAAGAAACACAAGATCCTCTTTGGGTAAAGAAAATCTAGTGGATAACCTGAATTGTAAAAGAAATTTACTGTGTATCAAATATATTTTCTAATCAATTTGTCACATTTTCCCTCACAAAGCTGAAAAAATGGGTAGGTTTTACCCCATTTTTTTAAATATGAGAAAATTAAGGTTTGGGGAAGAAAGTTATCTTCCCAGTGTACACATAAAGTAAGTAGGCTGAGATGTGGTTTGAATTCACTTCACAATGATCCCTAATTTAAGCAGGCCTTTATTAAGCAATGGATAAAAAGAGTACTTTCCATCACAATTCTAATTATTACCTATACAAATTCCACCCTCATCACAATCTGAACAAATCCATATCAAGGCTACTGGGCCCCCCAGACCTGTCTGCTTAGTTAAAATACACTCTTCTTGATTTCCATTGTTTTTAAACATCTAAATTGACAGGTTTGATGGATACATTCTATAAGTCTTTAGTTACTGATAATGTATCCACTGTCCAATGAAGAAAAGTTCTTTTCCTACATACTCAATATTTTATATCAATGAGCAAGATGCAGAACATTGTGCATTATGAAATATTATTTTTGTAAATGAAATATGGGTAAAAGTTTAAAAAGCAACCCAGATGTCCATCAATGGATAAATGGATTTTTTAAAATGTGGTACATGGAATATTATTCAACCTTAAAAAGGAAGAACATCCTGTCACATGGATGAACCTTGAAATGACATGCTAAGTGAAACAAGCCAGCCACAAAGAGACAAATCAGTATGATTCCACTTATATGAGGTATCTAAAGGAGTCTAATTCATAGAAACAAAAAGTAGAATCGTGGTTACCAGGGGCTGGGGCAGGGGGCAGTCACGGTGGGGTGGGGAAGGGAAACTATTGTTTAATGGGTACAGAGTTGCAGTTTTGCAAAATGAAAATGTTTTAGAGATTGGTTGCACAATCCCGTGAATAGACTTATGGTACTGAACTAAATAAACTTAGAAATGATTAGACTGGTAAATTTTAAGTTGTGTTTTTTAGCTAAATAAAAATAAAATTAGTGTTTAAAAATTAATGCTTAAAATAAAAATAAAGAATTAGAACACACTTCATCTGGAAAGTTATACCCATAGGTACTACCTCTTGCTTATCCCATCTGTAAGGCTTTCTACTTATTGAACAATTTTAGTAATTTACGTTTTGAAAAAAGTATCTATCACTGAGATCTTCAAATTAAAAGCATGAAGTTGTACATGACTTCTGTATAATTCTGGAACTCTCCTCCATATTTTCAGTTATATTCCATTTTTCATTTTTAATTTTGAGGATTTTTCCCCTCTTAGGTTTATTAGGCTAGGATTTTGTCCCCCCTACTTTTTTTTTAAGAAAAAGTATTCAGATTTGCATGTGGTTTCACTGGATTTCTTTTTTTCTAGTTCATTAATATCTGCTTATAGCCCTATTAATTCCTTCCTCATATTTTCCCTTATATTTATGATGTTCTAACTTTGGAACTTTAACATTTAATAAAAGAAATTTTGTAGAGCTATGAATTTCCCTCTGATTAAAGCTTGTCAATCCCTCTTAGATTTGGACACATAGTATTCTCATTATTGTTATTTTTCTAAGTATTTTGATACTGTGGCTTCTGTTTTCCTTCTCAAACCAAGAAGTTTTTTGAAATCGTGTTTTGAATTTTCTATGTGGAAGGTTTCCATTTGTACATCTATTATTAATTGCAAATACTACTGAATGATGTACTATCTTTGATTTTTGGAGCTGAGGTTTACATTGTGGTCAATATGTGATTACATTTTTAATGTCACATGGTACTACAAAATAAGATATAGTTCTTTAGGAAAAAGAATTTTTTCATGAATTGATTACTTCAACTTTATTAATTAAAATAATCAGACCCTCTATATTATTATATACATTTTGCATTTTTATCTGTCATAGAAAAAAAGATACACATTCTGTCCCCTTTTGCCACTGGCATTCTGTAAGTTTCTCCTTGTATCTGTCAGGATTAAATTATTACATTTGAATGGATCATATTTTGTGTATTAGGGTTCATAAATGTTACACTCTTAATATACAGTGTACTCCTTACCAGTACTTTCTAACTGAACCGAGATGATGAAATCATGTCAGTGCTGTCCAATGTTCTGACTATTGAGCACTTAAACACATGTGGCCACTGAGCGTTTGAAATGTGTCTAGTATTACTGAGGAACAGAACGTTTTCAATTTAATTTTAATTATATTAAATTTAAATTCAAATAGCCACATTGTAGCTAGTGACTACCTTATTATAGCAATGCTAAATTAATAAATTAACTGCCTCATCTTATGAATGTGGTTGCTTTAGATTCCACTTTATTATATGCTTTCTTTCTATTTTGATTTGCTGATATATATATATATATTATACATATATATAATTTTTCTACCTTTCACCCTTAATAGTAACTTTTAGATGTGTCTTTCACAAACTACAGAAACTGTAGTTGAATATTGTTTCCTAAGTCCATCTGAGAATCTCTGTCCTTCTCACACACATTTATTGGCATCGCTTGGTCTTACTTCTGCTGTTGTATTTGAATTATGCTTTCTTCCTATCTCCTTTTTTTATGTGGATTTTCTTTGATTTTTTTCTGCTTTAGCAATTTGAAAGTATACTTTCTGCTTTTAATTCTGCAAGAGGTTACCCTTAAAACTAAAATAATTTGAATCTATAGTTCTCCTTGAAACAGTATCTACTAATTCCTTCTGTACTTTCCTTCCCCATCCCCATTTCTTCCAGGTAATGGTGGCATAGTATGAGATTTTAGACTTAGTTTTGTATTTTCAATGTTTAAAATGTTGTCTGTTCTTTCAAGGATTATTAATGATTTCTGTATTCTGTTTGTTATCACCTTATCTACAAAATTTTTTACAATACTTCTATGTTTAAATGGAGTCAATGTATGCATCAATCTTTTTATAACATAGTCCACATTCTTAAAGTCTTTATTTTTCACTGTTTTCAGTTGCTTTGAATCTATTTTGAGTTGCCCCCTTCCTTTTCCAAGGATTCTACAGAGGGTGCATTTTCTGAGCTCTTGCATTTCTGAAGGTATCTTTATGTTGCACTGTCAGGGTAGAGAACTCCTTGGTCAAAATATTTTTCTATAAAAAATGTAAATGTCACTCCATTGTCTTATGACATTTAATATCATGTTGAAATCTAGGGTTATCCTATTTTTTTAATTTAGAGGTGACCTGTTTATTTTGGGGTTTTGTTGTTTCTTTTTGCTTTCTTTTTTTTTATTAAGTGGGTTCCTGTAGATTTTCTTCTTCTGTCTTGAAATTCAGGACATTTACCAGGATTATTTAGATGTCAGTCACATCTTATTAGTTTGACTGGTACCTGGTGATCCCTTTTGATCTGCAGATTCAGTCATTATTTCGGAGATGTTTTCTTCTATTATTGCTTCTATTGCATTTATTCTTTATCTTCAGATATACAGATTAGCCACATGTTGGTTCTCCATTCTCTAGTCTATTATATTTATTATTGATTTTCTCATATTTTTATCTCCTTGTTCTTTTTCTCTGCATTAATTGATGATTTTATTTGCCACATTCTCAAACCTGATCCCTACTGCTTCTGATTTATTTTTTTACATTCTAGTATTTTTTATTGATGGTTGGCTATTTTTGGTACACAAAAATAGCAATTTCATATGGTTTAAACTAATACAAGAATAGTTACTGCAGCACCAATGGTTACGGCAACAAACGAGAAATACAATGAATTAATAGGGAAATGATCGAATAGACTGTGGTACATTATTCATATCATGAGCTACTGTGCTGTCATTGAGAATTGTGTAAAATTCACCAAATCCATTAGGTACTGATTAATAAATAAAAGATACAGAAAATGTATAACATACTAACCAGTTTTATAAAATAATGACCAAACAAACCTGTGTGTGTGTTTGAATGATATGAAATTAATCTAGAGAAATGTATAGAAGGATATATGTCAGGCTGTTAACTTTGGTCATCTTGGGGGAGTGTAACAAGAAGGAAGAGAAGAGGGTAAGGACAAGTCCCTCAAAAGATGTCCTTTTGGGGCTTCCCTGGTGGTGTAGTGGTTGCGAGTCCCCCTGCCGATGCAGGGGACATGGGTTCGTGCCCTGCTCCGGGAAGATCCCACGCGCCGCGGAGCGGCTAGGCCCATGAGCCATGGCCGCTGAGCCTGCGCGTCCAGAGCCTGTGCTCCGCAACGGGAGAGGCCACAACAGTGAGAGGCCCACGTACCGCAAAAAAAAAAAAAAAAAAAAAAAAAAAAGATGTCCTTAAACAATAAAGCTTAGACTATTATACCATTTACAAAAAGTAACATACATATATATATATATATATACACATAATGAGCCACACAAAAGGATGGTCATTCTAAAACGGTTATCTTAGGATGGTAGGACTTTAGATGCGTCTTTCTTCCATTTTCCTCCATCCCCAAACACACACATATACACCATTTAGAAAACATAAATATGGGGGGGGATGAATTAGGAGATTGGGAAGGACATATATACACTAATATGTATGAAATAGATAACTAATAAGAACCTGCTGTATAAAAAATAAATAAATAAAACACCTACACATTGCAAACTTCAAAACAAAAAGAAAACATAAATATAACACTCACACTTCCAAACATACACAGCATAAGCTAGTTTCCAGTAATCTAAGAGCCTAAAGGTAAAGAAGAGGAAGCCAGAGCCACAAGCTATGCTGGCAAAGGAACTTTTTCTCTACTTCCTCTATTTAGTGAAATTTCTCCACCATGGCCAGACTCAGATCAGCCTCCTTCACAATATGATAGTCTCTACATCAGAGTCCTGCTACCTTCCCTTTTAGTTCTGGCTCTTCCAAATTAGGGAGAGATTGTGATGTCCAGGATTTTTTCAATGTCTTGAGAGGCTGGGATTCTCTTGCTGAGTGGGGAGTTAGAGGATGTCTTCCAATGTTTTTCCTTGTTTTTTTTTCTTGGTCCCACCTGCACTCTGTCTTGACTACTCCTTCCTTTTTTACATTTCAGGATAAGACAGGTTTTCTATATTTTTTAAATTTCCTCAGTCCTTCCAGAATATCCTATTTCTTAAACCTACTTTTCTTTATTTCTAAGCTTCATTTATTTAAAGTCCACCTTACCTGTCTAGAATCCTAGCCTCCATTTTGCCTTTCTAGGCAGTGATTCTAGTGATTCTTGCTACAAGGATGTTGAAGACTCCATTTCACAGGACCTGAGATAACCAACCAATCTCAAAGCCTTGAGATTGCCATGGCCCTTGAACCACATTTAAACAAGTGACAAAGCTTTAAAAGCCTTTACTTATCTTTAATACAGGCCCCCTGAGCCCTCAGCATTACATTCTCCCACCCCATCAATATTTTATGGAATTTAAATTAAAGGCTGTTTTCAAACTCTTAATTGTAAAGCATTACTTTCAATTTTCATAATGACTAAGACCAAATTTAGCTTCTGGGCATTGCTTAGGCTGTCCCTAGTTAGAGAGAGGCGAGGGCTGTTTAAACCTATAATCTTAGTTTCAATCCACACTCTATAATTTTCTGGAATGATGGCTCTGACAAGAAAATGCCTGGAAAGACACCAACCTCTGTTTCTCACAACTCTGCAAAAGGCACTTGTTGACAGACTTTCACAAAAGGGCCCCATTGAGTACACACTGGGGCAAGTTTCCATATGAATCAGACACCTTCCTGTTTGGCCCCAGCTTTTTCAAATGAGGGCTTCTGTACACTATCTAACCCTCACCTTTCACCTCACTGGCATAGGTCCCCCAGTCACACACATCAGCAGGCGATCAAACACTGTCCCAATTCAACTGTACCTGCGCAGCAGAGATCTGCTGCCTACGGGGCTTCAGCACAGGAGAACTATACTGAGAAACCTTCGGGAAGTGAACCAAATGAACTATAACTAGCTGGGATCAGTTCGAATCATTTCAAGCCAAACTGGCCATCACAAGGTATTGGCAGTCCTGAGCAATTTGTGACTCAGCACAGGGAGCAGCTACATAGGATGAACAAAGAGTTAAGGTGAGCCACATTACAAAGAAAGAGAATGAATAGTGAAGCCCTAAAAACCTCTCCTTCTCCCATACCCAAATAAAAATCTGTTCCTCACAGTTCTGCCAAGAGTCTTAAAATTCCCACCACAGGAATTACTCTGTTAGGTTGAAGGTACTGAATGTCTTTGCTAAAATTTAACTGGGAAACCCAGAAAAGGTAACTCAAACCATTATAAAAAACCTTAGGGCCCTAAAGGGATTTGTTTGCCATATTAAGCAGTTCCCTAGAAAAAAACTAGTAATACCTCATAACTATAAAACACTTTATAAACTACACATTGTTACTTTATATGTTCATACCACTCAGATGACACAGGTAAGGAGGAAATATTATTTTCCTTGTTATTTGGTAAGGAAATTGAGACCCAAAGAGGTAAGGTGACTCCATCCAGCTAGCAACTGACATCTGCACTAAGAATGGGTCAAAGGACAGTGAAAATTTCATAGGAGAGAAGGAATTTGGAAAGACCCTGAACACTGTGGGGCAGGCTAGGGTGGGGCCCCATGGTGGAAACACTAAGTAACCTCAGAACACTGACTACCAAAGCTTCAGCTCAGATATAGGGGAAGGTGAATGTGTAGACATGGTTCTGTCCATGGCCTTACAGTATGCACATCATCATTCAAGGATATTTCAAAAAAGATAGCATACCATTAGATCTGCCAGTATCCAAAAATAAAATAAAGTAACACAAATCTACTCTACTGAGAATTAAACAACCTGGGTTCTGGTCTCAGCTCCACTAATTACTAGCTGCATGACCATTTGTGCATTTTTCCATCTATCTCTTTGAACACTGGCAAAAGAAGAGGAGCCATAAAGAATTTAAAAGACCACAGGATTTGGGACAAGAAGACTGAGGTTTCTTTCAACACTCAACAAAAGCATTCACTATATGCCATGTACTAATCTAGTCTCTGGGGAATATATAGGAGAACATGACAGATAAAAGCCCTGTTCATACTGAACTTACGTTCTAATGGCAGAGAAGACAGATAATGACCAAACGAATAAGCAAACAATATGAAAGATATATTCTAGTGATATGTGCTATGCAGAAAATAGGTTTTGAGTCTGACTGAAAAAACCTGGGGCAAGTGACTTCTCTGCACCTTAATCTCCTCATTTTTAAAAGAATGCTAATGACTCATGCCTAGCCTACTCCAAGGACTTGCTGTAAGGATCAAATGAAAGTAAGAATTTGGAAAGCTCATTGTATAATGCAAATTGTTTTAAATAACCTTTATCAGAGAGGAAGAAAAACCTTCTGACCACTTAACTGCTGAAAGCAAGCAAAAAAACTGAGCATGCCAGAGATTCTGTTGTTTCCAAGGACAAGGTGTAAAGGGGCATGTTCGATAACAACATATAAAAGGAGACCGTCAATATAGACCAAAATGTTCTTCTGAGTGGGAACCAGAATTGGGAGTTGAAAGAAATTGAGACTCAAGCTAAATCAGAGAAAGTTCTCATTTCACATATTTGGTTTTTATTGCTGGAATTGATAAGACATAAAAAAGCTAAAATTGAGACAATATCAGTTAGTGGCCTCAAAGCCTCCAACTACAATAAAAGCCAAAGCCCTCTTGATTCTTTAAAGCAAATTTTTATCATGCAGACACTCAAACTGAGTGTTCTCTACCATGGCTGGAAGCAGAGAACTGAGCCTGGGTAAGAGGAGGCACAGACAACAGAGCCTAGATGTATAGATGGAGGTTCACATCATAAGCACATGCTTTGTTAAGATAAGTTAGAACCCACAGTTGAGAAGTGCTAGGTGCCAAATGGAGAAAGGGGACACCAAAAACAAACTTCCAGGCCTACCCTACTAGGACAGTACTGGCCAGCAGCTTAGCAACGTGCTAGAAGATCAGTTATTTAAGTCTTATTTCTCTCACTTCTATAAGTAACCCTCCTATAGCAGTGGTTCCTAACCTTAGCTGCACTTTAAAATCTGGGTTTTTTAATTATTTTATTATTATCTTTTTTTTTTTTTTTTTTTTTGCGGTACGTGGGCCTCTCACTGTTGTGGCCTCTCCCGTTGCGGAGCACAGGCTCCAGACACACAGGCTCAGTGGCCATGGCTCACGGGCCCAGTCGCTCCATGGCATGTGGGATCTTCCTGGACTGGGGCACGAACCCGTGTCCCCTGCATCAGCAGGCGGACTCTCAACCACTGTGCCACCAGGGAAGCCCTAAAATCTGGTAATATTTTAAAAGAAACCAATACCCACACCCACCTTCAGAGGTTTGGATTTAATTACTCTATGGCACGATCTAGGCATTGTTAATCTTTTAAGCTACTGCCCAGGAGATTCTAATATGCAGCCAGGTTGAGAACAACTGTATCTGCAACTGGTTTTAATGGTCACCTCAAAGTTTGATTTGAATACCATCTCTTGCTACTTGTGTTCCTTTCAGCTCTTCCAATTGCTAGTGGTATCCAATAGATCACAAGTGAGAGGGTAGGAAAAAGAGGGCATTTCACATTTACCCATCAGAAGTCCCTTAACCTCTCTCTGCTCCCTGTGACACTCCCCATTCCCCGTAGTATGTATCTCTCATTAAAACATGCATCCCAAGTGTCATGTATCACTAGGAGGTGAACACAGCATTTCTCCACCCCAAACCAGGGAATGTGGCTTAGTGTCCCTGTCTCTCAAACTATGCCAACAGGGATCTTACCTGTACTTTCAGGGTTAGTGTTCACTGAATCATTCCCATTCCCACTGAACCCAACTGTTACCCTGTAGATGAGACAGTGCGACAAAGGGAGAAGGTAGGAGGAGAAGGAAAGAATATGAACAAAGAAAGAGGAAGAGAGAAAAGAAGATGAACATACAAAAATGAGTTGTTCCCATTCTGAAACACAAGTAAAGCCACCAGAAATAAATAACTTTTAGAGCTGTTAAAGACCCTAGAAATCACCTATCCAGTTTCTCAAGAGTGAACGTTAAAGCATATAGATCCCTTTGAGGTGCTTCTTAATATGAAGATTCCGGGGCCTTATCTAAATTTATTGAATCAAAGGATAAAAACAGGAGGATGACCCCAATTCTGAATTTTTAAAACACTCCTTTGCATAGTTCTTATTGCATCTTAAAGTTTGAGAGAACTCCTAAATTCCCTCCTTTTTCAAGAAGGAGACTAAGGCTCAGAGAAAAGAAGGGATTTACTTAAGGTACACACATATCTAATTAGTGGCAGAGATGGGACTTGAATCTAGGTCTCCAACTCACAGTCTAGTGCTATTTCAACTATCCTCTGCAGGTGTTGCCATTGCTGCCAGTGCCAAGGAATATGAACACCAAGATACATTCTGCTTGGTCCAGAAGTCCCTATCCAGTATTACATTTCCTCAAATATCCTATAACTCTTTGCCAAAACACATCTCTGATTAAAAACAACAGCAGCAACAACAACAACCAAAAAAATAAAAACAACCCTTCATGCAGAGGCAGCAATGACTGGTAATGTTGCAAAGCACTGCCCTTCTCAGGACCATTTACATAACCAACTCAATTCCCCAGAGCAGCAATACCCCAACCATCCAAGTCATGACTCTAAAATGACAGAAATGCAGGCATCAAATGAACCATAGGTGAAAGGTTTGAGGAGCAGGAACTTATCTTTCTTGGTTTCCCTCAATTCCTGTTATGCGTAAAGCCAGTCCTGACTAGCAATAATTTTAAAGAAAGCTAGTTTTAAATACATCAATATTTTTGTTGTTATTGTCTCCTGGGGACACTATGGATCACATATCTAAAATCTTCTTCAGAAGTATTGTGAATCGCTCACTGTTCCTGAAGTGGCCATCTGATACTGAGAAGGTATTTCTAGCTAGATTTATGGCTCTTGAACTCAGTTGATCCATCCAGCTGATTATAATTTTATATTATACAAGACTGGATGCCTTAGGGGCCTACTGGCCCAGGACTTTCTAATTGGCATCTGCTGAGATTGACATTCCATTACCTGCTGGAGCACATGTATCTGAATAACCTTCATGCATTAACATAAACTGGGAATCAAGGACTGGCTGTGGCATTTGGATACATTAAAAACATGCAGCGCTTGAGATTTTGTTCAGAGACCACAGCGAAGAATCAGGAGGCTCAGAAGCACATGTCTCCACCCCTACCCAACATATGAACAATGCAGTGAAACATTCCAATAACCTACAGAAACAGTTTTGTAACCATCCAAAAGATTTAAAACATTAAGTAAATCAGTTATATAATTGTGAAACAAATTCTACCTCTATTTGCTTCATAACTATATAAACAGAAAATTTTGTTATGATTGAAATTTGAAACAAAAGTAAACTATGAGTATCAAATCACAGAAAAGTCTATCACCAGGACAGAATGTACACCCCAAATGTGTTTAGGGGGAGTAAACTTCTGTTCAAAGGTGAATTGTCCTCTAGCTGGCAAAGAGGTATTTATTGAGGGCTTACTATATGAAGAAATAAAAGTCTGGGCCCCTAGCCTAGAGCTATTTATAAACTACTTTGGAAGACACAATATACAAAATGAAATTGCATGAGAGAAAGCAATCAGCGTAACAACGTGACCTATAGACAATACTCAACTGTCCCCAACAAGATTACCAGATTATGTGCCTTGCCTGAGCATGGACAATTGAGTTATCCTCTCCTCTCTTCTCTCTCCCCTTCCCCGCATCTTCCCCACTTCGTCTCCCCACCTCATCATTTCCCCTCACTCCCCTCCCCACCCCACCCCTGCTTCCTCTCACCTCCCCACCGCTACACACACACACACACACACACACACACACACGCACGCGCACACGCACACACACACACACACACACAAAACCAGCTAAGGAAGCAATCCAAAAGAGCAAAGATTGAAACAGGCTGTTTTGACAAATTATGTTTTGATACCATACAAAATTTTCTAAACATTTCCACATTGTCTTTCAAAGGCTATATGGTATATTTTGTGAAATCCTGGCAACATTCCCACACTGGCTTTTAATGGTGCCTGAAACTTCCGACATTAGTAAAACTTTAAGGCAATGATTCTCCTCTTATTTGAGGGCAAGGGACGTATTTAAATCTGTATGAGCAGAGGGCATGATACTAAAATCTACTGAAAAAAAATCCATCTGGTAGTGATGACGAGCATGAGCTCTGGAATATGGCTGCCTGAGTTTACAAGTCCAATGAATCCTTACCACTTCTTATCTGTGAGGATTCCCTGAAATCCACTCCAGTCAAGCTTTCGCCATCACTACTTCACAAAACTGCTCTTGTTAAGGTCAAGTATGAGCTCCATGTTGCTAAATCGAATGGTAAATTTTCAGTCCTCACCTTATTTGACTTTCAGCAGTATTTACCATTATTTCTCTCCAACTTGAAGTATTCTTTGCCTGAATTTCAGGTCAACACACTCGCCCGGTTTTCCTCCTACCTCACTGACTTCTCCTTAGTTTCCCATTTTGGCTCTCTTCCGCTTCCCAATCTTTATATGCTTGAATATCTGAGGACTTGGTTCTGAAATTTCTTCTCTTTTTCTATACTCACTCTTGCTGATCTCATTCAGTCTCATTGCATCTAATCATTTATATCTCCCAAATTTATAATTCCAGCCAGTGCACCACCCCTGAACTCCAGATGTATATATGCAACCATTTCCATAATACCTCCTACTTGGCTGTCTGAGAAGCCTCTAAAACCTAACACATCCAAAACCAAACTCCAGCTCTTCCCTCTCAAACCTGCTCCACCCACTGTATCTTCCATCTCAGCTGTTGGCAACTTCCCTCCAGTTGCTCAGGCCAAAAACTTTGTTGTCATTTTTAACTCCTATTTTTCTCTCATAGCCCAATCCATTTGGTTAGCAAATCCCACTGGCCTACCATAATAATATTTCCAAAATTCAACCACTTCTCAAGTCCTCTACAACACCACCCTGGTCTAAGCCACCATCATCTCTTACATGAATTATTTATAATAGCCTCCTAACATCTTTCTGCTTTTGTCACTGTCCCCCACAGTCTGTTTTCAACACAGAAGCTAGGGATCCTCTTAAAATGTAAGTCAGATCATATCCCTCCTCAGCTCAAAATCCTTCGATGACTTTCTCACTCAGTGTAAAAGCTAAATCTTTACAAGGCCTGCAAAGAGCTCTCCTTCCCTCACTGTTACCTTCTGACTTTATCTCCTACTATTCTCCACCTGACTCACTCCACCCTAAGTATGGTGGCCTCCTTGCTCTTCCTTGAACAAACCAAGCAAGATTCCACCTCAGCTTTACACTTTTTGTTCACTCTACCTGGAAAACTCTGATTCCACATATTTACATAGATCCTTCCCTCAACTCTTTCAGGTTTTACACAAATATTCAATATAATTATCAGTGAGGCCTAACCTAGCCCTATTTAATACTGTAACTGTACCTTCCATCCCAGCCTTTGATATACCTTCCCTCAATTATTTTCCTCCACCATACTATAAATTTTATTTTTCTGTTTATTGTCTATCTCCAGATGTACACACCAGAATATAAGTTAAATTAGGGTATGACGTACCATCTGATTTGTTCACTGTCATATCCCCAGCACCTAGAATTGTTCCTGGAAGTTAAAAAGTGATCAGGGAATAATTGGTGAACAAATAAGTGATCTTAGGTAAGTTATATAAACTCTCTGTGCCATAGCTGACTCATCTGAAAAATGAGGAGACCACTGCTACGTACCTCATAAAGTTGCAGTGAAGATTAAGTGAGTAAATACATGTAAGGTCCTTGAAAAGTACCTCAATAAGCACTCAGTATTTATAGCTATTATTATTACTATGATTCACTAAGAGAATATAAATGAGTATAGGAAAGGAAGAAGAAAAGACATGGGTCAGGAACTTTGAAATCAAGGCCCCTAGTGTCTAATAAGGGGAGGTGAGATGGGATGGGGGACATAGTACAACTCATTCCTCATTGAGACTTTAGGAAATGTATGAGATTTGCACAAAGAAAGTACATGTGATATGATATGATACAAGCTGCCTTAAAGTGGCCCTGAGCCTATCCGTGGGCCCACTTTTCCTTTCCGGTTGTAGCAGCAAAAAGTTGTTGATTAAGTACCCTAGCTGTTCCTATGGCTGAGCTGACACCCAGGAAGCAAGCAAAGGGCTTTCTCTAGCTCCCTATAAATCACCAATGAAAAGCCACATGTTTTCATTTCCAAACAGAAATGGAGGAAATTTCTATAAGGAAAAGAGGCACAATTTTCAAATAGCAAAAAGTTATTAGAGGCCAGGAGTAGTAAAATTTTAAGAATTTAGAAACATGTAGTGATAGCCTTTTTGAGGCATTCTGCCTTCCTTAAGTTCAGAGTTTATATAGAGCCTTAAATTAAGCTTTGCAGATTTTGACAGTGCTAGTTGAGAATTTGGATATTTTCTTCCTGCCTTATTATGCTAGGAAAGGGGCCATGGGGCAGTGTTTTTTCAGCACCTAAAAACATTTCTATAAAAAATTCATCAACCATTAATTTGTTTAAATGACACATTTAGCTTTTCAATTCCAAGGCTGCTGCTGCTTCCATATTGTGAAGAAAACATGTTGAGGTTTCCTCTGCCTCCTAAAGGGCAAGCATGACCTGAGCTAACCACTGAGGCACCTCAACACAATTTTAAAAGGAGAAGAATACTCAGAAAGAGTACACAATGGTGAACACATTGAGACACCACCAAAGACCCCCCTCAGGGGAGAGGGTCTGGTCACCAGGTAAGCAACCAAGACAAGTAGGGGTGCTAACTGAGGTTGAGGGAAATCTAGATTTGACAATGGAAGAGGGAGATGATGAGTATCACTTGCAGCCCTGAGATCATCTGCAGTTGTGGGAGCTGTAATTTTCTCCACTAACCTTCCTTTTCTAAGTTCTCTCCAGGAAGAGAGGTCTATAGAATCCTGGAAAATTTGCACCCAAAATACATTTGAAGAATTGGATCTAAGCCAGCAAGGGACAAACACTATGACACACTGCTCAAATCCCCCTCCCATGAAGTATCTACTGTTCCAGCTGCTGGAGCAACTTTGGCAGACATCCTTCAGCTATTAGTCCCTTCAGAGATTACCTCAACTAGAGAGAGCCATCTTGCCCAAAGTCGTGATCCTTCTTGGGGCAGCCCACATCCAGTGACTGACTGATGAGGGGTATAAAGGCCTGGCCATTCTGGCCCAACTCAGGAAAACTCTGAAGGACATTTTTTAGCTCCAGATTTCCCTAGCTAAGGATTAGCTAAGGCTACTGTTATAAGCCTGTAGCTCAGATTCTCTATCTATCCATTCCTGCTTCTTTCCTTTCCCTTTCCATACATGTTGATCCCAAGGGGACTCCTAAATAAATATCCTATGATCTACATGCCATCTCAGAGTTGCTTCCTAGGGAACCCAACCCATGAAAACACAGGCAATGATGAAAGAAATGTCCAGTACATTCTAGTTCATTAAACACTCATTGAATCAATATTCATTAAGGACTTTTTCTAGGTATTGGGGATAGATCACTGTACAAGACAAAGTTCCTGTTCTCATGGAGCCTATATTTTAGTGAAGGGACACAGGTAATGGACAGATTAACAAATGAATAAACAATATTTCAAACAGTGATAAATATTATGAGAAAAAATGATAAAGGGGCATGATAGAAGTTGAACTGGAGTTATGGCTAATTTAGATTGTGTGGTCACAAATGGCCTCAATGAGAAAGTGACGTATGAAACAGCCTGCCATATAAACATATACAGTAAGAGCATTCCAGGCAGATGGAACCTCAAATGCGAAGGTCTTACTGTGCAAATGAACTAGGCATGTTCTTGAAATTGAAAGAAGGTCAATGTGGCTGGAGTAAGAAGAAAGTAGTAAGAGACGAAGGTGAAGAGGTGGCCAGGGGCCAGATTATGGTAAGGAATCTGGGTTTCATTCTATGTATATTTGGAAATTAGAGTATTTAATAAAGCAGGGCAGTGACATTATCTGATTCAGATTGTTACAAGATGACTCTAGCTACTGTGAAGAGAAAAGATTATAAAGATTATAAAGGAAAATGAGAAAATCAGTTAGAAGGCTATTGCAGAAGTCCAGGGTTAGAGAGAATGGCGGCTTGGATTGGGTAGCAAGAATGGAAGTGAAGAAGGGTACAGAGATCCTAGATATATTTTAGAAGTACAGCACACAAGCTTGCTGATGAATTGGATAAAAGGAATAAGGGAGCAAGGCCTTATAGAGGATTCCTGATTTTAACTTGAGAAACCGAATTATAGTTCATTGGATTTTTTTGGTTTTGGTTTTGGTTTTTGCGGTACGCGGGCCTCTCACTGTTGTGGCCTCTCCCGTTGCGGAGCACAGGCTCCGGACGCGCAGGCTCAGCGGCCATGGCTCACGGGCCCAGCCGCTCCGCGGCATGTGGGATCTTCCCGGACTGGGGCATGAACCCGTGTCCCCTGCATCAGCAGGTGGACTCTCAACCACTGTGCCACCAGGGAAGCCCCCACTGGGTTTTTTTTTCCCCTCCACCCAAACACTATGCTGAGTGCTGAAGAGATCAAGTTGATGAATCATGTGTAGCCCCAAAAGTCAAAGAGTTGAGAGACAGGATATAGGAGATTTTACATATATATATATACACACACACATACACACACACACATATGTATATACATACACATATACATATGTATACATATATATATGACTATAAAGTGAGGTAGGAAGTGGGAAATGCCAAAGAAATACAAATTTTTTATTGTTCTCTACTTGCTTCATGCATATTAACCTTCTTCCTCTAGCACATATGTGTACTTGCTATCAAGCCAGGCAATTATTTGGTGTTAAAGAGATACATATTAGTTGCTGGTTAATCCAGCAACTCTCCTCAGGGTATTTATGAATGCCCTATCTTTAAAAAATTGAAGCAATTAACTATTTTATATTTGCCATGAAATGGTTTAAGAATCTCAGTGCCAAATTTGTGTTCTGTCTAAAAGTGGGGGAAATGAATTGTTCTGTCTTAACTGACCAATGAGAGTCTACTCAGAAAAAAAAAAAGCCACTAGTTCAGTTTATTATTGACCATGGCAGAGACTAGTTCTTCCCCAATATCCTTGCTCTACTTTCTTCTTAGAAATATAATTTCTAGTTTTTAGCTGGAGACATGGCTATAATGAGGAAAGACTGTATTTTCCAGACTCCCTTGTAGCTAGGTATGGCCACATGACTTAAGTTCTCTCCACAGGATGAGAATAGAAATGTCCTCCCAACACTTTCTCTTTCCAAATGACTGCAAAGTGTCCATGATGTCTACAGCTAGAACAACTCTTTTGAACTATGAGGAAGAAGTAAAGTCCTGGACCTGATAGATTCATAGGTGAATTCTATCCGACATTTATAGAAGAATTAACACCAATCTTTCTCAAACTTTCAAAAATGAACTTAAGAGAAAGGGATACTTTGTAACTCATTCTATGAGGCAAACATTACTCTGATACAAAAGACAGATAAAACATCACAAGAAAAAAAAATCATAGATCCATATACCAAATATAGATTCAAAAATCCCCAACAGAAGATTAGTAAACTGAACCCAACAGCATATTAAAAGGATTATTCACCATGACCAAGTGAAACTTATCCCAGGAATGCAAGAGTGTTTCAACAAAACAAAACCAGTGTAATACATCGCATTAATAAAGGGGAAAAAAACCACATGATCATCTTAATTAATGCAGAAAAGGCATTTGACAAAATCCAACACCCTTTCATGTTAAAAACTCTCAGAAAACTAGAATATTTTACCACAACAAAAAAGGTTTGGGTTTGAATACTGGCTCCACCACTAAATGTATGCATTCGAACAAGTCATTCAATCTTTTCGCACCTCTTATAAAAGGATTGAGGTAGGGGCTTCCCTGGTGGCGCAGTGGTTGAGAGTCCGCCTGCCGATGCAGGGGACACGGGTTCATGCCCCGGTCCGGGAAGATCCCACATGCCGCGGAGCGGCTAGGCTCATGAGCCATGGCCGCTGAGCCTGCGCGTCCGGAGCCTGTGCTCCGCAACGGGAGAGGCCACAACAGTGAGAGGCCCGCGTACCGCAAAAAAAAAAAAAAAAGTATTGAGGTAGTTAAGTTCTCGAAACTTCGATGCCTGTGAGGAACTTCATAGAATATCTGAAATAGAGCAAGTCCTCAATAAAAGTTAGGTATTATTATTGTAAAGGAATATAATTTCTTACTCTAAGAAATAATGCATTCATAATCACAAAGGTCAGCAAATGAATGCTGTCTCAGCATGGATCCTTCTACGAAATATCAATACTATATAGCAGGGATTAGTAAAGTTTTTCTATAAAAAGCCAAAGAGTACCTATATATACTAAGCTTTGCAGGTCATACAGTCTCTGTTGCAACTACTTGACTCTGCTGTTATAGCATGAAAATTGCCATAGAAAATACCTAACCAAATGAGTGTGACTGTGTTCCAATGAAACTTTATTCACAAAAACAGGTGGTGGCCAAACTTGGCTCACAGACTGTAGTTTGCCGACTCAGTGCTAGACACTTGGCTTGCATAAACTACTAACACATATGGATAAATTCAGACATACTTTTGTTTCCTTCTGAATGGACTGTTTTGAAGAACACTGAATCTCTACTTCCCTTAAAACAAATGGTAAGCTCTGTCTAGAGAATTTACTGATTGCTTTTGTTCTTTGCTGAACACATTAACTGATGCTAATGCTCTACCAGATGTGTCCAAAGGGACAAAAGAGAATTTTGAAACCTACATGTAGATACCCTTCATGACATCTTACTGAGTGCTTCCTATCAATTAAAATAATACTTTCCTCTTTCATGGTACTGCTATGAAAATTAGTATCTACAAAATGCTTCAAAGTTATAAGAGTTAAGTATCATTATATAGTTATGCATCCAGGACTCCTTTATTAATTATGCAGTTTTTCTCATTACATAATTCGGTAAAATACAATAAATTTAATCTTATTTATCTTTCATTCTATCAGCGAGTTCATATTTAATATGGCCATGGAAACCAAAATGAAAACCTGAATTCCCCTACAATTATACAGGCTCTCAATTAAGGACTTGGCCCACAATTACCAAAGGTAGCCACCAAAATTCATGGCTCCAGCAAAGAAGGGGGCGACTGTCCACAGTTTCACTAAAGGATGCCCCTTGGAATTTCCTACTAAACCAGGTCTTAAACACTCTCCTTCATCCAACACACTCTACTCAGGGACCCTGCACTGTATTTTTAAACACAAAATGCTTCATTGGCCTGACCTAATTGAATTACAATGAGAATCCCGACGGTATTTCTCAGAAATCCAGCACACCACAAGTTACTTCACCTGCTATTTCTCATTAAGAAGAAAACAGACAAGCTCTACTGTTCACATTGCAGAGGAAAGACAGTCTCTCCTAGAACCTTGCTCTTCTTTCCTCCAAAAGCCCCTTAGCATTTATGACTGTAGTCTGAAATAAAGTTCAAACCCCACTGCAATAATTGAGTAATTGTCCTGAGTTTGTATGCGTTGATCTGCTCCACCTTAAGCTGTTCAAGAGACAAAAACTAAAACTTATGAAAATAACTCAATTGGGAGTTTATTTGCTTTATTATAAAAAGGATTAATCACAGGATTTTTATAATAGCTTCATAAGCACAAGTTGACAATAATTCAATTTACAAAAACTGGTATGTACTAGTTAACTTCTCAGGAACATTTCTATTGTGTCCATCAAAATGCATCTGGAACACAGATACATCATACAATGTACAAAAAAATATGAGATTGGCTAGCATTGGGAAGTCTCTAGGTATTCTCATGGTATTTCCTGTAGCAGGCCTCAGCTTCTTAGTGAAATCATTTTCATTTCTGTTTAAAGCATCCCTGAAAGGGTATTTAGCTTTAAGTGGTCATTGGACTTTTGTAAAGTAGAATTTGCAAGCCTAGAGAGAAATACTGTTATACCAGTGTGGGGATTTGCTCTTGTCTATTGACAGGGCACAGTCAATGATTTTCTTTAATATTAAAGTGTATATGTGTATCCTGTTCCTATTAGACAATAATGTCCCCAATGACAACAATCTTTGACTCTTACACCTTTTAGGAAGCAACCAACCCTCTATGAACAGTCTCTATTCAATGACCTGACTGTGGAGGATACTCAAACAGGGAACAGTAACTTCAGCATTCAGGTTGTTCCTGACACCAAAATAGAGCCCTAAGGCTTAATATGATCCTCAAGTGACAAAGAAAACTGAGCATGAGTGACACCTCTTGGCTTCAGACCACTGTTGTTCTATTTCCTTGCTGTATGGCCTTGGAAAATGTACTTAAGCTCTCTCAATTCCAGATTCCTCAACTGTATAATCAGAATTACATATACCACCTACCTTCCAGGGTAGTTATAAGGTAAACAATGACCCAGTTGGACC
This sequence comes from Stenella coeruleoalba, assembly GCF_951394435.1. Classification (NCBI taxonomy): domain Eukaryota; kingdom Metazoa; phylum Chordata; class Mammalia; order Artiodactyla; family Delphinidae; genus Stenella; species Stenella coeruleoalba. The sequence continues at coordinate 98,238,831 of NC_137152.1, read as the reverse complement.
CCAATAAATAGTAGTTATTCAAACGTTTTGGAAATAATTTCAACCAAAAGAGAGAAAACAACATAATTTACAAGTAATCCTGAAAAATCACACTAATTGGAACCTTCCATGCTTTCCTTCTTCCCACACCCCAGCATTCGGGTTAATAGAGGTTTCCTTATCACAGGTGCAGGAAAGAGTAAAAGTACTTCAGAAGCAGCTGGCTTCTCTCAACCGACTCATGTAAAAAATGGAATACCACTTCCAGCAGCTATTAAAACGCCACCTCCTCTATTTTCCAAACCCCAGTATGCAACCAGTGATAAAAAAACAAAATCATCTCTCCCTTAAAGCAGCTCTCTGTGGATTCTTCAGTTATTTCTCATGTATTCAGGAGCGGCTTAAACAATCAGATATTAGTTGGGCTCCAGGCTGCTTCTTCCCTGATCTGCTCTTTGCTTCCTTAGCCTCCAGACTAGGTGGCAAGCAGGAAAACAAAACGTGTGACCTCCAAGTAGAAAAACATGGGCTGCTGCTTAACAGTTCCAAGTAAAGGTTTATAGTTTGGGTGAACCCTCAATAAAATGGAGTTTGCTTTGATAGATTAATTTCTCTTTATAAACCATGACTCATTAGTATGGTTAGTCAAAAAAAATGATGACACATCTACTTCTCCTTTCTAATGTGAGTCTGGAGGGACATAATATTTACCATGCATATTAGATAAGAAGAAACTATCTAACAAAAAACTGAGGATGCGTGAGGGAGAAGTTGGTTTGACTCTTAATAAAACAGAATCTACAATATATTGAAGGTTCCTCAACCAACAAACTACTGTATAATTCTAAGGGTGACTTCTTAAATTATTTAAAATCTCAATAGCTTCCAGTCTGACAAAGGATACCATCACTCGTTAAGCATTTCATCAAAGTGTTCTTCTATCTGTCAGGGGATACTGAAATTTGACAAATTATAAATTGAGGGAATATTTGATACTACATCAGAAGAGACAGAGGAAACAGCGTCTCTACCCTCAAATCTGTCTCAGCATTACCTTGAAAAAAATATTCTAAGAGCTCTTACTGAAGTCCACTCTCCTCACAGAAACAAGAGTTCTTTATTTAACAAAACTGTGTGGAGAGACCTTCAAGATGTCAGAGGAGTAAGATGTGGAGATCACCTTCCTCCCCACATATACATCAAAAAAACATCTACATGTGGAACAACTCCTACAGAACACCTACTAAATGCTGGCAGAAGACCTCAGACTTCCCAAAAGGCAAGAAAATCCCCACATACCTGGGTAGGGCAAAAGAAAAAACCAGACACAAAAGAATAGGGATGGGACCTGCACCTCTGGGAGGGAGCTGTGAAGGAGGAAAAGTTTCCACACGCTAGGAAGCCGCTTCACTGGTGGGGAGGCGGGGTGGGTGGTGGGGGAAGCTTCAGAGCCATGAAGGAGAGCACAGCAACAAGGGTGCAGAGGGCAAAGCAGAGAGATTCCTGCAGAGGACTGGTGCCGACCAGCACTCACCAACCTGAGAGGCCTGTCTGCTCAGCCGCGGGGGTAGGTGGGAGGTGGAAGCTGAAGCTTGGACTTCGGAGGTCAGATCCCAGGGAGAGGACTGAGGCTGACTGCGTGAACACAGCCTGAAGGGGGCTAGTGCGCCACGGCTAGCTGGGAGAGATTCTGGGAAAAACTGTGGAACTGCCTAAGCGGCAAGAGGCCACTGTTTCGGGGTGCGTGAGGAGAGGGAATTCCTGCTCTATGTGCCCACAGAAGGCAGAGCACCACCTAACCGAGCCTCAGAGATGGGCATGAGCTGTGGCTATCAGCTTGGGCCCCAGAGACAGGCATGAACCGCTAACGCTGCTGCCTCTGCCACCAAGAATCCTGTGTGCAAGTGCAGGTCACTACCCACAACCCCCTGGGAGCCTGTGCAGCCCGGCACTGCCAGGATCCCATGATCCAGGGACAACTTCCCCGGGAGAACACACGGTGTGACTCGAGCTGTTGCAATGTCACACCAGCCTCTACCACTGCAGGCTTGCCCTGCATTCCAATTATGACTACCATACCCCTACCTCTCCCTGGCCTGAGTCAGCAAGAGAGACCTAATCAGGTGCTGCTTTAACCCCTCCTGTCTGGGAGGGAAACAGACACCTGAGGCCTACATGCAAAGGTGGGCTCAAAACCAAAGCTGAACCCCAGAAGCTGTGCGAACAAAGAAGAGAAAGGGAAATTTCTCCGTGCAGCCTCAGAAGCAACAGATTAAATCCCCACAATCATCTTGATAAACCCTGCATCTGTGGAGTACCTGAATAGACAATGAATGTTCCCAAAATTGAGGCAGTAGACTTTGGGAGCAACTGTAGACTTGGAGTTTGCTTTCTCCATCTGATTAGTTTTTGCTGTAAAGTTCATCTTAGTTTACTTTTTAGTGCTTGTTATCATTGGTGGACTTGTTTATTGGTTTGGTTGCTCCTTCCTTTTTTTTATTTAATTTTTAAATTTTGTTTCCTTTTTTCTCTTTTTGTGAGTGTGTGTGTGCATGCTTCTTTGTGTGATTTTATGTATTTAGGTTTGCTTTTCCCATCTGTCCTAGGGTTCTTTCTGTTTGGTTTTTTGTTTATTTGCTTTCTTTTTTCTTCCTTTTCTTCCAAGCAAAGTGGCTGGCAGGGTCTTGGTGCTCGAACTGGGTGTCGGGCCTTAGCCTCCAAGGTGGGAGAGCTGAGTCCAGGACACTGGACCACCAGAGACCTCCCAGCCCCATGTAGTATGAATCAGGGAGAGCTCTCTCAGAGATCTCTGTCTCAACACTAAGACTCAGCTCCATTCAACATCCAGTAAGCTCCAATGCTGGAAGCCCAATGCCAAACAACCAGCAAGACAAGAAAACAACCCCACCCATTAGCAGAGAGACTGCCTACAGTCACACTAAGTTCACACACACCCCAAAACACACCAACAGATGCGGTCCTGCACACCAAAAGTACAAGATCGAGCCCCACCCACCAGAGCACAGGAACCAGTCGCTTCTACTAGGAAGCCTACACAAGCCACTTAAACAACCTCACCCACCGGGGGCAAACACCAAAACTAACGGGAACTACGAACCTGCAGCCTACAAAAAGGAGACCCCAAACACAGTAAGTTAAACAAAATGAGAGGACAGAAAAATATTCAGCAGATGAAGGATCAAACAAAATCCCACGAGACCAAACAAATGAAGAGGAAATAGGCAGTCTATCTGAAAAGGAATTCAGAGTAATGATAGTAAAGATGATCCAAAATCTTGGAACTAGAAAGGAGAAAATACAAAAAACGTTTAAGAAGCACGCGGAACAGCTAAAGAGCAAACAAACAATGATGAACAACACAATAAATGAAATTAAGAATTCTCTAGGAATCAATGGCAGAATAACTGACGCAGAAGAACAGAGAAGTGACATGGAAGATAGAATAGTGGAAATAACTGCCACAGAGCAGAATAAAGAAAAAAGAATGAACAGAATTGCGAACAGTCTCAGAGACATCTGGGGCAACATTAAATGCCCAAGCATTTGAATTACAGGGGTCCGAAAAGAAGAAGAGAAAGAGAAAGGGTATGAGAAAATATTTGAAGAGATTATAGTAGAAAACTTCCCTAACATGGGAAAGGAAATAGTCAAGTCCAGGAAGCGCAAAGAGTGCCATACAGGATAAATCCAAGGAGAAATATGCCAAGACACATACTCATCAAACTATGAAAAATTAAATACAAAGGAAAAATATTAAAAGCAGCAAGGGAAAAGCAACAAATAACACATAAGGGAACACCCATAAGGAAAACAGTTGATCTTTCAGCAGAAACTCTGCAAGCCAGGAGGGAGTGACAGGACATATTTAAAGTGATAAACGGGAAAAACCTACAACCAAGATTACTCGACCCAGCAAGGATCTCATACAGATTCAACAGAGAAATTAAAAAATTTACAGACAAGCAAAAGCTAAGAGAATTCAGCACCACCAAACCAGCTTTACAAAAAATGCTAAAGGAACTTTTCTAGGCAGGAAACACAAGAGAAGGAAAAGACCTACAATAACAAACCCAAAACAATTAAGAAAATAGTAATAGGATCATACATATCGATAATTACCTTAAAGATAAACAGATTAAATGCTCCCACCAAAAGACATAGACCAGCTGAATGAATACAAAAACAAGACCCGTACACGTGCTGTCTACAAGAGACCCACTTCAGACCTAGGAACACATACAGACTGAAACTGAGGGCATGGAAAAAGATATCCCATGCAAATGGAAATCAAAAGAAAGCTGGAGTAGCAATTCACATATCAGACAAAATAGATGTTAAAATAAAGACTATTACAGGAGAAAAAGAAGGACACTACATAATGATCAAGGGATCAATCCAAGAAAAAGATATAAAAATTGTAAATATTTATGCACCCAACCTAGCAGCACCTCAATACACAAGGCAAATGCTAACAGCCATAAATGAGGGAATCGAAAGTAACACAATCACAGTACGGAATTTAACACCCCACTTTCGCCAATGGACAGATCAACCAAAAATTAAAATAAATAAGGAAAAACAGCTTTAAATGACACATCAGACCAGATGGACTTAATGGATATTTATAGGACATTCCATCCAAAAACAACAGAATACACTTTCTTCTCAACTGTACACGGAACATTCTCCAGGATAGATCATATCTTGGGTCACAAATCAAGCCTTGGTAAATTTAAGAAAACTGAAATCATATCACGTATCTTTTCTGACCACAACGCTGTGACACTAGATATGAATTGCAGGAAAAAAAAACTGTAAAAAATACAAACACATGGAGGCTAGACAATATGCTACTAAATAACCAAGAGATCACTGAAGAAATCAAGGAAGAAATAAAAAACTACCTAGAAATAAATGACAATGAAAACACGACAACCCAAAACCTACGGGATGCAGCAAAAGCAGTTCTAAGAGGGAAGTTTATAGCAATACAATCCTACCTCAGGAAACAACAACTCAAATAAACAACGTAACTTTACGCCTAAAGTAATTAGAGAAGGAAGAACAAGAAAAACCCAACGTTAGCGGAAGGAAAGAAATCATAAAGATCAGAAATAAATGAAAAAGAAAGGAAGCAAACAATAGCAAGATCAATAAAAACAAAAGCTGGTTATTTGAGAAGGTGAACAAAAGTGATAAACCATTAGCCAGACTCATCAAAAAAAAAGGGAGAAGACTCAAATCAATAGAATGAGAAATGAAACAGGAAAAGTAACAACTGATACTGCAGAAATAAAAAAGATCATGAGAGACTACTACAAGCCACTCTATAAGAATAAAATGGACAAACTGGAAGAAATGGACAAATTTGTAGAAAAGTACAATCTTCTGAGACTGAACAAGGAAGAAACAGAAAATATGAACAGATCAAACACAAGCACTGAAATTGAAACTGAAATTAAGAATCTTCCAACAAACAAAAGCCCAGACCAGATGGCTTCACAGGTGAATTCTATCAAACATTTAGATAAGAGCTAACACCTATCTTTCTCAAACTCTTCCAAAATATAGCAGAGGGAGGAACACTCCCAAACTCATTCTATGAGGCCACCATCTCCCTGAAACCAAAACCAGACAAACTTGTCACAAAACAAGAAAACTACAGGCCAATATCACTGATGAACATAGATGCAAAAATGTTCAACAAAATACTAGCAAACAGAATCCAACAGCACATTAAAAGGATCATACACCATGATCAAGTGGGGTTTATCCCAGGAAGGCAAGGATTCTTCAGTATACGCAAATCAATCAATGTGATACACCATATTAACAAACTGAAGGAGAAAACCCATATAATCATCTCAATAGAGGCAGAAAAAGCTTTTGACAAAATTCAACATCCATTTATGATAAAAACTCTCCAGAAATTGGGCATAGAGGGAACTTTCCTCAACATAATAAAGGCCATATATGACAAACCCACAGCCAACATCATCCTCAATGGTGAAAAACTGAAACCATTTCCGCTAAGATCAGGAACAAGACAACACTGCCCACCCTCACCACTATTATTCAACATAGTATTTGGAAGTTTTAGCCACAACAGTCAGAGGAGAAAAAGGAATAAAAGAAATCCAAATTGGAAAAGAAGTAAAACTGTCACTGTTTGCAGATGACATGATAATATATTTAGAGAATCCTAAAGATGCTACCAGAAAACTACTAGAACTAATCAATGAATTTGGTAAAGTAGCAGCATACAAAATTAATGCACAGAAATCTCTTGCACTCCTATACAAGAATGACAAAATATCTGAAACAGAAATTAAGGAGACACTCCCACTAACCACTGCAACAAAAAGAATAAAATACCTAGGAATAAACCTATCTAAGGAGACAAAAGACCTGTATGCAGAAAATTATAAGACACTGAAGAAAGAAGTTAAAGATGATACAAATAGATGGATAGATATAACATGTTCTTGGATTGGAAGAATCAACATTGTGAAAGTGACTCTACTACCCAAAGCAATCTACAGATTCAATGCAATCCCTATCAAACTACCACTGGCATTTTTCACAGAACTAGAACAAAAAATTTCACAATTTGTATGGAAATACAAAAGACCCCGAATAGCCAAAGCAATCTTGAGAAAGAAAAATGGAGCTGGAGGAATCAGGCTCCTGGACTTCAGAGTTTACTACAAAGCTATAGTAATGAACACAGTATGGTACTGGCACAGAAACAGAAATATAGATCAATGGAACAGGATAGAAAGCCCAGAGACAAATACACACACATAGGGTCACCTTATCTTTGATAAAGGAGGCAAGAATATACAGTGCAGAAAGGACAGCCTCTTCAATAAGTGGTGCTGGGAAAACTGGACAGGTACATGTAGAAGTATGAAATTAGAACACTCCCTAACACCATACACAAGAATAAACTCAAAATGGATTAAAGACCTAAATGTAAGGCCAGACACTATCAAACTCTTAAGAGGAAAACATAGGCAGAACACTCTATGACATAAATCACAGCAAGATCCTTTCTGACCCACCTCCTAGAGAAATGGAAATAAAAACAAAAATAAACAAATGGGACCTAATGAAACTTCAAAGCTTTTGCACAGCAAAGGAAACCATAAACAAGACCAAAAGACAACCCTCAGAATGGGAGAAAATATTTGCAAATGAAGCAACTGACAAAGGATTAATCTCCAAAATTTACAAGCAGCTCATGCAGCTCAATGTCAAAAAAACAAACAACCCAATCCAAAAATGGGCAGAAGACCTAAATAGACATTTCTCCAAAGAAGATATACAGATTGCCAATAAACACATGAAAGAATGCTCAACATCATTAATCATTAGAAAAATGCAAATCAAAACTACAATGAGATATCATCTCACACCGGTCAGAAAGGCCATCATCAAAACATCTACAAACAATAAATGCTGGAGAGGGTGTGGAGAAAAGTGAACCCTCTTGCACTGTTGGTGGGAATGTAAATTGATACAGCCACTATGGAAAACAGTATGGAGGTTCCTTAAGAAACTAACAGTAGAACTACCATATGACCCAGCAATACCACTACTGGGCATATACCCTGAGAAAACCATAATTCAAGAAGAGTCATGTACCACAATGTTCACTGCAGCACTATTTACAATAGCCAAGACATGGAAGCAACCTAAGTGTCCATCAACAGATGAATGGATAAAGAAGATGCGGCACATATATACCATGGAATGTTACTCAGCTATAAAAAGAAACAAAATTGAGTTATTTGTAGTGAGGTGGATGGACCTAGAGTCTGTCATACAGAGTGAAGTAAGTCAGAAAGAGAAAAACAAATACCGTATGCTAATACATATATATGGAATCTAGAAAACAAAATGGTCCTGAAGAACCTAGGGGCAAGACCGGAATAAAGACACAGACCTACTAGAGAATGGACTTGAGGAACTGAGGAAGGGGAATGTAAGCTGTGACAAAGTGAGAGAGTGGCATGGACATATATACACTACCAAACATAAAATAGATAGCTAATGGGAACCAGCGGCATAGCACAGGGAGATCAACTCTGTGTTTTGTGACCACCTAGAGGGGTGGTCTAGGGAGGGTGGGAGGGAGGGAGACGCAAGAGGGAAGAGATATGGGAACATGTGTATATGTATAACTGATTCATTTTGTTATAAAGCAGAAACTAACACACCATTGTAAAGCAATTATACTCCAATAAAGATGTTAAAAAAAAAAAAGCCAAGACAACCTTTTCTTCAAATACAGGCAACATAATGTGGTAGTTGAATACAGCCTAGGCTCAAATCCCAGTTCTACCACATACTAGTTGTTTAGCCTTGAGCAAATTACTTTAACTTGTCTGTGCTTTAAGTTCTTCTGTAAAATGAGGGTAATGTCTACTTCTTAGGTTGTTTTGAGGATTAAATGAAATAATATGTAGTATCGAGAACAATGTATGGCAAAAAGTAAGTACTATGTAAGTGTCTGCTATTATAATTCCAACAGAATTTTACCAGGAAGCTTAATGTAATGCAGGAAGTTATAAAAGTGGTCCTACTCAATTTGAATAAAACATGCTATAGTCCTAACTATACCACAACCCACCCCACGCCTTATTTCATTCAGGCTCAGAGCATCACAACTTGAAATCCACACTAAATTATTTTAGCTCTGGGAGTTAAAGAACAGGGTCATCAGAAACTCTAAGTCAAAAGTAAATTATCTACTACTAATAACCCAGAATGCGTTAATTCGTCTTGGAACTATCAGTCACCTTGGAAGGTAGCAAAGCCCTCTGAAAAGAAAGCACAGAATAAGGTTTGTTTTTGGTTTTGTTTTTTGTTTTTTAAATAAGGGAGCAAGGAAGAATTTATCTGAAGCATGGCCAATCAGCCAAACAGAGCAGGTCTGGAGAGAAGCACTGTGAGGAAATAATGCTGTGGTTCACAATGGCGATAACTAACCATCATTGAGGGTTTACAATGTATTAAGCAAAAGTACTTTATATATGTTAACTTGTCAAGCCTCACAGCAAACCTATGGGATAGGGGTTGTTATCATCCCTTGTCAGCCCAATTTTACACATGCAGATAACGGACACAGAGATGTTAAATAACTGGCCCAAAGTTATATAGCTAGTAAATGGCTGAGCTGAAATTCAAACCCAGACACTCCTTGACATGTATCAGCCCAGTATCAGCGAACATCCTAAAGGAAAGCAAGGCAAGAGGAGACACAAATCACTGGGAACACTCAATCTTGCTCAGTGTCACCCTGATTCTTGTACATCAAAGTCATCATAACAGTGTGAACTCTGGAGCCAAACAGATCTACATTAAAATTCTTGTTTTCCTCCGTTACAAGCTGTGTGCTCTTGAGCAATATACTGAGTATCTTAAGGCCTCAAATTATTCAATGTTGTCTTGAGGAGTAAAAATCATGTGTGCAAGTCACCTAGCATCCCTGCACACAGCAAGCTTTCAACAAGTGATATCATTTTTGTCAATGCTCTTTGTATTTTCAAAACACGATATCAATAACTTTCACACCTCCTCTCAGTTTAGAAATTAACATCATTCCCAATAGCACAGAAAGGACACAGAGTAAGTAATTTACACAGAACTGACAGTCGGTCAATCCGAAATTTCCTAGTGTCCAGCCCAATCATTTGCAACTTTCAGCCTCCTCTGCCAACTTCTTAAGTTTTTCCTCTTCCTAAGTCTGCATTTCTCACCCAAAGAAGAAAGTGAGCACTTGTAACCAATGCCAGATGAAAATTAGATTTCCTGAGTGACAGGGTGATCCTCTTGCGTTTTCTGGGGAAGATTGGTTCCTGCCAACGAACTGGCAGAGAAAAAGGTGAATGCAAGCCACATGAGTGCAAGTAGCAGTGAGTGGAGAAATGTCAGAAACCAAGAAAACTCTTTAAAATATCAAATGCAAACTCATTTACTGGTGGTCGCAGATAAGATGGAAGAGTTTACCATCGACAGGGACTGTGACATTGATGAATGAAACCATTCTGGAACTGTGAAGGAAAGTGGCCTCTGAGAAGTGGGGCAGGCATTTAAGGGGGAGCAGGAGGATGCTGTGGGTGGGGGAACAGGAAAAGAATAAGAGCTAGTTACATGTGGGCTGAGGCATTTTCAGTGGCAGAAAAATATAGAAATAATGTTGCTGCTGGCACTTAAAAAGGCCAGGCAGGCATCAATTCCCACCCACCCCTAGTCCTCCACACTCTAAAATGAGGAAAGGTATGGCTTCAAAGGAAGAATGAGGGGGAAGGGAAAATGGGTAAGATGCATTTGACAAGTCAAATTCTATAGGGTCAGTTATCGAATCCAAAAAGAAAGAAAAGGATCCCATGGCAGGGCCAGTATATTGGCTGATGTAATCAGTGAATGCACAAACAGCTATCCCTCAGCACTTAAGAGCAACTATTATCGAAGGACTAGGGAAGTTTGAAGTCATTGTTCCAAGTTCTTTTCACTCCCCTTTAAAAGACGACATGCTGCCAGAAATAAAGAAAGCCTTAGTCACAGTTTGGAATTGAAAGAAAGTGTTGAAAATGGAAGTTGAGTTATGGAAATGGGTTTGTTTCTCATAAAGGAAAATAAAGAATTTTGGCTCACTGCAATTCTCTAAAAGCTAATGGGAAGACAAAGAACTCTGAACGCTTCATTTTTAAGTACTTGACTATTTTAGTGACTATAAGCATGCATTTTAGGTTCACTTTCCCCTTTATCCCTCAACGTAGCTTTGGTATTTGTGTTTCTAAAGCTAAGCTCCATCATGTCCTCTGAAACCCTTCCATTCACTCTACAAGCATTTATCGTGCTCCTACTGGTGACAAGCATGGTGTCAGATGCTATAGGATTGCAGAGTGTAGAAAGAAATAAAAGACATAGCCCTCAAGGAATTTAGAGATGAACTAGGAAAACATCAACAGGCATGAAGCAGGTAAACCCCAATTCAAGGGTGAAGTCACCACCAATTCAAGGACAAGTTGATAACACACAACAGACCCCAAGGCTGGACAGCAAATGAAAGGGGCAACCAGGAAGTGAAGGAAGCTCTGAAAACCAAGAAAATCTTCAGTGGCTTGAGTGGTTCTGGAACACACATGAGAGGAGATGAGCCTTAAGGAATGGGTCAGATTTGTACAGGGAGGGAGAAAGGAGAAAGACCATTCCAAAATGGGAAGGTCCTTCTACAACAAGTTTCTCTTCTTTGAGCCAAAAATTCCTAGTATGATGAATTAAAAGAAAAAAATCCAAAGGCCAAGTTTTCTAGATTTTTCAAAACTCCTTTTAATAGCCTTATGATTTACCTTTTTTAATTTTACCTTTTAACTTCAAAACTCTATTTCTTGGTTTTTAATCTTTTCCTACTTGAGTGGTCCTCACACCTGAGCAAGAATCTGAATTCATGTACCTGGAGAGTTTGTTTAACAGGCAGATCCCTATTCTCTGGCTCAGCCCCATCTGGGGCAGGGCCCCAAATCTGATTTTTAACCTGATTCCTCCCCAGGTGAATTCTTTTACAAGTGGTCAAAGACAGTCATACTCTGAGGAAACACTGGTGCTACTGCAACCACAAATGTATCCCATAAGCCTCCTGATAGCACTAAGCCAGAAGGAACCTGGAGAATAAATGTACATATATTTCAGATGTGGCCCCATATCATCCTCACCACCACCCTCAACCTCCACCTGTTTTATTCCATGGGATACAGAAAAACTGAGTCACAAAACTGTCTTGACATCAAAACTATATACACACATACATATGCACTCAAAAAACAAAGAATACCAAACTGATATCAAAAAAATGGCCCAGCTTTAACTCAAAACCTACAAAGTTCACATAGGTTCAAAGTCTGACAAAAAATATCTACCCTCCCATCCCAGCTGGGCTGTCTTGGCATGAGCAGTGACCTCAGGGCCATCAATCGAATAGCAACTAATAAAAGACAAATCTAGTTCTAAGTCTCCAAAACCCAATGCATCACATCTTGAATAGCAGAAGCTACAAATCCATTTCTATCGCCCCTGAGTTTAGAGGAAATAAATAGTTCAGTACTTAACCCATACTTCCTGGGCTGCCCAAACAATCCTCCTAATGCACAGCTCTGAGCAAGGTATTGGCTACTCCAAAACCTGCCACCAACAACCCATTGTCTGTAGAATAAAACACCTACCTCTTAATCTGACAGTCAAATGCTTCCTTCATCTGACCCCCAATCTATAAAACCTTATCTACTGTTATTTCTACACTCTATACTTCTATAAAACCAGACAATTCCCATTGTACAGGCCTATCCTGGACTTTTCCACCTCTACTGGCATTTAACATGCTAGTCCCTCTACCCAAAATGCCCACAATTTGTGCCCTTTCCCCTTGCCTTCACACGCCTCTGTGGAGACTTCCCTGACGCCAGCCAAAAGTAATATCCCTCTCATTGGTGCTTCCACCACATTTGGTAGCTCCCTTATGACAGTATATTTGGTCTGCTTTGTACATCATCATGTATATCTCTTGTCTCTCCTATTAAATTTTTAAGCCTCCTGAGGTGCCATGTCTTATCCCCCACAGCACCCAATGCAGTGACTTACTAGATTAGTGAATTTTTTTATGCTAGTACAGAAGGGGTTAAACACTGACTGTTATAATAACTGACAGATGGTCTGAGAAATTCTCTTCTATCAGTAGAACTGGCATCTCTCCAATAAGGACAGACTGGATCTTGCTACTTAAAGCGCATTTTCCTACAGATACTGTAAGATGTGATTCCTTCATTTTTTTCCATTTTTCAATGATAAGAATCATTTGAAATTTCTGAGAAATGAGTGTGATGAGAGCAGCCAAGTTTGATAGTCCAAGCTGTTTTCCATCTATCCTTCGCTTCCTTTGCACTAGCTTTTATTTAAGCCTTGGACTTCGTGAAGATAGCATTCTGGGATTTGAAGCACACGACACTCAACCTTGACTGAACTGTATTACAGTGTTACCTTTCACTCTGGTTTAGACATAATGCAAAAAGGGAAAGCCCCCATAAATCAGCAAGATTGGCCAGAATCCCCTCAGAGCCCTCGCCCATGTTATAGAGCCCTCTGGGAAACCCCAGACAAGTTGGAGACAGTCCCTTTACACAAGGAGCTCACACTCTAGCTAGAGCCCCAGAATCCATATGCCCACATTTCTTTAAAGAGACTAATTAACCAAGTGTTAACAGATCACTATGGTGATCTATCAGTGGGCACTGGACTCAGGGTTAACCCTAAACACAGGCTTAATGGACAGCTGCCTATACCATGTGGTACGAGGGCCAAGGAAAATATGTCTCTACATTAGCCTGCCTTAGTACATGAAATTCCACTGTTCCCTAACGGTAAGGCACTAAGGACACCCATCTAAAATGCAAACATTTCCTAGAGCTAGGAGTTCTTGAATAATTGCATGGACAACTTTTCACAAATATGTAAGCCAGTGAGAAAGCAGGCATCTGCTGATCAGGAAGGAAGCCCAAACCATGGCAGCTTCTGACAGAAAATTTAGACCACTGCCTTCGTCCTCTATATACCACTCTCCACCATCTGAAATATTCTGAGTGCCTTTAGCCCCATCTTTAAGAAGGTTGTAGTCTAGTGGGGAAGAGAGATATGTAAATAATTTCAATATAATGGGGTACATGATGAGACAGAGGTACGCACAGGTGCCATGGAACTCAGAGGAGAAATACAGCCCCATCTGAAGGGGTTGGAGAATGCTTCTCAGAGGAGGTAATATCAGAGCTATGTCTTGAAGTATGAACAGGAACTAGTAAAGAATGTGGAAATGGTGTCGCAGGCAGAATGATTTGCAAGGGCAAGGACATGGTCCAGCCTTTTGTGTGTAAAGTGTGTAGTAGGGGAGCTGAGATAGAAAGATCTGTAAGTCATTCAATATTACTGTAGCATCAAGTGTGGGGCAGAAAGTAGGAAGAGGGGAGATGGATCACGACAAGAGACAGATTGTGAAGGACCTTGTACATCATGTCAGGGAGTGTGGACTTGATGTTCAGCTTAATAGAAAACATTGAAGGGTTTTAAGCAGGGGAATGAGACAATCAGATTTATGTTTAGGAAAATCAATGGTAGGGGTGTGTGGAGAATGGACTGAAGAGAGGCAGGACTAGAGGTAGAGAACACAATTAGCAGGTGGGCTCAAAAAGCCCGAATATTGTCCCCTTTGGCTTTCTCCTCTTCTCCTCCCTACTTCCTTTCCTCTCCTCCTGCCTTCACACCAGTCAGTGCCTGAGGCCTGCCCTCGGTCCCTGGTTAAACTGCAGGCGGCTCTCAGACTGGAGGGGAAGTTCCCAATGCTTGGTCTTTGTCCTCATGGAAAATATTCAGCCAACTTGGCACCTAGATGCCCTCCACAGTGATAGCAACAGGGAGGGCTACAGAGGGAACAGCAAAATTACCAACTCACTAGGATGTGGCTCTTACCTGAAAATCTCCTAAAGACCCTCCTTGGATGTCTCCTTTATTCAGCCTGGCAAAAATAATTTGAGTTCAAATAACCTCTGCTATTTAACTAGAGCAATAGAGGAGTTTAAAACTGAGGCAAATCCATGTGCTTTGTTCATTTATCACAGAAGCCTTACTTTCGTTTCCCTCTCTATTTTGCAAAGCGCTGGTAAACATTTGATTTTTCCTTAATAATTCCTTACTGTCTCCCTCTCTGTTCCAGCAGGCTGCCTGCAAGTAGCTCACCACTTAACTTGGGCACTTTCCCATAACTGATTTTTCCCCTTAGATATCATCTTTAAATGCAAAATATCTGAGAAAAATAGCCCAGGCTGAAGATTAACACCTTCAGTCTGAGTGATACCGCTACCCAATAGTGATTGATAGGAAAATCTTAAAGTGAAGCTAACCTTGATCTCAGCTCAGCCTGGCTGGAGGCATTGCAGTTCACACCCAATAAGAGGCCCCCAGTGGCTGTCCTTGAGGCTGACCAAACTGAATACAGTGTTTGCCTCAGGTAAAATGAGCCACAGGCACAGGGACACTCCAGGCAGAGAAGCCTTAGGGTGTATGGTAGCATTCTTTCATGTTCATCGGTCCTCATAGGTGGAACCTATTACATTGGTCACATTGGACATGTCTTACCAGATTGTATTAGTGAGGCAGCAAAAGCTAGGTAAGAGAGTGGTTACCTGGACTCCTGTGGAGACAAAAAGTCAACTCCAAACAGTCTCTGGATAAGATGGTGAAGCCCAGAGCCCAGTCTTTACTCCCTTGAGTATTTAATTAGTATTTCCCAGGTGCTCAGCTCTCAGGTGACTACAAGCTAGGTGATCTAAGAGGCAACTCCCATCTATAACAAAAGAACTAGAACTCCATTGCCAATCAATTCAAAAGTGCCAAAGCTACGTGACATCAAAGCAGGCAATATGAGATGGGGTTCAAGAAAAAGCCTTCAAAGGTGTGACAGACTAGGAGAGACAGGAGAGGTTTCAGGGGGAGTACAAGTATTATACTTTATAACTTTTTAAAAACCTACCATTAATTGAG
This sequence comes from Stenella coeruleoalba, assembly GCF_951394435.1. NCBI lineage: Eukaryota > Metazoa > Chordata > Mammalia > Artiodactyla > Delphinidae > Stenella > Stenella coeruleoalba. Next base: position 98,223,240 of record NC_137152.1, on the reverse strand, counting down.
TATTTACCATGTTTCAGGCATTATGCCTTCACATTATTCCTTTTAAGCAAGTATCAGTATAATGCCCCATTTTACAGACGAGGATCTAAGGATCAGAGTGTTTAAATTACTTGCCCAGGGCTTCCCTGGTGGCGCAGTGGTTGAGAGTCTGCCTGCCGCTGCAGGGGACGCGGGTTCGTGCCCGGGTCCGGGAAGATCCCACATGCCACGGAGCGGCTGGGCCCGTGAGCCATGGCCGCTGAGCCTGTGTGTCTGGAGCCTGTGCTCCACAACGGGAGAGGCCACAACAGTGAGGGGCCCACATACGGAAAAAAAAAAAATTACTTGCCCACAAGTTAAATAAGGTGATATGTAGCATGGCCAGAAGTAAAACCCAAATCAGCCTGACTTTAGAGCCCATGCTCTTAACTACACTCTTCCTCCAAAATGATCCTTTGCCCTGGGGCAAGATGGCTAAACTGAATGGAAAGACTGAGTTGGAAAAGATGTTGGAAGGGGATTCACACACCCATGTATATCTCTCTTCACCAGTATCAAAGGTTAATGCAAATCTGACTAAAAAGTCCTGAGTGCCCTCTTTCTCCTCTGAGTGCACAGGCTTCACTAATTGCAAGTAGAATGGAAAGCCATAAATCTCTCCCTCAGTTTTGATAAAGTGAGAACAAGTTTCAAACAACAAAAAAAGGAAAACAAATCTAAAAATTTTCAGTCCAAGCAACAATTCTGTTTCTATGGAAACATGTAAGGGCAAACTGTAGGAACTACAGCATAGGCAGGCTTCACCTCCACCCTATGAGCTGCAAAGCGTTTTTTTCCCTTTAAAATAAACTCTATGTAAACAAGCCATTATGGATGGGTGGCTGGTGGGTTATTGGGAAGGGATTTAACAACAATGGGATTAGAAGAACAGCTTGAATTCAACAGAGTTCCAGGTCCTTTGAAATATTTTAGTTAATTCAGTTAATTCTCCTTTGATAGATCAATTTTCTTTGGTGTATAAATATTAGCCTCCTCAATCTCCAGCAATAAACTACCATGAGATCTGGTTATTTTGTGGACAGTAAGGGGCTAATCTATGCCCGAGCGGAATCATCTGCAACCTCCTATGAAAGAGCCAAGTCTCAATTAACCAGAATCCAATTAAATGGAGCCCTCAACTAAATGCTTCCACCTTCTACAGAGAGTGCGCAATGATAAGAAAAAACATCACAGAAATTTAGTATAGTATATGGCAGAGGGTGGGGGGAAGGCGGGTATAGCTGTGTGACTTTGGGCAACTTCTTTATACTCTCTGTTCCTCCATTTCTTCATCTATAACACTAGGTTGTTAGCAGAATTAAATGAGATAGCTAATGTAGGGTGCTTCACACAACACCTGGAACTTAGTTAATAACTCAATAAATCTTAGCATATATTTATACTCTTTAGTCTATAAGGTCACCCCAAACCATCTTTCAGGGGACGTTTTGGTGTGAGTACCCACCAACCTTCACCTTCTGCATCCCCATTTCCCAAAGTAGACAGTGATCTGTTACTCTGAACAATGTTCCCGATGCCTAGCAAGGACTTCCTTTATCAACAAAGAATCTGTAACATTACTTTCTGAAGCAGGAAAGAGAACTCAAACATAAATATTTGAGATGGCATAAAGCCAAAACAATATTCATGTTCCATTTCCCTTCATATTTTTAATCTCACTGCCCTCTACTGCCCCCAAATGACCTGATTTTTAACCTGTGTGTGATGCGGACCACACATTTTGCACTGGCTGACTTAACACTTCAGCATCCAACAATCCAGTCTCTATAACAGTGTGTTAGGCTCAGTGCAGAAACGGATGATAGGTCTATGAAGTTCTCTAAGTACAGCACCATGCCCAATTAGGCACTTAATTGGGCACCATATCCTGATGATGATAATTATCATTATTATCCCCACTACCAGCCTGAGGCAAAATTGTCAAGTTGTTTTCTAGCCTCAAACAACCAATGGACACTTTTCTTTCCCAGTGTTTTCCCGCAGGTGGCCAGTGCCCAAAACCTTCTCTGACACCCATTCACACTGAGGTATAGAGGATCAGTGACAGTTAAAAGTGGATTTAAAGAAATAGATGGGATAGAGGGTCTTCACATGAGTTTGCAACATCACTAAAAGTGTTCCAGGAGATGGAAAAAGACCTCCAGGAACCCCTGACATCATACCACCTAGGCATGTGCTACTCCAAAGTAAGAGGAATCAGCCTCACAAACTGAAGCATAGCGCTACACAGGATACTCAGGATTTCTCAGTGAGTCACTACTACCAAGAAAATCTAGGACAAAACTAAAACAATATGTAGATGATGGCACCTATTTACCTGATCTCACATAAGGAATATACCAAAACATCTATCCTAATGGTCATCAAGGGCAATTTCAAATAATAAGTTATGTGTTATGTTAAGTCATTCAGAGCCATGAAAAACACAGTTTCGGTTTTCCTATAGTAAGTTCCCCCCAAAATAAAATGCCCTGGTGAAATGATAAAACAGTTAGCTACATTTTGATTTGAAAGACTGGAAGAGAAGGGAAGTCAGGAACCGTCTGAAGTTGAGACCACACCTTTTGGGGGAGGTACTAGACTTGTCTGCCCTTCCTTCTTCCTGCCTTCAATCCTTCTAGCAGTGGGGAAAACAGGGCAAGACGACAATGAAAGAGAGGACTACTTCACAGTTTGCTTAAGACCAGTCCTGCCTTGAACTCAGGTCTCCATTCTCCAATTAATGGTCTGCCGACATGCTTTCATTCTTTACAAATCCCCCAAATCCACTTAACACAGTTAAAAATCTCCAGCTGGGTTTCCATCAGCACTCTCTATGTAAAGAAGATACCAAATGAAAGTGAAACTGTGCGTGTCTGGACCCATGAAGGGTGAGATATTCAGATAACGTATTGGACATTTCAAATACCTTCCATTTTCTGCCGAGGCAGCTGACTTGCTGGGAATATGTTCTGTGAGAAGTAAAAAGTTAAGTGCTCTATTCCAAATCCTCAGTGGGGCAGTGAGCTTGACAGAACATCAACTAGAGGAAGCCAATTAGCATGGTTTTTACCATGACAACCAGTGCACCTTCCTAAGAAATCAGTGGGATTCACACACTGAAGTGGGGGGAGAAGGGAGAAGAATGTCAGAGAATGTGCTGACTGTGAAAGACCCCTTTTTGAAATGAGCCAATATTATTCATTTTCTCAAAATGTCTAGAAATGGAAAATTATTCCTGTCAATGACATGACATTCGTTTAGCTCATGCATGCACAGTTTCTGGATAGCGGAAAGAATCAGCAAGAGCAGGAGTCTGAGAAAGTACCCCAACTATATGCACGGTTTATAATTCACCTGGAGTGGAGGGCATTAGGACAGGGCAGATCCAAACACATCTCTGCAAATATCACTCAGTTGAGGACATGCAGACATCACTGAACTTTTAAGCTATGAATTAAAAGACATTATCTTCACTCATTCATACATGAGTTATCATCTTTGCTAAATAAATTTCCCCATCTCAAAAGCTGTCCTCTCCCCTCCCAATCTAAAACTCAAGTTCTTATCCCTCTATGACGCCTCCTTTCTAAAATCATCCCAGGTTCCACTGATCAATCTTTTTTTCATACCTTCTATTAGAGTCCACACCACATAGCTGAGTTCTGGATTCTACATTATTTTATAATACCATTTAGTGTATTTATGTCATATTTCCCATTGTGACAGTAATTTCTTCCAGGGCATATTTCTCCTGTACCCCAAAGCACTACATAATTTGGGGTTAGAGTAAATGCCTAATAAAAATGTGCATGGTGCTTGATTGCTTAGAGAGTTCACGGACTTGTGTCTAATTTAAGGCTGAATGACCTTGAAGTTAGTGCCTCTATTACTGCAGCAGAAAATAAGAATGCCTTACTATGTTCTCCATAGAAAATAAAGGAGGAGGCACATCAGTAGGCAGGATTTTGCTACCATTGTGGATTTACTCTCTGCAAATTGCTAGGATGATGAAGAAGAAAAGGATGAGTCATCATTTGCAGTCCAGTCCCAGTAGGTATTTATAGCTGACTCTAGAAATAGCATTCTCACAACTGTATGCCTTAATTCTATGCTTCCTTCAAGGCTCAGCTTAGCTGTCACTTCCTCTATGATTCCTTCCTTGCTTCTTCATCCAGAAGTACTCCCATACTCTTTTCAACTACCAGAGCATTTTATCTATCCTCCTTTCATGACATATCACTTTCTGCCTTGTGCTGTATTTATTTATGTCTTTGTTTTCTCTCCCCTAGTAGACACACATAGTGACATATACTAGGTACACAATACTAGGAATAGCTAACACCTACTGGGCTTTATATATATTATGCTATTTAATCCTTAAAGCAACTAAGTTGAAGTAAATACTATTCACAATGTCTCAGTTTTACAAATGGGAAACTGAGACTTTGCAAGATTACGTAATTTGCTCAGGGTCATACAACTAATTAGTGTCATAGGTAGAATTTGATTTGAGAGTCAGTGGTCTTAATAACTATGCTATAATGAGTTAATAAATGGTGAATGAAGGAATGTAATGAATGAACTAATTAATTAGTACTGTCTTAACTGATATAGGCTTTCCAGCCATCTGCACTTCTTTAGGCTGTGACTGATCAAGGGTTTGATGCTACCTACTTGTAAAAGAATAATCAGACCCAATGTCAAAAGCAAGAGATCAAATTATAGACTTTCAATATCACCTGTTATTCACTCAAGAAAAGAGTCCCGGTTTACATTTTCAGTCTCTCCCTGATCTGCAAACTACCCAAAGTTCATACCTGAAAATTCTGCATAACTGTCCACCAAGAATACACTAGCATTTTGGAACTACTCTCACACTTCAGGCTGGGTGATCAAGATCTGGGCAATGTGAGCCTATCAAGCTCAGCTAAAAGTACATTATTTTTCATGAAACTACTGACATAGAATGTGCTATCAGTGTTTCACCCTAGATTCAGTGCTAAGATGGGTCCTGCCTGCACATATGCCACATAGAGTCTGTCAAATAGCAGTATTCATTGACTCAATCAGAAGTGCTTAGTGACCAAGAGGACACCTATAAATGTTCATATTTTAAAAAGTTAATTTAAAAAAGCTTTTTCTTAAACTATACTACTTTAGCCTTTATCTGAAGTCCTCTACATAGCAGGCCCACTGCTGGCCATGCACAACATTGCTCTGGATGGTCAATGTGGATAACTACAAAAGAATGCAAACAGTGTGTCTCCTAAAAAATTCTGTTGTCTGGCCATTCCGTTGTACAGGTATGAACTCTGGTTGTAGTGCAGCGTTTCAGAGTCTAGATTCTGATGCCAGCCAGCCTGGATTCATATCCTGGCACAACAACTATCTTGAACAAATAATCACTCTGTGCCTCCATTTCCTTATCTCTAAAATGAGATAGTAAGAGTACCTATTTTCAGAATTGTTAGGATTACATGAGTTATACGTGCAAAACACTTGTTCCCGGCCGCAAACGTTATACAAGTATTGCTATTATTATTTTAATATATAAGTATTTTTTAATACTCAAGATCTGTATAGTGCTGTAGTTCTCAAACTCGGACGATTCTGCCTCTCAGGGGACATTTTGCAAAGTGTGGGGACATTTTTGGTTGCCACCAATAAAGAGGGGAAGAGATGCTATGGGTATCTAGGACGTAGAGTCCAGGGACAATGCTAAACATCCTACGATACACAAAACAGACCCCTACAACAATTATCTGGCCCAAAATATTAACAGGGTTGAGGCTGGGAAAACCTGGCATAGAGGAAACCTCCACTTTATGAGAACTAAGTGGAGCAAAACTCCAGGGACAAATGCCAAAAAATAACAGGTGATAATTCCTTTTCAAAAAGCTTTCACCAAAGGGTCCTTTCAATATCAGAACTCAATACATTTATAGGTTGCTTATAGATTAATTATACCTTCCTTCACATAATATATTTATAAATATATTCTTTATATTTTATACACATATATCAATGGAAATTTTATAAATTCAATACTAGTTAATATACTTAAGGCAAAATATGGGTAGAAATCTTGTCAATGATTTCATAATGCAAATAGGTATAGCCCCCTATTTCAATATTTTGTGGATTTAGGCCTTCTTAAAGAAGCCACCTGTATTTGACAGGAAAGTGAGCAAGACAAAAACTTAAAGCTAACATCTTATACATCAGTGCCAGGTGAAGACAAAGCACATCTGAACCAATAACCCAAGTTAAAGAGTAAAGAGAGGGTTTGCATCAACATCTACTTCTCAGGAACTGATCAACTTATCGAATATGGCCCATCTATAAAGCCAACTTTAATTATCTAGATATTATCTTATCTACTCTATGATGGGTTATTACCTGAACAATTCAGCCAAACTAGTCAATGTACCTTTATGTGTTTGAGATCTGTCACTACAACATCAACTGGTCAATGAAGAGAAAAATCAACCAAATTACCCTTCTTGCACTGTCTAGATTTAGTTCCCTCACCTCACCTCAATTCTTTCCAGACAAACCCATACACAACAGTTATTTGGATTGTTTTTACGTTTTATCCAGTTGTTCTGGGTTTAAGTAAACAAAGACTCCCTGTTCACGGAATCTCTACTTTTAGAACCACAGCTTGGCTTCTCTTTTCAACATGAACTGTCACTTCTCCCATTATTCAATAATTAATATATCAATTGTAATATAAATCTGGTGAGTTTAACTTTTTTAAAGGCTGCTAATCAATTGATTTGATGAACCTGGTTTTCCTCACAGGCTGGGATAGTAACGGCTCTCTGAGCTTTCATAATATGCAAATATATACCGCTACTAAGTAAGACAAAACTCAGAGCCACAACAAAAGATGAACTGTATGTCTTATATACCTACTATACGCTCAGCACTGTATTAAAAAAAAAAAACACCTTAAGTCTAGAGGTAAAAGTCAAGCTTATTCATGCAAAACAATTAAAGGATAGCCTGGAGAAGGGGGCGCCTTCAAGATGGCGGAGAAGTAAAGGGTGGAGATCACCTTCCTCCCCACAAATACAGCAAAACTACATCTACACGTGGAACAACTCTGACAGAACACCTACTAAACGCTGGCAGAAGACCTGAGACTTCTCAAAAGGGTCTTGGTGCTCTGGCTGGGTATCAGGCATGAGCCTTTGAGGTGAGAGAGCCAAGTTCAGGACACTGGTCCAACAGACACCTCCCAGCCACACGTAATATCAAAAGGTAAAAGCTCTAGCAAAGATCTCCATCTCAACGCTAAGACCCAGCTCCCCTCAACGACCAGCAAGCTACAGTGCTGGACACCCTATGCCAAACAACTAGCAAGACAGGAACACAAACCCACCCATTAGCAGAAAGGCTGCCTAAAATCATAAGTTCACAGACACCCCAAAACACATCACCGGACATGGTCCTGCCCACCAGAAACACAAGATCTAGCCTCATACACCAGAACACAGGACCAAGTCCCCTCCACCACGAAGCCAACACAACCCATTCAACAAACCTTACCCACTGGGAGCAGACACCAAAAGCAACAGGAACTACGAACCTGAAGACTGTGAAAAGGAGACTGCAAACACTTTAAGTTAAGCAAAATGAGAATGCAAGGAAATACACAGCAAATGAAGAAGCAAGATAAAAACCCACCAGACCAAACAAAACAAGAGGAAATAGGCAGTCTACCTGAAAAAGAATTCAGAGTAATGGTAGTAAAGATGAACCAAAATCTTGGAAGTAGAATGGAAAAAATACAAGAAACATTTAACAAGGACCTAAAAGAACTAAAGTACAAACAAACAATGATGAACAACACAATAAATGAAATTTAAAACTCTCTAGAAGGAAACAATAGCAGAATAACTGAGGCAGAAGAACGGATAAGTGACCTGGAAGTTAAAATAGTGGAAATAACTACCACAGAGCATAATAAAGAAAAAAGAATGAAAAGAATCGAGGACAATCTCAGAGACCTCTGGGACAACATAAAACACATTAACATTCAAATTACAGGGGTTCCAGAAGAAGAAGAGAAAAAAAGGGACTGAGAAAATATTTGAAAAGATTACACTTGAAAAGTTCCCTAATACAGGTTAGGAAATAGTCAATCAAGTCCAGGAAGGGCAGAGAGTCCCATACAGGATAAATCCAAGGAGAAACACACCAAGACACATATTAATCAAACTATCAATAATAAAATACAAAGAAAAAATATTTAAAGCAGCAAGGGAAAAGCAACAATTAACATACAAGGGAATTCCCATAAGGTCAACAGCTGATCTTTCAGCAGAAACTCTGCAAGCCAGAAGGGAGTGGGAGCACATATTTAAAGTGAGGAAAAGAGAGAACCTACAACCAAGATTACTGTACCCAGCAAGGATCTCATGCAGATTTGACAGAGAAATTAAAATCTTCACAGACAAGCTAAAGCTAAGAGAATTCAGCACGACCAAACCAGCTCTACAAAGACAGCTAAAGGAACTTCTCTAGGCAGGAAACACAAGAGAAGGAAAAGACATACAACAACAAACCCAAAACAATTTAAAACAGGGTAAGAGGAACATACATATCAAGAACAACCTTAAATGTAAATGGATTAAATGCTCCAACCAAAAGACATAGACTGGTTGAATGGATACAAAATCAAGACCCGTACATATGCTGTCTACAAGAGACCCACTACAGACCAGGGACACATAAAGACTGAAAGTGAGGGGGTAGAAAAAGATATTCCATGCAAATGGAAATCAAAAGAAAGCTGAAGTAGCAATTCTCATATCAGACAAAATAGACTTTAAATAAAGACTATTACAAGAGACAAAGAAATACACTACATAATGATCAATGGATCAATCTAAGAAGAAGATATAACAATTGTAAATATTTATGCACCCAACATAGGAGCACCTCAATACATAAGGCAAATACTAACGGCCATAAGAGGGGAAATCTACAGTAACTCGATCATGCAAGGGGACTTTAACACCCCACTTTCACCAATGGACAGATCATCCAAAATGAAAAGAAGTAAGGAAACACAAGCTTTAAATGATACATTAAACAAAATGGACTTAATTGATATTTATAGGGCATTCCATGCAAAAACAGCAGAATATACTTTCTTCTCAAGTACTCATGGAATATTCTCTTGGATAGATCATATCTTGGGTCACAAATTAAGCCTTGGTAAATTTAAGAAAATTGAAATTGTATTAAGTATCATTTCTGACCACAACACAACGAGACTAGATATCAATTACAAGAAAAAAACTGTAAAAAATACAAGCACATGGAGGCTAAACAATATGCTACTAAATAACCAAGAGATCACTGAACACATCAAAGAGGAAATCAAAAAATACCTAGAAACAAATGACAATGAAAACACGACCACCCAAAACCTATGGAATGCAGCAAAAGCAGTTCTAAGAGGGAAGTTTATAGCAATACAATCCTACCGCAAGAAACAAGAAATATCTCAAATAAATAACCTAACCTTACACCTAAAGCAATTAGAGAAAGAAGAGCAAAAAGAATCCCAAAGTTAGTAGAAGGAAAGAAATCATAAAGATCAGATCAGAAATAAATGCAAAAGAAATGAAGGAAATGATAGCAAAGATCAATAAAACTAAAAGCTGGTTCTTTGAGAAGATAAACAAAATTGATAAACCATTAGGCAGACTCATCAAGAAGAAAATGGAGATGACTCAAATCAACAGAACTAGAAATGAAAAAGGAGAAGTAACAACTGACACTGCAGAAATACAAAGCATCATAAAAGATTACTACAAGCAACTATATGCCAATAAAATGGACAACCTAGAAGAAATGGACAAATTCTTACAAAAGCACAACCTTCTGAGACTGAACCAGGAAGAAACAGAAAATATAAACAGACCAATCACAAGCACTAAAATTGAGACTCTGATTAAAAATCTTCCAACAACAGAGCTCAGGACCACATGGCTTCAGAGGTGAATTCTATCAAACATTTAGATAAGAGCTAACACCTATCCTTCTCAAACTCTTCCAAAATATAGCAGAGGGTGGAACACTTCCAAACTAATTCTACAAGGACACCATTACCCTGATACCAAAACTAAAGATGTCACAAAAAAAGAAAAGTACAGGCCACTGTCACTGATAAACATAGATGCAAAAATATTCAACAAAATACTAGCAAACAGAATCCAACAGCACATTAAAAGGATCATACACCATGATCAAGTGGGGATTATCCCAGGAATGTAAGGATTCTTCAATATACACAAATCAATTAATCAATTAATGTGATAAACCATATTAAGCAACTGAAGGAGATCATCTCAATAGATGCAGAAAAAGCTTCTGACAAAATTCAACACCCATTTATGATAAAAACCTTCCAGAAGGTAGGCACAGACGGAACTTAGCTCAACATAATAAAGGCCATATATGACAAAACCAGAGCCAACATCATCCTCAATGGTGAAGAACTGAAACCATTTCCACTCAGATCAGGAAGAAGACAAGGGTGCCCACTCTCATCACTATTATTCAACATAGTTTTGGAAGTCCTAGCCACAGCAATCAGAGAAGAAAAAGAAATAAATGATTCCAAATTGGAAAAGAAGAAGTAAAGCTCTCACTGTTTGCAGATGACATGATACTACACACAGAATCCTAAAGATGCTACCAGAACACTACTAGAGCTAATCAATGAATTTGGTAAAGTAGCAAGATACAAAATTAATGCACAGACATCTCTTGCATTCCTATACACTAACGATGAAAAATCTGAAAGAGAAATTCAGGAAACAGTCCCATTTACAACTGCAACAAACAGAATAAAATACCTAGGAATAAGCCTACCTAAGGAGACAAAAGACCAGTATGCAGAAAACTATAAGATACTGATGAAAGATATTAAAGATGATACAAACAGATGGAGAGATATACCTTGTTCTTGGACTGGAAGAATTAACATTGTGAAAATGACTATACTACCCAAAGCAATCTACAGATTCAATGCAATCCCTATCAAACTACCAATGGCATTTTTCACAGAACTAGAACAAAAATTTTCACAATTTGTATGGAAACACAAAAGACCCTGAATAGCCAAAGCAATCTTGAGAATGAAAAACGGAGCTGGGGGAATCAGGCTCCCAGACTTGAGACTATACTACAAAGCTACAGTAATCAAGACAGTACGGTACTGGCACAAAAACAGAAAGACAGATCAATGCAACAGGATAGAAAGCCCGGAGATAAACCCACGCACATATGGTCACCTTATCTTAGATAAAGGAGGCAAGACTATACAATGGAGAAAAGACAGCCTCTTCAATAAGTGGTGCTGGGAAAACTGGACAGCTACATGTAAAAGAATGAAATTAGGACACTCCCTAACACCACACAAAAATCAACTCAAAATGTATTAAAGACCTAAATGTAAGGCCAGACACTCTAAAACTCTTAGAGGAAAACATAGGCAGAACACTCTATGACATAAATTACAGCAAGATCCTTTTTGACCCACCCCCTAGAGAAATGGAAATAAAAAGATAACCCTCAAAATGGGAGAAAGTATTTCCAAATGAAGTAACTTACAAAGGATTAACCTCCAAAATATACAAGCAGGTCATGCAGCTCAATATCAAAAAACAAACAACCCAATCCAAAAATGGGCAGAATACCTAAACAGACATTTCTACAAGTAAGATATACAGACTGCCAACAAACACATGAAAGGATGCTCAACGTCACTAATCGTTAGAAAAATGCAAATCAAAACTACAATGAGATATCATTTCACACCGGTCAGAATGGCCATGATCAAAAAAATCTACAATCAATCAATACTAGAGAGGGTGTGGAGAAAAGGGAAACCTCTTGCACTGTTGGTGGGAATGTAAATTGATACAGCCACCATGCAGAACAGTGTGGAGGTTCCTCATAAAACTAAAAATAGAACTACCATACAACCCAGCAATCCCACTGCTGGGCATATCCCTGAGAAAACCATAGTTCAAAAAGAGTCATGTACCACAATGTTCATTCCAGCTCTATTTACAATAGCCAGGACATGGAAGCAACCTAAGTGTCCATCGACAGACGAATGGATATAGAAGCTGTGGCACATATATACAATGCAATATTACTCAGCCATAAAAAGAAACTAAATTGAGTTATTGGTAGTGAGGTGGATGGACCTAGAGACTGTCATACAGAGTGAAGTAAGTCAGAAAGAGAAAAACTAATACCATATGCTAACACATATATATGGAATCTAAAAAATAAAAAAATGGTTCTGACGAACCTAGAGGCAGGACAGGAATAAAAACGCAGGCGTAGAGAATGGACTTGAGGACACGGGGAAGGGAAAGCTGGGACGAAGTGACAGAGTAGCACGGACATATATACACTACCAAACATAAAATAGATAGCTAGTGGGAAGCAGCCACATAGCACAGGGAGATCAGCTTTGTGCTTTGTGACCACCTAGAGGGGTGGGATACGAGGGTGGGAGGAAGATGTAAGAGGGAGGGGATATGGGAATATATGTATATATATAGCTGATTCACTTTGTTATACAGCCGAAACTAACACGCCATTGTAAAGCAATTATACTCCAATAAAGATTTAAAAAAAAAAAAGGATAACCTGTGAGAGTGTACAGTCAAGCCTTGAACAACGCCGGGGTTAGGGGTACAGACCCTCCACACAGTTGAAAACCCACGTGTAACTGCAGTCAGCCCCTGTGTCTGCGGTTCCGCATCCAGATTAAACCAACCAAGGATCATGTAGTAGTACTACCATAGTACATATTTATTGAAAAATAATCTGTGTGTAAGTGCACCTGCTCAGTTCAAACCTGTGTTGTTCAAGGTTCAACAGTTTATTCAAGTTTTAGATTCAGTAGTTCAGACTGTGCGTATGTATTTCAGATTATTAGCCAATTTATTGAACTAGAGTTGTAAAGGTAGATTTAATGAGCTGTAGCTAGAGGACGGTATGTAAAGTGGCCTCCAGAATAATACTTACATGAGTTCAAATCCTAGCTCCACTGTTTCTTAGCTACTTAACTTTGAGCAAGTTACTTAACCTTTCTGAACCTCAGTATCCCCATCTGTTTTAAAATGAAGATTAAGAATACTATCTTCCTCATTGGGTTGTTGGGAGGATTAATCAAGATAATGAAGATTAAAGAAAACATCACAGTGCTTGTCGTATTCTATATAGGGTAGCCACAAGTTCCTGTGCATTCCAGTTAGACATTATCTGCATACTCCCCTCCACTGCACAAATTTAATTCTTTTTCAGTCTTCTGGAATATTCCTTCTTGTTAATGGTTGAAAATCATTTAAGTAGTACCTGAGAGTTATTTTGGGTCTTCAACTATTGTTATACAGACTCCTTATGCATGAGATTATAAAACTTTTTCCTCAAAAGAGAGATCATTCAGGGAGCTTCTATTTAGCGCATATAGGGACTTTGTTGCAATTCTTTAAGTAACCATTAATTGCAAGCCATTGCTTTTTATTATCATTGGTGTTTTGTGGTTATTCAGAGGAGAAGGAGAGGTAGGAGGAAAAAGGGAAAGAGGAAGAGGAGGTTGAGGAGAAAAAAAGAGGAAAAGGAGGAAATAGAGAAAGGTGAAGCCTTACTTATACAGGAATAGGAAAGGTAATCCAGGCAAAGAGTATAGCATAAACAAAGATACAAAGACAAGCATGAGCAGGCAGAGCGAAAACTGACCAGTCTGATTGGATCACAAGGAATATGTTGGGTGTAATGAGACACCTTTTGATACACAAGGAGAATAGCAATAGTTACTTGCTACCAAGTAACTACTTTCCTGTTAAGGAGTCAAAACTTTGAAATACCACATGCCTACTCTTCTGTAATTCCAACAGTTTTCCCTCTTGGTGCCTTTGAAAAAGGCAAATGACCACTGATTTTGGAAAACACATTCAAGACATGACAGGCTCACCACCAATCTTGATCAGTGAATTGATTGCCCCCAGGTACTTCTCCTTGGACTAGAGGGCATAAGTTTCCCACTACCCTAAACACTATCTGCAATTTCAAGTCACAGTAGGTTGGCCCAATCTTACTTGAAATATATTACAGACAGATGAAGTCCCCAGCATCCTGGGTAAAAAGCAAGAGGCTAGAATCTTTATAAACTTCTAGGTAACCCATAATATCCACCACCTCCAAATCAGCCAAAGCTGGCACAAGTGTGTGAGTGATCTCCCCATAATTCAGCACTTCCTTTGAGTTTCAGGGATTTTTTTAAAGTCTAACATAATTACCTTTGTATTTCTGTTCACTTCCATTCAAATTCCACCAAACAGAATAAATTACTGCAAAAGATTTTCAACAGATTTATTGCTGAGGGAGAAAGAGAGAGGGAGAAGGGGAGAGAGAAAGGGGGGAGGAAGGAGTGGGAGACAGAGAAGGAGAGAAGAAGAACAAATTTCATGCATGAATCAACCTGAGGTTTTATCTTAGAGAAACAAACAGATAATCCAAAATTAAACTATTTCCCTCAGCTTAAAATCCTATGTAAGCACTAACTCCAGCACCCTGACCAGTCTGCACAGAGCAGTAGTGAATAACAGAGAACCACCTCCCAGCACAGACAACTGATGGCTGCCCACCTTCAGTGCCCTGTCTGTTCTCAGTGCTTACTGAGCCACAGATTTCTCAGAGATGGACAGCCTGACTCTTCTGGTTACAGCATAATTTCAGATTCAAAGGGCAACAGAGCTGGTATTTGGCAAACATGTCAGGCAATGGACTCTATCTTTAGTATCCATACCACCTCCCTAACCCATCTGTGCCCCCCAAATTGCCACCCCACTGCCACCTATGCAGTACTCTCTCATATGATGAAAGTATGGGGGTTCTGAAATCAACAATATGGGTTTGTCACCCCTTAGTATGTGATCTCAGTCATGTTGCTAATCTCTCTGAGCCTCAGTTTAGTAATCTGTAAAAAGAAGATAATACTACCTGCTTTATAACATCATTATGCCAATTAGAAAAAAGTTCTTAAAATGCTTAGGACAAGGCTTGACACAGAATACTCAAATAATAAATTGTAGCTATGGTGGCTATTACTATTACTGTCCAAGACCATCCCCCTCCCAACAGCAGATATGCCTTCACTGCAAAGGGCTCCATTATTCATTCATTCATTGGGAATGTACTGAAAACCTACTCTGTGCCAAGAAATATCCTGGATATCAGAAGTATAGCAATGAACAAAACAAGGTGTCAAGAAGCTCATACTCTCAACTGAGAATTATAATCCAATCTTGTGATTGAGAGCCACAGCCAGAACCCTGAGCATACAAGAAGCATTATCCAACCCCAAGAAGGTGGAGAAGGGGAATTGGCAAGAAGCAGTCAGGGTTATCTTAAGTTCAGAACAGAGTTAGCAGGAAGGCTATGGTTCCTTAAACACCCAGGGGCCCTAAGGCGTGGCCTACACACACACACACAAATTACCAGATCCAGGTTTGGGGATGTAAAAGAAATTATGCTCCAGTTGGTGACACAGATCCTGCAGTGGTCAGTTTAGATGCTGGGCTGGGCAGGCTGAACTCACAAGTTTACTGTACGTCAGTTCTAGAGAGGCTGCATAAAAGCAGGGTCTAACAATATGTAAATAAACAAGACTCGATGATATAAGGCCTATAAATACATACAAAGTGGTACATGAGCCAGAATCGTTAGTCAGTAAATATTATTGAACACCTATTATAAGTCAGGCACTATGCTGGGTGCCTTGGTTTACAAAGAAGACACACCTTTGCCGTCACAGTGCCCACAGTACAGTGGAGGAGACAGACATCAATCACATGGATAAATATTTACAGACAAGAAAAATTCCATCCACTGGACCTCCCAAACTGCCACCCAAATTCACCCATTCCACGTATTATATCTGATTCCCAGAAAAATCTAAGTGGGTAGAAGAAATAGGGATCATTTAGAAGGGCTACTTCTCTCAGATAATATATGTAACATTTTAGGAGTGGCCATCTGGAGACAGTATTCACCCTAAAGGGATGGCTGTGATGGCGGCATTCCAGATAATGTGGCACACTAGTGGAAACTGTATTGTTTAGGCCCTCTTTTAGCAAACCTCATAGCATGGTGAGGCCATATGTTCCTGCCCTAATGTTTCCTAAAGGCCTAACAGTGGAGAGATCTCAGTCATGCATGTCAAGTGAAAACCATGAACATATTTTCCTGCCCTACTCCCTTCACAAAAGATAGCAGTTCTCTGGTATGGAGAGAACAATTTGATTTTGCTGTTCATTCATTTATTTATGCATTCACATATTCAACAAATAATTAGTGAGTGCCAAGCACTGCTAGGCACCAGGGGAAAATAAAGACATTGTCCCTGCCCTCAGGCAGCTCATGATCTATCAGGAAGATGAACACATAGTTACAGGAGAGTATGATAAATCTTGGAATGGAATAATCACAAAGTGCTGAAGACACACAAGGGTAAAACATTTGATTAAGTCCAGAGGAAAGGAGGAGTCTGACAAGGCTTCCCAGAGCAGGAAACATTTGAACGATTAGTAAGAGTGGGCTTAGACAAAGGAGAAATGGCATTTCAGGCAGAAGACACAGCATGGGCAAAGGTGTGGATATGAGAGACAACACATCACACATGTATGTGTAGGAAGACCATACCTCCCAGTATCCAAGACAGTCCCAATTACTCCTGTTATCCAGGCATAGTTATAAATAGCAGCCCCTTTCATTCTCAGAATTGTCCCAGTTTGGACAAAACATTTATGCAATAACCCTGCATATATGAGGAACTGCAAGTAGTTTGAGAGGCAGCATAATAAAGAAGCAGTTGCACAGACTCTGGAGTCAGAATGGTGCCCGTAAGTCTGAACCAAGACAAGAGAAGATAGTTACTAGACTACTTTGAGACTTGATTTTCCATTTTAAAAATTCTAATTGCAAAGTCATATTTCCAACCCTGGCATACTATATTCCTACTCAAGTCTGGGCCATTAGGTTCTATTACATTCCTAGGACCAGCTCTGCCATTTTCTAACTGTATGACTCAGGGCAAGTTGATTAAACACTCTAAGTCTCAGCTTTCTATCTGTAACATGAGGATTCATTCAAACATTCAGCAAATATTTATAGATTGATTATAATATTCTATGCTAGGAATATCCCTAGTCATGATTCCTGCCCTCATGGAGCTTATAACTTAATGAGGGAGACAGATATAAAACAAGAAATTGAAGAATATTAAATAAATTTACCATTTTATGAGAGCAGCACAATTCTGATATAACAGCTGATAAAGACAGCACATACATGCATGTGCACACACACACATAAGCACATACAAAAGATAGTGACCCATCTCATTTATGAATATAGGTCTAAAAATGCTAAATAAAATACTAATCAAATATAGCAGTATATTAAAATACCATGACACCATACAATTAAGTCCTCAAATTCCTTTAATATTAGAAATCTACAACCATAATACATCCCATATCAACAGAGCAATGAAAAATTATCTATATGACCATCTTAATATATATTAAAGGTATTTATTGAATTCTATGTTGCATTCCTAATAAAATCTCTTAGTAAACTTGAAATAGGATAATCATTTAACATGATAAAGAATATTTTTATCTCAAACCAGTAGCCAGGATCCTAATTAACAGTGAAGCTATATCAGTGATTCTATAATACCTAAATAGAAAGATTGTTTTGAGAATTAAAGATATTTACAGAGCTAGTATATTGAAGATGGTTAATAATTGGTAACTGCTAGTAATATTTGGGATGATTATGGTTTTTAATATCATAATTATTGCTAAAGCTACAGTACAAGGAGGATGAATATTGAGGCATGGCTGAAAATTATAGGGATAAAGTAAGATCATGGAGGGTCTTGTATGTTATACTAAAAAGATGGCATTTTATGCTGTGTATAAAAGAGTAGTTAAAAGCAGAGCAGTCACAGGAGCATATCTATATTTAACATTTAACAGATTACTCTAACTGTTGTGTGGAGATGGATTGAAGGAAGACAAGAATGGAATCAGTAAAACCAGTTAGTCACCTAAAAAAGGAACATGAAGTAAAGAAAAAATGGTGGCTTGAAATGGGGTAATGATACTAGAGATGGAGATCTATAGATACATTCAGAACGTATTTAGAAGGCAAAATATCCATGACTGTCAGTGGACAGGATATGGGGAAAAAAGCAAAAAGAAAGTATAGAGGTGGGCAGACTATTCACAGTTTGCAGGCTATGGTAAGATCATTTATATTTAATCTAACAGCAATGGGAGGCCATTAAATAGATTTAAGCAGGAATTTGCTGTGATAAGATTTGTACTTTAGAAAGCTCTTTCAACTACTGAGTAGAGAATAGTTGGGAGAGGAACTGAAGAGGAAACAAGAACAACAGTTAGGAGGCTGTTTAAATAGTTGAGGAAATGACTGAGATTGATTACTGTATTTCTGGAGGTGGGTGGTCATCTACCAAAAGAACAAATTCTGAAAGAATATAGGTTTCAGAGGGAGGACTATGACTTTCATTTTAAAGACACTGTATTTGAAATATCCAAAAGAAGGTATAGGTATAGGTATGTCAGTAGCTCAGCCCAAAAACCTAGCCTGGAGATAGAGATCAGGGAGTCAAATCACAATGGCTACAAGGAAGAGGATGACTTGTAGAGTGCAAAGACTGGGGCCAAGGAGATCAGTTTGCTTTTTGTTGGCAGAAAAATAAAAGTGTTATATCCTAGATATACATTAAAATGTTTTAAGGGTTTTTAGTTTAGCTAATTCCCCTTAAAAAGACAGGGGATATACAAGAAAGCCCAAGGCTTTCCCAAGGCTTCCAGGTTAAATTACAGTAGTCTTTGTACTCTCCTCACTAGGAACAAAGGGTAAAATTGGGTTTCTGATGCTCTTAGAAATTTCTGAAGGTGAGAGGCAGGGCTGCAGCATGGTGTATTGCAGAGCTGGGAATATGATAATTGCAAATTTCCATCCCATCCAGAGTAGCAGCCACAGAGCATTTCTAATTGATTAGGCTGAAAAAACTGAGGCTTTGGTAGAAGCCATTCTCTCCTTCTGCCAAGATTTCCATTAGAATTAACAGCCTAGTGTCTATCCAAATGCTAGAATCACAATAAGCATGAAAAATTTAGGGTACTGTGTGGCACTCATGAAAATCATATAAGGTAAGAGGTTTCTACTGACAATGAAAGACCAAAACAGTAAAGGGGAGATAGGTCAAATTTTCAAGAGCACAGTCATTGTCTATTAAAACATATTATGTAGCTTCAATAATTAAAACTTTTTGGTAATAAAGAAGGAACAGATACATAGATCACTGAACAAGATTAGACAGAATGAAAATAGACCTAACCAAATATAGAAATAGTTTGAGATAAAAGTGGCATTTCAAGTTGGTGAGGAAAAGAGAGATTATTCAATAAATAAGTTTGTGTCAACTGGCTAATCATGTGAAATATAAGAAAGGCTGCCACCCTATGCCATTCCTTAAATAAAATCAGTTGGATTGAAATATTTAAAACACAAAAAATAAGAGAGATCAGGTATTGTGGAAAGAAGATGATTTTAGCTTTGAAGTGCCTGTGGGACATCCAAGTTAATCTACTGGGGAGGCACCTAAGATGGGTGTGACACTCAGGAAAGAGACAGGAGCTGAAGATAGAGATTTCAAAATCATCTGCATGCATTTAGTAACTTAAGCCATCAGGATGGATAAGATTGAGAAACTATGTGGAGTGAGAAGGGGGCCTAGAAGAGAACCCTGAAAAACACCTACATTTAAGAGATGGACAGAAGAGGCAGCAACAAGGAGAAAGAGTTCCTAGAAGTAGAAGTAAGCAAAGAAAGATTTCAGTCACAGGAAAAGAAATTTAAGGAGGGAGTGGCCAGCAATGTCAAATGTTTCTAGGAGGGCAAATAAGATAAAAAACAGAAGTTTCCACTGGACACTGTACAAGGAGGCTAGTAAAAGTAGCTTTAGAGGAGTGCTGATAATAGGCACTTATTTAAGTGCAATGAGGCGTGAAAGCATAGACAGTGAGTACAGATAACTCATTCAGCAAGTACAGAAATAAGAGATGGAGAATGATACAGGGCAATTGTTAGAACATGTTACAGGTTGACTTGTGTCCCCCAAAAAGATAAGTCCTAATCCTCAGTACCTCAGAATATGACCTTATTTGGAAATAGTCATTGCAGGTGTAATTACAGTTGAACCTTGAGCACTACAAGGATTAGGCATGCCAACACTCCACGCAGTTGAAGATCTGCATACAGCTTATAGTCAGCCCTTCATATCCACGGTTCCTCTGCATCCACAGTTCTGCACCCAAGGATTCAACCAACTGCAGATTGTGTAGTACTGTAGTATTTAGTTTTGAAAAAAAATGCATATATATATGGACCCAAACAGTTTATACCCGTGTTGCTGAAGGGTCAAAAACCATAAATGTGCAGAGGGGGAGTAAAAATGAAGGGTTGTTAGGTAAAATGTATTTCAACTTAAGAAACCTACAACTTAAAACAATCATGTATATAGAGAGATATAGAGATAGCTATAGATAGATACATAGATATATAAAGATTGCCATATATAAACCTCATGGTAACAAACGAAAAATCTTCAACAGATACAAAAAAAGAGAAAGGAATCCAAACTTAACACTAAAGATAGTCATCAAATCACAAAGGAAGATAGCAAAAGAAGAAAGGAACAAAAACGAGCTATGAAACAACCCAAAAATGATTAACAAAATGGCAATAAGTAAATATCTATCAATAATTACTTTAAAAGTAGATGGACTAAATGATACAATCAACAGAGTGGCTGAATGGACACAAAAGCAAAACCCATCTATGTCTGCTTATAAGTCACTCACTGCAGACCTAAAGACACACACAAACTGCAAGTGAGAGGATGGAAAAAGGTATTCTATGCAAATGGAAATAAAAAGAAAGCTGGGGTAGCAATACTTACACCAGACAATATAGAATTTAAAACAAAGACTGTAACAAAAGACAAAAAAGGTGATCAAGGGATCAACTGGAGAAGATAAAACAATTGTAAATATACTGTGTATGCACCCAACATAGGAGCACCTAAATATGTAAAGCAAATATTAACAGACATAAGGGAGAAATTTACAGTAACACAATAATGAAAGTGAACTTTAACACCCCACTTTCATCAACAGAGAGATGATCCACACAGGAAATCAATAAGGAAACAGCGGACTTAAATAACACATTAGACCAAATGGAGTTAATAAACATATGTAAAACATTCCATTCAGAAGCAGCTGAATACACATTTTTTTCAAGTGCACATGGAACATCCTCCAGGACAGACCTCACGCTAGGCCACAGAACAAGTCTCAGTAAATTTAACAAGAGGGATATCACATCAAGCATCCTCTCCAAACACAAAACTGTGAGACTAGAAATCAACTATAAAAAAAAAAAACCCTGCAAAAAACACAAACACGAAGAGGTTAAACAATATTCTATTGGGTTAGCCAAAAAGTTCATTCGGGTTTTTCAAGTTACAGAAAAACCCGAATGAACTTTTTGGCCAGCCCAATACTAACCAACCAATGGGTTACTGAAGAAATCAAAGTGAAAGGTGACAGAGAAAATCAAAAAACTACCTGGAGACAAATGAAAATGAAAACACAATGATCCAAAATCTATAGGACACAGCAAAGGCATTTCAAAGGAGAAATTTTATAGTTATACAAGCCTACCTCAGTAAATAAAATAAATCTCAAACAACCTACACTTACATCTAAAAGAACTAGAAAAAGAACAAATGAAACCCAAACTTAATAGAAGGAAAGAAATCATAAAGATAAGAGTAGAAATAAATGAGATAAATGAGACTAAAAAAATAGAAAAGATCAATGAAATTATGGGCTGGTTCCTTGAAAAGAAAAACAAAATTGATACACATTTAGCTAAATTCATCAAGAAAAAACAAGAGGCCCCAAATCAATAAAATCAGAAATGTAAAAGGAGAAGTTACAACTGACACCACAGAAATACAAAGGGTCACAGGAGAGTACTACAAACAATTATGTGCCAATAAAATGGACAACCTTGAAGAAATGAAAAAATTCTGAAAGAAATGAAAATATTCCAAGACCAAATCAGGAAGAAATACAAAATATGAACAGACCAATTACCAGTAATGAAGCTGAATCAGTAATTTAAAAAAAAATCCCAACAATCACAAGTCCAGTTTAACATGTGAATTCTACCAAACATTTAGAGAAGAGCCAACACCCTTCTTTTCCAAACTATTCCAAAAAACTGAAGAGGAAGGAATGCTTCTGAACTCATTCTATGAGTCCAGCAACACCCTGATACCAAAACCAGACAAAGGTATTTTAAAAAAAAAAGGAAAGAAAATTAGAGGCCAGTATCACTGATGAACACAGATGTAAAAATCCTCAACAAAACATTAGCAAACCAAATTCAAGAATACATTAAAACGATCATACACACCATGATCGAGTGGGATTTATCCCAGGGATGCAAAAATGATTCAATATCCACAATTCAATCAATATAATACATGACATTAACAAATTGAAGAATAAAAATCATATGACTATCTCAATAGATGCAGAAAAAGCTTTTGACAAAATTCAAACTCCATTTATGATAAAAGCTCTCAACAAAGTGGGTATAGAAGCATACCTGAACATAATAAAGGCTGTATATGATAAGCTAGCATCACAGTCAATGAACAGCTGAAATCATTTTCTCTAAGATAAGGAACAAGACAAGGATGCCCACTCTCACCACTTTTATTCAACATAGTATTGGAAGTCCTAGCCATAGCAGTCAGAGAAGAAATAAAAGGAATCCAAATTGGAAAGGAATAAGTAAAATTGTCACTGCTTGCCAATGACATGATCCCATACATAGAAAATCCTGAAGACACCACCAAAAAACTACTAGAAATCTTCAATGAATTCAATAAAATTGCAGGATACAAAATTAATATATAGAAATCTGTTGTGGTTCTATTCACTAATAAGGAACTATCAGAAAGTGAAATTTAAAAAACAGTCCCATTTAAAATCACATCAAAAAAAATAAAATAAAATAAAATAACTGGGAATAAATTTAACTAAGGACATAAAAGACCTGTAATAGGAAAACTATAAAACACTGAAAAAAGAAATTGAAGATGACCAAAAAATGGAAAAAAAATATCATGTTCTTGGATTAGAAGAATTAATATTGTTAAAATGACCATACTACCTAGGCAATCTACAGATTCAATGCAAGCCCCATCAAAATACCCATGACATTTTTCAGAGAACTAGAATAAAGAATTCAAAACTTTGTATGGAAACACAAAAGACCCTGAATAGCCAAAACAACCTTAAAAAAGAAGAACAAAGCTGGAGGTCTCATGTTCCCATGAGCATGATTGCAAAATTATACCATCAATACAAAGCTACAGTAATCAAAAGAGTATGGGACTGGTACAAAAACAGACATATAGAGCAATGAACAGAAGACAGAGTCCAGAAATGAGCCCACACTTATGTGGGTAATTAATCAAAAAGTGGCAAGAATACACATGGGAAAAAGACAACCTCTTCAATAAATGGTGTTGGGAAAACTGGACAGCCACATGCAAAATAATCAAACTGGACAACTCTCTCATTCCATGCACAAAAATTAATTAAAGATGGATTAAAGACTTAAATGTAAGGCATGAAACCATAAAACTGCTAGAAGAAAACATAGGCAGTATATTCTCTGGCAACAGTCCTAGTAATATTTTTTGAATATGTCTCCACAGGCAAGGGAAACAAAAGAAAACATAAACAAATGGGACTACATCAAACTAAAAAGCTTTTACACAGTGAAGGAAACCATCAGCAAAACGAAAAGGCTGCCTACTTAATGGGAGAAGATATTTGCAAATAATATATCCAACAAGAGGTTAATATCCAAACTATACAAAGGACTCATACAACTCGACATCAAAAAAAATCTGATTTTAAGATGGGCAGAGGATCTGAATAGATATTTTTCCAAAGAAGACATACAGATGGCCAAAAGGAACATGAAAAGATGCTTCACATCACTAATCATCAGGAAAATGCAAATCAAAACCAAAATGAGATATGACCTCACACCTGTCAGAATGGCTATTAAAAAGACAACAAAAAATAAGTGTTGGCAAGGATATGGAGAAAAGGGAACCCCTGTGCACTGTTGGTGGGAATATAAATTGCTGCAGCCACTATGAAAAGCAGTATGGAAAGTCCTCAAATGATTAAAAACAGAACTACCATATGACCCAGCAATTCCACTTCTGGTTATTTATCCGAATAAAATGAAAACACTAATTAGAAAAGATATATGCACCCCTATGTTAGCAGCAGCATTATTCACAATAGCCAAGATATGAAAGCAAGCTAAGTGCCCATCAATATGAGTGGATAAAGAAGACATGGTATATTTATAGAGTGGAATATTACTCAGCCATAAAAAAAATGAAATCTTGCTATTTGTAACTACATGGATGGACCTAGAAGGTATTATGCTAAGTGAAATAAGTCAGAGAAAGACAAATGCTGTATGATTTCACATATAAGTGGAATCTAGAAAACAAAAGAAATGAACACATATAACAAAACAGAAACAGAGTTATAGATACAGAGAACAAACAGGTGGTTGACAGAGCATCAGGGAGTTGGGGGGAAGAAAGAAATAGGTGAGGGAGATTAAGAGGTACAAACTTACAGTTAAAAATAAATGAGTATGAAATGTACAGTGTGGGAAATGGTGTCAATAACTATAATATCTTTGTATGCTGACATATCATAATTAGACTTATAGTGGTGATCATTTTGAAATGTACAGAAATATCAAATCACTATGCTGTGTAACAGGAACTAACACTGTTGCAGGTCAGTTATACTTCAAAACAAAGAAACCCATAGAAAATTGTTACCAGAGGTGGAGGGGGGTGGGAGGGTGGGTAGGGGGAATGAAGGTGGTCAAAAAGTACAACCAGTTATAAGATAAAAAAAGCACTAGTGGTGTAATGTACAACATGATAAATATAATTAACACTGCTGTGTGTTATATATGAAAGTTATTAAGAGAGTAAATCCTAAGAGTTCTCATCACAAGGAAAAATTTTTTTTTCTATTTCTTTAATTTTGTATCTATAATGTGATGGATGGTCACTAAACTTATTGTGATAATCATTTCATGATGTATGTAAGTCAAACCATTATGCTGTGTACCTTAAACTTACACAGTGCTGTATGTTAATTATATCTCAAAACTGAAAGGAAAAAAATAAAACTCCAAAAAATACTACTACTACATGTAAATGCTTTGGTTAAAACAAAATTTGAAAAATGGCTTCTTAAGACATATTTCAACCTCAGCTACTTAAAGGTACACACAATTGCCAACCCATAAAGAGACTCCAGTCCTTGGTGGAAACCCTTTTCTTTTGAGCGGATATTTGCATGTGGAATATTCATTGTTTTACCAAAGGAAAAATCGATTATGAAGTAAACAGTCATTTTATAAGCTACATTTTAACACTCTGAAAATTTGAACTTACAAAATAAATTACAGTGGAGATGAGAAGCTAGGGAAAACCCAACACTCTCCAGGAGTTAAAAAAAAAAAAGTCTTTGCCCCTTCTTGAATGATCTTCTAAATAAATAGTTCCTACTATTTAACATCAGGAGACACATTACAGTTAAAGGAGCCCAATACCTGCATTGAACTGATAACAAACATCTCTATAACTTAGGGAAAAAAGTAATAAGTATGACTGTGGAGCCTTATTTCCACCGTCTCTTCTGGGGAAGATAACTTTTTATGCAAACTCATTTTTCATTTCCACCACATTGTCTTCCTTTTCCAAACAGGATATAAAATGATTTCACAGGCACCTCTGGAAATGAGCACTGAGAAAAGCTTCCCCTCACACAAAAGCCTACCCACCTCTTGAAAGACTCTAAAATTAGAAAGGCATTCTCTTTCACAAAAAAAGAAGCAATGCTGCTAACCTACTTTGCACAATTCTTCAAGGCAGGCATAACTACCTTTCCTCAGCTTCCTTGAGCTATGACATTCTGAAGAATACTTCAGGCCACCAAGCCTCTAATTGGCCCCTTGGAAAGACCGTTTTCTCACTATTAATGTTAGGCCTTAGAATGTTTCTGTCCTTTCAGGAGCTCCTTATCAGAAGGTAGCGGATTCTGTTCCCTCAGCGTGTTTGCAAGCACAATGCCAGCCGTATCTTGGGAAATTAAGAATTATCTTTGCCTCTTCCAAGGGGGTCGTTTTTAATTTCTCTAGGCTGCATTTCAGTTACACCCAAGAATTTGACTGAAGAGGCAGTGCTGCGCAGTGGGAAAAGGGCTGAGCTAGGAGTTGCAGACTGGAGTTCTAGTCCCAAGTCCTCTATTTACTAACCATATAGTCATGGATAGTGGTTCAATACTTCTGAGTTTCCTCTACTGTAAATAAAGACAATGGAAACAACAACAACAAAAAAAAGTATTGGGTCTACCTCACAAGGTAATTTTAAGGATCAAGTGAGATCATGTGATAATAATAATGCTACATTTGCAAAAAGCGTTTACAATTTACAGAAAGCTCTTTCACATGCATTAGTTCATTTAATTTTGTAGGAGCACTTTGAGAATGATAAATGGCTATGTTAGGCATCGTGACAATCACATGCATTAAATTTCTCTCAAATCAGCCAGGCTCAAAAGGCATAGCAAACCTCTTTAAATGTTCACGGCATTCGTTCCAATTAATATATAACCCATTTGCTGTGCTTTCACTTCTTCCGTTTTTTTTTTTTCTTCTAATATATTTCGGTAAGCTAAAAACCATACTCTTCTATGAGAAGAAAACTACATAAAAAAATTCCAGCTTAAACAGCTCAGATTCTAACTTATTTATTTATTGTTTTCATTAATTGTAGCATATAAGCAGCCTTTATAGTATGACTTATAAGAGAGATTGTTCAAAAAAATGTAAACATGAACCCACCTTCACTGCTTCTCAGGTAAGAACAGTGTTCATAGTCATAATAATAATAGTTTTATATCAATAAGTACATTAGAAAAATGTGGTGGTCATTACTGCTGCTCACCAAATGTTCACTTTTCTCCTCCTTTCCACCACATAATGGGACTGCTTTCCCTATACACAAACACTGGGTACAGCCATCTGACTGGTTCTGGTCAACGATGCATGAGTGGAAGTGATATGTGTCACTTCTGGGTGGATGCTTTAAGAGCCAGTGCATAATGCATCACACACTCTTTCCCTCTGTCAAGGTGACCAACAATGCTAGAGATGACAGTTACTCCGTCAAGCTGGGTCATACAAAGATGATGTCATGAATCAGACCCTTAAGCAACCAAAAATATGAAGCGAAAATAATGAAAGAACTTTTGTGATTTTAAGCCATAAGATTCAGCGTTGTTTGTTCCTGCAACACGATGATCCATGCTAAATAGTACAGACTTAATGATCACAAATTTGGGCTCTGAAATCAAAAAGATCAAATTCCATTGCAGATGTAAAATCTTAAATAAATTATGGAAACTCACTGAGCTTAATTTCCTCATTTGTAAACTGGGCAAAAACAATACTTACCTCACTGGGTTCTTTAGAGAATTAAATGAACGAATACATATACGTCTATGAAAAGTGTCGAGCACAAAGCAGGTGCTCAAGGTTTATCATATGATTTTCATAATAAACCTGTAAGGTGAAAAGGACTTACTGTGCCCATTTTGAAGATGAGAAGATAGAGACCAAGACTCTTAGAAGAGGGCGGAGTAGAAGGACGTGCTCTCACTCCCTCTTGCAAGAGACCCGGAATCACAGCTGACTGCTGAACAATCATCGACAGGAAGACACTGGAACTCACCAAAAACGATACCTCACATCTACAGACAAAGGAGAAGCCACAATGAGATGGTAGGAGGGGAGCAATCACAATAAAATCAAGTCCCATAACTGCTGGGTGGGTGACTCACAAACTGGAGAACACTTATACCACAGAAGGCCACCCACTGGAGTGAAGGTTCTGAGCCACACATCAGGCTTCCCAACCTGGGGATCCAGCAACAGAAGGAGGAATTTGTAGAGAATCAGACGTTGAAGGCTAGCAGGATTTGCTTGCAGAACTTCAACAGGACTGGGGGAAACAGAGACTCCACTATTGGAGGGCACACACAAAGCAGTGTGCACAATGGACCCAGGGGAAGAAGCAGTGACCCCATAGGAGACTGAACCAGACATACATGCTAGTGTTGGAGGGTCTCCTGCAGAGGCGGGGGGTGGCTGTGGCTCACCGTGAGGACAAGGACACTGGTAGCAGAAGTTCCGGGAAGTACTCCTTGGTGTGAGCCCTCCCAGAGTACACCATTAGCCCCACCAAAGAGCCCGGGTAGGCTCCAGTGTTCGGTCACCTCAAGCCAAACAACCAACAGGGAGGGAACCCAGCCCCACCCATCAGCAGACAAGCGGATTAAAGGTTTACTGAGCTCTGCCCACCAAGCAACAGCCAGCTCTACCCATCACCAGTCCCATCACCAGTCCATCAGGAAACTTGCACAAGCCTCTTAGATAGCCTCATCCACCAGAGGGCAGATAGCAGAAGAAAGGAGAACTACAGGCCTGCAGCCTGTGGAACAAACACCACATTCACAGAAAGATAGACAAGATGAAAAGGCAGAGGGCTATGTACCAGATGAAGGAACAAGATAAAACCCCAGAAAAACAACAAAATGAAGTGGAGATACGCAACCTTCCAGAAACATAATTCAGAAAAATGATAGTGAAGACGATCCAGGACCTCGGAAAAAGAATGCAGGCAAAGATTGAGAAGATGCAACAAATGTTTAACAAAGACCTAGAAGAATTAAAGAACAAACACAGATGAACAATACAATAACTGAAATGAAAACTACACTAGAAGGAATCAATAGCAGAATAACGGAGGCAGAAGGACGGATAAGCGACCTGGAAGACAGAATGGTGGAATTCACTGCTGCGGGACAGAATAAAGAAAAAAGAATGAAAAGAAATGAACACAGCCTAAGAGACCTCTGCAAAAACATTAAACGCAACGACATTCACATTATAGGGGTCCCAGAAGGAGAAGAGAGAGAGAAAGGAACAGAGAAAATATTTCAAGAGATTATAGTCGAAAACTTCCCTAACATGGGAAAGAATACAGCCACCCAACTGCAAGAAGTGCAGAGAGTCCCATACAGAATAAACCCAAGGAGAAACATGCCGAGACACACAGTAATCAAATTGGCAAAAATTAAAGACAAAGAAAAATTACTGAAAGCAGCAAGGGAAAAATGACAAATAACATAAAAGGGAACTCCCATAAGGTTAACAGCTGATTTCTCAGTGGTAACTCTACAAGCCAGAATGGAGTGGCATGACATATTTAAAATGAAGAAAGGGAAGAACCTACAACCAAGATTACTCTACCCGGCAAGGATCTCATTCAGATTCGATGGAGAAATCAAAAGCTTTACAGACAAGAAAAAGCTAAGAGAAATCAGCACCACCAAACCAGCTCTACAACAAATGCTAAAGGAACTTCTCTAAGTGGGAAACACAAGACAAGAAAAGGACCTACAAAACCAACCCCAAAACAATTAAGAAAATGGTAACAGGAACATACATATCGATAATTACCTTAAATGTGAATGGATTATGTGTTCCAACCAAAAGACACAGGCTCGCTGAATGGGTAAAAAAACAAGACCCATATATATGCTGTCTACAAGAGACCCAATTCAGACCTAGGGACACATACAGACTGAAAGTGAGGGGATGGAGAAAGATATTCCATGCAAACGGAAATTTAAAAAAAGCTGGAGTAGCAATACTCAAATCAGGTAGAAAAGACTTTAAAATAAAGAATGATATAAGACACAAGAAAGGACACTACATAATGATCAAGGGATCAATCCAAGAAGAAGATAGAACAATTATAAATATATATGCACCCAACACAGGAGCACCTCAATACATGAGGCAAATGCTAACAGGTATAAAAGAGGAAATCGACAGTAACACAAAAATAGTGGGGGACTTAAGCACTTCACACGAATGGACAGATCCAAACAGAAAATTAATAAAGAAACACAAGCTTTAAATGACACAATAGATCAGAGAGATTTAATTGATATTTATAGGACATTCCATCCACAAACAGCAGATTACACTTTCTTCTCAAGTGCACATGGAACATTCTCCAGGATAGATCACATCTTGGGTCACAAATCAAGCCTTGGTAAATTTAAGAAAATTGAAATCATATCAAGCATCTTTTCTGACCACAACACTATGAGATTAGAAATCAATCAGAGGGAAAAAAACGTAAAAAACACAAACACATGGAGGATAAACAGTACGTTACTAAATAACCAAGAGATAACTGAAGAAATCAAAGAGGAAATCAAAAAATACCTAGAGACAAATGAAAATGAGAATACAGTGATCCAAAACCTATGAGATGCAGCAAAAGCAGTTCTAAGAAGGAAATTTATAGCAGTACAATCCTACCTCAAGAAACTACAGACATCTCAAATAAACAACCTAACCTTTCACCTAAAGGAACTAAAGAAAGAAGAACAAACACAACCCAAAGTTAGAGAAGAAAAGAAATCATAAAGATCAGAGCAGAAATAAATGAAATAGACACAAAGAAGAGTAAAACTCAAAAAAACTAAAAGCTCGTTCTTTGAGAAGATAAAATTGATAAACCATTAGTCAGACTCATCAAGAAAAACAGGGAGAGGACTCAAATCAATAAAATTAGAAATGAAAAAGGAGAAGTTACAACAGACACCACAGAAATACAAAGCATCCTAAGAGGCTACTACAAGCAACTCTAGGCCAATAAAATGGACAACCTGGAAGAAATGGACAAATTCTTAGAAAGGTATAACCTTCCAAGACTGAACCAGGAAGAAATAGAAAATATGAACAGACCAATCACAAGTAATGACATTGAAACTGTGATTAAAAATCTTCCAACAAACAAAAGTCCAGGACCAGATGGCTTCACAGGTGAATTCTATGAAACATTTAGAGAAGAGCTAACACCCATCCTTCTCAAACTCTTCCAAAAGTTTGCAGAGGAAGGAACACTCTCAAACTCATTCTACGAGGCCACTATCACCCTGATACCAAAACCAGACAATGATACTACAAAAAAAGAAAATTACAGACCAATATCACTGATGAATATAGATGCAAAAATCCTCAACAAACTACTAGCAAACAGAATCCAACAACACATTAAAAGGATAATACACCATGATCAAGTGGGATTTATCCCAGGGAAGCAGGATTCTTCAATATACGCAAATAAATCAATGTCATACACCATATTAACAAACTGAAGAAGAAAAAACATATGATCATCTCAATAGATGCAGAAAAAGCTTTTCACAATATTCAACACCCACTTATGATAAAAACTCTCAAGAAAGTGGGCATAGAGGGAACCTACCCCAACATAATAAAGACCATATACGACAAACCCACAGCAAACATCATTCACAATAGTGAAAACCTGAAAGCATTTCCTCTAAGATCAGGAACAAGACAAGGACGTCCACTCTCACCACTATTATTCAACATAGTTTTGGAAGTCTTAGCCACGGCAATCAGAGAAGAAAAAGAAATAAAAGGAATACACATTGGAAAAGAAGGAGTAAAACTGTCACTGTTTGCAGATGACATGATGCTATACATAGAGAATCCTAAAAATGCCACCAGAAAACTATTAGACCAAATCAATGAATTTGGTAGTTGCAGAATACAAAATTAAGGCACAGAAATCTCTTGCATTCCTATACACTAATGATGAAAAATCTGAAAGAGAAATTATTGAAACACTGCCATTTACCACTGCAACAAAAAAAATAAAATAACTAGGAATAAACTTACCTAGGGAGACAAAAGACCTGTATGCAGAAAACTATAAGACACAGCTGAAAGAAATTAAAGATGACACAAGCAGATGGAGAGATATACCATGTTCTTGGATTGGAAGAATCAATATTGTCAAAATGACTATACTACCCAAAGCAATCTACAGATTCAACGCAATCCCTATCAAATTACCAATGGCATTTTTTTACACAATTAGAACAAAAAACCTTAAAATTTGTATGGAGACAGAAAAGACCCCGAATAGCCAAAGCAGTCTTGAGGGAAAAAACAGAGCTGGAGAAATCAGACTCCCTGACTTCAGACTATACTACAAAGCTACAGTATTCAAGACAATATGGTACTGGCACAAAAACAGAAATACAGATCAATGGAACAGGATAGAAAACCCAGAGATAAAGCCACACACCTATGGTCAACTAATCTATGACAAAGGAGGCAAGGATATACAATGGAAAAAAGACAGTCTCTTCAATAAGTGGTGCTGGAAAAACTGGACAGCTTCATATAAAAGAATGAAATTAGAATACTCCCTAACACCATACACAAAAATGAATTCAAAGTGGATTAGAGACCTAAATATAAGACCAGACACTATAAAACTCTTAGAGGAAAACATAGGAAGAACACTCTTTGACATAAATCACAGTAAGATCTTTTTTGATCCACCTCCTAGAGTAATGGAAATAAAAACAAAAATAAGCAAATGGGACCTAATGAAACTTAAAGCTTTTGCAACGCAAAGGAAACTACAAACAAGACGAAAAGACAACCCTCAGAATGGGAGAAAATATTTGCAAATGAAGCAAGTGACAAAGCACTACTCTCCAAAATATATAAACAGCTCATGCAGCTGTATATTAAAAAAACAAACAACCCAATCCAAAAATGGGCAGAAGACCTAAACAGACATTTCTCCAAAGACGACATACAGATGGCCAAGAAGCACATGAAAAGCTGCTCAATATCACTAATTATTAGAGAAATGCAAATCAAAACTACAATGAGGTATCACCGCACACCAGTTAGAATGGGCATCATCAGAAAATCTACCAACAACAAATGCTGGAGAGGATGTGGAGAAAAGGGAACCCTCTTGCACTGTTGGTGGGAATGTAAATTGATACAGACACTATGTAGAACACTATGGAGGTTCCTTAAAAAACTAAAAATAGAACTACCATATGACCCAGCAATCCCACTACTTGGCATGTACCCAGGGAAAACCATAATTCAAAAAGACACATGTACCTCAATGTTCACTGCAGCACTATTTACAAGAGCCAGGACATGGAAGCAACCTAAATGCCCATCAACAGACAAATGGATAAAGAAGATGTGGTACATATATACAATGGAATATTACTCAGCCATAAAAAGGAACGAAATTGAGTCATTTGTAGAGATGTGGATGGATCTAGAGACTGTCCTATAGAGTGAAGTAA
The DNA here is from genome assembly GCF_951394435.1 of Stenella coeruleoalba. NCBI lineage: Eukaryota > Metazoa > Chordata > Mammalia > Artiodactyla > Delphinidae > Stenella > Stenella coeruleoalba. The sequence goes on along the minus strand of NC_137152.1, from coordinate 98,189,644 downwards.
TCAGAAAGAGAAAAACAAATATCATATATTAACGCATATATGTGGAACCTAGAAAAACGGTACAGATGAACCAGTTTGCAGGGCAGAAATTGACACACACATGTACAGAATAAACATATGGACACCAAGGGGGGAAAGTGGTGGGGGGGTTGGGTGGTGGTAGTGGGATGAATTGGAAGATTGGGATTGACATGTATACACTAATATGTATAAAATGGATAACTAATAAGAACTTGCTGTTTAAAAATAAATAAAATTAAATTTTAAAAATAAGATCAAGAGGAAATAGGAAAAAAAAGAAAATAGAGGCCAACAAAAAAATATATTTATCTTGAACAAGGTCATAGAATTCATTATTGATACAACTATACCTAGAATAGAAATCTCCTAATGCGTAGGCCAACTGTTGGATTTTAAAATGTAAATTATGTCCTGAATTTAGAATAATTTTTTTAAGGCAGTGGTTCACATCTAGGGACTCCTAACACCCAGGGTTCCATAACAGTAGTAATAAAAATCTGTGATCTCTTTTACTACTTCCAACAGCCTGATACATATCATAATTTCCCCTACAAAAAGACTATTCAAATTTACAAAAACCTCAATTTTCTTATCTTCAACAGCAGTTATATCAGCTCAGCTTGGAAACAAAGTAAAATGAAGGCGAAGGTAGCACAAAACTTTTACAAACACAAAAATATATAACAGAAGGTTCTATATAATTATCAAAAGTAGGTCACAAATGTGGATTTTGTGAGTTTATAAGTGATACATGTTAAGTTATAAACTTATACTATCCATATGACAACTGCATATCATTTACCCAGAAGAAATAAAGGCTTTCCCTGCTACTAAAGATAGAAAAAAATACCCTTGTAGATTTTAAGAAAGAGACACTACATAGTATAGTAAAACTTCCCAAACCACTATTCCATGGACTTGTTTCATCAAAATCATCATGAGTGCTTGTTAACAATACATATTCCCAGGCAGTACTTCAGATCGGTAGTTTACAGACACCTCAGATGATTCTTTTGTGCAATCAGGCCTTGAAATCACCTGGGTAGTGTATAATATTCTCAGTAGTATCCAGCAGTAAATGCAACGAATTTCAACAGCTGCTTTTCACAGTGCCCTTCAACGCAAGTAAATGAGACACAAAACTAAAGCATGCTCTGTGAAACAATTTATCCAAAGCTTGGGAACTAAGTACACTGCTTTCCAACGATCTGGCCTGATCCAGTAGTAAAACATACAACAAAACCCAGAAAAATATTTATTCACAAAAACTCAAAATTTTGCATAAAATTTCAATGCGTGCACCGACTCCCTGCAGGCCAGCCCCTGTTGAGCTTCAGGTAAGGACTCCTGCTCTAAACTACTGCTTCTCAAACTTTAACGTGCATACAAAACACCTAGGGAATCCTGTTAAAATGCAGATTCTGATGCAGTGAGTTTGGAATGGGTCCTGAGATTCTCCATTTTTTTTTTTCCAAGCTCTCAACTGATGCTGATGCTGTTGGACCTCCAAATTTTTTAGAAGGACTGATCCTGAGGAACTGTGTATCTTTCAAACAATCCTCCATGAATACATGGTAGTACCATTAAGCTTTCACAAAAAGGTGAAGTTATATTCTCAGGCAAAAAGCTGGAATGCAGCTATACTGTGTTTCCATCCCAAATCAAATGTTTGGGTTCACTTTTTGTGACTGTCTACATAGCAGAAAAAAGCTTTCAGAGCAAGAGAATTTTTAAAATATATACTGAACAGGCTGGAATTCCACAGTTTCTCCTTCCCTCAGCCAAAGCAGCTATGGGCACTTAAGTACTTAATACACCCCTGCATTTACACAGCCAGCCATTCCTTCACAAAGAGTGGTCCTGTAGGGTTCTCAGAGCATTTTCATTGCCTACCTGTTAACATGTATATTTTAGCCACTATCTAATCAGATAGCAGTGTACACTTTAACTTCGTTTCTCTGTACTTTTTTTTTTTTTTTTTGCGGGACGCGGGCCTCTCACTGTTGTGGCCTCTCCCATTGCGGAGCACAGGCTCCGGACGCGCAGGTTCAGCGGCCATGGCTCACGGGCCCAGCCGCTCCGCGGCATGTGGGATCTTCCCGGACCGGGGCACGAACCCGTGTCCCCTGCATCAGCAGGCGGACTCTCAACCACTGCGCCACCAGGGAAGCCCTGTAGTTACTTTTTTTTTAAGTAGTTACTATTTTTTTTTTTAGTAACTTCCAATGGATTTTTTCAAAGCTGAAGTAAAATATGTGGAGGATAGTTAATTCCATATTTTTTTCGCCAGCCAACAACCTGGTGGAAATAGTCTACAAAAATGTACTTATTGCTTAATCCTACTAGTTTGGGGTTCATTTGTTTGGATTATCTTAGATGCACAAAAATGGGTCCTTAATCACAACACAATATCATGGTTGGTCCACACATGGTACTCTTTTATTTACTTATTAATTCATTATTTTAATAATATTATAAGCCCACAATCCCACTAACCCAATTTAGGAACTAGAACATTGCCAATAACCTATACCTATGTGCTCCTCCCCATTCCACTCTCCTGCCTCACCCTCAGAGATAACCACCATACTAAATTTTAGGATTATTTTTACTGAGTTGGTTTTTTCTTTAATTTTATCATGTGTGTGTGTATGTGTGTGTGTGTGTGTAATACACCTAAGCCATATGATATTTGATTTTGCTTGGATTTGCACTTTATACAAAGGGGACGATACTGTATAGAGTATCTGTGGAACTTACATCTTTTAGTCCAATTTATGCTATTAAGATTTATCCAGGCTAATGCATGTTGTAGTTCATTCATTTTCAAAGCTTTATAATATTCCATTATGTCAATATATCACAATTTACCCAGTCTCCTGTTGATGAGGATTTGGATGACCTCTAGTTTTTTACTATTATAATAAATGCTGCTATGAATATTTGTGGCCATGACTCCTGGTTTACAGTTGCTAATGTTTCTCTTGGGAATATACCTAGGAGTGGAACTGCTAGGTCATAGTGAATGTGAATATTCAGCTTTACAAGATAATGACAAGTTGTTTTCCAAAGTAGTTGTACCAATTTATAATTCCAGAATCAACATACAGATGATATTGTTTATCCTCCTCTCCTTTAATATTTGGCATTGTCAAACTTCTTAATCATTTTCAAATGAGCGGTAAAAAAATATTATCTCATGTCTTGATTTGGATTTTCCTAATCATCAGTGAGGTTGAGTACTTCATATATTATTAACTGTATTTATTTCTTCTTCTATAATATTCATGTCTTTTGTCCACTTTTCTATTAGGTTATCTTTTATGAGTTCTTTCCATATTCTTGACACCAACATTGCATTGATTTTGTGTTACAAATAACTTCTCAGAGCCTGTAGCTTGTCTTTTCACTTTTGGTAAGTGGTATTTTCATTAACAAAAATTTGTAATTGAACGTGATTTATTTTACCAGGCTTATTAGTTTTTTCTGATTGTACTTTATGTCTTTTTAAGAAATAGTTTGCTACCCCAAGATCAAAAAGATGTTCACCGATGTTTTTTACTTAAGCATGTAGTTTTGCTTTTGACATTTAACTTATTAATTCTTCTGAAGTTAACATTTATATATAATGTGAGAGGTAAAAACCCATATTGTTTCCATACTGAGTAACCAATGTTTCCTGCTTCTTTTATTTAATAGCCTCTCCTTAACCCAGTGATCTCCACTCCAACTCTGTCATACATCAAAGTTCCATATATGTGAGTTTGTTTCTGGACTCTGTTTTCTGTTCCGTAGGTCTATTTCTCCCTTCCTGACCAATACCACTCCATGTTTCACAGGAGCCCGTAAGACTTTATAAACCTTGATATTTAATAGCATATGTTCTCTAACTACTCTTTTACAAGGTTTTTAAAGTACTTTATGGTATTTGTATTTCCACATAAATTTTAGAAAAAGCTTATCAATTTCCATGTAAAAGAGCTGAGGTAGTGATTAGATTTTCACTCAACCTATAGATAGATTTAGGAAAAACTGACATCTTAAAACACTGAGAATTCTAAAATGTATTCTATAGTCAAATGGACCTCAACTGATCAACATGATATACAAGCAAACCAAGAGATCCAAACCAAGTTTTCTGGATTGTATAAAAGGGCTGCGAAGATAGAATATCTCAGGAGCATTCCATTCACATCATCATCAGACCAAAGTTCCCTCACACTTCCAAGCTGATCTCTGTACAGGGTTATGATGACCAGAAATTATTGGTATAGGACAGCATGTGTCCGCATGTGTATCAGTGTCCATGACTTAAGTGTTGAGATGAATAGGATTAGAATTCAGAGTCCACCTGCAATTTGCCCTAAGCTTCACTCCCTATGGAGTCTCTCATGTAAAAAGTATAAAATCTCCATTTATATTTGATATAAGAGATGAGAATGGAAGCATACGTTGAACTCAGGCAGCAAGATAACCAAGACATGGAGGGTAGCAGAGAACCCCATCTTGGGAAAGAGGCCCTTATCTGAGGTTCGTAACTCTCCAGGTCATACATCTGCTGGTCATCATCCAGTGGTCCCCATGTCCACCAGGTCACCAGGATGCTGGGTACTGTATTCCCAGGAGTTCTGGGATGGGCCAGGTGCCCCACTGGTAGGGACATGAGGCCGCCATGATGGAGTGTGGGAATCATCAGGCCTGGTTGGAGCAAGGAGCAGGGAGCAGGAGCAGGGGGGCCTATCTGGGCCCAAGGCCCATGTAGGCGGGGGAAGAACCAGAATGAAGAGGAGGGGCAGGGGTAATGGAGGGGTGTGGGAGAAGAAGCAACCAAGTCAGAAGGGGTGCCGAATGGAAGGGAGAGAAAGAGCAGGAAGGCAAGTAGTAGGAAGAGCAGACAGGACAGGCAAGGGTAGAAGTGACCCAGGCAGGGAGGTGGGAAGGGGTGAAAATGATAACAAGAGGGAGACAGTCTGGGCATGAGGTAAGAAGAGGACCAGGTTGGTCTGAGTAACTGGTGACTGAAGCAGGCACAGAATGAAGAGACAGGGAAGTCATAGGGACAAGAGGCAGAACAGAAGGAAGGGAGGGAGCCGAAAGCCAAGCTAGGGCAGAGGGGAAAGTATGATGAAGAGGAGATTGAGCGGGAAAGAGACAGGGCAGCTTCTTCTGCATGACTCTCAGATGAAATGCTGGGTTCAGTGCTCTGCATTCTTTTTTTGCTTGATTCCATTATGACTTAGATTCCAGTAAAAAAGAGTCCAAGATTCCATGACATTTTGACTTGGAAGATAACTTTGACATCTATGAGTGCAGCTTTCTCCATCTTGTAAATTAAGAAACGAAAGTCCAAAGGGCTGTCCAAAGTTACCCAACAGTTAGGGGCGCAGTTTAGAGACAATCCAATCCAGAACTCATAAAAACAATCCCAGATGACCAGGCAGTGGATCAAAGTGCAGGCCTCTCCAGAGACTGGAGGGGGCCCCTCTGGCCATTAGGGCCCACCCTAGATAGAGGAAATGGCGGTAGCCACTCTCTATCCTTGAAAGGCACCTTCTATCCCTGTCTTTAAAAAATTGAGACTTCTAAACCATAAATATATTATGCCCCCACTTACTTCTTTTCTTTCCAAAATTTATAGTTTCTGTTCAGAAGACTTGATCATCTTTCATTAGATAATTCCTAGGTTGATCAATTCCTAACCTTGGACGTAGACAACGGCCCATAATGAACGAGAATTTGCTACATCCTTAAGGCATCATGCTTAGACTGCTGTCTACTCTTCTGGAGACAGAGTCCTTTAGATGAGGCAGTCCTGTCACCACCCCTGCATCCCAGGCATATTCCCCTCTCCCTGCAAGTTACCACTGAGGTTTCAGTATAGACTTAACAGAGGGGGGATTCTAGATTCCCCAGGGGAGAAAAGTAAGAGAGAAGTGGGAAAAACCAATAGAAAGGTAGGAAATTAGATATATTTTTCCAAGTTCACAGTTGGCCTAGGGCCAACTATTTCAGCCCATTTTTGTTTAACAATCAATCCCCTCCCCCAAATTGAGATATGGAATATCCTACCTCAATCCACCCTATCATCTAGGAAAATCTTTGAAAAAGTGAAACACTGGGTGAAGCAATTGGGTTTGATACTGGATGCAACATTTCTGCAGGCCACAGCTCCGACAAATCTGTTCTATGCAAAAAATTATTATTTCCTCTGCTTAGCATATCCTGTCCTCTGCCCTTCTTGCAAAACATGTTTCAGATGTTGTTTGCGCCATAATGTTCCACTGAGAAACAAGGCCTACATCATGCCCTCAACAATAGCTCCCAGAGCATATAGTCGCCTGCATCAGAACCCATCATAGAGAAGAGAAAAAAATTTCCATCTCCTGCCCCCTCATGATCAAACTAGGGCTTCAGCCCACACAGATCTGTCACTCTGAGAAGGCTCCCCAGTCACAGCATAATCTTTGCCAAGGAAGAACAGAGAAAATTGCATCTAGGAGCTATACAAAGTTAACTTTTCTATTCTAGCCTGTATTTTAGCAGCACTGTCTTCTTAGAACAATTATCTCAAAAGTACAAACTCAGTTTTCACCTAGAGTGGAAGGAAACCTGATTTGGGAAAGGAGTCTCCTGGACCAAGTTTATACCAGAGCCTAAAATCATATTTCAAAAGAACCAAACTGTAAAATTGGGAAACTCAGAGTGTAAGATTTGGCATCGTGGGGAAAAAAAAATTTTCTTTGACAGGCCCCTTCCTGAACTTGTCACCTGAGATGGAGAGAGATACTCTTTGATAAAAAATTAAATATAGGGTTTCTATCACGCCATTCCACCATTCCAGAATATCAGCACCAACACTAACTTAACACACGCTGCAATCAAAACCTTACCCATTCTCTCAGCATCAGTTCAAATGTCATCTCTTTTAGGAAGCTTTTTTAAGTAGCCTGGTGCAAATCTCACTTTCTGTCCCAATCTTCCTAGCATACGTTTATAATTGTGTGTTGCTCAGTCACGGTGGAAAAAATGTAAGGCCTACCCAACTAGATGGTAGGCTCAAGAGCAAGGAGTCTGTTTATAACACCCCTGTTACACAGTAGGTGTTTCACAAGTACTTGCTGCTCAACTATAAAATGCTGAAGTGCTAAGGAAGCTTAAGCAACACTGGCCCCCACTGGGTCCACAGACTCATGTACCAAGAGAGCCACCCATTAAAAACAATTTCAGTGTTGAGAATAATTTATACAATTTCTACCAACAATTTATACACTCCTGAGAGCTGTTTGTTGCTATCATATTTATGAAAAATGGTCCAAAATGCGCAGTACCAAACATTTGAGTCAGGAGATTCACATACTCACAGGGAGACAGAGGCTCAGGCAATGTAGCCCATTGAAACCCTTAAAGGAGATCTGTGTTGGAGGAAGCAGGATGTGGTTTGGAAAACTTGCCTCACTTATTATGTCTTCTTTCACTGCTCATATCCACAAATTTAACATTTTGCAAGTAACAGAGTCCAAAGGCCAATATTTCCTCAGGTCAGGTTTCCTTCCAACAGACTGAAAGTGGGTGTTCCTCTATGTTCTTGGGAAGAAAAGTTCTAGTGCCACAAATCCATCTGCAAGTCCTGCTGCGTCAATGCCAGGACTGTGGTACAAGGAATACAGGGATAGGGCAAGATGCCTGGACTGGGAAAGCCAAAGCAAGAGATGTATGTATACAGGGCAAGGTACAGGTCTGAGCAAGGGAGGTAAACTGAAAGCAGGAGGTCACAGTGGACTTGTACTGCAGGTCATAACATGGCAGAGGGTAGAAATCAGACAGGCCATGAGGAGTCTGGAAGCACATGGGTACCAGAGAGCAAGGCAAGAATCGAATTGTACAATTAAAGTACAATGAATGTGGAGGCAGAGTCCCAGTTATACCACGTACCAGATCTGTGATGTTTGATGGGTCACATCTCTGCCACCTAAACTCCTTTATCTATGAAACAGGGACAGTTAAACCTACTTCACTCCCTACCTCACATGTAGTAATAGGGATCAAAGGAGATAAAGTATATCTGAACATGCCTTCTAAACTCCAAATCACTGTTCAAATGTAAGTGATTACTATTATTAAATCATTGTGTGGACAAAGATCAGAAGTATGTAGCACTAACAAGAAGAGCAAGCCGAGCAGTGAGTCCAGAACCTGCACCAGAGACCACAGAAATACAAAAATAGATCATAGCAGCAGAGAGGAGAGTCATAAAGTAGCAACAACAAAGAGGCCATGAAACTAAGATGCCGTTCACGGCAGGAAGTATCTTACATAAGCTAAGGCAGGACACAAAGAAAAGGCAAGACTTTCTCTTGTCTCTTAACAGAATAAAATTAAATAAATATCATGCATTTTTGAGCACCTATTGGGACCCATATGGGATTGCAGAGGGAAGGAGAGATCAATGAGGGAGTGGGCTTACTTCTGTTTCCTGCCTCAGTGAGTGTCACCATGACCTACCCAATGATCCAAACCAGAAACCTGAGAGTCCTTCTACACTTCTCCTCCCTGCCTCTGGCCCTTCTCATCCAATCAATCACTGTGTCCTAACAATTTTGCTCCCTAACACCTCTAAAATCTGTGCTTACTCTCAATTCCTATTGCCATGGTATTCGCTCCATCAGTCCCCCATTATCTCAACCTCCTAATCAGCCTCCATGCCATCAGAGTAATCTATTTTAATCAATAATCAGGCCATGTAACTACTCCACACAAAATTCTACAATGGCTTGCCACCACTGCATGCAACCTAAAGTTCAACGGATAGTAGAAGACAGTATAATAAGCACATGTTAAATTGTATATTGCAGACAATAGGTGCCATAGGAGAAGAGAAAAAACAACGCAGGTTCCCTTACTGGAGAAGAGTACATGGAGAGGATGAGACTTAAACTGAGCCTCAAAGAACTGATAGAACTTGAAAAGTTGGAAGTACGTATGTATGTCTGTGTTTGAGAATATGTGTGGGGGTGGGGGGTGGGAGAGATGCAGAGATTTTTAAGAAGGAGAATTAAACCTCAGGAACAAGATGAGCTTCCTAAGATTCAGGGGGATGTCAGCCCCCACAAGGCACCAAATAAGCACATTCCCAGTTAATAAGGTAGCCTGCTCTTTGCTTTCCGAAAATGGAGAAATTAAATTATCTGGTTTGAAAGCCTGCCTCAGAAGCACTTGGCACACAGACTGAATATGGAGCCACCATCCTAGCAGAAGATAAATCAAATATAGAATAGCTCTGACAAAGCTCAGAACATGCAATGAAAACTGAAAGAGACAGGACCTGGATTCCAGCCACATCCAGTGAGTCAAGGTCTCTGAGGGCAGCTGCAAGCAGGAAGCTAAATCAGAGAGGAAGAAGCAGTATTTTTTAAAGAGACTATCATCTACAGAAACAGCACTCCCTCCAAAAAACAGTAGCAATGGGATGCATTAAAAAAGCACTGTAAGATGCAAGTGAGACAAACAGCAGGCAGATGTGCAAAGGCTGACATAGTTGTTTCTGGGGTTTAAAAATTGGGAAGCATTTGGAGAACTGAACCATTCCAATTCCCAGTACTGGGACACCCATATGATACTAATATGGTTGGCTGAGAGTTGAGACATTCATAGAATCTACCTGATTTTTTGCCCATTTCTATGATACCAATAGATAGTTTTTATTGACATAACCAATTGTGGTGATATCATGTTATCTATTAAGTCAAATTCATCTTTTGGAGACTTTGTTTTCTGTCTCTGCAAAGTAGATACAGAATATTCCTAGTTCATGATGTTGACATTGGAGAGAACAGCCTGGCTCTCCCACATCTCGTTCCATGGGGCCCTGGTCAAAGAAAGAATCTGGGCCTGAGTGGAACACACAGAAAGGAGGGATTTAGGATTTGTATAGCATTGAAGACTCTGCTTGAGACTCCTGGAGAACAGATATATAACAGATCATAATGATAGGTGACAGAGATAGATAACACACATAAATGATCAGATATAGATAGATGATGATGGAGACAGACTGCAATCACATTCCATTCTAATTAATTTGAAGATAGAGCAAATGCCACAAGGTTGCACCTTAGCTAGCTTATAAACCCTAACTGAACTTCCGGCCTGTAGATGTGTGGGTGTCTAAATACCCTTCAACTCTCCAGTTGCAGGCTAGAGAGGCTCATGGAGCATGTAGCTCCTGACCCAGCACATGCATCCAAGCACAAACACCTTCTCCCCTGCTAGGATACACTCTGAATCATATCACTGTTCTATCAAACAATATTGACAGCCAGGCTTGGATCTCCCCACAGTATTTCAAAGAAAGCTATATAACTGTTTTACAAAGCACCAAAAATGAATGCAGGACCTCACCTGAAGTAATTCATGGCCTCAGATTCTGCTATCCTGACTTTAACGGACACAGATGTGAGATAGTTCTGTACCTTCCTCTATTCTGCTTTCTCTTGCTTGGCCAAGGTTGGGTCCACTGAAGGCAGAAGATAGATGCCTTTACCCCCTGGACAAGTTGAACAAATCCACCCCACTGCTGTCATTCCCTGAAAGTTACCTTTCCTCACAGCAAGGAGTATCTGTGGAAGGCTCCTCACCTGGCAATACTAGCTTAGTTATTTCAGACTGAAAGCTCAGCTCAAATGTCACTTTACTCAGGAAAGCCTCCCAGACTAGATCACCCATTAAATAATTCTTAAACACCTCATCTGTCTTCTTTCTCACTCAAAACAATCGTTATTAATTCTCTAAGTGTTGTCCAATAGAAATTTTGAAGATAATGGAAAATAAATGTTCCATATCTGAGCTGCCCAATACAGGGGTCACTAGCTGCATTTGGCTACTGAGCACTTGAAATGTTGTTAATGTAACTGAGACACTGCGTTTTTAACTATTTAATTTTAAATAACTTAAATTTAAATTGCTACACATAGCTAGTGGCTATCATTGTGGACAGCGCCTGCAATTAGATTCTGTGTTTCAAGAGAGCAAGGATAATTCTGATGTTTCAGTAACACTGTATTCCCACTGCCCACACACAGTAAGCATTCAATTAACACATAATGACTTGAACGGTTAGTCAGTCTACCATTATTGGACTTCCCTGGTGGTGCAGTTGCTAAGAATCCACCTGCCAATGCAGGAGACACGGGTGCGAGCCCTGGTCCAGTAAGATCCCACATGCCGCAGAGCACCTAAGCCCGTGAGCCACAACTACTGAGCCTGCACTCTAGAACCCACGAGCCACAAGTACAGAGCCTATGCTCTACAGCCAACGAGCCACAATTACTGAGCCCACATGCCACACCTACTGAAGCTCAGGGGCCCAGAGCCCGTGCTCTGCAACAAGAGAAGCCACCACAATGAGAAGCCCGTGCACCACAACAAAGAGTAGCCCCCGCTCACTGCAACTAGAGAAAGCCCGCACGCAGCAATGAAGACCCAACATAGCCAAAAAAATAAATAAATGAAAAGTAAATTATGGTGGGGCTAATGGTGGACACTAGGAGGGCTCACACCAAGGAGTGCTTCCAAGAATTTCTGCTGCCAGTTTCCTTGTCCCCACAGAGAGCCACAGCCACCCCCGCCTCTGCAGGAGACCCTCAAACACTAACAGCCATGTGGATGACAAGGTGATGGCATTCCAGCCGGGGGTCAGGCCTGAGACTCTGAGGTGGGAGAGCCGAGTTCAGGACACTGGACCATCAGACACCTCCAGACCCCATGTAATATCAAACGGGGAAAGTTCTCCCAGATATCTCCATCTCAATGCAAAGACCCAGCTCCATTCAATGACCAGCCAACTCGAGCGCTTGACAGCCCTTGCCAAACAACAAGCAAGACAGGAACTCAACCACACCCATCAGCAGAGAGGCTGCGTAAAATCATAAAAAGTTCACAGACACCCCAAAACACACCGCTGGATGTGGTCCTGCCACCAGAAAGACAAGATTCAGCTTCAACCACCAGAACAGAGGCACCAGTCCTTTCCACCAGGAAGCCTACACAACCCACTGAACCAAGCTTACCCACTAGGGGAAGATATCAAAAACAAGGGGAACTACCAACCTGCAGCCTGTGAAAAGGAAACCCCAAACGCAGTAAGTTAAGCAAAAGGAGAAGACAAAGAAATACACAGCAGATGAAGAAGCAAGGTAAAAGCCCACCAGATCAAACAAATGAAGAGGAAACAGGCAGTCTACCTGAAAAAGAATTCACAGTAATGATAGCAAAGATGATCCAAAATCTTAGAAATAGAATGAAGAAAATACAAGAAACGTTTAACAAGGACCTAGAAGAACTAAAGGGCAAACAAACAATGATGACCAACACAATAAATGAAACTAATAATTCTCTAGAAGGAATCAATAGCAGAATAACTGAGGCGGCAGAAGAACAGATAAGTGACTCAGAAGATAAAATAGTGGAAATAACTACCACAGAGCAGAATAAAGCAAAAAGAATTAAGGACAGTCTCAGAGACCTCTGGGACAACATTAAACACACAAACATTTGAATTATAGGGATCCCAGAAGAAGAAAAAAGGAAGGGACTGAGAAAACATTTGAAGAGATTATAGTTGAAAACTTCCCTAATATGGGAAAGGAAATAGTCAATCAACTCCAGGAAGCACAGAGAGTCTCATACAGGTAAATGGAAAGAGAAACACGCCAAGACATATTAATCAAACTATCAATAATTAAATGCAAAGAAAAATTATTAAAAGCAGGAAGGGAAAAGCAACAAATAACATACAAGGAAATCCCCATAATGTTAACAGCTGATTTCTCAGCACAAACTCTGCAAGCCAATAGGGAGTGGCAGGACATATTTAAAGTGATGAAGGGAAAAACCTACAATGAAGATTACTCTACCCAGCACGGATCTCATTCAGATTTGACAGAGAAATTAAAACCTTTACAGACAAGCAAAAGTTAAGAGAATTCAGCACCACCAAACCAGCTTTACAACAAAGGCTAAATGAATTTCTCTAGGAAGGAAACACAAGAGAAGGAAAAGATCTACAATAAAAAAACCAAAACAATTAAGAAAACGGTAACAGGAATATACATACTGATAATTATCTTACATGTAAATGGATTAAATGCTCCAACAAAAAGACACAGACTGGAAGAATGTACACAAAAACAACACCCGTATATATGCTGCTTACAAGAGACCCACTTCAGACCTAGGGACACATACAGATGGAAAGTGAGGGGATGGAAAAAGATATTCCATGCTAATGGAAATCCAAAGAAAGCTGGAGAAGCAACTCTCATACCAGACAAAATAGACTTTAAAATAAAGACTATTACAATAGACAAAGAAGGACACTACATAATGATCAAGGGATCAATCCAAGAAGATACAACAACTGTAAATATTTATGCACCCAACATAGGAGAACCTCATTACATAAGGCAAATGCTAACAACCATAAAAGGGGAAATAGACAGTAACACAGTAATAGTAGGGGACTTTAACACCCCACTTTCACCTAAGGACAGGTAAACCAAAATGAAAATGAATAAGAAAACACAAGCTTTAAAAGATACATTAAACAAGATGGACTTGATATTTTTTGGACATTCCATCAAAAAAAACCAGAATACACTTTCTTCTCAAGGGCTCATGGAATGTTCTCCAGGATATAACATATCCTGGGTCACAAACCAAGCCTTGGTAAATTTAAGAAAATTGAAATCGTACCAAATACTTTCCTGACCACAACGCTATGAGACTTGATATCAATTACAGGAAAAAATCTGTAAAAAATACAAACTCATGGAGGCTAAACAATACACTACTAAATAACCGAGAGATCACTAAGAAATCAAAGAGGAAATCAAAAATTACCTACAAAAAAATGACAATGAAAACATGATGGGGCTTCCCTGGTGGTGCAGTGGTTGAGAATCTGCCTGCCAATGCAGGGGACACGGGTTCGAGCCCTGGTCTGGGAAGATCCCACAGGCCGCGGGGCAACTGGACCCATGAGCCACAACTACTGAGCCTGCACGTCTGGAGCCTGTGCTCCGCAACAAGAGAGGCAACGACAGTGAGAGGCCGTGCATCACGTTGAAGAGTGGCCCCCGCTCACAGCAACTAGAGAAAGCCCTCGCACAGAAACGAAGACCCAACACAACCAAAACTAAATAAATAAATTTATTTAAAAAAACAAAAAAAACACATGATGACCCAAAACCTATGGGATGCAGCAAAAGCAGTTCTAAGAGGGAAGTTTATAGCAATACAATCCTACCTCAAGAAACAAAAAACATCTCAAATAAACAACCTAACCTTACACCTAAAACAATTAAAGAAAGAAGAACAACAGCAACAAAACACAAAGTCAGCAGAAGGAAAGAAAAAATAAAGATCAGATCGGCAATAAATGAAAAAGAAATGAAGGAAACAATACCAAACATCAATAAAACTAAAAGCTGGTTCCTTGAGAAGATAAACAAAATTGATAAGCCAGTAGCCAGATTCATAAAGAAAAAAAAGGGAGAAGACTCAAATCAATAGAATTAGAAATGAAAAAGGAGAAGTAACAATTGACACTACAGAAATATAAAGGATCAGGAGAGATTACTACAAGCAACTATATGCCAATAAAATGGACAACCAGGAAGAAATGGACAAATTCTTAGAAAAGCACACCTTACAAGACTGAACCAGGAAGAAACAGAAAATATAAACAGACCAATCACAAGCACTCAAATTGAGACTGTGATTTAAAATCTTCCAACAAACAAAAGCCCAGAAACAGATGGCTCCACAGGTGAAATATATTAAATATTTTTTAACATCTTTATTGGAGTATAACTGCTTTACAATGGTGTTAGTTTCTGCTTTATAACAAAGTGAATCAGCTATACATACACATATATCCCCATATCTCCTCCCTCTTGCGTCTCCCTCCTACCTTCCGTACCTCACCCCTCTAAGTGGTCACAAAGCATTGAGGTGATCTCCCTGTGCTATGCAGCTGCTTCCCACGACCTATCTATTTTACATTCGATAGTGCATATATGTCCATGCCACTCTCTGACTTGGTCCCAGCTAACCCTTCTCACTCCCCGTGTAAAGTCGATTCTCTACGTCTGCGTCTTTATTCCTGTCCTGCTCCTAGGTTCTTCATAACCATTTTTTTTTTAGATTCCATGTACATGTGTTAGCATATGGTATTTGTTTTACTCTTTCTGACTTACTTCACTCCGTATGACAGACTCTAGGTCCATCCACCTCACTACAAATAACTCAGTTTCATTTCCTTTTATGGCTGAATAATATTCCATTGTATATATGTGCCACGTCTTCTTTATCTATTCATCTGTTGATGGACACATAGGTTGCTTCCATGTCCTGGCTACTGTAAATAGAGCTGCAATGAACACTGTGGTACATGATTCTTTTTGAATTATGGCTTTCTCAGGGTACATGCCCAGTAGTGGGATTGCTGGGTCACATAGTAGTTCTATTTTTAGTTTTTTGAGGAACCTCCATACTGTACTCCATAGTGGCTGTATCAATTTAAATTCCCACCAACAGTGCAAGGGGGCTCCCTTTTCTCCACACCCTCTGCAGCATTTACTGTTTCTAGATTTTTTGATGATGGCCCTTCTGACTGATGTGACATGATACCTCATTGTAGTTTTGATTTGCATTTCTCTAATGATTAGCGACGTTGAGCATCCTTTCATGTGTTTGTTGGCAATCTGTATATCTTCTTTGGAGAACTGTCTACTTAGGTCTTCTGCACATTTTTGGATTGGGTTGTTTGCTTTTTTTTGATATTGAGCTCTATGAGCTGCTTGTATATTTTGGAGATTAATTCTTTATCATTGTTTCATTTGCAAATATTTTCTCCCATTCTGAGGGTTCTCTTTTCATCTTGTTTATGGTTTCCTTTGCTGTACAAAAGGTTTTAAGTGGGCTTCCCTGGTGGCGCAGTGGCTGAGAGTCCGCCTGCCAATGCAGGGGACACGGTTTTGTGCCCCGGTCCGGGAAGATCCCACATGCCGCGGAGCGGCTGGGCTCATGAGCCATGGCCACTGAGCCTGCGCGTCCGGAGCCTGTGCTCCGCAACGGGAGAGGCCACAACAGTGAGAGGCCCGAGTACCACAAAAAAAAAAAAAAAAAAAAAAAAGGTTTTAAGTTTCATTAGGTCCCATTTGTTTATTTTTGTTTTCATTTCCATTTCTCAGGGAGGCGGGTCAAAAAGAATCTTGCTGTGATTTATGTCATAGAGTGTTCTGCCTATGTTTTCCTCTAGGAGTTTGATAGTGTCTGCCCTTACATTTAGGTCTTTAATCCATTTTGAGTTTATTTTTGTGTATGGTGCTAGGAAGTACTCTAATTTCATTCTTTTACATGTAGTTGTCCAGTTTTCACAGCACCAGTTATTGAAGAGGCTGTCTTTTCTCCATTGTATATTCTTCCCTCCTTTATCAAAAATAAGGTGACCATAAGTGTGTGGGTTTACTGCTGGGCTTGCTATCCTGTTCCATTGATCTATATTTCTGTTTTTGTGCCAGTACCATGCTGTCTTGATTACTGTAGCTTTGTAGTATCGTCTGAAGTCTGGGAGCCTGATTCCTCCAGCTCTGTTTTTCTTTCTCAAGATTGCTTTAGCTGTTCAGGGTCTTTTCTGTCTCCCCACAAATTTTTAGATTTTTTGCTCTAGTTCTGTAAAAAATGCCACTTGTAATTTGATAGGGATTGCACTGAATCTGGAGATTCCTTTGGGTAATACAGTCATTTTCACCATATTGATTCTGCCAATCCAAGAACATGGTATATTTCTCCATCTGTTTGTGTCATCTTTGATTTCTTTCCTCAGTGTCTTACAGTTTTCTGAGTACAGGTCTTTTACCTCCTTACGTAGGTTTATTCCTAGGTATTTTATTATTTTTGTTGCAGTGGTGAATGGGATTGTTTCCTTAATTTCTCTTTCTGATCTTTCATTGTTAGAGTATACAAATGCAAGAGATTTCTGTGCATTAATTTTGTATCCTGCAACTTTAGCAACTTCACTGATTAGCTCTAACAGTTTTCTGGTGGCATCTTTACGACTTTCTATGTACAGTATCATGTCATCTGCAAACAGTGACAATTTTACCTCTTCTTTTCTGATTTGGATTCCTTTTCTTTCTTTTTCTTCTCTGATTGCTGTGGCTAGGACTTCCAAAACCATGTTGAGAATTAGTGGCAAGAGTGGATATCCTTGTCTTGTTCCTGATCTTAGAGGAAATCCTTTCAGTTTTTCACCATTCAGAAAGTTTGCTGTGGGTCTGTCGTACATCGCCTTTATTATGTTGAGGTAGCTTCCCTCTATGCCCACTTTCTGTAGAGTTTTTATCATAAATGGGTGTTGAAAGCTTTCTCTGCATCTATGGAGATGATCATATGGTTTTTATTCTTCAGTTTGTTAATATGGTGTATCACATTGATTGATTTCCGTGTATTGCAGAATCCTTGCATCCCTGGGATAAACCCAGGGATTTATCCTTATTTAAAGGATTTATCCTTATTTATCCTTATTTAAAAGGATCATGGTATATGATCCTTTTAATGTGCTGTTGAAATCTGTTCACTAGTATTTGGTTCAGGATTTTTGCATCTATGTTCATCAGTGATATTGGCCTGTAGTTTTGTTTGTGACATCTTTGGTTTTCGTATCAGGGTGATGGTGGCCTAGTAAAATGAGTTGGGGAGTGTTCCTCCCTCGGCTATATTCTGGAAGAGTTTGAGAAGGATAGGTGTTAGCTCTTCTCTAAATATTTGATAGAATTCGCCTGTGAAGCCATGTGGTCCTGGGCTTTTGTTTGTTGGAAGATTTTTAATCACAGTCTCAATTTTAGTGCTTGTGACTGCTCTCTTTATATTTTCTATTTCTTCCTGGTTCAGTCTCAGAAAGTTGTGCTTTTCTAAGAATTTGTCCATTTCTTCCAGGCTGTCCATTTTATTGGCATATAGTTGCTTGTAGTAATCTCTCATGATCCTTTGCATTTCTGCAGTGTTACCGGTTACTTCTCCTTTTTCATTTCTAAATCTGTTCATATGAGTCTTTTCCCTTTTTTTCCTGGTGAATCTGGCTAATGGTTTACCAATTTTGTTTATCTTCTCAAAGAACTAGCTTTTAGTTTTATTGATCTTTGCTATTGTTTTCTTTGTTTCCAATTTATTTATCTCTACTCTGATCTTTATGCTTTCTTTCCTTCTGCTAACTTTGGGGGTTTTTGTTCTTCTTTCTCTAATTGCTTTAGGTGTAAGGCTAGGTTGTTTATTTGAGATGTTTCTTGATTCTTAAGCTAGGATTTTATTGCTATAAACTTCCCTCTTAGAACTGCTTTGCTGCATCCCGTAGGTTTCAGTCGTTGTGTTTTCATTGTCATTTGTTTCTAGGTATTTTTTGATTTCCTCTTTGATTTCTTCAGTGATCTCTTGGTTATGTAGCAGTGTATTGTTTAACCTTCAACTGTTTGTATTTTTTACAGATTCTTTCCTGTAATTGATATCTAGTCTCAAAGCGTTGTGGTCAGAAAAGATACTTGATACGATTTCAATATTATATTTTTTTCTTTCTTTTTTGCAGTATGCGGGCCTCTCACTGCTGTGGCCTCTCCCATTGCGGAGCACAGGCTCCGGATGCGCAGGCTCAGCGGCCACGGCTCACAGGTCCAGCCGCTCCGCGGCATGTGGGATCTTCCCGGACCGGGGCACGAACCCGTGGTCCCCTGCATCAGCAGGCAGACTCTCAATCACTGCGCCACCAGGGAAGCCCTCAATATTCTTAAATTTACCAAGGCTTGCTTTGTGACCCAAGATATGATCTATCCTGGAGAATATTCCATGAGCACTTGAGAAGAAATTGTATTCTGTTGTTTTTGGATGAAATGTCCTATAAATATCACTTAAGTACATTTTGTTTAATGTATCATTCAAAGCTTGTGTTTCCTTATTTATTTTCGTTTTGGATGATCAGTCCATTGGTGAAAGTGAGGTGTTAATATCCCCTAATATGACTGTCTTACTGTCGATTTCTCATTTTATGGCTGTTAGCATTTGCCTTGTGTATTGAGGTGCTCCTAAGTTGGGTGCATAAATATTTACAATTGACATATCTTCTTCTTGGATGGATCCCTTGATCATTATGTAGTATCCTTCTTTGTCTCTTGTAATAGTCTTTATTTTAAAGTCTCTTTTGTCTGATATAAGAATTTCTACTCCAGCTTTATTTCCTTTCCCTTTGCATGGAATATCTTTTTCCATCCCCTCACTTTCAGTCTGTATGTGTCCCTAGGTCTGACATGGGTCTCTTGTAGACATCACATATACAGGTCTTCCTTTGGTATCCATTCAGCCAGTCTATGTCTTTTGGTTGGAGCATTTAATCCATTTACATTTAATATAATTATCAGTATGTATATTCCTGTTACCATGTTCTTAATTGTTTGGGGTTTGTTACTGTAGGTCTTTTCCGTCTCTTGTATTTCCTGCCTAGAGAAGTTCCTTTAGCATTTGTTGTAAAGCTGGTTTGGTGGTGCTGAATTTTCTTAGCTTTTGCTTGTCTGTAAAGGTTTTAATGTCTCTGTTGAATCTGAATGAGATCTTTGCTGGCTAGAGTAATCTTTTGGTAGCTTTCTCCCTTTAATCATTTTAAGTATGTCCTGTCTCTCCCTTTTGACTTGCAGAGTTTCTACTGAAATATCAGCTGTTAACCTTATGGGGATTCCCCTGTATGTTATTTGGATTTTTTTCCTTTGCTGCTTTTAATATATTTTCTTTGCATTTAATTTTTGATACTTTGATTAATATGGGTCTTCCGTGTTTCTCCTTGGATTTATCCTGTATGGGACTCTCTGTGCTTCCAGGACTTGATTGACTATTTCCTTTCTCATATTAGGGAAGTTTTCAACTACAATCTCTTCAAACATTTTCTCAGTCCCTTTCTTTTTCTCTTCTTCTTCTGAGACCCTTTTTATTTCAATGTAGGTGCGTTTAATGTTGTCCGAGAGGTCTCTGAGACTGTCCTCAATGCTTTTCATTCTTTTTTCTTTATTCTGCACTGCGATAGTTATTTCTCCCATTTTATCTTCCAGGTCACTTAACCATTCTTCTGCCTCAGTTATTCTGCTAATGATTCCTTCTAGAGAATTTTTAATTTCATTTAGTGTTTTGTTCATCATTGTTTGTTTGCTCTTCAATTCTTCTCGATCCTTGTTAAATGTTTCTTGTATTTTCTCCATTCTATTTCCACGATTTTGCATCATATTTACCATTATTACGCTGCATTCTTTTTCAGGTAGACTGCCTATTTCCTCTTCATTTGTTTGTTCTGGTGGGTTTCTACCTTGCTCCTTCATCTACTGTGTGTTTCTGTCCTCTCATTTTGCTTAACTTACTGTGTTTGGGGTCTCCTTTTCGCAGGCTGCAGTTTCATAGTTCCCATTGTTTTTGGTGTCTGCTCCTAGTGGATAAGGTTGGTTCAGTGGGTTTGGCAGGCTTCCTGGTGGAGGGGATTTGTGCCTGTGTTCTCGTGGATGAGACTTGATCTTGTCTTTCTAGTGGGCAGGACCACGTCTGGTGGTGTGTTTTGGGGTGTGTGACCTTATTATGGTTTTAGGCAGCCTCTCTGCTAATGGGTGGGGTTGTGATCCTGTCTTGCTAGTTGTTTGGCATAGGGTGCCCAGCCCTGTAGCTTGCTGGTCGTTGAGTGGAGCTGGGTCTTACAATTGAGATGGAGATCTCTGGGAGAGCTTTCATCATTGGATAGTACGTGGAGCCTGGAGGTCTCTGGTGGACCACTATACTGAACTTGGCTCTCCCACCTCAGAGGCACAGGCTTGACACCCCACCGGAGCACCAAGACCCTCTCAGCCACACAGCCAGCTACGTGGGGAGTTTCTTGCCTTTTGGTTAGGTTGAGGATTCTGCCAGAGTTCAGTAGCTGTGCTTTAGGGTTGTTCCACATGTAGATGTATTTCTGATGTATTTGTGGGGAAGAAAGTGATCTCCATGTCTCACTCCTCCACCGTCTTGAAGGTCTCCCCTATCAAACATTTAGAGAAGAGCTAACACCTATCCTTCTCAAACTCTTCCAAAATATAGCAGAGGGAGGAACACTCCCAAACTCATTGTACAAGGCCACCATCACCCTGATACCAAAACCAGACAAAGATGTCACAAAGAAAGAAAACTACAGGCCAATATCACTGATGAACATAGACGCAAAAATCCTCAACAAAATACTAGTGAACAGAATTCAGCAGCACATTAAATTATCATGCACCATGATCAAGTGGGGTTTATCCCAGGAATGCAAGTATTCTCAAATATACGCCAGTCAATCAATGTGATAAACTATAATAACAAACTGAAGGAGAAAAACATATGATCGTCTCAGTATATGGAGAAAAAGCTTTTGACAAAATTCAACACCCGACTGTGGTACCAGGGCAGCCTGCCAAGTGAGCTGTCAGAAGGGCAGACAGAATGAAAGGAACCAAGATGGCGGAGTAGAAGGACGGTTTCTCACTCCCTCTCGTGAGAACACCAGAATCACAACTAGCTGCTGGACAATCATCAAAAGGAAGACACTGGAACTCACCAAAAGAGATACCCCACATCCAAAGACAAAAGAGAAGCCACAATGAGATGGTAGGAGGGGCGCAATCACAGTAAAATCAAATCCTGTTAAGTGCTGGGTGGGTGACTCACAGACTGGAGAACACCTATACCACAGAAGTCCACCCACTAGAGTGAAGGTTCTGAGCCCCACATAATGCTTCCCAACCTGGGGGTCCAGCAACGGGAGGAGGAATTCCTAGAGAATTAGACCTTGAAGCCTAGTGGGATTTGATTGCAGGACTTCGACAGGACTGGGGGAAACAGAGACTCCACTCTTGGAGGGCAAACACAACGTAGTGTGTGCATCAGGACCCAGGGGAAGGAGCAGTGACCCCAGGGGAGACGGAACCATGCCTACCTTCTACTGTTGGAGGGTCTCCTACAGAGGCGGGGGGGGGGTCTGTGGCTCACTGTGGAGACAAGGACACTGGCAGCAGAACTTCTGGGTAGTACTCCATGGCATGAGCCCCCCCGAGAGTCTGTCATTAGCCCCACCAAAGAACCCAGGTAGGCTCCAGTGTTGGGTTGCCTCAGGCCAAACAACCAACAGGGAGGAAATCCAGCCCCACCCATCAACAGTCAAGTGGATTAAAGTTTTACTGAGCTCTGCCCACCAGACCAACAGTCAGCTCTTCCCACCACCAGTCCCTCCCATCAGGAAACTTACACAAGCCTCTTAGATAGCCTTATCCACCAGAGGGGAGATAGCAGAAGCAAGAAGAACTACAATCCTGAAGCCTATGGAACAAAAACCACATTCACAGAAATACAGACAAGATGAAAAGGCAGAGGACAATATACCAGATGAATGAACAAGATTAAAACCCCCCAAAAACAACTAAATTAAGTGGATATATGGAGCCTTCCATAAAAAGAATTCAGAATAATGATAGTGAAGATGATCCAGGACCTCGGAAAAATAATGCACGCAAAGATCAATAAGATGCAAGAAATATTTAACAAACACCTAGAAGAATTAAAGGACAAACAGAGATGAACAATACAATAACTGAAATGAAAACTACCCTAGAAGGAATCAATAGCAGAATAACTGAGGCAGAAGAACAGATAAGTGACCTGGAAGACATAATGGTGGAATTCACTGCTGCGGGACAAAATAAAGAAAAAAGAATGAAAAGAAATGAACACAGCCTAAGAGACCTCTGGGACCACATTAAACGCAACAACATTCGCATTATAGGGGTCTCAGAAGGAGAAGAGAGAGAGAAAGGACCAGAGAAAATATTTCAAGAGATTATAGTCGAAAACTTCCCTAATATGGGAAAGGAAATAGCCACCCAAGTCCAGGAAGTGCAGTGAGTCCCATACAGGACAAACCCAAGGAGAAACACGCCAATACACACAGTAATCAAATTGGCAAAAATTAAACACAAAGAAAAATTATTGAAAGCAGCAAGGGAAAAACGACAAATAACATAAAAGGGAACTCCCATAAGGTTAGCTGATTTCTCAGCAGGAACTCTACAAGCCAGATGGAAGTGCATAATATACTTAAAGTGATGAAAGGGAAGAACCTACAACCAAGATTACTCTACCCAGCAAGGATCTCATTCAGATTTGATGGAGAAATCAAAAGTTTTACAGACAAGGAAAAGCTAACAGAATTGAGCACCACCAAACCAGCTCTACAACAAATGCTAAAGGAACTTCTCTAAGTGGGAAACACAAGACAAGAAAAGGACCTACAAAAACAAAACAATTAAGAAAATGGTCGCAGGAACATACATATCGATAATTACCTTAAACGTGAATGGATTAAATGCACCAACAAAAACACACAGGCTTGCTGAATGTATACAAAAACAAGACCCATATATATGCTGTCTACAAGAGACCCACTTCAGACCTAGGGACACATACAGACTGAAAGTGAAGGGATGGAAAAAGTATTCCATGAAAATGGAAATCAATAGAAAGCTGGAGTAGCTATACTCATATCAGATAAAATGGACTTTAAAATAAAGAACATTACAAGAGACAAGGAAGGACACTACATAATGATCAAGGGATCAATCCAAGAAGAAGATAGAACAATTATAAATATATATGCACCCAACAAAAGAGCACCTCAATACATAAGGCAACTGCTAACAGCTCTAAAATAGGAAATCGACAGTAACAAGGTAATAGTGGGGGACTTTAACACCTCACTTACACCAATGGACACATCATCCAAAATGAAAATAAATAAGGAAACAGAAGTTTTAAATGACACAATAGACCGGATAGA
Organism: Stenella coeruleoalba; assembly: GCF_951394435.1. Classification (NCBI taxonomy): domain Eukaryota; kingdom Metazoa; phylum Chordata; class Mammalia; order Artiodactyla; family Delphinidae; genus Stenella; species Stenella coeruleoalba. Next base: position 98,165,697 of record NC_137152.1, on the reverse strand, counting down.
TTTAATTGATATTTACTGGACATTACATCCACAAACAGCAGATTACACTTTCTTCTCAAGTGCACATGGAACATTCTCCAGGATATATCACATCTTGGGTCACAAATCAAGCCTCAGTAAATTTAAGAAAATTGAAATCATATCAAGCATCTTTTCTGACCACAACACCATGAGATTAGTAATGAATTACAGGGAAAAAAACGTAAAAAACACAAACACATGGAGGATAAACAATACGTTACTAAATAAGCAAGAGATCACTAAAGAAATCAAAGAGGAAATCAAACAATACCTAGAGACAAATGACAATGAAAACAGGACAATCCAAAACCTATGGGATGCAGCAAAAGCAGTTCTAAGAGGGACGTTTATAGATATGCAAGCTTACCTCAAGGAACAAGAAGAATCTCAATAAACAATCTAACCTTACACGTAAAGGAAGTAAAGAAAGAAGAACAAACAAAACCCAAAGTTAGCAGAAGGAAAGAAATCATAAAGATCACAGCAGAAATAAATGAAATAGAAACAAAACAAAATAACAAAGATCAGTAAAACTGAAAGCTGGTTCTTTGAAAAGATAAACAAAACTGATAAACCATTAGCCAGACTCAACAAGAAAAAGAGGGAGAGGACTCAAATCAATAAAATCAGAAATGAAAAATGAGAAGTTACAACAGACACCACAGAAATACAAAGCATCGTAAGAGACTACTACAAACACAACACCTCTGTGCCAACAAAATGGGCAACCAGGAAGAAATGGACAAATTCTTAGAAAGGTATAACCCTCCAAGACTGAACCAGGAAGAAATAGAAAATATGAACCGACCAATCACAAGTAATGAAATTGAAACTATGATTAAAAATCTTCCAACAAACAAAGTCCAGGACCAGATGGCTTAAGAGTTGAATTCTATCAAACATTTAGAGAAGAGCAAACACCTATCCTTCTCAAACTCTTCCAAAACACTGCAGAGGAAGGAACACTCCCAAACTATTCTATGAGGCCACCATCACCCTGATACCAAAACCAGACAAAGACACTACAAAAAAAAAAAATTGCAGCCAATATCACTGATGAATATAGATGAAAAACTCTCAACAAAATACAGCAAACAGAATTCAACACCACATTAAAAGGATCATACATCATGATCAAGTGAGATTTATCCCAGGGATGCTAGGATTCTTCAATATACACAAATCAATCAATGTGATACACCATATTAACAAATTGAAGAAGAAAAACCATATGATCATTTCAATAGATGCAGAAAAAGCTTTTGACAAAATTCAACACCCATTTATGATAAAAACTCTCCAGAAAGTGGGCACAGACGGAACCTACCTCAACATAATAAAGGCCATATATGTCAAACCCACAGCAAACATCATTCTCAATGGTGAAAAACTGAAAGCATTTCCTCTAAGATCAGGAACAAGACAAGGATGTCCATACTCATCACTAATATTCAACAAAGTTTTGGAAGTCCTAGCCATGGCAATCAGAGAAGAAAAAGAAAACAAAGGAATACAAATTGGAGAAGAGGAAGTAAAACTGTCACTGTTTGCAGATGACATGATACTATACATAGAGAATCCTAAAAATGCCACCAGAAAACAAGAGCTAATCAGTGAATTTGGTAAAGTTACAGGATACAAAATTAATGCACAGAAATCTCTGCCATTCCTACACATTAATGTTGAAAACTCTGAAAGAGAAATTAAGGAAACACTCCAATTTACCACTGCAAAAAAAAGAATAAAATACCTAGGAATACGCCGACCTAGGGAGACAAAAGACCTGTATGCAGAAAACTATAAGACACTGATGAAAGAAGTTAAAGATGATACCAACAGATGGAGAGATATACCATGTTCTTGGATTGGAAGAAATAATATTGTGAAAATGACTGCACAACCCAAAGCAATCTACAGATTCAATGCAATCCCTATCAAATTACCAATGGCATTTTTAACGGAACTAGAACAAAAAAATCTTAAAATTTGTATGGAGACACAAAAGACCCCGAATAGCCAAAGCAGTCTTGAGGGAAAACAATGGAGCTGGAGGAATCAGACTCTCTGTCTTCAAACTATACTACAAAGCTATAGTAATCAACACAATATGGTACTGGCACAAAAACAGATAGATTGATTAATGGAACAAGATATAAAGCCCAGAGATAAACCCACACACCTGTGGTTAACTAATCTATGAGAAAGGAGGCAAGGATATACCATGGAGAAAAGACAGTCTCTTCAGTAAGTGGTGCTGGGAAAACTGGACAGCTACATGTAAAAGAATGAAATTAGAACACTCCCTAACACCATACACAAAAATAAACGCAAAATGGATTCGAGACCTAAATGTAAGACCAGACACTATAAAACTCTTAGAGGAAAACATAGGAAGAACACTCTTTGACATAAATCACAGCAAGATATTTTTTGATCCACCTCCTAGAGTAATGAAAATTTAAAAAAAATAAACAAATGGGACCTAATGAAACTTCAAAGATTTTGCACAGCAAAGGAAACCATAAACAAGACGAAAAGATAACCCTCAGAATGCGAGAAAATATTTGCAAACGAATCAACGGACAAAGGATTAATCTCTAAAATATATAAATACCTCATGCAGCTCAATATTAAAGAAACAAACAACCCAATCCAAAAATGGGCAGAAGACCTAAATAGACATTTCTCCAAAGAACACAGACAGATGGCCAAGAAACACATGAAAACCTGCTCAACATCAGTAATTATTAGAGAAATGCAAATCAAAACTACAATGAGGTGTCACCTCACACCAGTTAGAATAGGCATCATCAGAAAATCTACCAACAACAAATGCTGGAGAGGGTGTGGAGAAAAGGCAACCCTCTTTCACTGTAGAAGGGAATGTAAATTGATACAGCCACTACAAAGAACAGTATGGAGGTTCCTTAAAAAACTAAAAATAGAATTACCATATGATCCAGCAATCCCACTGCTGAGCATATACCCAGAGAAAACCATAATTCAAAAAGACACATCCACCCCAATGTACACTGCAGCACTATTTACAATAACCAGGTCATGGAAGCAACCTAAATGTCCATCAACAAACAAATGGATAAAGAAGATGTGGTACATATATACAATGGAGTATTACTGAGCCATAAAAAGGAATGAAATTGCGTCGTTTGTTGAGACGTGGATGGATATAGAGACTGCCATACAGAGTGAAGTAAGTCAGAAAGAGAAAAACAAATATCGTATATTAACGCATGTGCGTGGAACATAGAAAAATGGTACAGATGAACCAGCTTGCAGGGCAGAAGTTGAGAAACAGATGTAGAGAACAAATGTATGGACACCAAGGGGGGAAAGCCACGGGGGGGTGGGGATGGTGGTGTTCTGAACTGGGTGATTGGGATGGACATGTATACACTGATGTGTATAAAATTGATGACTAATAACCTACTGTATAAAAAAATAAATATAATTCAAAAAGTAATTCAACACCCATTTTTGATAAAAACCCTCCACAATGTAGGCACAGAGGGAACTTACCTCAACATAATAAAGGTCATGTATGAGAAACGCACAGCGAGCATCATTCTCAATGGTGAAGAATTGAAACCATTTCCACTAAGATCAGGAACAAGACAAGGATGCCCACTCTCACTACTATTATTCAACATAGTTTTGGAAGTTTTAGCTATAGCAATCAAAGAAGAAAAAGAAATAAAAGGAATCCAAATCAGAAGAAGAAGTGAAACTGTCACTGTTTGCACATCACATGATACTATACATAGAGAACCCTAAAGATGCTACCAGAAAACTACTAGAGCTAATCAATGAATTTGATAAAGTAGCAGGATACAAAATTAATGCACAGAAATCTCCTGTATTCTTATACACTAGTGATGAAAGAGAAATTAAGGAAACACTCCCATTTACCATTGCAAAAAAAAGAATAAAATACCTAGGAATAAACCTATCTAAGGAGACAAAAGACCTATATGCAGAAAACTATAAGACACTTATGGAAGAAATTAAAGATGATACACACTGATGCAGAGACATACCATGTTCTTGGACTGGAAGAATCAACACTGTTAAAGTGACTGTACTACCCAAAGTAATCTACAGATTCAATGCAATCCCTATCAAACTACCAATGGCATTTTTCACAGAACTAGAACAACATATTTCACAATTTGTATGGAAACACAAAACACCCCAAACTACCAAAGCTATCCTGAGGATGAAAAATGGAGCTGGAGGAACCAGGCTCCCTGACTTCAGACTCTACTACAAAGCTACAGTAATCAATACAGTATGGTACTGGCACAAAAACATAAATAGAGATCGATGGAACAGGATACAAAGCCCAGAGATAATATGACCATATGTGTGTGGGTTTATCTTAGATAAAGGAGGCAAGAGCGCTTCCCTGGTGGCACAGTGGTTGGGAGTCCGCCTGCCGATGTAGGGGACACAGGTTCTTGCCCCGGTCCAGGAGGATCCCACATGCCGCAGAGCGGCTAGGCCCGTAAGCCATGGCCACTGAGCCTGCGCGTCCGGAGCCTGTGCTCCACAATGGGAGAGGTCACAACAGTGAGAGGCCCGCGTACCACAAAAAAAAAGAAAAAAAAAAGGAGGCAAGACTATACAACGGGGAAAAGACAGCATCTTCGATAAGTGGTGCTGGGAAAACTGGACAGGTACATGTAAAAGAAGGAAATTAGAACACTCCCTAACACCATACACAAAAATAAACTCAAAATGGATTAAAGACTTAAATGAAAGACTGGACACTATAAAACTCTTAGAGGAAAACATAGGCAGAACACTCTGTGACATAAATCACAGCAAGATCCTTTTTGACCCACCTCCCTGAGAAATGGAAATGAAAACAAAAATAAACAAATGGGACCTAATGAAACTTAAAAGTTTTTTCACAGCAAAGGAAACCATAAACAAGATGAAAAGACAACCCTCAGAATGGAAGAAAATATTTGCAAATGAAGCAACTGACAAAGGATTAATCTCCAAAATTTACAAGTAGCTCATGCAGCTCAATATCAAAAAACAAACAACCCAATCCAAAAATGGGCAGAAGACCTAAATAGACATTTCTCCAAAGAAGATGTACAGATTGCCAACAAACACTTAAAAGGATGCTCAACATCGCTAATCATTAGAGATATGCAAATCAAAACTACAATGAGGTGTCACCTCACACTGGTCAGAAGGGCCATCATCAAAAAATCTACAAACAATAAATGCTGGAGAGGGTGTGGAGAAAAGGGAACCCTCTTGCACTGTTGGTGGGAATGTAAATTGATACAGACACTATGGAGAACAGTATGGAGGTTCCTTAGAAAACTAAAAATAGAACTACCATATGACCCAGCAATCCCACTACTGGGCACATACCCTGAGAAAACCATAATTTAAAAAGAGTTATGTACCACAGTGTTCGCTGCAGCTCTATTTACAATAGCCAGGACATGGAAGCAACCTAAGTGTCCATCGACAGATGAATGGATTAAGAAAATGTGGCCCATGTATACAGTGGAATATTACTCAGCCATAAAAAGAAACAAAATTGAGTTATTTTTAGTGAGGTGGATGGACCTAGAGTCTGTGATACAGAGTGAAGTCAGAAAGCGAAAAACAAATACCACATGCTAACACATATATATGGAATCTATATTTTAAAAAATGGTTCTGAAGAACCTAGGGGCAGGATAGGAGCAAAGACGCATACGTAGAGAATGGACCTGAGGACACGGGGAAGGGAAAGGTTAAGCTGGGACGAAGTGAGTGAGTGGCATGGACTTATATATACTACCAAATGTAAAATAGATAGTTTGTGGGAGCAGCTGCCTAGCACAGGGAGATCAGCTTGGTGCTTTGCGTCTACCTAGAGGGGTAGGATAGGGAGGGTGGGAGGGAGACTCAAGAGGGTGGGGATATGGTGATATATGTATATGTATAGCTGATTCACTTTGTTATACAGCAGAAACTTACACACCATTATAAAGCAATTATACTCCAATAAAGATGTTAAAAAATTAATTTTTAAAAAATAGTCTAATATTATTTATTTAGCTCACTGGTATTAACTCTCTTGGAACCTATTTCACAAATGATTACAAGGTGATCACTAGATATTCAGGCTGAGCAGGGACAGTGAAAACAATGTAGGAAAAGGGGAAGGGAGCAGGAAGGAAGAGAAGAGGGCTACCTGAGTTTACATTCTGGTTCATATACCTAATAGCTATATGACATTGGGAAAGTCATTTAACCTCATTGAGTTTCCTCAACTGTAAAATTTGGACAACAGTATCTAGCTAGCTAGCTAGCTAGGGTTGCTGTGATGGTGAAATAAAATAATGCATACAAAGCACTATAAACATAAGTGGTATCTATTACAACTACTTTTTGGGGGAAGAGGATTAGCCAGACAGTGATAGCATAACCCAAGTAACCAAGTTCTATACAAAAAGCATAAGCCCTATGAGAAGAAGCCCTAAGAGAAGAAAATTTCTCTTCTTTCTCTATTTTCAACCAAATCCAAATAGGATTCTATATGCCACCCTCCTACCTCCTCTTCTTCGTGTGGGTAATGACTTAGCCAATACATAGCCACCAAACCCATGATTCAATAGCATCTTATATAGGGACATTTTTTTCACCACATACAGGCTTCCTAAAACCACATAATCTCCTCTATATTGGCCTCTGTTGGTGATGCAGCCTGCTCTGAGTATTTATCATGCCAACGGGTACCTCTGCCTTTGGCCCTCCCTCCCGTACCAGTACAGCCACTGGGAGAGATGGCAGCATTTCAGGCCATGATGCTCAGGGTGAGAAACAGCATTCACAGTTTGGAACTGATAGCTAAAGTTAAGGATATGAGACTTGCTGATCTGAACATTCCATATACAGCTTCTTATAACCAAGGGCAAGGTTGCCATATAACTCATTAACATTGCAAGGACCATCGAGCCTTCCCATTTCAAAGCAAAGTTGAAAGTAATTTAAAAATTGGAAAATAAAATGAAATTTGAAGTAAATTAATCCTACTTTTTAAAAAATTCTGAACCCCATGTATCTAAAATCCAGTCACTCTCCAATATACAAATAAATAAAATGCGCATAACTTATCAACTTCAGGGGCCAGACAATAAGAAAACAAAATCTATATCTTAACGAGGTCCCACCTTAGTTAAGCAAAGCATACTATAGCTTCCAGTTTTACTTGTCAAGTGGAGTAAGGAGAGGTCACAGAACATACTGCCTGCGCCCAAAAAGCCTTTAGAAACCCTTTGATCCAGGCTTCCTTTTTTATAGATACAGAACTGAAATGCAGAGAGGGAACATGACTTTTCCAAGGGCACACAAAACTGTTAGTAGAAAGTTGGACCCAGGACTCCAGATTCAGAGGCATATGGTGATATAATGAAAATTACATAAAGTTAAGACTCAGAGCTAAATTTAAATACTGGATCTTCCTTTTACTAGCTGAAGTTACTTAACCTCTCCAATCACTATTTTTCTCACTCATAATATGGGACTAGTAATGATCCACCTCACATGTTTACTGTGAGGACTAAATAAGAAAACATATAAAACACCTACTTTGTGCTGGACATATAGAACAAGTTCAGTAAAACTTATTTTTCTTCTCTTGACCATATGGTACAGTATTCTTATCATTTAGCTATCCTATATGTTTATCTGCTCCATGGCAATAACAGCAATAATTATATTTTTGTGAAACGAAATGGAGACAAATTTGGTCACTAGAATTTCTCTCGAGAATAACATAGCCTTGGATTGGAAGACTGCCTTGGTAAGTGCTTAAAGCAGAAGGATAGAAAGTGACCCTCCTCACAACTCCCCCACCCACCCAAAAACAAGCAACCTGGATAAGCAGGTAGCACCAAGTCTTAGGATGGGGAAGTATGTGCTATAAATGGAATGGGGAAGGAATTCTGTTATCTTAGAATATGAGAGAACATGAAAGAAATTGGCCAGCTAGAAAGAGACTGGGTTCAGAGGACGTGTTAGTGCAACTCCACAGGGGTGTGGTAGCTAACAGTGTCTGCTGTACATGTTAAAGTCATTTGTAAATTATTCTCCATATCCTCTACAAAATTTCAGTAAATTCTATACTGGTATTACTTTATGTAAGTGGATTATCTGGAGGAAACTTGAATTTCTAGGGATCCAGGGGAAGGTTTTGGACATCCACAGACCATGGAATTGGCAGGGATTCAGGCTAATTACAACTAGGTCTGACACTGAGGTTGCACCTAACTTCTAAGCCATGAACATCTCAAGCTTTATAGAATAGGATATTTACTGAATCCATGTCTTTTAGGTGCCCTGTCCCTAATCTAGCTTCCACTGAGATGGGATTCAAGCTCTGGGGACTAAGTACATCTACATTAGAGGTAGGTGCTCAAGAGACAAAGAATTGAAAGCCAAAGCTTCTTAAGTGCCCCAAAGGAAACTGGCAAAGCATTATTTCCAAGTATCGGTCACTAGCTCCAGAGGAGGAGGAAGGGGAGAAGTGGCCAGATGTCAAGTCCATTTTTTTTTTAACATCTTTATTGGAGTATAATTGCTTTACAGTGGTGTGTTAGTTTCTGCTGTATAACAAAGTGAATCAGCTATACATATACATATATCCCCATATCTCCTCCCTCCTGCGTTTCTCTCCCACCCTCCCTATCCCACCCCTCCAGGCGGTCACAAAGCACCGAGCTGATCTCCCTGTGCTATGCAGCTGCTTCCCACTAGCTATCTATTTTACATTTGGTAGTGTATATATGTCCATGCTGCTCTGACCTTCCCAATGACCTTTTTAAGGAATCAGTTCTAGGTTAGTCTTGATACTAACTTTTCCCTAAAATGATATATTACTCTCTTTCTTGATTCATCTTGAACACATAGTACCCATAGCCTCCAGGCTTTCTAGAATCTTCATTGACAACTCCAGATATCCCAAAGATAACTGGGATATTCAATCCCTGTTTTCTGCTAACACCTAGGTAGAAAGTCCCTGAAGAGAAAACAAAAACTTGACATGATAAAAGATATGTGGAAAAAAAAAAAGCGTCGCCCTTTTAGTGCTCTGAGGTCCTTATTTCAGCAATTCTCAAATTTAATGTGTATAAGAATCACCTAAGCAAAACATAAGGCTTCCTTGAGCCCTACCAGAGAAATTCTGGTTCAGTTCGGGATAACATTCAGGAAACTGCATTTGTAACAATATCTCTAATTGCTTCTTCTACAGATAGTATATTAGTCTGCTAGGGCTAATCTAACAAATAACCACCGACTGGGTAGCTTAAACAACAGAAATTTCTCACAGTTCTGAATGGGGGGAGTCCAATAGCAGGGTGTTGGCAGGTTTGGTTTCTCCTGAGGCCTCTCTCTTTGGCTTGCAGATCGTGGTGTCATTTCTGTATCCTCAACGTGGCCTTTTCTCTGTGCATGTGCATACCTTGTGTCTCTCCCCCTTCATATAATAACACCAGTTCTATTGGACTAGAGCCCATCATCATGACTTCATTTAATGTTAATTATCTCCTTAAAGGCCCTATCTCCAAAAACAGTCAAATTGAGGGTTAGGACTTCAACATATGAATGGGGGGTGAGGACCAACTCAGTTCATAACAGATAGTCTATAAACTTTACTTGGAGAAATAATGATGGCTGAAATGTTAAATATAGAATACAGTTAGTCAGAGACAGCTACCCAGAACCCATGGTGTACAGATTCTAGGGTACTTACAGGAGAAACTACAAAAGTAATTAAAATTCCCCTGTCTTCATGAAAATCTAAGGTAAAAGAGGAATTTTATAAATACACTCAAGACATTTACAAGTGCAAAATAAATACAGTGATGATATAATTTACAATCTAAATAAGGACACTTGAGCATAAAACAAGTCAACAGGCATAAACTGGAATATCCAGGGTAAACCATACCCTCTGGTTATCCTATATTTTCTTCTTAAATGTTCAGGGACAAAGCCAACTTTAAAAGGTAGGCAGCAGCCTAATCCATTTACTTTTACTGCATACCTAATAAAATGATTTCCTTCCAGGTGAATTCATCTTATAAATTGTACTTGAGAGGGTATGGGGGTTAGAGGGAAGGGAGTAGTGATGCATGAAACCATTATCACTTATTAATGCCTTAGCTTGAATTACTTTTCCATATTAACTTGAGGTCTCAGTTGAGGCCTGTTAAAAAGGATACAGTACGGGTATGCTTCGATAAAGGAAGAAGGAAAAGGCCATGGATGAGGAAATGGAGGCTCCAAGAAGTTAAGTGATTTGTTACACAGCTCATAAGCAGAGAGAGGCTGTCTTCCAACCCTGGCCTTCTGCCTCCTATTCTGGTGTTCCTGTCTATCCGTTATAATCCAAGATCTCTAGGAAATAATAGCCTTACATGAGTGTCAGGGATTCTGGGCAGCCAACGAATAGCAGAAAGCCTGGAGCACTTGACATGTGTGGTAGCAGAATAACACACACCCCAACCCTGGCAAAGATGTCCACATCCCAATCCCCATAATCTGAGAACATGCTAGGCTATATGGAAAAAGGGAACTAAGGCTGAAGATGGAATTAAGGTTACTGATCAGCTGACTTTTCAGTAGAGATTATCCTGGATCACCTGGGTGGGTCCAATATAATCAAAAGGGTCCTTAAGAGTTGGAGAGGGAGACAGAAGGGTAGGTCAGAGCAATCCCACATGAGAAAGAGTTGACTGGTCATTGCTGGTTTAAAGATGGAGGATGGAGCCACAAGCCAAGCAAATGTAGCCTCTAGAAGCTAGAAAAGGAAAGGAAAGAGATTCTCCCCTAGAGCCTCCAGGAAGGAATTCAGCCCTGCCAACAACTTGGTTTTTAGCCCAGTGAGATTCATTTTAGACTTCTGGACTTCTTCAACCTCCAGAATTGTAAGATAATAAATTTGTATTATATGAGTCACTAAGTCTGCGGTAATTTGTTATAGCAGCAATGGAAAACTAATACAACATAGCAGGAAGACTGATAAGGTGAGACAGTGGCGCGGGGGGGGGGGGGCGATGGTACGCACGTGTGTGTGTGTGTGTGTGTGTGTGTGTGTGTGAAACAGACAGACACACACAGAGACCCAACAGAGTTGAGGTAATTTATCTGCCAAGGCAAACTTCATCTACTTTGCTATTCTGCCCAACAGATAAAATGAGTAGACACTTTAGATAACAGTTTTTAATATATGTAAACTTGGAGTTTTCTAGTATTCAAAATCTGCATGAATAAATCACTCATTTGATAATACTGCAATAGCTCATTTGATCCCTAGGACAGGTGCAAAGTCCCCTCTCTTCCCAGTACATCTCTCTTCAAAGAATCAGCATTTTAAAACTAGAACTTCAAATAGAGTAAATTAAGAGAAGGAAGATTAAAATAAAATGTTTCCCTTCCAAATTTTCCTCTGAACAGAACATGTCTTCCTGCATGACCCAAGGATGATTTTGCCAATGACTTGCACAAGCATGAAATTCTATTTACTCTGCATTTATTTTTCTATTACTTGATTCCATGGGAAAAAAAGTGTTAACCAATTATAGAGGAAGCTGACTCTAAAAGTGCTTTTCCCAATTGACAACCAGATTTTCAGGGCCAGGGTTTCAGCTGTGAATATATTACACTGTCTCAGAGAAGGTCCCTGGCTGGGCTCTCACACGGTACCAATTCTGACAATGTCAGAATTCTAATAGCTCTACAACTTTTACTACCTTGAGCACTGTATCAAGAGTAATGCCCTATCAATCTTTAAACCAACAGTCTAAAAAAGGATTTCTCTTCAATTGAATGTTAAACAATTGGATGACTGGCTCATTGGGCTTAAGATTTTCATCAGTCTCTCACCAAAAAGAATTCAATTCTTTCCAAGAGCTCAGCAGTTAATATCCACAGCAGGGAAAACAATTAGCCAATTCATAAAGTTGGGTTCAGCTGATACTTCCACTGGAAAGGGAAATTGTTTTTTAGCTTATGTAAGAATCTATAACTTGATTTCAGGCAAGACTAGCCTTACACAGAGTGCTCACCCTTGGACAGACATTCCTTTTGTCTTAGGGCATTGTGACTCTATGAATATTCCAACCAGTGCCACTGGCACCATCACAACAGGATTAAACTTACAAAGTCCACTTCTGTAGTGGATTGTGATATCATCTACCCAGCATAATATTCCTTTCCCCTTTCTTCTTATAACCAAACCTAGGGGCAACTCATTCCATAACATTTAAGTGAGATCATCATAATCTCCACCCTCCAGACCACTTGAATTGGCAGGTAACCCAGCCTACCCCATGTATCTGGCCACCATGATTAGTTCAGAGACAGGTGCCTGAAGCAAGCTAGAACAAGCAGAGTCTCCCTCTAAGAGTTGATATGTAAACTATGAGAGTGAACAGTTTTTGTGTGTGTGTGTTTCTCAAGGACTGTAAGCCATGAGGATCATATAAACCTAGAGCTGTTCTGGCCATATTTCCAGTCATATGGAGAAAGCTCACCCAAGAATGTAACCATACAGAGGAAAGTAGAGTCAAGAGATGTAAAAAGAGAGTTACATCCTTGATTGCACTGTTTAAGCCCCTAAATGCAGAGATGTCTGAAATCAGACAACCCCTGGACATCTTAAGTGAACCAATAAATTCCTTTTTGCTTAAGCCATTTTGGGTATGTGTAAGTTGTAACCAAAACAGTGCTAGTACAGCTTCCAAAAACCTGTTTTATCCTCTCCACCACAAGGTTCTCAACCTGGGCAGCACATCAGATTCACCTGGGAAGATTTTAAATCCCAATGCCCAGGTCACACCTCAGATCAATTACAAGTCTCAGGAGGGAGGTGGGAACCCAGTCATCAGCATTTTTAAAGTTCCCCAGGTAGTTCCAGTTGTAGCAAAGGTTGAGAATCATGGTCCTAGAGAGCAAATGTCACTAGGTGACCTTTGGTATTAAATCACTATTTCTCAAACTTGACTGGGCATCAGAATTCCCTGGGGAAGATTTTTTAAAACATAGGCTCCCAAGTTCCAGCCATGGAGGTTCTAATTTAATAGACCTGAGCACAAGAATCTAACTGCTCTCTGACTATCCCAAGGTGATCCTAATGCTCAACCCAAGTTTGAGAACAAACAGAAAAGAGTAGTGGTATCAAAAGTGGTTTGCAGTTACCACCCCATGAATACTGTCAATCAATCAATCCACTGGGGTTTGGTAAGAGAATGTTAAAACTTCCACATAAATAACCTATTTATTTCTATTTCTATATATTTTATTAATGTTTATAATATATTAAATCAATTTTGTATGCAATACTTTGCAAATAAATGCACATCTATCGAGATGCATACGTTTTTTGACAAAGGTGGGTGATCAAGTATGTTTGGAGAGAACTGGATTAAAGTCCTGTAAGCCTCATAAACACACTTTGGCCTTAAGCATAGTTAGCTGAGACTCCAAGCATCTAGTACATATTTCCAGACATGATCATGCTTTTTCCTATAGAAACAGAACTTCATATAAAATAGTGATACCTATTAATGACACATTCTTATAAAAAAAAAAAGAAGCCAAGAAATATAGTAATAGATTAAGGTTAATCCTGAAGAGGAAAAAGGAACTCTGTGGCAGCATGTAGTATCCTTTGATTTTTAACTGGAAATAAACAGCTTCTCTATTGGTTTCCTTTGTATCCTCCTATAGGAAACTTTTGAATTGTTTTCTATCCCTTTTAACAGAGTTTTAATTTTTTTTTTCTGATCTCCTGACTGTGACCTGTTCACAGCCATTTGCAAACTGCTTTCCCTGGTAGAAAAAGGAATCAAAGTCCATTGAGATTTTGATTTTTCCTGTTTCCTCCTGTTTTCCCTGTGGCAATTATATCTTCCAACCCTATCCCAATCTTAATGCTTAAGTAATTAACAGAAAAATAATTTAACAAAACTCTGCATTTTCTACAATCCTTACCTGCTTCCCAGAGCAATTTCAAAATTACTAATCTTTAAAGGGATCAATTTTTTTGTTCCTACCAAAAAGTCTAAACATTGCCTTTCTTAGAGGCAATGTTTTCCACATTGTCTTTGAGAGTGCCCTACTAAAAAGTAAAAGCCCTTGAGAGAAATAAGAGATTAGTAACTTACTGAAGGGAAGTTTGAAAGTACATCAAACCACTTTTCAAAATGCCAGCTAGGTGAAAGCTGGGTCCCAAAAGCAGGAGACTCAGAGTAGATAAATTTGGACAGAAGGGTCAGTAGATGGAATGATTTAGATTCAAGAGTATAGAGCAATGGGTCTCAAATCTGACTGCCTAAGTCACCAAGTGCTAGGTGCCTGTTAAACATGCAAATTCCTGAGCTCCATCCCCAGAGATTCCAAATCAGTAGTTCTGGGATAGAACCCAGGAAACTGCAGTATTTAAAAAAAAAAAAAAAAAACTCCCGCAGATGAACCAGGGACATAATCAGATCTGAAGTGACTAGCAGAGAGTATTGCCTAGAGAAGGTAGGCATTCAGGGGAGAGAATAAAAGTTCTGGGCACAGGTTGGCAGTGAATAAAGAGCTGGGTCCTCATAGAGGCCAAAGACAAATTATTCACTTGCAGTTGCACTGAGCCCAGACCAGACTACAGATGTCAGTGAATTAAAGTATTATTGATTTATTCTTATGTGCTACAAAGTTTCCTGATTTAATCAGTTTCAATCCAATGATTATTTATTCAGCACAGACTAGTTATAAGGCCCTAGGATGGACAAGAATGACAAATATATTATATCGCTTATATGTGGAATCTAAAAAATAAGATACAAATGAACTTATTTACAAAACAGAAATAGACCCACAGACGTAGAAAACAAACTTATGGTTACCAAAGGGGAAAGGGTGGGTTGACAAATTAGGAGGTTGACATTAACATATACACTAATGTATGTAAAGTAGATAACCAACAAGGACTTACTGTACAGCACAGAGAACTATATTCAATATTTTGTAATAACCTATAAGGGAAAAGAATTTGAAAAAGAATTGATATATATATGTATGTATAACTGAATCACAGTGCTGTACACCTGAAACTTACACAACATTGTAAATCAACTATACTTCAATTAAAAAAAAGAAAATATACTAAATGGGGGGACCCGGAAAAAAAAATGCCCTGGGATGGATGCTATGATGAATATGAAGAAAAATAAGGCAGTAAGTACCTGCGCTCCAAGGACTCATGAGGTATTTTTTCAAGTAAACCAGAGTCTGGTAAGTGCTCTAATACAAGTGCAACCAACATGCTATGGGAAAATAAGGGACAAAGGAATTTATTCCAATTGGAGGCCCCTTGGGAGACCTTATGGAGTAGTTATTATTTGAGAAATGTCTTTGAAGGCAGGCAAAACAGGGAATTCCTGGAAAAGAAGATAGAATAAGCAAGTGTGCCAAGATGGGACAGAGCTGGACCTGTACAAGAAAGGGAGAGTTGTCTCATTTAGTTTGAGTCTAAGAGCACCTTACAATACTGCCATTTGTGGATTATAATTCTGTGGATGGTTGGGATTCTGTTATGTAAAATAAAGTGAGAAATATAAGCAGAGGTCAGATTGTAGGCACAAAGGAGGCCGGAAATTATTCTATATTTAAGGGGGAACCATTCTGAGAGGCAAAATGACACACTCAGATCTTTTTTTTTTCCTGAAAGTTACTCTGGACCTAATGTGAAGGATAGAAAAAAACAAAGACCAGTTAGGAGTGGGGTATAATAAAGGAAATGAGGGCCTCAGCCTGAGTCATGGCACTGAGAGTGAGAAGATAAGACACCAAAAGGGGAAAAGTCATATGTCTTCTGAATTAACTGTAGTGTTGGGAAAGAGTGGATGATGGTTAAAAACATAACCCTAATTTTTTTTCTCAGAACTTTTAGCCCTCCATAGGTTACAGTGCCAAGTAAATTAGGAGGGGAGAGTGGGGAAGTCCACTAAAACTCCTCTTTATAAAAATTCTAAACCACAGAAATGCTAAAACCACAGGGGGGAGAAAAAGGTTGGTTACTTTACTACCCCACCACATCTTTTTTGAAGAGGGGGTTGTGAGGAATTAGCCAGCTTGATGGCCAACCTTATTGATTTAAGTTACTCACCACTCTCTTTGGGCTGTTTTTAAATATCAAGTCCACTTTCAAAAGACAAAGATTCAATTTCCACTTGCAGCCAAAATGGAGTAACAGGGACTGGATTATCCTCTCACCTGAAACAACCCAAAAATCAGAGACAATAAAAAATAAGGGTTTTCAAGACACAGGACACCAAGCAACAAAGAACAGTGATCCCTGAAACAAACAATTGTGCCAGTTTACTGCCTGAAAAGAGTTTCCAGGACACATGCAGGGTGCAGGGAGAGAGAATGGAGAAGAAGCCTAATGGATTTCTTGAGTTAGAGCGTAAGGAGCTGAGAGTACATGAGGAGCAAGGAGACTAGAGTTTGTAGCACAGATGATCAGAGAGGAGAGAGTAGCAGACAGAACCCTGGAAATCAAGAGAATGTCCCCCCAGAGTATTCAGCAGAGTATTGATCAGAACATATATGTGAGGAAACTAACCAAGGGAGGGGAAAGAACCACCTGAAAGGACTGCAGGGAACAGTAGCCAGCACTCACACAGGGCTAGGAATAAAGCCTGTTCCTATAAGGTAGACTGAAAAACCTGGGGTACAGTACTTGTCAAAAACTGTGAAGGGTCTGGGATTTCACCCTAATTGTAATCTAAAAAGATAAAACATTCTGTTTCATGGATACTGAAAGATGAAAGACTCCTGGGTCAGAGACAGAGTACTTTATTGCTCACAGAACAGCAAGTAGCATGATCATCTGGCATATTTATTCGTGTTGGTTGTCTGTTATGGACTGAATGTTTATGTCCTCTCAAAATTCTTATGTTGAAGTGCCAACCTCCAATGTAATGGTAGTGGAGTCTTTGAGAGGTAACTAGGTTTAGATGAGGTAATGAGGGTGGGTTCCCACAATAGGGTTAGTGTCCGTAAATGAAGAGACACCAGAAAGCTTGCTTCATTTTCTTCCCTCTGCCATGCAAGGATACAGTGAGAAGGCAGCTGTCTGCAACTTAGGAAGAGGGTTCTCACCAGAATCTGACCATGCCTGCACCTTGATCTTGGACTTCCCTGCCTCCAGAACTGTGAGAAATAAATGTCTGTCATATAAAAGCCACCCAGTCTATGGTATTTGTTACAGCAGCCTGAGCAGATTAAGACAGTTCCCCTTGTCCATGAGTCCCATGGAGGTGATTTGATATAGGCCTAGGTAAATGTTATAGATGCAGTGAATTCCCATCACAGCTGAGGAACACCAAGCTTGGGTAAGTCTACGTTTTCATAATAAGCAGTAAGCCCATGGGTCCCTAAGAGAATGCTAACAATTCAGGAAAGCTAACATAGGAAATCATTAGCACCCATCAAGCATGCAGGAACAAGATGATGGAATCACCTGGAACATAGGTCTGGGAAGATAATGAGGATAGGGAAGGAAGGGCCAGAGCATGGTTCAAAGGTACCTGGCTCATGGGCAAGAGATGACTCTTAAATAAAGAAAGAAGACGTGGCATGGTATAATGGAAAATCATCTCACCTGTAAAATAAGGATACTAATATTTACTTTGCAAGAAAATATTAGTGTCTGGCATATACAGTGCCTGGCATATAGCAGATGTTCAAATGGTACCTCCCTGAAGGACCAGAAAAGGAAGCATATATGGTACCAATAGAAAACAAGAATGCTTGAAAAGCACTGAGGCAAGTGCTCTGTGGAAAGACAGAGAGTGCTTTGCATTCAGGGAGACCTGGGCTTGAACAATTTGCTGCGTAACCTGGGGCATGTTATCTCCCCTCTCCGCTCCTCAGTTTCCTCATGTACAAAGTAGAGATGAAAATATCAATGCTGCAATATTTAGAAATAATGTATAAATTGTAACTGTCACCTGTTATGCCTTGATAACTAATAGCTATTATTTTATTATTATTAATATGATTGTTAAATTTGTCTTGAACTAGCCTTAGGCAAGTGCCACAGTGTGGAAGACTGCTCTATCAACCCTTCAGCCCTATTTTCTGAAAGTACAGAAAATAGCACTACTGCTGATATCCATTTGTCTTTCACTGACAGCAGGAGTAACAAGAGGCCAGGAAGCACCATCCAGAGTTACAAGGCATTCAAATTACAAGAAAGAAGTGTCACTAGCCACATTAACAACAGAATAGAACATTCTGCTGTAAGGTTCTTCCTTAGCCTTCTTACCAAATATTAGCAGAATGTCTATGCTCAAACATACTCCAAGTTCCTATTAATGGCTACTTGAGCCACCTTCATCTTTTTTTTTTTTTTTGCTATTACTTTTTTCATGAAAAACACTCAAATCTGTTCCTCATTTAAGGCACTAAGAAAATGAAATCTCACACACACAATCAGAGACTAGATCCAATTTATCTTCTTTCCATTAAGGGTAAGTCAAATGCTCTTAGCCAAATTTCCCAGTAAATCAAAGAAATCAATAATAAGGAAGAGCACACTGAATATTAGCTCTCAAAGGTTCATGAGAAAAAGAAACTGACACAGAAAGTCCCATCTGACTCATTCACCAAGGTGATCCACAGGTACTAAATTTTTCTAAACCAAAATCAAGACACATAGTATGGGAATTATGAGCATACTTATGAGGGAAAATGGTTAAATATCTAAAATCACTGCTATCCATTCACTTTTCTACCCAGACCTGGGATAAGTCAATAGCCCTAGACTTAGAACATTTTAACTGATTACCTCTGGGTACTGATTTTGCACACTATATAATTGCTTGGGTTAAGGGGAAGTAAACAAATGTAATTTCTACCAACAGAAAAGAAAATGAGCCAACAGAGATTCTAAGGGAAAGAACTCTAGTTGGAATGATGCATCAGGAGAGTACAGGAAGCAGTGTCCAAGACCAAAATGAATGCCTGGGTATTCTCAGTCAGAGGAGAAGGTGGTAGGCAAAGAGAATTTTGCTACAGATGAAACCAAATAGACTGAGTTCACAACAAGTATGAAAGTGGCCTCACAGCCTGGTAACACCTATTGTTATAATGAGGATAAGTGGTCACATGGCTTTTGACTACTCAGGGACAGCCCTCTGGAAAATAAGGCATCATGAAAGAAATTCATTTACCAATAATCTGAAATTAAAATACAGATGACTTTGCCAACACTGACCTGTACTCAGAACCTTTCTAGCTAGCCATGAGGAAAATTTGGTATAGTGGAAAAAGCCTTCCACTAGCAGTTAGTTGACTTGATTTTTGATACTTCCTCTATCTTGACTATTATTCTGTGGCTTTGTGTAATGTGGTCCATGCCCAGATAGAATTCAGTCGCTCTGGGACTGCTTGTGACCTGTTTTTGCTCATTCAAATTAACAAGATACTGATTATCACACATAGTGGGGATGACATAGGTGAAAATGATGGAGTAAGGGGTCCCAAGGGCCCATCTCTCCCCAAAAAGAAATAAAAACTGATGAAAACTATCAGAATCAAATTTATCAGAACTACAGAAAACAGTCAGAGCAAATACTTCAATAAGAAAAAGGTGACTAAAACCCAGTAACAGAGCTTTGTGGCATTTTAGCTTACTCCTGCTGCATCCACACCTTTTAAGCTTAGTGTGGGTCTTGAAAACATCAATCCACATTCCCAGAATCGGTTCCTGGTATGAGAGAGAGCAGACTGGACCTCGTTCTCAAAGAATTCTGACTGTTGGGTTTGATCTGGCTGGTGGTTCCCTGAAGGGCTAACACAAAAAGATTGTCTTTATTTTGCCTAAACTGGAACTCTCTCAGGGTACAAAAGTGAGTGCACAGAAGGCAGCATTTGTCAAAAACATTTTAAAGGCAAATGAACTAGCATCTTCCACCTGAGACAATGGATATCAGTTGGGGGAAACAAAAGACACAATGAAAAGCCAAAGGAAAGGCTGAGTAAGATGCTTTGGGGAATAAAAGTTCCCACATACTCCTGGAAACTTAAAACGCCATGCATATGCCCAACATAAAAAGCATGCTCAAAAACAAATGAAGAAGTCCCTAAGCCCTCTCCTCTGGCTGACATTCAAGCTCTGCACAAGCAGGAATGAGGGCAAAGGTAGACTTGTAAAATGCCTGAGTGTAGAAGGCCTGACCCAACACATATAGAAAGCCCAGCTACAAAGACAGAGAGCTTTTTTTTTGATCCAGGAGTTTAAGGAGATATTTGTCCAATCACTAGATAAACACTAAGCTAATGGAACAGACACTTCAGTGACCATTCAGGACAAATATACTGTCTTTACAAAATACACTAGATAAGTCACTAAACAAACAAAAAACTACAACCCATGACAAACAGAAATGAACCAACCCCATGAGGAGGGGGTAAATCTGATATTCAGTGTTACCGCATTTTAATTTTCAAAATGTCTAGTTTTCAACAACAAGAAGTTATTGAGGCATGCAAAGACATAAGAATGTATGGCCTATGTACAAGTGAAAAAACTAAATTAAAAGAAACCATCATTGAGGAAGCCCAAACATTGGACTTACTAGAGAAAAAGTTTAAATCAACTGTCTTAAATATGCTGAAAGAGCTTAAGGAAACAATGGACAAAGAACTAAAGAAAGTCAGAAGAACAATGTCTTGCCAAATAGAGCACATCAATAAAGAAACAGAAATTTAAAAATGGAAAAAAACAAATTCTGGTGCTAAAAAGTACAATAGCTGAAGAAATATTCACTAGAGGTTGAACAGTTAAACACCAAAGAACCCGAATAGCCAGGAAAATCTTGAGAGAAGAACAAAGCTGGAGTTATCATGCTCCCTGATTTCGAGCTATACTACAAAGCTACAGTAATCAAAACAGTATGGGACTGGCACAAAAACAGGCACATAGAGCAATGGAACAAAAGACAGAGCCTGGAAATGAGCACACACTTATACTGTCAATTAATCTATGACACAGGAGACAAGAATACACAATGGGGAAAAAACAGCCTCTTCAATAAATGGTGCTGGGAAAACTGGGCAGCTACATGCAAAAGAATCAAACTGGACTACTTTCTCACACCATATACAAAAATAAACTCAAAATGGATTAAAGACAAATGTAAAATCTGAAACCATAAAACTTCTAGATGAAAACATAGGCAATATGCTCTTTGACATCAGTCTTAGCAATACTTCTTTGAACATGTCTTCTCAGGCAAGAGAAGCAAGTGCAGAAATAAGTGAGTTGGACTACATCAAACTAAAAAGCCTTTGCACAGCGAAGGAAATCATCAACAAAACAGAAAGGCCACCCTACTGAATGGGAGAAGATATTTGCAAACAATATATTTCATAAGGGGTTAACATCAAATATATACAAAGAACTCATACAACTCAACGTGAATAAAGCAAACAACCCAATTTAAAAAAGCAGAGGACCTGAATAGACATTTTTTCAAAGAAGACATATAGATGGCCAACAGGAACATGAAAAGATGCTGAATATCACTAATCATCAGGGAAATACAAATCAAAACCAAAATGAGCTATCAACTCATTTTGATCAACACCTGTCAGAATGTCATTTATCAAAAAGACAACAAATAACATGTGTTGGCAAGGATGTGGATAAAAGGCAAACTGTGGGTGGGAATGTAAATTGATGCAGCCACTATGGAGAAGAGTATGGAGTTCCTCAAAAAATTAAAAACAGAACTATCATATGACCCGGAAATTCCACTCCTTCTTATTTATCTGAAGAAAACAAAACACTAATTAGAAAAGATATATGCACCCTTATATTCACTGTAACATTATTTATAATAGCCAAGATATGGAAGCAACCTAAGTGCCTATCAATAGATGAATGGATAAAGAAGATGCATGTGTGTGTGTGTGTGTGTGTGTGTGTGTGTGTGTGTGTATAATGGAGTATTAGTCATAAAAATTAATGAAATCTTGCCATTTGACACAACATGGATGGACCTAGTGCATATTATGTTAAGTAAAATAAGTCAGACATAGAAAGACAAACATTATGATTTCACTTACATGTGGAATCTAAAAAACAAATGAACAAACATAACCAAACAGAAACAGAGTCATAGATACAGAGAACAAAGAGATGTCTGCCACAGGGCAGGGGATGGGAAGAGGAAAGAAATAGGTGAGGGAGATAAGAGGTACAAACGTCCAGTTACAAAAAAATGAGTCACGGGTATGAAATGTACAGCATGGGAAATATAGTCAATAATTATGTAATATCTTTGTATGGTGACAAATGCTAACTAGACTTACCATGATCATTTTGAAATGTATAGAAATATTGAATCACTATTTTGTACACTGGGACCTAACAGTGTTATAAGTCAATTATACTTCAAAAACAAACTCAGAAAAAGAGATCAGATTTGTGGTAACCAAAGGTGGGGTGTAGGGGAGGGGGATTGGATGAAAGAGATCAAAAGGTACAAACTTCCAGTTATAAGATAAATAAGTACTAGGGATGTAATGTACAACATAACAAATATAATTAGCACTGCTGTATATTATATATGAAAGTTGTTAAGAGAGTAAATCCTAAGAGTTCTCATCACAAGGAAAACAATTTTTTTCTATTTCTTTAATTGTGTAACTACATGAGATGATGGATGCTCACTAAACTTATGGTGGTAATCATTTCATGATGTATGTAAGTCAAATCAGTACGCTATATACCTTAACTTATACAGTGCTGTATGTCAATTATATCTCAATAAAACTGGAGGGGA
This sequence comes from Stenella coeruleoalba, assembly GCF_951394435.1. Lineage (NCBI taxonomy): Eukaryota > Metazoa > Chordata > Mammalia > Artiodactyla > Delphinidae > Stenella > Stenella coeruleoalba. The sequence continues at coordinate 98,142,796 of NC_137152.1, read as the reverse complement.
AAAAGTACCAAGAATATGAAAGTCAAGGAAACACTAAGGAACTGTTCTAGACTAAACAGACATTACCATTAAATGCAGCACATGATTATGCACTGGACCCTTTTGACATTATTGGAACGATTTGTGAAACTTGAACAGACTCAATGTTACAGCTAATAAACAAACTCAATGTTGCTGAATACAAAAAAAATATGCAAAAATCATTTCCATTTCTATACACTACCAATGAAACATCCAAAAAGAAAATTAAGGAAACAATTCCAGTTATAATAGCATCAAAAAGGATAAAATACTTACAAATAAATTTAACCAAGGAGGAAAAGACTTTTACACTGAAAACTACAAAACATTGCTGAAGAAATTAAAGAAAGCATAAATCAGTGGAAAGGTATCCTGTGTTCATGGATTGGAAAACTTAATATTGTTAACATGACAATTCTACCCAAAGTGATCACAATTTCAATGCAATCTCTATGAACATCCCAATGACTTTTTTACAGAAATGAAAAAACCCATCCTAAAAATCATATGGAATTTCAAGGGACCCTGAATAGCCAAACAATCTTGAAAAAGAAGAACAATATACAGGACTCATACTTCCTGATTTCAAAACTTACTATAAACCTACAGTAATCAAAACAGTGTGATACTAGCATAAGTAAAGGCGTATGGACCAATGGAATTGAATTGACAGCCTGGAACTAAACCTTCTCATCTATGGTCAACTGACTTTCAACAAGGATGCTGATACCATGTAATGAGGAAAGAACAGTCTTTTCAACAAATACTGCTGGGAAAACTAGATAACCACATGCAAAAGAATGAAGTTGGGCCTTTACCTTACATCATATACAAAACTTAACACGAATCAAAGATCTAAACTTAAGAGCTAAAACCATAGAACTCTTAGAAGAAAACATACAAGCAAGTCTGTATGACCTTGGATTTTACAATGGTTTCTCAAATATGACACCAAAAGGACAGGCAACAAAAGAAAATATAGACTTCATTAAAATTAAAACTTTTGTGCAAAGGACACTATCAAGGGAGTAAAAAAACAATCCACAGAATGGGAGAATGTATTTGCAAATCATATAGCTGACAAGGGTTTAGTGTCCAGAATATATAAAGAACCCTTGAAACAAAAAAAAATTTTTTTAATGGGGAAAGGACATTAATAGGCATCTCTTCAAAGAACATATACACATGCCCAATAAGCATATGAAAAGATGCTTAGTATCATTAGTCATTAGGGAAATGCAAATAAAACCATCTCATTGGAGATCACATTTACTGAGATGGCTGTGATTTTTAAAATAGGGAAAATAACAAGTGTTGGTGAAAGTATCAAGAAATTGGAGCCCTCATACATTGCTGGTGAGAATGTAAAATTGGGGAATTCCCTGGCGGTCCAGCGGATAGGACTCCACACTTTCACTGCAGAGGGCATGGGTCAGGGAATTAAGATCCCGCAAGCCGTGGGGTGCAGCCAAAAGAAAAAAAGAAGAAGAAGAAGAATGTAAAATTGTACACCCACTGTGGAAAACAGTTTAGTGGTTCCTCAGAAAGTTAAACACATAATTTTCATATGACCCAGCAATTCCACTCCTATATATACACACACACACACACACACACACACACACACCCCCCCAAAAGAAACAAAATTAGAGATTCAAACAGATACTTGCACACCAATGTTCATAGCAGCATTACTCACAATAGTCAAAAGGTAGAAAAAATCCATGTGTCCATCAAAAGATGAATGGGTAAGCAAAATGTGGTATAGTCTAGTCTTTTTATTCATGGTTATTATAAGGTTGCTGTGAACACCAAATTAGCAAATCCTAAACCATTGTTCCTAGGGGAACTTCAGTTTCAGGTTGCTCAAGCCTCTGATCACAATATTTTCATCATCCAATCAATACACAACCTTGCCTTATGTGTGTTTTTTATTTAATATATATTGTTGATTTATTAACATTGAATTCACAGCCAACAGCACTATAACTCTTACCTGAACAAAGCTAATCTAATAATATATTTTCTCCATAAGGCACATTAGAGCTTTCCTGTGCTTAGAAACACTAGATAGCATTTCAACACTATATTCAGTGTCAATTTTAAGCAGAAAAATCACCCCAAAAGGAAAAAAAAAAAACAAACTAAAACCACGGCACTAACTACACTTCAAAGAAGACACTTATTTATGAAAGCTAAAACAAGAAGGCAGAGCATCACCTCATTCAACCTTAACTGGGAACATGTACATCAGGAGATTCAAACTTTTTGTCACTCTACAAAAAATTTGCTCTGCAGATGACTACAAAAATGCCATTAGTATTAACTTAGGGATTACAAATAAATCTTAGGGAGTAGGTGAATTCTCAAATACAGAATCCATGAATAATCAAAATCAACTGTACTTACATACAATGGAATATTAGTCATTAAAGGAAATGAAGTTCTGATACATGCTACAATATGGTTGAACCTTGAAAACATGATGCTAAGTGAAATAAGCCAGACACAAAATGACAAATACTGTATGAGTCCACCTATATGAAATACCGAAATAGGAAATTCATAGAAACAGAAAGTAGATTAGAGGTTACCAGGGGTTGGGTAAAGGGTAGTATGAGAAGTTATTGCTTGATGGGTGTAGAGTTTCTGTTTGGGGTGATGAAAATCTTTGGACATGAGACAGTGGTGATGGGTGCACAACACTGTGGATATAACTAATGCCATCAAATTGTACACTTAAAAATAGTTACAATGGTAAATTTTATGTTATATATATTTTACCACAATAAACACTAAACAAAAAATACACATGATATCTACCCAAATGAAATTTTGTTTTTATGTTACAGAACAAAAATACAAACGTTTGAGTATTCACAGTCATACCCTACCTCACCCCCACCTCAAAGGATGCAGCTATGTTTAACAACTTGCCTCCTGAACTTCTGATTTGGCGAAGACATTAAACTGGAGAAGTCGAAGGACAGATTTGATTTTGGAAGGGGCAGTCACTCACTCATAGAGGTAAAACTAGATCTGGGAAGGCATAGAGAGAGAACAAGGTATGGAAGAGCCAGCACAGACAGCCAGATCTTGGGGAATTTCAGGGAGAGTAGACAAGAGATGGAGGGCAACTGCCATACAGTGTGAGTTACCGGAAAAGAGATGGGAAATGAGGATTCTAAGAGGTTTCACTCTGGACTGTAATTTTCATCCGTTTCTGGTACCTTATCAAAAAACATTACTAAAAACAATACTTCCGAAGTTTTCCTTAGGGTGGGGATTTGTGTTTTCTTTTGGATGTAACACTTTATTGAGACTGGCCAGCTTTATTCACATTACATTAAACAATGGTTAGAGGGGTTGTTTAACTCAGAACTTTATGAAAATGAACAAAGGAATGTGTTAAGAATGACTATACCAAATATCCGTACTGAGAACAATATACACTTAATTCTCATGCCTAGATATACGGAACTACAAAGAATGCAAATGATTCTGATTTCAGTCACTAGCTCTTTCTAACTGGTATCAACCATGTTCTTTGCTTTGTAACAAACTACCCCCAAAACCTAGTGACTTAAAACAATAACCATTTAGTTATATCTCATGATTTTACAGGTTATGAATTCCAGCAGAGCTTGACTGGGTGGTTCTTCTGTTCCACATGACCAACTGGGATCACTTAGTGGTATTCAACTGGTGGCTTCACTCATATTCCTGGTGCCCTGTCGAGGACGGCTGGAAGACCCAACTCAATGGGACACCTTTCTCTTTCTATGGAGTCTCAAGGCTTCTCCACATGTCCTCTCAGCAGGATATTGAGACCTTTTACATGATATCTCAGTGCTCCAGAAAACCAAAGGGGAAGCTGCCAGTACTCTCACTGGCGAGGCCCAGAACTGACTTAGCATCATTTCTACATATTTCATTAGCCAGAAGAGGGACTAGCCAGCCCAGATTCAAGTATAGGGGAGATAGGTATCAACACTTGGTGGGAAAAATGCCAAAGAATTTGAAGCCATCTTTAATTTCCCACAAACACTTAACCAAAAGGGCTGGGGGCCATCTATTCCAATTCAGATCATCTCCTGTCCTACACTGCTTATTCCACACAGTCAATTTTGTCTCTGGGGTGGTTGTTTTATACTTTATGATGCCTATTAATAATGGAAATGAAGTGTATGCCATGAAACTTAGGCTTTAAGATCTTTTTTGAAATCTCTGATGAATAAAAGAGGTGGACAGAAGTTTCAGTCATTTCAAGGATTGCAAGGAGTTCTCTCTCTCTAGAGATGAAGCCTTCATTTTATTCTTGGGGAAAATTGTGTAGTCACTATTAAGGTCCATGCAAAGTCTACAGATGGAAATTTCAACTCTACCACTGAATAAATTGGGTATATCTTTAGCTGGAGTTAAGAATATTTTTAATACAAATTTATATTGGATTGTCTCTGAAAATTATTTTTTGTTCATAGAAATTCTAAGTAGGTCTTTTTGTCCAAATATTTGCTCCCAGGAAATTGGGAGAACAAAACCATGCCAACAAGAGTATGTAGATCTAATCGTTTCTTCATCTCATAATGGAATAAAGGCTGTGAAAAGAAAATGAACTGAATGTACATTAAGTGTTCTGGTTTTGCAGTATAAATTGTTCATGGTTGAGCAAGGACTATTTCTGAAGCTTTATGCAACCTAAGGGTGAGTAGAAAAATGTTGCTAGACTATGTATGAACTGAAACAGTATTACACCTGAACAGTTACTTGTGACTAAAGAAATAAACATGGACTTTGTTTTTTGTTTAGTTTTTGTTTTGTTTTGTTTTTGTTAAGAGATGATGTTATGAGACTTTCTGTGCAGCAATGTAGCTTTGGTTGCCTAGGGGACAAAATTTCATATATAGCTAGAGAGACAGACATTCTCCCTACTTACACAAAGAGCCCTACATTCCTCTGACAGCCCAAGGAGAGGTACCTCTGGAAGATGGCACGTTAGGCACAGATGCTGACAATCATCTGAAGGATAACCCCAATACAAGCTACAGTAAGGCATCCTAAAATGCTTCAGGGGAAGTGGCTATCGGCTGGAGGGGAAGGTGGAACACAAGGAAAATATCAAAGCAGTTGTGATGTGGTAGAGGGCAGACAGATTTGTGAAAACATTCACTGGATACTTTCAGGAACTCCCAGATATGTGGAGAGGAGAATGGGTGCTAAGGTCAAGATAGCAAGCCAATAGGAGTTCAAGCTATGGTAATCTGATCATTAAATGTTAGTGTGTCAGGGAACGATTTCTTAAACAAGACTCAAAAAGCTTAAATCATAAAGGAAGACTGATAAATATGAGCACACTAACTCAAGAAATTCTAATGATCAAAAGTCACTATGAAGAAAGTAAAACAAGCCACAACCTGGAGAAAGATATCTGTAACACATATAACAAAAGTATTAGTACGGAGATTATATTAATAACTCCTAAAAATAAATTTTAAAGCAATATCCAATATAAAAATGGGCAAAAGACACAAACAAGCATATCACAGAAGATGAAACCTGAATGGCCAATAACCATATGAAAAACTGCGTAAACTCATCAGTAACCAAAGAAAAGCAAAATCACAAAGAGTTAATACAATACACTCACTAAAGAAAAAAATAAGAGTTTTGTAATACCAAGCATTGCCTAAGAATTTGGTACACCAAAATTCTCATACATTGCTTGAAATATAAATATGTTCAGTGATTTTGGAATTTAAAAAGGTTTTGCATTATTTGGAAAAGTAGAAGACATGCATATCCTACTGTATAGCAATTCTATTCCTAGGTATTTATCCTGGAGAACTTCTCACACTTCCAACAATATTCATATACAGGATTCCAATACAGCAACATGCTAAATGTTCGTTGGCACAATAGACAAATTGTTACATAGTTATATGATGGAATATTATACATCAGTGAAAATGAATCAACTATAGATACATGCAACAACATAGAACAACCCTTGAATATAAAGTAAAAAATCATGCCCCAGAAAAATATATACAGCATGATACAATTTTTATGAAGCTCAAAATTTAGCAAAAATAAGCAATAAATTGTTTAAGAATATCTACATATATGGGAAAGCTCTAAAGAAATTCAAAGGAATACTAAAATACTAACTTCAGGACAGTAGTTACCTCTGAGACACAGCAGTGATATGATATCAGGGAAGAACACACAAGAATTTCAACAGTATTTGTCATTTGCTAGTTCTGTGATAAAGTGTTGGTTTAGAGTTGTTTTATTATTATGACCAATAACTTTCATATATGTTACATGTATCCTTTTGTGTGGATCAAATATTTCATACAAAAATTATGGAAACTTTTTCCATTGGAAAAAAGTTAATGTGATCACATTTTACCATAGGCTTGTGATGAAGCATAAACACGTACCTTAGGCAGACAAAGCTTGGCTAAGAGACTGTTAGAAGCCCTATCATTTTAAAAAATAAAAGCATACTCATTTTCAGTTACATAGCATGCCATTACGAACAATGCCTACAGGCGGGCTCCTAAGAGGCCCCCCGGGAAGGTGCTCATTACTTTGGTAAATTAACCATAGTCCTGAGTTTGGCCCTCTGCCTTGCAACCTCTGAAGTCAGATACTGTCAGCTCACTGAGAGCACATCCACCTCTCAACAATGCATGCACACTAAATATGCTCCTTAGACTAAGACAGACACCAAAATGCCAATTCATTTATTGACAAAGTAAAATATAATTCTCACATGGACTGGAATAATCAAGGCAGGATGATGAGAGAATTCTCTCCCAGTAATCACACCACATGGATGGCCAAATCACAATAAAAGGTTATTTTTTTAAATTTACATTGAGAATTAACTGTCACAGGCACCAGATTATTCATAGTTTATATGAATAGTGTATTTTTCTCCTTGTAGTTATGGTTCATGGAAAGCCACATCATACTCAGAAAGTTATCTGATGAGCTTGAAATTGTAACAAAGAGGATAAAGTTAATCAAATGCTTAAAATCATCAGGGTAGCTTGATGAATCCATCTCATTGGGATGCTGTCAATAATAAGTCAAAGTACTAGATGTAAATTGGCTCAGGCTCTCTCTTGCACTGAGCATGCTTGGGTGGACACAGCTACCATGTAGCTTCTTGAGTCTCCTTTTTCTATGCTTATGGAATTGATCACATCCTCTTATTGATACAGGTCTTTATTTAGACATATTTATTTATCTTTATTTAGACATATTTAGACAATATTACAGTAGTTCTGGTCTTAGACATCTTCTCTTGGGTGACAGTATAGATCTACCCTGATCTACGTGTTGATTTCAAAGGGCAATGTGTCCCCTTCATTTTTCCATATTCTTGTGGACACCTCATTAAAGCTCCCCCCAAGTACTTATACTTCCTATTTCCTAATGAATGTAAAGTACCATGAGTAAAATACAAATAACCACAAAATAGTTCAATAAAGATCAGACAGGAACTAGATACCATTAAAAAGAAAGGGAGTTATAGCTGTACCAGAAACTAAAGATGAGATCATTACTATTATTGAGTTTTCAATACAGCAATGCATATCCTGACAGCCAAGTCAGAAAGGAAAGGCAAAAACAAGCTGCACTTCCCAAAAGAGGATATAAATATTATTTGGGAAGACCTCATGTAGAGTCTGTCTGGTATATTATTTAAGTTGCCTCTTTGTTAACTTTGTAGAAAATATCACTGCTCTTCCTAGACAAAGAGGTCATAACTGACCCAAGATCAGTAGACTGAAGTATTTTTTGTAGCTTGATCGGAGCCAGCCATCTTTCCCTGACTCTGGAAAATAATCATTTGTGACCAAGGTTGCAAGTACCACCTGAAGCTTTTGAAGACAAGTTACCTAACTGTCCCTTCACAAAAATAAAACTTTAGCCATGGCTTCCTTAGCCCCAAACTGAGCAAATCACTGAGTTGGCTGGCCACTAATTTCCCTAAGCCCTATAGTAGTGAATCTTGGGTATATATAGCACCCAAGCAGACTTTACCATTCTTAGGAGCCCACAGACAGTGAAAGGCAAGAAAAGCCCAGAGTTAAATTTAAGAGTCAATAGATAAATACCAATGTCACAGCCTTATTCACATAACAAATGTGCCTGAGGAAACAACATACCCATATTTCTTCTAGGAAATATTTTCCAAAGATGCAAACGCATTCCCGTAATGAGGTACATTTTTCTCATACTGAATTAATCAGGGTCCCCCCTCAGGAAAAAGATGGCACACTCAAAAGGATAATTTAATAAAGGGACTATTTATTATGCTGTAAAAAAAATTTAAGGGAAATCAACAAGGGAAGCTGAAGCATTTCAAGGTTAGCAACAGAGACAAGACGCCTTTACCACCACCCTTATCAAAGGGTGCAGTGGAGGAAGGAGTAACCAGAATCTGTAGAGAACTTCAAGGGAGAGCTACCAGATAGGAACTGAGGTATTCAGTAGAGGAACAAAGTTAAATCCAAACCATCTCAGGAAGGGAGTCTGGAATAGACATCTCAATCTCTCTTTTCTCCTACTCTCCAACTTCCTGTTGGCACCACCACTTCACTAAACCCAAATCAAAAGGCAGAGGGAAAGGGAGCTCATTAATGCAGTCCATTAAGACCGGCCTCCCAGGGCACAAAGTAGGTGTAGGGGAGGAAAAATAATTTTCCCTCTTGTTGACTTTAAAAAAATGCACAACATGAGAGTTGAGAGTTAAGTTTTATTGGGGGCAAAATGAGGACTGTGGCCCTGGAGACAGCATTTCAGATAGCTCTGAGAAACTGCTCCAAAGAGGTAGAGGGGGAAGGTCAGTATATATGTGATTTTGGTGAAGGGGGAGTACATGCAATCGAGCACATATTTTTTGCAGAAGGTTTCTGCTAGTCACGAGGAGCAGACATCACCATGAAGGATTTTACTGTTTTTCTATATATGAGGAGATACAAGAATTGGGCTCATAAAATCAGCTCCTGAAAATATCTAACTATCTGAAGACCTGTTCTGACAGTTTTTCCCAGAGCACAGAGTGCCTCATTCCTGATCTCCTTCCAGGGGTGTGTTAAAAATCAACAGCTGTAGCAGCACATGATTTAATCCTTGTAGAGGTAGATGACAAGTGCCAATGGTGAGTGCCAACTGTAGTTGACACTCTACCCTTCTAGGGTCTTGGCTGGAACTGCCCTCCCAGCCCCGTGATAAAAGACAGATTAACACAAGAAAAACAAACAGAAATTTAATAACATGTATACCTTCCATATATATGTGAGATACCCAGGAAAACTGAGTAGCTCTCCGAAATAGCCCAAGCCACCACTTTATATGCCATACTCATCTAAAGGCAAAAAAAGACTGGGGGTTGAGATGAAGTTGTAGGAGGTTATCAGGCAAAGCACAGTAAACCAGGGTATGGTTGTTATGCAGATTTAAGTCAATGCCTTCTCCATTGATAAGTGTTTCTAGAAATTTAATCATTTTCCTTTTTCTGGTACAGAAAGGGAGACACCCTTACAAACGGAGATCTCCCTTATAAAATGGTAATTTCTATTCAGTTTTCAGAGCTTTTCCAATGTCTGCTGTTTCTTAAAAATAACCAGCTCAAGATAATTTTTATGCCAAAAAGATGTATTTCGCAGTGACTTATTCTGCGCTTCTTCACAGATCAGAAAATTCTGCCTCAGAGAGATGAATTGCCTAAGGTCACACAGCTACTAAATGGCAGAGGCAAAACCTGAATGAAAGATCTCTGATTCCTCTTTTTTTTAACATCTTTATTGGGGTGTAATTGCTTTACAATGGTGTGTTAGTTTCTGCTTTATAACAAAGTGAATCAGTTATACATATACATATGTTCCCATATCTCTTCCCTCTTGCGTCTCTCTCCCTCCCTCCCACCCTCCCTATCCCACCCCTCTAGGTGGTCACAAATCATGAGCTGATCTCCCTGTGCTATGCGGCTGCTTCCCACTAGCTATCTACCTTACGTTTGGTAGTGTATATATGTCCATGACTCTCTCTCGCTTTGTCACAGCTCACCCTTCCACCTCCCCATATCCTCAAGTCCGTTCTCTAGTAGGTCTGTGGCTTTATTCCTGTCTTACCCCTAGGTTCTTCATGACATTTTTTTTCCTTAAATTCCATATATATGTGTTAGCATACGGTATTTGTCTTTCTCTTTCTGACTTACTTCACTCTGTATGACAGACTCTAGGTCTATCCACCTCATTACAAACAGCTCAATTTCGTTTCTTTTTATGGCTGAGTAATATTCCATTGTATATACGTGCCACATCTTCTTTATCCATTCATCCGAAGATGGGCACTTAGGTTGTTTCCTTCTCCAGGCTATTGTAAATAGAGCTACAATGAACATTTTGGTACATGACTCTTTTTGAATTATGGTTTTCTCAGGGTATATGCCCACTAGTGGAATTGCTGGGTCATATTGTAGTTCTATTTGTAGTTTTTTAAGGAACCTCCATACTGTTCTCCATAGTGGCTGTACCAATTCACATTCCCACCAGCAGTGCAAGAGTGTTCCCTTTTCTCCACACCCTCCTCCAGCATTTATTGTTTCTAGATTTTTTGATGATGGCCATTCTGACTGGTGTGACATGATATCTCATTGTAGTTTTGATTTGCATTTCTCTAATGATTAATGATGTTGAGCATTCTTTCATGTGTTTGTTGGCAGTCTGTATATCTTTGGAGAAATGTCTATTTAGGTCTTCTGCCCATTTTTGAAGAGAAGAATTAGAGTGAACTTCTTGATAGCCCTGACCATTTTCCCCACCTCGTTTGTTGCTTGGTGCAGAGAGGAAATGAGAACAAAAGAGTAGGAGAAAAGAAGCAAAGAGAGCTAGGGGAAGGTACTGAGGTTATCAACAATTAATAAACATGCAATCCAGCACTCAGACCAAATGATAACACAAAATGTATTTATATTGACAAAGCACCATAGCCAAAGGTTTACACACATGAATAAGCATATGTAACATACTGGGATGTTTTCTCAAATACGCCAAGATTTATGAAGTCTGGCAACAATCCTTTTGGTTTTTCTTACAACAGTTGCTAATTCCCTCTGTGACTTCTAATAGCCCAATTTTCTAAAAGTTGGATCGGTGTAAATGTAGAAGATACTCTATTGCAAAAAATACAGTTCAAAAATGAAGTTACCCTTGGGTTAAATCTGTCCAGGCCAGAAAGATGCCCTGTTTCTATTTTTTTCTGCATTCCCTCTAGAAAGAGAGAATCACCACTCCATACAAGGTTTAAGCCTCAGCTCTGAAATAACTTGCTATCTGAACTAGGGCAAGCTACTCTTCCTTTTTAACTCTTGGATTCCTCCTATGTAAAGTGGGTGTACAGGACTAGATGATTTCTAAAATTCAACCTTAATGTTGCCATTATTTGTTCTATAGTTCTAATGCTTAATAATTACCTAAGGCTATGAATTTACACAATTCTGTAACATAAATCAAAAGGAGCCAGAAAGCCAGTTTTATTTCCTAATGGACCCTTAGTTGGAAAGGATTGGACTTAAAAGACATTTTATCAGAAGCAAAAAATATCTTACCCCCTCCCCTAGCTGGTCACAGTCTGACTGAAATAACTGAAAGGACTTTTTAAAAGAATAAAACTTTATCAAGACATAAACTGACAATCTTTAAGGAATTCTTGGAATGTAAAAGTCAAATGGTACTGGATTGATGGATAAGCAGAGAAGATGAAACCTCATCCCAGGACAGTAAAAGGAAGTGTAGTTTTTCTAAAAAGAGCCACAAATGAAAATGTAAACAGGAGAAAATAAAACCATAGGCAGAGATTGGGCCCAGGAGCAATCATCAGTTTACTTCATTTAATAAATTACATTCAAAACATCTGAATCAAGGGGATTCCACCCCCGCCTCTCAGATATAAGAAGAGCAACTGGCAACAGCAGCTTTTGCTTCTTGGACAGCTATTCTCAAACTTGAGCATGTATCAGAATCGCTTGAAGAACTTGTTAAAACACAAGTTTCTGGGATTTATCCCCCCAAATTTCTTATTCAATATGTCTGGGATGGGGCCTAACAATTTGTATTTCTGCTAAGATTTCAGATGATGCTCATGATACTGGTTTAGGGACCTTACTTTGAGAGCCCTAGAATAAAGCCCCCAAATCCTATCTTTTAAAAAGTACTCAGTCAACATAGGGATCATTCCTAATATTGGGTGTTAGACCCTATCAGCAAAACAGCTTAGAGACTGTAGTAACACAATTGATAAAGGAAGGGAAAATAAAGGAAAACTATTTCTACTCAGGAATAATAATCATTAAATCGTTTAAACCACACTCCCAGTAAATCTCAATTTACTTTGGAAATTGTGGGTAGCCATTGTGAATCCATGTGCCTGACCCTTGAACCCATGTGCTATAGGAAGATCTGCCCATCAATACTCCATATACACTTAAAAGAATCAAATCAGCCATCCGTTTCAAAGTAGTTTACTGATAACAAAGGGGGAAAACTTACTTGTACTAATCAATATAATCCTTTTATTTGTAGATATGATTGGACAACTAATGATAGCCAGACATCTGGAAAAAAAAAAGCATCAAAGAGAAGGATCAAGAACAACAAAAAGGAACACCATAGAGGAGAAAGTAATAAGAGAAAGGAAAACTGAGATAGCGACATAATTCAAAGAATAAAAACAACTTTAAAAATTCTAATTATAATCCTCATAGATATTTTAAAAGATATGACATCCATAAAAGAGCACACTCTGATATGTAAAAAGAAAAACAAAAGAGTTCTTGTACATTAAAACTATTATTACCCTAGAACTTTTTTCATCTCAACAGATAAGATGAAACCACTCAATCTAAAAAATGAAGTCAAGGAAATCTTCAAGGACATAGAGAAAAAAGAGAGAAAGATGGAAATTATGAGAAAAGAGTTAAGATAACTGAAGGATAGATTGAGGATGCTGAACAAGTATTTAAAATGAGTCCAGAATAAAAGAATAGAGGCAATGAAAGAAAAAATATAGAAGAAAACTTCCCTGAACTTAAAACAAACTTTATATCTTTTTTTAATTTTTGAACTTTATTCTATTTATTTTTTTATACAGCAGGTTCTTATTAGTTATCCATTTTGTATATATCAGTGTATACATGTCAATCCCAATCTCCCAATTCAGCACACCACCACCAACACCCATCCCCGCAGCTTACCTCCCTTGGTGTCCATACGTTTGTTGTCTACCTCTGTGTCTCCCATTCTGGGGCTTGTCTTTCCATCTTCTTTATGTTTTCCTTTGCTGTACATTCTTCCCTGATTGCTGTGGCTAAAACTTCCAAAACTACGCTGAATAATAGTGGCAAGAGTGGACATCCTTGTCTTGTTCCTGATCTTACAGGAAATGCTTTCACTTTTTAACCACCAAGAATGATGTTTCCTGTAGGTTTGTCGTATAATGGCCTTTATTATGTTGAGGTAAGTTCCCCCTATGCCCACATTCTGGAGAGTTTTTATCATAAACGGGTGTTGAATTTTGACAAAAGCTTTTCCTGCATCTATTGAGATGATCATATGGTTTTTATTCTTCAATTTGTTAATATGGTGTATCACATTGATTGATTTGCATATACTGAAGAATACTTGCATACCTGGGATAAATCCCAATTGATCATGGTGTATGATCCTTTTAATGTGTTGTTGGATTCTGTTTGCTAGCATTTCGTTAAGGAATTTTGCATCTATATTCAGTGATATTGGTGTGTAATTTTCCTTTTTTGTAGTATCTTTGTCTGGTTTTGGTATCAGGATGATAGTGGCCTCGTAGAATGAGTTTGAGAGTGTTCCTTCCTCTGCAAACTTTCGGAAGAGTTTGAGAAGGATGGGTGTTAGCTCTTCTCTAAATGTTTTGTAGAATTCACCTGTGAAGCCATCTGGTCCTGGACTTTGGTTTGTTGGAAAATTTTTAATCACAGTTTCAATTTCATTACTTGTGATTGGTCTGTTCATATTTTCTATTTCTTCCTGGTTCAGTCTTGGAAGGTTAGACCTTTCTAAGAATTTGTCCATTTCTTCCAGGTTCTCCATTTTGTTGGCATAGAGTTGCCTGCAGTAGTCTCTTAGCATGCTTTATATTTCTGCAGTGTCTGTTGTAACTACACCTTTTACATTTCTAATTCTATTGATTTAAGTCCTCTCCCTCTTTTTCTTGATGAGTCTGGATAATGGTTTATCAATTTATCTTCTCAAAGAACCAGCTTTTAGTTTTATTGATGTTTGCTACTGTTTTCTTTGTGTCTATTTCATTTATTTCTGTTCTGATCTTTATGATTTCTTTCCTTCTACTAACTTTGGGTTTTGTTTGTTCTTCTTTCCCTAGCTCTTTTAGGTGTAAGGTTAGATAGTTTATTTGAGATTTTTCTTGTTTCTTGAGGTAGGCCGGTATTGCTATAAACTTCCCTCTTAGAACTGCTTTTGCTGCATCCCACAGGTTTTGGATCATCGTGTTTTCGTTGTCATTTGTCTCTAGGTATTTTTGATTTCCTCTTTGATTCCTCAGTGACCTCTTGGCTATTTAGTATCGTATTGTTTAGCCTCCATGTGTTTGTGTTTTTTACGTTTTTCTCCCTGTAACTAATTTCTAATCTCATAGTGTTGTGCTCAAACAAGATGCTTTATATGATTTCAAATTTCTTAAATTTACTGAGGCTTGATTTGTGACCCAAGATGTGATCTATCCTGGAAAATGTTCCATGTGAACTTGAGAAGAAACTGTAATCTGCTGTTTGTGGATGGAATGTCCTATAAATATCAATTAAATCTACCTGGTCTACTGTGTCATTTAAAGCTCCTGTTTCCTGGGGGGCTTCTGGGAAGATGGTGGACGAGTAAGATGCGGAGATCACCTTCCTCCCCACAGATACACCAGAAATACATCTACATGTGGAACAACTACAGAACACCTACTGAATGCTGGAAGAAGACCTCAGACCTCCCAAAAAGCAAGAAACTCCCCACATACCTGGGAAGGGGAAAAGAAAAAAGAATAAACAGAGACAAAAGAATAGGGACGGGACCTGCAGCAGTGGGAGGGAGCTGTGACGGAGGAAAGTTTCCACACACTAGGAAGCCCCTTCGCAGGCAAAGTATGCGGGTGGCAGAGGTGGGGAGCTTCAGAGCCATACAGGAGAGCGCAGCAACAGGGGTGCGGGGGGCAAAGCGGAGAGATTTCCGCACAGAGGATTGGTGCCGACCGGCACTCACCAGCCCAAGAGGATTGCCTGCTCACCCGCCGGGGCTGGGAGCTGAGGCTCAGGATACGGTCAGAGTGCAGGGAGAGGACTGGGGTTGGCAGCGTAAACACAGCCTGCAGGAGGTTAGTGCACAACGGCTCGCCGGGAGGGAGTCCGGGTAAAAGTCTGGACCTGCCGAAGAGGCAAGAGACTTTTTCTTCCCTCTTTGTTTCCTGGTGCGCGAGGAGAGGGGTTAAAGAGCGCTGCTTAAAGGAGCTCCGGAGACAGGCGCAAGCCACGGCTAAGAGCGCGGACCCCAGAGACGGGCATGAGATGCTAAGGCTGCTGCTGCCACCACCAAGAAGCCTGTGTGCAACCACAGGTCACTCTCCACACCCCCCTTCCGGGGAGCCTGTGCAGCCCGCCACTGCCAGGGTCCCGGGATCCAGGGACAACTCCCCCAGGAGAACGCACGGCGCACCTTAGGCTGGTGCAATGTCATGCCGGCCTCTGCCGCCACAGGCTCGCCCGACACACCATGCCCCTCCCTCCCCCCCGGCCTGAGTGAGGCAGAGCCCCCGAATCAGCGGCTCCTTTAACCCCGTCCTTTCTGAGCAAAGAACAGATGCCCTCCGGAGACGTACATGCAGAGGCGGGGCCAAATCCAAAGCTGAGCCCCTGGGAGCTGTGAGAAGAAAGAAGAGAAAGGGAAATCTCTCCCAGCAGCCTCAGGAGCAGCGGATTAAAGCTCCACAATCAACTTGATGTACCCTGCATATGTGGAATACATGAATAGACAACAAATCATCCAAAATTAAGGAGGTGGACTTCGAGAGCAACATTTATGACTTTTTCCCCTTTTCCTCTTTTTGTGAGTGTGTATGTGTATGCTTCTGTGTGTGATTTTGTCTGTATAGCTTTGTTTCCACCATTTGTCCTATGGTTCTATCCGTCCGTTTTTTTTTTTGTTTTGTTTTGTTTTTTTATTTATTTTTTTATTTTAATAACTTCATTTTATTTTACATTATCTTCTTTCTTTCTTTCCTTCTTTCCCTCCTTTAGACAACGAATGATCCCAAATTGAGGAGGAGGACTTTGAGAGCAAGATTTATGATTTTTTCCCCTTTCCCTCTTTTTGTCAGTGGGTATGTACATGCTTCTGTGTGAGATTTTCTCTATATAGCTTTGCTTCCACCATTTGTCCTATGGCTCTATCCATCCATTTTTTGTTTGTTTGTTTTGTGTTTTCTTTTTAATGTTTTTTCTTTTTTTCTCTTAATTATTTTTTTATTTTAATAACTTTACTGTATTGTATCCTACTTTATTTTATCTTCTGTCTTTCTTTTTTTCCTTCCTTCCCTCCTTCCTTCCATCCTTCCTTCCTCCCTCCTTTCCTTCTGTCTTTCTTTTCCTTCTTCTACTAATTCTTTCTTTCTACTCTTTCTCCCTTTAATTCTGAGCCATGTGGATGAAAGGCTCTTGGTGCTGCAGCCAGGAGTCACTACTGTGCCTCTGACATGGGAGAGCCAACTTCAGGACACTGGTCCACAAGAGACCTCCCAGCTCCACATAATATCAAACGGCGAAAATCTCCCACAGATATCCATCTCAAAACCAGCACCCGGCTTGACTCAACAACCAGAAAGCTACAGTGCTGGACATCCTATGCCAAACAACTAGCAAGACAGGAACACAAACCCACCCATTAGAAGAGAGGCTACGTAAAATCATAATAAGTCCACAGACACCCCAAAACACACCACCAGACGTGGACCTCCCCACCAGAAAGAAAAGATTCAGCATCATCCACCAGAACACAGGCACTAGTCCCCTCCACCAGGAAGCCTACAAAACCCACTGGACCAACCTTAGCCACTAGAGACAGACACGAAAAACAATGGAAACTACAAACCTGCAGCCTGCAAAAAGGAGACCCCAAACACAGCAAGATAAGCAAAATCAGAAGACAGAAAAACACATAGCAGATGAAGGAGCAAGAAAAAAAACCACCAGACCTCACAAATGAAGAGGAAATAGGCAGTCTACCTGAAAAAGAATTCACAATAATGATAGTAAAGATGATCCAAAATCGTGGAAATAGAATAGACAAAATGCAAGAAACATTTACCAAGGACATAGAAGAACTAAAGATGAAACAAACAACGATGAACAACACAATAAATGGAATTAAAACTACTCTAGGGCTTCCCTGGTGGTGCAGTGGTTGAGAGTCTGCCTGCAGATGTAGGGGACACAGGTTCGTGCCCTGGTCCGGGAAGATCCCACATGCTGCAGAGCGGCTGGGCCCGTGAGCCATGGCAGCTGAGCTTGTGCGTCCAGAGCCTGTGCCCCACAACGGGAGAGGCCACAACAGTGAGAGGCCCGCATACCGCAAAAAAAAAAAAAAAACTAGATGGGATCAATAGCAGAATAACTGAGGCAGAAGAATGGTTAAGTGACTTGGAAGATAAAATAGCAGAAATAACTACTACAGGGCAGAATAAAGTAAAAAGAATAAAAAGAACTGACGACAGCCTCACAGACCTCTGGGACAACATTAAACGCACCAACATTCGAATTCTAGGGGTTCCAGAAGAAGAAGAGGAAAAGAAATGGACTGAGAAAATATTTGAAGAGATTACAGTTGAAAACTTCCCTAACATGGGAAAGGAAATAGTTAATCAAGTCCGAGAAGCACAGAGAGTCCCATAAAGGATAAATCCAAGGAGAAATACGCCAAGACATATATTAATCAAACTGTCAAAAATTAAATACAAAGAAAACATATTAAAAGCAGCAAGGGAAAAACAACAAATAACACACAAGGGAATCCCCAAAAGGTTAACAGCTGATCTTTCAGCAGAAACTCTGCAAGCCAGAAGGGATTAGTAGGACATGTTTAAAGTGATGAAGGAGAAAAACCTGCAACCAATATTACTCTACCCAGCAAGGATCCCATTCACATTTGATGGAGAAATTAAAACGGTTACAGACAAGGAAAAGCTGAGAGAGTTCAGCACCACAACACCAGCTTTACAACAAATGCCAAAGGAACTTCTCTAGGCAAGAAACACAAGAGAAGGAAAAGATCTACAATAATGAACCCAAAACAATTAGGAAAATGGGAATAGGAACATCGATAATTACCTTAAATGTAAAAGGATTAAATGCTCCCACCAAAATACACAGATTGGCTGAATGGATACAAAAACAAGACCCATATATTTGCTGTCTACAAGAGACCCACTTCAGACCTAGAGACACATACAGACTGAAAGTAAGGGGATGGAAAACGATATTTCATGCAAATGGAAACCAAAAGAAAGCTGGAGTAGCAATTCTCATATCAGACAAAACAGACTTAAAGACTATTAGAAGAAACAAAGAAGGACACTACATAATGATCAAGGGATCGATCCAAGAAGATATAACAATTGTAAATATTTATGAACCCAACATAGGAGCACCTCAATACATAAGGCAAATAATAACAGCCATAAAAGGGAAATTCGACAGTAACACATTCAGAGTAGGGGACTTTGACACCCCACTTTTGCCAATGGACAGATGATCCAAAATGAAAATAAATAAGGAAACACAAGCTTTAAATGGTATAGTAAACAAGATGGACTTAATTGATATTTATAGGACATTCCATCCAAAAACAGCAGAATACATATTTTTCTCAAGTGCTCATGGAATATTCTCCAGGATACATCATATCTTGGGTCACAAATCAAGCCTTGGTCAATTTAAGAAAATTGAAATTGTATCAAGTATCTTTTCCAACCACAACGCTATGAGACTAGCTATCAATAACAGGAAAAGATCTGTAAAAAATACCAACACATGGAGGCTAAACAATACTCTACTTAATAACGAAGTGATCACTGAAGAAATCAAAGAGGAAATTAAAAAATACCTAGAAACAAATGACAATGGAGACATGACGACCCAAAACCTATGGGATGCAGGAAAAGCAGTTCTAAGAGGGAAGTTTACAGCAATACAATGCTACCTTAAGAAACAGGAAACATCTCGAATAAACAACCTAACCTTACACCTATAGCAATTAGAGAAAGAATAACAAAAAAAACCCTAAGTTAGCAGACGGAAAGAAATCATAAAAATCAGATCAGAAATATATGAATAAGAAATGAAGGAAATGATAGCAAAGATCAATAAAACTAAAAGCTGGTTCTTTGAGAAGGTAAACAAAACTGATAAACTATTAGCCAGACTCATCAAGCAAAAAAAGGAGAAGACGCAAATCAACAGAATTAGAAATGAAAAAGGAAAAGTAACAACTGACAATGCAGAAATACAAAAGATCATGAGAGATAACTACAAGCAACTCTATGACAATAAAATGGACAACCTGGAAGAAATGGACAAATTCTTAGAATGCACAATGTGCCAAGACTGAATCAGGAAGAAATAGTAAATATGAACAGACCAAACACAAGCACTGAAATTGGAACTATGATTAAAAATCTTCCAACAAACAAAAGCCCAGGACCAGATGGCTTCAGAGGCGAATTCTATCAAACATTTAGAGAAGAGCTAACACCTATCATTCTCAAACTCTTTCAAAATATAGCAGAGGGAGGAACACTCCCAAACTCATTCTACAAGGCCACTATAACCGTGATACCAAAACCAGACAAGGATGTCACAAAGAAAGAAAACTACAGGCCAATATCACTGATGAACATACATACAAAAATCCTCAACAAAATACTAGCAAACAGAATCCAACAGCACATTAAACCAATCATACAACATGATCAAGTGGGGTTTATTCCAGGAATGCAAGGATTCTTCAATATACACATATCAATCAACGTGATACACCATATTAACAAATTGAAGGAGAAAAACCATATGATCATTTCAATAGATGCAGAGAAAGCTTTCAACAAAATTTAACACCCATTTATGATAAAAACCCTGTAGAAAGTAGGCACAGAAGAAACTTTCCTCAACATAATAAACGCCATATATGACAAACCCACAGCCAACACTGTCCTCAATGGTGAAAAACTGAAAGCATTTCCACCAAGATCAGGAACAAGACAAGGTTGCCCACTCTCACCACTCCTATTCAACATAGTTTTGGAATTCTAGCCACAGCAATCAGAGAAAAAAAGGAAATAAAAGGAATCCAAATCGGAAAAGAAGAAGTACAGTGGTAACTGTTTGCAGATGACATGATACTATACATAGAGAATCCTAAAGATTCTACCAGAAAACTACTAGAGCTAATCAATGAATTTGGTAAAGTAGCAGGATACAAAATTAATGCACAGAATACTCTGGCATTCCTATACACTAATGATGAAAATCTGAAAGTGAAATCAAGAAAACACTCCCATTTACCATTGCAACAAAAAGAATAAAATATCTAGGAATAAACCTACCTAAGGAGACAAAAGACCTGCATGCAGAAAATTATAAGACACTGATGAAAGAAATTAAGGATGATACAAATAGGTGTAAAGATATACCATGTTCTTGGACTGGAAGAATCGGCATTGTGAAAATGACTCTACCACCCAAAGCAATCTACATATTCAATGCAATCCCTATCAAATTACCAATGGCATTTTTCACAAAACTAGAACAAAAAATTTCACAATTTGTATGGAAACACAAAAGACCCCGAATAGCCAAAGCAATCTTGAGAACGAAAAATGCAGCTGGAGGAATCAGGCTCCCTGACTTCAGATTATACTACAAAGCTACAGTAATCAAGACAGTATGGTACTGGCACAAAAACAGAAAGGATAGATCAATGGAACAGGACAGAAAGCCCAGAGATAAACCCACGCACATATGGTCACCTTATCTTTGATAAAGGAGGCAGGAATGTACAGTGGAGAAAGGAGCGCCTCTTCAATAAGTGGTGCTGGGAAAACTGGACAGCTACACGTAAAAGTATGAGATTAGATCACTCCCTAACACCATACACAAAAATAAGCTCAAAATGGATTAAAGTCCTAAAAGTAAGGCCAGACACTATAAAACTCTTAGAGGAAAACATAGGAGGAACACTCTATGACATAAATCACAGCAAGATCCTTTTTGACCCATCTCCTAGAGAAATGGAAACAAAAACAAAAATAAACAAATGGGACCTATTGAAACTTTAAAGCTTTTGCACAGCAAAGAAAACCATAAACAAGACCAAAAGACAGCCCTCAGCATGGGAAAAAATATTTGCGAATGAAGCAACTGACAAAGGATTAATCTCCAACATTTATAAGCAGCTCATGCAGCTCAATAACAAAAAAACAAACAACCCAATCCAAAAATGGGCAGAAGACCTAAATAGACATTTCTCCAAAGAAGACATACAGACTGCCAACAAACACATGAAAGAATGCTCAACATCACTAATCATTAGAGAAATGCAAACCAAAACTACAATGAGATATCATGTCACACCAGTCAGAATGGCCATCATCAAAAAATCTAGAAACAATAAATGCTGGAGAGGGTGTGGAGAAAAGGAAACCCTCTTGCACTGTTGGTCGGAGTGTAAATTGATACAGCCACTGTGGAGAACAGTATGGAGGTTCCTTAAAAAACTAAAAATAGAACTACCATATGACCCAGCAATCCCACTACTGGGCATATACCCTGAGAAAACCATAATTCAAAAAGAGTCATGTACCACAATGTTCACTGCAGCTCTATTTACAATAGCCAGGAGATGGAAACAACCTAACTGTCCCTCATTGGATGAATGGATAAAGAAGATGTGGCACATATATATAATGGAATATTACTCAGCCATAAAAAGAAATGAAATTGAGATATTTGTAATGAGGTGGATACACCGAGAGTCTGTCATACAGAGTGAAGTAAGTCAGAAAGAGAAAGACAAATACCTTATGCTAACACATATATATGGAATTTAAGAAAAAAAATGTCATGAAGAACCTAGGCGTAAGACAGGAATAAAGACAGAGACCTACTAGAGAATGGACTTGAGGATATGCGGAGGGGGAAGGGTGAACTGTGACAAAGCAAGCGAGAGACATGGACATATATACACTACCAAATGTAAGGTAGATAGCTAGTGGGAAGCAGCCACATAGCACAGGGAGATCAGCTCAGTGCTTTGTGACTGCCTGGAGGGGTGGGATAGGGAGGGTGGGAGGGAGGGAGATGCAAGAGGGAAGAGATATGGGAACATATGTATATGTATAACTGATTCATTTTGTTATAAAGCAGAAACTAACACACCATTGTAAAGCAATTATACTCCAATAAAGATGTAAAAAATTAAATAAATAAGTAAAGCTTCTGTTTCCTTATTAACTTTCAGTTAAGATGATCTGTCCGTTGGTGTAAGTGAGGTGCTAAAGTCCCCCACTATTATTGTGTTACTGTCTATTTCCTCTTTTATAGCTGTTAGCAGTTGCCTTTATGTATTGAGGTGCTCCTATGTTGGGTGCATATATATTTATAATTCTTATACATTCTTCTTGGATTGATCCCTTGATCATTATGTAGCGTTCTTCCTTTTCTCTTGCAACATTCTTTATTTTAAAGTCTATCTTATCTGATATGAGGATTGCTACTCTGGCTTTCTTTTGATTTCTTCTTGCATGGAATACCTTTCTCCATCCCCTCACTTTCAGTCTGTATGTGTCCCTAGGTCTGAAGTGGGGTCTTGTACACAGCATATATATGGGTCTTGTTTTTGTATCCATTCAGCGAGCCTGTGTCTTTTGGTTGGAGCATTTAATCCATTCACGTCTAAGGTAATTATCGATATATATGCTCCTATCACCATTTTCTTAATTGCTATGGGTTTGTTTTTGTAGGTCCTTTTCTTCTCTTGTGTTTCCCTCTTAGAGAAGTTCCTTCAGCATTAGTTGTAGAGCTGGGTTGGCGGTGCTGAATTCTCTTAGCTTTTGCTTGTCTGTAAAGCTTTTGATTTCTCCATCGAACCTGAATGAGATCCTTGCCAGGTAGAGTAATCCTGGTTATAGGTTCTTCCCTTTCATCACTTCAAGTGTACCATGCCACTCCCTTCTGGCTTGTAGAGTTTCTGCTGAGAAATCAGCTGTTAACCTTATAGGAGTTCCCTTTTATGTTATTTGTCTTTTATCCCTTGCTGCTTTCAATAATTTTTCTTTGTCTTTAATTTTTGCCAATTTGATTACTATGTGTCTTGGTGTGTTTCTCCTTGGTTTTATCCTGCCTGGGACTCTCTGCGCTTCCTGGACCTGAGTGGCTATCTTCCTTCCCATGTTACGGAAGTTTTCAACTATAATCTCTTCAAATATTGTCTCGGGTCCTTTCTCTCTCTCTTCTCCTTCTGGGACCCCTATAATGCGAATGTTGTTGCGTTTAATGTTGTCCCAGAGATCTCTTAGGCTGCCTTCATTTCTTTTCATTGTTTTTTCTTTGTTCTGTTCTGCGGCAGTAAATTCTACCATTCTGTCTTCCAGGTCATTTACCCATTCTTCTGCCTCAGTTATTCTACTATTGATTCCTTCTACTGCATTTTTCATTTCAGTTATCGTATTGTTCATCTCTGTTTGTTAATTCTTCTAGGTGTTTGTTCTTTAATTCTTCTTGGTCTTTGGTAAACATTTCTTGCATCTTCTCCATCTTTGCCTCCATTCTTTTTCCAAGGTACTAGATCATCTTCACTATCATTATTCTGAATTCTTTTTCTGGAAGGTTGCCTATCTCCACTTCATTTAGTTGTTTTTCTGGGGTTTTACCTTCTTCATTCATCTGGTACATAGACCTCTGCCTTTTCATCTTGTCTCTCTTTCTATGAATGTGGTTTTTGTTCCACAGGCTGCAGGACTGTAGTTCTTTTTGCTTCTGCTGTCTGCCCTCTGGTGGATGAGGCTATCTAAGAGGCTTCCACAAGTTTCCTGATGGGAGATACTGGTGGTAGATAGAGCTGGTTGTTGCTCGGTGGGCAGAGCTCAGTAAAACTTTAATCAGCTTGTCTGATGATGGGTGGGGGTGGGATCCCTCCCTGTTGGTTGTTTGGCCTGAGGCGACCCAACACTGGAGCCTACCAGGCTCTTTCCTGGGGCTAATGGCGGACTCTGGGAGGGCTCATGCCAAGGAGTACTTCCCAGAACTTCTGCTGCCAGTGTCCTTGTCCTCACGGTGAGCCACAGCCACCCCCCACCTCTGCAGGAGACCCTCCAACACTAGTAGGTATGTCTGGTTCAGTCTCCTATGGGGTCACTGCTCCTTCTCCTGGGTCCTGATGTGCACACTACTTTGCGTATGCCCTCCAAAAGTGGAGTCTCTGTTTCCCCCAGTCCTGTCGAAGTCCTGCAGTCAAATTCCGGTAGCTTTCAAAGTGTAATTCTCTAGGAATTCCTCCTGCCATTGCTGGACACCCGGGTTGGGAAGCCTGACATAGGGCTCAGAACCTTCACTCCAGTGCGTGGACTTCTGTGGTATAAGTGTTCTCCAGTTTGTGAGTCACCCACCCAGCAGTTATGGGATTTGATTTTATTGTAATTGCGACCCTCTTACTGTCTCATTGTGGCTTCTCCTTTGTCTTTGGATGTGGAGGTATCTTTTTTTTTTTTTTTTTGGCTGCATTGGGTCTTCATTGCCGTGCGCAGGCTTTCTCTAGCTGCAGCGAGCAGGGGCTACTCTTTGTTGCAGTGCACAGGCTTCACTGTGGTGGCTTCTTTTGTTGTGGAGCATGGGCTCTAGGCATGAGGGCTTCAGTAGTTGTGGCACGCAGGCTCAGTAGTTGTGGCTCACAGGCTCTAGAGCGCAGGCTCAGTAGTTGTGGTGCACAGGCTTAGCTGCTCTGCAGCATGTGGGATCCTCCCGCACCAGGGTTCAAACCCGTGTCCCCTGCATTGGCAGGCAGACTCCCAACCACTGCACCACCAGGGAAGCCTTGGGCTATCTTTTTTGGTGAGTTCCAGTGTTCCTGTTGATGACTGTTCAGCAGTTAGTTGTGATTCCAGTTCTCTCGCAAGAGGGAGTCAAAACAACACTTTATATTGAAAGGAGTCACCAAATACCAACTAATGGGATAAAAATGGACAAGTATACATAGCCTCTTGACATTTCAGAAAGCCAAAACCAAAGAGAGAAAAAAAAAGAAAGAAAGTTACTGACAGAGAAATAAGATTCAGAGCAACAGGTGCAAAGGTCTTGTGTCCTTTTACATCCTAATTAGAAGTATGATTTTTCACGTACTTTAAAGACCAAAACCCAAATGCAATATAATGAATAGATCAATTCTTTTCAATCTGTTCAATAGATTACATGCAATCCCAATAAAAAGCACAAATGGCATGACGGTGTGAGGGTTAGAGTGTTGCCAGAGCTGCTCCAAGTCTTTGCTCAAAACCTGCCAACACCCACCTTTAGCAGGGGTCAACATAAATCTTTAAGTTAAAGGTTCCAGAGATAAGAAAGGAAACTACAAACAAACAAACAAACAAAAAACAGCTGGAACCAGCTGGGTCCAAGATGCCAATGAATTTGGCCTCCAACAGACACTGAGTCTCATTATATTTTGATTTAATATTAGCATTTTGAATGACACACCTACCAGCAGCCATGACCAGACATTAAGCACCAAGAAAGGATAAAAAGGGCATGACACCGCACTCCCTTGAAAAAGTACTGCCCCCTTCCCCAGTAGACTAGTGCATATGCCTCCCCATCATTAGCCTCACTCCTCCTCCCTTTGTTTTTACTCTTTAAAATTAGATCTCTCGCTGGGTAGGCAAGAAGTTGATCTGTGAACTTACTTCCCACTTCTCCATTCTTTGGCCACTGGATAAAACTTCGGTTGATCTCAGCTTCGGTTTCATTACTGGCTGCTCACACCCAAACAGAAAAAGAACCCACACACACACCAAGGCAGAGAGCCTTGGCTGGGCTATGGCCTGAGCAGGGTCCATATGACTTAATTTGGTAACAAGAGTATGTGTGTATCTGTGGAATTTAAAATTCTGATAATAAAATGTATTAATATAACAATATTATTATATTAATGTATTGGGAATTCCCCAGCAGTCCACTGGATAGGACTCCACACTTGCACTGCTGGGGGCCAGGGTTCAATCCCTGGTCGGGGAACTAAGATCCCACAAGCCGTGCAACATAGCCAAAAATTATATATATATGTATAAATATATATATATAATTACTGTACATACATTATATGTACCATAAATATTAATATCCATACTATGTAATATTAATCCATAATTATATAATATTAACAAATAATTGTAGGGGATCAGATATACCACCCCAAAATATGTCTCTTTGGCATAAGGATTAATTTAGGCTGATTATTTTTAAGAAACTGCAGACACAGCAGAAGCTCTGAAAATTGAGTAGAAATCACCCTTTCTTAAGAAACATTCACATTTATAAAGGGAATCTCCACTTGTAAGGATGTCTCCCTCACTGTGCCAGGAAGAGGAAGATCTCTAGAACCTGTTATCAATGGAGAAGGCAATCACTTAAATCTGCATAACAAGCATACCCTGTTTACTGTGCTTTTCCTGGTAACCTCCCATAACTGACTCCTCACTCCCAACATCATCTTTCATCTTTAGCTAAAACTAGTATTTAAGGTGATGGCTTGGGCCATTTTGGAGAGTTACTCAGTTTTCCTGGGTCTCTCCCATGTGTACATGAGATATACATGTCATTAAATTTGTTTTTCTCCTGTTAATCTGTCTTATATCAACTTAATTATTAGACTAGCCAAAGAACCTAGAAGTGTAAAGGAAAAATATTTCCTCTGCAACAGCTGATGTAGTAGTCGGCAGGATAAACTTCCCCGGCTGGACTCTGCTCCCTCCAAGGCTACTGTAGCTGAGAAATCCTGGGACCTCTGACAAAGAGCCCTTTGCCCGCAGGGTCTGATGTAAGCAAGAGTAGTGACAGTCCTTTTATTTTTCTAAATTTAGATTAGCTGAAGAAAATATCTGTGGAACTAATTTCTCAGGTATAGCAACTTTGGTAAAAATTTGTTATGAGTACTCTTGTTTTCTATTGATCCCTTTCCTCCCATAGATGGTCATTGTTTTCTCTTGCCTGTGTTGTCTGTGTTCTGAGAGCTTGGCTTTATGGTCAGTGAGAATAGTCTCTCTGGTCTCTGGCAACTGGTGGATGTACGTACTGGCATGCATCTGGCAGACAGTTGAGTAAGCTGTGGAACTACTAATCTAGTTGGTCAGAAGCAGAGGTAACAACCTGGGCATGTGACTGGTATCTCAGCATTCTCTTTGTGCCAGCTCTCAGGAGAGTTTGTCATACGGGGTCCCAG